>NC_060140.1:659485804-660735804 GCF_021461385.2 Schistocerca piceifrons
GAAGCAGTACATCTCATCTGCATGTGAAGCCATTCCGCCAGACACGTTGTCAAAGGTTTCGGGTAATTTCATTCAGAGACTACGCCATATTATTGCTACGCATGGTGGATATGTGGAAAATATCGTACTATAGAGTTTCCCAGACCGCAGTACCATCTGTTGTTGAAAATTGTAACTACTGTAATTTCGAAAGTTTGTCTGCCTGAAAATGTACTGTTGTCCCAAGCATATTGCAACTAACGGTGTATTTCTATCGCTGCTCGTTTAGTTTTTATTGCCGTTTCAAATATACCGGTCATTTTTGAAACACCCTGTACACCAACATCCCTCTTGCCCATGGTCTTGCTGCTACTGAACACTACTTTTCCCAATGTCCTTCAGACTCCAAACCCACTACCTCATTCACCTTATTAACTTTATCCTAGCATGCATCTACTTCTCCTTCAAAGGGAAGGCATAAAAACAAATCTGCGACACTGCCATGGACACTCTCATTGCACCCTCCTATGCCAGCCTGTTTATGGATCATATAGAGGAAACCTTCCTAACCTCCAAAGAGCCCTAATCCCTCATCTAGTTCAGGTTTATAGGTGGCATCTTCATGATCTAGTCTCGTGGCCAAGACACCATATCTTCATTCCTTCACAACCTCAACACCCTCTCTCCCATTTGCTTCACCTGGTCATCCTCAACCCAGCACGCTAACCACCTCCTCTCTGATGGCTCCACCCGCACCTTTGCCGACATTATACCCACAAACCTCCAACAGTACCTGTATTTTGACAGCTGTCATCCATTCCACACCAAAAAGTCGCTCCCATACAGCTTGGCCACCGAGGAAAATTTGTATCTGCAGTGACAAGCTTCTCTGTCCAGTATGCCGAAGGTCTCACAAAGGCCTTCACAGACAGACAAAACCCCCCACACCTACTCTCCAAACAAATTTCCCATGCCACTTTCCCACACACCCTCCAATCATCCCACCACTCACAAGAACCAGCTGCAAAGGAACACCACTTTCATCAGCCAATATCACCTTGCATTGGAACAGCTGAATCACATCCTTTGTCAGGGCTTTGATTATCTATCATCATGCCCCGAAACAATGGACATCTACCCAAGATCCTTCCCACCACTCCAAAGGTGGTGTTCCATCACACCCCTGTGGAAGATCCATGAGCAAGACCTACCCAATCCACCCACCCAGGACTTCCTGTTCCTGTCCTGTCAGAGGCTTATCCTATCCCATCAGAGACTGGGCCACCTGTAAAAGCAGCCATGTCATTTATCAGTGTTGCTGTGATTCCTGCACAGCTTTTTATTTTGTGTGTCTACCAGCCAGTTGTCCACCAGGGGGATGGGCACTGCCAAACTTTGACCAAGAGCAAAGTGGACCACCTTGTGGCACAACATATAGCTGAATACAACCTGTATGATTTAAATGGCCGAAACAAATGTACCACAGGAACCCTTAAACACATGTAACTGGCACCACCAGCCATGGAAGTATGAAATGAGTTTCACCAGAAGGGAAAACAGAATAACAGTATAGACATCTTTAAATTTTATCTGATTTTTTTTTTTTTAGTGTTACTGTAAACATAAATGCAAAACTTTTGTGATAAAAGTAGTAAACAGTGCTTGCAAAAATGAAAGAGTAATTAAAAGACAGTCTCTTAGTGAGATACTGAACCACATTTTTTTCCTGAATATTTGAATATTTGATTACACAATAGACAAGAGATGTTTCAACTTTGCATATGACATCTTCAAGGTTTTTAATCAAAGTGAAATGCTCTGATTGTAGTTAATTGAATAGTATCACTTGTAATATCAATATGCACTCTTCTAACATTTTTTTCTATTTTTATGTTTTGACACAATTTTTATTCATTAATAATAATGCAATAAAAGTGAAGACTGCTTTGGTTTTTAAGAATAACTGAACTTCTCCAACATATACTTGCAGAAAGTTCGTGAAATAAACTTGTCCCAATGACTTGAACAAGTAAAGTTGAGTAAGATTTTGTTCCAATGTAAACACTTCAGCAAGTGCTTACAGAAGTTACTTGCTAGTAATCACAAGCATTTTGTAATACTTCGTGTCTAGGGGCAGCTTGACATTGGCAGCACTCAGAGATAAATGAATGTCTTTCAAGTGTTGGCAATTTTCTCCACTTCTGGCAGCACTAGCGCAATTGTCAAGTTACCGTGGCCAAACAGTACATGAAACATGCAGCCTCTGCATTAATAGTTAATAACAATTTCTTTTAAATTATCTTCTGGTAAACCTTCCGGGATGTAAGGTCGTGGTCCATGAAAGTCTTTTAAATTGTAAGTGTTTAGTTAAATGAGGAATTTGTACATTAATATTTGTAGGAAAAAAGTTTTCAGTAATGCAGTGCAAAATTTGCATTAGTAAAGAAAGGAGGTCAATTGACTAGTGACAGCTCTTCCAGCTGAATACAATATGCAGTGTCATAGTGCACCAGGAGGAAGATATCATAATTTTTGCTTCTACATCAAATTATGTGGGGAAATTTTGATATTTTCATAACGAGATTAATCACATATGTTGCCAAGATTTCTGACAACTGATGTACATATTTTACTGTCAATTAATACAAAATAAAAGTTTGTATTGCTATTACTGACCATTCTATGGGTGATATTCACTGTTTCACAGCACAGTCATTACAAATGTCTGGTATGGAAGCTTGAAAACAGTTCATACCAGCAGTTTTATGTGTTCCATTGCTAACTGGAGGCTTACTTCTCTCCACGGACCTCTATTTGTGGTTCTGATGTAATTTCTAGGCATTGTCTGCAAATAAATAAATGTAAAAAAAATATTATGAGTGCCCAACTCACCCCAAGGAAAATAATGCGTCTTTCCCAGGTACTGGTGTGGTATGTATGTTGGAATAGATGTCCCAGTATGGCAGCAAATGGGAAGTAACTGGATGCACACATACTTCAAGATATAGAGTACATGTTACACACATTGTTAGAGAACTGGTAAAAATGTATGGAAATCACAATTATCATTTTTAAAAACATCTGCAATTATTTTACAGTATAAAATAACATAATTTTTTTGTTCCCCAAGATGAAAAATATTCATTACAGCGTCACCTACTGCTTTCCACTCAAGAGTTGGAGTCGATAAAGTAGTGGACCACTGAGTGCTCTGCTCTCTTAATGCAGTGAAGTAACACAAGCAAATAGCCATCACATCCAGATTATCACCTCCCCCGTTTCACTCTATGTTAATATTTTAGCAAAGCGTAATCAAAAAGAAGTAATATTCAAATTATACAAGTCTAACATATATAGTAACACAGTCAGAATACACAAACACTTCTTAATTAGATTTTGAGTGGTGATCAAGCATTTAGTATGTCTTTTGATTAGAGACATCAGTCACGTGACATAGCTGTGGAAGGAGCATGCAGAATGGGTATTGACATTCCAGTGGCTGTCCATGGCCATGTAAGGAGGTAAGGTTTTCATGTGTGTTAGCGTCAGATGCAACCAGAGGCATAGTCAATTAGTGCTTCATTTGACAATTTGATGAGTCGTTTTTATTGTGAATTAATAAAGACTTTTGAGACTGAACTATGTTATTGATGAATTCATATTCAGATAAACTTGGATGAACTATTTATTGTGAGGAATTTATTCAGAAAAATTTGTCAGCGCACTCCATGATGCCACTGGCACATGTTATAGGTAGCCTGTATACACTCCGCTCGTTCTGAAGCACTGCTATTTGAAATCGTATTTGTTTCACTGAGTAGAAATTTTAGCTTCTTTAAGGCCACCACTCTATATAATATAACTTGGGCTAAAAAAAATTTTGATCACATTTCACACCATTGTAGGTACATCAGTGGTCAACTGGACTGCTCCTGCTATATCAACTTATTTATTGTTTACATCTACTTGTGTCATGCATTTTAGTCATTAACTTTTTCATAGGCTGGGCTCTACAATTCAAAAAATCTCATTTGAGTACAATGCAGTGGTACACAACCACCCCTTAGAGAAGTGTTGAGCCATTTAACCCTCAAGTGAGCACACCTATGTACAAAGTATGCCACAATGCAGTGGTACACAACCACTCCTTACAGAAGTGTTGAGCCATTTAACCTTCAAGCGGGCACACCTATGTATAAAGTATGCCATCCCCAAATAGCATTATCCCCAAATAACCATTCCATTGTAATGTTACAGGTGCGAGCCTGTACCTTTTCCTTCATTATTGTTTCAGCTAACACAGTGCTAAGTAGCAGCAGTAATATACAATAAACAATGAGATAGGTGAGAAAAAATTTATGATCGGTTGGCTGTGATCTGATGCAATTGCACTGTTTAATGTCTCACCTAGGTCTCTACTGGGGGATAACACTTTTAAGCAGTGACAGAGGGATACACTGAAAGTTTATTTTATTATTGTTTAATTAAACAGTGATTTAGTGTATATAATGTAAGTCTATTTTATTGTTGATTGATTAAACCAAGATTAAACTCTGGTTTTGCTCACACATGTTTACCTGGTGGCATAAAAACAGCTATTCTCCTCATGTGTGCAAAGTACACTGTGCGTCCACTCATTTTGTAAAAAACAGTATACCTGCTTGAGAGTTAATCAGTTTATGGTTGTAAGTTTGTCCTCCAGTGGTTGGATTCAAACAAATCAACTTTGTTTGACAATGAATTTCAGTTTATAGTTTGGTGCCATAAATCTACCCTGATATGTTGCAATTGTTTGATCCCAAGCAGGATTAGAACAGTTTTAGCACACTGAGTTGCAGTCTCTGCAGTAAGCAGGGCAGCAGTCTTGTTACAATCCTGGATTTGGGTTCGTACTTGCTCCACACCAAGTGAGGCCAGCTCATGTTTCTTATGGATCCCAGATGGTCATGTTACTCATGGTCAATATGAGAAAAGGTGTTTCATAGGTGGATTACCAACAGAACAGTGCGTTGATGAATTGGGAACAGTGTGGTTCTCATACACTTGACACACTACGAGGAGTGCCTGCCAGATGGTGAATAGCAGTTCCCCAGCCTCAGCACAGGGACTGGGTATGGAGCTGGTCCTGTAAGCACCTGTGATCAGCCTAATCCCCTTATGGTAGACAGCATCAATGGTCTTCAGGTAAAGGGGACTCGCTCATCCACACATTGTGAACCCATAGTCTAGCCAAAGTCTCATGAAAGCTC
This sequence comes from Schistocerca piceifrons, assembly GCF_021461385.2. Taxonomy (NCBI): domain Eukaryota; kingdom Metazoa; phylum Arthropoda; class Insecta; order Orthoptera; family Acrididae; genus Schistocerca; species Schistocerca piceifrons. The sequence goes on from NC_060140.1 coordinate 659,491,033, forward strand.
TATAAAACTAGAGTAGACATGCCTGTACACCCCTCAAGACCTGTGCCTAAGGCAATTTAAGATATTCGGTGCTATCTGTGTCCTTGTCTTCAGGTCATTTAGGTGAAGTAACCACAACAGTTTTGAATCAAAAATGAGATCCAGAGATCTTGTAACTTGATATGTTACAGCTGCTCTAATCCCACATGAGATCAAACAATTACAATGTAACAGGGCAAATTTATGGTTACAAAAGTATAAAGTAAAAATCATCATTAAATAAAATTAATTTGTTACTATCTAACCACTGAATGGTAAACATAACTGTAAACTTATTAAACAGCTCTACAGTATATGGGATGGGTTATGCACTGCTGCATTGTGACCAGATGAAATCTATTTGAATCATAAAGCCCAGCCTGTGGATCAGTTAACGAATAAATTGCATAACACAAATAAGCATAAACCCATACATATTATAAAAGTAAGTGTGTGTGTGTGTGTGTGTGTGTGTGTGTGTGTGTGTGTGTGTGTGTGGGTGTGTGGGTGGGTGAGCGCGTGCGCGGCTGACCAGTGAAAAACTTACAACCATAAACTGATTAACCCTCAAGCAGGTACACTGTTTCTTACAACATGAGTAGAAGCACGGTGTACTTTGTACACATGTAGAGATTATCTGTCATTTATGCTACCACGGTAAACGTGTATGAGCAAAACCACAGTTTAGTCAAACAACAACAACAAAAACTTATAGCATATGCACTAAATCACTCTTCAATTAAACAATAATAAAATAAAATTTCGGTGTATCACTGTGTTGCTGCATATCCCACAGTAATGACCCAGTCAAGGTGTTAAACAGCACAGTTACGTCATATCGCAGCCAACCACTTATTTGATTGCTAATTATCTCATAGACAACTGCCTCACTGTGGGACTGTGCAGCTAGCTTGGAATCTGTGTCATTTTCTTGCACTGATCATAAATTTTTTCTCACTTATCTCATTGTTTATTGTATATTACTGCTGCTGCTGCTTAGTACTGTGTTAGCTGAAACAATAATGAAGGAATAGGCACAAGCTCGCAATTGTGAAACAACAATGGAAGGTTATTTGGGGATAATGTTATGTGGGGATGGCACACTTTATACATAGGTGCACTGCAATGGAGCAATTTCAACCAACCTTAGTACATATATCCTTTACTGACAGGTGACAATTGCTGTGGAGATAAGAACCACCTACCTAACACAGTTCAGGAGATTTGATGTCATAAACAATGATATTCACAAAAAAAACTACCATATCATTCATGAGATTCAAATATATTACTTATGTGCTACTAACTGTAATTACAATAAATTTCACAGACAATACCCACATATTCTGCTAAATGCACCTACAAAAGTATACTGTGGTAACACACATAGTTCAGGAGACATGCCTTCATAAACACTGAGATGCATGAAAAACTGCCACAGTAAGCATGATATTTAAATTTATTACTTCTTTTCTACTACCACTATTCTCAACACGTTTTACAGAGTACACACATATGCTGCTGAATGTACCTACAAAATTATCTCTCTGTACGACACATATATCAGGAGATATGAAATCATAAACACTGAGACGAGCAAGAAACTGTCACATCGTGCTTGACATTTAAGTTTATTACTCCTTTTCTACTAATTCTATCTGCAATATATTTCACAGACAATACCCATATAAGCCACTGAACCTATCTACACAAATACAGCATTGTATGAGTCATAGTTTAAGAGACATGACATCATTAACACAGAGATGTGTGAAAAATTGCCACATCGTGTATTAAGTTTTAATACATTGATTCCCTACTACTGAGGCACTTGTACAGTTGAGTCATATTAAGAAAATCCATGACATCTGGAGTGCATCTGACAGCTTTCAACTGCAAAGCACAAACAGCTGTGGGCAAAAACAGTAGACATCTATAGAGCTATGAAGAGGCAGTGCCATAGAGATGTTTACATAATTGTGTTGTAGACACATGAAGATCCTGTGCCCAGAATACCGAAAGTGTCCGGGATCACGTTTCTTAATTTGGATACTGTACTTAAACATGTGTACATTATGCATATATCTTTCTACGGCTGTTTCATAATTTCAAAGATGTTTTAATGAATACGTGGTAATGTAATGTTTCCAAAACTTCACTACAAAAACAGTTCTAATATAAAATTAGCAAAATGAATACCTGGGCAATGCCGGGTTTATCAGCTAGTAAGGTGATATAATAGGAGCAGTCCAACTGGACAGTGATGTACCCAGACAAATGTTTGAAATTATATCTCAATTTTATTCACCCCAAGTTAACACACTATAGGATTGTCAGAAACATTCTGAAAATTTGCAAGGGTGTTGCAGGGGAGGTTGGGCTGAGAAATAATTGTTAGGAAAAAAATTAAATACAATGCACCATTTTTAAATTATTTGACATTGAAGATAACCAATTAGGTCAATGAGCTTGCAAATTGAAGTGGCCTGCCAGAGATGGTGTCACCAAACGTGTTCTTTGTTTGGTTTCCTAAGTCCGAACAAGAGAGCAATATAAAACTTGGACACAGGATGATAGTAAGGACTGAGCCCTGTGAGCTAACATCCCAAAGATGTTCGGGCTCACATGCGGTTCCTCTTTGTCGAAATGTCTTGGCTCAAACTCGTCTAGGGCTTGAACCGCATGTGTGGCATTACACGCCCTAAATTAGACACTTGTGACCCTTTGGTTAAATTGTCTGGTTGATGGCAAGTTTGTGAATTTGTATGAAACATACAAAGTTAATATAACATATAATAACAGTAATAATAATATCGGAGCTGCCGCCGAGCAGTGTGACAGCAGTGCACAAGTAGCGGCAAGTGGCTTATTTAGCGTTCATATAAGTGTTGTAGTCAAGTTGAAAATTTGTTTGAGTGTTCTTGGCGCACTTGTTTAGTTAAATCCGTCAAATCATTGTGTAGTTTCATAATTAGCAGGGGCAGATTTGCATTTTAATATCTGTGACATGTAAAGTCGTGTAGTCATCTGTCCTTTGTTTATTTCTTTCATATAGTCCTTGTATGTTACTGACAGTACAGTTAGCCTTCTGCCACTGAGCAGTGTGTCAGCAGTGCGAAAGTAGCAGCATTACTACATTTATAGGCAGTCTTGTATTTTAATAACCGATTAAATTTTGCGTCGGTTGTTTGTGCTCTCTGTAGAATAGTTCAGACATTCTTTGCACAACAGTATTTAGCATGGATAGGGACTGCGACTGCTGTGTTCAGATGCAGACTGAGTTAGCATCCCTTCGCTCCCAGCTTCAGGCAGTGTTGGCTTCGGTCACGCAGCTTGAGGCTGTTGCCAATGGGCATGCATCACTGTGGGGGTCCTGATGGGGGTTCGTCGGGGACGGCCAGCTCATCCCGCGCATCCCCCAATCAGACTATGGCTGTGACTGCCCGGGATACTGCCCACATTGAGGCTGACCCCTCACCCGTGGAAGAGTGGGAGGTCGTCTCGAGGTGTGGCAGGGGGCGAAAGACATTCCGGAGGGCTGGACGGAAGGCCTCTCCAGTTTGTCTTACAAACAGGTTTCAGGCTCTGTCTCCGGCTGATATTGATCTTCGGATGGACATGGCTGCTTGTCCAGTTCCAGAGGTTACCCCTCAGTCTGCAAGATCCAGGTGGTCGCAGAAGGTGGGCTTACTGGTAGTTGGGAGCTCCAACGTCAGGTGCATAATGGGGCCCCTTAGGGATATGGCTGCAAGGAAGGGGAAGAAAACCAATGTGCACTCCGTGTGCATACCGGGGAAGAGTCATTCCAGATGTGGAAAGGGTCCTTCCAGATGACATGAAGGGTACAGGGTGCACCCATCTGCAGGTGGTCGCTCATGTTGGCACCAATGATGTGTGTCGCTATGGATCGGAGGAAATCCTTTCTGGCTTCCAGCGGCTATCTGATTTGGTGAAGACTGCCAGTTTCGCTAGCGGACTGGGCGGTTTTTTAGGTTAGATGGCCTTGGGCAAGTACAGGAAGGGCAACAGCCTCAAAGGGTGTGCGGCAAAGTCAGGACATGTTGTGACCAAGCAGCAATCGGTATTGTAATTGTAAACTGTTGAAGCTGCATTGGTAAAGTACCGGAACTTCAAGCGCTGATAGAAAGCACCGAAGCTGAAATCGTTATAGGTATGGAAAGTTGGCTGAAGCCAGAGATAAATTCTGCCGAAATATTTACAAAGGCACAGACGGTGTTTAGAAAGGATAGATTGCATGCAACAGGTGGTGGCGTGTTTGTCGTTGTTAGTAGTAGTTTATCCTGTTGTGAAATAGAAGTGGATAGTTTCTGTGAATTATTATGAGTGGAGGTTATACTCAACAACCGAGCTAGGTTAATAATTGGCTCCTTTTACCGACCTCCCAACTCAGCAGCATTAGTGGCAAAACAACTGAGAGAAAATCTGGAATACATTTCACATAAATTTCCTCAGTCTTAGGTAAAGATTCAAATTTACCAAATATATTCTGGGACACTCAGATGTTTAGGATGGGTGGTAGGGACACAGCATTGAGTGACATTATACGGAGTGCACTATCCGAAAATTACCTCGAGCAATTACCCGAACTTTTCGACTCTGTAAGCACAGAACACGGAATCAGTGATCATAAGGCCGTTGCAGCATCCCCGAATATGGAAGTAAATAGGACTATAAAAAAGGGAGGAAGTTTTACCTGTTTAGCAAGAGTAATAGGAGGCAGATTTCAGACTACCTAACAGATCAAAATGAAAATTTCTGTTCCGACACTGACAATGTTGAGTGTTTATGGAAAAAGTTCAAGCCAATCGTAAAATGCGTTTTAGACAGGTACATGCCGAGTAAAACTGTGAGGGATGGGAAAATCCCACCATGGTTCAACAACAAAGTTAGGAAACTACTGCGAAGTTCTCTTGCTTCACTGCAAATTTAAATGCAGCCGAACCATATGCGACTTGAACAGAAAAGGGGGGGTAATGACAGTGGTACGTAAAGTGCCCTCCACCACACACCATTGGGTGGCTTGCAGAGTATAAATGTAGATGTAGATGTAGATTAACAACCCATAAATGATGTAGGCCACACAGCTGCGATTTGGTTAGACTAATGTTTACTCAGAAAGCAAACTAATAGCTAAAGTAGTCGTATTTAGAGTCATTCTCACACTTGAGCGCATATCCATTTGACACAATTCGATGCACCACATTATCTATGCAAAAAGTTAGAGTTCGTACCAGGCGCGCAGCTGCTCACTGTTCAGAGACTAAGTCCTGTGATACCACACAATGTGAAATTTTCTAAGTCGTTTCACTTCCTAGATACCTAAAGACCGACCATCCACTTTTGCATCTCCACCAGCACCGTCCCATCTGCCATCTCCGGCCGTGTCTCCCACGTGCTGAACATCGTCGCTCAACTGACTAGTGCAACCCCCTTCCCTGAAGCCATCCGTCAGATTGGCTAAAGTTTTATTATACATTACTTTACATTTTAACATATTTAAATAATCAAAGCTTGACCACTTTCACGTTCAAAAAAATAAAGTAACACTAGTATCCATTACATAATAAACTTTAAATTCTTTTAAATAAAATCAATACAATTTCCATCTTAGCTTTGAATGTCACGGCCAGTAGTCTTGCACCAAAGTGCTTTCTGATAAATAAATATGAACAAAAGTAACTATTATGCACTAAACTTTACAACAAATATTCTATTACCTAATGATTCAATAAGGTGTCATGCTGTCATCATTCAATGTTTTTTGTGTGGTGGAAATGATGATCTGATCCTTAACAGAAAATACCGATAATTTAAATTTACTATATCTCTCAAACAAATAAAGTTACAGAGTTGATATTTACAATGTCTGTCATTTTAATGATGCCCTTCTATATGAAATGTCGATCATTAAGATCGAACAAAGCGTTCAGATTTTAGCATTCAGGTCTTTGTTACAAAACTTGTTAATTTGACTTAAACGGTAAATCCTAAACTATTCTAGATATGATCAATATTCAAGTTTTATTGGGATTACCAAGAAAATTTATGGAGGATAGCAGATTAAAATTACTGTGGCTTGAGTCTTTGCTATGCTACAGAATTGAGTAGTTTATGGTCAATCTTAGGTCTGCCATATTTAACACCGCTACATCTCCTTGGCCACAAAAGCCTTCTACTGGGTTTCCCTATGACATAGGTTCTCGTCCGTCTCACTTGCACACTACAGTACTTAGGCCTCAATAGACAATAGACGCCTGTGAGTTTCCTCATCTCATGGTGAATCAACACCCTTTGTGGCACGCGGTTCTGGACAACAGGGTTTGTTTCAAAATTCTTGTAGGCTAACTCTTTCGGCCATCTATTTAAATGGAGCACAATGCTCATTAACTCACAACCCACACCACAAGCTGAGCAGTCTCATGCACTATCATTCATGCTATGAGAAAAACTGACACTAATTGTATCTGGCAGACTGCTGGAACTTGTGCATACAGTGACCTGATTGGCTAACTTCATTGCTAAATAACTCAGGAATGGTGCAGGATACCAATTTTTTTTCGTAACATTTTTCAATTTTGGGGAAGGAGAAAATCCACAAGGAGTCAGATCATGTGAATAGAGGAGGGGGGGAGGGGGGGGGGGGGTGCTCTGGAATAATGGAATAATAGCAATGCTTTTTGAGGTCAAAAATTCTGTGGTGTAAAGTGGCCTTGTGACATGGGGCACTGTCGTGATGCATCACCCACTTGACTACAATGTCTGATCTCAGTTGATTCACCCTTTTCCCGAGTGTTCAAGCACATCTTTGTAAAATACTTGGTTGGCAGTTTTTCATGGAGGAACAAATTCTTTATGCATGATACCCCTGCCATCAAAAAAGGCAATTCAGCATTGTTTTGATCTCTGATTTGCTCATTCAATCTTTTTTCGGTCAGGGAGCTGTCTCAGTGTGCCACTCCTCACTTTGACACTTTGTATCAGTAACGTACTCAAAAATCCAAGATTCCTCAGCCGTGATCACGGTCATTAGCAACCCTCTGGAGAAGATCATTGCACTCATTCCTTCAAGTGTACTGCTTTTTCCACACAAACCATTTGCATGTGAAAATCTTTGGTCAAAATTTGTTGTATGGTGAAAGTGTTTAACAGGTCATCCCATCATCCTTATTGTTAAACATCGGTATGACCTCACAAGAGCACATGCACATTCAATGTTTCCATCAGTTTTTGAAGTTGATGTGAGGTTCATCTTCAACATGTTCTCAGCTTTTCAAAAATGATTTATGCCAGTGAAAAACCTGTTCTCTTGATAGGGAATGGATCCATACGTCTGTTTCAACTTTTCAAATGTCAAAATCGTGGATTCCCTAAGTTTAACACGAAACCTGATTGCGTAATGTTTCTCTGAAGTCTGCTGTTCCATTTTCATAACACAACTTCACTAATAGCACTCTCAAAAATTACGTAATGGCTTTATGAAGCTGGAACTTGGACTGAGCATCTGAAAGGGATGAGCACACTGGGCTACACAAGTAGAACAGTACTGCATTGCCAGAATGCTCAATGTTGTCGGTCTCATTACTTTTCTCACATACCTCGTAGGTGTTTCAGTGCTCTATTAAAGTCTTCTTGCACTATCTTATCTGCCATCTCATCTTCACCTAGGTCATTTCTCTTTCTTTAATACTGTCCTCAAGTTTGTTTCCCTTATATAGACCCTCTACATATTTCTTGCAGGTTTCAGCATTCTATTCTTTGCTTAGTAGTCTGTATCATTGAGACGCAAAATCTGTAGTTCGTTGGCAATTTCTACTATTATTTGCAGACATAAAATAAAGTTAATATAACAGTAAATTTAAAAATGTTTCTTTACTATTTCTTTATATTAGTTTAATGAAAAATTTCAGTCTTTTCGTTGCATCACAGGCAATTTGAAGACTGAAACCACTGCATCATCTACAGCACTCAAGATTAAAGAGACTTGGGCATACAAAACAAGTGGTTTGTCTGTCAGCAGGAGTCAGCTTGACAACAACAATCAATGATGGCTGAAAAATGCTCAATGTGGCCTCAAGTTTGTGGGTGTCTTGTTTAGTTACAATGCTGCTGTAGGAGAAGTATTACACCCTTCATTCAATTACATAGCAAATACATACAATGTGGTCCATAAATATGGATGCCAGCCTCTCATGTTAGCAATCTATTACCATAAACATAGAGACAACTGCGACATATCATATGTCTCCATAAATTGAACAGGCAAAGGAATAATTAGCAGTGAGGGTAAAAAAAGGTCAGAAATATACAAATAATCATATACAACATTTAAAATTACAAATTTATTTTGAAATTCTTATGTATTCACAATTGTTTGATTGGAAAAATTAGGAAGCAACTATTCTTCTTTGGTTTCCTTTTTAAGGGGTAGTATCTGGAACTTCAAGTCATTTCCCTTAAACCGTTTCTGAATAATACGACCTTCATTTTTCAGGTGGGCTGTAATCTCATCATAAATCTTTTCCTGTAAAGAAATGAACAATATGTCAAAAAAGGATAAACAAAACATGAGCTCCAAAAAAAATTAAATTCAGTTAATGGAACAAAATAACTGAACAATGAAAACTGGAAGACCAGATAATTGGAATTAAACAATGGAAACTCCAAATCTGAATATCAACAATACAAGGAAACGATAAGATTGCTACTTACCGTAAAGATGACACACTAAGTTGCAGGCAGGCACAACAAAAAGAGAGTTACACATTGGCTTTTGGCCAAAGCTCATACTTGCCCAAACTGCTGGAGATGGCTATTATGTAGTGAGGTGTGCTTCCTTATGTGAATATAAGTGTGTGGTTTCTTTCCTAAGGAATGCTTTGGCTGAAATCTATTGTGTAAGTGTCTTTTTGTTGTGGCTTAACACATCATCTCTACAATTAGAATTACAAAATAATAATTTCATGTTCTTCGCCAAACATATAAAGCATATTACATCACTTGTGAACAGATTAAAGGAAAAGATATGAAGAGTTCTTGATTACATGATTAGTCCAAAGGCAAAAAACGGGAGGGGGTATCATATTCAGTGACTTGAACTACAAAATAAAGGTGCACTGAAATTATACTGATAAGTAGAATCTTCATGATAATTTTCTTCTCCATTGTGAGTAGACTGAAATAAAATTGTTCTTGTATCATAAGGTAGGCCTATATAATTTTTTATAGACTTCATGTATCAGCAATTCAAAGGAAATAGGTCTTCCCTGGACAAAGAAATAAAGCACTTAGTAAGTCAATGAAGTGAGACAACTTATGAGGCTACAATGAAAGATGAGGTGGACTGGTACACATCTGCAAGCTTAGATTAGTAATTAACTTAGCTACTTGTATAATCCTTCTTTTAGGCAAGTATTTTCCCAGATGATCTTAAATATTATTCACACTGCTTTACAAAAAAGAGGATGCACATGAAGTTCTCAAGACCAATGTTAGTTGTATCTTCCTGTCAGATTACAACTGTGTGTCGGATCAAGACTCAAACCTGGGAAATTTGCCTTTCTTGGTCAAGTGCTCTATCCAAGCATGTCTCATGACCCACCCTCACAACTTTAATTCAACCAGTACATGCTCATCCAAACTTCACAAAAGTTTCCTGCACACTTGAGGGACTACCTATGCCAAACAAGAACGTCGCCTTAATGCTTTCCACATGCGGTGCCTGAGATCCATCCTCAGAGCAACGTGGAAGGACCGAGTGACCAGCGAAGCAGTGCTATCTAAAACTAACTGCAACAGTATTTCAGCTATTTTGAAGCAGAGACGACTCTGCTGGCTGGGACACATCCACCATATGGATCCTGACAGATTACCACGTGAGGTGATGCTTGGAGAGATCTCTATAGCCAAAAGACCTGTAGGATGTCCTGTATTGAGGTTCAAGGACTCCTGTAAACGAGATACGGAGAGCTTTGGAATTGACACAAACAGATGGGAGGCACGGGCTAGCATGAGACCACAGTGGCGTGATGATGTATCATCTGGAATGTCGAAGCATGATGAAGACTTGTTAGACAGATTAAGGCAGAAAAAGCTTCGGAATGCTACCACTGCTGCTTCCTCAGCAACCAGATACACTTGTGACAATTGTGGCAAGAGATGCCATGCTGCCATTGGCTTGACAAGTCATATCAAAAAATGCAACCCATAAACACACAGACACTGCAACAATCATCTACGAAGATGCAATGATCACTTTCAAGTCCTGGTCTGACAAACACTTGTAACCTGCCAGGACATTTCAAATCAGTGCACACTGTACTTATCATCATCAGCAGCAGCAGCAGCATCTTGGAGTTTCCAGCCTCTGGCTGGGTCTGTTTGGAAGATAAGCCTCTCCATCGTCTTCTGTCTTGTCATCATCTCTCCATCTTCACCTTGGTCCAGTCTTCTCCTTTCTTCTGGACACATTCCTCTACTCCTTTCAGCCATCTGTCTCTCAGTCTTCCTCTTGGTCTCTTTCCTTTCAGTTTCATCTCATGTATCCTCCTGGGTATCTTCTTCTCCTCCATTTGCTTAACATGCTCACACCATCTCAGCCTCGATTTCTCTATTTCCTACTGTAATGGTTCCACCTTCATTAACTCTGATCCTCTCATTTCTTAACCTATCTGTCTTTGTCACTCCAGTACTGTTCCTCAAGAACTTCATCTCACTAACTTATACTTTGCTTTTCTCTCTTCCTTTCATAAACCAGGTTTCGGATGCACATGTCAGGAACAGGACACACTATGACTAGTATATAAGATTTTTACTGATTTGGGGTCATCCTTGCTCCATATCAGGCTTCTGACACTCTTCCAAAATACTTCTGCTTTTCTCCCCTGCTCGTTTATTTCTCTGTCATTTTTCCCATCTTTCTGTATCAGGCTTCCTAGGTACTTGACGCTCTCCACTTTCCTAAACTGTTCCCCACCAATTGATGGGTAGTACAGTGCATACTGTACTACAGAGTGAAAATTCATTCTGGAAACAACCCATCATACTGTGTTTAAGACATGTTAGTGCAGCATCCTTTCTCCCAAAGTTGCTACTCCTGCAAGGTATGCACAAGAACTTCATGAAATTTGGAAAGTAGAAGACTAGATACTGGCCAAAACAAAGACATTAGGACAGGTCATGAATCATTATTGGATAGAGTACTCACCCACAAAAGACACAATTCCCAGGTTCGAGTAACGATCCGGCACACAGTTTTAACCTCCAAAGTACTTTCTAATCAGTGCACACTCCACTGCAGAAAGAAAATTCATTCTGAAAACAATTCCCTAGTCTGTGGGGAAGCCATGTCTCTGCAATATCCTTTCTTACAGGAGTGATAGTCCTGAAAAGTATGTAAGAAAACTTCTGTGAAGTTTGGGAGGTAAGAGACAGGGTACTGGGTGAAGTAAAGCTGTGAAGACTGATGGTGAATCAATCTCAGAAAGAGCACTTGCAAGGAGTTCTCAGATTCGAGTAACAGGCCAGCACACAGTTTTAATCTGCCAGGAAGTCCAGATCAAACAATAGAAACTCCAGGATGAAATGTGATATTATGAAAAGGAAAGTTGCCACTCATCATATAGCGGAGATGCTGAGACACAGATAGGCACAACAAAAAGACCACGCACGCAAATGAAGCTCACACACACGACTGCAGTCTCAGGCAACTGAAGCCACACAGCACCTCCATTCTATAGAGAGTCCAGATCAGCGCACGCTCTGCTGCAGATCGAAAATTCATCCTGGCATTGTTAGTTGTCTTTAAACTGTTCAAAAAGGCACTGTACACAATATAAACTGCGACTGAAGTTTTTCATAGTGGTAACTGTTAAAATAAACCTTTTTATAAAGTAAAACCAAAAATTTTTGAGAAATTATTAGTACAATTTCCATCATAAGAAATAAATAATACACTGACATTATTTACCTTCTCTTGTTCACATACATTTTTGCTACCAATGCTAGATGTATTTGAGCAGCTTCTATAAGAAGTCTGAGCAGATGCCTCAGCAGACACCATCAACATCACTTTACTGTTTGCAGGTATTGTCATTTACTGATTTGATTCAGTAAATATGTCATTAGTATAATGGATACAGGGTAATTTATAATTCACTAAAAAAGGGGGTCATGGGGCAAGAGAGGTGACGACATTAACAGAAAAATTTACCAAACACAGGCTTGCAGGTGAAGAGGACTGTTAGAAATTAAAACTATAGAATGGCCACAAGTTGCAAGTAACATTTTATATTTAATAAAAAGTTATATGTGAATTTTGGCTGTTCTACTTTTTCTTTATGAATGAAAAATTTAACTGCAACTTGTGGCTGAGTTACAGTAAATCTTCCATCATATTTAGAAAAATACACACACACACACACACACACACACACACACACACACACACACACAGATATGCACAACTTCACAAAAATGGCCATTGTGATCTTTGGGTGTAAAGGCTCAACTGTATTGAATAGCAGTCTCTGCTGAGGTGTGTAGTGTGAGTACAGATACAGTGTCGAGCAGGATGACAAAGGGATAGCAGGGTGGAGGTGGGGGAAGAAGCTGTAGTACTGCCAGTGGTTAACGTGCAGGAATGTGCTGGGGACACGATGGTGGCCAGCTAGACGCAGCATCAAGAAGCTGTGCTTGGTGGGAGTGGTGAAGGGGTTGCAGGATGGGGGGGGGGGGGGGGGGGGATTCGCTGAGAGGATAGAAGATTTGTGTGAGGCTGGAGTGGAAGGAGCAAAGTGCGCAGAGGCAGGTGGAGGGCACAGGCTTGAGAATGTTGACGACAGGAAAGAGGGTTTCAGGAAATGAAGGATATCTTTAAATAGTACAAATTTCCATCACTTTTAATCTCAATGTACAAGTATAATTTATAAATACCACATTTTGTTACTCAACAGTTGGGTTACTGCATAAAAGTAATTTCCATCACAAATAACTTAAGATTATTTTTAAAGGAATTTCAATACTGCTGCTTTTTTATATGATTACACAATCCATCGAATAATTTCACTTTTATTATAAAATGCTGTTATGAATTGTGACTATGGACACATTTATTTTGTCAAGATTTATCAGTCCTTTTTAAAAGATAGTCAGCTGCAAACAGGATAGAACCATACATATAAAGGTAGCAATATTATGGAAAGGAAAGTTGCCACTCACCATATAGTGCAGATGCTGAGTCGTAGATAGGCACAACAAAAAGACTGTTACAAATTAAGCTTTTGGCCAGTAAGGCCTACATCAAAAATAGACCCCCCCCCCAAACACACACACACACACACACACACACACACTCCCTCACACAAAAGACACAACTCACACACGTGTGAAGACACGTTCACATGTGTGGGTGTGCGTTGTGTTGGCATGTGTGTGTGTGTGTGTGTGTGTGTGTGTGTGTGTGTGTGATCTATTTCTGATATAGGCCTTACAGGCCAAAAGTTTTATTTGTAAGTCTTTTTGTTGTGCCGCTCTGCGACTCAGCACCTCTGCTATATGGTAAGTGTCAACTTTCCTTTTCATAATACAGCATGTACATACTTTTAATTATTTATTGCACAAGAACTAAATATTGTACAGATGTCATACACATTGCATTTTGAAGAGAAGCTCTCAAAGTTCTTTTTACAAACATTTGATATGCGAACCATGATATCAATATGGTAATTAAATTCCTGCCATACCCATCCCAGCAAGGCATCATCAACTGTGGCAGTCGCTTCTCGTATTTTCTCCCGGAGCTCTGCTATCACGTGGTAGAGGTGGTACATACACCAGATCTTTAATGTGTCCCCACAGAAAAAAGTCACACGGAGTGAGATCTGGTGATCAGGGAGGCCATTTCATTAAACAGCTTGCTCCGCACCTGAACTCGCCATGTTTGTGACTAGCGCTGACTATTGGAAAACTACCAAACTGCGCTGTGGCTGTATACATGAAAAAAAAAAAAAACTTTCAGGGTTTCTCTTCAAAATGGCATATGATATCTGTACAATGTTTGGTTCTTGTGCAATAAATAATTGAAAGTGTTCCCAGACTTCATGTACATCCTGTATTGTTAGATTCCATCCTGGATTTTCTGTTGGTCAACACATAAAGGTAGGATAGATTCACAATTTATAACTGAAACAAGTACGAACTACATAATTCTACTTTCTTCAAGTTGAAAATAGCCATAAGTGTTGCACCCTGAAGGCATTTTTGCTGTAAGTTGAGCTTCCCATGAAGACTATTCCATATTAAAGGTGGTCTCTCTAGCACTGTCCCAATGCTAGTGTGCTGTTTCAAGCTGTACTCAAGAGAACACTGCTGCCTTTATTGAAGTTCCTATGCAGAGATGCATCTTGTCTCCTCTTGGATGAGTGAAATCCAGTAGCATGAGGCATTTAGTTTCATTTTAGGACTGTACCATGCAGCATTCACTATCAGTGCACATGCCCCCTCCCACCATCTTATTCACAAGGCGGATAGTAAGCAACAAGGACTCTGAGCTCAAGATTTTCTTTGACTGGGCATAATTTATGGTATATGTTTACATTGAGAGACACATTAGGGCTGATACAATTTTATGTTGTGTGGGACATTTGACAGTAAACAGACAAATTGTCTAGTTTACTAATCATGAATAGAATCAAGGTGTCACCAAGCATAACATCCCCATTCAATAGACAAATCATTACCAATAATGTTATATGTCCACACTTCATGAGACACTTTCAACTAGTATTAATAAATGAACAAGAACTTGCTTGCAACAAAGTTCCATTTCTGCAGGTTTTGACACCACCTTGCTCAATTGCAATGGATTGAATTACCCTGCAGAAGTGTGATACTGAGGCAGTGGCCAACCAGCATCAGCATTGATAACCCTCAATTATGTGCTTAACAATAACCTGTTGGTCTGAAGATGTGGTAACAAAAATCCGGTGTACAATATATATAGTCATATTCAATCTTTTATTCAATGGGAGGAATGATACAATGCTGAAAGTTGTGTGCTCCAGTTTTAAGAATTTTTAAGCATACACTGTGTGTGTGTGCGTGTGTGTGTGTGCGTGTGTGTGTGTGTGTGTGTGTGTGTGTGTTTTAAAAAAAAGGAGAGAGGGTGAGAGACAGGGAGAGGGGGGAGGGGGGGAAGAACTGATGTTTACAATCAACAGTTATACTGACAGACAAAAAATCATAACACCAAGAAGGAGTTATGAGACATAAAGAAAAGTTGTTAGGTGTGTTTCTACATCTGAATGATGGTGCCTACTAAAATTTCATGCTAGTCACATAAGAGTGGTGCTAGCCTTACCACTATGAGATGAAAATCCAGTTTGCCATAAATACACACTGTAACAGTCATGAATGCAAGTAACTTTTGAGATTAGGTTTGATGAGTTGACGTTAGTCAAGAATATCTTTAAGGCAACAAAGACGCCATTATCAACCCCTAACTGAGTTTGAACGAAGTTGTATAGTAGGGCTATAAGAAGCTGGATATTCCTTCTTTGATATTGCAGAAAGACTTGACAGGAATTTAGCTACTGTACATGATTGCTGGCAGTGGTGGTTATGAGAATGTACGGTCGCAAGAAGACTGGGCTCCAGATGGCGACGTGGAACTACTGAGAGGAAAGACCATCATGTTCAGCTTATGGCTCTGATGCATCACACTGCATTTGCAGCAGCAATTTGAGCAGCAGCTGGCACCACAGTGACAAAACGAAGTGATACAAATCAGTTACTTCAAGGATGGCTTCGAGTCAGACGCCCTGTAGTGTGTATTACAGTGATCGCAAACCACCCCCATGTGCAACTTCAGTGGTGTCAAGCAAGAGCTAATTGGAGGGCAGGTTGGAGGTCACCTGTGTTTTCTGATGAAAGCTGGTTCTGCCCTCAGTGCCAGTGATGGCCATTTGTTGGTTAGAAGGAGACCAGCTGAGGGTATGCAACCAGCCTGTCTGCTTGCTACGCACATTGGACCTACATCCGGAGTTATGGTCTGCGATGCGTTTTTGTATGACAGCAGGTTGTCCCGCACACCCTGACACAAATTTGTATGTCAGTTTGGTGATTCAACCTGTTGTGCTGCCATTAACAGACAGGATAACAAGATAACACTCACCCACATACCACTGTCACTAACCCAACATGCTCTGCAACTTGTTGCCTTGGCCTGCACGATCAACAGATCTGTCTGCAATTGAGCACATATGGCATATCTGCGGACAACAGCTCAAGTGTCATCCACAGCCTGCAATAACTTCTGGTATTGACTGACCAAGAGCAAAAGACATGGAACTCCATCCCACAAACTGACATTCGGGCACCGGTACAACACAATGCATGCACATTTGCATGCTCACATTCAACATTCTGGTGGTTGCACCAGTTATTAATGTACCAGAATTTCACATTTGCCAATCGTTTATGTCATGCTTACAATAACATGTGATCTTGCAATGTTAATCGCTTAAATATATAACCTAGAGAAATGAATTCCCAAAATTTCATTACTCTGCATTAATTACTTTTTGGTACTGTGGTTTTTTTCCGTAACTTTTATTTGTTTTTGTTGTTTATCAATAGGAATGAACTAATTTCTTTTGTAACATCAAACATCTAATTACAACTTTTCCAAAAGGTATACTGAAATTTTGGGTAACAGGTAAGACTTTGGGGTGAAAAGGATAGTCAGATCACATTATCTTAAAGTTCAAGGCATAAAGGTTTGTCACAAAATAAATATGTTAAATCAGTGTTACAATGCTGTTGAAAGTATGAGATTTTCAGTAGTTAATATTATAATGAATCAATCGTTTGAATACATTTTCTTTGTTTAGGTGTCATCATCCCCAGTTACATTTTTTGTGAAGATGTGTGGTTAGTGAGCCATTATGACAAGTTCTATGCATGATGAGAATAAAATGGCAGATGCATTCAATTTGAACTTTGACTTCAGTGTGTGATTTAGAACCCCCATATCTTGGATTTGTTTCTGCCATGCATATTCTTGAGACCGATAAAAAGAGATTTTGGCCTGTATTATAAGACTAGAGTTGCAGCAAATAAACCAGGCAGGTAAGTGTGAATTGTAGAGCAGCCATATAGGCGTACTCATTTTACATTTTCAAAAGTTAATCTGCTGACAAATGTTGATGACCTACGCAATTGTAGGTGGAAAGTAATGGCAGTTACATACACAAGTGTAAATATTTCATCACATTATGTGAAACATAAAAAGGAAATAATGGTGTTCATATAGCGTTCTTTTTTCTAAACTTTTCATTTAACTTAACTGTTCTTTATCTTCTACATATAAATTTATGATTTTGTTTCCCCAAACTGTAACAAGAAGTGTTATTAATGCATCTATAACATCTGGTCTCCACTATATGAGAAAGTGATCAAAAGCTGGTAAAATCCTTCAGTCTCAGGTTAGCTTCTCTCCTTTCCCAGTACCAACACATATTTGAAGCAAATGTTTAATTGTAGCTGACAGCATCCAAATGAGGTATCAACTTCTGGAGAAGGCCACGTAAAAACACACAATAATCACGATAATGGAATATTGTGTGGTAACATATTACGATTAAGACATTCCATAGAGCTAAGAGTTACAAATAAATTATTACTTGCTACGCTTTTGAAGTGTCATATCATTCCTCTTGAGAGTAATAATGTTGCACTGTTAGTTTGTTGCTTTTAGAGTTGCCAGAAGAAAGTGGGATATTTGTATGATAAAGACAGAAGGAAAGTACACCCAAGATTTGAAAGTCGTGTAAACGTATAAACAGTACCACAAAGAGGGAAAATGTGGATGGCAGCAGAAAATAAAGAAAACACAGATTAGATTAGATTAAGTTTTAATTCCATAGACACAGAAATGAGATGATCCTCGTGGGTGTGGAACAAGTCAGAAAGTATAGCATAAAAGACATAAAACAAATGACTATAATACTCACTACCCCGAGAAAATGTGTGTTCCCACATATTAGACCCCTTTTTGTACCAAGGTAAGTGATTTTAGGTCTTATAGACTGTTCTTATTTCTAGTACGAATACTACAAATTGAGCTATTGGTTGGAAACAGAGCTATATTACTCATAACAAATTTCATTAAGGAATAAATATACTGAGAAGCAGTCATTAGAATACAAAGTTCCTTGAACAGGTTTCTACACGATGTTCTCGAATTTATACCATAAATGAGTCTCATTACACTCTTTCGCATGCTAAAAACGTTTGCTCAGTTTGACAAGTTACCCCAGAATATGATCCTGTATGACATAACAGAATGAAAATAAGCAAAGTACACAAGTTTTTTTGTATTTACATCTTTTATATCTGATATCTTTCTCACTGCAAATACATACTTGTTTACACGCTTCAGCAATTCTGAGCAATTATTGAGGAATACCATACGCAATTAATTCCCAATCAGATGAAGACTGACTGCTTATTGTACAGGTATTTTGCAACAACATCCTTTGTTTCCTGCTAGCTACATAAGACTCGAAGCATTTCGCAGAACTGCCAGTGACACGATAATATTTTAATCTACTTAAGAGAATGCTATGATTCACACAGGAGAAAGAAAATAATGAGAAAAAGGGTTTATAAAACAAAACAGAGATTAAGTAAATAAACATACATTTATAATACTTGCAAAATCAAGAAAAATTCTCTCTGGCACCAATAACAGAAATGATGTCAATGATAAAATTATTTTGGGTGCTCAAGAGCTCAGCATTTAGCACCCATGCTACACAGCCCAAGACAAGTGTAGTTAAAACTATAAAAAAAGTAATTTTTTCAAGAAATAATTATGTAATTCATGTCACTACAACAAACACACACACACAACACACAAAAATAAACCTTGGACCATGTCATGCCTTCAAACATCAGAAGTGAAGAGGATAAGTACATAGCGAAAGAACTATGATACTATATCAGATACATGTGATTAGAGAAACACTATAAAACTTCCAGAGCCATTCGGCAACAAACTAAAAGCTCCAACCTAACAGATTTAGTTTTTATAACTCAGTACAGCATTACAGAAGCGTCCAATTCCACCCGTCTGCTTTGACCCATGATGTCATTAGCATGGCGGAAATGGCTACTTCCAGCATTATACAAAATGATGACAAAACACACACACACACACACACACACACACACACACACACACACACACACACAAATGAATTAAAATGACACAATAACATCTCCCTCCAAAAATGAAATGAAACTTATGGAACAACCATGGAAAATTGAGAGTTTAGGGTGGAGATAAGATAAATATACAATAATAAATGAACACTGCACCATCCCATAACAAATAATATAACAAAAATTTAATTTACAGCATTCCACTACACTAGCAAGACCACAGGAATTGGACACTTCCCCTGGCCTGTATAGCAGCTATCGATACCAAAAAACAAACACCTACAACTCCGAAAAGTGGAACCAAAACCCCAACATCTCAAAAACCCAAATACCCCATATTCACTACACCAATTAAAACACAACCAACCTATCATAAATACACAACACACAGAACATCACAATTACTACAGAATTACTTACCAACAAAAGCCTCTGGCAATACCACCTACATTGGCCACCACACACACACACACACACACACGCACACGCACTTGTGTGGCATACCACATATACATATTCTGAGTCTGAGCTGCCAGAACTCTCATCAACCTCATGTTGTTTCCACAAACATGACACTTAACATATTCAGCAATAAGACCAAACATCTGCAGAAACTGTATACAGACATCAAATCATCACCCATCTCAGAACATAATGATACACTCATGAACTTCACTGTCATATCCATACCTAACAAAAAATCAATTAAAAAAATTAGACTTCTTTCTGCACAACAAACACCAAACTAATCAGATCTAACAAAAATGCCAAACACATAAACAAAAAAAACCTTAACAACTCACTGAAAACACTACCACAACCCACATTACCACACCAACTACCTAAATTCAAAACCACATTAGCACGAGAACAACCAAAACTCGAATGAACCCAATAACACATGTTAAACTCAGCACATCCACATCCAGCACCTGAGGACACCATCAATTACAACACATCTGCAAACACAATCAACTCAAAAACTCTGTGCCATAGTGATGTCACACGCCACAACACTATTACATCATGAGTTAAAGCAGACAGGTGGAATCGACACTTCCGTTGACCCCTTGATACTCATCAAATTGCTTTAAGACAAACCATCCTTTCTATAACTGAAGGTGTTATGAATTTCTGTAACCAACCAAAATTCTCCACGTCATTTAGCATTATGGATATAGTTAACTTGAGAGGAAACACCTTTTTCTGGCAAATGCATCTCATTTCACAAGCACTGAATAGATTTTGGCAAGTAATACACTACAGGTACAATGATAACTTCCCAAGGGATCTCTCCCTTCAGGGAAAGACTTAAGATTCCTGTTACTATTGGGCAGTTAAAAAACCATATGCTGTCAGTCCAGGAACCTAAAATCCTCTCCATAGAATGGGTGTTGTTGCTCTCAAATTTATTTATTTATTCACACGTCAAGTTCCGTAGGACCAAATTGAGGAGCAAATTTCCACAGTCATGGAGCAAGTCAGTACATGAAGTTACAACATAAAAGCAATAACAGATAAAAATAAAATGTTTATGAAGCCGAAAAAAGTCAAGCCATAAGTTTAAGTAAACGCAGTCAACAATATAACAAGAATCAACTTAATTTTTCAAGGAACTCCTCGACAGAATAGAAGGAGTTACCCATGAGGAAACTCTTCAGTTTCGATTTAAAAGTGCATGATTACTGCTAAGATTTTTGAATTTGAGTGGTAGCTTATTGGAAAAGGATACAGCAGTATACTGCACACCTTTCTGCACAAGATTTAAGGAAGTCCAATCAAAATGCAGGTTTGATTTCTGCCAAGTATTAACTGAGTGTAAGTTGCTTATTCTTGGGAATAAGCTAATACTGTTAACAAGAAATGACAGTAAGGAATTTATATATTGAGAGGCAAATGTCAAAATACCCAGACTCGTGAACAGGGGTTAACAAGAGGTTTGTGAACTTACACCACTCAATGCCCGAACCTCTCATTTCTGAGCCGAAAATATCCTCTTAGAATAGGAAGAGTTACCTCAAAATATTGTACCATATGACATGTTGTTGTTGTTGTGGTCTTCAGTCCTGAGACTGGTTTGATGCAGCTCTCCATGCTGATCTATCCTGTGCAAGCTTCTTCATCTCCCAGTACCCACTGCAACCCACATCCTTCTGAATCTGCTTAGTGTATTCATCTCTTGGTCTCCCTCTATGATTTTTACCCTCCACGCTGCCCTCCAATGCTAAATTTGTGATCCCTTGATGCCTCAAAACATGTCCTACCAACCGATCCCTTCTTCTAGTCAAGTTGTGCCACAAACTTCTCTTCTCCCCAATCCTATTCAATACCTCCTCATTAGTTACGTGATCTACCCACCTTATCTTCAGCATTCTTCTGTAGCACCACATTTCGAAAGCTTCTATTCTCTTCTTGTCCAAACTGGTTATCGTCCATGTTTCACTTCCATACATGGCTACACTCCATACAAATACTTTCAGAAACGACTTCCTGACACTTAAATCTATACTCGATGTTAACAAATTTCTCTTCTTCAGAAACGATTTCCTTGCCATTGCCAGTCTACATTTTATATCCTCTCTACTTCGACCATCATCAGTTATTTTACTCCCTAAATAGCAAAACTCCTTTACTGCTTTAAGTGTCTCATTTCCTAATCTAATCCCCTCAGCATCACCCGATTTAATTTGACTACATTCCATTATCCTCGTTTTGCTTTTGTTGATGTTCATCTTATATCCTCCTTTCAAGACACTGTCCATTCCGTTCAACTGCTCTTCCAAGTCCTTTGCTGTCTCTGACAGAATTACAATGTCATCGGCGAACCTCAAAGTTTTTACTTCTTCTCCATGAATTTTAATACCTACTCCGAATTTTTCTTTTGTTTCCTTTACTGCTTGCTCAATATACAGATTGAATAACATCAGGGAGAGGCTACAACCCTCTCTCACTCCTTTCCCAACCACTGCTTCCCTTTCATGCCCCTCGACTCTTATAACTGCCATCTGGTTTCTGTACAAATTGTAAATAGCCTTTCGCTCCCTGTATTTTACCCCTGCCACCTTCAGAATTTGAAAGAGAGTATTCCAGTTAACATTGTCAAAAGCTTTCTCTAAGTCTACAAATGCTAGAAACGTAGGTTTGCCTTAAACGAATGAAAATAAGCAAAGTAGACTAATTTTAGTATCAAATGATCACTCACTTCACATACCATCCCAACAGTAAAAATGGCAGCATTAAATCTTTGAACAAGATCCTGAATGTGGGCTTCCCATGGCAGTTTACTGTCTATCTGAACATCTAGAAATCTGAACTGTTCAGTTTCACTAATCGTATGCCCATTCGGCGAAATTAAAACATCAGGTCTGGTTGAATTGTGACTTAGAAACTGTAAAAACTGAGTCATACTGTGATTTAGCATTAGTTTATTTTGTGCAAGCCATAAGCTTAGGCTATTTGAAACCAAGCCAATGTTCCACACAACATCCCTTACTACCAAGGTAGTGTCATCAGCAAACAGAAATTCTTTAGAGTTACCCTAATACTAGAGGACATATCATTTATATAAATAAGGAACAGGAGTGATCCCAACACTGACCCTGGGCCCCCCCCCCCTCCCCCCCCATTTGACTATACCCCACTCAGACTCCACATCACAGGCATTCTCAACATTGTGAATACTGTTCATTTGCTCTCTGTTGCTAAAGTAAGAGATGAATCAATTGAGAGCTACTCCCCGTATTCCGTAATGGTCCAACTTCTGGAGCAATATTTTGTGATCAACACAATCAAATACCTTAGTTAAATCAAAAAATATGCCTAGCTTTCAAAACCTTTTGTTTAACCCATCCAGTACCTTACAGAGAAAAGAGAATATAGCATTTTCAGTTGTTAAATGACTTCTAAAGCCGAACTGTACATCTGATAGAAAATCGTGAAGTATAAAATGGTCAATTATCCTTTCATACGCAGCCTTTTCAGTAACTTTAGCAAACACTGATGGCATAGAAATTGGTCTAAAATTGTCTACATTATCTCTTTCGCCCTCTTTATATAGCAACTTTACTACTGAGTACTTTAATCGTTCAGGAAACTGACCATTCCCAGAGGAAAATTACAAATATGGCTAAATACAGAGCTAACATGTGCAGCACAGTACTTAAATATTCTGCTAGGCACTTCATCATACCCTTGAGAATCCTCAGTCTTCAGTGATTTAATTACTGACTCAATCCCCCCTTGTCTGTATCACAGAGAAGTATTTGACATCAATCTCAGAAAGTCATCTGCCAAGAAAGTTATATGATTCCCTGTAGAAACTAAATTTTTATTTAATTTACCAGCAATGTTCAGAAAATGATTGTTAAATAATGCACATATATCTGATTTATCAGTAATAGAAATATTTTTACTACGAACTGACTTTATATCATTGACCTTGTGTTGCTGACCAGACACTTCCTTCACAACTGACCATATGGTTTTAATTTTATCCTGTGAATTAGCTATTCTATTTGCATAGCACATCTCTTTGCCTTCCTAATAACATTTTAAGCAACTTACAATACTGTTCGTAATGGGCTACTGTAGCTTGATTGTGACAACTTCTAAAATTTTGATATAATTCCCGCTTTGTTCCACATGACATCCTTATCCCACTAGTCAGCCACCCGGGTTGCCTTTTATTGCTAGTACCCCGTTTAGAACATTCTAATGGAAAGCAACTCTCAAAGAGCATGAGAAATGTGTCAAGGAAAGCATTATATTTGTCATCTACGTTATCGGCACTATAAACATCCTGGCACTCTTGTTCCTTGAAAAGGTTTAAAAAACTCTCTACTGCTGTTGGGTTAACTTTCCTACACAGTTTGTAATTATATGTGACATTTTTTGATTACAAAAGCCTTTTAGTGTTAAATTTGTGCATCTAGGTCTGAAAGGCCATTCACCCTTTTACTAACAAAATGCCCATCTAGTAATGAAGAATGAATAAAAATATTGTCTATGGCTGTGCTACCGTTTCCCTGCACCCTAGCTGGAAAAAAACACAATCTGCATCAGATCGTATGAATTTAGGAGATCTACCAACATGCTTTTTCTTGCACCATCATATACAAAGTTTATATTGAAGTCGCCACATATAACTAATTTCTGGTACTTCCTATAAAGTGAGTCAAGAACTCTCTCTAGCTTGAGCAGAAATGCTCTGAAGTCAGAGTTAGGGGACCTATAAACAACAACAATTAGAAATTTAGTTACACTAAATTCAACTGCCCCTGCACAAAATTCAAATATCTGCTCAATGTAGTGTCATGATACATCTGTGGACTCAAATGCAATACAGTTTTTTACGTACATAGCCACTCCCCCACCCCGCAAGGAACTCCTTGAGAAACAGCCAGCTAATCTGTATCCTAGTAAAGGAAGCCTCTGAATTGTCAAATTATTTAAGTGGTGCTCCGATATACCAATAATTTCAGAGTCAATATCTATAAGCAGTTCACTAACTTTATCTCTAATACGTCTTATATTTTAATGAAATGTGCTAACTCCTTCTCTACTTGGAAACATGATGTCCTCTCAAGGTGAGCCCTTATTAGAGGGACTTCCTTTAAGCAGGTATACCTATCAGCTGACTTCAATCTAAAAAAGGTGAAGCTCTAACACCAACTACTACAGGAATTTTTCCATAGAGTGATCCCACCACCACCCACTACACTGTCACCTATAAGCTTTGCCAGCCTCCCCTTCCTACAGCTATTGAGGTGCAGGCCATGCATGGTGAAACCCGATCTACTGATAGACCCAACTGGCACCACTGAAATGTGACCCATGCCCTCTGCTATCAGAACCCTCTCCAGCCCCACGTTAATGCGCCTAACAACCGCGCATTAAGATGAGGCCGACCATGATGCTGAAACAGCTGCACGAAATGCAAATTAGTGCCACCAGTTTGAATAGTTATATTTAGCAGGTCACCACCTACAGTATATCCGTGTCCCTATCACGACTGTTCCCTGCTCCACCCACTATCACTACCTGATTCTCCTGTCAGTCAGCTAAGCCAACCCTGCACTAGGCTTCACAATGCTGGTGACTTGGTACTCACTCCCTAACACTTCCTGCAACTGCTGGCCCGCACCTCTACCGTGCAAACTACCTAGCAGCACAACCTCCTTCTTTCTGTTAGACTTTGCAACTGACCTAGGCCTCCTAACTGTTGAGGACTGCTGCATGTTCCCTACATCTACAGCTGCAAGAGGTTCCTCTCCACTCAACTCTGACAGTTGGTCAAATCTATTGCATATATACAAAGTATGACTGTCTGAATACCCCCTCCTCATAGCCGCCTTCTTGCCAACTGCCAGTTCCCATTCCCCACCACCCTTCACCATCCTCAACCTATCTAGTTCCTCCTTTGTGCGTTGTAACTGCACCTGAAGGGCACAGATCTTATGCTCCTGGTCCTCTGTCAACTTATTTCTACTAAGATTCTGCATTCCCAGGAGAGGATGTCGCTAGAATGCCCACTGGCTTCCCCACTGTATTCCCCAATGAAAATACTATGAACAAATACCACACTGTAACACAATACTCACAAACCTACGACAGAACCCACACTTCTCACTCATGGTAAAATTTTACAGTTACTGAAAAAAACTATATGTCTACGTTACCTAAGTTCAGCTACACCAGAAGAACTATTTATAGAACTAACAGCAGTCTCGAAATTCTCTGTCTACTAAGAAAGCAACTAGCCTACTTGTATTAATACTAATACACCACAGCTAATACCAATACCAACAAAACTTCACAAAATTATTAGCTAAAACAAAAAATTCAAGCAGCCACCGGAACACTCAACGAGGTTAAAACACTAAATGAAAATTTTACTGATACATTTCACTAGAAACAATAAGAAATGTCAGCTGAAAACTAAAGCACAAAATTTACTAAACGACTTGAAAGCACAGAAAACTCTAAAAAACACAGCAAGTGAATGTTTCCACAAGTTTATTACATCGTTATTTCGCCACAAACAGTACAACACACAGCTGAAAACAAATTAAATTTAATAACTGTGTAACAGTGCATAAATAACTTTGTCAGTACTTAGCTTCATAACACCCAATCCATGGGATGTCTTAAGAGTGAGCATCTATGGCAATAATAATAATAATAATAATAATAATAATAATGGTAACGACACTGCTAGCCAACTGGAAAATGATTCAAATCCAAATAGAGGTGTTTTGCAGGATATGCTTCCTGCAACCACCTTAGAAGGAAAACAAAGACAGAGGATGAGATGGTCAGATGAAGTTAATCGACACCTCATGTTCTGTTAATACCAAGCAACAAACCTAGGAGCCAACACAAATGGATATAGATCACAAGTATACACAACATTTATTACCAGATACCCAGAATTAAAATTTTTAACAGATCAACGACTGGCTGATGAGATCCGTGTAATAATAAAAAATAACAGGATACCCCAGTCAGAATCAGAAAACATCAAACAACAAGTACAACAAATACTGGAACAAAATAATTTGCAATCAGAAGAAGAAGAAAATACAGTAATGGACTCAAACATCCCAGAGCAAACAAACAAAGAACAACACGCATCAATTAAACAGTCAGAGGAAAACGAAATCTTAAGACAGCCACCAGAACAAGCACAAATAGAACACGAAATGACGCACATGTTAGATATAGAAGAAAAATTTCAGCTGACATATATAGAATACAAAGACACAAATACAGACATTAGACCATTCTTGCATAGACCGCCAAATAACCCACAAGTCGAAACAACAACAAAAAACTATCAACACAATCATACACAACAAAATAAATGAAAACACAACTATGGAAGAGTTACAACTACTGGTTTATATAGGAGCACTCACTACACTAAATATACACACTAGGCAGAGATCAGAACCAACCAACACCCAGAAGAAACCCACAAAACCAGCATGGCAACACAGGCTACAGATCAGAATAGAAAAACTGAGAAAAGACATCGGACAGCTAACACAATTTATAAGAAATGAAAAGTCAGAAAAAAAAACGAAAAAGGTTAGGTAAAATCTCACAACAAGAAGTGATAGAGCAATTAGATGAAAAGAAGCAGATATTACAAACATTGGCCAAACGACTTAGAAGATACAAAAAAAGTGAAAATAGAAGGAAACAAAACCAAACATTCAACACAAACCAAAAGAAATTTTACCAGACAATAGATAACACACACATTAAAATAGACAATCCACCAAACATAACAGACATGCACAGTGGATACAAGCAGAAACAGATACATACAAGATGATACCACAAATGCCTGAAGTGATAATTTTGCAACATGAAGTCACCCAAGCAATTAATTCTACTCACAATTGGAAAGCCCCTGGAAAAGATAAAATAGCAAATTTCTGGCTAAAGAAATTCACCTCAACACATTCACATCTAACTAAATTATTTAACAGTTACATTGCAGACCCATACACATTCCCTGATACACTTACACATGGAATAACTTATCTGAAACCTAAAGATCAAGCAGACACAGCAAACCCAGCTAAATATCGCCCCATAACATGCCTACCAACAATATACAAAATATTAACTTCAGTCATTACACAGAAATTAATGACACATGCAACACAGAACAAAATTATAAATGAAGAACAAAAAGGCTGTTGCAAAGGAGCACGAGGATGTAAAGAGCAACTAATAATAGATGCAGAGGTGACATATCAAGCTAAAACTAAACAAAGGTTGCTACAATATGCAAACATTGATTACCAAAAAGCTTTTGATAGTGTACCCCACTCATGGTTACTACAAATATTGGAAATATACAAAGTAGATCCTAAATTGATACAGTTCCTAAACATAGTAATGAAAAATTGGAAAACCACACTTAATATCCATACAAATCCAAATAATATCACATCACAGCCAATACAGATTAAGCGTGGAATATATCAAGGAGACTCATTAAGTCCTTTCTGGTTCTGCCTTGCTCTGAACCCACTATCCAACATGCTAAATAATACAAATTATGGATACAATATTACTGGAACATACCCACACAAAATCACACATTTGCTATACATGGATGATCTAAAACTACTGGCAGCAACAAATCAACAACTCAACCAATTACTAAAGATAACAGAAGTATTCAGCAATGATATAAATATGGCTTTTGGAACAGACAAATGCAAGAAAACTAGCATAGTCAAGGGAAAACACACTAAACAAGAAGATTACATATTGGATACCCACAGCGGCTGCATAGAAGCGATGGAAAAAACAGATGCCTATAAATATCTAGGATACAGACAAAAAATAGGAATAGATAATACAAATATTAAAGAAGAACTAAAAGAAAAATATAGACAAGACTAACAAAAATACTGAAAACAGAATTGACAGCAAGAAACAAGACAAAAGCTATAAATACCAATGCTATACCAATATTGACCTACTCATTTGGAGTAGTGAAATGGAGTAACACAGATCCAGAAGCACTCAATACACTTACATGATCACAATGCCACAAATATAGAATACATCACATACATTCAGCAACTGAAAGATTCACATTAAGCAGAAAGGAAGGAGGAAGGGGATTTATTGACATTAAAAACCTACTTTATGGACAGGTAGACAATTTAAGAAAATTCTTTATAGAACAAGCAGAAACTAGCAAAATACACAAAGCAATCCCTCATATAAATACATCGGCTACACCATTGCAATTTCATAACCACTTCTACAACCCTTTAGATCATATAACATAAACAGATACGAAGAAAGTAAATTGGAAAAAGAAAACACTACATGGCAAGCACCCGTATCATCTAACACAGCCACACATCGATCAAGATGCATCCAACACATGGTTAACAAATGGCAATATATACAGTGAGACGGAAGGATTCATGATTGCAATACAGGATCAAACAATAAACACCAGATATTACAGCAAGCATATTATTAAAGATCCCAATACAACAACAGATAAATGCAGACTTTGCAAACAACAAATAGAAACAGTAGAGCACATCACAAGCGGATGTACAATACTAGCAAATACAGAATACCCCAGAAGACATGACAATGTAGCAAAAATAATACATCCCAACAACTTGCCATACAACATAAACTAATAAAACAACACGTTCCCACATACAAAAGTATGCACCACAAAATGTACGGGAGAACGATGAATACAAATTATACTGGAACCGAACCATTATAACAGATAAAACAACACCACATAACAAACCTGACATCATACTCACCAATAAAAAGAAGAAATTAACACAACTAATCGAAATATCCATACCCGATACAACAAATATACAGAAGAAAACAGGAGAAAAAACTGAAAAATACATCCAGCTGGCTGAGGAAGTCAAGGTCATGTGGCATCAGGATAAAGTTGACATCATAACAATTATACTATCAACTACAGGAGTCATACCACACAATATCCACCAGTACATCAACGCAATACAGCTACATCCAAACATATATATACAACTACAGAAATCTGTAATTATTGATACATGTTCAATTACCCAAAAGTTCCTAAATGCAATGTAACATATACTGTACAGTTAAAAGGAAGTCACGCTTGATCAAGGTCCGCATCACTTTCCATTTTTAACCAGGCATAACGTCTGAGAAAGGGATGTATAATAATAATAATAATTTCATGTGCCTCTATGCCCTGATACAAGGGTCTCGACTGGACACAACTTGTGTGATTTGTGTCGCCAACCAACCACAGTAGCCCTATTGAGGGGTTGAGGACACACAGTTTAAAGTGGTATCCAAACCACACGTTGTCACTGATGAATCTTCACATCATTGATTGGTGAAGGCTAGTTTAAATGCAGGTTGAAAGATCTTCATGGTTTGAATGGCATTCAACCTCGTGACCTCTCTGTTTACAGCATCACACTTGACCACCAGATCAGCAGGTCCTACTATTCATGGAATGAGGATAAATATAGGAAAAGGAGTACATTATCTGGGCAATCCTAATATAAATAAGGTATGGCAAGTGCCTCCGAGGTTGCTCTTTACATCTGTATCTCACATAGAGACAGAAAGTCTTTTTGTAGATGTTAGTACCATCCTCACAATGCAGGTTAACTAAGCCAAGATCCCCATTCCTTATAACAAACAACACTCCACACCATGGAATAGTGTATTGCTATTGCATGGCAAGAGCTTATGAATACAGCATATTAACAGCAAAGCTGAATGGGCCTACAGTGTATTAGGAGCACAATCCTTGCCAAGTTCCAAGACATCCTTCACCTAGTCTGTACACATCCAAGATAGCCACAATTCCTCAAGTTCATTGCCTTTTGGCATGACTGAGAAGTGGGTGAGAGATGAGAATTATTGAATTTATAGATGGAGTAGTAATTCAACTTGTAAACCCTTAATTCTTTAATGATTCAAACTCGCATGTATAAAACAGCTTCAATCTTCTGATCACTTTACAAATTAGTTAATGTGTTAAATATTTGATGTTAAGCATGTAAGTGAGAAAAAGTTTAGAAAAGATTTGAAATTACATTTAAAGTGTGTCAGAAGTTGCTAAGTGTTCTAATGATCACACACTGAATGATTATAGTCATGGTAACCTGTACTCCATTTTAAGCAAAAGTAAGTTTTTCTCACATCTCAATGTTAATGACATTGTATCTCCCACATTATGTGTTGTACAATTAGATAATTTTGTAGGTATGTTTAGTGGTGTGTGTGGATACTGTGCATAAATGTAAGAAACAGGGTAAATATGTTGCAAACAGAATTAGCAGTAAAAAAAATTACATATTAAATTGTCATGCCTGATTGATAGTTTTAAAGTCTGAACAGTGAAAATGTAGTAAGCGATAAACTTTCTATCTTTCATCATTTTGTGAAGGGTGTCAGCAAGAAAAAGTTTCATAGAGATTTGAAATTGTGTGTAAAGTTTAAGTCACTAAGTGAGCTCAATTTCAAATACCGGAAGAATATAAACAAGATATATATGACGGTAGTATATGTTCCCGAAAGAACAGTTACCATGGATGACCATGTAGCTTTGCTAGAAATGAAATGATAAGTAAATGGACACCGTAGCTGCAAACAGGCGTTGATGTACTTCACTGGGGACATGTTGAAAATGTGTGCCCCGACCGGGACTCGAACCCGGGATCTCCTCTATTAGACGCACTACGATTGTAGTGGTGTGAACCTGTTGGGAATGTAGATCTCACGGGGAGCGTGCAAGGGATAAGTCCCTGCAGACGCACTATCCACTGTGCCCGCGGTGGCTCAGATGGATAGAGCGTCTGCCATGTAAGCAGGAGATGAGGTATGCAGCCTCAAGATACACACACAGTTTCCGATTGTAATACTGGTCTTATTGTGTTAAAGCCCTATCATAATATTATGCCTTTTAATGAGTTAGCCTAGATCACGACAGCATTTTAAATTTCTAAATTCAGTCAATAATTATACGAAATATTGAAAATCAAAGTTTTATTGCCACTGGAAGCCATTAGCTATGCAATATGCAATTGGAAACATGAACTGGGATAGCTATGTAGTAACACAACTAGGATGCGATGGGCAGAGGGACCATAACAGGTACTGTAACGCAAAAGAGTGTAAAGGCAAATAATGGTTTTTACTAGACATTTGTGAACTGCATGATTCACTGAAAGGATTGTTATCGTCATGCAGTTCAGACAAGTTTAAATGGCATGGAGAAATCGGCTGCTAAATTCAGTGTGGTGTATAAAGCATACATTAAACAAATTTTACTTTTTCTGGGTTACTTTGAGAATGAAGGAAAATAATGTGCACTCTTGTCACATTATACTTTTATTAAGTACAAAACACAAATAAATAAAAATAAAATACGATACACTATTTCTACATAAAGAGTTTGAGTGAGACAGTGACTGCTCCTGCGTCTTCCCCCTCCCTGAAATCTAGGTTTTGGTAAAGACTGATATATATATATGGAAGAAAGATATCTTAAACATACATGTGTTCCACAAGGGGTTTTCTAAATTATGTCTGGACATATCAAAATCATATTGAAGTACTGACCAACATGACAACAATAAAAACCTGTGTATACAGAAGATAACTGTAGAAACTAACATCTCCAGGAAAGTAAACCAGATCTCTCTCCTAAAACAAACTTAACTGCTCAAAGTTCTGGTATTAAGTGAAATGACCAGCCTGTTTTTAGGCTTGCATAGCCTTCTGCAATTCTTGCAGATAGAATCAAAAAGGTTATACTGTTAAAGCAAACAATTATAGGATTTGGTCCAAAAGTTTCCTATGATAATAATGAATAAAGGGTCACATAAATGCAACAAACTGCGTAAACAGCTTCAACAGCTTTCATATACCTGCAAACCAGGATTTGCACAAGGTCGGGCTATAAGAAATGTTAGCAACGAAAAGCAACTGATTCAAATGCAACGATTTTTCATCCAAAAGATGTAAGCCATTTAACACGCATAAGATGCACTTAATTAGAAAATGATGAGGGAATCTTCCAACAATGCATCTTACAAATTCGGAAGTAAACTGTGAAAACTTGGTTTGAAGTAAACTTTAATGTACCATGTAAGCAGACCTGGCATCCTACAGCCCAGTAATACAAAATTTTCTCCCTTGGTAGTAAGAAAATCAGAAACACAGGTGGCAAGGATTGTTACGACACACGGCCATTCAGCTACAAGTACTCAAAACAATGGTTACAACAGTCAGCAAATTTTCATAAATAAGCACAACTTGTTAATCACCAGGCAGTTCATTTCTTGGGAACTTACACTTTTTGACTGATCTGGCTCATCACCACTAATGACAACTCGTACTTCAAAGTTCTTAGCTAACCATTTAGAAATGTTCTTCAATCTTGCATGTAAGTCATGGTCACCTATTTTAGTCGTCAATGGCAACAGTTTGGAACCTTTAAAACCGGTATCCTTTTTCAATTTCTTTAGATCTTTATGTCCTTTCTCTTCTTCTAGATACTGGGATTCAGTAAGAAGCTTGTACACAGGCCTCTGTTGGCTTGAATCTAAATCTGGTACTTTCAGTAATTTTAAATCACGCCTCTTTGATAGCTTTTGTGCTTCTTCCAGTGAAACTACTGAAATACTTCCGTCCGTACCATGTAATGTAATTTTAGGGATATGTGGTTGCTTTTTTTTCGTTCCTATACTCTTGTCTTGATTTGTTTCTAATTCATGTTTTGTCACGTAATTAATGAAACCTACATTTTTCCATGGCACTGCGTGTGACAATAAAGTTGCTGGGATGATATGACACCTTTCATTCGTAAAGTGTTGCATCAGGCGCTTACCGAAACACAGACTTTTGGTGGTTCTACTAGCCATTGGTACGCACTCGTTTTTCTTCCATGCACACAGTCCCTGTTAAAACATTTATGTTAATATTTACACATTCATACACAGTCCTTATTACTGAATTCACCGTTGTGAAGTAAGCGGCGCGACTGATCCTTCTATATACAAACAAACCAAAGCAAATATTCTAAAGATAGTGCATTTTTGGGGTTCACATTTGTTTACAAACATTTCAATAACAGTTGTGTTGAGGTATGATAATGGATGTGGTGGAAGTTGTGACACAGATAGCGCGTGTTTGAAAACAGGAAATGGGCTTTGTATATCGTAGCAGCATTACGCTTTGTTGTAAGAAACTATGTATTCGTTTCCCATATTCAGTGCGGGCGGAAAGGAAACAATGGTTCCGTTTTTCTCAGAGGTTAATGTACGCGTTTTTATACCGGTATCCTACTGTAACAAATATGACAATGTTCAATAATTTCCTGTTAACAATACCTGTCATTTTGCAGGAACGTCGCAGGCGCAGATTCGGAGTCAAGAAAAAACAATGGAGAAATTAACACTGTAGCTGTTTCGAATATTCGTAACTTGAGCATAATAGCGCATGTTGATCATGGTAAAAGCACTTTGGCAGACAGACTTCTTGAAATTGCTGGAGTTATAGACCCAGTCGAAGGACAGACTCAAGTTCTTGACATGTTGCAAGTGGAAAAAGAACGTGGCATAACCGTTAAAGCCCAGACTGTCTCATTGAGTTACAAGTATAAAGATCACGAGTATCTGTTAAATTTAATTGATACGCCTGGACATGTTGACTTTTCTAATGAAGTGTCAAGATCGTTAGCAGCATGCCAGGGTGTCATTCTGTTAGTGGACGCCAATCAGGGAGTTCAGGCGCAAACAGTAGCCAACTTCTATCTCGCATTCTGCAGAGAGTTAACTATAATTCCAGTTGTGAACAAAGTTGATTTAAAAAACGCTAATCCAGATGCAGTGACAGAGCAGCTGAAGACTTTGTTTGGCATAAATGAGAAAGATGTTCTAAGGGTAAGTTGTAATTTGTACTTTCATAGTCTTGACTCCGTGAACAAGGGTTCCCTTGTTCCGGTCTCCTGGACAGCTGATACCATTGAGATCAATCAAGTTCGGGCTACAGATGTTTCTATCCAATGACTACCGACAGTGTCTACATAAACAATACAGTACCCATGTGTGTAGTATCCATTACAAAGTCACTGCTTGACGTGCCGTCCCAAAGAAGTAAGCACAAGACTAGTGTCAGTATTGTGTGACAAAAACACAGCTTGTTCTGCCTGCTAAAGTGTTGGGTTTTAGTGTGCAGAGTTTGCATCCTCCACTCCAGAACACTTGATTGGGACGTTATGAACAAACAGTACCTGACTATTTGGTCTGAGCTGTCCATAACTAAGTTTATTCAGATCACGACTGTCTTCTCTGCCTGCCGAGACAAGAAGGAGATTTCATTTTCTGTCAACGTATGAATGTCATTTTCCATCAGTGTATGAATTCCATAATATGAGATCACAGACAAGTTGCTAATGATATCTCCAGCAGAGGGAATACTGTGGCACAATGTGCCATCCACCTGCAAGCAATCTCCTCACTGTTGAAGCATGAGATCATGCATCAGTGGTAGGAACAGTGACTGGTGTTGCGGAATAATGAACTTCAGCTGATGAAACCAATGACCACACCAAGGCCTCTGTCCTTCCACCCACTGAGATATGAGAACAGAAATTTCATGACCTTCTAGAGAAGGAATGCCGTATGGCTCATTGGTATCCTTTCCACCTGGAGGACCCACCAATAGATATTACTGTTTGTCACACTTACACGTAGGTTCATGCCCAAGACATACAAGTAGTTTTTCATGCCTTTACTGATATCAAGGTTCAGTAAGCTTTTATGGGAAACCCATTTGCACTGTGGAATCATTGCTACTTTGTCTTTCTTGCATATTCCTGCTAAATGTAGTCTACTTCTGAGACAGCTTCCACTTCTTCAGGTCTACATTTAACATGTAGACATGCAGGGATATAGAGGAATGGTAACTAGGTTTTTTTATCACATTTGTTGGCTTCTTAAACTCACAACCAGACTATCACCTTCCAATCTAACCTAGACCTCTGATAAAGCTCTATAGGCCTAGATCAGTCTTTCACCACTTAAAGGTTTATTTAATTTCCGTTTTGTTGGCTTTTTTCTTTCAAATTCATTGACTCTGCCAACTAACAAGAAAAATATGAATATCTGCTCCAAAAGATGATGTGACCACAGCTATTAACATTATGTCACTGGCTAAAGCCAACGACTCATATCGGACATTCCTCTTGATCCAGCTTGCAGTATGTCAAACTGCTGTACATGTTATTACCATAGTTTTCTTTTAATCATATTGCAGCCTTCAACTTGTCAGCCGTAGTTTGTTTCATTAAGCACCTAGCTTCGTTCTTGTTAACTTTTCACAATCATTTCAATGTCAACAACAAACTGTTTTTGCTGATTTTCTGTCCATGACAAATAACACAGCCTTTAAACATGCCTCAAAATCTGCAGGATAGCATCACAACTTGCATACCAGTCTTGTTGACTTTCACCATTTATGAATTTTGGAGGAACTGATACCTTCTTCCAACATGAAGCTTTCTATGTGCCAGTTGTAGTAGAGGGGCTGCAGCTTCCATTCACTGAGTGTTATTGGTGATTTACTGGCCCCATTATCCTCATAGATTATTGCAGACTCTTCCATTTATGCCCCTGTATCTTGGGCAATGACAGGCAGAGCTTGGTTTCCCAAAAGAGAGGTTAGCTTGGCTAGATTCAGTGCCTTCCTTCAAAACAGATGTTGTGTACCTGTAAACTGTCCATGCCGCATGAACTGTAATGCTTGGGGTCTTTTACCTGACTGAATAAATTCATTCATTATGTTCTGTAGATCCCATGAAGAAGGAGAACCTCCGGGGATGTGGAAATAGACAAGGAACACATTGACAAAAACTAGGAAATTTTAGTTACTTAATCTGTATATGGCATCAACAATAAACTATCAATATACAGCTTTGGTCCATTCATGCTTCTACCAACGAAATTTAGTCAAGTAAACTACAAAGAAAGCTCCAACTCTGAAAAATGCTGGTTCTTCTCAGTATACAATTATTCTTTGCAGTATGGTGTGCTGTTCTCAACCCAATCAACAGATTTAGGTTTTTTGTAGTTTCCTTAAATCACTGTAGGTGATTCCTTTTAAAAGGTCCAGTCTGATTTCTCCTCAAATCCAAGGCCATGCTGCAAATAAAATAATCTTGCAGCAAGTATTATGTTAAATTACATTCTACCTTCCTTTGTATGTTACTTTAAGAAGCTAGGAGTACTAAAAGTTTATAAACGAAGAAACAAATTCATTATTAAATGCTTTTATGTTTGGAATAGGAATAGTTTTGAAAAATGAACCTTCTTCAGATTGATGTTAAAGATAACTTTGTTTTTGGTCTTACATGTATATAATTTTCTGAATCAAACAGTGGAAAGTCCAGGATGGAACGTAACAATATTATGAGAGGAAAGTTGCTATTCACCATATAGCGGAGACGCTACGTCGCTGATAGGCACAACGAAAGGACTCTCACAATTATAGCTTTAGGCCATTAAGGCCTTTGTCAACAATAGACAGACATAAGCGCGCCCACACACACACACACACACACACACACACACACAGCAATAGACAGGCATAAGCGCACACACACACACACACACACACACACACACACACACAGTTTCAGCTGCCCGAGACTGCAGTCATGTGTGTAAGTTTCATGTGTGTGTGTGTGTGTGTGTGTGTGTGTGTGTGTGTGTGTGTGTGTGTGTGTGCTGTCGTCTATTGTTGACGAAGGCCTTAATGGCGAAAACCTTTATTTGTGTCAATCTTTTTGTTGTTCCTATCATGACTCAGAATCTCTGCTGTATGGTGAGTAGCAACTTTTCTTTTCATAATATTGTTACATTCCATCCTGGATTTACCATTGTTTGAAATAGTCAGTTTTCATTTACTTGACATTCCCACACTCCTTTTTGTGTTACAGTTATTATTATTGTTATTATTATTCTTTCTTCATTTCGGAAGACTGAGTCAATTCAACTGTGTCTTTCTCGAGCTTTAACTGTCACCCAGTGCTCCTACATTCATTTCCAGAATTGTTCTTTTTTCTCTTGGGCACATGACTTTCTTGTCTTTAGCTTCGGTTTTTCCTGGAAACCATCATTTATTTGTAATTTTTCCTTATGTGGATCATGCTCCTGGACATCTTTAGGAGTAATTTACTATTCTCATAGAATTTTTTTTTTTTTTTTTTTTTTTCACTTGTGTGAACCATGCCCCTTTGGGTTCTTTATCCTGAAAGTAAATTGATATCCTTGTAGATATCCTTCCTGGGCTCATTCATCTCACATCACTTTTCTCCAGCACATGTTTACGTATTTTGTGGTTGTGACACCTTCTGCACTCACTTTCCGACATTGTTCTTCCTTTGGCCTCAAGTTTTCTTCCTTTGGCCTCAAGTTTATCCATTACATCTTTCTTGTTGCTCTGCTGCATATAGAACCTCCATTATAATAACAGTGCAGCAGTGTCTAATTTTGACACGTAAGATGCTTTAATAAGTTGAAAGTCGATTTCCATTTTGTTAATGCATGACATGAAAGCTCCTTTCTTTGATGGGTTAGGCTCTGTCCATTCACCTAGGTATGTAAGTTTTTCTGCTTGCTTTGTGGCCAAGATAGATATGAAGCCCATGCCTACCACAGTAGTACAAGTGTATATGCCAATTAGCTCTGCAGATGACGAAGAGATTGATGAAATGTATAATGAGATAAAAGAAATTATTCAGATAGTGAAGGGAGACGAAAATTTAATATTCATGGGTGACTGGAATTTGATAGTAGGAAAAGGAAGAGAAGGAAACTTAGTAGGTGAATGTGGAATGAGTGTAAGGAATGAAAGAGGAAGCCACCCAGTAGAATTTTGCACAGAGCTTAACTTAATCATAGCTAACACTTGGTTCAACAATCATGAAAGAAGGCTGTATACATGGAAGAAGCCTGGAGATACTGCAAGGTATCAGATAGATTATATAATGGTAACACAGAGATTTAGGAACCAGGTTTTAAATTGTAAGACTTTTCCAGGGGCAGATGAGGACTCTGACCATAATCTATTGGTTATGCACTGTAGATTAAAACTGAAGAAACTGCTAAAAGGTGGGAATTTAAGGAGATGGGACTTGGATAAGCTGAAAAAACCAGAGGTTGTAGAGAGTTTCAGGGAGAGCATAAGGGAACAATTAACAGGAATGGGGGAAAGAAATACAGTAGAAGAAAAATGGGTAGCTTTGAGGAATGAAATAGTGAAGGCAGCAGAGAATCAGGTTGCTAAAAAGACGAGGGCTACTAGAAATCTTTGGGTAACAGAAGAGATATTGATTTTAATTGATGAAAGGAGAAAATACAAAAATGCAGTAAATGAAGCAGGCAAAAAGGAATACAAATGTCTCAAGAATGAGATTGACAGGAAGTGCAAAATGGCTAAGCAGGGATGGCTAGAGGACAAATGTAAGGATGTAGAGGTGTATATCACTAGGGGTAAGATAGATACTGCCTACAGGAAAATTAGAGAGACCTTTGGAGAAAAGAGAACCACTTGCATGAATATCAAGAGCTCAGATGGAAACTCAGTTCTAAGCAAAGAAGGGAAAGCAAAAAGGTGGAAGGAGTGTATAGAGGGTCTATACAAGGGTGAGTTTCTTGAGGACAATATTATAGAAATGGAAGAGGATGTAGATGAAGATGAAATGGGAGATATGATACTGCGTGAAGAGTTTGACAGAGCAGTGAAAGACCTAAGTCGAAATAAGGCCCAGGGAGCAGACAACATTCCATTAGAACTACTGATGGCCTTGGGAGAGCCAGCACTGACAAAACTCTACCATCTGGTGAGTAAGATGTATGAGACAACCAAAATACCCTCAGACTTCAAGAAGAATATAATAATTCCAATCCCAAAGAAAGCAGGTCTTGACAGATGTGAAAATTACCGAACTATCAGTTTAATAGGCCACGACTGCAAAATACTAACACGAATTCTTTACAGACGAATGGAAAAACTGGTAGAAGCCGACCTCGGGGAAGATCGGTTTGGATTCCGTAGAAATGTTGGAACACGTGAGGAAATACTGACCCAACAACTTATCTTAGAAAATAGATTAAAGAAAGGCAAACCTACGTTTGTAGCATTTGTAGACTTAGAGAAAGCTTTTGACAATGTTGACTGGAATACTCTCTTTCAAATTCTAAAGGTGGCAGGGGTAAAATACAGAGAGCGAAAGGCTATTTACAATTTGTACTGAAACGAAATGGCAGTTATAAGAGCCAAGGGGCATGAAAGGGAAGCAGGGGTTGGAAAGGGAGTGAAAGAGGGTAGTAGCCTATCCCCAATGTTATTCAATCTGTATAGAGCAAGCAGTAAAGGAAACAAAAGAAAAATTCGGAGTAGGAATTAAAATCCATGGGGAAGAAATAAAAACTTTGAGGTTCGCCGATGACATTGTAATTCTATCAAAGACAGTAAAGGACCTGGAAGAGCAGCTGAACGGAATGGACAGTGTCTTCATAGGAAGATAGAAGTTGAACATCAATAAAAACAAAACGAGGATAATGGAATGTAGTCGAATTAAATCGGGTGATGCCGAGGAAATTAGATTAGGAAATGAGATGCTTAAAGTACTAAAAGAGTGTTGCTGTTTGGGGAGCAAAATAACTGATGATGGTCAAAGTAGAGAGGATATAAAATGTAGATTGGCCATGGCAAGGAAAGCATTTCTGAAGAAGAGAAATTTGTTAACATCGAGTATAGATTTAAGTGTCAGGAAGTCGTTTCTGAAAGGATTTGTATGGAGTGTGAAACGTGGACAATAAATAGTTTGGACAAGAAGAGAATAGAAGCTTTTGAAATGCAGTGCTGCAGAAGAATGTTGAAAATTAGATGGGTAGATCACATAACTAGTGAGGAGGTATTGAATAGAATTGGGGAGAAGAGAAATTTGTGGCACAACTTGACTAGAAGAAGGGATCGGTTGGTAGGACATATTCTGAGGCATCAAGGAATCACCAATTTAGTATTGGAGGGCAGCGTGGAGGGTAAAAATCCTAGAGGGAGACCAAGGGATGAATACATTTAACATATTCAGAAGGATGTAGGCTGTAGTTCGTACTGGGAGATGAAGAAGTTTGCACAGGATAGAGTAGCATGGAGAGCTGCATCAAACCAGTCTCTGGACTGAAAACCACAACAACCACAATTTTTCATCTACATCTATATTTATACTCCGCAAACCACCCAACGATGTGTGACGGAGGGCACTTTACGTGCCACTGTCATTACCTCCCTTTCCTGTTCCAGCCGCATATGGTTCGCGGGAAGAACGACTACCAGAAAGCCTTCATGCACACTCGAATCTCTCTAATTTTACACTCGTGATCTCCTCGGGAGGTATAAATAGGGGGAAGCAATATATTCGATACCTCATCCAGAAACGCACTCTCTTGAAACCTGGACAGCGAACTACACCACTATGCAGAGCAACTCTCTTGCAGAGTCTGCCACTTGAGTTTGCTAAACATCTCCGTAACGCTAGCACGCTTACCAAATAACCCTGTGACGAAATGCACCGTTCTTCTCTGGATATTCTCTATCTCCTCTGTCAACCCGACCTGGTACGGATCCCACACTGATAAGCAAATTAGATTAGGAAATGAGATGCTTAAAGTACTAAAAGAGTGTTGCTGTTTGGGGAGCAAAATAACTGATGATGGTCAAAGTAGAGAGGATATAAAATGTAGATTGGCCATGGCAAGGAAAGCATTTCTGAAGAAGAGAAATTTGTTAACATCGAGTATAGATTTAAGTGTCAGGAAGTCGTTTCTGAAAGGATTTGTATGGAGTGTGAAACGTGGACAATAAATAGTTTGGACAAGAAGAGAATAGAAGCTTTTGAAATGCAGTGCTGCAGAAGAATGTTGAAAATTAGATGGGTAGATCACATAACTAGTGAGGAGGTATTGAATAGAATTGGGGAGAAGAGAAATTTGTGGCACAACTTGACTAGAAGAAGGGATCGGTTTGTAGGACATATTCTGAGG
Source organism: Schistocerca piceifrons (assembly GCF_021461385.2). Lineage (NCBI taxonomy): Eukaryota > Metazoa > Arthropoda > Insecta > Orthoptera > Acrididae > Schistocerca > Schistocerca piceifrons. Next base: position 659,532,924 of record NC_060140.1, read on the forward strand.
CATCAAGGAATCACCAATTTAGTATTGGAGGGCAGCGTGGAGGGTAAAAATCCTAGAGGGAGACCAAGAGATGAATACATTTAACATATTCAGAAGGATGTAGGCTGTAGTTCGTACTGGGAGATGAAGAAGTTTGCACAGGATAGAGTAGCATGGAGAGCTGCATCAAACCAGTCTCTGGACTGAAAACCACAACCACCACAATTTTTCATCTACATCTATATTTATACTCCGCAAACCACCCAACGATGTGTGACGGAGGGCACTTTACGTGCCACTGTCATTACCTTCCTTTCCTGTTCCAGCCGCATATGGTTCGCGGGAAGAACGACTACCAGAAAGCCTTCATTCACACTCGAATCTCTCTAATTTTACACTCATGATCTCCTCGGGAGGTATAAATAGGGGGAAGCAATATATTCAATACCTCATCCAGAAACGCACTCTCTTGAAACCTGGACAGCGAACTACACCACTATGCAGAGCAACTCTCTTGCAGAGTCTGCCACTTGAGTTTGCTAAACATCTCCGTAACGCTAGCACGCTTACCAAATAACCCTGTGACGAAATGCACCGTTCTTCTCTGGATATTCTCTATCTCCTCTGTCAACCCGACCTGGTACGGATCCCACACTGATAAGCAATACTCAAGTATAGGTAGAACGAGTGTTTTGTAAGCCACCTCCTTTGTTGATGGACTACATTTTCTAAGGACTCTCCCAATGAATCTTACACCTGGTATCCGCCTTACCATCAATTAATTTTATATGATCATTCCACTTTAGATCGTTCCGTACGCATACTCCCAAATATTTTACAGAAGTAACTGCTACCAGTGTTTGTTCCACTATCATATAGTCATACAATAAAGGACCCTTCATTCTATGTATTCACAATACATAGAATTGGTCTCTCCCCTGCACCAAGTGCCTATCCGCTGCAGATCTTCCTGCATTTGGCTGCAATTTTCTAATGCTGCAACTTCTCTGTATACTATAGCATTATTCGCGAAAAGCCAACAGCTGGTCTGATATTCCATAGGCTCTTACTATGTTTCTCAGGCGACAGTGCGGAACTGTGTCGAACACCTTCCGTAAGTCAAGGAAATGGCATCTATCTGGGAGTCTGTATCTAATATTTTCTGGGTCTCATGAACAAATAAGGCGAGTTGGGTCTTACACAATCGCTGTTTCTGGAATCCATGTGGATTCCTACTGCGTGAATTCTGGGTTTCCAGAAATGACATGATACGTGAGCAAAAAGCATGTTCTAAAATTCTACAACAGATTGATGTCAGAGATATAGGCCTATAGTTTTGCGCATCTGCTCGACGACCCTTCTTGAAAACTGGAACTAACTGTGCTCTTTTCCAATCATTTGGAACCTTCCGTTCCTCTAGAGACTTGCGGTACAAGGCTGTTAGAAGGGGGGCAAGTTCTTTCGTGTACTATGTGTAGAATCGAATTGGTATCCCATCAGGTCCAGTGGACTTTCCTCTGTTGAGTGATTTCAGTTGCTTTTCTATTCCTTGGACACTTATTTCGATGTGAGGCACTTTTTCGTTTGTGCAAGGATTTAGAGAAGGAACTGCAGTGCGGTCTTCCTCTGTGAAACAGCTTTGGAAAAAGGTGTTTAGTATTTCAGCTTTACACGTGTCGTCCTCTGTTTCAATGACATTATCATCCCAGAGTGTCTGAAAATGCTGTTTCGATCCACTTACTGATTTAACATAAGACCAGAACTTCCTAGGATTTTCTGTCAAGTCGGTACATGGAATTTTACTTTCGAATTCACTGAACGCTTCACACATAGCCCTCCTTACACTAACATTGACATCGTTTAGCTTCTGTTTGTCTGAGAGGTTTTGGCTGCATTTAAATTTGCAGTGAAGCAAGAGAACTTCGCAGTAGTTTCTTAACTTTGTTATTGAACCATGGTGGGTTTTTCCCGTCCCTCACAGTTTTACTTGGCATGTACCTGTCTAAAACACATTTTACGATTGCCTTGAACTTTTTCCATAAACTCACAACATTGTCTGTGTCGGAACAGAAATTTTCGTTTTGATCTGTTAGGTAGTCTGAAATCTGCCTCTTATTACTCTTACAGATAAACCTTCCTCCCTTTTTTTATATTCGTATTTACTTCCATATTCAGGGATGCTGCAACAGCCTTATGATCACTGATTCCCTGTTCTGGGCTTACAGAATCGAAAAGTTCGGGTCTGTTTGTTATCAGTAGGTCCAGGATGTTATCTCCACGAGTTGGTTCTCTGTTTAATTGCTTGAGGTAATTTTCGGATAGTGAACTCAGTACAATGTCTCACGATGCTTTGTCCCTACCTCCTGTCCTAAACATCTGAGTGTTCCAGTCTATATCTGGTAAATTGGAATCTCCACCTAAGACTTTAACAAGCTGAGGAAATTTATGTGAAATGTATTCCAGATTTTCTCTCAGTTGTTCTGCCACTAATGCTGCTGAGTCAGGAGGTCGGTAAAAGGAGCCAATTATTAACCTAGCTCGGTTGTTGAGTATAACCTCCACCCATAATAATTCACAGGAACTATCCACTTCTATTTCACTACAGGATAAACTACTACTAACAGCGACAAACACGCCACCACCTGTTGCATGCAATCTATCCTTTCTAAACACCGTCTGTGCCTTTGTAAATATTTCGGCAGAATTTATCTCTGGCTTCAGCCAACTTTCCATACCTATAACGATTTCAGCTTCGGTGCTTTCTATCAGCACTTGAAGTTCCGGTACTTTACCAATGCAGCTTCAACAGTTTACAATTACAATACCGATTGCTGCTTGGTCACAACATGTCCTGACTTTGCCCCACGCCCTTTGAGGCTGTTGCCCTTCCTGTACTTGCCCAAGGCCATCTAACCTAAAAAACTGCCCAGTCCACGCCACACAACCCCTGCTACCCGTGTAGCCGCTTGCTGTGTGTGTAGTGGACTCCTGACCTATCCAGCGGAACCTGAAACCTCACCACCCTGTGGCGCAAATCGAGGAATCTGCAGCCCACATGGTCGCAGAACCGTCTCAGCTCTGTACCAAAGGTCCGTTGTCAGTCCTGTCGACGATGCTGCAGATGGTGAGCTCTGCTTTCATCCCGCTAGCGAAACTGGCAGTCTTCACCAAATCAGATAGCCGCTGGAAGCCAGAAAGGATTTCCTCCGATCCATAGCGACACACATCATTGGTGCCGACATGAGCAACCACCTGCATATGGGTTCACCCTGTACCCTTCATGTCATCCGGAAGGACCCTTTCCACATCTGGAATGACTCCCCCCGGTATGCACACGGGGTGCACATTGGTTTTCTTCCCCTCCCTTGCAGCCATATCCCTAAGGGGCCCCATTACATGCCTGACATTGGAGCTCCCAATTACCAGTAAGCCCACCCTCTGTGACCGCCCAGATCTTGCAGACTGAGGGGCAACTTCTGGAACAGGACAAGCAGTCATGTCCGGCCGAAAATCAGTATCAGCCAGAGGCAGAGCCTGAAACCAGTTTGTCAGACAAACTGGAGAGGCCTTCCGTTCAGCCCTCCAGAATGTCTTTCGCCCCCTGCCACACCTCGAGACAATCTGCCACTCTACCACAGGTGAGGGGTCAGCCTCAATGTGGACAGTATCCCGGGCAGTCACAGCCGTAGTCCGATCGGGGGATGCGCGGGACGAGCTGGCCGTCCCCGACAAACCCCCGTCCAGACCCCCACAGTGATGCATTCCCATTGGTAACAGTCTCAAGCTGTGTGACCGAAGCCAACACTACCTGAAGCTGGGAGCGAAGGGATGCCAACTCAGCCTGCATCAGAACACAGCAGTCGCAGTCCCTATCCACGCAAAATACTGTTGTGCAAAGAGCATCATGAACTAATCTACAGAGAGCACAAACAATTCGACACAAAATTTAAATGGTTATTAAAATACAAGACTCCCTAGTAAATGCAGTAATTTTGCTACTTGCACACTGCTGACACACTGCTCGGCGGCGGAAGGCTAACTGTACTGTCAGTAACAAACAAAGACTATTTGAAAGAAGTAAACAAATGACAATACAAGACTGCCTAGTAAATGCAGTAATGCTGCTACTTGCACACTGCTGACACACTGCTCGGCGGCAGAAGGCTTTTCGTAGTGCGACCTCCAGTTCTCTTGGTTCTGATTTTAAATTTGTCAAAGTGTATCTGCTCATAGGAGATTTGAAACACAGCCTTCACTGCCTGTGTCTTCAGTTCGTTAAGTTGTTTTACTGCGTTATCTATGGAGTGTGTAAAGCTCACTACATCACCCACAAAGACCGGACTGTTAATTGTAAGATTCATATACTTGTAGCCTAGCCTTACCCCATTTTCTACTCCTGAATTATTCCTTTCTTTTGCCACTATCATATGACCTTTTCCAAAACACAGTTGAAGAGAAAAGGTGATTGTCCATCTCCTTGTCTCACTCCTGTCCTGATTTCAAAGGCATCAGATGTCTCTTCGTAGGATTGAGCAGGTGTTGGTTAGGGTTTGCTAGATAATCACTTTTGTCTTGTTATCTAAAACAGACTCTTCGAGGATTTGAAATAGGGTGGTTTGATCGATTGAATTGTACACCTTCCTGACATCGATGAAAATCCTCACAAATTCCATATTCCTGTGTTTCAGGTATGAATAGGGTGGACTTCAGATTCATAATCTGGTCAGCACATGATCTTCCTTTCCTGAAACCCCTTTGGTAACTGGCTATAGCCTCTTGTAGCTTGTTTCTGTTGAACTTATTATTTTTTCTGTGAGTAACCTTATTGTTGTTTCTTGATCTTCAAATGATAGTGATCTGAGTCTAGGTTGGAATTTTTCAGAACCTTTACATTCTGGGTACCACATTTCGCTTTCCGTGCGATGGTGACATGGTCAATTTGGAATTCACTAGGGTTGGAGTTTGGAGGCGTCCAGGTCTTCTGTTTTCTGATCTGATGTTCGAAAGCAGTTCATTCTCCTGTGAGCTAGGAAGTTTCCAGTAATCATATATTTTAATCCCCAAGCAGATTGATGGTGTGTATAATATAATATATAATAATAATTATAAATGTTTAAATATATGGAAATAATGAGATTAATTTTTCGGTGTATCGGCAAGCACAGTAAGCTGGTCTATGCCTGAAAATGGGTAAAGAATCTTTTCATATTAGTTCTACATAGATGAAATAGCCTTTTTCTTGTTGTAGATTTATGCTTACCATTTAATAATACTACGTCCTATCGCCATATCTAGACCATGTCCATGATATTGTAATCGGATCTTTGTGATAACTCCGAAGTACACAGGTGGGCTTCTTGGATTTTTATGTATTACATTACTACTTGGGATAATGACTCTTACAACTTTACTGGTAAAATAATGCTATTTTCAATTAAAAAAAAATATGGACTTTTTACTCATTCTCTCAACTAAAATGGCTACTGCCGATTACACTCTAAAATAGCATACTTCTACCTGAGTTCATTAACAGAGAGCGAGTTCTTCCTCTCGCCGAGGAACAGGAAAAACATCTTATGTTTTTTAACACTCGAAAGTCAAAAATACATGATGGTAGCGCAGGCTCTATGCTGGGCTACCACTTCACATTTTCTCTTTGCCTTTGAAGAAAACGAAAACATAAAAGCAAGAAATGCAAAAGATACATCACAAATGCCCCCCTACTGTTACTGTCAGAAATAACTCTCTCTATTTAGGGAGACAGTATACAGTAGCCTTATTTACATTGGGGCTCATGGTTTGGTCACTTGGTGCAAGTCAATGGAGTTTTAATACCCGTATGCTAGTACAAGTATATTTACAAAGCTTCATTTCTTTGTCCATTGCAAATTCATACACATAAATACATTCACATATATTTATATTACATAATTGCATGTCCATGTTGTGCTGCCGTCTTAGTTTCTTCTTCTTCTTGTTTTGAATGGGCCTACTTTGGAACACACTTGTTCAACTTTTGGGCTTTGATCTTTGCCTAGTGCTGTCGGATCCTCTGTCGGTGTAACTCCTTCTTCTCTTCTGTCCAGGAGGTACCTTTTCTTCGGGGCTCTTCCTGAAATCCTTGGACTTCCTTCAGGGTGTATCTCACAGACTGTCTATTCTGGAGATCAGTTATCCGCAGTTCTTTACTGTCCTTCTCGGTTTCTGTCAGCCAAGTGGTTCAAACCTTCTTGTTTTGCCAGAAGGTGAACAGACGGTTGGTTAGTCCGTTTTGGAGGCAATCTTGCAACATGGCTATAGATAGCTACGCTTCTTTTGAAACTTCCTGGCAGATTAAAACTGTGTGCCAGACCGAGACTCGAACTCAGGACCTTTGCCTTTTGCAGGCACGACTCACGCCCCGTCCTCACAGCTTTACTTCTGCCAGTACCTCGCCTCCTACCTTCCAAAAGCTGTAAGGACGGGGCGTGAGTCGTGCTTGGGTAGCTTAGATGGTAGACCACTTGCCCGCAAAAGGCAAAGGTCCCGATTTCGAGTCTCGGTTTGGCACACAGTTTTAATCTGCCAGGAAGTTTCACATCAGTGCAACTCTGCTGCAGAGTGAAAATCTCATTCTTCTACCCTTCTTTTTCTTAAACAGTCAGAGAGCTTCTCGATATGTTTGTAAAGCTCTGAGTTATGGCACCTTCTGAATTCCCCAGCTTCTTCTACCCGGCCTAGGATCTTCCTGAGGATTCTTCTCTCTTTGACTTCCAATTTCTCCATCAGAACTCTCTGGTTCATAGAAAGACATTCCATAGCATACAGGGCTTCTGGTCGTATGACTGATGTTGTTGTGGTCTTCAGTCCTGAGACTGGTTTGATGCAGCTCTCCATGCTAATCTATCCTGTGCAAGCTCCTTCATCTCCCAGTACCTACTGCAACCTACATCCTTCTGAATCTGCTTAGTGTATTCATCTCTTGGTCTCCCTCTACGATTTTTACCCTCCACACTGCCCTCCAATGCTAAATTTGTTATCCCTTGATGCCTCAGGACATGTCCTACCAACCGATCCCTTCTTCTAGTCAAGTTGTGCCACAAACTTCTCTTCTCCCCAATCCTATTCAATACCTCCTCATTAGTTACGTGATCTACCCACTGATGCATAGTGCTTAAGTTTCAGGTTGCGTGCCAGGCATTTCTTGTTGTAGGTGTTCATAGTCAGTTGATAGGCTAGTTCCAAATTGTTGACTCTTATGAATAATGACATTTTTTCTGATAAGTTGGGTTCAATCCATTCGCTGAGATACTTAAATTTCTCAGTCCTTTTAATCTTTCCCTGGTCTAGTAACACCTCTTTGTTAGCTTATTTGATGTTGGTGAAGAACTCTGTTTTCTCCAGCAACGCTTGAAGACCCACTTTGGCTGCCTGTTTTCCGAGGAAATTGTTGCCATTTCAAGAGAATCAGTGCCATGTCATCTGCAAAAGCCAGGCAATCTACAATCAGTTCTTTGTTCTTACGGCCCAGGTAGACACCACTCTGGATGCCGGCGCCGTTCTGCCCATGTGGGCAATTGCTGACGGTCTGCCACATTTTAACATCCTGTCCGGATTTTAATACACTGCGTCTTGATCTTGGCCTGCCATGTACTCCAGATGCCATTTTAGCGGATGACCCAGGAGCAGCTGCTCGCGTTCTTCGTTTTATCAACTTGACAAACCTCTCTAAGGACATTTTATTATGCTGCTTTTTTAATCCTATGCCTGTCAATCTGTCTTTTATCATGTTTTCCCTTTTAGTTGCTGTTTCAAACTTGTGCCTCGCGGTGCATTCCTAACGTAGTCTGGGCGCTAATGAAGCCTCCTTGATATTCTCCCAGTTGACTGTCCAGTTGATCTTCTGCCCTTGTTAATAATGCCTGAGAGAGAATCTTGTAAGTTATCGAGACAAGATAAATTCCAGGGTAGTTGTTCTGATCAGTAACATCTCCCTTTTTGTGAAGGGGATGGATCAGAGCCGTGTTCCAGTCAGGTAGTAATTTCCCAGATGTTCTGTGGATGATCTCGGTGAGCGTGCCCATGGCATTACTTCGAGCACATGTCCAGAGTTCAGCAATGATAGAGTCCTCTCCAGATGCCTTATTATTCTTGAGAAGTTGAATGATTTGTCGAACTTCTTCCAAGGAAGGAGGCAGTGAGTCCAGGTGTGGTGTGGTTTGTTTGTAGTTGAAGTCTTCACTGGGTGGAGAACAGTTGAGTAGGTTTTTAAAGTACTGAGCTAAGAGGTGGCAGTTGTCCTTGTCGTTAAAAACCAGTTTGCGCTGTGAGTCTCTGAAGTGGAGGCTTAGTGGATTGTATTTTTTGAGTGTCTGCTTGAAGGTTCCATAGAAATCTCTGGAGTTATTCGTAGCGAAGTGCTCTTCGATTTGGGTTAGTTGGTTTTGTGTGAAGGTCCGTTTGGTTCCTCAAATTATCTTAGCTGTTAGCCTTCTTTGTTCCATATAGTTCTCCCAATTTATCTTCGTTTTCTTACAATTCCACTTCTCCCAGAGTGTCTGTCTTCAGGCTATTCCACTGTCACAGTCTTCATTCCACTAGAGATGCTTCCTTCTTCTTGTGAGGGGGCGAGTTCATTGGCCGTCTTCACAAGAGTGTCCTTCAGTTGGTCCCAGCTGTTGAAATCTGTACTGTTCAGTGTCTGGCTTAATTCTTGATTGTTCTTTAGTCACTCTATGTCAAATTGGCGGGTTTGTGTACTCTAGTGTATCTAGGCTGGAGTCTCATTTTGAACTTTGAGAGGTAGTGGTCTGAGTCCAGATTGGCACTTCTCAATACCTTCACGTTTTGTATTTTCTTTTGAGATTTTCTTGGAATGGCCACATGATCTATCTGGAATTCACCCAAGTTGGTGTTAGGTGAAATCCAAGTCTTCTGTTTACTTGACAGGTGTCTGAAGGCTGTAGACTTCATGACCAACCCAAAAGTCCTACACAGATCCACCAATTGTTCCCCATTGCGGTTAGTTCTCATATGTGCTGGATAGTTGCCCACTATATTTCTGTACTTTTTCTCTCTTCCCAATTGGGCATTGATGTCACCAAGCAGTATGACGGTGTGTGTCTCTGGAATTTTAGAGAGAATATCTTCTAAGTCTTCCCAGAATTTCTCCGTTCTGTCTGGATTGCGTCTGTTGTCCTGGTTGGTTTTGGCATGTACATTGACTACACTATAGCCCTTGTTAGCACTTTTGAGGGACAGGATGGATACATGACTGCTTGGGGAGGTTAATTCAATGGCTGAATCCAGTATCTTGTGACTGATTATAAATACTGTACCTAAGTGGGGTACGTTCTTCATTACCTGCTCACCCATTTCTCCTTTGAGGATTCTGTATCCTTGGGCTCGAAGGCACGATCATCTTCAAATCTGGTTTCCTGTACTGCTGTCAGCACTACGTTGTGCTGTATAAATGAATCGATCAGATGTTTCAATTTACCCACTTTGAGCAGTGAATTAGCATTAAATGTTGCGAAGAAGCCTTGCTTGCTGTCTTGGTCTGAGTTCATGTCCGGTGATTTCAGGATGCACTTACCCCAGAATCCGAAGGTCTGCTAACGTCACCTAGGGTGACGGTGGATTGGTTACCACATGGAGTAGTGCATACTGTCTTAGTTTATTTATTCTTGCATTTGTTAAGCTGTATGGTGTGTACAGGGGGAAAAATTTAAATTTCTGAAACTGTCCTTCCACCCTGTTTTAAAAATTGTTTTTCTCATTTGCTTCTGGTTCATTGGCAATTCTGAGAAGGTGTCCTTTCGGCACATGCTGTCTCATTGTTTGCTGTACTTATCGCCAGCAGCAGCTCATTGTTTAACGCACCTGTCGCAATGACGCAAGTGCCACATGAGCAGCAGCACTGCCCGTAAATCCATTGTAATGTTGCTCCAGGCTTATGAACTCGGTGTTGTGTATGCCCTTCAGTCCGGAGACTGGATACGATGGTTTCAGCTTCAACACTGAACCCGAAGAACAATAGCACCTCATCTAGCACCCGGACGAAGTTTTCTTCCAATGAAATTGGAGGTAAGGGCCACATTGCAGGATTCGGCATTGCCTTATGTTGTGCACTGTAGTTCGGTGGTCCTCACACATCAATTAGTGGTTATACAGATTTCTTCTGATTTCTCCGTCGCACAGGCATCACACTCACTGTGTTCACTTCACTAGGCTGTAGCATTTACCCTTATCACAGCTCAGCCATTATTTTCACTATTATCAAGCCTTACTATTTTTGTACCACTTCACATGCATACATAAAATGGTTCTCCTTCAAGAATAAAATTTCACATACACTTTACATAGACACAGACACTGACAATAATAAAGTTGACAAATAAATGTACAATTCACATTCAAAATTCATATATGGACTCCATGACATGCACCATCTTACACACTAATATGTAAATTAGAAGTAATCTTGCATTTATTCTGAATATTTGCAGTTTCTTTTCTTGTCTTGCAAGACCAACCTCCTGCACATTTTTACCTTCACAACTACATATAGAAAATAGTACATACATTTTACATAGGCATACTGTATTTACTCGAATCTAAGCCGCACTTTTTTTCCGATTTTTGAAATCCAAAAAACCGCCTGCGGCTTAGAATCGAGTGCAACATAAGAGGAAGTTCTGAAAAATGTTGGTAGGTGCCGCCACAACTAACTTCTGCCGTCGAATATATGTAGCACTACACAGGCATGCTTTGCAGTCACAAAGATAAATACTGGCGCCAAAACCTCAGCGCCAGTAAATAAATTTTTTATAAAAAGGTGGAAAACGAGCTTTTTTCTCCGCCCCGAGTTTCGACCACTGCATTTTCATACATTATCCAACGAAGTAAATACAAATTCCGTATTATTCATCTTCGAATGTAGCAGTCTTTCAATGTACTACGAAAATCCGACTGGCAAGACTGTTCGGGATGTTTGTCAATATGGCCAACTCTACGTTCTGAATTTTTTCCTACCTGTGAGAAGATATGGTTGCTAATAGTAACTTTCTATGAATTGTGAATCACATGCGGTATTCTCTTCATCATAAGAATAATACGAATATAAACATTTTGCCATGTATTGTTTCGTGTTTGCTGCTATCTCATTTAAATCCTGTCTGCCTAATAAACTACGAAACTAGATGAGACAACAGCAAACGCGGGAGAATGTACATATCATGTGATGTTCATATTCGTATTATTCTTTTGCCTAATAGTGATACAGTCAGAAATAAAGCACGGCAATTGACTAGATTTTTAAATCTAAGATGACTAATTTCTGTGCAGAATGTTATGTACTAAAGAGGCGTGTGCAAAGATTTACAAACGGAGAAAAATTTTTGCTAAACTCTCGTTCAGAACATCATCTACCATACGCAGTCTATTATCTGGTTCTCGTTGATCCTCTCTTTTTATTTAAAAAAAGGCGGCTGTAGCACGCACAAAAGTAAGCCATGCCGCGAGCGGCGACAGGCCGTAAACACTCATTATCAGAATGCAACAAACAATGCGTGACACAGTACAATAATGCGTTTTCAGCTTAGAGTGACGTAAACACCTATAACAAAGAGAACGGCAGTTATCAGATCAAAGAAAAATAAGCAATCAATTCAATCCAGATGAAGCACGTGAAAAAGGAAGAGTACCGGTACCCGTATAAATATGGACGGAGCGCCTGACGCATAGCAATGGCTACCTGGTAAAGCGTAACTGCTAAACTTACGACTCGAACCACACTTCTGTAGCTGTATCGTCATTCATTCGACCTAAATTGTGTCTCATATTACAATGGACCAACTTTGTTTCTCCCCTTGAATTTCGAGTCTCAAATTTCAGGTGCGGCTTAGATTTGGGAATTTTTTTTCCCTTGATTTCGAGCCTCATTTTTCAGGTGCGGCTTAGATTCGAGTGCGGTTTAGATTCGAGTAAATACGGTAGACATTTATAGTAATAAAGTTGACCAATAAGTGTACAGTTCACATTCCATATATGGACTCAATGACAGGCACCATATTACACACTAATATGTAAATTAGAAGGAATCTTGCATTTATTCTGAATATTTTGTGTCATGGAGGACTGACTTCCTGCCCATTTTTACCTTCACAACTACACACAGAAAATAGAACATACATTTTACATAGACATAGAGATTAACAATAATAAAGTTGACCAATAAATGTACAATTCACATTCACACTTCATATATGGACTTCATGACATGCACCATCTTACACACTAATATGTAAATTAGAAGGAATTGGCATTTATTCTGAATAATTGTATTTTTCCTTTCTTGTCGTGTAGGACCAACCTCCTGCACATTTTTACCTTCACAATTACACATAGAAAATACCTACCAGCACTACTCACTACATGGAAAAAAGAGGATTTGTCAGGGTCTGCTTCATAGATCAAGCTACTTCTAGGATTGTTACTTTTAGTGCATTGTTAGTGTACTTATTCTATCCTTGGCATTTGATAAATTTTCATACTGTGTACATTATTTATAAGTGCCCATTTGTGAGCGAGTATGGGGAATGTTTTATCCCTTGACAATCCTGACTTCACCACTGCTTATTAATCATAGTAATATTTCACTTTCATGTACACGTATTTCAAACTGCATATCTGCGTTATTGATGTGATGACAAATACATGTTTACCTTCATAACGTGTGACTGTTAATTTTACTGTATTTTTTTCATGGGTAATTCCACTCGTAATACATTCACTCTATGGAAGAAGGTGCTTATGTTGAAGTACTGCTTTTGCTTCTGTGTGTCTCAGGAATTCAGTGTAGAAAATATTGTTTCACTGCATTTTGTATTCATCCCTCGCATGAACTGTATATCATATTGAAACTTCCTGGCAGATTAAAACTGTGTGCCCGACCGAGACTCGAACTCGGGACCTTTGCCTTTTGCGGCCAAGTGCTCTACCATCTGAGCTACCGAAGCACGACTCACGCCCGGTCTCACAGCTTTACTTCTGCCAGTATCTCATCTCCTACCTTCCAAATATCATATTTTCATTTATATTCACCTTATAGTTGCTCAAGCTGTAACAGATAGTCGCTAAGGAAGAAGCTTTCATACTAAGTTGTTTTTCATTCTGATGTATGTGTAGCAAATTACTGTGCTGTGGCGTACGTTAAATGTACCGCATACCTTTGTTACTATTGACTTCACTGACTCTTCTTTACTCTTCACTACTTCTTCAATATGTTCATTTTCACAATTATTTACCGTTTGTGTATCATCATACTTCACTTTCCACACTCATTAAATCATTCATTCTAAGACTTAAAACTATATAATCTATGCCTTTTTTACGCCACTTTCGTGGCCCTTTCCTAGGTACCCCCGTAATATTCATCTTCATATTCATTGCCGTATACCCATATAATTATTCATTAAAAATCTTCCACATAAATATTCATTTATACCCATATATTACTTGTGGGGGTTGTCACACTGACACCACCACCCCCCCCCCCCCCCTTCCCTATTTATTTCTTCCCACAAATATAAATAAACTCATATTACTTTAATACACTTTCATTCTCTTCCTAGTTTAACTCCATGTATGCCATGTCACATGTCACCACAAACATAGATTAACTAATTAATACCTCCAGTTGAATCTAAAATCTTTCACACTCTCTCTACTTCCAAGTATCATCCAGCAGTGAAATTTCATTTATTTCACCGTATTGTTTTTTAAACACGTAGTACTGTGGCGTATGTGGAGGAGGCCCTGCCGGCGGTGATAGAGAGCACTGGGTGCACCCGACTGCAAATTATTGCTCATGTTGGCACCAATGACTCCTGCCGTCTGGGTTCAGAGGTCATCCTCAGTTCATACAGGCAGTTGGCGGAGTTGGTGAAGCGGAAAGCCTCACTCGCGGTGTGGAATCTGAGCTAACTATTTGTAGTATCGTTCCCAGAACCGATCGCGGTCCTCTGGTTTGGAGCCGAGTGGAAAGCTTAAACCCTTGAATAGGTCAGGCGTGCACTACACGCAGGAAGCGGCTACAAGGGTAGCGCAGTATGTGTGGAGTGCACATGTGGCTTTTTAGGTTAGAGAATTCCCTCCCTAGGCCTGACAAAGATGCCTCCTGAGATGCGGCAAGGTAGAAGTAGGTAAAATGCAACAGGGAATAACAATATTAATGTGCTAATAGTAAACTGCAGGAGCGTCTATTGAAAGGTCCCGGAACTGCTCTCATTAATAAACGGTCACAATGCACACATAGTACTAGGGACAGAAAGTTGGCTGAAACCAGGTGCAAACAGTAATGAAATTCTAAACTCAAATTGGAATGTATACCGCAGAGACAGGCTGGATAGTGAAGGGGGAGGCGTGTTTATAGCGATAAGAAGTGCAATAGTATCGAAGGAAATTGACGGAAATCCGAAATGTGAAATAATTTGGGTGAAGGTCACGGTTAAAGCAGGCTCAGACATGGTAATTGGATGTCTCTATAGGCCCCCTGGATCAGCAGCTGTTGTGGCTGAGCACCTGAAGGATAATTTGGAAAATATTTTGAGTATATTTCCCCACCATGATATAGTTCTGGGTGGAGATTTTAATTTGCCGGATATAGACTGGGAGACTCAAACGTTCATAACAGGTGGCAGGGACAAAGAATCCAGTGAAATTTTTTTAAGTGCTTTATCTGAAAACAACCTTTAGCAGTTAAACAGAGAACCAACTCATGGCAATAACACATTAGACCTTCTGGTGACAAACAGACCCGAACTATTTGAAACAGTTAACGCAGAACAGGGAATCAGCAATCATAAAGTGGTTACTGCATCGATGATTTCAGCCGTAAATAGAAATATTAAAAAAGGTAGGAAGATTTTTCTGTTTAGCAAAAGAGACAAAAAGCAGATTACAGAGTACCTGCTGGCTCAATGCAAAAGTTTTGTCTCAAGTACAGATAGTGTTGAGGATCAGTGGACAAAGTTCCAAACCATCGTACAGTATGCATTAGATGAGTATGTGCCAAGCAAGATCATAAGAGATAGAAAAGAGCCACCGTGGTACAACAACCGAGTTAGAAAACTGCTGCGGAAGCAAAGGGAACTTCACAGCAAACATAAACATAGCCAAAGCCTTGCAGACGAACAAAAATTACGTGAAGCGAAATGTAGTGTGAGGAGGGCTATGCGAGAGGCGTTCAATTAATTCGAAAGTAAAGTTCTATGTACTGACTTGGCAGAAAATCCTAAGAAATTTTGGTCTTATGTCAAAGCGGTAGGTGGATCAAAACAAAATGTCTAGACACTCTGTGACCAAAATGGTACTGAAACAGAGGATGACAGACTAAAGGCCGAAATACTAAATGTCTTTTTCCAAAGATGTTTCACAGAGGAAGACTGCACTGTAGTTCCTTCTCTAGATTGTCGCACAGATGACAAAATGGTAGATTTTGAAATAGACGACAGAGGGATAGAGAAACAATTAAAATCGCTCAAAAGAGGAAAGGCCGCTGGACCTGATGGGATACCAGTTCGATTTTACAGAGTACGCGAAGGAACTTGCCCCCCTTCTTGCAGCGGTGTACCGTAGATCTCTGGAAGAGCGTAGCGTTCCAAAGGATTGGAAAAGGGGACAGGTCATCCCCGTTTTCAAGAAGGGACGTCGAACAGATGTGCAGAACTAAAAACCTATATCTCTAATGCCGATCAGTTGTAGAATTTTGGAACACGTATTATGTTCGAGTATAATGACTTTTCTGGAAACTAGAAATCTACTCTGTAGGAATCAGCATGGGTTTCGAAAAAGACGATCGTGTGAAACCCAGCTCACGCTATTCATCCACGAGACTCAGAGGGCCATAGACACGGGTTCACAGGTAGATGCCGTGTTTCTTGACTTCCGCAACGCGTTCGATACAGTTCCCTACAGTCGTTTAATGAACGAAGTAAGAGCATATGGACTATCAGACCAATTGTGTGATTGGATTGAAGAGTTCTTAGATAACAGAACACAGCATGTCATTCTCAATGGAGAGAAGTCTTCCGAAGTAAGAGTGATTTCAGGTGTGCCGCAGGGGTTTGTCTTAGGACCGTTGCTATTCACAATATACATAAATGACCTTGTGGATGACATCGTAAGTTCACTGAGGCTTTTTGCGGATGATGCTGTGGTATATCGAGCGGTTGTAACAATGGAAAATTGTACTGAAATGCAGGAGGATCTGCAGCGAATTGATGCAGGGTGCAGGGAATGGCAATTGAATCTCAATGTAGACAAGTGTAATGTGCTGCGAATACATAGAAAGAAAGATCCCTTATCTTTTAGCTACAATATAGCAGGTCAGCAACTGGAAGCAGTTAATTCCATAAATTATCTGGGAGTACGCATTAGGAGTGATTTAAAATGGAATGATCATATAAAGTTGATCATTGGTAAAGCAGATGCCAGACTGAGATTTATTGGAAGAATCATAAGGAAATGCAATCCGAAAACAAAGGAAGTAGGTTACAGTACGCTTGTTCGCCCACTGCTTGAATGCTGCTCAGCAGTATGGGATCCGTACCAGATAGGGTTGATAGAAGAGATAGAGAAGATCCAACTGAGAGCAGCGCGCTTCGTTACAGGATCATTTAGTAATCGCGAAAGCGTTACGGAGATGATAAATAAACTCCAGTGGAAGACTCTGCAGGGTAGATGCTCAGTAGCTCGGTACGGGCTTTTGTTGAAGTTTCGAGAACATACCTTCACTGAGGAGTCAAGCAGTATATTGCTCCCTCCTACGTATATCTCACGAAGAGACCATGAGGATAAAATCAGAGAGATTAGAACCCACACAGAGGCATACCGACAATTCTTCTTTCCACGAACAATACGAGACTGGAATAGAAGGGAGAACCGATAGAGGTTCTCGAGGTACCCTCCGCCACACACTGTCAGGTGGCTTGGGGAGTATGGATGTAGATGTAGAGGTACTTACCTCAATTATGTTGTTAAAGTTCATGTAATTATGTTGTGTGCATATTGTTTTGTTTTCAGATTTACGTAGCTTATCTTTTGCGTGGTATATGATTCATGTTTACAGTTTTATTTTGCTGTTTATGCTTTTATTATAAGGTACTATGTAATTAATAACAACTAACATATGTGAGTTTGTAATAGAAAATTTGTGGGTATGTATTCTCTCCGGACATTAAGCTCGCTGCTTCTAATGTTGCCTGTAAAGAACTGTAGTTCTGTAAGTGCACACCTGCTCCTCTTGCTAAATTTTATACAATATGTTATTTTATAGATTAAGTCTCACATCACACAAATTTTTCTGTGTGTATGTTTCATTCTACCTTTCTCATCATCGCTTACTTGGGTGCTGTACGTAAGTCGCTTATTTCTTAAGTTCTGTGCTAATTGCTTGCTCTTAAGTGTACATGTTATTATTTCTCTTTCAAACTTGTCTTAATCCTCTTGTATATAGTCAGATGGGTCATTTCCTGTGTATATTCTCTTCTACTTTGAATCCTTATACTTGTGGGTAATGACAATGGCACATGAAGTGCACTCCGCCACACACCGTTGGGTGGCTTGCAGAGTATAAATGTAGATGTAGATTTCTAACCATGTTAAGCTCACAAATTTTTCAATAGCCTATGTTAAGTTCATAAATTTAGCGTATTCTAAGTTCCTTATAGTTTACTTGGTGTTGATGCGCTCCTTTTCTTAAAGCTATGTATGCTTAAGCTAATGATATACTCTTGAAATTAGTGTTCTTTACAGTATAGTCCCCAACTTGGGAATAAATGTCTCTATTCATTTTATTTGTGTAGCTTATTTATGTTATAGTAATCAGCTGATAGGTACTCCATTTCATATCGCTTCTGTGTTTTGTCCAGTTGGCTACGCACTGTCGATGCCGATTCACTTAAATTCCAAAATGGTTTCCGTCGTGGTGCGCAGTGTGTCTTTGCGCCTCTCGGTTGTAACTGGCTGTCCTTGAAGGTGACACTGAACTTGGCTTCACATTTTGCCTACTCTGCTCCTACGATCAGCTGTTAGCTGCTTCGCATATAGTTGTTACAGTACGCTCAGCTTTAAGTGCGGCTGCGCATCTCACAAGGGAACCTCCCCATCGCACCCCCCTCAGATTTAGTTATAATATGGCACAGTGGATAGGCCTTGAAAAACTGAACACAGATCAATCGAGAAAACAGGAAGAAGTTGTGTAGAACTATGAAAAAATAAGCAAAATATACAAACTGAGTAGTCCATGGGCAACATATGCAACATCAAGGATGACGTGGGCACAGGCGAACCGTGGTCCCGTGGTTAGCGTGAGCAGCTGCGGAGCGAGAGGTCCTTGTTTCAAGTCTTCCCTCGAGCGAAAAGTTTACTTACTTTATTTTTGCAAAGTTATGATCTGCCTGTTCGTTCAGTGACGTCTCTGTTCACTGTAATAAGTTTAGTGTCTGTGTGTTGCAACCGCACCGCAAAACCGTGCGATTAGTAGACGAAAGGACGTGCCTCTCCAATGGGAACTGAAAACATTTGATCGCAAGGTCATAGGTCAACTGATTCCTCCACAGGAAAACACGTCTGATATATTCTATATGACACTGGTGACGGCATGTGCGTCACATGACAGGAATATGTTGTCGACCCACCTAACTTGCACACTTGGCGGATGGGTAAAAAGATTCTTCTATCTTGCCTGATTTAGGTTTTCTTGTGGATGTGATAATCACTTCCAAAAAAGTGATGAAAACATAAGAGTGTGTCACATAAACTGCAACAAATGAATGCAACAGTTTCACAGTCGCACAGTTTTCTCTGTGCTCTGTCAAAACATATGTTTTTAACGTTTTCAAATTTTTCGTGTGTAGACCGTCAAATCCTTCATATGTCCAAGCAAATCTGAACATGTCCTGGAATTTTGGAGAGCGAAGTTGATTATGTGTGAGTGCGTGAACTCTGATAATTGTCTGAAAATAAAAAATTGAACTTTTCACTCGAGAGAAGACTTGAACCAAGGACCTCTCGCTCCGCAGCTGCTCACGCTATCCACGGGACCATGGCTCGCCTGTGCCCACGTCATCCTTGATGTTGCCTATGTTGCCCATGGACTACTCAGTTTGTATAATTTGCTTATTTTTTCATAGTTCCACACAACTTCTTCCTGTTTTCTCGATTGATCTGTGTTCAGTTTTTCAAGGCCTATCCACTGTGCCAACTTATAACTAAATCTGAGGGGGGGTGCGATGGGGAGGTTCCCTTGTCAGTACATTCCACCGCTCGTTGCTCTCTCTTAAATCTTGCGGACAGTGAATTCCTTCCTTTTCCGTCATTCTTATTCAAGTTTTTGCACATGATATAGTATGACTATGTCATCTAATGGTTTTCACTCATTCAGTATTATGTATAGTTGTTTTAGTTCTTGTTGTATATTCCATGTTTCCTTAAGAAGTATCAAAAGATTTCCTTTTCCTTTGCTTCTTTAGATATTTAAGTCTTAAGAACGTACCGTATCAAAATACGAGGTAAACTTCTATTCACCCGGGTTGTATGTTATTCTTTGCATGTTAGATACAAGAAGAATATTGAACAGTTCTTATTGGCTACATAGGGCAGTAAAAGAGGAAGCAGGTTCCGTAAATATAAATATTGTACCCGCTAGCTGGAGAGGAACAGAGCGCCAGTTGGTTTATTTGTCAAAGGACGACAAACCTCCTACCTTCACCTTTATTGTTGCTTGAATAATTTCACTTACCTTCGGTGTTGTTTCTTTCTCTTCAGTGAACAAATCTTCTTTCATTTCTGTTTCCTTATCATTCCTTAAGAATAGATTACGGATGTACTTATGTGTAAGCTTGTTTCAGTGTCTACTTCCTCTTTCCTATTTCTGCTCATGTTAGTGTTTATGTCGCTAATATTATTACTGTGGCACACTGACAGATCATTACCTTCTTCCTCTACTCATGCTTGATTATTATTTCCTGGGGGTAGTAAAGGTATTGTTTCATTTTCTGCCGTCACTTCCACTATGTTCACCATATGTTTGCGTGCTCTCCAGTTTGTGTCCCGGTTGTTTCAATTTGACTGTATGGGCTGCCGGTTCTCTCTCGGATCCCTGTGCTCCACATTCCGATCCTGGTAATTTGCACTTCCTCGTTGCTTAGTATCAAAGTTTTCTCTCGAATTTCTCCTATCTTGACCATTGCCTTACCAATGGCACAGATATTTATTTTCTTACCTTCGGTCAGCCTGAGGCTGATATGTGAACCGACTGTATGGATTTCCGTTGTGGCGCAACGGTGCATAAGGATTACATTCATTCACACGCACATGACCATTATAGTTTCCATAGTA
The DNA here is from genome assembly GCF_021461385.2 of Schistocerca piceifrons. Taxonomy (NCBI): domain Eukaryota; kingdom Metazoa; phylum Arthropoda; class Insecta; order Orthoptera; family Acrididae; genus Schistocerca; species Schistocerca piceifrons. The sequence goes on from NC_060140.1 coordinate 659,553,285, forward strand.
ATTGCCATCACCATAGTTATTCCTCCCATTTGGGTTGTGTTCATTACTGTTACGATAACTAGGCACAGCTTGCCCTTCCTCATGAATTAAATCTATTGAGCCAAGCACTGAGAGAAAATACTCAAGATCATATATGGGAATGGTTACTGATTTCTCTCTAACATTTGCAGGCAACTTATTCTTTAAGATTTTCAATACATCGACACGAGATATCGGATTATTCCAGTAGCGGGTCTTGTTTAGATATGTTTCAAAATAGCCCCCCGAATTTTGGATGATATAATAATGGGTTAAATACCTCTTCTCGTCTTAATCTCTCCTGGATAGCTGTTGACCAGTATGTATCTAAAAATGCATTCTCAAATTGGTCATACGTCTCACAGAGTTCCGACATCTCTGTAGCCCACAAAAGCCTTCTGTGTATCCTACCACATACTTGATCTTTTGAGCTTTTGTCCAAGTCCTATGCAATACATTCCTAAAGGCTCGCACAAACACTACCGGTTGGTTCACTTTGTTTCATTTGAAAATACAGGAACTGTCAGTGTTTTATTAAACTCTCGTCCATTAACAATGCTGTACAGCAGGGTGGAACAGCATTTACATGTGGTGATGACATATCTGTCTCATAAAAGTTTTGCCCGTTACTCGCGTCGCATGTCGGCATGCGCTCGTGTGCGTGGGTTAGGCATTGTTGTCCGCGCCGCTGATTTCTCTCCCCGGCAAATGACTGTTTATAGCTCCGCTTACCGACCCCAGCGATGATATTATCATACTTTGTTTGCGAACTATTTAGTCCATTAATCTTTGTTCTACGTATTTGATGTCATGTTCTACGCATTTTAAAATTTCTTCTTCCTTGTCCCCCATTAGTTCCTTTACCACTTCCACATGCGAGTAAGTACACTGTTCGCATACACATTTTTCCGCGAATGTTGTGTTTTCATCTTTTGTATTATCCTTTACTGTTTTGGAAAGTTGCACAACGTCTAAGTCGATTCTTTTATGTTTTAACTTTAAGTACTCCTATCCCAGTTTGATTTTTTCTACATTTTCTGGTAAGTTGTCACAGAACGAAAGCAGCTTCACTATTTCTGATTGTACATTATCTGTGTTAACCTGCGCGTTCTTTTGCATTACCTGTAAATTATCTTGAATTTCCCTGATTCCAGATAGCTCCTGTCCATATGTGCATTTGAGTGTTTCAAATTTTTCTTCCACTGTGCCTTTTAATTTCTCACTCATATTGTGAACTGAAGTTTGTACTTGTTCACTAATTTTCCTACCCACCTCCGTGGAGATTTGCGAACTCTGCTGTGTGAACTTCGTGTCCAGATTATTAAGTTCTGTGTGCAGATTTTTTACTTTGCCTGATATGTGTGTTATGTTTATATTTTCTTTCCCAATCTCGGACTTTTCTGTGATCAGGTCTGCTTTCATACTTGTCATGTCTGCTTGTTTTGTTTCTGAACTCGACATTTTTGAATTTACTGTGTTCAAATTGGCCTCTAAATCTGACATTTTTGGAACTTATGTCTGTTTTCATTGTGATCATGTCTGTTTGTATCCCTATTAAGGTTCGAAATGAGGCTTGCATATCTTCCCTAGTCACTTCTGGCCCATGCCTGTCAGCATCTGTGTCTGTACTATGTATACTACTTTCATTTAAAATATTCCTTTGCCTTGAGGTGTCATTAATTTTGTCTACTGCAATCAACATATTACTTGTCATGAAATGTTCTGTATTCATGGATGTTGAATGCAACAATGGCACGTTGCGCCCAGCATCCAAATAATCACTGCTTGATAATTCCAAACCACTCTTTGTTATGTTTTGCAAATGCAAGTCTACTACATTGGCATTTTGATTTTGAAATTACATTTCCTTATTGTTTTGTCCATCCATTATAGAAATCTTTACGCCTCTGCAGCCACCAAAATTAATATTTTCTCTGTTTGGATTTTACTTCCGCACTATTTCACGCATGACAGAATGCATATACTGTTATATGTAATTGTAATCTCAATTGTTTTCCACTCAGTATGCTTTTTGTACTGATAAAGAAATGTCATTCTCTCTACTTGATTGCTATTCCTGGAGCTTTAGGTTCTGGACTTCAGGAAATAGGTGCTTGGATTTTCTAAAAAGTCTACTAGAAACGCATTTTCTACATGCATTGCGCGGTCCTACCTTATTGTTGTCTTGTAACTGTACTGTACTTTTAGTTGTCCACTCTTGGTATTGTTGTCTTCTTCCTTGTAAATTATTTATTATTTCTTTTACTTTCAGTTAATATTTTTCCTGTGATACATCATCATCTCCGTCATGTCATCAGAGCACATGGAACATAAAGAAATTATTAACATACATATATATTCATTGTCCTAACAATACTAGTACTCATAGTTTTGCCCATTACGTATTGTGCCTGTCACTTGTTGCCACTTTATAATATAATAAAAAATATGTAATAAATGTTTAGATATATGGAAATAATGAGATTAATTTTTCAGCGTGTCGGGCAAGCATGTCAGGCAAGCACAATAAGCTGGGCAATGCTTGTAAATGGATAAAGAATCTTTTCATATTAGTTCTACATAGACGAAATAGTTTTTCTCTTGTTGTAGATTTATGCTTACCAATCAATAATACCATGTCCGTTCACCATATCCACCTACAAAATCTTGACCGCGTCCATGATATTGTAAATGGATATTTGTGATAACTCCGAAGTACACAGGTGGGCTTCTTGGGTTTTTATACAGGGTGTCCCATTTATCTTGACCACCCTAAATAACTGTTTGTCCAGATGCAAATTACAAAATGTTTCAAGCAAATGTTGTTTAGCCATCAGGGGGACATCAATCAGCATGAATGCCTTCGTTGTAGCTTTGTTTTTTACAAAGAGATGAAGAGCAGCATCACTTTTTTAAATGGCACCCTGTATTTTTTATTCAGTAATTCATTTCTTCTCCTAAAGACCTATTCAAAAATGTATCACAGTGTTCCATTCACAGAAACACAACATTATTAATTACATAACACAACATTGACTTTGAGCCCAGAATCACCAACTCATCCTCTTGCTGGAGTTGTCAGACAACAAATGAAAATCAAGTAAAAACATAACACAAAATTGACTTTGACTCTCCTGTACCATTGCCCAGGAGTAGAACATTCAAAGTGTTCAAAGTGGTGACCCTGGACACTGATACACTGGTTCACTCATTGAATGAAAGAATTATTTACTGTTTCCAGTGTTGCCTGCTGAAGAGAATTACAAGCAAGCATGATACGTTCCTGCACGTCCTCTGGAGTTGTTGGAATATCGCAATAGACAAAGTCTTTAATGCATCCCCAAACAAAAAGTCCAGAGGATTTAAGTCAGGAGACATGACATAGCAGGCCAAGTAACTGTTCCTCCTTGACCAACCCATCTGGTGGGATACCTTCGGTTCAGAACACAACTTGCAAACAAGGCATTATGTGCTGGACACCCATCGTGTTGATACCACATAAGCATTCTGGATCTTAGCGGCACTTCATCCAGAAGAGGAGGTAGAATTTGTCTGAGGAAGCTGGCATACGCTGTACCGTTTAGACTACCATTGATGAAATAAGGGCCAATAATTGTAGTACCAAGCATCCCACACCAGATGGTTAACTCTCCGTTGACACTGATGTTCCACCTGTTTAAGCCATCGTGGGTTGTTGCTGGACCAATAATGCATGTTCCTTGCATTTACCTGTCCTTTGTTTGAGAAGGAACATTCATCAGTAAATAGAACGTTGGAGAAGAAGTTCAGGTTGGTGAGGATTTGCTGCTGTGCCCACTGACAGAACTGTACACGATTCTGGAAATCATTCCCATGCAATTCTTGATGTAGGTGTACATGGTAAGGATGGAACTAGTGACATGTAAGAGTATGATGTACACTGGTTTTAGGAATGCCAGTCTCGTGTTCAAGCTGTTATGTGCTCACATGTGGATTCAAAGCAACGGAAGTGATAAAAGTAACTTTGTCTGTGCAAGTACTACGAAGATTGCATTGTTGTGGGTTGAAACTTCCCATTTCCTGAAGCATCGCAACAAGACGAGAAAACATCCATCGGGAAGGTGGATTCTTGGCAGAATATCGCTCTGTGTACAGTTCTACTGCCTGCATAGCATTTTGCCTACCTTCAACAACAACAACAACAACAACAATAAAAGAAACTTGTCAATGCAGTTTGTAGGAAGGACAGCCTTTACTGTATGCCTACTCTACAAAACAATATTTTAAAGAACTAAACTACTGTACTAAATGTACCTGTACATAAGAAAACAGTATTGCAGTTACTGTTCTGCTAACTTACGTTCCCCGTAGATGAGTAGCATTTCTACCTTCTCTTCATTGGTGTACATTCTACTCGCGCAACTCTTCAACTGACTGTGGTTGATGGAATGACGGGTGTGCATTGTACTTACGTTTACATTTGTCCTCTGTCAATGTCACCATGTGGATGTGTTCCATTACCCCAAGTACCTGCACTATGCGCTGGGAGCGTCAACGTCTACGGTGTTTCGAGAATTTCCGCACAAATTCTAGAATCACTTGGCCTTCCACTGTCTCAAACACACAATATTTTAGATGTGAGTGGGAGAAAGGAACCCTATATACCGTGCCTCACCTGTCTGTGTGTGCAGGTCCGAAGTTTATTGTGAGAAGACAGTAGACACGGCAGTCGAACAGCACCGACAAGTACTTGTGGTCGGTCCATGGAAGTCGTAATGAAAGCACACGGCAGCACCAAGGAACTTCTGTGTTAGTCTGTGCTGGTTTGTAATTGTGACTATTGTTTGTGACAAAAGAACAATTAAGATTCTGAATTGTGAAAAATCTCTTATCTTGGACTTGCTGGAGGCATCGTTGTTAAGCCAACTCTTTTATAAATAGACTTAAATCTGTTTCTAATGTGAGAGGATACAAGTTACTTGAGAGAAGTTAAATGTTTACATGCGAAGTGTGAATTTTGTTCTTATGTAGCTCAAATATACCAATAGTTATTGAAAAGTATTCTTTGAGTACCGAATTATTTCGCAATTGGTGAGAGAGTCTTTAAGGTTCCTGTAACTAGCATCATTCTTCAGATAAGAAGTTTATAGAGATTCCAGAAGCCGGCTATCCAGAGAAGAAGATCGGCTCTATACACTGAGTAAGTCGACTCGTATAAGAGAAGAGGGAAGGTTCCAATCTAACTTCACACGTTCTTGTCGTCAAAAACATTGGACGTCAGTGTTGTGTTACGTAATTAATAACGTTGTGTTTCAGTGAATGGTATACTGTGATACATTTTTGAATAGGTCTGTAGGAGAGGAAATGAATTACTGAATAAAAAATACAGGGTGCTATTTAAAAAATGTCATACCACTGTTCATATCTTCATTAAAAAAAACAAAGCTACAACAAAGGCAATCATGCTGATTGATGTCCCTCTGACGGCTAAAGAACATTTGCTTGAAACATTTTGTAATTTGCATCTGGACAAACAGTTATTTAGGGTGGTCAAGATAAATGGGGCACCCTGTATATTACAGTACTACTTGGGATAATGACTCATACAACTTAGCTGGTAAAATGATGCCATATTCTATAAGAAGTACAGACTTTTTACTCATTCTCTCAACCAAAATGGTTACTGCCAATTACGCCCTAAAATAACGTATGTCTACCTTTGTTCATTAACAGAGAGCGAGTCCATCCTCTTACCAAGGAACACAGAAAAAACATCTTATGTTTTTTTAACACTTAAAAATCGAAAATACATGGTACAGGATCTATGCTGGGTTACCACTTCACCTTTTCTCTTTGCCTTTGAAGAAAACGAAAACATAAAAGCAAGAAATGCAAAAGGTACATCACATGTGTTTGTCGGGTACCTTTGAGAAGATATCTTCTAGTTCCTCCCAGGAATGCATCTGTTCCGGGTCTTTTTATTTTCTGGATTGATTGCCTCATTTACATTCTCCATTGTGTACTCTATTTGCACACTGAAAATAAAGAGAAGAAAATTGGCTCTTAGGGGAGATAAAAGTCTATAACCAAGCCCAAAATCTTCCTGTTGACAATATATCCTGTTAGTTGCTGAATGGTGTAGATGTAGATGTAGAATGATGGGGAGTACACAAGATCCAACATGAATAAAACAACAATAATTCCTGTGCCTAGGTGTTGGATGGTTTACTAGGCCTACGCAGCCTTGCTTTTGAAGGTTCTATAACCTATTATTATTGTTGTTGTTGTTATTATTATTATTATTATTATTATTATTATTCCAGTTTAGTACCTACAATGTTTTACTATCTCTCTGCACTAATTTTGTTTTTTTATAATAATAATTCTCTCATTGCCTGTTCACTGTACCAATGGTGTGTCTCATTGACGTCTTTTTGTAGGTGTTGCAATACTACAAACAGCAAATCTGAGAACAGCAGTTTTTAACTTATAGTGCCATGGACAAAGGTTTCATAAGCATTATTTCTTTCATACTATCTACATCAGACTTGTTCTAGGACTTTACTGGTCTGCAGAGTTCTCTCGGCTCTGCAGAACTTCGTTGCTCACAACAAACAATCAAATGGGCTTATACAGTAGTGCTTTGCAAGCTGTCGACTACAGTTGGTAGGGCTCAGATAATTACTGACAACATACCCAGAGGATGATTCTACACTGAAAAATAAGAAATAAAGGAAGTATTTCATAGATAACTTGATTGAAATCATATAATATGTTTTTCAAACTTCTGATGCTTTGTCTAAAGAAAGGTGGATATATTTCTTATCAAAGTCTTTGACCTGTTACTATGAAGACTCCACGTCACACAGTTGGCATAGCTCACTATCTGGATTTTCTTGTTAATTGAAAACATTTAGCCCAAAAATATTGTCAGTGTTCAGTAAGCTAAGACAAAATGGAAATTTGTGTAGCCACATTCATACATGGAACGTCAGCTTGAAATATTCCTCTTACTCATAATTCATACCCACTACATATCATAATTTCCATAACAAATTGTTATAATGGAGGTATCCAATAGCTATGTACGAATTTTGATTGGTAAGTGATGCAGAAGATCATGTGCCCACTTGAAATACTTTTATTTTGTCTAGTATTTATAAATATGTTAATAGTTTCTATGAATTGCCCATTTAAGGGTTTACTAAAATTTTGGTTTTATGTACTGAATCACTATTGTACAGCTTCTTGGACACAAAAGAAGTACAAGGATTATGAATACTTGCTAATATGACCACGTTTCTCACAATTGAAACAGATTTTAAACCATGTAGTATGCTGATGGTGTGGGTGGTTGGGAGCCATACATAACACTCACAACAAAACAATAGCAAAACTTGGTGAGTATGTGTCACTGAAATGTGATTAGAATTGCCAGAGAAAAATTCTGAATCTGAGCAACACATGAGGGAAGTTGTTTGTCTATTTTGTAATCATGCACAGTGCATAAGCTTTCGATTGTGTTTTCCAGTGCTTTTCAGTCTATTGCAAAAATTTGAACCTTTGCACAATCTGAGAACTTCCTCCAAAGACTGGTCCGAAAATGCATGTCTGAGTATGCACCTTTTTGTCAGGCACGTAGGAAATACCCAGTGTGTGATTAGGAAATCAACATACAGTTATTTACATTGTTAATTTACACATACAAAATTGCAAACACTACACTCAAACTTTTAAGACCTGACACCCAGTCACAATACAATTTAGATTGTAATAATAATACAACTGAGATTCTAATCCAAAAAAGTGTGGGTGATTTGTAAATATATTGATCTGAAAGCAGTCCATAGATCATGGAGAACGATAAGTCAAAGGGTCATCAGGGGGGGGTTTAATTACCTTAGAAAACACACTATGTCCTCTGATGACTAAGAGAACAAGAATGATTTACGAAGATCAGCATCACTTAACTTGAAAGTGCCAAAATTTTGTTGTAGTGGATGCAGGTACATTTCCTAGTCATCAGTGCTACCCCCCCCCCCCCCCCCCCCCCCCCCAATGAACCATGGACCTTGCCGTTGGTGGGGAGGCTTGCGTGCCTCAGCGATACAGATGGCCATACCGTAGGTGCAACCACAACGGAGGGGTATCTGTTAAGAGGCCAGACAAACATGTGGTTCCTGAAGAGGGGCAGCAGCCTTTTCAGTAGTTGCAGGGGCAACAGTCTGGATGATTGACTGATCTGGCCTTGTAACATTAACCAAAACGGCCTTGCTGTGCTGGTACTGCGAACGGCTGAAAGCAAGGGGAAACTACAGCCATAATTTTTCCCGAGGACATGCAGCTTTACTGTATGATTAAATGATTATGGTGTCCTCTTCGGTAAAATATTCCGGAGGTAAAGTAGTCCCCCATTCGGATCTCCGGGTGGGGACTACTCAAGAGGGCGTCGTTATCAGGAGAAAGAAAACTGGTGTTCTATGGATCGGAGCGTGGAATGTCAGATCCCTTCATCGGGCAGGTAGGTTAGAAAATTTAAAAAGGGAAATGGATAAGTTAAAGTTAGATATAGTGGGAATTAGTGAAGTTCGGTGGCAGGAGTAACAAGACTTTTGGTCAGGTGATTACAGGGTTATAAATACAAAATCAAATAGGGGTAATGCAGGAGTAGGTTTAATAATGAATAAAAAAATAGGAGTGCGGGTTAGCTACTACAAACAGCATAGTGAACGCATTATTGTGGCCAAGATAGACACAAAGCCCATGCCTACTACAGTAGTACAAGTTTATATGCCAACTAGCTCTGCAGATGATGAAGAAATTGATGAAATGTATGACGAGATAAAAGAAATTATTCAGGTAGTGAAGGGAGACGAAAATTTAATAGTCACGGGTGACTGGAATTCGTCAGTAGGAAAAGGGAGAGAAGGAATCATAGCAGGTGAATATGGGTTGGGGGGAAGAAATGAAAGAGGAAGCCGCCTTGTAGAATTTTGCACAGAGCATAACTTAATCATAGCTAACACTTGGTTCAAGAATCATAAAAGAAGGTTGTATACCTGGAAGAATCCTGGAGATACTAAAAGGTATCAGATAGATTATATAATGGTAAGACAGAGATTTAGGAACCAGGTTTTAAATTGTAAGACATTTCCAGGGGCAGGTGTAGATTCTGACCACAATCTATTGCTTATGAACTGCAGATTGAAACCGAAGAAACTGCAAAAAGGTGGGAATCTAAGAAGATGGGACCTGGATAAACTGAAAGAACCAGAGGTTGTAGAGAGTTTCAGGGAGAGCATAAGGGAACAATTGACAGGAATGGGGGAAAGAAATACAGTAGAAGAAGAATGGGTAGCTCTGAGAGATGAAGTAGTGAAGGCAGCAGACGATCAAGTAGGTAAAAAGGCGAGGGCTAATAGAAATCCTTGGGTAACAGAAGAAATATTGAATTTAATTGATGAAAGGAGAAAATATAAAAATGCAGTAAATGAAGCAGGCAAAAAGGAATACAAACGTCTCAAAAATGAGATCAACAGGAAGTGCAAAATGGCTAAGCAGGGATGGCTAGAGGACAAATGTAAGGATGTAGAGGCTTGTCTCACTAGGGGTAAGATAGATACTGCCTACAGGAAAATTAAAGAGACCTTTGGAGAGAAGAGAACCACTTGTGTGAATATCAAGAGCTCAGATGGCAACCCAGTTCTAAGCAAAGAAGGGAAGGCAGAAAGGTGGAAGGAGTATATAGAGGGTTTATACAAGGGCGATGTACTTGAGGACAATATTATGGAAAGGGAAGAGGATGTAGATGAAGACGAATTGGGAGATAAGATACTGCGTGAAGAGTTTGACAGAGCACTGAAAGACCTGAGTCGAAACAAGGCCCTGGGAGTAGACAACATTCCATTAGAACTACTGATGGCCTTGGGAGAGCCAGTCATGACAGAACTCTACCATCTGGTGAGCAAGATGTATGAGACAGGCGAAATACCGTCAGACTTCAAGAAGAATATAATAATTCCAATCCCAAAGAAAGCAGGTCTTGACAGATGTGAAAATTACCGAACTATCAGTTTAATAAGTCACAGCTGCAAAATACTAACGCGATTTCTTGACAGACGAATGGAAAAACTGGTAGAAGCGGACCTCGGGGAAGATCAGCTTGGATTCCGTAGAAATGTTGGAACACATGAGGCAATACTAACCTTACGACTTATCTTAGAAGAAAGAGTAAGAAAAGAAAAACCTACGTTTGTAGCATTTGTAGACTTAGAGAAAGTTTTTGACAATGTTAACTGGAATACTCTCTTTCAAATTCTGAAGGTGGCAGGTATAAAATACAGGGAGCGAAAGGCTATTTACAATTTGTACAGAAATCAGATGGCAGTTATAAGAGTCGAGGGGCATGAAAGGGAAGCAGTTGTTGGGAAAGGAGTGAGACAGGGTTGTAGCCTCTCCCCGATGTTATTCAATCTGTATATTGAGCAAGCAGTAAAGGAAACTAAAGAAAAATTCGGAGTAGGTATTAAAATTCATGGAGAAGAAGTAAAAACTTTGAGGTTCGCCGATGACATTGTAATTCTGTCAGAGACAGCAAAGGACTTGGAAGAGCAGTTGAATGGAATGGACAGTGTCTTGAAAGGAGGATATAAGATGAACATCAACAAAAGCAAAACGAGGATAATGGAATGTAGTCAAATTAAATCGGGTGATGCTGAGGGAATTAGATTAGGAAATGAGACACTTAAAGTAGTAAAGGAGTTTTGCTATTTAGGGAGTAAAATAACTGATGATGGTCGAAGTAGAGAGGATATAAAATGTAGACTGGCAATGGCAAGGAAATCGTTTCTGAAGAAGAGAAATTTGTTAATATCGAGTATAGATTTAAGTGTCAGGAAGTCGTTTCTGAAAGTATTTGTATGGAGTGTAGCCATGTATGGAAGTGAAACATGGACGATAACTAGTTTGGACAAGAAGAGAATAGAAGCTTTCGAAATGTGGTGCTACAGAAGAATGCTGAAGATAGGGTGGGTAGATCACGTAAGTAATGAGGAGGTATTGAATAGGATTGGGGAGAAGAGAAGTTTGTGGCACAACTTGACTAGAAGAAGGAATCGGTTGGTAGGACATGTTCTGAGGCATCAAGGGATGACCAATTTAGTATTGGAGGGCAGCGTGGAGGGTAAAAATCGTAGAGGGAGACCGAGAGATGAATACACTAAACAGATTCAGAAGGATGTAGGTTGCAGTAGGTACTGGGAGATGAAGAAGCTTGCACAGGATAGAGTAGCATGGAGAGCTGCATCTAACCAGTCTCAGGACTGAAGACCACAACAACAACAGTGCTACCCTAAAATGGCAGGATTTGTGGAACTATAGGTGTTATTGAGGATGTAGGTGATGACACTGCTAACATTTGTTGCAAGACAGTTAGCTGCTGTCTCACCGCTCTTGAGCTTTTGTTGTTGTTGTTGTTGGTGGTGGTGGTGGTGGTGGTGGTGTTGACATTCTTCTGGAGCAGTCATCTACTTCTACTGGAATTCCAGTAATTGCCTTGCCCATGACATCCATGTTTTGAGTTGATTCATCACCATTGCTGTGACATGGTGCATGTTACATTTATTGAACTAAAGGCACAAGGAAAGTTTACACAAAGTAAGTGTACAATGCAATGAACCAAGTGCAGGCATCAAACTGTTGAAGTATGGTATTATCATGTCTCTCTTGTTTTTCAGGTGTCTGCAAAGTTTGGCACTGGCGTCAAAGAACTAATTCATGCTGTTATAGAAAGAGTACCACCTCCAAAAGTGGACAGAAAAGCTCCATTTAGAGCATTGATTTATGACAGCTGGTATGATAGGTACAGAGGAACAATAATTTTGATGTACATAAGAGATGGAAGCCTGAAGATAGGGGATGAAATTCAATCTGTCCACACTAAAAAAGTGTATACTGTAAAAAGTCTCGGACTTTTAAGACCACAAGAAGAACAGGTGCCTGTGCTGTAAGTTCTTTTCATTCAGAATTGGTTATCTTTATATTTCTGTATAAAGTCAGGGCCTTTGTTTAGAACATTGATAATTAAGTTTCATGAAAAGTGAAAGCTATCCAGGTACCAAAATAACAAGTGATTCTCATATGGCACATAAAACATAGCTACAAGATTTTTTCCACAATTTATCAACTGATGTAAATTTAGTTTCCAGAATAAATGGAATTCAAGCCTTTATCACATATCACTCGAGTACATCATCTACTATTATAATCATAAATTCTCATTGTCTGTCACTTTAAACATTTATTTCCACAGGGGAAGCAAGTAGCAATGTGCTGACACATTGTGAAATGTGGCCAATGTATAGACAATATAATCATCAGATAGGTACTAGCTCTCAAACTTTCTTCTTTTTCCTCATTTATTACACACCCACATGCCCTCCCTCCTCTACACCCTTCCTCCCCCCCCCCCCCCACACACACACACAAATAATAGGCAGCCACCACATGTATGGAGCTGGCAGTACTGGCTGTTGATGAAATACTATAAGGACGAGGGAGGAGTGAGTGGAAAGTAGTGTAACAGTGAGTTTGAGTGGGCCAAAGAAGATATAAGAAAATATCAGAAGATAGAAATTGGGGGAAACCAGTGGCTCTAAGCAGCAGAGGTGGTACTATGAATTATTGGTGATAACAAAACTGAAAGTGAGAGTAAAAAGAAATAGCCTATAGTGTAATGTAAATATTAGAGAAAATTGGACGGAGGGGGTTAAAAGCGATAGCAGTTTGTGGGACAAGGGACTGTGTAGGGGAATAGCAGAGTCTCAGATCATATAGAATTGTGGGAACAGAGTGTATGCTGGAGCACAATTACCACCTGGGCCAGTCAGAGGAGGTAGTGCTGGAGGAGAGGATAAATATGACATGGGTATTAAAATGGGAGTTGACATCATTAGTGTTGGGATGGTCCATATTTTCAGCAACCAAAGGGTTAAGTTTGCCATTAGCTACAGTTTGGCAGAGATTGTTGAAGTGGGCAGGTAGCTGGTTGGTCATCATTTCTATACTAAAAAATACACAAAATTTTTCAGTACATCTGATAGATGATATGGCTAACATATCTCTGATAGAATAAAAAAAAACCTTGAGGCAGGACAGCAGTAGGAGCTAGTGAATGTTTTATAAGACAATCCTTGCATCTTGGTTATCCCCAGTGAAACGACCCATGGGGTTGGGAGGAAAAGTTTCATAAGAATTAACTTTGCTGTTGTACACTTTGGTGGATAATGGTTCATTGTTTTGAAGTCTAAGGCTAGAATTTTGGGGAAATTAGCATGAAGAGAGATAGTTAAAGCCCTGGTAAAGTATGTGATTGAGTTTTTGAGACATGGATAATATTAGGTGAGAAAAGTAGTGCATGTCAGGAAAGTGTATCAGAACTGTGGAAAAATTTGCATTGGATAACTGTTTATGGATGGCGAGATACTGAGTCACTGTGAAGATTCTGGGAATATTATCAGTACATTTGAACAACTTCTCCTTTCTGATGGAGATGTGGGTCCAAGGCAATGGGGGTGGGGCTTTGATGTGGTACAGGCAATAGTTGTCAGAAAGTACCTACTGATGTGGTGGTTAATGAATTTGATGTGGTTGAGGTTTTCATGAAACCATATTCGAGAGAGCTCAATGATCTGAGATGGACTAGAAGGGGTGTATTTAAGAATAGGTTATTCCATCCTCCAATACAGTTTTGTACTTTATACAACACAAAAAGTAAAATCATTGAACGGGCTTACAACCAGATCCATGGAATGGGCAGATTCTTGTGGATGTTATTTCATGACACACTTGTGGCATACCAGAAGAGACTGTGGGCAGGTGAAAGTTGGTGTAGTGATGAAGTGCACCAAGTCCATTCGGTATTCCAGTCCAGAGTCTGATGAGGCAGGTGAGTTGTTGTAGGATCCATAGGCAAGGTGGTTGGCTGGGTTTAAGTTAGACACTGTTATGGTTTCGTGAAGCATATGGGCCAAGCTTAAGTAGGACAGCTTACACTCACCTGATCTGCCCTTGTGATATGGCATGAGTGTTGCCTGCTGTTCTGAGCAGGTGGCAAATGTCAGATCTTGCTGGCAGAGATTAATATCTACCTGGTATCAATACCCATTGTTGGTTGCTATTTATCTCTGAAGAAGTTCATCAGGGAAGACGGAGAGGATTTTTGTAATGGATCCAGGTTCTGAAAATGTCATCAGTGAATATGAACCAGACGAGATGTTAAGATTACAAGTGAGCGGCATGAATTACACTACTTGTTCCATTAAGAAGGTTGGCATAGGAGGATCCCATGCATGTATGACTTTTGTGCAGGTATTGTTTAGATTTGACCTCCCAAGGAGAAATAATTATAACTTAGAATGTGGCTAGCCAAGTGCATTAGGAAGGAGGATTTTATATGAGGTAGTGTTCTGTGATACAAGGTCATGCATCTAGGGTTGGAGGTATACAGACGCATACAAGGACCATTCAAGTACTAAACGGAAGGATAACTGTGCAACAGAAATGCTTTATTAAATCAATAAAATATTTTGTCTTTTTTTTTTTTTTTTTTCGCATAATTCCCACCAACTTCTGTGCTTTTGTCCCATCACTAAGGAAACAATTTTTGACCTTGGTGCATTGCAAAATCTTTGTTCTTTTTGATGAAAAGTAAGCTCCCTGTAAAACAACTGTGGACAAGTCTTACAATAGTTCATTTTGTTTTGAATGATGGAATGAGTTGTTTCAACACTTATTTTCAGCAATGTTCAACTGTAATTTGTTGGTGTTCTAGGATGATTAGTATGAGGCTGATATTGCTACCGGACACAAGGGATGGTGGTTAACACTCACAGTTTTTTTAGCCACTTTTAAACATTCCAACCTTGCATAAAAACTTACACATTTCATGCAATGATTGCTGTATCATTTGTTCACCCAAGACAATATTTTTGATAATCACTTTCTGGAAGTAAAACTTGTATCATAAAATTCTGCTCTTCAAAAGTACTTCCTTCAAGTGGACACACCATCGTAACTAATTCCTTAGATATTATGTTTATGTAAATATTAATCAAGCAAATTACTAACACATTTTGCAAGATTGCTAGCTAATGTAAAAGTTTCAGTCCCTTGCATTAGGTGTTGCCTTCACTATATATGTTTGTCTGTCTAAATACTGAATGTCTCTTGGCTCATTCTGTGTGAAATCAACCAATAAAAAATTGAAACTTGACGATTTAGAATTTTGTTATTTTCGTCATTTTATTCTGCGTATCAAAATAAGATGATGATGAGGTCCTATACTCCGAGGAGCGTAGGGAACGGTGCGGGAGACCCGCACCGCCGACTGGGCAAGGTCGTAGCGGAGGTGGTTTGCCATTGCCTTCCTCCGACCATAATGGGGATGAATGATGATGATGAAGATGATACAACAACACCCAGTCATCTCGAGGCAAGGAAAATCCCTGACCCCACTGGGAATCGAACTTGAGACCCCGTGCGCGGGAAGCGAGAACGCTATTGCAAGACTATAAGATAAAATAAGATAAGATAAAATCCATAAGATAAAATCCAAAATGGAAGGTTTTTTGAACTTTTAGAGTTATTAATTTTTAAAGGTTCCAAAATTATGTCATTTTAACACGTTGTGAAACCTCAAAGTGGCCCTATCTCCAAAACTATTTGACTTACAGACCTAGATTTGTACCTTTTCCTTTAGTTACTTGTAAGGTTTTAAAATGTTTACTACTTGACCATATTCATAAATATTCTAGATTTTTCTGAAACAAGCTTTCTTAATTTTTTAAAATTTCAAAACTGGAAATTTTCTTGTGTTGAAAAAAATTTGTCAGTTGTTAATGAATATGCTTAATTTCATGATGGTATTCAGTGGCAACGTTTTGAAATAAATTTTCTTTTACTACAGTTTGCTTTGCCAACTGTACCACAACTCTTGTAGGCTGCCTCACAAAATTAAAGTTAAAATTAAATGCTTGTGTACAGTCAATTTGGGTAACTTTTTTCCATTTTTTGAAAATACTGGACACAAAACAAGTTGCACATCACAACAGACATTGTAACATTTTACATCTGTAGTTACTGATAGGGACCAATGACATCAGCAGTTTGGTCACTTAGGAATTCACACACATTTGAACATTTATAATTACTGAGTGCTTGACAAAGTGCAAAGTGCATGCTAACTATGCTGTATTAGAGTAAAATTTCTATTTTTATACTGGTACAAAGTGACACTGTCATTTAGGGTATCTTTAGACAAGCCTTAAAAAACATAGTATTTTCCTATATCTAATGCTCTGGGTACATTTAGGTATGCCAGAATTCTTTGTTATTTACCAATTGCTTTGAAATATCAAGATATTTGCATAGACCTGGCATTATTCAGTTTAAATCACTGTCACTAGAAGCTCCCTTCACAGCTAGTGCTATTAGAGGATAATCACAAACTTGAGAGGCTGTAAGAAGGTGGAAAGACAACTGAAATACTAACTAGGAACCACAGAGGTAATAAAACTGTTAATTAGTTACAAAATAATCCAAGTAGGTGTAGCAGCAGCCACTCAAAATAAAAGTAGTAAATGGTACAAAGATATCATGACTGGTAAAAAGTTACTAACTCAGTTTATAATTTGACAATGTACTAAATCATGCAGTATAACAGTTGACCAAAATAATGTAAGAGATTTTGTCATTTTCTTTTTATATAACTTAAAACGTGTTTGGTAGCTGCTGCCATTTTGTTTAGTCAAGATCAACTTAATCATAGCTAACACTTGGTTCAAGAATCATAAAAGAAGGTTGTATACATGGAAGAATCCTGGAGATACTAGAAGGTATCAGATAGATTATATAATGGTAAGACAGAGATTTAGGAACCAGGTTTTAAATTGTAAGACATTTCCAGGGGCAGATGTGGACTCTGACCACAATCTATTTGCTATGAACTGTAGATTAAAACTGAAGAAACTGCAAAAAGGTGGGAATTTAAAGAGATGGGACCTGGATAAACTAAATGAACCAGAGGTTGTAAAGAGTTTCGGGGAGAGCATAAGGGAACAATTGACAGGAATGGGGGAAAGAAATACAGTAGAAGAAGAATGGGTAGCTCTGAGGGATGAAGTAGTGAAGGCAGCAGACGATCAAGTAGGTAAAAAGATGAGGGCTAGTAGAAGTCCTTGGGTAACAGAAGAAATATTGAATTTAATTGATGAAAGGAGAAAATATAAAAATGTAGTAAATGAAGCAGGCAAAAAGGAATACAAACATCTCAAAAATGAGATGGACAGGAAGTGCAAAATGGCTAAGCAGGGATGGCTAGAGGACAAATGTAAGGATGTAGAGGCTTGTCTCACTAGGGGTAAGATAGATACTGCCTACAGGAAAATTAAAGAGACCTTTGGAGAGAAGAGAACCACTTGTGTGAATATCAAGAGCTCAGATGGCAACCCAGTTCTAAGCAAAGAAGGGAACGCAGAAAGGTGGAAGGAGTATATAGAGGGTTTATACAAGGGCGATGTACTTGAGGACAATATTATGGAAATGGAAGAGGATGTAGATGAAGACGAATTGGGAGATAAGATACTGCGTGAAGAGTTTGACAGAGCACTGAAAGACCTGAGTCGAAACAAGGCCCCGGGAATAGACAACATTACATTAGAACTTCTGATGGCCTTGGGAGAGCCAGTCATGACAGAACTCTACCATCTGGTGAGCAAGATGTATGAGACAGGCGAAATACCGTCAGACTTCAAGAAGAATATAATAATTCCAATCCCAAAGAAAGCAGATCTTGACAGATTTGAAAATTACCGAACTATTAGTTTAATAAGTCACAGCTGCAAAATACTTACGCGAATTGTTTACTGACAAATGGAAAAACTGGTAGTAGCTGACCTCGGGGAAGATCAGTTTGGATTCCGTAGGAATGTTGGAAGACGTGAGGCAATACTGACCTTACGACTTATCTTAGAAGAAAGAGTAAGAAAAGGCAAAGCTACGTTTCTAGCATTTGTAGACTTAGAGAAAGCTTTTGACAATGTTGACTGGAATACTCTCTTTCAGATTCTAAAGGTGGCAGGGGTAAAATACAGGAAGCAAAAGGCTATTTACAATTTCTACAGAAACGAAATGGCAGTTATAAGAGTCAAGGGGCACGAAAGGGAAGCAGTAAAGGAAACAAAAGAAAAATTCGGAGTAGATATTAAAATCCATGGGTCAGAGACAGCAAAGGACTTGGAAGAGCAGTTGAACGGAATGGACAGTGTCTTGAAAGGAGGGTATAAGATGAACATCAACAAAAGCAAAACGAGGGTAATGGAATGTAGTTGATTTAAGTCAGGTGATGCTGAGGGACTTAGATTAGGAAATGAGCTACTTAAAGTAGTAAAGGAGTTTTGCTATTTGGGGAGCAAAATAACTGATGATGGTCGAAGTAGAGAGGATATAAAATGTAAACTGGCAATGGCAAGGAAAGCGTTTCTGAAGAAGAGAAATTTGTTAACATCGAGTATAGATTTAAGTGTCAGGAAGTCGTTTCTGAAAGTATTTGTATGGAGTGTAGCCATGTATGGAAGTGAACCATGGACGATAAATAGTTTGGACAAGAAGAGAATAGAAGCTTTCAAAATGTGGTGCTACAGAAGAATGCTGAAGATGAGATGGTTAGATCACATAACTAATGAGGAGGTATTGAATAGAATTGGGGAGAAGAGGAGTTTGTGGCACAACTTGACAAGAAGAAGGGACCAGTTGGTAGGACATGTTCTGAGGCATCAGGGGATCACAAGTTTAGCATTGGAGGGCAGCGTGGAGGGTAAAAATCATAGAGGGAGACCAAGTGATGAATACACTAAGCAGATTCAGAAGTATGTAGGTTGCAGTAAGTACTGGGAGTTGAAGAAGCTTACACAGGATAGAGTAGCATGGAGAGCTGCATCAAACCAGTCTCAGGACTGAAGACCACAACAACAACATGGACAGGAGGACTTTGCAACATCGTGTGTTTGCTTATGATAGTTTTGTGTATAATACTAAGGCTATCATTGCAGCTCAGCATGAGTTTCATCACCATTTCAATCTTGCAAGACATGGTAGGGTTCCCACTCATAACACCATTTTATATTAGGCTGAATCATTTCTTTTACAAGGAACAGTGCTGAATAGAAAACTGCCAGGATCTCTTGGCTCAGTACAAACTGCAGAAAATGTTGTAGGGGTTCAGTGAGCCACACTCCAAAGTCTGGTCAGTATGCTAGGAGACATTTTGCTGAATTGTGCCTCAGTTCAGTAAAGCATATTTTGCATATTGATCTAGGATTTCATCCCTACAAAATGGCCGAAAATCAAAAACTAATAAATGAGAGGCCATTACATAGTCCCAAGGTGGCTGTGTGATGTGCTGTAACCAGTAAAGATGTTATTGGTCCATACTTTTCTAAGACGATAACAGGAAAATTATAACTGTAACTTGGGAACATTATAGACTGATGATTACTGAATTCTTCGTACCTGAACTAAGAAGGAAACATATTCCTATCCAGCAAGTTTGGTTTCAGCAGGATGGAGCCACAGCTCACACAGCAGGAATGTCAATGAAAGCTATTCATACTTTTTTTCATGTTCATGTCATTTCCCGTTTTGGTGACATTAGTTGGCTTCCTCATTCCCCAGACCTGCCCATGTGTGACTACTTTTTGTGGGGTTACCTCAAGTTGTATATACAAGCATAAACCACATACACTTGAAGAACTGAAGGAACCAGTTCATGTGGAAGTCGTTCAGATTGACAGAGCAATGTTGAAGAAAGTGGAAGCAATTTCTGAAAGTGGGTTGAGAAATGCGCCATTGGAAATGGCCATCACATGGAATACATTGTTTCCAAGCATTAACTTTTTAAAATGGCAATGTCATTTGAGTATTATTCTGTAAATAATTTTTTTAAGCACAAGTAGCAATATTATTATTATTATTTAACAAAAGAACGCCTATCCCTTAATGCCTCACCCTGTATAAAGACAGAGGAACTGAACTGCTTATAACTGAAAGCAAAGAATCTCATGGAAATGTTCAAGGTGCTTCCCAGGCCCTGAACACTAGTAATTTTGATTATTTAAATTTTACAAAGAGGCTGCCTTTTTATCCATTGCCTCTCAACTGATGTGATAACAATCGGCAGCCAGTTTGTGATGGACCAGGCTGAATCAGCATCAGCAAAGCCACCTTGTCAATAAAATCACATAACTGGATCACCCGACTTATGAGACCGCAGGCTGTCAGAACCATGATCAAAAAACATCATTCTTTTCTATTCTGAGCTGCTGCCTAGAGCAGATACTAAATGCCTTAGTTCCTTTACCTTTGAATTTTCCCCTTCTCTTTTGAGATGGGTCTAGGGAAACTGCAGTTATTTTCTCTCATCACCTTGACAATCCTTCCCGTGTAATCCCAATGAACAAATAAACCGATACAGTGTATTTTTCTAAACCTGAGTACCATATAATAATTACAAGCTCACACCACTTTTCAATCCTGAGTACGCCTGAGAGTGGGTGTACAGAGAGGTGCAGCAAAGTTGTAATGCATCTGATGACCCTGAGTTTATGGATGTTGAAGAAAGCTTGCATTTGTTGAATGCCTCTTTGACATTAGTAGAGGAATCCCCAGTAACAAAAAATTAATGTACCAGTCTAATGAAATATTACAAAGATAAAGCCAAAAGAATTACATGCAGATTAAGTGCAACCTTTTAGAGAGAAATGGGTGAAAATCAAAAAATAAATGCATGAAAATCAAAAAGTATGTGGCTGTAATGATCCACAAGCAGAAATGATTGATCGTTTTAGTAACAAACTTCACATTGTCAGTAAAAGTGAAAAATTTTTGGTGTCGACATCCATATACAAAAGTTACTCATATAGAAAAAGAGTTTGGAGTAAGCAGTCACACTGCAAGAAAGACAAAAAAATTGGTGGAAGAAAAGGACATACAGTTTATTCCTGATCCTGAGCAAGAACAGTCCTTGTCTGCAAAAACTGCTGTGTTAGTGATAGTGTTTTATTGTAATGGTGATACTAGCAGACAAATGTCTGGCAAAGAGGATTTCATTTCCATGGGAAAAGATGGTGATACCAGGGCTGTGCATGTTCAAAATGAATTAATTTTAGGAAACCTAAGAGGAATGTACAAACTTTTCAAATCAAAATACCCACAGCCTCAAATTGAATTCTCAGAATTTGCTGAATTAAGGCCAGAACATTGTATTATAACTGGAACATACACTTTATGCATTTTTACAGCTCATCAAAATATGGAATTAATGAGAGCTGGAGCAAACTTGAGCAGTGTCACCATATCAGTATATGACATCTCAGTTTTCACATACAGACAATGTATGTCCAACTTTGGGGCAATCCACCAAATACTTTATGCTTCATAAACAAATGTGGTTACTGCCCTGATGCAAGCTTTTATCAAGATGCCTTAAATTCTGCACTCAAAGAGAAAATGATGGAAAACATAACTTACAAGCAGTGGTTTACTGTTGGTTGCTGCATGTTGCAAACTGTAACCAAATCAACTGAGGAATTTGTGCAAGATTTTTGTACACAGCAAACACATCTAAAATGACATGAATTTATTACGAAACAACAATCTAATGTAGAATGAGGCTAATGTTGTATGTGATTTTGTCAAAAATTATTCCTTTGTGCTTCAAAATGAAGTCCAAGTTCTCATTGGAATAATTCTATGGTTACAGTGCACTTATGTCTTGTTTATTATGAGACAAAAAATCGAAATAGCAAAAAAAATATTCATGCCTACATAAGTTTTGTGTTTATCTCAGTTTGACACACAACACAGTACTCATACATGTGTTCCAGAAATATCTTATAAAGTTTATTGAACATGATTTTCTTCCCAATTTGAAAAAATATATATATATATATATATTACTTCATTCATGGCACATCTGCACAAAATAAAAATTGAAAGACCACTCCCAACTTATGTCACCTTGTTGCAAATGGAGTGTGTGTTGGTGCTCATGGAACAGTAAAAAAGGCTTGCAGTGAAAGCTAGTCCGAAAAATCCTGTCAGCAACCAAATATTAACTTCCAATTGTTTGAGTGGGTAGGGCAAATATCTAATCAGTTACTTTTTTCTATGTGACAAATGATGAGTGTGCTGCAGAAGAAAGGAGCTTGGCAAAAAGGTTTTATGTAACTATAGCAGCCACAGGGTCTCAGCACAATTGTGTATTTTTTCCTAAAGGCAAAACCAAAATTAAAGCAGAATTTGTTTCTGATTTTTAATGATTTTGATGCTGATAAATTTGAAGTGGATTTAGATGCAGATTGCATGCCTTTTGATCAGTTATATGGTTGTTGTTTCTGCTTATGACAACAAATGGTGGATTGACTGATGCTATCAAGAGATGAAAAAGAAGGAGATGTAAACTTTTTATTTATGCACCCTAGTGGACCAGCTCTTTCTTTTTCATATCCAAGAAGACCAAATAAATTGACTGTTTCAAAAAAACCTTCATACTTAGCAAATTACATCCCATAACTGCTATTGGAAGAACATAAAGTGTATCAGGTGAAGAGTTCTGAAAAGTCCCAGAGATCGTATTGTAAAAGAACATGTGTTATACCAGTAATCTGTCATTATTGCTTGGAAAGACTAGGTTACACCATTTACAAGAAGACTGCAATATATAATCTTAGATACTAACAAGATTGTAAATTGATCAGTATAAGATTTTTCTTCTTGAAGATGAGCAGAAAGTTTCTCATTGTAAGGCACTCAAATAACACACCTTAAAACAGTAACGACTACACCATTGTTTGGTTAATAACATTGAGTAATACAAATGTATTTGTAAAATAAAGGTTCAGTTAAGTAAAGTATGAGCATGTTTACATGGTGTATGTTTAAATATTTTCAAAGTTAACATGGGAAAGCCAAATGTAACTTTAAATGTACAGTTCTAATAATGTAATAAACTGATTATGAAAAATAACAATGACTTGACAGCCTTATTTGGATTTTTCCATTTAAGTTTTCCATTACAACTTAGTAACAAGTCCAAAGTTCTACAAACTGTGTCCTGGATACTAGTGTCTAGTAAAATAAACTTTATTTTGGTGGGCTCTTGATGGAATACCGTCGTGAAATTTTTACACACACATTGAAAAGTAGTGTATAAGTAACACACAGTTTTTTAACAAAATAATCTGATTTTGAAATTTTAAGAATTTAAATAATTTGGTTCAGGTAATTCAGCATGTTTATGAATATAGTGAAGTAGTACATATTTTTAAAGCTTTTAAGAAACTGAGTGAAATGCTACAAATTTTAGGTCTTTAAGTCAAATAGTTTCAGAGATAGAGCCATTTCAAAGTTTTAAAATCTGACAGAGATCACACAATTTTGGAAATTTCAGAGATTGATAACTCAAAACCATTTTTAATGTAAACAACTACTAGTATCAATGCACAAAAAATTTTCAAAATCTGAGATAGCAAGAACCAGACCATTGGTTGATTTCACAAGTATTGACACTATTGTAGTATACATAGTAACAAGCAAAGAGTTTTGTGATAATGGAATGTAATTGTGAAATGACTGTGGAAGAAACAGTTAGCCTGTTAGATATGGAAGCAGTAAACAGTTGGTTGAAATGCTGTACGACAAAGGTAAGTGACCTTTATGTTTAGGTACGGTAAATACTGTGATTGGTGATCAGTATGGAAGAATATGAGGTGAGTTTCTGAAACTCTTCAGGGGAAGCAGATAGAACATGAGGGTACCAATGTGAGGAGAGAGATATATCCAGGTGGTAGGTTTCGAGGTGGACCTAATATTTTGTGGAGTAGTTTGAGGCCATGCTGGACTTGTAAGATGGGATCACATTGGTAATATTTGTAATCACAGAAATTGTAAAACTGGGAAAGACTGACAGCCACATACTCTCCACTGTTCATGACTGCAGTGGTAGGTTATTTATCAGTTATAGGAATAATCTGGCCCGATTCATTTTTTAGACTTTGGTTAGCTATGATGTTGGGCACTCAGAAGGGGAAGGACATTAATGGCAGGTTGGAGGTTAAGAATTTTTAGGAAGTAACCAGGGAGTTAGCTGTGGTGGGAGTAAAGCTAGTGGGAGATAATGGTTTGGGAAAAAGTTGAAGATTGATAAGGTTCTATGTATGTTTTTGGTTAATGTAGGATGAGTGACAAAGAGATGTTTCTGTTGAAGGGATCAAGTTAAAGAAAAGCAGCTGGTTGCAGAGTGCATTGTTGTATGAACTTTGAAGTAGAAGATCAGAACTTTGAAGCTATAGTTCAGAAATTACCCAACAGCATTGTAAAACAATCATAAGGGGACACTACGTCTTTGGATTTTTTATTTATTTTTTTTATACCACATATCGCTTGATAATGATTTCCATAGGACAAAATTTTTTGGCAGTGGCTATAGTAGTCTCTAAATTTGATACTGTTGTGCCAAATGATATTATGAATTGAACTTTAAACTGAATGTCAATTTTAATAAAAGTAGAGTTATGTACAAGGGGCATTCAATAAGTAATGCAACTTTTTTTCTGAGAGCTGGCTGGTTTTATTCAGGATTCCAATACACTATATTACTTCCCACTCTTTTTGGCTACAAAACTCTGTTTTTCAACATAATCTCCATTCAATGCAACGCCCTTATGCCACCTTACTGGGAGGGCCTGTATGCCGCAAGGTACCTCTCTACTGATTGACATCAGAGCCAACACCTTACTGCGTCAATAACCTGCCCATAATCTCTGTACTGCTTCCTGCAGAGTGCATCTTTCATTGGGTTAAACAACTGGAATTCAGAAGGTGCGAGATCTGGGATGTAGGGTGGCTGAGGAAGAATAGTCACAATGAAGTTTCGTGAGGTGCTCTCACCTTATCCAATGACTCACTGTGCTATTGTTCACTACCAGGTCTCTGTAGATGTTTTGCAAGTGCATATGAATATCTGTGATGCTCTGGTTTTCCAGCAAAAGAAACAAACTCAATGACAGCTCTCTGCTGGGAATGCACCTCCAGTACAGTTGCTATTTTAAAGGCTATCTGTAGAGCCATCACATATCAGAACTTCATGAACCTATGGGAGCTGTAGTAGGAATAGTGTCTGATATCCCACAACAAATTCTGCACTTTTTCAACTGAAATTGGCCAAAAAAAAAAATGAATGTTTTCTGTTACTTATCGAACACCCTTCATACATCTTATATTAGTATTACATACAAGTATTTTATGGCATAGCTGTAGGAATTTCCTTAGAGAAGTGGTTAAAGTTGTCTAGTTTTGAAAAACTCTGTGGACTGTAAACTAAAAAACAGTGAGCCCCCCCCCCCCCCCCCCCTGGCCCTCTCCCTTTAAGGACTTCCTTATGATCATTTGAATTATTGACACAGAGCATACATTAATAAAGATATGCACAAACTTGTTGCAGTGTAATATATTTGTAGTTGAATTTATGGTCTCAAACAGTGAAAAATTCAGGATGGAATAACAACAGTTTGAATTAGGATAGATTGCTACTCACAACATAGGGAAGGAGTAGAGTGGTAGACAGCCACATTTAAAAGAAGACTGTTGGCTACTATTAAGTTATTGGACTAAGTCCCATGTAAGATGCAGGGAAAACACCTCTCACACGCACACAAGTCATACATGTACAAATCAGGTAAGGTGTCTAATCCACATCTCCAGGTGGAAACAGAGTAAACCATAGCATCAACAAATACTATAATGATATTCATTTTCTCTTCACATTAAATCTGAACATAAATAGATCCTCACCATCATCATCTGTTTCCATTCCCTGGCCAGATCTGCATCAAACATAAACCTCTGCATGTTTTTCTGTCTTCTCGCCACACTTCTCTCTCCAGTCTGCCCACAGTCTTCTCTCTTCTTCACACATTCATTCACTCTAACAATCCATCTGTCTCTTGCTCTTCCTCTGGGTATCTTGTGTCCAGTTATCATTTCATCAGCCTGTCTCAGTATCCAGCCAGTTTCCATTCTTGGAACATGCTCATATAGACTTATTCTTGTGTTTTCTATGGCCTCTTGCATGGCTTCTCTTTCTCGCTGTCTCATTTCTTACTCTATACATTCCAGTAACCCCTAACGTGCTTCTTTGAAAATTTAATCTCAAGTGCCTATATCTTGCTCACCTGCCTATTATATATTTCCCACATTTCTTGTGGTACGTGAGTAATAGAATGCTTTTTGGTCGTACATCCTTTGCTCCATACCAGGCTTCTTATGCTCTTAGGCTCGTCTTCCTGTTTCACTAATTTGCTTATCTTTTCTCCTGCTGTCTTCTGTTATGCTCCCCAGGTATTTAAATCTTTAAACTTTCTTTAGTACATGTTCTCTAATACATATATACATTGCCACTCTCATCTTATTCCTCACTGACACCATCACTTCATACTTTGCATTAAATTTCAATACATAATGTCCCACAACTTCCTCCCTTATACTTAGCCTATCTTGTGTCTCACTTTCTCAATTTCCCCACACCATTAAATTATCTGCAAACACCATTGCTTTCATATTTTTGTCTCTTATTCACACTGCCACTCATGCCATTATCTCATCCACAACAGTGATGTAATGTAGTGGGAATAGTGCACACTCTTGCTTCAGTCCAGTTTTTGGTTCTAATAAATTTGTGTTCTGTCCTCCTACTTTCACACAACTCACATTTCCTAAATACTTTTCTGTTACTCTCCAGCCTTCCAGTTCCACTTTTCTGGAATGTTTTTCCTGTCTTCCATCTTTTCACACTATCATATGCATTCTCAAAAATAAAAATATGTAGATGTTGAGTCAAATATTAGGCTTAAGTCAGTGATATTTTGCCTTCAGTTGATGTTCCATTACAAGCCTACTCTCATTCACAGTGAGAGTTTTTCTTTCCTGAAACCTAAAGTTGTTACCTGTATTAAAGAGCACTTCACTGTGTTGGTCATCAAAAGTATTGATAGCAACAAGTCCCTCAGTGAAACACATACAAGAGGTATTAGGTAGCAAAAATAACCACGTAAAGAAAGAACTGAGCTGCCAGATCAAGTTTTCCATATCCGTGCATGAAACTTCACAGTCAACGACAAACGTAAAATTAGAATACTGTGTATAATTTGGAACAGATTGTAAATATAGTTATAATATGGGTTATACTTGCCTGTAATTTTGACTCGTTTCAAATCTTTAACATTGTCCTTACAATAAAAAGAGCACAAAGTGAAGTTAAAAATCAAAATAAATTAATTTGTAGATGACCTGGAATACTGAATATGTTGTATAACCAGAATATTTTTATATGAGGTGGTTGCTATCAAGTGTTTTGTGCTAAACTTTATTGCACAAGGAAGTCTGACTATGCAGTCATTCAAAAAGAAGTCTGTGTGGTGCAGACAACATGAAACGAATACTCTTCAGACAGTAATGGTGCTTAAAGAAATGAAGCAAAATCAGAGAAAATAATCACACCAGTAAAGGAAAATGGGAAGATGGCCGCTGGCCTCCCATTCAGTACCTGATTTTGCTATCTGCACCAGAAAATCTATGCCATGCACTTCTGGCTCAGTATATATGCCATCTCCATCCACCTCCTATCACAGGCTGTTTGAGTTGCAAGGATTTTTCCTTTGCAACTGAATGGCGATTCACAACCCAAAATTCGTTTCCCTCAATAGATTCTACTCAACAAAAGTACACCTTCATTCTACAGGGTAAGGCATAATAAAGAGCGATTTTTAAAAGGCTGTTGAGTAAAATCACTTTGTTAAATTTTTTTATTTCATAATCTTAAAATAAACGAAAAATCATTTGCTGCTATAGTGAAACATCAGTTAGTTTTTGAAGATAACCCCTGTTAGATGCACATATTCCTCCAGAAGAACCTCGATGTGACTCATCACACTGCGCAGCATTGCTAGTGTGATTTCAACAGCTACCTGTCAGATCTGCTGTTTCAGGGTTTCAATTTGCTCGATGAGGGTTATCTTGGTAAACTTTGCATTTCAGATAAGCCCACAAGAAAAAGTCACATGTTGTGAGGTCTGGTGAACTAGAGGGCAATACAATATCCCCATTTCGGGAGATCACGTGATTTGGAAACAAACGATTGACATTATTCATTTTTACTCTAGCAATGTGGAAGGTTGTTCCATCCTGCTGGAAAAATGTCTCATCATTCACTTCATAGTGTGCAAGTTGCAGAGTAAAAACTGTTTTCCAACATGTCTGCGTATGTTTGCAAAGTCACTGTTACAACATTGCCAATGCCATCTTCAAAAAAGTATGGCCCTATGATCCCTAATGAAGACATGGCGCCCTACACCGTAACTTTTTGCAGAGTGCAGTGGTTGTGGATGCAGTTCTCTGCTCCAAAATTGAAAGTTCTGCTTGTTCACATAACTGGAGTGATGAAAGTGAACTTCATCAGTTATCCACAAAAGGTTTACAATGTCCTAGTCTTCATTAACTATGTCCAAAAATTCTAAGCAGAACTGTCTTTGGCTCACATAATCTGTTTCCTTAAAGGCTATTTGGAATTTGTAGGGATGATAGTGCAAATTTTGGTGTACAATTCTTCTTACCATTCTGTTTGAAATCCCAAGTGTAGTGCTGTGCTGGTGAGCTGAGCAACAAGGCTTCTCTCAATGGAAACTCTTACATGTTCAATTTTCTCAGGCATGCACACAGTTTTTGGTCTCCCAGTTTTCTTCTTTGTCATTGACACCGTCTCCTCAAAGTTCTCAACCAACTTTTAAACCGCACAGGCAGATGGCACCAGCCGATTACGATTAGTGTTAAAGGGGTTGCAGAGTGCGTGATGTGCTAGCTGGTACAAACTACCATTTTGATAAAATGCTTTGACAGCGTATGTACGTTGCTGTGGGGTCCAGCGCTCCATTACGACTAAATGCTATGTCACACCAAACGTAACTGATGCTGTCCCCTTCAGCTCTCCCTGACGCAGCTTCATTCGTGCGCTTTTTAAAATTGCTCAATATTATGCCTCACCCTGTAAAGTGATGGCAACCCCGACTGCTGTACACCATTGTAAAAAGGTGAGCAGGGTAATGATATTTCGCGAATAGCTATTTTTGTGAAGTGTCATCCTGATGCATGGGTTATGTCACTTTTAATTCAATATTATATTCAATGTTAATAAATCTCTCTTTTTCAGAAACCCTTTTCTTGTTGTTACCAGTTTGCATTTTATAACCCCTCTACTTTCAGCATTATTAGTTATATTGTGTCCCAAATACACAAAACTCATCTGCTACTTTTAGTGTATCAGTTTCTAATATAACTCCTTCAGTATTGCCTGGTTTAATTTGATAACATTCCATTACCCTTGTTTTGCTTTTATTGATTTGCGCTTTATAGCCTCTTTTCAAGACATTATACATTCCATTCAATTGATGTTGCAAATCCTTCACTGGCTGTCACAGAATTATGATTGGAAAACCTTTGTTCCCACACCCTCTGTTGAACAGTTTCCCCATCCTCTGTCCTGCACCCCCCTTCCAATCCGCACCACCATGTCATCTTCATTGTGCACTGCACCTCACTGGCTCTGGTATCTGTGTATCACATGTCTTGCCCATGCACCTGACACCCCTCCCTCTCTCATTCCTAGCCATCATATCTGCTGCCTCCATCCGAGCCATAAGCTACCCTTCCCCAACCCTCCTTCTTCCTTACTGCCCCTTTCTCCCTCTACCCACCCCACCCAACACAACCTCCTCTATCTTATCAAAGGATTTCTTCCAAAAGCTAGAAAGTTTTCATTCTCTTTTGAATGTAACGTCAGTGACCCAATCATTTTGCTATTTTGTGAATGGTCTCATTTACTGTCAAATTATTTACAATTGGAATAATTTCTTTAACCACATCACACAATTTTTTCAATCTCTGCATCATCAGGTAGGCTTATAAAAATGTTTTATTGCCAAGAACGTAGGCTTTGTGTCTATCTCGGTTGTGATCATTCAGTCACTACATTCTTCTTGAAAGGAAACAAAACAATACCAGAAAGAAAATAATAACGAGACCATACAGTATAAAGTTCCACTTTATTTTACAAGTGTTAGAAATCTGTAAGGTAAGGGAAAGATGTTGCCCTTGGTCTATCAGTATGGACCACTCAGATATTCACGTGGAATAATTTAGAAAGATCATGGAAAACCCTAACCAGTGCAGCTGAATCAGATTAAAGAACGTGAATCTTCATTTCATGAACAACTTTTAAATTTCTTAATGTATTATAGTGACTTAAAAGTTATAGGAACACAATCACAAAAAACTTAAAGTAGTCTTATATGGACAGAATTATCTGCTAAATTATTCATTTCAAACAATTACTTCCCTATTGCACAGTTAAATGAATTTAAAGTATTCCTATGATTAAGAAACTGTTGCAGGGTGAAAATCATCCAATTGGTGTTTTAAATCCTGCAGATTGTTATTAACAACATTCTGCTCAAGCAGAACTCTATTGAAAATGTATATTGCAGACTATTGCACACTTGTTTCAACAGTAATTATGGTTGTGCTTGCATCTTAAAGATCACTTATGTCTTGTGTGTACTGAACATATATGCTGCTGTTCATTTAAAGTTTCTTCACGTATCATTCACAAACCTTGTTAGTGAGTAGATATATGCAGTGTTATGTGAGTATTCCCAGTTGATTAAATAGAGGCCCAAATTAGCTTCATAAATTAACACCTCATTGTTGCACCGATAGCTCACTTCAAGATCATATTGATTTGTGAGCAGAGATTTTGCCTGTATTTATATTCAGCTGATATCCTTCTTCAGTATTCCATCGAACAGCCTAATTAATAAAACATGATTGTGTGTTGTCTTCTGTAACATTTCTGAGCTTTTTGTATAATTTCTTTACAATTTGTGTATTCATATCTCTTTAGTTTTCTCCAGTTAGCATGCAGAAAACCGTAACATAACCAACTTCATTGAACCATCCATTTCTCTTTCTTAAGGTCTAATCACAGTCTGAATTAAAAAGACTAAGTTTATTTTTATTTAGCGTATGGCTAATACAGACATATCATGAAATTAAATTACATATACATATGTACACATTGACACACAAGAAACTTAAGTTTGTCTTTACAACTGAATATCCAGTCCTTCAATCCAGCGCACTGCATCTGGAGTTGCTAGCAGGAAGTCCTCTTTGGTGCCGTGATAGGCTTGAATCCTGCATCCACTGACAATGTGGTGAACAGTCTGGTATGGAGCCCCGCAGTCACAGGCTGGATCAGGCAGCTTCTTCCACTTAAAGAGAGCATCCCTGCATCGGCCATGGCCGGTACGGATTCTGTTGAGAGTAGTCCAGGTCTTGCGTGTTAGGTCGAATCCACTTGGAAGTTTAGCACCTGGGAAGATGTTATGCAGGTGCACATCTGTCGCTGCTTCCCACCGACCTTTCCATTCCTCAAGAGGTTTGAAATCCTTAGCAACCATGTCAGCTGCATCGCACAGAGTTGGATGGCGTGATTTCAGTCACTTACAATTTAAAAGTGGCAGGTCGCTATGCACGGGTAGGTTAGAATTCCTGGAGATCTTGTGGAATTTTCTCATAAGGGCAGTAATCTGCGTAGATCAGGAGGCATTACACCGTTTAACAGTGGAAGCCAATAAACTGGAGTAGATCTGATTGCGCCAGATATTATGCGCATTGTCATATTCAGCTGGGTATCAACAAGCCTTGTATGATGACTGTTCGTCCAAACAGGTGCACAATACTCAGCACTTGAGTACACCAAGCCCAGAGCTGAAGATCGCAGGGTTGTTGCTGAAGATCCCCAGGTAGTTCCGCATAACTTATGGAGGATGTTGTTTGAAGCATAGTGTACGATCCAGGATGACACCAAGATACTTTGGGTTCCAATTATGACAAAGAATTCTGCCTCTGAAACTTACTACCAGTTTTACATTCGTCAACTGGTTATTCAAATGGAAGCAACACACTTCTCTTTTACTCACACTGGGTTGGAGTCTCCAGATTTTGAAGTAATTTTCTATTGCAGACAGGTCATTGGCTAGAATCTCTTCTGTTGTCTTCATTTCCTGATGTTTTATGGCTAGAGCCAGGTCATCGGCATAGCAGTATTTTCTGGACGAAGTGTCAGGTAGATCAGATAGATATAGGTTGAACAGTAAGGGTGACAGAACTGATCCTTGAGGTAATCCGTTGTTCAGCTTCCTCTCCTTACTTATGTTGCTTCCAGTGATTACCTGGAACTTCCGATCACTTAGCATGCTGTTAATCAGTCGAGCCATTGTTCTGCAGGGTACGATGCGGAGAAATTTGTAGATAAGGCCTTCCCTCCACACAGTGTCGAAGGCGGCAGTTAGATCAACAAATGCCACAGATGTTTTCTGCTTCATTTGGTATCCTGACTCTATGAAGGATGTGAGAGACAATACTTGGTCGCAGCAGCTACGCCCTCGTCTGAAGCCTGCCTGAGAAAACTGGGAGGAAGTGCACCAGCATGCAGAAAAAATTACGAAGTAACACCAGACCAAATTGCTTCCCACATCATTACTACCTCAAGAGTACCTCCTGACAAGAAAATACAAGATTTATCAGACGACAGCTTTGTGACCTGAAAAAGAAGGCATCTCCCTCATCTGCGTATACCCATCCATTCACAGTTTCAGACATTGACTCAGGACTGAAGGACCTCAAACCTCTTAATGCGCCTGGATTCGATGATATCCATCCAGAATTCCTGATCCATATGGGAGGAAAAGCTAAGAAATGGCTGGCAGAATTCTTCACTGACATCCTGCTGACTGGTCAACTTCCATTGGAGTTTAAAAAGGTGAAGATAATATCTGTTCTGAAACCTGGCAAACCCAGCAACAAGGTAGAAAGCTATCGCCCCATTGCCGTACTTAGCTGCTGCTTATATATAACAAAATAAGTAGCGCTATCCTAAAGACTAAGTATAATTGTGTGTAAGTAATAATTTGCTTTGAGATTTTTTGTATATAAACCCCTATGTATTTGTAATCAATAGACAATTTTTGTCCGATATCAATTTCTATCTATGTACAAAAATGATGAAGAGGGTCAATAAAACAATACAATGCAATACAGTAACTGAGAGAAGATACTAGAAGGTGATGAAAAAGGAGTTGCAGATTTTTGCCTCTGTCAGGTACTGTCCTATGAGAGTCTTTTCTGGCTGTGATCCTTGAGAGTTAATGATAAGCCCAACAGCTAAATGTACATTATTTAGCTTAACCCATGTGGGCAGTCCATTTTCTGCAGTTGATCAAGTATAAATGAGTCCTTCTGAACTATGCACCCACCTAATGTGTGACATGCTTGAGTGTCTGTGACCACATAAATATGGATATCTTAAAGAGTGTGCTGATCTTGGGACACCTTGTTCTCCCTGCTTTAAGCAGCTTCTGCGATGAGTGTGAGAGACAGGTAAAGCCTGATGTTGTGCAGCACATGCTAAAAAGCCTTCTCTTGAATGTGAATGTTAATGCTGTGAAATTCACCATGGTTTATTCCCACAGTTTGAGAAAATAACCTACTCATGGCCACACTTGAAGCATAGGTACATGAAATTCAAGAAGGGACAAGAGCATGTTGGAAACATGACCAACTTGTGCTGTCTCACACCAGCTGTTGTGCAGGACTGTGGGAGTGAGTTGAGAAGTGAGCATCCAGAACTGCAGATTGTGTAGAAACAATGACCAGGAAACTTAGAAAATCCCTGGAGATCTTGTATCCATGATTATGGAATACTTCCAGGTGAGGGAGCAACCAGCTGCTTGGAAGCCAGATGCTATGACCAAAGTCTCAAGGATAGCATGGGAGTACAGGAGAGAACCGTGTTAGCAGATCAGAAGCCAACATCCAACACAGCAAAATGTTGGTGCCTTGTTCCCCAACAGCTTGCATCCCGCCCACCACGTGTTCCTTTCTAACACGTTGACTGGCCAGAGGTTGTCAGCAGAGTCTGGCCAAGGCATCCCTCCGCCAACAGCCATGACTGTGTGAACAGCAACATGCCAGCATCACGTGCTGGTACAGTAGAGGGCTGTGAAGTAATTCCAAAGCGCCCCAGCTAAAGTCATAGAAACAAGAACTTTCAATAAAAAAATTAAAAGATCCTGGTTCTACCCCCTCCAAGCAGGTGGTTGCCATACAACCCTTCCGCCCTCCACCGGAGGCAGTTATCAAATTTAAAAATGCTAATTAATTGCTGAAAAGGCTCCCTTGGGCTGGCAGTGCATTAAGGGAGCCTCACAGACTAATGAAGGGTGGTTTTTGTTGTATAGTAGCAATTGTGGTTTGGACAGTTTTATAAATGTTGTTTAAGTTTTCCAAGTTATATTAGA
Organism: Schistocerca piceifrons; assembly: GCF_021461385.2. Lineage (NCBI taxonomy): Eukaryota > Metazoa > Arthropoda > Insecta > Orthoptera > Acrididae > Schistocerca > Schistocerca piceifrons. The sequence goes on from NC_060140.1 coordinate 659,587,805, forward strand.
TGTAGCAACGTTTACAAAATCTACGGTGTACAATGTAGTACGGTTGACATGGCTGATGATGGTGAGGTGCAGTGGGTCTTGGTAGCGGCAGTATGTGGCGTGTGGTATGGAGGTCACACGGTGACTGGCGATGGGCTGGACTCAGAGCACGCCTATGCACATGGCTGCGGAGCAGAGCCAAGTGGCAGTGGTGTGTATGCAAGTGGCATTTGCTGAGTGGGCGTCACCCATGAACTGCCTCTGAAGCTGCCACATTCTGCCCATCAGGTATTATGTCAGATCTCAGGGAAATTATTTTACGTAGCATGAAGGCATTCAGTTACACGGAGATACTTCACAATATTGGTTGTGGTATCCAGTGATAATGACGTGAGGTTAACAATGAATGTAACTAAAACTAATTTTACACATTGTGCTCCCAGGCTGTAGTATTGTGGCTGAAGGCCATTTAAGTTAGGAACTGTCCTGATAGATTCCATCAATTGTACATGACTGGTTATAATTTCCTTCCTTAGTTATCTCTTGTATAATCTATCTGCTATGGTGTCTCCCAAGACACACAGTGGTATTTAATCCCTTTAAACAGGTAATAATTAATTCCATGTATGACAAAAGTCAGGCTGAAAGTATCAGGTTAAAACTATGCCTTGTGTATTAGATACTAGATGACTGGAGTGGGAGTTATCGGTCCACCAGAGCGGAGTTTGCATTAATTTACATACTCATATGCGCTGGGATGTGCAGCTTTACTGTTTGAAATGGTTGCATCCACGTGTTAAGCATCACTAACACATTTTATTTTTTCCTGCTCTTGTAACAGAGAGTCACACCAGTAATCTTATAACTAGCTGTAAAGATGTAAAGGAGAATCTCGCTGCTGATGCTCAGGTACAACTTGCTGGTGTGGCTTGCAAAGTCATTTACAATAACCCTGCTGGTATAGGAGCCATATAGTAACACCAAGCAAAATTGGGACTACAGGAGTGGAAATGGTGCTTGGCAGCAGTACAGTTAACATTTACTTACAGTGATGCAAGTCCTGAATATGGGCAACAGCACAATCCTTGCTGATCCATCCTTCTCCTTGTGTGATTATCTTATCTATTGGTTGCAGCAGTTGTTTATCTGTGAAGTTGAGGAGTAGTGACCAATTATCATGAGGGTGCACTTCCAAGTGTATGTCATGTAGATACAACAGCAACTACTTCCTACATACATAGAAATGGTATACCAGTTACACAGATAGCTTAAAATAGGGGATGATGATATCACATTGGGAACTACTGAACAGTAACCCACTACCTATTAAAGCAGCACAGTAGGCCTGGGGAACAAATGTGTGGGCATAACAAACGAAAGTGACAGTTGACTTGTAGGAATAGAGTACAGTCTGCCGTTGTAAACATATGTTATTGTAAAGCAGCCACACTTTGTGGGCATGGTGGGTTTGTAAGTTTTGCCAACAGAAGAGCTACCCAGCCAGTCCACGCAATGTGCACTGCATGAGACTGCTGGCTTTGCACAAGACTGGAAATACAAATTCACAAGGAAGGAATTGATTGAAACCAGGTGTCCAGTTACTTTTGTGTAGGGTTCAAACGTCGGTGGATGGTAGGCAAGGCATTAAGGCTAAACAGGCGGTAATGGTGTCTACAAAATGCAAACAGTTGCTGTATGTAGACGGCTTGTCTGTAGTGTAATGACCTCAGTCTGTAAGGTTTATGAAACGTCAGTGTGGGAGAGAATGATCACAGGCATTATTCAAGGCATCCAATGAATGATCAAAATCTACAACAACTTTACGAGTTCCCATTGTAGGAGTGACAACAGGAGAAGGAGAGAGAGAGAGACGGGCATGACTGGAGATATTAACCAGCTATTAATACAAACAGCAGTCCCTAAGTGACTCCACATTAATAAGGGAAATGCACACAACTGAAACATGTAATGAGAGTGGCAAAGCTTTATTGAATTTTAGCCCTTCTGAGACATTCAAGGGCTTACTCAAATGGACACCTTACAATAATCACTCAGGAGCAGGCAGCCAATAGATCACAACGAAGTGTTATCTCTGTGTAGTCAAAGAGGTCAAGTACAGCATAGGCATAGCTATTAGTAGTGTTAACTGCGTACCAGACAAGCTCACCCAGATTCAGTTCACTCTCTGCAACTGAATTTGGCAGGAGGAAGATTAGTCAATGTGGTAGAAAGGAGACACAGTGCCTTAGTATTCTTTGCTGGAAAAGTTATGATGATGTAATGTGCTGGAAATAGTAGGGGCAGGGACTCCTCCACCAATGGAACTGTCTTCATTGAGGATTTGTGCTACTAACGGGTCTGCCAATTCCTCAAGATTGCAAGAAAGACCTTGTATTTGCTTAGTGACAAACCAGAGCAGGTATAGGGTCGATGGTAAGGCAATGCGAGGCATTCGTTCGTGATGTTAGCCTTTCATACCAAGATACTCAGCTTATCAGAAAAAGGTAGTAGATATTTGTGTTCTGTGATTTGGAGACGAGTGGAGCTCCCTAGCATGTTTGAATGCCAGATATGAATTATGAGCTTTTCTCGGACTGTGACTCATGTGTCCCAGTAAGTGTTTTATTGAGCAAGGGTGAACAGATCACACACTACTTCTGGGGAGACGTTTATTCAAGTGTGGTTCAGATTAAGTCCCAGAGCAACTGGGTGCTGTACTTATCTCAGTTACTCATTTGTTTGACAGAAGTGAACATTTGAAACACACGATTAATTCTTTTGCTACAGAGACTGTGCAAAATTGGCAGTATCCGAAGATGAAGGTACCAGACACCAGAATTATCCATAAGACTAGGTATGTTAAGTGTTCATGAAGGAGTTTCTGGCACAGTAGTACATCAGAATTACAAATAATGAAAGGTTGCATAATACTTACAGTTATAACAACATAGTACATATCAATCAGGTAAATTGTAATAAATATCACACTTAAAAAGGTTTCAGCCAGTACATCACATATGTGTTGGAAGAAGTTTAAGTCAAGACTCCATTGCTCATAGTGGTTAACTGACCGGTGTCAGCGTACTTCTAAGGTCTGGTAAGTCCTTAAACTTTTGAGACCAAACCTGCATATAAGTCGGGCCCCACTTCTCTCGACACGTGAGCCATCCATCGCTTGAAAACTGGACTCATTTCAAATGAGAACAACGTATGGACATCACTACCTGCCCCTTGACCTGTGCTGCCTTCTGTTGTCAGTTTGTAATATTATTTCAAAAGGAACATTGGCGAATGTAACAGCTGTTGTTGAGAATGGCTGAGCCAATTTGATTTCACTGACGTAATTTTCTCCGTGTACTCATTAGGTTTTGCTGTAGTTTTGCTACAAATACGTCTTGTTTGTTGAGTGAGCAAACAATTTTGGAAGTTCAGGAGGAAGAAATTGCTTAATAACGCACCTCATACATTTGTTTTAGGAGGATAATGGTACTTGCTGTTATCATCTATCAAAGAACTAAAGTAAATATGAAAAATAAATATTGGAGCTTGGTCCAGTTTTAGTATGTATTACTCTTGAAGATAGATCAATTACATATGTCAGTAACACTTTAAATAATGGCATAATACATAATAACTATCTGTGGACTCTCCAATATAAGCACATTACTATTATTATTATTATTATTATTATTATTATTATTATTATTATTATTATTTGCTTTTACGGCCTCATTGGACCACTTTAGTCAATCATTTCCTGGTCCTCTTCTTCAGTAATCACATGTTTCATTCTTTCTTAACTGCCCAGTACCAGCCATTCCTTCTGATCTTTCCTGTCTTTCCTCATATGTAAATACCCTTTTCATTGTGTGTCGTTTCTCTACTTTGGTTTAAATCTTATTTTCTTGTCTTTCAGTGTCTTGAGATTTTCTGTCTTGTTTTGCAGATTATCCGAGGTTATATCTAGTTCTCCCATATCCTCTTTAATTTCCTTGATTCATCCTACTTGTTGCTTCAGATTCCACAGTTTCTGCATAATTTTTTCTTGCTAATCTGGTTTGTGGTGTCCTCATTATGTGGCCAAAGAAAGAAATTCTCTTTTTATGTATAGTATCTGTGATGGGCTCCAGTTCCCTGTATACTACTTCATTCGGCACTATCTGCCATTGTCCTTCCTTCTGGTTTTTTATTTATTTATGTGTGTTCTAGCTATTCTTCTCTCTACTTTCAGTATTTTGTTGACTCTGTTTCTCTTAGTGACTTTAAAAAGAGTCTCGCTTGCATATGTTACCTCTGGCTAAACCACTGCCTTGTAGTGTTTTAATTTTGTTTGAATTGACAGACATTTCTTCTTGTATGTAGACCATGTTAGTTTCTGAGCTTTTATCATTTTATTGGTTCTTTTTTGCCAAACAGGTTTTTCATCCAAGTTGTGTATTATAATCTCTCCAAGATATTTAAATTGCTTCACTATTTTAATTTTTCCATTGTGTACTGTTACATGGTCTATTACTAGTGGGTCTGTTAGCATCATCCCTGTCTTTTCGAAAGATATCTGGAGTCCTACTTTTGCACTATATTTTGCAGGCTCATTATTTGATTTCTAGCTTCTTGTACATTATTAGTTAGTAATGTCAAGTCAGTTCGGAACCGCGCAACTGCTATGGTCGCAGATTTGAATCCTGCCTCGGGCATGGATGTGTGTGATGCCCTTAGGTTGGTTAGGTTGAAGTAGTTCTAAGTTCTAGGGGCTTATGACCTCCGATGTTAAGTACCATAGCCCTCAGAGCTATTTAATGCCAAGTCATCTGCAAATCCCAAACAATTTAGGTTTATGTCATCTTTCTTGGTTTCAATTGTTATGTTTTTAGGATCCTCTTTGTACTATTCTCTCATCTAGTATTCAAGAGCACAGATGAAGAGCATTGGTGATAGACCATCTCCTTGTCTTAACCCTGTTTTAATCATAAATGGCTCAGATAGTTCTCTGAATTTTACTTTGGACTTGGTGTTTGTAAGGGTTAATTTTATCATTTTTATTAATTTGGGATGAAGTTCAAAATTTCTTAATATGTCCAGCATAGAAGATCTGTGGATGCAATCAGAAGCTTTTTTGAAGTTTACATTACTGTATAAACATTCTTAAATCAAAATCTGGGGTGAAATATAGTGTGGCCTGTAAAAGTATAAGTAAGGTGTTCTAATTGCTTCCCAATGGGGTACCTCCATGGCAGCATAAGCAGATAAAGCACAAAACATACTCTTACAAATGTTTTGATGAAAAGGGAATGGTCTCTGCTGTCAGTTCCTCCACGTCTACTTTAACAACCTAAAATTACATAAAAGCTGAAAAATAAAGGTACAACATAATTGTAAGCAATCCATATGTCACAAGTGAGTGCTGCAGCACAGCAGGGTAGGCAGTGCAGCACTCTTTTTTTAGTCATCAGTCTTCTGACTGGTTTGTTACAGTCTGCCAGGAATTGCTCTCCTGTGCCAACCTCTTCATCTCAGAGTAGCACTTGCAACCTATGTCCTCAACTATTTGCTGGATGTATCCCAGTCTCTGTCTTTCTGTACAGTTTTTGCCCTGTGCAGCTCCCTCTAGTACCATGGAAATCATTCCCTGACGTCTTAACAGATGTCCTATCATCCTGCCCCTTCTCCTTGTCAGTATTTTCCAAATATTCCTTTCCTCTCCGATTCTGCGTAGAACCTCCTCATTCCTTACCTTATCAGTCCACCCAATTTTCAACATTCGTCTATAGCACCACATCTCAAATGCTTTGATTCTCTTCTGTTCCTGTTTTGCCACAGTCCATGTTTCACTACCATACAATGCTGTGCTCCAAATATACATCCTCAGAAATTTCTTTCTCAAATTAAGGCCTTTGTTTGATGCTAGTAGACTTCTCTTGGCAAGGAATGCCCTTTTTGCCAATGCTAGTCTGCTTTTCATGTCCTCCTTGCTCCATCCGTCATTGGTTATTTTGCTGCCTACGTAGCAGAATTCCTTAACTTCATCTATTATGTGACCATCAATCCTGATGTTAAGTTTCTTGCTTTTCTCATTTGTGATATTTCTCTTACTTTTGTCTCTCTTTGGTTTACTCTCAGTCCATATTCTGTACTCATTAGACTGTTTATTCCATTCAGCAGATCATGTGATTCTTTTTCACTTTCACTCAGGATAGCAATGTCATCAGCGAATCGTATCATTGATATCATTTCACCTTGAATTTTAAGTCCACTCCTGAACCTTTCTTTTATTTCCATCATTGCTTCTGCAATGAACAGATTGAACAGTAGGAGAGAAAGACTACATCCTTGTCTTACACCCTTTTTAATCTGAGCAGTTCACTCTTGGTCATCCACTCTCGTTATTCCCTCTTGGCTCTTGTGTATAATGTGTTTTACCTGTCTCTCCCTATAGCTTACCCCTATTTTTCTCAGAATTTCGAACATCTTGCACCACTTTACATTGTTGAACACTTTTTCCAGGTCAACAAATCCTATTAGCATGTCTTGATTTTTCTTTAGTCTTGCTTCCTTTATCAACTTCAAAGTCAGAATTGCCTCTGTGGTGTCTTTACCTTTCCTAAAGCCAACTGATCATCATCTAACACATCCTCAATCTTCTTCCATTCTTCTGTACATTATTCTTCTCAGCAACTTTGATGCGTGAGCTCTGAAGCTGATTGTGTGATGATTCTTGTATCTATCAGCTCTTGCAGTCTTCGGAATTGTGTGGATAATATTTTCCCAAAAATCAGATGGTATGTTGCCAGACTCATACATTCTACACACCAACATGGATAATCATTTTGTTGCCACTTCCCCAATGACTTTAGAAATTCTGATGGAATGTTATCAGTCCCTTCTGCCTTAGTTGTTTGTAAGTCCTCCAAAGCGCCCTTAAATTCTGATTCTAATATTGGATCCCCTGTCTCCTCTAAATTCTTCTATCACATCAGACAAATCTTCCCCCACATAGAGGCCTTCAATGTTGTCTTCCCACCCATCCGCTCTCTCCTCTTCATTTAACAGTGGAATTCCCATTGCACTCTTAATGTTACCACCCTTGCTTTAAATTGCACCGAAGGTTGCTTTGACTTTCGTATACACTCAGTCAGTCCTTCGAACAATCATTTCTTTTTTGATTTCTTCACATTTTTGATGCAACCATTTCATCTTAGCTTCTTTGCACTTCCTATTTATTTCATTCCTCAGCAACTTGTACTTCTGTATTCCTGAATTTCCCTGAGATTTTTGTACTTCCTTCTTCCATAGATCAACTGAAATAGTTCTTCTGTTACCCATGGTTTCTTTGCAGCTACTTTCTTTGCACCTATGTTTTTCTTTCCAACTTGTGTGATTGCCCTTTTTTAGAGATGTCCATTCCTCTCCAACTGTATTGCCTACTGAGCTATTCCTTGTTGCTGTATCTAGAAGTCCGCAAATTGTGGTCATGTGGTAGCGTTCTCGCTTCCCATGCCCGGGTTCGATTCCCAGCGGGGTCATGGATTTTCTCTGCCTCGTGATGACTGGGTGTTGTGTGATGTCCTTAGGTTAGTTATGTTTAAGTAGTTCTAAGTTCTAGGGAACTGATGACCATAGATGTCAAGTCCCATAGTGCTCAGAGCCATTTGAACCTTTTTTTTTTTGTATCTAGAACTGTAGAAAATGTCAAGTGTTACTCATCATTCCTTAGTACTTCTCCCACATCTTTGTGGATTGATTCTTGCTGACTAATCCCTTAAACTTCAGCATACTCTTCATCACTACCACATTGTGATCGGAGTCTATATCGGCATCTGTGTATCCCTTACAATACAGTATCTGATTATGAAATCTCTGTTTGACATGATGTAATCTAAGTGAAATCTTCCCGCATCACCCAGCCCTTTCCAAGAATGCCTTCTCCTCTTGTGAGTACTCACTATTACTAGCTGAAACTTATTATGTAAGTCAGTGTTTCTCCTCTCTCATTCCTTGCCCCAAGTCCATATTCTCTGGTAACCTTTTCTTCTACTCCTTCCCCTACAACTGCATTCCAGTCCTCCATGATTATTTTATGCCGCACGGGATTAGCTGAGCGGTGTAAGGCGCTGCAGTCCTGGACTGTGTGGCTGGTCCCGGCGGAGGTTCGAGTCCTCCCTCGGGCATGGGTGTATGTGTTTGTCCTTAGGATAATTTAGGTTAAGTAGTGTGTAAGCTTAGGGACTGATGACCTTAGCAGTTAAGTCCCATAAGATTTCACACACATTTGAACATTTGACTATTAGATTTTCATCTACCCTTATCTACTGTATTACTCTTTCAATATCCTCAAATACTTTCTCTATCTCTTCATCTTCATCTTGCGACATCAGCATGTATACCTGAACTATAGTTGTTGATGTTTGTTTGCTATCGATTCTGATAAGAACAACCCCATCACTAAACTGTTCACAGTAACACACTCTGTGCCCTACCTTCCTATTCATAATGAATCTTATTCCTGTTACACCATTTTCTGCTTCTGTTTATATTACCCGATATTTATCTCACCAGAAGTCCTTGTCTTCTTTCCTTTTCACCCCACTGGCCCTTACTATATGTGGATCAATCCTTTGCATTTACCTTTTCTGATTTTCCAGCTTACCTCCCACATTCAAGTGTCTGACATTCCATGCCCTGACTTGTAGAAGGTTATCCTTCCATTGGCTATTCAGTCTTTTTCTCATGTTCACCTTCCTCTTGGCAGTCCCCTCCTGGAGATCCAAATGGGTGACTGTTCCAGAATCTTTTGCCAGTGGACACATCGTCATGATACTTTTCAAGTTATAGGCCATGTGTCCTGTGAATACGCAATACATGTCTTTAATGCAGTGGTTTACATTGCCTTCTGCATCCTCATGCCATTGATTATTGCTGATTCTTCCACCTTTAGGGGCAGTTTCCCATGCCAAGGACAAGAGAGTGCTTTGACAAGGCCATTCGCAGAATGAGGGTGACTTCTGTGCAGCATACAGAAGAATATTGGTAATGACCATATCCAAGAGTGTAACGAATCAGTGCATTTGCAACAAAAGTTACGCACAGCAAAACCAGTTAGGTAATTGCAGATTCATAATCCCAAACTGGTGGTCTTCGCTGAAGTAATGCCAAGGGAAAAGATGATAGGTGGTAGAGAAAGCCATAGCAGGAAAATGAAAAAGAAGTACTATTATGACTGGTTAGAAAACTCAGTGCATGCCAGCCATGTCTCACCAGTCATGAGTTTCTAGAGAATAATAGTGCAGGTCATTATTAATTAGGACAATAAGCTGCTCCTAGTCATGTGACCACAGTGCATAAGAATGCTTAGAACATACAGCTAATCTGGGTCATGATGGGGGTGGTGGTTTCTTCCTCTTAGACACTATTTTAACAGTTCATGGTTTGTCTCGGTGCAGCTCTACTGGAGCAGCAGCAGGTGGGGATGGCACATTTCCCTAATAAGGTTTTAGACTATCAAAATGAATGATCACTGGGTGGTCAGACAGCTGTATCTCTGCAGTAATAGTAGACATCAAACGTAGACCGAGTGAGGTGGCGCAGTGGTTAGCTCACTGGACTCGCATTCAGAAGACAACAGTTCAAACCCGCGTCTGGTGATCCTGATTTAGGTTTTCTGTGATTTCCCTAAATTGCTTCAGGCAAATGCCAGGATGGTTCCTTTGAAAGGACATGGCCGACTTCCTTCCCTAATCCAATGGAACCGATGACCTCACTGTTTGGTCCCTTCTCCCAAATCAACCAACCAACCATCAAACGTATTATCTGGTACAAACCTTCAAAAGGGGATGTGTCCTTCTCTTCTTAATTTCCGGATTTCACAGTAGTACCCAGTCACCTGGTTGATACGGGGTAGGTCGCTTCTTTATTTCCCCTCTGCATTTGCCTGGTTGTGGCTTTAACATTATTTCACTGAACTTGTTTCCAGATAATTTTAAGTCTGTGTGCCAAGCTTCTTACTTCCTGCAAATCAATGTCCAGGACAAGCTTATCTATCTCAAATTCACAGCTCAAATATTTAACGCCGCTCTGTAATCTGAGACTTTTGATTTCTAAAGTAGAACAACTGTTATGTTGGAGGATTGTGTTCTCCAGTTATTCCTGTAGAAATTTTTTTTTTTTTTAAATATTTTTCTTTTTTCCTGTTTGTTGACAGAGCGGCTGGACAGGTTGGATTTATAACATGTAACATGCGGTCCACTAAAGAAGCTCATATAGGTGATACATTTCATTTAAAGGATATGACTGTAGAACCTATTGAAGGATTCAAGCCAGCACAGCCCATGGTTTTTGCTGGAGTTTATCCAATGGATCAGTCACAACATGTTGCTCTGAGAGGAGCTATTGAGAAACTTGTTCTTAATGACCCAGCTGTTTCTGTGTCTGTGGATTCTAGGTACAGTTGCCTACAGGTTTTCACTGCACTTACATTTGGTTCAAATTATGTAGATTCGATATAATATTTGTATTATTCATGCACAGTTGACAAAGCAGAAATAGAAGACTTTTATCATATTAAAAATTACTTATGTCTACACCAAATATTGATAAATGTTTTTGTTTGCAGTCCTGCTTTAGGGCAGGGTTGGCGGCTAGGTTTCCTTGGGCTGCTTCATTTAGAAGTTTTCAGCCAGAGGTTAGAACAAGAGTATGGGGCACAAGCCGTGCTGACAGCCCCCAGTGTCACTTACAAAGGTGATATTCCTGATATAGAAAGAGCTGTCCCAACCTGGGCAAAATATATTGATGGTAGGCAGTGAAAACCTCCAACTCCATTTTGTTAAATTTTTCGGGTGATGCAAATATGGCTTCTAAAAATATAATATAAAGTGATACAGAAAGTTGCTAAACACGTAACTGTATAGTAGAAGCATAGTCACTAACAGATTAGAGAAATACATGCACTTTGAAATCTCTTTTTGGTTTCGGAGTTACTGGTTGCCGGAATTGCTTGTTTTCTCAGACAGATGGAGCTTTCATTGCCCACCATCGAAATATGAACTGGTGTTGTTTATGAAATGACTGCAGCTGTTGACCAGTATTGAATTGTGTTTTTGCGAAGTAAATGAGCCAATAGATCCCTTGCAGTGTATTAGTATGTTAGTTCATGTTAGTTCTGTTTTGCTGTTCTTTCCATTCATATTTGTGACATCACTACACCAGGTACAAATACCAACAAAGTTAGTAATAAATCACTCAGAAGCTGTGCTAAGAGGATCTAAATGAGAAATAGTTTTGGGTAGAAATGGGTAGGCCACTTTTATCAGTGTCACCCGCTCTTTACAGCATGCTCTTCCTTTTATATACAAGCTCCATAGAAGAAACCCATCAACTTCTGCTCATTGTTTGTTCTAATTTGATTTCCTACTTGATATCAGTTTTTCAGGTAACTTTAATGGGATATAAACTGATATTTGCAGTTGCGCCAGTCTAGTTGTACATTGTTGCAGTGCCACACAGGAAAGTGTAAAGAATCAAACAAAGTAAAGTACACATTGAAATATCAATAATTATGAATAGGATAGATTGCTACTCACTCTGGTACCACACGCCGCAGAATTTGAATCTGCGCCAGACATCATGGACGTCGAAGACCCCTAAAGGTCTCTGCACCATCGCACTGTAAGCTGTGGCGGCACGCGCCTCCTGGCCCGCTTTTAGTGTGAGAGCGCCACAGTGGAACACGTGGTTCCAGCAGCCAATAGCGGCGCTCCCGCCTGCCTCTCGCTCAGACAGCCAGTCTAATCTCGCGTACGTCTGTTCACACATCGCCTCGCGTTAAGACAGCTTACTTACTTGTTCTGTATACGAGTGGACATGTTGTTACTCCGTTGTTCGATCTTGTTGTTATTCGTTCTGTCCTTTGGTGGTCATGCCCATTCTCTCCTGTTGTGTTGTTGTTCGCGGGCCTCTCTGCGAGTCCCACCACACTTTCCGTCATTTCAACCCCGCAACCATCCCGGTCGCAGTTACAACATTTTGGCGCCGAGGTAAACGGTGGTCATTGTTGGTATAGAGGCGAAGTTGGTGTGTCTGCTGGAGCAACAGCAGCAGCTCATGCAGCACCAGCAGCTCCAGTTAGACATCTTACAAAAGTTGCTGCAGTTGCTGACGGACAAAGTCGATGCCTGGGACACATCACTGCAACAGCTTCAGAGTCCTCAGGTGTCCAATGCTTTCCCACGTCCGCCATCGTTTCCACCCTCTAATGACACTAAAGAGGACTGGGCAACCTACTTACATCAGCTGAAACAACATTTCACGGCTTTTCAAGTCACTGACGACTCCTTGCAGCGGTTGTTGTGTTTGTCTTGGGCCTCTCCGGACACATTCTTTCTTCTCTGCAAGTTGGCACCGTTGTCCGATCCTGTGGCTCTCTCTTTCCAGGAGATCTGCCTTTTGCTGACAAACTATTATTCCCAGCGCTACCATGTGGTCGCCTCTAGGCTGGAGTACCACCTGTACCATAAACAGCCTGGTCAATCGTATCATTCCTTGGTCACAGACTTGCAGGGTCTCAGCCGTCGATGTGATTTTATGTGCACCAATCAGCAGTGTAAGGCTTCGTATGCAGACTCCCTGATCCTGTATCTGGTGGTTCAGCTGGCTCCCAATCTTGAGGTCCGTACTGCGGTGTTGAAACTCAACAACCCCTCCTTGGAAGAGATTCTTCACATTGCCCACTCCTTTGAAATTGCTCAAGCGGCTAATGAGCATCTTACAGCACGACCGCAGGTGGCAGCGATTGCGGCGTCATGGCAGGTTCCACCCTCACGACGTCGACGTGGCCCAGCCGACAGAGGCCAGCATCGTCGGAACTCCTCATTGTCTGACGTCTCTATGGCATCGGCACCTTCGGTCGCCCCTCATCGCCGGTCGCGCGGCCCACTTCCATCTTGCCCACAGTGCTTTACTGCCCATTCGCGGACTGTTTGTTCCCAGCGTTGGAAAACGTGCACGCTGTGTAACAGGGAGGGCCACATCCGATCGGTTTGTTGTAGTCGCTCGACTCGATCCAGTCCTGCCCCTCCTGGGCCTCAAGATACCGTCCATGCTCTGCAGTCGGTCGTCCCACAGGATCAGTGCAGAAGCTTTCCTCATGCTGCGCATTTTCACAGAGGATGTCAGTTTTCAGGTCGACACTGGGGCCACCGTCTCCCTGATTAATATGGCGACATATACCCGGCTAGGCTCTGCTGCGTTGTTGCCTCCCTCTTGCCGTTTGGTCGCCTACGGAGATGGTTCCATTCCCCTTCGTGGGCAGTTCGTCGTTCAGGCGACGTACAAGCATGTTCCCCAGCTCCTTACCCTCTTTGTCGTCGACCATCCATCGGCTTTGAATGTTTTTGGCCTGGATGTGTTTGAACTGTTTGGCTTTTCAATTACCGACGAAGTTAAGGTCATTTCCACGGCTGTTCCCTTTCAGGACTTGGACGATCTGTGCTCTGCTTTTGCGTCGTTATTTGCACCAGATCTCGGATGTGCTTCCGGCTTTCAGGCACACATCACCCTATGGCTGGATGCACATCCTCGCTTTTTCCGGGCCCGGCCCCTTCCAGTGGCCTTACAGCCAGTGGTCAAGCAGAAACTTGATCGGCTCCAGGCCGCTGGTGTGCTGGAGCCTGTAACTTACAGTGCATGGGCGACACCACTGGTGGTCATACAGAAACCCAATGGGTCCCTTTGGCTGTGTGGGGACTGCGGTGCTACAGTCAATGCTCAGTCCCTCGTTGACACTTACACCATTCCCCGACAGGAAGACCTTGCCAAGCTTGCCGGGGGAGAGTATTTTTCCAAGATCGACCTGGCTGAGGCGTACCACCAGTTGCCCTTGAATGCCAAATCTCAGAACATCATGGTTATCAACACGCCTTTCAGATTGTGTAAGTACAAGTGCCTTCCCTTTGGTGTCTCTTCGGCGCCGGCCATTTTCCAGTGCTTCCTGGAGCAGCTTACACAGCCTATCCCTGCCTGTGTGAATTATGTGGATGACATCTTGGTCACCGGGCGTTCCCACCAGGAACATTTGCAAAACCTCGCGCCTTATTTCAAGCTCTGCAGTCTGCTGGTCTACGCTGTTGGCTGGACAAGTGTTGTTTTTTTCAACCGGAAGTGGAATAATTAGACCACTTTCTTAGCAAAGACGGCATTCGCTCTTCGGGTCATAATGTCCCAAGGACTTATCTGAACTGCAGGTGTTTTTGGGCAAGGTTACTTATTACTTAAAGTTCTTGCACCAGGCTGCCTCCGTTGCTCAACCCTCCAATCACTTGCATCGCAAAGGGGTACCTTTTGTGTGTTTTGTGGCGGTGTTCGTAGCGACAAACAATTCGCTGTAGAAACGGCTTACGAAGTCACCGCCACACTTTTAATAGCGGGCCGACCGGTCCGCTGGAACAGTGAACAGAAAGATGAAAACCCAAACACTCTGATTAAATAAAAGTCGGTACTTATCTTTATTTACGAAGATACAGAAACACAGTTGTGAACTCCGTATCTACAGTAATCTGTCTAGTTCGAGTCGGAGCGGTTAGGTCAGCGTCGGCTGACGACAAACAACAACTCTGCTGCGATGAACACACAACTGACTAGCAAGTACACAATTCGGTGGCGAGTATACAACTGAGCGGCGAATACAGAACTGCCCTAGCGCTCGCGACTCCAGCGCTTAAGAAGCCAGAAGCCAGCGGTGGCGCGCGCAGACTTGCGGCCATTTGCTGTCTCGCTGGCGCTGCTTATGCGGACGGCGTCCGGACTTTGATGCTGCCAACCTTTTGGCAGCGGGCTCGGGTGGCATTACTGGCTAGGACATAACAGTGTGGACTCCTGCCTGTGACCAGGTTTTTCTCCATTTAAAGGCGATGCTGAAGTCCGCCCCTTGCCTTACTCCCTTCTCTCCAGACCGCCCCTTGGTTGTGGCAGCTGATGCGTCGGCATACGGCCTTGGGGCCGTCCTCGCGCACCGGGATGCCGATGGCTCCGAACAGCCCATTGCTTATGCCTCTAAGACGTTGACCCCAGCACAACGGAACTACTCCCAGATTGTTGTAGCAGTCAAGCAACAGTTATGATTTCAGCATGACAAGGTCCCACCACAATTTTTCATTGATGTCTGAGAATATCTTGTCCCCAGTTGTTGAACTGGGAGGGGTGGACCAGTACCATGGTCACTACGTTCTCCTGGCCTCACTCCTATATAGTTGTTTTAGTGAGGAAAATGAAGCATTTGATTTACAAGATACCAATAGTTACGCAAGATGAGCTTGTTGCTCTTTTGGTTGAAGCTGCAGACATTATTTGTAAAACATCTGGTTGCTTCGAGTGCTTTAGACAATCATTAGCTTGCAGATGCCAATTGTACATCCATGTAAATGGATGACATTGTCAGCAACATCACTAAAACAATATTCATCACAGGGCAGTCTGAAAACTGTCTCTAATGATCCTCCATGAACCCCTAGTGGGGAACCTGAGTACTTGTAGTATTTTTGTCACATAGAAAAGAGTTTCATTTTATCTCTTCTAAACACAAAAATTTTGAATACATAGTTTTTTTACACCCTGTATATCTTGTGTAGGGATCACGAAATAGAAGAGAGATTATCGTGCCTAATGAAGCATACAGGCAGTCTCTTTTCCCCCTCACTCAAAACAAGATTCGAATAGCACATAAAACCACTGATGCCGATACAAAATACCGTCTGACATGCACTGTACAGTGGCTTCTGGAATGTGTGTAGATGCAGATGTAAATCAATTGCTTAACTGTGCTCAGGTGCTAAGAACTTCTTCCAGAATATTGCTGTTAGCTACACTGTTATCATTTTGTGTCGATTGCTTCAGTGTATCTAGAAATGTAAAACATTAAATTTATTGTTCACAGTTTATACCTACTGTAATTATATACAAAATGCCAAAATATAATTTATTCAAAGACAGATTGATGATGTGCAAGTATTGACACTGACACAATTCATTAATTGAAATATCTTGAGAGTAGTTATTAGACCAAAAAACATATATAGGTCATCATTCATCCACGAACAAGATCAGCAAGCATTTAACAAAACAAGTAGCAAATTTCACTGAATAGAGAAAGAAAGCTGAGGATATTCTAGTGACCAGGCACTTTATTTATGAGGAAGAGGCAAAAGCAAAAAAATGCAACATTTAATTGCTGATATTTGGGCTGCTCTTGTACATCTCATATTCTTTTTTGTGTGTATTCACCAGTATAATAATTGCAGTTAAATTTCTGCTAATTATATATAGTTTTTGCTGTTTTACTTGTTTAGAATAACAAAAAAATCTTTTTAACCCTTCATTCTAAAGCACTGTTTCATTGCAGCCAAAATAATTGGAGAAAAGAACATTAAACAGTATGGAGGAGAAGAGATATTATTTTCAAATCCCTCTCACTTTCCACCTACATCAATCATAGCTGAGTTACAAGAACCAACAGTCATGGGGACAATTATAACTCCAGGTATATTTTATGTAATACTTACGATCCCAGTGATAATTCTGCTGATCACAAGAAAAACCTGGACAAATGTCATTTTTATAAAATTGTTTCCATTAACATTATGAGACTGTAAAGTTAAGCCTAGATATATTTTCTTTCGAATAGCTCGTATTCTTGTTTCCTGCATGGGAGATCTTATGATACTATGTGTTTCTAATTTGTTTGTAATTCCCTCAAACTTTGCAATTTGTATCCTTAGTAATGATCTGGATGTTTGTGTTCTTTTTGTAGTTATTTAAGCATGTTTTTGAATCTATAGGTGAGTTTTACATTGTAAAGCCAATGATTTGTTTGACATGTGCTGCAGTGCACTGCATGATTTTGACTTTCATTTTTGAAGTATGTTTATTTAGATTGTGCATCTGCATAGTTCACTAATGCCCTATGCCAGTGGTCATATTCATTGAAATGTTAAGTGAAGGGGTTGAAGGGGAACATTTCACATGGGCCCATTACAGAGCTCTTGTGCTTTGATGAAGAAGAGAATATGGCTATTCCTTTAATTCCATAAAGCCTAATTAAGAAGATTGACACTGTTGAGAATGCCTCCTACGATGAACAGTGAGCAGTGAATGGCTGTTTGGTTCACCTACATTTCACTTAAACAAAGCTCTCTGTGTGCAGTATTGGATGACTTTGCCTGTTCCATAGAATGCATAATAGCAATTATTGATCAATGGTTCAA
This sequence comes from Schistocerca piceifrons, assembly GCF_021461385.2. NCBI lineage: Eukaryota > Metazoa > Arthropoda > Insecta > Orthoptera > Acrididae > Schistocerca > Schistocerca piceifrons. The sequence continues at coordinate 659,605,033 of NC_060140.1, forward strand.
GTCATAGCCCTTTGTCATTATTGGCTTAACCTTCTGGGTGCTGAATCAATGGTTCAAAATTATTGAATCTGCCAACAGCTGTCCATTATGTTTCACATGGTAATACTTTGTCACTATTTCACTGAGTTAAGCGTTACAGCACTTTCATCACGCTCACTGCACCAGCTGCCTCCTCCTCCCAACGTATGTTTGTATGATATGTACGACTGTACTATAGTGACAATATAGTCACCTTTTTTTCTGCTAACAGATATGCTTACAGAGAAATGTCAAAGATAATGTTAAATTAATTAGAGTAATTGAATCAAAAGGAAGACTCATTTCAGGAAACTATATAATTGCAAGGAGGCACAACAGCTGTCCATTACTTATCTTCAGCAAACAAAAATTTTTGTTTCTCCTCAGTTCTCGTAACATGTGGGTCTGCCATATCCTGGGGCTTCAATAACCTGTCGCTCATTTCCAGTCTTTCCAAACTTATCTCTCATTCCTCCCTTATGAATGAAGTAATAGCTCTAAAAGCTAGAATTAGTATTTCCACTCTTAAAAGTGTATTCGGAATACTGGAATTTTATCTACTACAAACTTAAGTACTGGGCGTTAATTAGAGCAGATATGTTGACAGACATGTAAGCAGTCCTCACTTGCTGTTCATGGATGTAATGAGTAGAATACCTCAATTACAGTGTAAACCACACTGTCGTAAGGCAACCAGTATTAATTAACTTAACAAAGTGCAGAAGCAGTAGAAATTAGGAATAGTAAGATAAGCAAATACTGAAACAAAAATTGTTGAGGCAATGAATATAATAAATTCCCACATAAAACAGATTCAGGTAACTCAGAAAGAGACAGAGATCCAAAAAATTTTCCCCATTTCGGCATACACTAGCATTATTACACTAATCAACATTACACTCTATGAATGGTTACACAATGACACTGAAAATGTGTGAATAACAAATTTGACAAATTGTAAGTTTAATGTTTGTCAAATGCTGAATTTGTTTGTATCTTTTCAATGTCCATTTACAAAGTAACACAAAAACATCCAAAAAGTAAGCTGATCTTTAACCAAGTTCACAATTAATGTAATAATAATGTGGGAGAATAACTGCAGAGCAGTGCTGTATAACACAGAGTTTGGCAGGTGACCATCAGCATATTTTTTTTTTTTATTATTTACTCATGTCCAGAACATAACATACAATCAGCATAAATAAATGTATCATAGTGTACATAAATGAGTGGAAGAATCCATTAATGTTCAGTTTCATGACTGTCAATCAGTTGTGGAAACATTAAGAACCATAATAAAATATCTATAAATGTGTGTATAAAGTGACCTAAAACAACCTTGTTAAACTAGTTGTAGAGGAAGCAAATACCAGACTGAAATTCGCTGGAAGAATCCTAGGGAAATCACTCACCTGTTGTGGAATTATGTATGGAGCATTGAAACCCGTAACAGAAAACAATATCACATTAGCTTTTTAACTCTTGCTTTTTTTGTAATAAAAGTACACACATTCAAACACAAAAGCACACGGATGCTAAAATGTACATTGCTGCAACCACAGCAAGAATGAATATTGATTATTAATCATTAAAAGCAGTTACCTGGGCTGCTGAAGGTGAGGAAATAGTAGGGAAGGACGCACAAGGCAAGGAGGGGAGAAAGGGATAGAGTGAGACAAGTCTTTCTACAGAAGATTCTCCCGTAGAAGGAATCTCTGCATCTAAACTATTGCCCGTAATCTCTCATCCTACATTCAATGCACAGCACACTTCCTTCACTACCTTTCCACAGTTCCTGTCATGTTACCACCGGACTCCATGTTGGTCACTGTGGAAGTGACGTCCTTGTGCGCCAACATCCCACAGCTAAATAACCTTATGGTCATTAGAACCTACATTTCCCAAGATCCTCCTGATTATTTCACTTTAAAAGGACAAATCTTTAAACAAGTCCAAGCCACTGCCGTGGGTACTCACATGGACCCATCCTACGCTGCTGAGCGAGGTGGCGCAGCGGTTAGCACACTGGACTCTGTAATCTTACCCTCCCAAACATCACTATTAAATTCACAGCTTTAAATATCTTCATTATTTTCAAAAGCTTCGAGAGGTGTAAGATATACAAAATAATAACTTTTTATTTATCTTCATTATCTCATTGTTGTTGTCGATGATGGCTCAAAGTCTTGTCTAGGGGTACATTCTCGCTGCTGAAAATTTTGGTTTAATATTGTGGGTTCTTGTTGCACTAAATAATTGATGAAGATTTGCCTGTTGCTATTAATATCTTTTTTTTTTTTATTTTATCCCATTCTTCTATTCCACACTTATTTCACAATCTCCATTTTTGTCACACACAGATTACATTATTAGAGACAAGGTTAGCAAAATATATGTTTCCATCTGAGGCATGCCAACCACTACCTACATTCTGTGGTACTCCCATTATTTCAAAGAGTTTACAAAGCAAAAGAGTTTACAAACTTTCTTTACCTTAGAAGAATTTTCACCAAATTATATCATTATTTTTTAAAAAAAACAGAAATAAATTTAATAATTAGAGTTAGATTGTACAATTAATATTAAGAATTTTAAGTATACCAGAAATCTCATAATTTCAAAAGAAGAGTAATTTTAACTGTTAGTACATATCAATTCTCTCTCTCTCTTCTTAGCGATCAAAGGCCCTGTAGACCATGTGCTGCATCAACGATCTGCTTCCACCGCCTTCTATCTCTCGCAGCCTCTCTCCACCCTGCGGAAATTCCTAATGCTGCGATGTCCTTCTCTATGTCATCTTTCCACCTTGCACAAGGTCGGCCCAATTGTCTTGTTGCCTGGAGAGTTCCTTCAAATGCTTTCTTGGAGATTCTGTTGTTTTCCATTCTGGCCACATGTCCACATTGCAGTCTCCTACTTTTTAGTTTCTGGATGATATTGGGTTGCTTCATTAACTGATAAATTTCATTGTTCTTTTGAATTCTCCAACACAGGTCCCCAGATGTTTCTCATTACTTTTCTTTCAAAAACATTCAGTTTTTCTCTTTCATTCTTTGTAAGCATCCAGCTTTCTGAACTGTACAGTACTGTTGTTGTTGTGGTCTTCAGTCCTGAGACTGGTTTGATGCAGCTCTCCATGCTACTCTATCCTGTGCAAGCTTCTTCATCTCCCAGTACCTACTGCAGCCTACATCCTTCTGAATCTGCTTAGTGTATTCATCTCTTGGTCTCCCTCTATGATTTTTACCCTCCACGCTGCCCTCCAATACTAAATTGGTGATCCCTTGATGCCTCAGAACATGTCCTACCAATCGATCCCTTCTTCTGGTCAAGTTGTGCCACAAACTTCTCTTCTCCCCAATCCTATTCAATACTTCCTCATTAGTTATGTGATCTACCCATCTAATCTTCAGTATTCTTCTGTACCACCACATTTCGAAAGCTTCTATTCTCTTCTTGTCCAAACTATTTATCGTCCATGTTTCACTTCCATACATGGCTACACTCCATACAAATACTTCCAGAAATTACTTCCTGACACTTAAATCTATACTCGATGTTAACAAATTTCTCTTCTTCAGAAACGCTTTCCTTGCCATTGCCAGTCTACATTTTATATCCTCTCTACTTCGACCATCATCAGTTATTTTGCTCCCCAAATAGCAAAACTCCTTTACTACTTTAAGTGTCTCATTTCCTAATCTAATTCTCTCAGCATCACCCGACTTAATTCGACTTCATTCCATTATCCTCGTTTTGCTTTTGTTGATGTTCATCTTATATCCTCCTTTCAAGACCCTATCCATTCCATTCAACTGCTCTTCCAAGTCCTTTGCTGTCTCTGACAGAATTACAATGTCATCGGCGAACCTCAAAGTTTTTATTTCTTCTCCATGGATTTTAATACCTACTCCAAATTTTTCTTTTGTTTCCTTTACTGCTTGCTCAATATACAGATTGAATAACATCGGGGAGAGGCTACAACCCTGTCTTACTCCCTTCCCAACAACTGCTTCCCTTTCGTGTCCCTCGACTCTTATAACTGCCATCTGGTTTCTGTACAAATTGTAAATAGCCTTTCGCTCCCTGTATTTTACCCCTGCGACCTTTAGAATTTGAAAGAGAGTATTCCAGTCAACATTGTCAAAAGCTTTCTCTAAGTCTACAAATGCTAGAAACGTAGCTTTGCCTTTCCTTAATCTTTCTTCTAAGATAAGTCGTAAGGTCAGTATTGCCTCACGTGTTCCAGTATTTCTACGGAATCCAAGCTGATCTTCTCCGAGATCGGCTTCTACTAGTTTTTCCATTCGTCTGTCAAGAATTTGCGTTAGTATTTTGCAGCTGTGGCTTATTAAACTGATTGTTCGGTAATTTTCACATCTGTCAACACCCGCTGTCTTTGGGATTGGAATTATTATATTCTTCTTGAAGTCTGAGGGTATTTCACCTGTTTCATACATCTTGCTCACCAAATGGTAGAGTATTGTCAGGACTGGCTCTCCCAAGGCTGTCAGTAGTTGTAATGGAATGTTGTCTACTCCTGGGGCCTTGTTTCGACTCAGATCTTTCAGTGCTCTGTCAAACTCTTCACGCAGTATCGTATCTCCCATTTCATCTTCATCTACATCCTCTTCCATTTTCATAATATTGTCCTCAAGTACATCGCCCTTGTATAGACCCTCTATATACTCCTTCCACCTTTCTGCTTTCCCTTCTTTACTTAGAACTGGGTTTCCATCTGAGCTCTTGATGTTCATACAAGTGGTTCTCTTATCTCCAAAGGTCTCTCTAATTTTCCTGTAGGCAGTATCTATCTTATGCCTAGTGAGATAAGCCTCTACATCCTTACATTTGTCCTCTAGCCATCCCTGCATAGCCACTTTGCACTTCCTGTCGATCTCATTTTTGAGACGTTTGTATTCCATTTTGCCTGCTTCATTTACTGCATTTTTATATTTTCTCCTTTCATCAATTAAATTCAATATTTATTCTGTTACCCAAGGATTTCTACTAGCCCTCGTCTTTTTACCTACTTGATCGTCTGCTGCCTTCACTACTTCATCCCTCAAAGCTACCCATTCTTCTTCTACTGTATTTCTTTCCCCCATTCCTGTCAATTGTCCCCTTATGCTCTCCCTGAATCTCTGTACAACCTCTGGTTCTTTCAGTTTATCCAGGTCCCATCTCCTTAAATTGCCACCTTTTTGCAGTTTCTTCAATTTTAATCTACAGGTCATAACCAATAGATTGTGGTCAGAGGCCACATCTGCCCCTGGAAATGTCTTACAATTTAAAACCTGGTTCCTGAATCTCTGTCTTACCATTATATAATCTATCTGATACCTTTTAGTATCTCCAGGGTTCTTCCATGTATACAACCTTCTTTCATGATTCTTAAACCAAGTGTTAGCTATGATTAAGTTGTGCTCTGTGCAAAATTCTACCAGGCGGCTTCCTCTTTCATTTCTTAGCCCCAATCCATATTCACCTACTACGTTTCCTTCTCTCCCTTTTCCTACTACCGAATTCCAGTCACCCATGACTATTAAATTTTCGTCACCCTTCACTATCTGAATAATTTCTTTTATTTCATCATACATTTCTTCAATTTCTTCGTCATCTGCAGAGCTAGTTGGCATATAAACTTGTACTACGGTAGTAGGCGTGTGCTTCGTATCTATCTTGGCAACAATAATGCGTTCACTATGCTGTTTGTAGTAGCTTACCCGCATTCCTATTTTCCTATTCATTATTAAACCTACTCCTGCATTACCCCTATTTGATTTTGTGTTTATAACCCTGTAGTCACCTGACCAGAAGTCTTGTTCCTCCTGCCACCGAACTTCACTAATTCCCACTATATCTAACTTCAACCTATCCATTTCCCTTTTTAAATTTTCCAACCTACCTGCCCGATTAAGTGATCTGACATTCCACACTCCAATCCGTAGAACACCAGTTTTCTTTCTCCTGATAACGACATCCTTTTGAGTAGTCCCCGCCCGGAGATCCGAATGGGGGACTATTTTACCTCCGGAATATTTTACCCAAGAGGACGCCATCATCATTTAATCATACAGTAAAGCTGCATGCCCTCGGGAAAAATTACGGCCGTAGTTTCCCCTTGCTTTCAGCCGTTCGCAGTACCAGCACAGCAAGGCCGTTTTGGTTATTGTTACAAGGCCAGATCAGTCAATCATCCAGACTGTTGCCCTTGCAACTACTGAAAAGGCTGCTGCCCCTCTTCAGGAACCACACGTTTGTCTGGCCTCTCAACAGATACCCCTCCGTTGTGGTCGCACCTACGGTACGGCCATCTGTATCGCTGAGGCACGCAAGCCTCCCCACCAACGGCAAGGTCCATGGTTCATGGAGGGGGGGGGGGTACAGTACTATGGGGCAGATAATAGTGTTGTATATCTTCATCTTTGTGGTGATTGACAAAACTTTACTTCTGAGTGGGTTGGTTAGTCAGTACAGACATCTTGACCCTGAGGCTATTCTTTCATTTATATCCATTGTTATGATATTTTTACTGTTGAAATGTGATCCAAGTTATTTAAACTGGTGAACTTTCGGTTTTCTCTTGGTTAATCAAAAGCCCTATTTTGCTGGCACTTTGCCTGAGAGATCTGTACATGTCTTTCACTCAGCAACACTATATCATCTGCATAAGCCAGGAGTTTTACTTCACTATGTTGGAATTGGAGACCATTGTATAGATGTAAATTACTCTCCCGAACCACTTTCTCTAATGCAACCGAGCGAGGTGGCGCAGTGGTTAGCACACTGAACTCGCATTCGGGAGGACGACGGTTCAATCCCGTCTCCGGCCATCCTGATTTAGGTTTTCCGTGATTTCCCTAAATCGTTGCAGGCAAATGCCGGGATGGTTCCTTTGAAAGGGCACGGCCGATTTCCTTCCCAATCCTTCCCTCACCCGAGCTTGCGCTCCGTCTCTAATGACCTCGTTGTCGACGGGACGTTAAACACTAACCACCACCTCTAATGCAAGGTTGAAGAGGTCACATCAAAGAGCTTTCCTCTGTCATAAGCCTATTTTAATTGGAAAGGTGGGGGATATGGATCCTCTGAACTTCACTGCTGCCTGGGAGCCATCCATGCACAGTTGTATCATCCTAATGATTTTACTGGGTATACTAAATTCTCGTAAGGTGTTGTAGAGGCTACTTCTGTGGATGCTGTCGTAGGCTCGCTGGAAGTCAATGAAGAGACAGTGGATGTTTTTGTTAAATTCCCAGTATTTCTCAAAGATCTGTTGTATAGTAAACAAATTATCAGTTGTGGAGCGGTTTGTTCAAAATCCAGCCTGGTAATCTTGAATAATGTTTTCCGCATAAGGTTTAAGTTTTTCCAGAATGGTCATTGACAGGATTTTGTATGTTATGTTCAGCAAACTGATTCCTCTGTAATTTCCACATTCCATTCTGTGTCCTTTCTTGTGTATGGGACAAATTATTGCAGTTTTCCATTCTTCAGGCAGTGTTTCAGTTTTCCAGATCATTGTGATAAGGTTATAAATTTCTTTGTGTAGTTTGCTTCCGCCCTCTTTTAACATCTGTGCTGATATCTGGTCCTCACCTGCTGCCTTGTTGTTTTTGAGCTTTTGAAGGGAGTGGGTCACTTCCTGTTCTGTGATTCTACATTCGTCATTATTAATGCTGTCGCTCTCAGACATTGTGTAATTGATGGTTATGCGCAGGTCAGTGGAATTTAACATTTCTGAGAAATACTCTTTCCATCTTTCTAGGATACCTTCCAGCTGCGTTAGCATATTTTGATTTTTATCTTTTATGAATAGGTTTTCACTTTGATAACCTCTCTTATTTTTCTTTGTATACTGAAACAACTTCTTTGAGTTTCCATTCCTGCTTTCCACTTCTATAGATTCTACGACTCCAGTTAGATATTTCCTTTTCTCTGTTCACAGAACTCTTGCTGTTTCTCTTCTAACCGCATTGAACATCTCCCTCCTGTCCTCACTCTCCTTATTATGCAGCCATACCATCCTGGCTTCTTTCCTCCTTTCTACTGCTCTCTGGCACTTTTCATTGAACCATTTCTGTTTCTTCATTTTCTTTTTCTTGCCCAGTGTTCTTTCTGCTGCATCTGTTACTACAGTCTTTATTCTTTCCCAAGCCTTCTCGACACTATTTTCCTCCTCAGCTTCTTGCAATGCTGTAAATCGGTTATTTATTTCAATCACATAGGCTTCTTTAACAGACAGTTCCTTCAGTCGTTCGATGTCTAAATTAGGTTTTGGTGTGGCTTTTGGTTGTTGATTCCAAATCATCTTTATTTTCATCTTTCGTACCACTAGGAAATGATCCGAGCCAATTTCAGCTCCTCCATACATTCTGACATCTCTTATAAATGAAGTGAAATGTTGATCTGTCACAACATGGTCAATCTGATTTACTGTTTTGCCATCTGGAGAGCACCATATCGATTGTAATACATTAATTTATTTTATATACATTTTAGCCTGAAATGTAATAAATCATATGAATTCTTTTTATGGAACAGCTGAAATAATTTTAACCTATGCAAGAATCGATAGTATACATGGTATCGGTTATCTCTACATTTAAAAAAATAAAAAAAAATTTAAAAAAAGGTGGGGGGGGGGGGTTAATGTTAGAGGAGGGTGACTCATTATAATATCCCCCTCACAGAATTTGGAAACAGAGTGTTTACAATATTTTGTGACAGACTATAAGGCTTGCCAAACGGTTTACAAAATCGTACCTGGGTCATTCCATGTCAATTCAACCAATTTGAGAAAATGTTCCAGCTGATAGTCACAGATTTGGTTGAAATTTAGCACACCAATGCTACTAAGTATGGAACACTCATGTACAAACTTTTAAGTTCCCCTGCCAATTAGTTCCAGAATTATGGCTTATGAAAGAAGGTGGCATGACCCGGAAATTGCAACCCGCATCTGGCAATCTATCTTCAGACCCAACTTCAGGTCTTCCACACAGTCCAGTGAAATTTTTATAACCCAGTAACACCCGTTAAGTGAACACACTCCATGAATCAAAACACCAACAACATATTTATCAGGGAAAATAAAAAATTTCAAAATGTGATTAAAAAAATGTAATACATTAAAAGGTACATATTGTAGGCGCCCCCTATGCCAAATATAATCACTCAAAAAGGGTATACATTTTTTGTGGTAAGCTTAATGTAGCCTAAACACACACAGAACTCATCATGCCCATATCACTCACAAAAACTGAGTTACATGCACACGAAAATACAAAAATTTGAAAAATTACCTGAAAAACATGGATTTCTGAAGTGTGGTAGCACAAAAGGGGCAAATGGTATCCAAGCCAAATATCACACACTGCATAAATAGACCATAATGATGTATATCTCAAACTTTCAGCATGTTATTGCAAGACATTTGTGTACAATGGAAGTTGACAGATGTATTTTGTGATGTGGCCATTGTTCCACAACGCAATTTTGTAAAAACATATCGTAAACTGTTCTGCCTCTTCTTATCCTCTCCCACAATTGTTTAATCACTAAGCAACAACATATAGACAGATTAACACAACCTATCATTAATGTTTACTGCACCTTAACTGCTAAAAACCAGTCGATTGTGCTTCGAACAGAAGTTCTCCCACACTTTAGCTACTGTACTCTGTACATTGAGTGGCAAATTGTACTGTCTTCCTGACACTGTGGTAGGAACTGGAACTGTCATAAGAATATGTTCAAAAGGAATTCAACACCTGTCTGCCAAATGTGGCCAATGAAATGATGTTGCTGGTCCTGCTGGTGGCATGAAGTTCACAAATACATCACCTTCTGCTTCACAGCACTCTGCAACACATCCTAAGTACCATTTGTCATCATAAACAGCAATAACATAGCAAACTGGTTGTATGTTGCTGCTTTTGCTTCTGAATCCTGATTCAGACACACTCTGAAGACACGTCTTCCTTCTGTTCAACTTCAGATACTTGTGCCACATTATTAATATTGTTATTATTCTCTGCCAGGTACTTAAATGAGATTTGCAGAGTACCCATGTAGATGTAGATGTAGATGTATAATTGCAAGTGTAAATTGGGGGTCCTGTACTTGTTGTGTTTCCTCGCCCCAAAACTGTGGACCTTCATTGAGGCAGACCACCATTTCCCAAATAGTTGCCTCTATGATAGTTTCTCCTATTATACTGCCCATGGTTATCCCATTATTCCTGTTCTGCTGAGGTTCAAAATTTCTGTCTCTATTACCATTTTGACCTTGATCGAAGTTACCACCATCTCTGTTTCTGTAATTGTGACCATTGTGATCTCTATCATTTCGATTATTATTGTACATGTTTGTTTCTAATGCTCTATCCAGCCTGTCTACATATTGTAAAAATTGTACTAGACAATCATCAGACCTGTGTACTAAATCCCACTCCAACCTTTCTTGTAATCTTCTTTTTAGTGCATCAATTAATGTCATTTCGTCTAACGGCCTGTCAAGGTGTGCTAATTTCTTAAGTTGATTCTTACAAAACTCTGTCAGTGTATCGTCCCTATTCCTATTATTTGGACCATTCAAAAATTCACTTTTAATTCTCCCTTGTTCATTTTCTGACCAAAATTTATTTAAAAAACTTTTCTCAAAACTTTTATACTTCTCCCACTGACTTAAATTTAGATTTACCCCCAACAGAGCTTTGCCTTCAAGACATCTTTTAACAAATTTAATCTTTTGGTCATCACTCATGCCTGACACAAAACTATCCCTACAGTGGTGTAGAAAATCCACTGGATGTAAATTGTCTGCTGGAAAACTTTTTATTGGAATGTTGGACCATGCAAAGTTGTTTGAAGACGTATTGTTGTGAATGAAATTCCTGAGCTACTGAAATTTTTTGATCTAAAACACTTACATTAGTTAGCATACTGTTTTCAACATTAAAATTTTTTTTATCTAAACTACTAAAGTTATGTTCCATTCTTTCTGCTATGGCTTTCTGTTCAGCTCTGATGTCATCAACATTCTTTGTTTGTTGTGCAAATTGGGCCATGAACTCTTTTCCAAAACAATAAACTTATTTTCTAATACATCGACTTTTTCATTCACACTTTTGAATCCCTCTGACAACCCATCTTTTAGTTCCGAAACCTCATTACTAAGTTGGTGTATTTGGTATTGTACCCAGTCCATTTTATCATTGTTTTCACTCAATTTTGCCAGAATCAACTGCATAACGTCAGTTTTAACTGTGCGTCGTACACTTTCACTTGGTTTAAACATGTCTTGGTTATTTGGCTATGTCTTACAGCTTTCACTTCATCACCACTACCCTCATCTCTAATCATTTTTCTAGCAATCACATGAGACCAAAAAAAAAAAACCTTCACAGATAGCTTGTACTTATCTTTTCTGATGTCCTTCATCGTAGTTGTGAAGTCCTCTTTAAATTCATCCGGTCCGTCATTGTTGATATCATATGAAATTCTCGTCACTGTTGATACGACTTTGTTGGGCAGCTCTCTGGTCTTCTTTCTTAAGGTGAATGGAGTTTCCGTATGTATATAAAAACTATAAATGATGTATAAGTATCCTTTCTTCTTCTGCAACAGACAAAACTTTGTTATCAGACAACAAATCAAGGCTGACAACACCACTTGTAATCTTACCCTCCCACACATCACTACTAAATTCACTGTTTGAATATCTTCACTATTTTCAAAAGCTTCGAGAGGTGTACAATATACAAAATAAGAACTTTTTACTTATCTTCATTATCTCGTTGTTGTTGTCGATGGCTCAAAGTCGTGTTGTGTCTAGGAGTACATTCTTGCTGCTGAAAATTTCTATTTAGCATTGCGGGTTCTTGTTGCACCAAATAACTGATGAAAATTTGTCTGTTGTTATCAATATCTTTTTATTTTATCCCATTCTTCTATACCACACTGACTTCACAATCTCCATTTTTGTCACATCACGAATTACATTATTAGAGACAAAGTTAGCAAAATAGATGCGTTTCCATCTGAGGCATGCCCACCACTACCTACATTCTGCGGTACTCCCATTATTTCAAAAAGTTTACAAAGCAAAAGAGTTTACAAACTTTCTTTACCAAAGAACAATCTTCACCAAATTATATGATCATTTTATAAATAAATCAGAAATAAATGTAATAATTAGATTTAGATTGTACAATTAACAATATGAATTTTAAGTATACCAGAAATTTCATAATTCCAAATATTTTTAAAAGAAATGCAATTTTAACTGTTATTGACATATCGATTGTAACACATTAATTTCTTTTTTATACATTTTACCCTGAAATACAATACATCATATGCCAAATTACATGAATTCTTTTAATGAAACAGCTGAAATAATTTTAACCTACACAAGAATTGATCATATACATGGTATCAGTTGTCTCTATATTTAAAAAGGGGGGAGGGGCATTAGAGGAGAGTGACTCGTTATAACTCGTGTTTGGGAGGATGACATTTCAAACTTATCTTCGGCCATCCTGATTTAGGTTTTCCGTGATCTCCCTAAATCATTTCAGGCAAATGCCAGGATGGCTGGTTTCCTTCCCCAGCCTTCCCTAATCCGAGCTTGTGCTCTGTCTCTAATGAATTTGTTGTCAACAGGACGTTAAACACTAATCTCCTCTTCTTCCTCCTCCCCCCATCCTATGCTAACTTATTTATGGGCCTATACAGTCAACACCTAAAACCCCTGTGCGGTTCAGAATCACTAATGACATTTTCATGATCTGGACATATGGTAGTGTCAACCTTTGCTCCTTTCTCTATTATCTCAGCACCTACTCCCATATCCAGTTCACCTGATCCTTTATAACTCAGTGAGCCATCTTCCTAGACGTTGATCTCCACTTCTCACATAGCTCCATAAATATGTCTGTTCACATTAAGTGCTCCTCCTCTGACACCAGTAAACTAGCCACTAACGAGCATTCCTGTGATCACCCAGCATCATCCTGGCTGTGAAAAGTTCACCAAATCGTTCACCATGGATTTGACTGCCTCTTGTCATGCCCTGGGATGGAGGGATATCTCACCCAAAATCATACCCATAGTACCCAGTGTTGTTTTCCACTGCCCACCCAACCTGCATAATGATCTTCATCCTCCCTATCCCAATTCTGCACCCCATGGTCATTCCCTTGTGGCTGGCCCAGGTATATTACTGTACAGCATTTTATGTGTGTATGACAAGTAATCAACCGTCTACTCACATTAATGGCAAACCACCAACTTGGCCATACAGTTGTCAAACATGCTGCACACCACAACACAAATGTGTCCAATAACTTCACTAGATGGGCCATTTGGATACTGCCCTCCGGCACAAGTTTCTCTGAACTACAAAATTGGGAATTGTCTCTCCAAAATACACTGCACTCATGCACCATTGGGTCCTAAACTTCACTAACCTGTTTCCCACTACCTCGCCTTATCTTTGCCCTTCTCTCTTCTGCCTTTACCACTCTTTCCACATGCATATCATGTACTGCCTTCTCCCACAACTCTTCCTCCCCCCTCTCTCCTCCCATTCCTTCCCACTTTCCACCTTCTCCCTTTTTCTCTCCCCTCCATGTCTCCATCATCTCCACCTTCCTAATTTCTCCCGCCCCACTCCTTCTCCCTCCTCACCCTCTCTCTATATCTCTTATGTGCTCTACCCTCTCAGCTTGTTTCATCTTGTTGTGCAGCCACAGAATCAAATATCAAAAGACTTGACTTGGTCTAGCTCACTATGCCCTCCTGGCCTCAGGCATCCTTCCCTACCACATCCCATCCTCCATCAACCCAGGCAACTGCTTTCAGTACTCAATAATCAGTCTCGCCATGGCCACAAGAGTGATTGTGGGTGCCTTTGTAGTTGTTCATGTGAATGTGTGTACCTTTATTAGAAAAAGATCAAGAGCTCGAAAGCTGCTGTGCATACTGTTTCCTGTTATGTGCGGTGTGCCCCACACATCAGATCACTACAGGTGAGCGGTTGCCTTTCTCTTATTTTCAGTACTGTTCCATCCAGTAATTTCCATTAATGTTAAACCTAAGGAAATGTAGTTCACCAGTGAATGAGGTTACTTACAAAATCTTTGTTCGACTGATTCTAGAGGAATGCTAATCATTCTGGCACTCCTATATGGTAGGGTTAATGGAGATCAAAAACTCCAGTGTAGCTGTCCAGCATTTGGTTACTAAATGCCTGAGTGTCACGGAGATGATCATCAAACTACACTGGCAGATGCTAAAAGACAGTCATTGTGCATCACTGAGATGTTTACTGTTAAAGTCTGAGAGTGTATGTGTCAAAAAGAGTTGAACAACATATCACTTCCTCCTGAATACTCCTCTTGAAATGACCATGAAATGAAAATCAAAGAAATTTGAAAACATAACAAGGACAATTGGGGAGAAGAGGAGTTTGTGGCACAACTTGACAAGAAGAAGGGACCAGTTGGTAGGGCATGTTCTGAGGCATCAAGGGATCACAGATTCAGCATTGGAGGGCAGCATGGGCGGTAAAAATCGTAGAGGGAGACCAAGAGATGAATACACTAAGCAGATTCAGAAGGATGTAGGTTGCAGTAAGTACTGGGAGATGAAGAAGCTTGCACAGGATAGAGTAGCATGGAGAGCTGCATCAGACCATTCTCAGGAATGAAGACCACCACAACAACAACAACAACAAGGCTTACTAACTGTTGTCATGGTGGCATTCAAAGTACCCCTAAGTTCTCCCCCCCCCCCTCCTCCCCAGTCAGTATTAATTAATCTGGAGAAGAAATAAAAGCTTTGAGGTTCACCAATGACATTGTAATTCTTTCAGAGACAGCAAAGGCCTTGGAAGAGCAGTTGAACGGAATGGACAGGTCTTGAAAGGAGGATATAAGATGAACATCAACAAAAGCAAAACGAGGATAATGGAATGTAGTCGAATTAAGTCGGGTGATGCTGAGGGAATTAGATTAGGAAATGAGACACTTAAAGTGGTAAAGGAGTTTCGCTATTTGGGGAGCAAAATAACTGATGATGGTCGAAGTAGAGAGGATATAAAATGTAGACTGGCAATGGCAAGGAAAGCGTTTCTGAAGAAGAGAAATTTGTTAACATCGAGTATAGATTTAAGTATCAGGAAGTCTTTTCTGAAAGTATTTGTATGGAGTGTAGCCATGTATGGAAGTGAAACATGGACGATAAAGAGTTTGGACAAGAAGAGAATAGAAGTTTTCGAAACGTGGTGCTACAGAAGAATGCTGAAGATTAGATGGGTAGATCACATAACGAATGAGGAGGTATTGAATAGAATTGGGGAGAAGAGGAGTTTGTGGCACAACTTGACAAGAAGAAGGAACTGGTTGGTAGGACATGTTCTGAGGCATCAAGGGATCACCAATTTAGTATTGGAGGGCAGCGTGGAGGGTAAAAATCGTAGAGGGAGGCCAAGAGATGAATACACTAAGCAGATTCAGAAGGATGTAGGTTGCAGTAGTACTGGGAGATGAAGCAGCTTGCACAGGATAGAGTAGCATGGAGAGCTGCATCAAACCAGTCTCAGGCCTGAAGACCACAACAACAACAACGACAAGGCTTACTAACTGTTGTCGTGATGGCATTCAAAGTACCCCTACCTTCTCCTCCCAGTCAGTATTAATTAATCTCATAATGGGGAAAGCAGTGGAAGCTAGAAATTGTAACAAGGCAAAAGTGAAAAATAAAAATTGTGGAGGTAATGCCTTTAGTACACTGAGGTGTCAAAAGTGATGGTAAACCTCCTAACAAATGGACTTCCTTTTGCCTTGCACAATACAGCAACTCAGTGTGACATGGTCTCAACAAGTCATTGAAAGGACCCTGCAGAAGTATTGAACCTTGCTGTCAAATAGGCCTCCAAAATTGCAAAAGTGTTGCTGTGCAGGATTTTGTGAACAAACTGACCTCTCGATTATGTCCAATAAGTGTTTGATGGGATTCATGCCATTACATTTGGGTGACCAAATCATTTGGACGAATTGTACAGAATGCTCTTCAAACCAATCGCAAACAATTGTGCCCCAATGACATGGCACCTTGTCACCTACAAAAATCTATCATCGTTTGGCTGCAAATGATCTGCCAGTAGCCAAAAGTAACCGTTTCCAGTCAATGATTGGTTCTGCTGGATCAGAGGACCCAGTCCATTCCATGTAAACAGAGTCCAATCATTATAGAATCACAAAGAGCTTGCATGGCACCTTGTTGAAAACTTGAGTCCATGGCTTTATGGGGTCTGCGCCACACTTGAATCCTGCTATCAGCTGTTACCAACTGAAATCATGACTAATCCGACTAGGCTACAGTTTTCCAGTCATCTAGGGTCCAAAAGACATGGGTCATAAGCCCATGAGAGGCACTGTAGCCAATGTTGTACCGTTAGCAAAGATACTCACATCGGTTGTGTGCTGCCATAGCCCATTAGCTCCAAATTTTGCTGCATTGTCCTAATTGATGTGTTCATTGTATGTCCCACATGGATTTCTTTGGTTATTTCATGCAGTGTTGCTTGTCTATTAGCACATACAACTCTACACAAACACCACTGCTCTCCATCATTAAATGAAGGCCGTTGGCCATTGAGTTGTCCATTGCAAGAGTAATGCCTGAAATTTGGTATTCTCGGCACACTTTTGACACTTTGGATCTCAGAATATTGAATTCCCTAATGATTACCAAAATGGAATGTTCCATGCGTCTAGCCCCAGCCTTCAAAGTCTGTTACTTTCTGTCATGCAGCTATAATCACATCAGAAATCTTTTCACATTAATCACCTGAATACAAATGACAGCTCCACCAATGCACTGCCCTTTTATACATTGTGTACATGATTTTTGTCACCTCAGTATATACTTCTGTAGAAAGCATTTCCGGGTGTAAGATGAAAGCTAGTGAAGTGTAGTTGTAGCTGCATGTGCAGAGGCATTTTTGGGGATATAGTCTTAAACACAGCACTGGAGGTTTGAGTTTTATGCTGGCACTTTATAGTAATATGAAATCCCTCATCCCCTCACAGGACCATTGGGTTGAAATTCTGCTGGACAATATTTTGATTGATATCCCCATAACAGATTTGTTCAGGATGTGAGCTGATGAATGTAACTTGGTGCTGACTAGTTTAAGCAAAGTTGTGGGTAGCACGAAACACATGTTAGGGTGTAAGTTCTACAGCCAGTGGTGCCAGAGGTGGTGTGACAGGCTGGCTTGGTGACAATGACTCATTCATCTTCATTCATACCCAACCACCACTCCATGATTGCTCTAGTTGTGTTGGTTTGTGTTGGCTGTGACAGAAACAGAAGCAGAAGCAGCAAATTGTTGAAGGGTAGGTGCAGTTCATACTAGTGTAGCTGCATAGGTTTCAGCTGTAATGGGTGTCATGTGTGTCATCTGTAGTTGCTGTGCAATGGTGAGGCAGTTGGCGGAATTGTCTTCTAATTGCCATAAGTGATTGTGGTGTTAAGTAAACTGCTCACTCTTTGCCGTGACAGGAACCATGTGCTGCTCTCACTGCCCCATAATGATGCCACAATCTATCTGTGTATGTGTCTGGGAGCCTGCACAGTAGAACAGAACTGTGACATGTTCTGCTGTACTTCAACCATGGAGAAAAGTGACGTAGTATGTGGCCAAAAGAATGATCAGCACTCCCTCTGAGAATGCTATCTCATTCAACTGCCACTTTTGAACTTTTGAAACAGATGCATGGGGCACTGACAGTGGAGAATTTTGTCAAAATTCATGAAAATGACTCTTGCTGTGATAGGTGTTATGCAGGCAATGTATAGAAAATTGGAAATCACATATATCCCCAATAGTCAGATGCATATACTATGTATTTGATACAGACCCATTCTCGTGAATGTTGAAGTAAAGCCCATGTTGTAGATTCATGAATGGATTATGCACAAAGGGGAAATGCACATGAACTGCCTGCTCTGTTGGTGTCGAAACACAGTATGAATGGTGCTGAGTGAGATTTTTCATCTACATTATGTCCCAGCATTATTTGCGGTGGAGGCAGTTCTCATGTGGATGGAGTACTTTGAGAATTACCCTACAATATGAGATAACTGTTGGCTGCAGGATGACATTGTGCAGTGTAGTGAATTGTGATGCAGAGAAAAGAGAGTGAAGAGCACTGAAGGGATGCCAAAGTTTCATGTCAGTCAAAGGCATCAAGGCACATTGGGAAATGTGATAACGCATCAGCAAGGCTCATTCTAAATAAAGTAGTAAAAATTATTAAGATAGATGACCCATTGATGAAGCTGTTTTGCAGTTTTCTCAAGAAGATAGGTTAGTAAGTGAAAATATACAAGTAACAGTTTATAAAACATGAACTTTGGTACCCTGAAAGAGGAGGAAACATAAGGAACTTCTGAACACCCTAAATTACCACCATTGTCTCTTACTCTAGCTGAAAATAGCTAATGTAAGCTGGCACTAGGTTTTGAGATGCTTATGGTATTGTTGAATTTGACCTATTCAGATTTTTATGTGACTGTATAGTGCCAGTCCCATGTTTCAGTGCATCTGTTGTCAACGCAGATATGATCATCCATAGTTGTTCTGTTTTGTGCCAGGTACTTGAGCAAATATCCCTGTCTTGTGCTTCTCTCTTCAGTTCAATGTACTGTATTTTCCCAACTATAAGACAATGCTTTTTCCCAAATTCATCATTCTAAAAATACAGAGTTGTCTTACATTTGCAGATAATGCTTTGTTTGCTGAGGTCAATGAAAGGTCAACTTATGTTTACAGATGAAGCTTTGATAGTTTAGGCCATGCGCAGCTTTAATTTGACAGTTTCAGAAGTGCGGGCTGGGGTGTATTGGCAGCAAATTTCGCCATTCTGCCGGCCATTGGAATGCATCTCCCATACCTCGTTTTCTGTGAACATGTACCACATTTAAACTGCCATTTGCCTGAATCTAAGTGCAGTGGGAA
This sequence comes from Schistocerca piceifrons, assembly GCF_021461385.2. NCBI lineage: Eukaryota > Metazoa > Arthropoda > Insecta > Orthoptera > Acrididae > Schistocerca > Schistocerca piceifrons. Next base: position 659,624,089 of record NC_060140.1, read on the forward strand.
CTGAACTGACTATATGGACAAATACTCTACAATAATATGCATTTCTACAGGAGAGAAAGTAATTGTAACATGAATATGTTTGCACAGAGCATGCAAAATACGGTACAATAAATGAAACACGAAGTTCAACAGCACTGTTGATTTTCAAGGGTGGCAACAAATGATGATGCACACTGTTAGCCTGAAGTGGTCCAATTTCTGCTGATCCAGCACTAGGGGCTGAGAGGATAACATATTGCTGTTATTTAGTTTGCATAATGCTGTAAGGACAGTAAATTATTGAAATCAATAATGGATGCAGATCGTAGCCATGACTGTTGAGAAACATGGATCTATGAGTCTGCAGTCTGTTTCATGCAGGCAATACGACACTAATTTTAAGCTAATCATTCTTCCTGAAGCAGAGCCACAACCCAATTTGCAGCTGAAAGAAAATTTTATGGCAGGGAAGCAAATGTTCGTAGGAGATGTCATGCGAAGAATAAATTACATCGCCAGTTCACACACCAAAGATTCATGAGACCAAATCAGGAAAGGTCCCATGAATTGGAGAAGCAGATTGTTCAGCACATGTAAGAGAAATCCAATTTAGATTTCCCAATTACTCGTGAAATTATCCAACAAAGGCACTGGAGATAAAGAGGAATGTTCCAACTGTATGCTTTGTGGAATTCAATGCGAGTAAGAGCGAGTGGGTGATGCTGATAAAGAGAATGGAGCCCACATTATGATGCAGAACAATAATAGCTCAGTGACGAAAAACTAATTGTCATAAAATATATCTAACAAGGGAACCTCCCCATCGCACCCCCCTCAGATTTAGTTATAAGTTGGCACAGTGGATACACCTTGAAAAACTGAACACAAATTAATCGAGAATACAGGAAGAAGTTGTGTGGAACTATGAAAAAAATAAGCAAAATATACAAACTAAGTAATCTATGCACAGGATAGGTAATATCAAGGATGACGTGAGTTCAGGAGTTCCGTGGTCCCGTGGTTAGCGTGAGCAGCTGCGGAATGAGAGGTCCTTGGTTCAAGTCTCCCCTCGAGTGAAAATTTTAATTTTTTATTTTCAGACAATTATCGAAGTTCAGGCACTGACACATAATCAACTTCGCTCTCCAAAATTACATGACATGTTCAGGTTTGCTTGGACATATGCAGGATTTGATGGTCTACACATGGAAAAATTTGAAAACGTTAAAAACATATGTTTTGACAGAGCACAGGGAAAACTGTGCGACTGTGAAACTGTTGCATTCATTTGTTGCAGTTTATGTGACAAACTCTTATGTTTTCATCACTTTTTTGGGAGTGATTATCACATCCACAAGAAAACCTAAATCGGGCAAGGTAGAAGAATCTTTTTACCCATTCGCTGAGTGTACAAGTTAGGTGGGTCGACAACATATTCCTGTCATGTGACGCACATGCCGTAACCAGTGTCATATAGAATATATCAGACGTGTTTTCCTGTGGAGGAATCGGTTGACCTATGACCTTGCGATCAAATGTTTTCGGTTCCCATTGGAGAGGCACGTCCTTTCGTCTGCTAATCGCACGGTTTTGCGGTGCGGTCGCAAAACACAGACACTAAACTTAATACAGTGAACAGAGACATCAGTGAACGAATGGACGGATCATAACTTTGCGAAAATAAAGAAAATAAACTTCTCACTCAAGGGAAGACTTGAACCAAGGACCTCTGGGTCCGCAGCTGCTCACGCTAACCACGGGACCACGGCGCCCCTGAGCTCACATTATCTTTGGTATTGCATATCTTGCGCATGGACTACCCAGTTTGTATATTTTGCTTATTTTTTTCATAGTTCCACACAACTTCTTCCTGTTTTCTCAATTGATCTGTGTTCAGTTTTTCAAGACCTATCCACTGTGCCAACTTATAACTAAATCTGAGGGGGCTACGATGGGGAGGTTCCCTTGTAAGAAAACACCACAACTGTCAACAGCAGACCTTTACGTTCTTTATATCAAAAAATGTTTGTAAATTTGATTAGTCAGACTACAGCAAAAATAAATGCAAAACCTTTCCAGAAGCAGGTGTGGACTCCGACCATAATTTAATGGCCATGAACTGCAGATTAAAAATTGGTTCAAATGGCTCTGAGCACTATGGGACTTAACATCTGAGGTCATTAGTCCCCTAGAACTTAGAACTACTTAAACCTAACTAACCTATGGACATCACACACATCCATGCCCGAGCCAGGATTCGAACCTGCGATCGTAGTGGTCGCGCGGTTCCAGACTGAAGCGCCTAGAGCTGCTCGGTCACACCGACTGGCTTGCAGATTAAAATTAAATAAATCATTGAAAGGTAACAAATCGAGGATAAATTGAATAACTAGGATTTTTTGAGAGTTTCAAAGGGGCATTGGGCTGCACTCGCACTGCATGTGGGAAGGGGATGTCCTAGTTTGGCCTGTGCCTAGGTGACCCAAGCCACCATCTTGAGTGTTCACACTCATAGTCTTTATGTGAGTCCCCCAAAACCAGATTTCGTGAACTGATTTCACAATACTGTTTCTGGTTGATCATGTAAATCCCCCCCCCAAAACTCAATTCTGGAAATACATTTCTAGCTGTATGAATTTTTGCTCTCATGTAAACGCACAACTCTTTTTTAAAACATGCTTAGGTTGTCAGGTTACATCTTGTTTTCAAAATATTCGGCTAATATATAGGAGTGACTTATTGTGCAGTGAAGGAAAAGCAGAACTATTACACTGAGTGTGAAGCTGTCTACCTCTAACACTTAAATGAAGAGAAGAGAAATAGCAATTGTGTTGACTAAATCACAAACTGGAACAGTTGTTCTCCAGATGTAATACTTAACTGGGCTACCAAATGCAATTCAGACCTTAAAATGTAAACACGACAGTGAAAAACAGTTTCCAAATTTCGGTTTTTGTCTTTCAGAAGATATTTTGCATGATGTAATCATAGTGACTGCACGCCAGGCTGGGATGGCAGAAAGGGCAAAAATCCACTTTTCTGATTTTCACATTGTAAAAACTCTTGACAGTATCTAAGACTGCCACATAGTTTGATGAACTTACTTTTTCCTTAAAAGCTTTACTTTCCTTTGTGAGAAAAGAAAACCCCTAATTTTCGTTTTGTGCGATTTTTTAGTTCTGTAACGTTTATCAATAAATCTTGAAGAAAGTATGCAGTTAAAATAGTCTGAGTTTTATATGTGTGGTGGTGCAGCATTTTAGCTTCTTAATAAATAAACTATTTACCTTTTCATAATTCGTAACAGTTGTAAAATGACACTATTTGTCAAATACATGCACATGATTTACAAATCTTTTTGGGAAAAGTTTGATTAGCAAGTAGTTTACTGTTAGATATGTTTTAGATCATATGGTATGAGTGAAATATAGCTAAAGCTAGAAAACAGTTTTTGAAGTAGTAGTGTTGCTGATATCTGTCTCCATTCAAAAGTAAATGTGAATTATGGAGTGGAATCAGTGCTGTGATTGCGAGCCTACCGATTTCGTCTGTTGTTAGCTTGTGTCAAACACAGCAAGGAAGAAAAAATGAACTACTGGTGGTCAGTGCAGGCCTATTATCGGTCTCTCGTGCTATTTTAATGATCCGTGTCCAGAAAACTCCAAATAAATACTTGTTTTTCCGTCGATGATGATCGATTACTCTGGCTATGGTAGGCCACAATTGACATTATAATTGGTGAGCAATTGTTTGTTGCCAACATCCTACAGTTAGTAGAATGTACATTTCATATTCAGAAGTAGTAAATGGACTATATTAAAATCTTGCGAAATTCTACTTAATTGCTTCCTCGTTGGAGAAGTAAAACAGCAGAGGCCAAAAAATAGAATGATAGTTACAAATGTTTCTATGTATAAGTTCACTAATGTGCTGAAGTTCCATTCTGAAATTTTCACTTTTGGGTTTCTGTGGAAGCATAGCAACACAAGTTGTAAATAACTACATTTCATCTCCATCCCTAAGATGTTTCAGTTTTGATTTTTCTATTTTAGCAGGAAGAAGAAAGGTAGTTTAGGATTTAATATCTTGTTGGTATCGAGGTTGTTCTATCATATACAAAACTGACTTCATTACTTTATTTTTATTGTTTTCACTGTGCAGTGACTCATCGAGATTTTGAGCACAAAAGAATAGGAGGTTATGGACTCATTCCACGTGTAGTAACAGACATTTAGGACAATTTTTTACTTTACATAAAGAAGTAAAAATATTCTTGAAAGATTTTATTTGTATTATACAATGAATCATCATACATTTCAGTATGGGCTGCAGAACATTCAAGACCTGAGACATATCAGGAAGTAATTAGCATCATCGTCTCTTCTAGTGTCTTGATGTGCTTTCATCAAAAGTATTTTGTCCATTTTCAAATTCAATATTTTTCCCACTGTTCCGCCCCCCCCCCCCCCCTCCCTCCCTTTAATGATGCAGTGGATAACAGCTGCAATGGTTCATCCGACTGTCTTGTGACACACGGTGATAGGCAAAAATTCTTGAAGTAATGCTATTTGCCTCATTGGGTTTATTTGTACTGATGAGGAACTGTGCATATCTCTTGGAATTAAGGTAGCTTTGAAGAAATTGTGATGAAACCAAGGCCAAGTGGAACTTCTTTTCAGTGGACCTTTCCCTGGATCACCTGACCTGGTTTTGCCATGTCTTGTTTCCATTTTAATTTCACTATTTTAATTTGAACAGTAATAAAAATTTGTAAAAAGATGTCACTCTTTAGTTCCCCATCGTTACAGATGTACGAAAATAGATGGAGGAGGTAAATGTAGGTGGACTCACTGACTTTGTATGTGTCATAGAATACTTGTAATATTTCCTCACTGATTGTGAAATGTGAAGGAACTTCTTCTTTAACACAAAAAAGGAAAAAGAAAAAAAAAATGTGTAGTGACATTTCTGATGGAAGGGAGACAGGAGACACCTGATATGTGTATTGTAGAAGCTGACGAATTGCATAATGGCTTACGCCGGCCACTGGCTCATGCCAGCAATATTAAATATTCCGCCAGTGTGGCCTGCCTCTTGCTGTACCGTTGCAACATGGCTGCCAGTGTAAACACCACAATGCAAAACAATAGGTTTGATTCTCCGGCACGTCACAACTCGGTTCTGCACTTCTTGGGCCAACCTGACGTGTATTGGCTCAATGCACAATGTGAACACACCCTTAAGCAATGTTTGACTGAAACAGGGAAAAGTAATACAATAGAGGTTGAATAGGTAGCTTTGAGAGATGAAATACAAAAAGCAGCAAAGGATCAAATAGGCAAAAAGACAATGTCTAGTAGAAGTCATTGGCTATCACAAGAGATATTAAATTTAACTAACAACAGGAGAAAGTATAAAATGCACAAAAGAAGCAAACAATAGGAAATACGGATGTCTATAAATGAGATTAACAGTAAGCACTAAATGGCAAAGCAAGAACGCTGCAAGCTGTAGAAGCATGCATGACTATGAGAAAGATAGATCTATCAAAGAAACATTTGCAGAAAAGCGAAGCAGCTGTATAAATATCAAGAACTCGGATGGTAAGCCACTAAAAAGCAAAAGACTGAAAGATGGAAGAGTACTGGTATCTAGAAGTGCTATAAAAAGGAAAGAAATTTGATGAAGATAAGAGTGGAGAAATAATACTGCAAGAAGAATTTGACGAGCACTATGAAAGTATGGTGGGTCCTGTTTCAGGCTGACTGATTTACATTCACCACTATCAAAAGAGAAGAATTCTGATATCCACCACCCTCAACAGGATGCATATTAATACTGTGGCACAAGGGTTAATGAATGCTAATTTACTTTGGTCCTCACACATGTACAAATGAGGTAGCTAATTTCTCATCGATACAACTGTTAAAGAAATTATGTGAGCTGGAAAAGGAAGTTAACTGATAAACATGAATCAATAAGACAATGTGCTAAACTAGAACAAATAGATTTGTTTCCATAAGGACAAAACTGATACTTGGATCTCGACCCAGAATATTAGAGTGGCAGATTGTACTAAAATCATGAACATAAACAAGATTTGATGATAGTTTGCTAACAATATATGCCTGTGTTCCTAGTTGGACTACAGCAGATGTGCCATGGATGCTACTGTGAACCGAGGACCACTAATACTAATGTGGAATTCACCTAACACAAAATGGTGACTGACCTCACGTAGAAAAGACATGGGTTTGCATGCAAACATAGGGGCACTGACTGCAGCTACTGCAGATGGCAACATGGTGGTGGAAATGTAGCTCGGAATTCCCTATCTGCTAGTGCTGCAACACTTCACCAAAACTGTTGTGACTCGCCGATCTTTCAAAGTGACGCCGCGCAGTTACGCGCGTCCTCTACATGCGGCACTGTCTGCCAGCCATGCAGCAGCAGTGCCACCTAAGCGGTCAGCCAGCCAGCGGCCGCTGGACTTGGACTCAGTTATGATTTGACTGTTTAAGTGTACACACGTCTTACTCTGTCTACTTGATCTGTGACTTTCATGTATTGCGTCTCCCTTGAAAAGTATTTGTTCAATTTGAAGTTATAGCAAAAACTGCAGACGTATGACGTGAACTGACAGGTGTATGGTGATGATGTCGAAGCTGCAAGAGTTGTCACCTGCCCAGTGTCCCGTCTGCCATACTCCGGAGTGGAGCACAATTAATTCAAGGCCACTTGAAAAGTTAATTTTTGACCAGAAGTCCAAACTAGCTCAACTCTGCATGAATTTCTCCATGGATACGAGGTGGAATCCAAAATTTTCGGGACTGGTGCTGCCCTCTGGAAAGTAGGAGTAGTAGATCTTTGCACTGCTAGGTAGCGAAAGCTGCATATCTGATGACTCAGTGTACGGAGTGGCATTCAGCTGGGAGGACATGTTGCGTGTCCACAGTGATTTCCATAATACTCTGTGTTTGGTGTGTGGTGATTTTACGATGGGTCTGTGAACAGAATAGCACATGTGTATCAAATTCTGTGCAAATCTCAGGTAAAGTGCTATGGAGACCCTTTCAATGATTCAACAAATGTTTGGGGGACAGAGCATGAGCGGTACATGTGTGTATGTGAGTGGGAGAGCCCAGGCTCTCCAAGACCTAAAAAAGCAAGACAGGTGAAGAGCAAAGTAAAGAGCATGATCATCGTTTTCTTTGATACCAAGGGAATTGTGCACAAAGAATTTGTTCCACCCAACCAAACAGTGAATTCTGCATATTACTGTGATGTTTTGCGTCAGCTCCGTGAAAACGTGCAGTGACAACGGCCCAAACTTTGGAATCAATGGAACTGGCTGCTGCATCACGACAATGCACCCTGTCACATGTCCTTGCTCACCAGGACCTTTTTGGCAAAAAACAACATGGCGGTTGTACCCCACCCACCGTACTCGCCAGATTTGGCACCTTGTGACTTTGCACTATTCCCAAAACTGAAACTCAAGTTAAAAGGTCATCGGTTCGACACTCTAGAGGGGATTCAAGAGGCATCGCTGGCAATGATAAACACCCTCAAAGAACAGGACTTCCAGAAAACGTTTGACCAGTGGCAGAAACACTGGGACCAGTGGGTACGTGCGGATGGGAACTACTTCGAAGGTGATGGTGACCATTAGTCCAAAGGTAAGCTTTTCAACAGATGGCAGCACCAGTCCCAAAAATTTTGGATAGCACCCCATGCAGAAGAGATAAGCGACTTTACTCTCCAATTGCCCAGAAGCGAGTGCCCTGACCTCTATTTCACCACAACACAGATATGCATCCCGTTGCTCTCGAAAATTGACAGTCCTGGCATAGCAATGAAACTAGCACCAATCATGACTCCAAGACAGATGCTCTCTGCTTCCACTACAACAGAAAAACACCATGCACCAATCTCAAGGCGCCCACCAAGACTGAAAGGCTACTTTAAATTTGGACAGACATTGCAGTCCGCCGACCAGTCAAGGGCCCCACCAAGTCCACGTAGGGACAATTCAAGCGTGGGGTGAAATGACTAGATGTGTAAATTTGTTGGTGTATGTGCAGTGCCTGTCCAGCAGGTGTACCACAGAGCCAGTTGGCAATTGCTGGAAATTCTAATACCTGAAGCAGTGCAGGCACCATAGCCCAGCATCCGCTGCACGGCTACAAAACAAGGCTTCTAGCAACACAAGAGAGCAAGCAGTAAAGCGATTTGGCTGATGCAGAGCAGGGGCAACCTGACGGCGACTTAAAAGATTGACTGTGACTTTGAGGCCCTTCAGCACTTTTACATTTTGTCCTCACTTCCTTCTGGGAAAGTTACTGACTTGCCATACTGACGCAATCCCCAGCCACCCTGCCTCGGCTGAATGCAACCACGGTGTATGAAGGTGAAACATAGTATTAAGAAAAATCCCCTCATTGATGGAATTCGTACCTCGTGCTCCATAAAAGATACAAAATGACAACATGTAAGTTATGTTCTATTTGCATATTGAATTACTAAAACGAAAGGGAAAGGAACTGCTGGGTTTTCCAATGAGAGTGGAGGGGCCAGAAGGGCCTGTCACCTTTCAACTGGACAAACTAAATTGAAATCTGTCACCTGCAGTAGATGACATGCCCCCATATTATTGAGGTTTGGAGGAACGTATCATGACAAAATTATTCCACGTTTTATTCTAGATACATGAGATGTGAAATACAATAAGACTTCAAGGAAAATGTAATAATCCTAGTTCAAAAGAAGGAAGACAAGAATATGACATAACTATCAGTGTAATAAGGCATGGTTGAAGAACAAACAAATTATTTACAGAAGAATGGAAGCAGAGGTCACGTAAAATTGTTGGGTTCAAGGGAAGTCTAGAACACATGAGGCATTGCACACTGATTCTACAACTTATCTCAGAAGGTAGATTAAAAAAAGGGGGAAGCTACATTTATAAGATTAATGTTATTGTTGTGGCCTTCAGTCCTGAGACTGGTTTGATGCAGCTCTCCATGCTAATCTATCCTGTGCAAGCTTCTTCATCTCCCAGTACTTACTGCAACCTACTTCCTTCTGAATCTGCTTAGTGTATTCATCTCTTGGTCTCCCTCTACGATTTTTACCGCCCACGCTGCCCTCCAATGCTAAACTTGTGATCCCTTGATGCCTCAGAACATGTCCTACCAACTGATCCCTTCTTCTTGTCAAGTTGTGCCACAAACTCCTCTTCTCCCCAATTCTATTCAATACCTCATCATGAGTCATGTGATCTACCCATCTAATCTTCAGCATTCTTCTGTAGCACCACATGTTGAAAGCTTCTATTCTCTTCTTGTCCAAACTATTTATCGTCCATGTTTCATTTGCATACATGGCTACACTCCATACAAATACTTTCAGAAATGACTTCCTGACACTTAAATCTATACTCGATGTTAGTAAATTTCTCTTCTTCAGAAACGCTTTCCTTGCCATTGCCAGTCTACATTTTATATCCTCTCTACTTCAACCATCATCAGGTATTTTGCTCCCCAAATAGGAAAACTCCTTTACTACTTTGTCTCATTTCCTAATCTAATTCCCTCAGCATCACCTGACTTAATTTGACTACATTCCATTATCGTCGCCCTTTTTGCTTTTGTTGATGTTCATCTTGTACCCTCCTTTCAAGACACTGTTCATTCCGTTCAACTGCTCTTCCAAGTCCTTTGCTGTCTCTGACAGAATTACAATGTCATCGGCGAACCTCAAAGTTTTTATTTCTTCTCCATGGATTTTAATACCTACTCCGAATTTTTCTTTTGTTTCCTTTACTGCTTGCTCAATATACAGATTGAATAATATCGGGGAGAGGCTACAACCCTGTCCCACTCCCTTCCCAACCACTGCTTCCCTTTCATGCCCCTCGTCTCTTATAACTGCCATTTGGTTTCTGTACAAATTGTAAATAGCCTTTCGCTCCCTGTTATTTTACCCCTGCCACCTTTAAAATTTGAAAGAGAGTATTCCAGTCAACATTGTCTAAAGCTTTCTCTAAGTCTACAAATGCTAGAAATGTAGGTTTGTCTTTCCTTAATCTTTCTTCTAAGATAAGTCGTAAGGTCAGTATTGCCTCACGTGTTCCAACATTTGTACGGAATCCAAACTGATCTTCACCGAGGTCGGCTTCTACCAGTTTTTCCATTCGTCTGTAAAGAATTTGCGTTAGTATTTTGCAGCTGTGACTTATTAAACTGATAGTTCAGTAATTTTCACATCTGTCAACACCTAGATTTAGGATTGCAATTATTATATTCTTCTTGAAGTCTGAAGGTATTTCACCTGTCTCATACATCTTGCTCACCAGATGGTAGAGTTTTGTCAGGACTGGCTCTCCCAAGGCCGCCAGTAGTCCTAATGGAATGTTGTCTACTGCCGGAGCCTTGTTTCGACTCAGATCTTTCAGTGCTCTGTCAAACTCTTCCCGCAGTATCGTATCTCCCATTTCATCTTCATCTACATCCTCTTCCATTTTCATAATATTGTCCTCAAGTACATCACCCTTGTATAGACCCTCTATATACTCCTTCCATCTTTCTGCTTTCCCTTCTTTGCTTAGCACTGGGTTTCCATCTGAGCTCTTGATTTTCATACAAGTGGCTCTCTTTTATCCAAAAGTCTCTTTAATTTTCCTGTAGGCAGTATCTATCTTACCCCTAGTGAGACAAGCCTCTACATCCTTACATTTGTCCTCTAGCCATCCCTGCTTAGCCATTTTGCACTTCCTGTTGATCTCATTTTTGAGACGTTTGTATTCCTTTTTGCCTGCTTCATTTACTGCATTTTTATATTTTCTCCTTTCATCAATTAAATACAATATTTCTTCTGTTACCCAAGGATTTCTACTAGTCCTCGTCTTTTTACCTACTTGATCGTCTGCTGCCTTCACTACTTCATCCCTCAGAGCTACCCATTCTTCTTCTACTGTATTTCTTTCCCCCATTCCTGTCAATTGTTCCCTTATGCTCTCCCTGAAACTCTGTACAACCTCTGGTTCTTTCAGTTTATCCAGGTCCCATCTCCTTAAATTGCCACCTTTTTGCAGTTTCTTCAGTTTTAATCTACAGGTCATAACCAATAGATTGTGATCAGAGTCCACATCTGCCTCTGGAAATGTCCTACAATTTAAAACCTGGCTCCTAAATCTCTGTCTTACCATTATATAATCTATCTGATACCTGTCAGTATCTCCAGGATTCTTCCATGTACACAACCTTCTTTTATGATTCTTGAACCAAGTGTTAGCTATGATTAAGTTATGCTCTGTGCAAAATTCTACCAGACGGCTTCCTCTTTCATTTCTTACCCCCAATCCATATTCACCTACTATGTTTCCTTCTTTCCCTTTTCCTACTCTCGAATTTCAGTCACCCATGACTATTAAATTTTCGTCTCCCCTCACTACCTCAATAATTTCTTTTATCTCATCATACATTTCATCAATTTCTTCATCATCTGCAGAGCTAGTTGGCATATAAACTTGTACTAATGTAGTAGGCATGGGCTCCGTGTCTATCTTGGCCACAATAATGCGTTCACTATGCTGTTTGTAGTAGCTTACCTGCAGTCCTATTTTTATTCATTATTAAACCTACTCCTGCATTACCCCTGTTTGATTTTGTATTTATAACCCTGTATTCACCTGACCAAAAGTCTTGTTCCTCCTGCCACCGAACTTCACTAATTCCCACTATATCTAACTTTAACTTATCCATTTCCCTTTTTAAATTTTCTAACCTACCTGCCCAATTAAGGGATCTGACATTCCACACTCCGACCCGTAGAACACCAGTTTTCTTTCTCCTGATAATGACGTCCTCTTGAGTAGTCCCCACCCAGAGACCCGAATGGGGGACTATTTTACCTCCGGAATATTTTACCCAAGAGGACGCCATCATCATTTAACCATACAGTAAAGCTGCATGCCCTCAGGAAAAATTACGGCTGTAGTTTCCCCTTGCTTTCAGCCGTTCACAGTACCAGCACAGCAAGGCCGTTTTGGTTAATGTTACAAGGCCAGATCAGTCAATCATCCAGACTGTTGCCCCTGCAACTACTGAAAAGTCTGCTGCCCCTCTTCAGGAACCACATGTTTGTCTGGCCTCTCAACAGATACCCCTCCGTTATGGTCGCACCTACGGTACGGCCATCTGTATCGCTGAGGCACGCAAGCCTCCCCACCAACGGCAAGGTCCATGGTTCATGGGGGGGGGGAGGATAAGATTAATAGATTTATAGAAATCTTTGACAATAGTAACTGGACTACACTCCGAAATTCTGAAGGTAGAAGGGATAAAATACAGGGAGTTAAAGGTTATCTACAACTTTTGCAGAAACCAGATGGAGCTATAGGAGTTGAATGAAATGTAAGGGGGGAGGTATTTGAGAAATGGATGAGACAGTGTTGTTGCCTATCTCAGAGGTTATTGAATCAGTACACTGAGCAGGCAGTAAAGAAAACTGAGGAGAAATGTGGAAATATAATAAAAGTTAGGGGAGAATAAGTAAAAGCTTTAAAAGTTTGTGGATCACATTGTAATTCTGTTGAAGAGAGCAAAGGACTTGGAATATAAGTAAAATGGAATTGATGGTATCTTGGAAAAGAGGCTGTGAGATGAACATCAACAAAAGTAAACAAGGATAATAAAATGGAATTAGATTATTAAATGAAGCACACAAAGTGCTATATGAATTTTACTAACAAATTATGGCTGAAGAACAGAGGATATAAACACAGATTGGCAATAGCAAGAAAAGCATTTCTGAAGAAGAGGAATTTGTTAATGACTAATATAAATTAAAGGCACAGTTGTCATTGAGGCAATACAATTTGCCATACGACACATTACAGTAAATGTCATATGTGCAATAATGTGCAACAGTTACCCATGCGACATTATTGTTAGAACTTGCCTGCAAAAGGCAAAGAGCCCGAGTTGAAGTCTCAGTCCAGCACACGGTTTTAATCTTCCAGAAAGTTTGATATCATTGCACACACTGCTGCAGAGTGAAAAGTTCATTCTGGAAACATCCTCCAGGCTGTGGCTAATCCACATCTCCACAGTTCTGCTTCTTGCTGGAGTACTAGTCATGCAAGTTTTGCAGAAGAGCTTATGTGAAGTTTGGGAGGTAGGAGATGAGGTAGTGGTGAAAGTAAAGCTGTGAGGGCAGGCCATGAGCTGTGCTTGGGTAGCTCAGTCAGTAGAGCACTTCCCGGTGAAAGGCAAAGGTCCTGAGTTTCAGTCTCAGTCAGGCACACAGTTTTGATATACCAAGAAGTTTCATATCGGCACACACTCCATTGCAGAGTGAAAACTTCATTCTGCACATTCGTGTTCCCACAGAAGTAATATGACAAATAACAAGACACAACAGGCGGCAATAGCCTTGTATGTGGCACGTCAGTGCATCCTCATCGTGGACAACTTCCAAATACGTCGTGTTTTTACTTGTGACTGGAAAGAGGTATAGCTCTCCTTCCAGTGGTAGAAACAATTTCGATTTGTTAGTGACATTTGGTATGCCACACTGTATGACCTAAAATGCATCATATGTGAAGTGGCTGGCGACTACATTTTTTATTGCAAACTTTTCTAAATATGTGCTGTGGTTTGCTTAATTTCGAAGTATCACAATAACTATGGACAATAATAGAAAGTAAACCAGTTCATTATCAAGTTGTAATGTTAGACTATAAGATGCAAAAAAATCAATTTTTCACTGAATGGTTTCCTCAAAATTGAATGAAAAAGATTGCGAAGCGGAGAACATGAGTGAATACCAAATCAGTGATTTTTAAATTTTTGTTTTGTCCAGTAAGTAAATGGAGACAGATGCAGCATTGCTTCATCCACATAAAACGGTTTTTTTAGACACATCAGATGACATGAAATTTCCCTTCTCTTGCATTGTGTGATACAGTTGTGTGAATCAATCAGCATTTCATGTTGCACTGGTTGATACAACAGAAAATCATATCAATGTTTTATCGCTGTCATGCAAGATTGAACAAGTTAAATTGTTTCCACATGCTCCACCATTGTAGGTGACTTCTGTGTCATAATGCAAGTCACATTGCATATTTTATCACATATTCCATTGCTGCAGTAAGAACTACATCTGAGACTTAAGAAATCTTTCCTGAAAGTATTTGTGTGGAATGTTGCCTCTTTCAGAAGTAAAATATATCCAATAAAGAGTATAGAAAAGAAAAGAATAGAAGCATTTGAAGTATGGAGCTTTAGAAGAATGCTGAAGATTAGAGGGCGGGAAAGTTAACTAATAAAATTGTACTGAATTGAACTAAGGAAAAAAAGAAATGTATAACTCAACGTAAGTAATATAAGGGCTTGATTGATACACCTGATGCAATATGTCCACCAGCATCCACAAGCTCTACTTTGTTTAGTACAGAACTCCACCGACAAACTTCTTTCAGAAATTGTTGAGGAATACCTTCTGAGTATTTTGGTATAAGTGACCCATGGTCTCTGGTGGCTTGTTAAGAGTTTTTATTTTATGTGTTGTCCCAGATAGCCTTGTATCTGTATTGGACTGAAAACGGTGCAAATGTCAATGGTATGCACTTTGTGCCTTGTCAGAGTACTTGCTGTTACAAAAGTAATACCCATTTTGCTCTTCGCCTTCAGTACTGCTTGGTTCTGTCTTAGGTTTGTTTTTCTGACAGTTTATGTTGTACATCAGCAGTGATGCACAGCTGTATAGATAGGTTTACTGACGAAGAGTTAGCCCATATGCACCTTATGTATGGACTCATAGAATTTATGGAAGAGCAGCCCAATCATGCTATGCTGAACTGTTCCCACAGTGATGGCAGGTGCATCAAAGTATAGTGTTACATCTAAGGGTTGTTGCATTACTCTGTTTTGTTTGTTGTACATGCATATTACAGGCTTCTTCATTATTGTGAAGGTATTATCACAGAAACAAGGGTGATTGTGGGAACAAACCGAATAAATCACAATCGCATTATTACTCTGTAACGAGCCACGAGAGGCCACGGGCCCCTTATATGAAAATACTGAGGAGGTATCCCTAAAGAACCTCCGAAAGTTTGTCAGTCGAGTTCTGGTTCATCCCATATAGTGCAGTACTATGCATTAATTTGTGTTTTTTTACTGAGTTGACACCGCTGTACAGGAAATCAAGCACAGCATCTAGTTCAATTTCTTTGATTTTGTCTTTTGAAACTTTACCATTTTGTCTTTTGAAACTGTATCTTCAGCAGAGTTTTTATTATTAATTCTTATGAAATTTTATTGTCACACTACATCCATTATAAATTTGAGTGCTAATATTTATTTTTTGTGAACATTGAGACATCCTTTATCATATAATATGAGCACAAATGGTTTTAGTTCAAATGGATCCCTTTCCGCAACTTTCAAAACGCTGTAGAAATAACACCACTGGTCAGAATGACGTCAAATTGCTACGGAACATTATCGGAGATGGGGGAAAACGTATGGCAGAAGGAAAAAATTGTGTGAAAATTGATTAATAGATGGTGCTGTATGTGTCAGAATACATAAATGAAAACACCTGTCATGCATACGACTCATTGAAGTTGGTATAAACACACTGGGTACACAACTTATCCTCCTTTGCATCTGCGACATTTGCCATGACTGTCTCAATGCAGGATCATGCTCTGCTTGTAAAGCTGTATTACAAGAATGATGACTGTGCACACATCGCTCTGTAGAAGTTCCGGACACTGAAGAGTTTGAAAAAAGATGTTGGTCCAATGACTGCCTTGGGTCTGGAGAAAATGATTCAGAAATCTGAAAAGACAGGTTCTTTTAGTGTACAACCTGGTAGAGGGAGGAAACGAATTGATTCAACATTGGTGGAAGCAGTGGCCACAGCAATGCAGGAGGAGACGAGTGGTGGTGTGCACACATGTAGTGCATGGAGAAGTGCCAGAACGTTGGACATACCTGTGAGCAAAGTGCACAAAATGCTACAAAACATCCTTCTTTGCTATCCATTCAAAATTACCAACGTGCACGAGTTACTCCCCGTTGACCTGCCAGCAAGAGAGACCCTTGCTTTAGAATTTCTTGCTTGCAGGGAAGTGGGCAATGATTGGCCGTGGAAGATTTTGTGGACAGACAAAGCACACTTCCATCTGACAGGATATGTAAATACTCAGAATTGTTGAATATGGGCAATGAAAAATCCACACACAAATCAACCAGTACCACTCCATCCTGAAAAGGAAAGTGGTGCGGGTTTACAGCATCGTTTATCATATGGCCATATTTTTTCAAAGAGACAGGTGCTTCCGGTCATGTTACCTGTACTGTCACTGATAAGCACTATGAGTGTCTTTTTGCACAACCATGTCATTCCAATTCTCCAGCAGCATGGATGTGTGGATGGGATCGTTTTTATGCAAGATGGCCCAACTCTGCACATTGCAAATCCAGTAAAGCATTTCGGAAATGCTAGAATTGTCAGCCACCATTTCCCTACAGTCTGGCCATCCCGATCACCTGATCTTAATCTGTGTGACTTCTGGCTGTGGGGCTATCTGAAAGATGTTGTGTTTTCTGATTGCAAACTTAGATGCATTGACGGCATACATTGCGCAACACATTCTGAATGTGACCCTGGAAACACTTTGATAAGATGTGGAACATGCTGTTTCTCAATTTCAACTTGTTCCAGAAAATGGGGGACAGCATATTGAACATGTTTTGCGAAAGTCACACAGAAATTAATAATCTGATATGATTTTGATTGGTTCTTTTTACGCGGTTTTTGGCCTCAGGACAATTGAAAATCGATGTGATTGATGCTTTTTATGCAGTATTTGGCCGCAGGACAATTAAAAACTGATGTGAGTGATGCTTTTTATGCAGTTCTTGGCCTCAGGACAATTAAAAACTGATTTTTCCCATCCCATGTGATACGACATTGCTGTGGTGGATGGGCTTACATAACCAATAGTATCACACCTGTACACCCATGAACACTGAGTAGTACAATTTGTTTAACGTCAGATGTACACCTTAGGCAATGTTGTATGATTCATTTGTTATTTGTAGTCGACCACTATTAAATTATGACGCTTACAGTACCATCTATTGCTACGTTTTGTTGCTATTGCCATACGTGTATCCCCTTCTCCAATTATATTCTGTTGCAATTTGACATCATTATGACCAGTGGTGTTATTTCTACAGCGGTTTGAAAGTTTAACTTTAATTATAATCACCCTGTGTTTTTAGTGTTTACCTTCTTCTTCTTTCGTTGCACCCTCTTTGGGGTACGCTGGATCAATCATTTCTTTGTGCGTTGTTCTTTTCTTAGGGCCCAGTATTTCTTCATTCTTTCTGATCTTCTTCTCCTCTCTTCTTCCGAGATGAAGGATTTGGACTTTTGTGTGGATTTGTCTTGGAACCTTATGTTTTCATCTTTAGTAATTAATTTAGCAGTTCGATCAATAAGTGAATTTTCTGAAATATTTAATTCCACTAGGTCTTCCTCAGTTTCTTTAAACCAGTTGGGCTTCGTGTTTCAGTTACGGAAGAAGTCAAAGATTTGTTTAGTTAATCTGTTGGAATTCATTCTGAGAAGATGACCATAAAAATTTATTCTCCTTTTTCGCGTAGAATCTGAAAGTTTTTCAATTTTCTTGTAGAGAGTTTCATTTTTGATGTATATAATCTTATTGTCTTGAAATTTTGGTCCAATGATTTTTCTTAAAATTTTTCTTTCCTTTACCTCAAGTTTCTCCATTTGGCCTTTGAAATTCATGTTAAGTGTTTCTGCTGCATACAGTGCTTCTGGCTTAACCACTGTCTTGTAATGTGTAATTTTGGACCCCCATGAAAGGGATTTTTTGTTGTATGTATTTTTTGTTAGTTGGAAGGCCAATTCAAGTTTATTTTTTCTGGATTCCATTGCTTTGCTTTCCCCAGCATTCCAAGTAATCCATTCTCCGAGATATTTGAATTCTTTTACTATTTCAATCTTCTGTTCTTGAACTTTGAGGTATTTACATGAGTGCTTGATGTTTGTCAATATCTTAGTTTTTTCAGAGGAGATGTTAAGACCAATTTTAGCTGCTTGTTTCTTTAGTTCAAGGATTTGCTCCCGTGCTTCTTCCATTGTTTCAGCAAACAGGGCCATATCATCTGCAAAAGCAATGCAATTTACTTTAAGGTTCTTCTTTTTGCAACCCAGTCTTATACCACTCTTAATATATGTGTTCCATTCTCTGACTACTTTCTCAAGCGCCCATCGCCCTGTCGCACTCCTGTTTTTATTTCAAAGGGTTCCGATAGTTCGCCCATAAATTTAACTTTCGAAAATGTATTTGTAAGGGTCGCTTTTATTATATTAGTTGTTTTCGTATCCAAACCCATTTCTTCCAGGACTGATAACAGAGATTCTCTATCAATCAAATCATATGCTTTTTTGAAATCAATGAAGGAGATTACGTATGTCTTTGCCCTTGATTTTTGGTCTGCCATAATGTTTTTGAGGTTTAATATTTGTTCCGAACATGATCTACCCTTTCTAAAACCTCCCTGGTATTCCCTGATTTGCAGATCCATTTGCGCCTCTGCCCTGTTCAAAAGGACTTTAGAAAGAATCTTGTACGTTATATCCAGCAGCGATATTCCTCTGTAATTGTTGGGGTCTGTCTTCAAACCTTTCTTGTGGATAGGGTGGATGAGAGCTGTTCTCCATTCTGCGGGGATCTCTTCTTCTTTCCAGATTTGATCAAAAACACACTTTAGGGATGTAACTGCATTTTTGTCAGCCTTTTTCCATAGTTCGGCCACTATTTGATTTTCTCCGGACGCCTTGTTGTTTTTAAGTTCTGAAATGACCTTCTGTAGTTCTTCAGTCGTCGGTGGTTCTGAATCCGGCTTCTCACGGTTGTTTGGAATGGATTCAAATTTTTCAAGGATGGGTTCACAATTCAAGAGTTTCTCAAAGTAGACTGCTAGTATTTTGCAGTTTTCCGTGTTGTTGTGAGTGATGGTCCCATTTACATCTCGAAATTGGAGGGTGGGTGCTTTGTATCTTGATAACCTTTGTTTGAAAGTTCTGTAAAAGCTCCTTGTGTTGTTTTTAGCAAATTCTTCATCAATTTGGAGGAGAGTTTTGTTTTCATGTGTCTTCTTAATCCTTTTTATATTTTTATCTGCCAGTTTTCTAACTGTAATGAAATTCAGTCTACTTTCTTCTGTTTTCTGTGATTGCCAATTTTGCCATGCCTGTTTTCTTGTTTCAATGAGGGCATCACATTCCAGCGACCACCAGGCATGTTTTTTTTACTTTTTTTGTTAGGTGCTATCCGTTCAGCTGTACTAATGAGGTTTTCCTTGATATCCCCCCAGCTTTGTGTCTGAATGGTTTCTGTTGCTTTTGTGAATTCATCTGATTTTAATATCTTTTCTGTGCTATACTTCTGACCCTTAATTTGTTTCATGCTGCGTTTCCTGTTTGGGATGACTTTGAACTTAATTTTAGAACGGTAATGGTCTGAATCCAAGTTTGCACCCCTGAGTACCCTAACGTTCATGATTTCTTTGCTAGAAATCTTCTTGATTGCCACATGATCAAGTTGAAATTCCCCAAGGCTAGGATTTGGGGATACCCATGTCTTTTGTTTTCGTGGTAGTTTCTTGAAAGCTGTGGATTTAAGAATTAAATTGTGTGCTTGGCAAAGTTCTTTTAGTCTCACACCATTTCTGTTTGTTCTCTTGTGTGCAGGATAGTTTCCAACTATTTTCTTATATCTTTTTTCTTTACCAATCTGTGCATTAAAATCTCCAAGAAAAATGATGATGTTTTTATCTGGAATTTTCTGAATAATGTCATCTAGATGATTCCAAAAGGCCTCCACTTTTTCTTTGTTTTTCCTGTTATCCTCGTTTATAGGGACATGTGCATTGATAATTGTGTAGATTTTGTTTGTGCTTGTGAATGTAAGACTTGAGATTCTTTCTGATTTGGAATCAAAGCCAACTATTGAGTTCAAGATTTGTTTGTTGATTATAAAGGCTGTCCCAAGATGTGGTACATTTTTCATTACTCTCGGTCCCACTTTCCCTTTGTATATCCTAAAGCCTTCGGAATCGAAGGTATCTGTATCCATGTATCGTGTTTCTTGAATGGCTGTTATGAGTATGTTGTGGTTCTTCAGCGTATTTGTTAGATGTTTTAGTTTTCCAGTTTTCAACAATGAGTTTGCATTGAAAGTTGCTAGGTACGTTGATTGCCTATATTGAAATTTGGATGAGATTCCAAGACATTCCGACTTGTCTTTGTGCAATGTTGCAGACTCCCCAGAATCCGAATGTCTGCTGACGTACTGGCGTACGGTGGATCGTCCACCTGGGGTAAAATAGTTTACATCACGCACTTCCATGATTGATGAAAGTTATTTTGAGTGTGGCCCAAAGGCCACAAAATGTACAACCAAGATTGTGGGTCCTGGAGGTAGTTCTTCCACTCTCTCCGCCATTGGGAATCTGAACTTCCTCTTCCGCCTTTGAGACCGTTGACCAGGTTTCACCTAGTAACCCTAGGCAGGGGCCCTTACAGGGTGCTACCATCCGGAGCCAGATGGACCCAGGTTTTTTTTAACGAGGTGTTACTCCTCCCCCTCCTCCTTCCTCATCACTTGCGAAATGAGGCCCCGGACTTGGGACCGGCAGTGGTGGAGTGTTTACCTTATTAGTGTGTCTTTTACAAAATATGACTTATCTTTTCAAAATTTTTGTTCCAGATACTTTTATTGGCAGCGTTATTTCTCTTTGCATGGAAAGAAGAGGCATACAAAAGACAGCCACAAATATTGACAATAACAGGGTAATGATGCAGTTTATTCTGCCATTAAATGAAATTATTGTTGATTTTCATGATGAGTTAAAATCTGTATCATCAGGCTATGCAAGTTTTGATTATGAAGACCATGGATATGTCCCATCACAGCTGGTAAAGGTAAGAAAAATGTCCTCACTGTATTGATCTCATGGTACGTCTAGCTTGCATTTGTGTGTCATTCTAACGTTGGGTTTTAATGTGGCTCAGTTGATACTGACAATGGCTGTGGTACGTCATGATCCTGGACACCGACAATTTTCAATAAAAAATTTATTTTAATGTGACTATGTTTGGTTCCAGTATGTAATTCCATTCTGATGATATTGCCCTTAGGTTCATAAAAGTTTCTATTGAATATTCATAAAACCAAGCAGTTGTTAACATTAATTTTTTCAATTACTAAATTAAAATTTCACATGATAGAGGAAATTTTCTTCTAATACAGAAACATCACCAACTTGACCTTATATTTTAATGAGGACAAAGCACACTTGCAAGATATCAGCCCCAGCAGGCAATCTCATGTGAAAATTTGGGCTGTAATTCTAACAATAAGCAGTTATGCTCAAAGTACAGCTTTTAAACTTACGAGTGCAATGGTTGTTTATCATTTGCTCCACCTTTCTGTAACCACCCAATGCCTGAGCACGAAGTATTGTACAAGAGAGTGAGTGAGAGATTTGTGAAATACTGCTTTGACATTGGTAACATGTTTTGTTTGTGGTGTCAAAGTGTGTGGTTTCTTATATTCTGTATACTGTAGCTGGTGCCAGTGATCTCTTTCCTTTGAACATTTTTATGTTGTAATTCACAAATGCAGTTTAAATGGAAATGAACGAGTGTGTCCTTCAAGAAGTAGCATAGTATTCTTTAATTATTAACATTGCTGTTTTGTGTTTTTTCTTTGAATTTTAAACCTGGCACTGTTAAAATGAAGTACATTTGCAGGAAATGCACTATTCTTCAATGTGATTGGCACAATTAAATTGTAAATCAAAAATCATTAATTACATTCCATAATAATTCAATTACATTCCATAATAATTCTTTAGTTGCTTAGTTTTATTCAAATTGATTTTGAGACATATATATAGCTGTAGAATATCAATATGAACAAATTATTAAAATAATACCAAATATATAAGTGTGTGAGGTTAACATTACGTATTATTTTTTGTGCAGGATAACTTGTTCTCGAACAAGATTTCGAAAACACGTTGGGCACATGTGTCCACCTCCACCCTCTTCTTCCCTAGCCTTCACCGTCCCACAAATAATAGGGCTTTGGTTGTCATTCTGCTGTAAAGTACTTCATGCTCAGCCATTAGGCAGCTACACTGGGGTGGAGCGAGTGACAAACAACCAGTGCACTTATAAGTTTAAATGCTGTAGTTTCAGAAGGTCATGACTGGGTACTATTAGAATTATGGCATGAAATCTCATGCAGGATTAATTGCTGGGGCTGATGTCTTGCAAATGTGTTTTCCCTCCCCCTTCGTTAAAATATGGGGTCAAGTTGATGACATTTCTGTGTAAGACACATACACAGATAAGTATCACTACATGTGGAAAATTATGCCACAAACTGTGCAGCTCTCGTGTGTGTGGTGTAATCAGATGAATGGTAGTATTTGTTGTTAATAGATGTCACAGTCATGATAAATAGTAGAAATTCAGTTGCTTTAAAAATTGATGACAATAACTGTGCTATTACCCTTTTTTTTTTTTTTTCCAGCTTACAATAATGCTTAATGGTGTTGCCGTGGATGAACTCAGTACGATTGTACATATATCCAAAGCAGTAAGTTGTGGACGCAAAATGTGCGAAAAATTGAAAGAGATTATTCCAAGACAGATGATACAGGTAAACCATATATTTATGTCATTTAACTGGTATAAAGTTGCATTTCAAGAACAGACAGTCCATGCATCTTATGAAATTCAATCAGCAAGTTTGAAGATCACACACAGTTCTCACCAAGAAAAATTTCAAAATATGTGGAATATTCTTGAGATTCACTAAAGGTATATGTGACACAACTCTAAAACACCAACTTTGTCAAATGGTTGAGACAAGGGAAAATAACAGGCATATGCAGTTAAGGTGAGGGTGAATATGCTTCAGGGAGGAAAATCACTACAGAAGAGAATTGTTACAACAGAGACAAATACATTGATAAATGGAAAAAATATGAAAATAAAAAGTTGAGTATGTTAATATAAAAGAAATGGGTAATCACAGGTGTAACTGTGCCAGCAAGTGTGCAGAAGAATATTGGTGAAACAGAGAATTGATAATGAAAGATCCAGAAGGTAGTAGATGGTATCCAGATGTCTTTTTATGTCCATTGACTTCAGGAAATGTTCAATACAATGTTATCCAGTTACCTGATGAACAGAGTATAAGGTTAAGCAATATTGGACGTACTCATACTCTGTGATTTGATTGAAGCGTATACATTCTTGACAGACATAAATCGTTAGGCATAAAAGTTGCTTCAGGCATACCCCAAAGGAGGGTTATAGTACCATTACTGATCATGATATACTTGTGTTTGGAGCTCAAAATGTTTTAAATCCAAAACTGACATTCTCAGAAAATTGAATTTGAAAAGTTGACGGACTATGGTAATACAAATTATTAAGATAAGATGTGGCAAATGAATAAAATTAATATTTTATATTATTTCTTACAATGCTGTTCAGTTTCGCTTTCTGCCTTTATTTGGCATGAAGATGAGAGAGTTGCAAGACAACTTGTATTTAACTCACCTAACATTGATGAACTGGCAATTATTGTATGGATTTTGTCTTGTTTTATACATTACATAGCATTCTTTTAATATTGTTTCTTCTTTTTCTTAACGTACAAGTTACAGAAAAATGTAAAACAGTGAAATGTATTGTGAACTATCAAAGAAATTTTGCTACAGGTGACACACATGTACTAGACCCAACTACTTGCTTCCAGATAGTTTGAATTGACAGAATTGAATTGAAGATGACAGAATTAGAATTAATGATGCACAAGATGCTGAGACATTGTTGATCCCCACTAAGTAACAGTTATCTTGTTGCTTAATCATTTTTGATAAGTATGATAGCACACTTCCCTAATATTAGCAGATGTCATAAATTCTCAATAAAATTTGTGAAATTCTGGTAATAAAAATTCCGTACAAACCAATACAACCATCTTCTTTTCCTGCAGAATGAAGTGAGTCCCTGTGCACTTCTTTGACAGAGAAAGACTGCCAACTTTCCTCCATCTCCTAAAATTTACAGATTTAAATGGTTCAGTGTAATAGAGTGTTTCTTTGTATAACAATATTTAACAAAACTCTTTAGTGAAGTGTCTCATTTCTTCAGCTGACATGAGTGATCATTGCTGCCTACTTTGTGCTGCCTTAATTTTATTGAAGCAATTCTATAAGAAATGAATGGCTTGTTTTTTACTACAGTGCTGAATCATCTGTGACAAGGCAAGCAGCTGTTTGATCGAACCATAAATAAGCTTATTTTTTTATTTTGATAAGGCTGTTTGAAACAGGAGATACGATACGGCGTGAAGAGTTTGACAGAGCACTGAAAGATCTGAGTTGAAACAAGGCCCCGGGAGTAGACAACATCCATTAGAACTACTGATGGCCTTGGGAGAGCCAGTCCTGACAAAACTCTACCATTTGGTGAGCAAGATGTATGAAACAGGTGAAATACCCTCAGACTTCAAGAAGAATATAATAATTCCAATCCCAAAGAAAGCGGGTGTTGACAGATGTGAAAATTACCGAACAATCAGTTTAATAAGCCACAGCTGCAAAATACTAACATGAATTCTTTACAGACGAATGGAAAAACTAGTAGAAGCCGATCTCGGAGAAGATCAGTTTGGATTCCGTAGAAATGTTGGAACACATGAGGCAAAACTGACCTTACGACTTATCTTAGAAGAAAGATTAAAGAAAGGCAAACCTACGTTTCTAGCATTTGTAGACTTAGAGAAAGCTTTTGACAATGTTGACTGGAATACTCTCTTTCAAATTCTACAGGTGGCAGGGGTAAAATAACAGGGAGCAAAAGGCTATTTACAATATGTACAGGAACCAGATGGCAGTTATAAGAGACGAGGGGCATGAAAGGGAAGCAGTGGTTGGGAAGGGAGTGAGAAAGGGTTGTAGCCTCTCCCCGATGTTATTCAATCTGTATATTGAGCAAGCAGTTAAGGAAACAAAAGAAAAATTCGGAGTAGGTATTAAAATCCATGGAGAAGAAATAAAAACTTTGAGGTTCGCCGATGACATTGTAATTCTGTCAGAGACAGCAAAGGACTTGGAAGAGCAGTTGAACGGAATGGGCAGTGTCTTGAAAGGAGGGTATAAGATGAACATCAACAAAAGCAAAAGGGGCGACGATAATGGAATGTAGTCGAATTAAGTCAGGTGATGCTGAGGGAATTAGATTAGGAAATGAGACACTTAAAGTAGTAAAGGAGTTTTTCTATTTGGTGAGCAAAATAACTGATGATGGTCGAAGTAGAGAGGATATAAAATGTAGACTGGCAATGGCAAGGAAAGCGTTTCTGAAGAAGAGAAATTTGTTAACATCGAATATAGATTTAAACATCAGGAAGTCGTTTCTGAAAGTATTTGTATGGAGTATAGCCACATATGGAAGTGAAACATGGACGATAAATAGTTTGGACATGAAGAGAATAGAAGCTTTCAACATGTGGTGCTACAGAAGAATGCTGAAGATTAGATGGGTAGATCACATAACTAATGAGGAGGTATTGAACAGAATTGGGGAGAAGAGGAGTTTGTGGCACAACTTGACAAGAATAAGGGATCGGTTGGTAGGACATGTTCTGAGGCATCAAGGGATCACAAATTAAGCATTGGAGGGCAGCGTGGAGGGTAAAAATCATAGAGGGAGACCAAGAGATGAATACACTAAGCAGTTTCAGAAGGATGTAGGTTGCAGTAAGTACTTGGAGATGAAGAAGCTTGCACAGGATAGAGTAACATGGAGAGCTGCATCTAACTAGTCTCGGGACTGAAGAACACAACAACAACAAGGCTGTTTGATGCATCATTCTTCAGATATGTCCATCTTGACAGTAAAATTTTGTGATTAGTTGTTTTTAGTGATTCAGCAGGTCCAACATGCATGTTACAGCAACATGGGTGTTCCTGTTTTGTACACCATATACAGGGTGTCCCAGGAGGAATGGTTGTTATTCAGGGGTATGACAAGAATGATCATTTAAAGCAAAAAGTCTAATAAATATGGGCTCTAAAATGCATACCTTAAGAGCTATATGCACTATTTCATCTTTGATACTGTGGAACAGATCTCTTCTACTGCAAGCTCTTTGCTTCCATATTTTGGAAGTGTTAGTATGGATAAAAACAAGGAAAAAAATGTCTAATAAACATGGGCTCTAACCTGCATATCTTGAGAGCTGTGAACACTTGTTTGATAGAAGAGATACATTTCACAGTAGCAAAGATGAACAAGTGCTCACAGCTCTTAAGGTATGCACTTTAGAACCCTTGTTTACTGGACATCTCTCCTCTGCTCTGGCTCATACTGACCGCCTCTCAAAATGTGGAAAACAAATAGTTTACAGTAAAAGATAAGAGATGTGTGTCACAGATTTGAAGATGAAGACATGCTCATAGCTCTTCAACAGTGCATCTTAGAGCCCATGTTTACTAGACTTTTTTTGCTTCAGTGGTCAGTCCTATTGTATCCTTGAATGTTGACCATTCCTCCTGGGACACCCTGTATGTGTGAATACATGCTTAGAGCCTTTACTTCAGATTTCATTTCCTGTGTGATGTACTGAAAGAAGCAAGATCCTGTCTTGTGTGTTCCTCAGTGAGAGGCCTTGCTGCCACTGAATTAAGAATTTTTGTCCACCTTGACAGTCATAGACAGTGAGATAAGTCCCAGGTTACCATTTGTGGAAAGCGACTGAATTCTTTACTGTTGATGTTGACAGACACTGATATAAACAAATGTTATTGTCATTCTTGATGCATCAGCTTTCATCTTCAGCTGGCAGGTTTGTGATACTCATAAAGTTCTTTCTGTAACCCAGTTTGGTCGTCTATGAGGGGAATGATCTTTTTTTGAACTTTTGGTAGAGTTAGCATCTATATGTCTGCAGTCGGTATCCTTTGGCAGTTCAAAAATATCTTGTTGTAGCCCACAAATGGCATTAGGACCACTGGGTTGCCCATGTCATTTAGCAGAATTATCTTGCCCTGCTGCAGCTTGCCATGTGCCACTCGTTGTTTGTTGGAGACAGTGATCTTTATTGTAGGCAGTTGGATAAGTAACTTACAGGTTTCATGGGAAATCTCATCTGCCAGTTCTCAAGGGAGCAAAGCTGCAATGTCCTCCACAGACTAGGTTAATTTACATTTGATGATACTTTTGGACTGAAATTCCTTCCTTTACCAAGTACCTTCACTGTATCACCCATTTGTTAGTACAGTAAAATATTGTACAGCATCCTGGCGCTTTTCCTACATACAATTCAGTTTTGAGTACTCCTGTGCAGGTGATTCGGTGCACAAGGAACTCCTATTTTGAAGAGGCATTGAACATTCATTCATCCTCTCTCATATTGGAGCCACGTTTGGGCAACACATTATCCTCTTGGCCATTGGTTTGTTAATATGATGTTTGGTTTAAGCAAACTTATTATTGGGTCAGAGTGATGAGGAGAGAACTTTCCATTTGGTGGACCTCATCAAACTTGCGTACATTATATATTATCTCCTTCACATTAAAATGAAATGATATGTTTTCTTTGATTACTGTGACATATTTATAAAATGAGATATGATTAAATCAGACAATGGAATGTAACAATATTAAGAAAGGGAAAGTTGCTACTCACCATATGTCGAAGATGCTGAGTTGCAGATAGGCACAACAAAAAGACTGTCACAAATAAGCTTTGGACCAGTAAGGCCTTCATCAAAAATGGATGACACACACACACACACACACACACACACACTAACACACAAACACAAATGCAACTCACACACACATGACTGCAGTCTCTGCAGTTGCCAGAGACTGCAGTTCTGTGTATTTTTGACAAAGGCCTTGCTGGCTGAAAGCTTATTTGTGACAGTCTTTACATTGTGCCTATCTGTGACTCAACATATGGTGAGTAGCTACTTTCCTTTTCATAATAATGTGAGGTATGGTTAGACATACGTAGTACAGGCTCCAAATAAAGGACAAAATCTGCCTATAGCTTCTCACATCTATCAAAGCGAACATTTCACCAATTTGTCAACAGAAATCCTAAGTGGTGTCCACATCACTGTTGGACAGACACATGATGAAGCAAATGAAAATGTTGGCAAAAGGTCACAGTGGAGATGACTTGCTGCCCTTCACCATACCAGCACTTTTCACCCCCTTAGAAAACAGACTCTGAAACAGCCATTGGAATCCACCAAAACATGCACCAACACACATGGAGACACCTTGAAACCCTTAACCTACCTTAAAATGACCACAAAGGTCATTAGAAGAACTGTGCTTTTCCAAATAAACTCATTTGGCAAAGTGAACCAGTCATTACCTCCAGACCTAAAAGAGATGTTATAATCAGTCATCATTCAGTTCCAGGAGTAATATCCCTGGGGCATGCCTGTGAAAGATGGTGCATTGTTCATAGATTCTGGTGTTGTTACTATAAAAACTGCTAGACTGTAAGCCTTTGATCTCCTCGTATTTCATGTCACTAATCCCTATAGTCCAACTTCAGTCTACTCACCTCTCTCTCCAAATTTTCCAATATTTCTTTTATATTCAGACTTCCGAACAGTCATGTTCCAGCTTCTTGAACATTAATATTATTCGCACTTCTCCTGCGCATCTCCATTCTAGAAAGGAGAAATAGTTTACCTCCACAGAGCTTCTTCTGTAGATTCAGTTTTATTTTTAATGCAGTGGACTCTTTTTGTCTTCAGTACTACCAGATATTTATTATAGTTGTTTCTCCAGCCTTTATGATTCCATTTCCCACCTAACATGAGCAAAGTGGCCTAAATATCTAAATATTTATTTTGCTCCTCCTATCTCTGAAAGACTACCAACAGGGTGAGGTAGACTCCTTGCACCCATAATAACTAGTTACCGAAGCATGTGATGTATTTTTGTCAAATGTAATCTGATAATTAAAGTTAATACATATATGAGGTCTGTTCAAAAAATGCTGGGACTTGTCCAGAATTTTTCTGTGCTTACCTTTGACTTAGTGTGCATGGTCTCCTTCGAAATACGCTCCTCCACAATTGATATTCTGCTCCAAACGCCGTTTCCACTTCTGGAAGCAGTCTTGGTATGCCTTATGCTGGATCGCATGAAGCACCTTCTTTGAATTTTCTTTTATCCCGTCTATCTTTGCAATTCTTCGTCCTTTCAATGGGGTTTTCAACTTTTGAAATAGAATAAAGTACGCAGGGGACAGGTCTGGAGAGTACAGAGGATGAGACAGCACAGTGATTTGCTTTTTCTGTGCAGTAGTCACGCACCAACAGAGATGAATGTGTGGATGCGTTATTGTGATGCAAGAGCCCTGAAATGTCTTGCCAAATTTCAAGGATGTTTCCTTCTCACATTTTTGCGCAGGCATCGCAACACATCCCAATAGTACCGTTGATTAACAGTTTGTTCATGTGTTATGTATTCATGATGAACTAATCCAAAGTCAAAGAAGACTATTAGTATAGCTTCGACATTTGACCTGACCTGACAAACTTTTTTGGTCTTAGAGAACCTTTCCCTGCCCATTGTAAGGACTGAACCTTTGTCTCAACATCATGTCCATAAACCCACATCTCATCACCAGTTACAATTCTCTTAAGCAATGTCTCATTCTCATATTGGTGATCCAAAAACTCTTCATAGATTTTGAGGCGAAGAGCTTTCTGGTCTTGACTCGTGAGCCGTGGGACAACTTAGTGGCAACACAATGCATTCCAAGATGTGTCAGGATTTCATGACGCGATCCAACTGAAATGTTAAATTATTCTGCTCTCTCTCTCTCTCTCTCTCTCTCTCTCTCTCTCTCGGACAGTCAGTCTTCATTGCTCCTATAACTCTGCCATTTTGAAATTCGCAAACTGTGTGACACAAGATTCTACTGAGTACCGCACTGAACAATAACCAGCAGACATACAACAGTGAAACTTGTGGCAGTTACACATTAAACACAGGCATGTGCAGGAATTTTGCTCCAGTACACCATTGGTACGAAATTACAAAAGTTCAGAATTTTTTGAACAGGCCTCATGTCTGTATAAGGGTGAAAAGTATTGTAATGCCTTCGAATTTTTTATGTGAATACTCTTAAAACTTTTTAAATAAAGCAAACATTATTAATATTCTACAACTTTATTCTTCATGCTTGCTTATTTGCAGCCCTCTGTTGCTAGAAGGCTCTGAATTGTACCTTGTAATATGGTGGTGTGTAATGTAATTGTGTCAGTGCATGAGAAACAGCGTGCTGTAATCGAGTTTCAAATTCAAAGATTTCATTCACAAATTGAGAACCTGCTCATTCAGCTTGATAATGCCAGACCACACATGAGCACTGCAACATTTGCAACAATCCGACGCCTTGGGTTCACTGTCATTGTCCATCCTCCATACAGTCTCATCTTAGCCCTGTATGATTTGCATCTGTTTCCAAAACTTAAAGAATATCTTTGAGGACTTCAGTTTGACAGTGATGAAGCAGTGCAAATACAGGTGAGGTAGTCAGTGTCAGCAGATTGGTCTCTCAGGAGAAAAGTGTTTGTCGCAAGGGTGACTATTTTGAGAGTTAAATATGTGGACATGATGAATAAAGATGTACTAACAAAGAGATAGAGGGGCTGGCCAGAACTTACCTCAGCTCAGTACAGCCGATAGATACACAAAAAACAGAACCAAAAATTTACGTTCCTAGCTTTCGGAACAAATGTTCCTTCATCAGGGAGGAGAGAGGGGAAAGAAAGGGAAGAAGGGAAAGTAGATTCAGTTACTCACAACCCAGGTTATGAAGCAACAGGGAAAGGAAAACAGGGAGGGTAGCAAGGATGGAGGCATGGTTGTCAGAGGGAAGCCAAAGATATTCTACTGTAAGTACTGTGCCAGCTTCAAACCAAAGAGGATGCATACAGAAGTGAAGAGGTATATAGTATAAAGATAAACACAACTATGTAGGATGAAAAGATGTGTGAATGGCTAAAGAGGAAAGGGAAAGAGGAGAAGACTGAAGAGTAAATGGGAGTGAGGTGGTTTAACGTAGGTTCAGTCCAGGGGGATGGTGGGATGAAAGGATGTGTTGGAGTGCAAGTTCCCATCTCCGCAGTTCAGAGGGACTGGTGTTGGGTGGAAGAAGCCAAATGGCACATACAGTGTAGCAGGTTCCTAGGTCCCTAGAATTATGCTGGAGGGCATGCTCCGCTACTGGGTATTGGACATCTCCTAGGCAGACAGTTCGTCTGTGTCCGTTCATGCGCTCAGCCAGTTTAGTTGTTGTCATACCGATGTAAAAGGCTGTGCAGTGCAGGCATGTCAGTTGATAAATGACATGTGTAGTTTCACATGTGGCCCTGCCTTGAATTGTGTATGTTTTACCAGTAGTGGGGCTGGAGTAGGTGGTTGTGGGGGGATGCATGGGGCAGGTTTTGCAGCGGGGTCGGTTACAGGGGAAGGAACCGCTGGGTAGAGAAGGTAGTCTGGGAATATTGTAGGGTTTGACAAGGATGTTACGGAGGTTAGGGGGGCGACGAAAGGCAACTCTGGGTGGTGTGGAGAGAATTTTGTCAAGGGATGATCTCATTTCAGGGGTTGACTTGAGAAAGTCATATCCCTGGCGGAGTAATTTGTTGATGTTTTCGAGGCCAGGATAATATTGGGTGAAAAGGGGGATGCTTCTGTGTGGTCTGGGGATAGGAACATTGTTGTTGGACGGGGAGGAATGTATTGCTCGGGAGATCTGTTTGTGGACAAGGTCTGCAGGATAGTTGCGGGAGAGGAAAGCACTGGTTAGGTTATTGGTGTAATTGCTGAGGGATTCGTCACTGGAGCAGATACGTTTGCCACGAATACCTAGGCTGTAGGGGAGGGAGCGTTTGATGTGGAATGGATGGCAGCTATCAAAGTGAAGGTACTGTTGTTTGTTTGTGGGTTTGATATGGACAGAGGTGTGGATGTGAGCTTCAACAAGATGAAGGTCAACATCCAGGGAGGTGGCTTGGGTTTTGGAGAAGGACCAGGTGAAATTCAGATTCGAAAAGGAGTTGAGGTTATGGAGGAAATTAAGGAGTGTTTCTTCACCATGAGTCCAGACCACAAAGATGTCATCTATAAACCTATACCAGGCCAGGGGAAGCAGCTGTTGGGTCTTCAGGAAAGCCTCCTCCATGCTGCCCATGAAGAGGTTGGCATAGGACGGAGCCATCCTGGTTCCCATGGCCGTTCCCCTGATTTGTTTGTAGGTCTGGCCTTCAAAAGTGAAGTAATTATGGGTGAGGATGAAGTTGGTAAGTGTGATAAGGAACGAGGTTTTTGGAAGATCTTTGGGTGGGCGTTGGGAGAGGTAGTGCTCAAGGGCAGAGAGACCATGGGTATGTGGGATGTTTGTGTAAAGGGATGTAGCATCTATGGTGACAAGAAAGGTTTCAGGTGGGAGAGGAGTGGGAATGGATTTGAGGCGTTCTAGGAAGTGGTTTGTGTCTTTGATGTAGGATGGAAGTCTGCGGGTGATAGGTTGGAGGTGTTGGTCTACCAGAGCTGAGATACGTTCTGTTGGGGCTTTGAAGCCTGCCACAATGGGACGGCCAGGATGGTTCTCTTTGTGGATTTTGGGTAATAGGTAGAAGGTAGGGGTACGTGGCTCAGGTGGAGTGAGTAAGTCTATGGAAGCCGTTGTGAGGCCTTGTGAGGGACCTTGGATTTTTAGGATTTTCTGCAGCTCAGTCTGGATGGAGGGAATGGGATCCTGGGTAACAGCTTTGTAGGTTGAGGTGTCGGAGAGTTGACACAGTCCTTCTGCCACATACTCCACACGGTCAAGTACGACAGTTGTGGAGCCTTTATCTGCCGGGAGGATGACAATAGAGCGGTCTATTTTCAGCTCCTTAATGGCACGGGATTCAGCTGGGGTGATGTTGGGGGTTGGCTCCGTCCTATGCCAACCTCTTCATGGGCCGCATGGAGGAGGCTTTCCTGAAGACCCAACAGCTGCTTCCCCTGGCCTGGTATAGGTTTATAGATGACATCTTTGTGGTCTGGACTCATGGTGAAGAAACACTCCTTAATTTCCTCCATAACCTCAACTCCTTTTCGAATCTGAATTTCACCTGGTCCTTCTCCAAAACCCAAGCCACCTCCCTGGATGTTGACCTTCATCTTGTTGAAGCTCACATCCACACCTCTGTCCATATCAAACCCACAAACAAACAACAGTACCTTCACTTTGATAGCTGTCATCCATTCCACATCAAACGCTCCCTCCCCTACAGCCTAGGTATTCGTGGCAAACGTATCTGCTCCAGTGACGAATCCCTCAACAATTACACCAATAACCTAACCAGTGCTTTCCTCTCCCGCAACTATCCTGCAGACCTTGTCCACAAACAGATCTCCCGAGCAATACATTCCTCCCCGTCCAACAACAATGTTCCTATCCCCAGACCACACAGAAGCATCCCCCTTGTCACCCAATATTATCCTGGCCTCGAAAACATCAACAAATTACTCCGCCAGGGATATGACTTTCTCAAGTCAACCCCTGAAATGAGATCATCCCTTGACAAAATTCTCTCCACACCACCCAGAGTTGCCTTTCGTCGCCCCCCTAACCTCCGTAACATCCTTGTCAAACCCTACAATGTTCCCAGACTACCTTCTCTACCCAGCGGTTCCTACCCCTGTAACCGACCCCGCTGCAAAACCTGCCCCATGCATCCCCCCACAACCACCTACTCCAGCCCCACTACTGGTAAAACATACACAATTCAAGGCAGGGCCACATGTGAAACTACACATGTCATTTATCAACTGACATGCCTGCACTGCACAGCCTTTTACATCGGTATGACAACAACTAAACTGGCTGAGCGCATGAACGGACACAGACGAACTGTCTGCCTAGGAGATGTCCAATACCCAGTAGCGGAGCATGCCCTCCAGCATAATTCTAGGGACCTAGGAACCTGCTACACTGTATGTGCCATTTGGCTTCTTCCACCCAACACCAGTCCCTCTGAACTGCGGAGATGGGAACTTGCACTCCAACACATCCTTTCATCCCGCCATCCCCCTGGACTGAACCTACGTTAAACCACCTCACTCCCATTTACTCTTCAGTCTTCTCCTCTTTCCCTTTCCTCTTTAGCCATTCACACATCTTTTCATCCTACATAGTTGTGTTTATCTTTATACTATATACCTCTTCACTTCTGTATGCATCCTCTTTGGTTTGAAGCTGGCACAGTACTTACAGTAGAATATCTTTGGCTTCCCTCTGACAACCATGCCACCATCCTTGCTACCCTCCCTGTTTTCCTTTCCCTGTTGCTTCATAACCTGGGTTGTGAGTAACTGAATCTACTTTCCCTTCTTCCCTTTCTTTCCCCTCTCTCCTCCCTGATGAAGGAACATTTGTTCCGAAAGCTAGGAACGTAAATTTTTGGTTCTGTTTTTTGTGTATCTATCGGCTGTACTGAGCTGAGGTAAGTACTGGCCAGCCCCTCTATCTCTTTGTTAGTATTTGTTTCACATCTTTATATGAGATTTTCCATTAATCATTTTGAATAAAGATGTACATTGTTAATAATGTTTGTTTTATTTAAAAAGCTATAAGAGTTTTCACATAGAAATTTCAGAGGCATTACTTTCCAGCACACCCTTTTGTTAGGCAGTGTTAGCAACGATGTGCTAACAGAATCCCTTTCTCACATTTCTCTCGCGAGAAAGGTATTTAACCATAAATGCAGTCCAGTATATTTGACCTCACACTTAATGAGATAAAATTATTTAGATCTTTCCACTGTGTAACACAATTTACAGTCTGATGGAAGTGAACAGATATTTTCAGAATATTTGTTTGTATTTTAAATATTAACTATTTCTTAAAAATTATATCACACTCTGATTTTCAGATAGCCATTCAAGCTTGTGTTGGAGGGAAGATTGTTGCACGAGAAACTCTAAAACCCTACAGAAAAGATGTCACTGCTAAGCTGGTTAGTATATGCGACTTCCCATACACAGTTTGATCTTGGTGAGATATAGTTGACCTTCTTGTTGGAAGATAATGGGTAACTATTTCAACAAAACCTAGCCCTCAGTGCTAGAATGAGACTGCCTTCTAGTATTCTAGTGCTTAAAAACTGAATAAAAGACCTAGTTAATGTGTGTAGAAAATGTTTTATAGCACCAAAGAAATCATTGTATAACTACAGGGTTATTACAAATGATTGAAGCGATTTCACAGCTTTACAATAACTTTATTATTTGAGATATTTTCACAATGCTTTGCACACACATACAAAAACTCAAAAAGTTTTTTTTAGGCATTCACAAATGTTCGATATATGCCCCTTTAGTGATTTGGCAGACATCAAGCCAATAATCAAGTTCCTCCCACACTCGGCGCAACATGTCCCCATCAATGAGTTCGAAAGCATCATTGATGCGAGCTCGCAGTTCTGGCACGTTTCTTGGTAGAGGAGGTTTAAACACTGAATCTTTCACATAACCCCACAGAAAGAAATTGCATGGGGTTAAGTCGGGAGAGCGTGGAAGCCATGACATGAATTGCTGGTCATGATCTCCACCACGACCGATCCATCGGTTTTCCAATCTCCTGTTTAAGAAATGCCGAACATCATGATGGAAGTGCGGTGGAGCACCATTCTGTTGAAAGATGAAGTCAGCGCTGTCGGTCTCCAGTTGTGGCATGAGCCAATTTTCCAGCATGTCCAGATACACGTGTCCTGTAACGTTTTTTTCACAGAAGAAGAAGGGGCCGTAAACTTTAAACCGTGAGATTGCACAAAACACGTTAACTTTTGGTGAATTGCGAATTTGCTGCACGAATGCGTGAGGATTCTCTACCGCCCAGATTCGCACATTGTGTCTGTTCACTTCACCATTAAGAAAAAATGTTGCTTCATCACTGAAAACAAGTTTCACACTGAACCCATGCTCTTCCATGAGCTGTTGCAACCGCGCCAAAAATTCAAAGCGTTTGACTTTGTCATCGGGTGTCAGGGCTTGTAGCAACTGTAAATGGTAAGGCTTCTGCTTTAGCCTTTTCCGTAAGATTTTCCAAACCGTCGGCTGTGGTACGTTTAGCTCCCTGCTTGCTTTATTCGTCGACTCCCGCGGGCTACGCGTGAAACTTGCCCGCACGCGTTCAACCGTTTCTTCGCTCACTGCAGGCCGACCCGTTGATTTCCCCTCACAGAGGCATCCAGAAGCTTTAAACTGTGCATACCATCGCCGAATGGAGTTAGCAGTTGGTGGATCTTTGTTGAACTTCGTCCTGAAGTGTCGTTGCACTGTTATGACTGACTGATATGAGTGCATTTCAAGCATGACATACGCTTTCTCGGCTCCTGTCGCCATTTTGTCTCACTGCGCTCTCGAGCGATCTGGCGGCAGAAACCTGAAGTGCGGCTTCAGCCGAACAAAACTTTATGAGTTTTTCTACGTATCTGTAGTGTGTCGTGACCATATGTCAATGAATGGAGCTACAGTGAATTTATGAAATCGCTTCAGTCATTTGTAATAGCCCTGTATATTGATTACAACACTTTCCATTTTTTGCAATACATGAAACTTTTGGTTTTGTAATTGCTGTCTTATAAAATATGCCAGCCATTATATAAGTTACTAAGATAGTTGCTTCATAAGAGTCTCTCATATATGAAATATATTACTTTATCTCATCTGTTTGTTGTTGATTTAATAATCCATCAAGTGTGTCATCAATGAAATGGCAGTACTCAGTTGTTGAGGCTGAACAGACAACTATTTTTGTATACACACTTTGTTTTTATGAAATCAACAATTATCTGACATTAGTTTAACATCAATAAAAAGAGAATGTTAAAGGTGGGGGGGCAAAATTTTTGGTATGAAGTTATCTGTATTTACATGCCTTGGCAGTTCTTTTATTGACTACCATGTACATTGAATTGTGAGCATGTTTGGTCAAAAGTAATTTTCACAGCTTCCAACAGCTTATTTCCATGGTCATCCTATATACTGAGACTATAGTTTGAGTCACAAATGATGGCGGTCGAATATGAGCTTGTTCTGCACACCTACATCATGCATATTCCGACAGTCATTAAGTGTTCAGTAGTGTTTTTGAGTTCTTTGCTGTGAATGTCTTAGCCAGTGCGAGCATTAAATATGATTTTAGGAAGTTATTTAGTGGATTTTTATTCTATTTGTTCCAAGCTGTCACTGCTGTCATTTGTACCTTTATTTGAGAGCGTATTGTGATTCTTGTGATGGTGCGTATTTGAAGATGTGCCAATTTTCATGTGATTAATATTATAACTGTGGTTGAGAAATATTACTCCCTTAAATTGTTGAAATATATCTGCAACCTCCCTTCCATCTAACTACGGATAAAATTAAAATTATTCTTTTTGTTGCTGACCTCTATATTTATTTCGTTCAATCTTCACCTTTTCTTAAGTTTTTCAGTTTTACAAAACTAGACTCACAATTTTTCTGTCATCAAGTATGAGTGTAAATCATTGA
Source organism: Schistocerca piceifrons (assembly GCF_021461385.2). NCBI lineage: Eukaryota > Metazoa > Arthropoda > Insecta > Orthoptera > Acrididae > Schistocerca > Schistocerca piceifrons. Next base: position 659,661,799 of record NC_060140.1, read on the forward strand.
TTGAATGTACAGGAGTCAGCTTAAGGACAAATAGTTAATTGCATAATGTGATAATTTACAACTTTTCAAACTTAGCAATATAACTGACATACATTAACAATAACCGTAAGTTTAAAATACCCAGCAGATTAAAAGTGTGTGCACTCCCGGACTCAGACCTAGAATGGTGCCTGTCATGGATAATGCTCATTACAAACTAAACTATATGGGAATGACTTACAATCTGTCCTCTCAGATTCTAACAGTTCCTCTCTGCTACTTTCCAAACTTCACAGAAGTTATCCTGCACACCTAGCAAGCCTAGCACTCTCCAAAGAAATAATATTGCAGAGCAGTGGCTTAATCACAGCCTAGAGGGTTGTTTCCAGAATGAATCTTTCACTTTGTCAGAAATGAAGTGGCAAGGATGGGTCGAGAGTCATGCCCGAATATCTCAGTTGGTGCAAGAGCATTGCCCATAAAAGGCAAGATTTCAGGATCAACTGCCAGTCTGGCACACGGTTTTAATCTTCCAAATAGTTTCAAACAGCACACTCCCTGTTGTTGAACCCTTGAAGCATTTATTGCACCAGTAATCCGTTTCAGTTATGCAAACAATTTTCAAGAATACAAAAACTGCATCTTTTGAAATATTAACTGATTCAAAGAGACTGGTTTTCTTGCCTTTTCAGGCTCATACTCAGATGTGACATACAGAAGAATCATTTTTATTTTCATTGTTTGATGCTGTGTACTGGCTCTGTTATGAGGTGATAGGAAATACCTTGCTCTAATAACACATGTGATAAATTATCTTCTGTAACAGAGCCAGTGCACAGCATCAAGCTACAAAGATGATTATTCAGTAAGCTCCATCTGAAGATGAGCCTTAAAAGGTAAGAAAATTCTGTGAGTAAACAAATACTTCAGAAGTTACTGGCTGTAGTCACGTGTACTAGAGTACCCATCTTCATCTATGTACGTACTGTGCAATCCGTCTTATGGTGCATGCCAGATTGAATCTTGAATCACTACTAGTCATTTCCTTTTCTGTTTCACTCATAACTTTCTATATGGCTCTTCTGTATGGGCCTTAATTTCCTTTATCTTATTTTCATAGTCTCTGGTACCGCACACCGCGGAATTTGAATCCCTGCCAGACGTCATGGACGTCGAAGACTCCTAGAGGTCTCTGCACCATCGCACTGTAAGCTGTGGCGGTGTGCGTGTCCTGGCCCGCATTTAGTGTCAGGGCGCCACAGTGGAACACGTGGTTCCAGCGGCCAGTAGCTCACCCCCGATAGAGTATTTAAGCGCCTGCCTCTCGCTCAGCCAGCGAGTCTAATCGTTGCGTGAGTCTCGACACATTGCCTCGACAACAGACAGCATGTTTATCGTTCTTTGTTTTCATTACTAGTGCACGTCTTGAATTCGTTTGATTGTCTCTGTCACTCCGTTGCTTCTTGCATGTTGTCATTGTAAGGTCTCTCTCCATTGTCCGTCGTCGTTTCGTGTCCATCCTTTCCGTTTGTTTGTTCGCGGGCCGCTCTCCGTTTGATCCCGCCACGCTTTCTTGGCCACCCTGTGACTGAAACGGTCGCGGTCACAACAGGTTACAACATGGTCCTTACACAAAATGTGTGTTGACGGCAGTAGAAATGTTCTGTAGTCACTTTCACATGCTAGTTCCCTAAATTTCCCCAGTAGTGTTTCATGAAAGAAACATAATTATCCCTCCAGGGATTCCCACTCGAGTTCACAAACATCCTCATAAAACTTGCATTTTGAGTGAAGTTTCTGGCAACAAATCTAGCAGCACACCTCTAAAATTTTGATATGTTCCTTTAATCCGACCTCGTGGGAATTCCAAATGAGTGAGTAGTACTCAAGAATGGGTGGAACTAGTGCTGCTGTTATACTAGTGTCGTGTCTGTTGTCTCCTAAAATTCTTGCAATATACTGAAGGCAACTATTCTCCGGCCGTACTACCACATTTCATATTGCTTTGTAGTGTTACAACTAGATATTTAACTGATGTGACTGTGACAGCATCTGAACATTGCAACTTTTTTTTTATTTTATTTTTCCTAATATGCATTAACTTTTCTACATTTAGAGCTAGCTGCCATCCATCAGACCAAATAGAAATTCTGTTTAATTCATCCCGTATTATTCTACAGTCATTCAACACTGATACTTTCCCATATACTGCAGCAGCAGCAGCAGCAGCAGCATCAGCAAACAGTTGCAGATTGCTGCTCCCCCTATTCACCAGGTCACTTGTGCATATGAAGAACAAGAGCAATTATCACACCTCTCTCAGTCACTCCTGGCTACCTTTGTCTCTGATGAAAACTCACCATCAAGGACAACATACTGAATACTGTTAATTAAGAAGTCTTTGAGCCACTTGCACATCTGGGAACCTGTTCCTTATGCGTGGATCTTCATTAACATACTTAAGTGGGGGCATCATGTCAAATGCTTTCTGAAAATCTAGGAACATAAAATTTGCCTGTAGCCCTTCATCCATGGTTCATAATTTTCCAAGAAAATTTTTGAAGTTTTCAGTATTTTTATTATTACTAGTGGTTTACTGGTCACTTTTTCTGTGTTGAAAATTATGATACAGAATTGCTGGTCAGTACTTACCTGCAAGAGGCAAAATTTTTAGTACTGCCCATAAATGGAAAACTGTCAGAACTATTAATTCCTTCCTCAAGGATGGAAAAGGAATACATCAAGTTAGGTTAAAAAGGACAGGTCACTTGGACCCCCGGGAAGAAATGGCCCTATATGTTGTTATGATCACCAATCACAGCAAAACTGGCACTACATCAGACAGATGTTTTTCCCCTAGATCAAAACAAACAGAATAGGTGTCACTTTTGACAATGTTGACTGGCATACTCTCTTTCAAATTCTAAAGGTGGCAGGGGTAAAATACAGGGAGCGGAAGGCTATTTACAGTTTGTGCAGAAACCAGATGGCAGTTATAAGAGTCGAGGGACATAAAAGGGAAGCAGTCGTTGGGAGACAGGGGTGTAGCCTCTCCCCAATGCTATTCAATCTGTATATTGAGCAAGCAGTAAAGGAAACAAAAGAAAAGTTCGGAGTAGGTATTAAAATCCATGGAGAAGAAATAAAAACTTTGAGGTTCGCCGATGACATTGTAATTCTGTCAGAGACAGCAAAAGACTTGGAAGAGCAGTTGAACGGAATGGACAGTGTCTTGAAAGGAGGGTATAAGATGAGCGTCAACAAAAGCAAAAGGGGTGACGATAATGGAATATAGTCGAATTAAGTCAGGTGATGCTGAGGGAATTAGATTGGGAAATGAGACACTTAAAGTAGTAAAGGAGTTTTTCTATTTGGGGAGCAAAATACCTGATTATGGTCGAAGTAGAGGATATAAAATGCAGACTGGCAATGGCAAGGAAAGCGTTTCTGAGGAAGAGAAATTTGTTAACATCGAATATAGATTTAAACGTCAGGAAGTCGTTTCTGAAAGTATTTGTATGGAGTGTAGCCACGTATGGAAGTGAAACATGGACAATAAATAGTTTGGACAAGAAGAGAATAGAAGCTTTCAACATGTGGTGCTACAGAAGAATGCTGAAGATTAGATGGGTAGATAACATGACTAATGATGAGGTATTGAATAGAATTGGGGAGAAGAGGAGTTTGTGGCACAACTTGACTAGAAGAAGGGATCGGTTGGTAGGACATGTTCTGAGGCATCAAGGGATCACCAATTTAGTATTGGAGGGCAGCATGGAGGGTAAAAATTGTAGAGGGAGACCAAGAAATGAATACACTAAGCAGATTCAGAAGGATGTAGGCTGCAGTAGGTACTGGGAGATGAAGAAGGTTGCACAAGATAGAGTAGCATGGAGAGCTGCATCTAACCAGTCTCAGGACCGAAGACCACCACAATAACAACAACAACAACAACTATCTTTACCGTTACAGATAAATGTCTTTGACTTTATATGAATCATAGTGAAAAGAATGGAAGGAAAATTATGGTTTTAAATCCCATCATTAATGAATCCATTAGACCGAGCACAAGCAAAGGTGGGGGGAAGGAAAGTGACAGTGTACTTTTTAAGCGAAGCAGTCTCATGTTAGCCTTAATCAGTTTATGGGAACGAAGAGAAACGAAAATTTTAATGCCCAGATGGATATCTTAATCCCACTCCAAAATGCTAAGTCCAGTGTCCTAACCTCACATAGTTACAGACCTTGAATTGATGTCGAAGAGACATTAGCAAGTTCTCTATCACATTAAAAAAATTCAATAAATGTGGTTCTATGTTCTTTTGCAACTTATTCCACAGCACATTGTTACAGACCCCCAAGGAAAACTAAAATAACTAACAGAGCAATGAAATAGACTTCTGTATAATTTCAAAAATAAAATTAATTTTTGATCAACTGATGGTATTTTTTGCAGTATGGTGGTGATGTCACTAGAAGAATGAAGTTACTGAGAAGACAAGCTGAAGGCAAGAAGAAAATGAAAATGGTTGCTAATATTGGTCTTCCTCGAGAAACATTTATTGATGTTCTCAAGCGTTAAATTAAAGATTATTTACTATTGTTATAACTATGGTACTATTGCTTTCATTTCCACTTGTATTTAAACTTCTTTTTTGTGCGAAATTTCGACTGATAAATAACAAAGAATTAAGACATGAAATTTTGTATGTTGAACACACATTTTTATATCATTGGAGTAAGCTGGGAACTTATTGGCATTTCTGTCATTCTGAAATTAATATCGTATTAAAAGGACCAATATAAAGGCTTTGCAAGTATCCTGTTCACACATTTTAGCAAAGGCTCACTCATTCATATGTGTGGCATGATAAAATCTGAATTCCAGATGTATGAGAATATTTGTAAGATAGGGGAAGTATTCCTCTACTATGATTCCTCAAAATTATATTGGTTTAGTTTCAAACTTTTACATGATTTGAAACATGTCTTGATAATTTTCACAAAAGTAAAAAAGTAAGCCATCTACATTATTCTTCATATCAGTGACACAGATGTACATCTAATACATAGATGGATCTTGTTTAGAAGCTGAGAAGAAATTTAAGATTGAAATCTACTCACAAATTATGTACAGTTTTCCAGGAAGGTAGTGCAGCCATCCACAGTTGCACTTAATGAGATAACCCTTATAACGAAGAAGCAAGAGGCAATAAAACTAAACTAAATATGCAAGTGTTAGCACATTAGGCAGCTTAGGCTCCTGTGGTTATCTTCAGTAGCTTCTCTCCTTATATAATAATTAAAGTACCCAGAATGGGAAGGAGGTATACAGGGGATAAGCAAAATAATGTGAACACATTTACTTACTTGGGAATGGTTTATTAATAAGGGGCTGGACCCTCATTTGCCCGTAATACAGCTGTGATTCTTCTTAGAATACTGGCATATAATGATTTATAGTCTCCAGAGGAATGTTATGCCAGTCTTTGATCAGAACCTCTTCTAACTCCTGTAGTAACGAGGGAGGCAGAAATATGCTCTGGAGTTTGCACTCCAATACTGCCCCGCAACATTCAATAATGTTCAAGTTCAAGGACTGTGCTGGCCATGGAAGATGCTGCACTTCAGTTGCATGTTCCTCATACCATGATTGTACTGTCCTGGCTGTGTGAATGGGTGCATTGTTGGGAAATAACATTTGAACCATTGGATGCACTTGATCAACTAAAATGTTCACATAATTGTTTGCTGTAACGGGCCTTTGAGAGTATTGATGGGACCAGCAGAATACAGTGATATGACTACCCAAACAATCACACTTCCTCCTCCATGCTTAACCGTTGGAATCAAGAAGACGTGTTTGCACTGATCAGCCATCCAGGATTTATGCTCCTGATACCATGTTTTACACTTCTCAGTGTTAGTTGTCATCACGTATGGTTTCAGTATAGCAGCTCGTCCGTGAATATTCGCTCTGTGGAGTTCTTGGCAGACAGTGTCATAGATATGGTATCACAAAGATGGCTGTTGAGCTCGTCAGTCACTTAAGCTGCCATCGTTTCATATTGTTTTAACACAATTCGTGTTAGTTTATGATGATCTCTGCCATTTAGTTTTGATTTGCACTCACTATTACGTTTACATGATAATGTCTTTCCTTGTTTTGTGTAGGCTGTCACGACTGTTGAAACCGTTGCTCTTGAAACATTCAATAATTTGGCTGTCTTGGGTACTAATGCTCCAACTTATCAGGACCCACAATCTGCCATCTTTGAAACTCTGTTAGGTCTGTGCATTACCTGTGTTGCTGACCGTCAAGCACAACCATCCCATTACTCCCACAGTTCACATTATTTTTCCTATCCCCTGAATATGTAGAGACAGAATTAACAGACTACGTTATACAAATAAATGCTTTTTATTGTTGTGTAGTTTCCTGCTCCATTTACAGTACAGATGAGGAATGAAGTTTATTTTTTATTACTGGCTCCAAAATGCATTTAACAAGATAGTTGATGGCTGAATAGGAAGTTTGTGTTTGGGTGACAGGGTAACAACAGGCTTCTTTTTCTCTTTTTATTCTCTCTGAAAAGTAAATTTTATTTTATTAATACAGTGCTCAAAATACAGCCTTTGTTTTGCCAAGCCCCCCCCCCCCCTTTCTCTCTCTCTCTCTCTCTCTCTCTCTCTCTCTCTCTCTCTCTCTCTCACACACACACACACACACACGATATATTGAGTATTGAGTATTTTCTTTTGTTTACCTTTTTAATGCTCAGACAAACTACATGTAACTAAAATTTTATCTGTACAATTCTAATTTCACTTAACTTTGGTTTTCTCTTATCCATGGTTCAAGAGCTGCTTTTATGCCCTGCCTAAAAGGCGTGTGACACTGAATATTGAGTTCCATAAGTCTACTAGTGTTTAGCGTTGTGTCATAAGGTCGAGTGGCAGAGGAGCTGAGAAGAGGTGCAGGAGCAGGGGAAATGTGTGAACTGGACAAATGGAAAATATCTGCCATCTCTTGCAGCATTTTATACTTTGTAAATATCTCTTTGCCACACCAGTGATATATTCCATGAATTGGTTCACCCTGCAATTAAAGTCAGAAATATATAATTCATACTCTAACACTCTTGTAATAATAGTTACCAAAGGCAAATTCATTGAAATGGGCATTACCTTCAGTTTCCTATCAGCGAGTCCCAGGCAGATTTCAGCAATATCGTCTACATGAGATGGTCGGCGACGCTCGTAATCCGACACCTGCCTTTCTTTAGAAGTATTTAGCAGTGCTTCTAGAAGAACTGTTACTGCACTCTCTGCCAGATGCATTACAGGGCCATAAAGGACTGGGATACGTAAAACAATGTTCCCTAGTAAAAAATGATTTATTAATACTGTACTACCTATTTCCAGATTTCTATTTTCACAATCAGGTACCAGAAATAGTAGTTAAAAATCTCAAAACACAGCATACAGTGTATTTGAACCATTATGACTGGTTACTAATCTCAGTTTCATTTCATACTCTGTAGAAAGAACAGTTCACTGTAATTAAGATGCTTAATATACTCAAAGGGACCAAGCATGCACCTAACATAAAAGACATATGTTTTTGGGGGTGTCTGGATACTTTTGATCACATAGTGTATGTTTAGAGGTTCCCATGGTACATTTGTTTGGGCCCATCTTTTGCCATTCTCCACTTCAACACTGAAATTTTCATATCCATACTGAACAACAAAACTTCTGCAAGTTTGAGAAAAACTTCCAGCAACTGGTAAGTACTTACAGCAAAATACAAGAACTGTTTCCAGTAAATTGCTGAAGCTACTCCTGCAAGTTAACGAAACTTGCAGAAGTGTTAGAACGTTCAAGAACTTGAAGGAGTAGTTTCTTCAACCAACTTGCACAAATTTACTCACTAGTGGGCACACACCTTTAGAGGAAAGTCAATGACAGCACTCATAAAAATAATGCAGTAAAAAAGGGTCAAGCTGTTCTCAGTCCAAAGACTGGTGTGAAAACTACATTGTTTTACTTGGCATATCCTATTGGAGGTACTGTGCTTTTGCCACAATCCAACCTTTGAACCGAGTTACTCCATTGTATGAGGGCATACAGTTTAATGTGCATTTCAAATCGTGGCACAATTTGGCTTTTATTCACATCAGCAATCCTTGCAGAGGTGAGAGTAATGACAGTGGTAGAAAAAATCCTACAACTGACCTTTGGATTTACGGTCTGACACTTAGTCACTGAAGTATATTATTATTTTGCTTGGATACATGTGAAAAGTCATTTTAATTATTGTCAAATAACTTACAGAACAAACCACCTTCAGCATGACTGTAAAAAGCCAGTTGGTATGGAACAAAACCTTATGCTTACCTCTAACTTAAAAATAGGAACTACATCTACATCTACATCCATACTCCGCAAACAACCTGACGGTGTGTGGTGGAGGGTACCTTCAGTACCTCTATCGGCTCTCCCTTCTATTCCAGTCTCATATTGTTTGTGGAAAGAAGGATTGTCAGTATGCTTCTGTGTGGGCTCTAATCTCTCTGATTTTATCCTCATGGTCTCTTCGCGAGATATACGTAGGAGGGAGCAATATACTGCTTGACTCTTCGGTGAAGGTATGTTCTCGAAACTTTAATAAAAGCCCGTACCGAGCTACTGAGTGTCTCTCCTGCAGAGTCTTCCACTGGAGTTTATCTATCATCTCCATAACGCTTTCGCGATTACTAAATGTTCCTGTAACGAAGCGCGCTGCTCTCCGTTGGATCTTCTCTATCTCTTCTATCAACCCTATCTGGTACGGATCCCACACTGCAGAGCAGTATTCAAGCAGTTGGCGAACAAGCGTACTGTAACCTACTTCCTTTGTTTTCGGATTGCATTTCCTTAGGATTATTCCAATGAATCTCAGTCTGGCATCTGCTTTACCGATGATCAACTTTATATGATCATTCCATTTTAAATCACTCCTAATGCCTACACCCAGATAATTTATGGAATTAACTGCTTCCAGTTGCTGACCTGCTATTTTGTAGCTAAATGATAAGGGATCTAGCTTTCTATGTATTCACAGCACATTACACTTGTCTACATTGAGATTCAATTGCCATTCCCTGCACCATGCATCAATTCGCTGCAGATCTTCTTGCATTTCAATACAATTTTCCATTGTTACAACCTCTCGATACATCACAGCATCATCTGCAAAAAGCCTCAGTGAACTTCCGATGTCATCCACAAGGTCATTTATGTATATTGTGAATAGCAACGGTCCTATGATACTCCCCTGCGGCACACCTGAAATCACTCTTACTTTGGAAGACTTCTCTCCATTGAGAATGACATGCTGCATTCTGTTATCTAGGAACTCTTCAATCCAATCACACAATTGGTCTGATAGTCCATATGCTCTTACTTTGTTCATTAAACGACTGTAGGGAACTGTATTGAACGCCTTGCGGAAGTCAAGAAACACGGCATCTACCTGTGAACCCGTGTCTATGGCCCTCTGAGTCTTGTGGACGAATAGCGCGAGCTGGGTTTCACACGACCGTCTTTTTCAAAACCCATGCTGATTCCTACAGAGTAGATTTCTAGTCTCCAGAAAAGTCATTATACTCTAACATAATATGTGTTCCAAAATTCTACAACTGATCGACGTTAGAGATATAGGTCTATATTTCTGCACATCTGTTCGACGTCCCTTCTTGAAAACGGGGATGACCTGTCCCCTTTTCCAATCCTTTGGAACGCTACGCTCTTCCAGAGACCTACGGTACACCGCTGCAAGAAGGGGGGCAAGTTCCTTCGCGTACTCTGTGTAAAATGGAAATAGTATCCCATCAAGTCCAGCAGCCTTTCCTCTTTTGAGCGATTTTAATTGTTTCTCTATCCTTCTGTCGTCTATTTCAATATCTACCATTTTGTCATCTGTGCGACAATCTAGAGAAGGAACTACAGTGCAGTCTTCCTCTGTGAAACATCTTTGGAAAAAGACATTTAGTATTTTGGCCTTTAGTCTGTCATCCTCTGTTTCAGTACCATTTTGGTCACAGAGTGTCTAGACATTTTGTTTTGATCCACCTACCGCTTTGACATAAGACCAAAATTTCTTAGGATTTTCTGCCAAATCAGTACATAGAACTTTACTTTCAAATTCATTGAACACCTCTCGCATAGCCCTCCTCACACTACATTTCGCATCGCATAATTTTTGTTTGTCCGCAAGGCTTTGGCTATGCTTATGTTTGCTGTGAAGTTCCCTTTGCTTCCACAGCAGTTTTCTAAGTCGGTTGTTGTACCACGGCGGCTCTTTTCCATCTCTTACGATCTTGCTTGGCACATACTCATCTAACGCATACTGTACGATGGTTTTGAACTTTGTCCACTGATCCTCAACACTATCTGTTCTTGAGACAAAACTTTTGTATTGAGCCGTCAGGTACTCTGCTTTTTGTCGCTTTTCCTAAACAGCAAAATTTTCCTACCTTTTTTAATATTTCTGTTTACGGCTGAAATCATCGATGCAGTAACCGCTTCATGATTGCTGATTCCCTGTTCTGCGTTAACTGTTTCAAATAGTTTGGGTCTGTTTGTCACCAGAAGGTCTAATGTGTTATCGCCACGAGTCGGTTCTCTGTTTAACTGCTCGAGGTAGTTTTCAGATACAGCACTTAAAAAAATTTCACTGGATTCTTTGTCCCTGCCACCCGTTATGAACGTTTGAATATTCCAGTCTATATCCAGCAAATTAAAATCTCCACCCAGAACTATAACATGGCGGGGAAATCTACTTGAAATATTTTCCAAATTATCCTTCAGGTGCTCAGCCACAACAGCTGCTGAGCCAGGGGGCCTATAGAGACATCCAATTACCATGTCTGAGCCTGCTTTAACCATGACTTTCACCCAAATTATTTCACATTTCGGATCTCCGTCAATTTCCTTCGATACTATTGCACTTCTTATCGCTATAAACATGCCTTCCCCTTCACTGTCCAGCCTTTCTCTGGAGTACACAATCCAATCTGAGTTTAGGATTTCATTACTGTTTACATCTGGTTTCAGCCAACTTTCTGTCCCTAGTACTATATGGGCATTGTGACCGTTTATTAATGAGAGCAGTTCTGGGACCTTTCTATAGACGCTCCTGCAGTTTATTATTAGCACATTAATATTGTTATTCCCTGTTGCATTTTGCCTACTCCTAGCTTGCCGCGTCTCAGGAGGTATCTTGTCGGGCCTAGGGAGGGAATTCTCTAGCCTAAAAAACCCACTTGTGCACTCCACACGTACTCCGCTATCCTTGTAGCCGCTTCCGGCGTGTAGTGCACGCCTGACCTATTCAGGGGAACCTACATTTCTCCACCGATAGCGGAGGTCAAGAAATTTGCACCCCAGATCTCCGCAGAATCGTCTGAGCCTCTGGTTTAAGCCTTCTACTCGGCTCCAAACCAGAGGACCGCGATCGGTTCTGGGAACGATACTACAAATAGTTAGCTCAGAATCCACCCCGCGAGCGAGGCTTTCCGCCTTCACCAATTCCGCCAACTGCCTATACGAACTGAGGATGACCTCTGAACCCAGACGGCAGGAGTCATTGGTGCCGACATGAGCAACAATTTGCAGTCAGGTGCACCCAGTGCTCTCTATCGCCACCGGCAGGGCGTCCTCCACATCTTGGATGAGACCCCCCGGCAAGCAGACAGAGTGAACACTGGCCTTCTTCCCCGACCTTTCCGCTATTTCCCTAAGGGTCTCCATCACCCGCCTAACGTTGGAGCTCCCAATAACTAATAAACCCCTCCCCCCGTGTGCCTGCTCGGACGTTGCTGATGGAGCGGCCACATGTCCACTCACAGGCAGAGCGGGCGATGCCACACGGCCAGCCTCCACATTGACCCGCTACCTCGTGTGCCGCGAATGCCGCTGAACCCGCCTTCCCCTTGGGGAGAGGGTGGCCCAACCGTGCCCGGAACCCGCGAAGATGTCTCGACAGCAGGGACTGTGTGTGAAGCATGTAACACCTGGGATGTACCATGTGACACACCAGACTCCCCACTGCCGCTACACACTGAGGCAGCAGCCTGAAGACGGCTGACCGCGGCCATCAACACGTTCAGCTGTTCGCGAATAGTGGCCAGCTCCTCCTGTGTCCATACACAGCAGTCACACATCCTATCCATCCTAAGAAATCAATTTACTGTAGAGAGTTAATCAGCTGTTAACTAGACTGTTAATTCACTAAAGGCGGCTGATTGTTGACTAAACTGTGGTTGCTATACACTTCTTGTAGAAAACAATGAAAATTGCACTACCTGTCTCTGGACTGTATTGAAAACAAACACTGGCACTATGGTTGACTAAAGGGACTCTCTCTGACTGTATTCAAAACAAACACGAAATCTATGGAACACTATTACTAACACTTGACAATTAAAGCTTCCTAAAAGTAAAAACACACGGAAGAGGAAGTGACAAGTAAGAAAAATACAGTTAATACTTAAATTAACGTAGCTCACTGCACAGCAGACATGAAGCAGACAGCAGTTACGACGACTATCTATCAATGGAAAGCAATTCATTTGAAGTATTGATTTACAGGCAAAGTAAACTGCTTTTCTTTATATTCTTTACATATTTAACTCAACGTAAAATACAGTTCTTGACTTTCCATGTCTCAGGTATTCATGTGTTGTACATGCACCTGTTTAATGCTGCTTGTCTCAGTGTTGCTTACCATTTTATATACAACTGAATTTGCTCATATTTGTCTCTATAAAACTAAAACTTTTCAAGAATATCTACCTGATGAAGCTGCCATGCAAGCTTCCTCTCCCTGCAGTTTTGTTTTCCCATAAAGATTTAGAGGGCTGGGGACACTTTCTTCTGAATAGGGAGGATTTTTACCATCAAATACATAATCTGTACTGATGTAAATAAGAGGCACTCTTTCTTTGGCTGGAAAAAATTAAGACATGCAAATGTAACCTTCATTTCTGACAAAGAGAATATAAACAGTTTTATACATATAATCAAAAACTGCCTGCATTTAACACTGCATTAAACATATCATGTAGAATTATAACCAGAGTAAGTAATGTGTATGGAAAATGGATGTCACATTTTGAAACTATTTCAGGTGCTGCGTGCTTAGGTGTCTTGCCACCTTTCTTATACTAGGGGCTGTAAAGGTTAATTTCCAGTTTTCATATGTACTGATTAAATGAGAAGATCTTGTTGTTTCCATCTGCAGCACAAAACAGCATAATATTACCCTCTTTATCACCATGCATGAGCTTCACTTTGAGAAGCTGTAAATTAAATATTGAGAATAAAAATTACAAGCAGAAATTCCACTTCTGTGTCGAAATACAAGAAATAGTAAATACAATTTAAAAACATCTGGACTGTTGGACTCTTAATATTATTCAAAGGTTATGCAGAAAGTTGTTGTTGTTGCTTTGGGGGGAAGAGACCAAACAACAAGGTCACCGGTCTCATCGGATTAGGGAAGGAAGTCGGCCGTGCCTTTGAAAGGAACCATCCCAGCATTTGCCTGGAGCGATTTAGGGAAATCACGGAAAACCTAAATCAGGATGGCCGGACGCGGGATTGAACCGTCGTCCTCCCGAATGAGAGAAAGTAATGCACCTTTTGTGTAATGCACTCCTGCTGCCATGTTATACCAGTAGCCACTTATTCAGTTCAGTTTAGTGAGGAAAGTTTGTGTTTATTACATACCATTCAAATGTGCATCAAAAGGTCATTTTTGTCACAGATAATAAAAATCAGGTTCAGCTGAAATGGATTTGCATAGTCACATTACAAGGCACAAGCACTCATAAATAAGTAAGCTGACCTAGTAGATCCGTTCATGATGGGAGGGACCCTCCATGGTACACAGTCTCAGTAAAGAAATGTCTAAAGACCCATTAATTACTGCACAATAGGAGTAAACCAAGGGATAGGGTTATAGATGAAAGTAGAATGTACTGCCGCATAAGGAGTGTTTAGCTGTCAAAAAAGCAATGTGTGAAGCATCAGTGACTACCATAGCAGCTTCTTTTTGAAAGATCTGTAATATATTGCAAAGGAATTCTGGTTTATATGTAAAGGCAGTCAGTGGCACTGAGGTTACTTCCAGACCATCCTGAATGACACACAAGCTGGAATTGAAGGTGGCAAACAAAAAGCAGAAATGCTGAATTCCATTTTGATATCTTTCTTTACAAAAGCAGACACAACCATACTTTCCCAGTTTATTTCTTGCATCGCTATAATGTTGAGCGGTATAAATAGAAGGTGCCAACACAAATATTTTGAAATTAGAAAGGCACTGTATATACCTTTATGGTATCACTCTTAAAACATCAACATAATGAAAAAATATCCTCAAGAGAGGCACAGTGAAGCCATCCTAAAAAAAATTGAGTCGAGAAACATTTGAAATTGCAAAAACTGGACAAAGATCCGGAGTCTAATGTAATCCTTGCAAATTCTAGACAGAATTTGCAGCTAAGTTAGCCCCTTTCTGAAACATGTACTATCTATAGTAATTAAACCAAAAAGTGTGACCACCAATTGGAAAGAAGACAAGACACATTCGTATACAAAAATGGTAGCAAAAGTGATCCATAAAACTATTTTCATTGGCATCCATCTGTTGTAGAATCTTAGAGCATTTCCTGAGCTCAAACATAATGAGGTACATCTCCTCCATATCAACATTAAAGCAATTATCATATGAACCCCAACTCTTACTCTTCACACACAACTTCTCAATATCTGTGGATCAAGGCCTTTGAATGGATGCAGTATTTCTTGATTTCTGAAAAACATTTGACTCTCTACCACACTAATACTTACTAAGAAACTTGGAACAAATGGAGGTACCAAATAAAATTTGTGACTAAATTGACGATATGTTGGTAGGGGGGATGCAGCAAGTTATCAAAAAGTGAAGATCCATCATTTTGATTTGCGCTCCTTGTATTGGCCGTGTTTGCAGTTAAAATTGTTGGATGTGACATCTGCCAGCTATACAAAACACCATTTCTCTCAGTACCCAAACATGTTTCAGCACCACTGTGCCATCATCAGTGGGTTTTCGTTTTTATTTTTTTGCTGGGAGTCAATCTATTTTCTAGAATGTAATTCAGTTTTTTGTGAAAAACTGAATTGCATTCTAAAAGATAGGTTAACTCCCAGCAAAAAAAAAAAAAAAAATTCTCATCAACATCGTTTGGTTGCAGATGACAAGCTACCCGTAGTAATTAACACATAAGAGATCCAGAAAATTCATGCACACCAAATTTAAAGGTATTTACAAAAAGAAACAATCTGTTGTTTGAACTAAAAATGCACATAATTTTATAATCATTTAACAAAAATGTTCACATTGCAGAATAAATAAAAACAAAAACCCACTGATGATGGCACAGTGGTGCCGAAACATGTTTGGGTGCTGAGAAAAATGGTGTTTTGCATAACTGGCGGACCTCACATCCAACAAAAAGTGAGGAACTAACTTTATGTATGCCCGAGGCAAGTGTACTGGAACTCTTGCTGTTCATGTTTTATGTCAATGATCTGGTAGATAATAGTAACGTAAGAGTTTTTGCACACGATATAGGCCTACTACTGGAAAAATATGCCCAAATTTCCAATCAGATCTTGACAAGATTTCAAAGTGGTGGAAGTATTTTCAATTTGCTTTAAATGTTCAACAGTGTAAAATTATGCATTTAAAAAAAAAAAGAAACAGAAACATGCTATCCTTTGACGGCCGTCAGTCACATTTGCTTTCAGTTAACTCGTGTAAATACCTTTAGCTGGGCTTAACAACTTGAGAGGATATGAAGAATGGAAAATAGAGGATTTGGTAGACGATTATCAGTTTGACTTTAGAAAAGTTAAAGGCATGAGAGAGGCAGTTCTGACACTGCATGTGATAATGGAAACATCAAGATGCTCTCATTGGCTCTGTTGCCCTAGAAAAGGCATTCGACAAAGTAAAGTGGAGCAAGATGTTCAAAATTCTGAGAAAAACAGAAGTAAACTATAGGGAAAGAGAGGTAGTATACAGTAAATACATGAACCAAGAAGAAACCATAAGATTGGATGACCAAAAACGAAGTGCTCAGATTAAAAAGAGTAAAGACAGGGCTGCGGCTTGTCACCCCTACTGTTCAATCTATATATCGAAGAATCAGTGACAGAAATAAAAGAAAGGCTCAAGGGTAAAAGGATATCAATGATAAGATTTGCTTATGACATTGCTATCCTCACTGAAAGTGAAGAAGAGTTACAGGATCTGTTGAATGGAATGAATTTAATGAGAACAGAATATGGACTGAAAGGAAACCAGGAAAAGACAAAATTAATGAGAAGTGGCAGAAATGAGAATAGAGAGGAACTTAAAATCAAAATTGGTAATCACAAAGTTAAGGAATGCTGTTACCTGCGGAGCAAAATAACCCATGATGGACGAAACAAGGGTGACATAAAAACCAGACTAGCACGAGCAATGGGGCATTCCTGGTCAAGAGAAGTCTATTAGGTGGAGTATTAAGACAAGGAATGAGGAGGTTCTATGCAGAATCGGTGAAGAAAGGCAGAATATGGGAAAACACTGGCAAGAAGAAGGGGCGGGATGATAGAAGATGTCTTAGGACTTCGAGGAATAACCTCCATGATGCTAGAGAGAGCTATAATGTGCAAAAACTGTAGGGGAAGACAGAGATTGAAATACATTCAGCAAATTATTGAGGATGTAGGGTGCAAAAAAAGGGGGAATGATCACACAGGCTCGGTTATAGGTAACACAAATTGTGGACTGATTCATTGGAAGGATACTGGGAAAATGCAAGCTGTCTACAAAGTTTGCTTAAAAAACATTTGTGTGACCCATCCTACAGTACTGCTCAATTGTGTGGAACCAATACCCAATAGTATTGACGGGAGAGATTGAACAAAGATGGGAAGTATGAAAGCTCACAAGTAGGAATTTGTCACAAAAATGCTGAAAAATATGAACTAATAGACACTCAGGTCAAGGCAGTCAGGTAGATGCACTATTTCTCCATTTCTGAAAAGCATTTGATTCAGAACCACATTTACACTTATTATTAAAAGTATGATCATATGGGGTAACAAGTGAAATTAGTGACTGGTCTGAGGATTTCTTGGTAGGGAGGACACAGTGCATTACCTTCGATAGGGTGTCACTGACAGATGTAGAAGTAACTTTGGTTCTATCTCAGGGAACTATGTTGGCTCCTTTGCTGTTCATGTTGTATATTAATGACCTTGCAGACAATATTAACATTAAACTCAAACTTTTTACAGATAATGCAGTTATGTGTAAAGAAGTACTATATGAAAAAAGCTACACAAACACTGAGCCATATCTTGATAAGATTTTAAAGTGACAAAGATTGGTAACTTTCTTTAAATGTTCAGAAATGTAAAATTTTGCACTTCACAAAATGAAAAGACATTCTATCCTATGGCTGCAGCATCAGTGAATTAGAACTCAAATCATACAAATACCTGAGTGTAATTCTTTGTAGAGATACGACGTGGAATGATCACATAGGCTCAGTCATAAGTAAAGCAGGATACTAGGGAAATGCAGTCAATCTAAAAAAAGACACTGCTTACAATTCACTTGTGTGACCCATTCTAGAATATTGCTCAAGTGTGTGGGACCTGCACCAGGTAAGACCAAGGGGGATACTGAATGTATACAGAGAAGGGTAACACGAAAGGTCATAAGTTTGTTTGACCTATGGGAGAGTGTCACAGAAATTTTGAATAAACTAAAATGGTATAATAGATACGTGGAGATAGACACAAACTATCCTGAAAAAAGGGTGCTTGAAATTACTGCAACCAGTCGCGACTGGTTGTGAGGAAAAGATTATAGTCCAATTAAAATTTTTTGTAGCTGTCAGATTGCAGTTGGGGGGGGGGGGGGGGGGGCAGTGTTGATGGCGTGTAGCCAGCCACTTCACAAAGTACTGCATGTACCTACAAAACAGGCAACACAGC
Source organism: Schistocerca piceifrons (assembly GCF_021461385.2). Classification (NCBI taxonomy): domain Eukaryota; kingdom Metazoa; phylum Arthropoda; class Insecta; order Orthoptera; family Acrididae; genus Schistocerca; species Schistocerca piceifrons. The sequence continues at coordinate 659,679,865 of NC_060140.1, forward strand.
AAGCCTGTGGTGCTCGATAATGAACTTGGATTGAAAGCTGGTTCGTCCTTACCACTTGACTCGCCGAGACGTCAATCCAAAGCAATTTTAATTGGAGTATAGATTAACTGCAGCATACACAGAGGCATTTACACAGTCATTCTTCTCATGCTCCATATGCAAATGGAATGGGAACAAGCCCTGCTAACTGGCACAATTGGAAGTACCATCTGACATGGACTTCACAGTCATTTGCATAGTATGGATATAGATTGCACATCCTGCAAGGTTCTTCTCCTAGATGGGAACTACAGGAGATTATAAATATGTGCATGATACCACTACTAAGTAGTACTATTATGGTTTGTTTGATTAGGCCATGGCACATTTCCTTCTCTGACAGAGAACAAAATACTCTGCAAACTACTGCGAAGTGCTTTCCTGAGTATATCTCCCACTGAATACAAAAAAGCATGGTACTATTGGGAACCTATAGACATAACAGATATCTATTGTGAATACATACCATATAAATCTGTAGTTAATGGATTGGTTTGTAGTGTGAAGACCAAAAGATCAATTGTGTTTTAAATGGTTATAGAGGGCAATTTTATGTGGTCATTAAAGATGAAGTGTTAGTCATTTCGCCCACACCTTGTATGTAAAAGGGAAGAAACCCTAATACACAATACATTGGGAAGTACACTCAACATGCACTTGGCAATGGTTTGCAGAAGGGAACACCAAGAAGAATGAGCTTGTATATGAAATTTCATTATGCCTAAACTCTGCTTAGTGCTACTGCTGTCTGAAGACAGGTTTCTGTATCCCTGTAACCAGCTGACCAAGTAACAAATATTGTAAAACATTCAATACTGATATTTTCAATTATAATTTTGAAATTATTTAGTCTACAGCAAATACAAGAGAAATCATTAACTATGAAAATAGCTTTTGGTGATGGTAGATATGTACTCAAAATAATGAACTGGGAAAAGCAGTTCCGCTACTTTTGCTACAAGAATAATCCAACTTACAGGTAGTATAAATGAGTAGACTAACATTGTTTACATTTTCTATGGCATAACATCATATTTGCAAAAAAATTCATTGTATGAAACAAAATATTAGAATTCTATATAGAGATTTATTAGATCCTTCTCATGAGAATCTGAAAGATACTAAGTTTCACAGTAAATTTGTTTTCTCGTGCAATTTGTCAATTCTTCAATCCAGAAGATTACATACACTGCAGTGAAACTGTTAAATATATCCATTTAAAGGAAATGCTGTAGCTTATGCAATTACCACAAAGTGCAGCTAAACTCTCTGTTGCACGAACATTGATATCCACTGCAGCTTCAGGATCAGCATCAACCTTGTCAGGGTATCTTTGGGCAGCAGTATGAATCACCACATTTGGTTTGAATTCTGAGAACACTGTTTGAACAGTATTCTCGTCTCTTAGGTCAATTTTGTGCAAATGTGGCTGAACTCTACAAGAAGAAAAGTGAACAGCTGTAACTAAAATATATTATTACATATTAAGGACCAAACATAATGTTAACTATATATGTCATTTTATCCCTAGATAATTTTCCATTTGTTAAATAGTAGTTGCCTGAAGCAACTGAGATAAATGATTCACTGTCCCAGGTAAGACAAACATTTCGGAGATCACGAAACTTGAAAAATATAACTAAAGAATGCGGTGTTTTCTGCAGCAAAACACGATACCAGGGCTACAGTGATAGCTGTAAATTAGCCTCTGACATAAGTACTGTGCCGACTCTTGGCTTAAAGCCACATTTTTTGTACATTAATTTATAAATGGGCATCGATGTACCTGCTGCATGAACGGGCCATGTCAACTACCATTACTAATTTCGGGTCAGCTGTTTCTGATATTGGACCACATAAGCATTCACATGGGAAATAAGCCTCTTGTACCTTGAAAACGCTGTACCAAATACCGTCCAGTTCTGTTCTGAAAATTTTTGGTAAACTGATCGACCAAGTAATCCAGATGCACCTGTGAGAAATACACGTTTCACTTCTTTTGACATTTCAACTAGTCTTCAACGTTTTCTTGTAATTATGTTTTCTCAACCACTTGTTGCTTATTGTTCCCTAACAGCTAGGTCAGGGAACAATGCTACTCTCAATGATTAGATGTCAATTTACACAAATTGGCCTCGTGATTCGGAAAGACACACGACATCGGCTCTGGAAATGCTGAAATTGCTGATTGGTTTTTTCTGCGCATTAACCTACGTCACGTTGCCCAATAGCGGAGCCAGGGCCCAATAGCTGATACTGCATTCGAATAGATTATACGTTTGCTTTAATTTCCTTAGGAAAGATTACAGCTGAACTTATTGCTAGTGAAATAACTGATCTGGGTAACATTAAAAGCTTTCGAACTAGTAATATTGTAATACGGTGCACTTTTCCTTTCTGCCATTTCTCCCTATCCACCTGAGAAAAAGTTAAAAATTTTAGATTTAACTTTGTTTGTCTGCTGCATTCGCTACAATTTGTTCACCGTTGAGGAAAATTCTCAAGAAACAAATTTATTTTGGTCTTCCATATTCCGAAAGGCATTTTATAGTGGATGGGAGTAACTGAATGTTTCGCCGGCACATTTTTTTTTTTCTCGAAGAATAGTTCAAAAGTTCGTTCAAGTAGCTGCAGACAGCTGCTTTCAGGTGTTACTGCGCATGCGCACCTGCGATGACATAGAAATCTGTTTATGCTGTTGACTGCTTAAAAGCTTCTCGTCCCATTTCTAGTCGGATTGCTGGGTGTAGTAGTGGATCAACAGTTGATACGGTTTTTGAGAGTGTCATTTTAAAATCATTTTGGACTCCAGACAAACGCCCTGAATTTCTAAATAGGGTTAATAAATTCCTAAAACAGAGGTAGGCACTGCCACCTAAAAGATGAAAATCCCTATCTTTTCCTCGAGGCTCTGATGTATTGTTGATTCTTGAACTCTCTTCCATCATGATCAGAACCCGTATAACCGACGTGTAAAAAAGTCCCGAATCCGTCGTTTGTGTCCACAGAAAATTTACAGTTACGTGAAAAAATAGTTTTTCTGATTCAAATACGACTGCGGATCTTTTGGAGGACTGTCTGTTCCAGGGGCGGGCAGGAATTCCGCACGTGTGCGGTGCACTTGCACGTGTGCAGTTAACAGGTGTTCTGCGTGCTCACAGGGGCAAGCTGGCCACCGCTTCTCTCCCCTCCCCGACCATACCGTCACTCCGCTCCATCCTCTGTAATGCCTTTTGTTTCCTAGCAAGGAATAAGGTTAGTAGGATTGCTTGAAAGAAATCATTGTTTGAAAGAGTGCCTATTACCTACGATACGTTTTATTCAATTATCGCAGGTGGAGTTTACAATACGTTAATGTCTGGAACAAAAATTTTACATACAGACAAACGCAAACAGTTATGTAAATTTTCATCACTGATGTTTGCTCTTAACCGAGACTTATTAATTTTCATAACAGAAAAAAATCTCTCGCAAACGTAAGTCGAGCCAAACATTGACATTATCTTTGCGGCTTCACGATGGAGACGAGGAAATGGTCTCGAGAACCATTCAAAAGCTTGGGATAAACATGATATATCCCCAAATCTCTTGAGAAATTCCTCTTTTATTGCACTATTTCTTGATTCAATAATTTACCAACAGCCGTATGTATTGGAGAAATTTATTTTATGAACATCTTATGTGCTACCAGTTTTGGGATTACATTGATGCCATCTTCAGGCCCCACGCTTCATAGTCGTGTGTTTGCAAACCGCCTCAGTCTGTGTCGCATAACGATTTGATTCACGGATCCAGTTATATGGTTTCTTCCGTGTATGGTGATTTTACAACTATGACGCATGGAGCCTGAAGATGGCATCAATGTAATGCTGAAACTGGTAGCACATAAGAAGTTCATAAAATAAATTTCTGCAATACATACGGCTGTTTGTAAATTATTGCATCAATAAATACTTGCCAGCCGTTGTCCCACGGTCCATAATGGATCAACGAAGATTTATTGCACTAAGTACGGAAACATATTCTTTGCAATTCTGTTCTCGTACAGTAGACAGAGCAGGGAAATGCACTGCGTTCTCTGGCGTGAGCTGTCGTTCCCACAGCTCAAGCTTGCAAGTGAAAGCTTGCGCCTTTTCACAAATCAGCTGATTTTCTCCTACCAAACTTGTGTTCAATGCATTCATGTGTCTGGTAATGTAAACTAAAAATGCAAGGTCGGCAACGCACTCTGGATCTTCTAACTTGTGGTCGTATCTTCCTTTGTCCTTTAAAAACTGATTTATTCGTATTCTCATCTCAAAAAATCTTTTGAGTACATTACCGCGGCTAAGCCAGCGGATTTCACTTTGGTATGGTATGTCACTGTATTCTTCCCCAATTTCAGCTAAATATGTGTGAAACTGTCTATGTGTAAGCCTGTGGGATCTCAAATAACCACTTGCATGACGTGCTCCAGTTTTGCTGCCTTTGCACAGAGTACTTCTTGGTGCAAAATGCAGTGGATGCTGTACAATGATTCTTCCGTACGCCGTAGCTTGTTTTCTTACTAACCCAACAAATCTCATTTGTTCCTCTTCCATTGCAGGAGCTCCGTCTGTTGTCACTGACACCAAACGTTCTCAGTTTAAGCCAGCTGAATCGACAGCTTCTTCAACGGCTTTTAGGATGTCCGCGGCGGTGGTCTTGCTTTTTAAAGATATCATATCTAAAAAAAATCCTCTGTTATGTGCAGAGCAGTGTCCACGCCACAGACATAAATCACTAATTACGCGGTGTCTGAAATATCTGTGGACTCATCAAGTGCGATGGAAAATGCAATAAACTCCTGCACTGCACTCCTTAATTGACGGTAAACGTCACCCGCCATGTCACTTATACGACGACTTACAGTCCACCGAGAAAGAGTGATAGCTCGAAACTGATTTGCATTCACTGGTGCACTCCTTTATAAACTCACCTTTAGCAAATGGTTTTCCAGCTCTCGCTATATTAAGCACAATCTTATAACGTGCACGTACCTCTGGGCTATCATTGTTGTCGTCCTGAAAAATTGAAAACAGTGCTCCATAAAAGTTAACTCAGTTAGATGAGAGACATGACGAAAGAAAGTCGCAGATCTCTCGTGACAATAGTAACTTACGTCAGATTCATCTAGTATCGTCAGATCGCTCTTCTTAAGCTCAGCCAGCTTCCCCATACGCTCAGAATCCGACAATAAATTTTACTCGACCTTGTGAAATTTATTATAATAGCGTTCAATACTAAACTTCCGCTGACCAGCGAGAATACTGCCACATATTAAACATTTCGAATTTTCACGTTTTTGCACAAAGAAAAAATGATTCTCCCATTCCTTATTAAAAGATAGCAAATCTCCACTTCTTCGTTTCCTTGATTCAAAATGGTTCAAATGTCTCTGAGCACTATGCGACTTAACTTCTGAGGTCATAAGTCGCCTAGAACTTAGAACTAATTAAACCTAACTAACCTAAGGACATCACATACATCCATGCCCGAGGCAGGATTCGACCTGCGACCGTAGCGGTCGCTCGGTTCCAGACTGTAGCGCCTAGAACCTCCTTGATTCACTCTGCATATTCCGGTTCTTGAAATACAACGTTCACTACATAGTGGTCGCTTCGCATCAACGTCCACAACTTAGCCTGGTACTACACTGCCGCAACCTGCTGGCTGTCGCCACTGCCCCCGTCGACGATTGCAGGGGAGCAGCACACGTGCAACGCTGTGCGCTCATGAGCCGCATTCAAAATTTGCCGCCCCTGGTCTATTCTAATGTGTGTCCTGTCGATTTCCCCAGTCACATCAGACATCCTATTTCCCAGCAAATTGGCCTCAGTTTGTGCCCTTTTCTAGCAGATGACCACTTTATAATGTCGACTCCTAAACCACTAACAAAATAAGTCATTCTTTCTATGGCATGGTGTAAAGTGTCAATACAGATGTTAAATCTATCTGCCACGTCTCTAAAGCCGTGTTCACACACGCAACTAATGTGGCGCATAGCTTGTGGCTTCCTGTAGTGTGTAGAGGTATCGTGAGCTACCGATCACACAGGACGCCACAAGCTCTTCGTAGTTGTACAGCTTTCAATATGCTGTCAAATGAAATCATATTGGTGGGTATGAATGGTAGTAGTAGTAGTAGTAGTAGTAGTAGTAGTAGTAATAGTAGTAGTAGCTTTATACATCCGTAGATCTCTTTTTACAAGAATATAGGACATGTCAATGTACTTACAAGTTTAGACCAATTTAAAATAAGCTAATTCGTATACACATACATTTACAGACTTCTAGTTAGCGACAATCATTAGATTTACTCCTGGTATACAACACCTCTTTTACAAATAACTTATTAAATAATGTAATGCTACACTGTTCACTCATATCTCACTATCAGTCACTGCACACACTATACACACATTGTTTCATAACACTTCACTCACTACACACTCGAACACACACACACTGGTAATCTCTAGGCCATTTTCTGTACCGCAACTTCCCATTTGCTGTCTTGAAAAACTGAGTCAGTATCCCTCTATAATGAATGAGATGAGCTCAAAAAGAGGGAGAGGTGTCAGTATTGTGCTATGCATAGCTTGGGGCAAGTTTTTCTAGAAAAGGAAAACAGAAGGAAAAAAAACATAGTATGAAGGTGTTATGTGGAATGTTGGATGTTTTATAACCATTATTATTATTATTATTTATTTGTACAACCTTTTTTTTACCAAACCCTCTTCAATGTATAAAATGTATTGTATAACAGGTACTTTTTAGCTGCCTTTTTAAATAAGTGTATTTTTGCAATTTCTTTTATTTCTTTTGTTATTTTATTGTACAGTTTTATTGCTCTGTAGAATATGCTGTTTTGAGACTTATGTTTATTTTTTCTTGGTAAATGTAAGTTGAGTCTATCTTTTGTTGCATGACCATGGACAGAGCTGTTTGTGCAGTAATTACGAATGTTATTTCTTATGTATACAACTGACCGGTAAATGTATTCCCATGGTGTAGCTAAAATCCCCAGCGTTTTGAACAGATCTTTACAATGGCCTCGACTACTGTTTTTGGTTATTATTCTTATGACTCTTTTCTGGAGTTTGGAAACTGTGTTCATATTTTGTACATTTTTCCCCAGAAAAGAATACCATAGCTAACATTGAGTGTACATATGAATAGCATCTAACTAAAAGACACTGCATGTTACACACTGATGATAGGATTCTAAGGGCATAGCATGCTGATGACATTATGTTTGCAAGTACCTTTGTGTGTTCACATCAGCTAAGAATCAATATTCATTCCTAGAAATTTTGCATTTGTTACACCGTCTGTAGAGATGACATCTACATTTCATTTAACATTGTCATTTTCCCTCTTCAAACTGAAATTCATGCCATTAGTTTTCTTTATGTTCAATGTCACTTCATTGCTTATTGACCAATCATAAACTTCCTTGAGAGTTTCATTTGCTTTCTCTGCAAGGAGTTCTCTCGTTTTCTCAGTGACTAATATTGCTATCATCAATGACAAAAATTTTTTCATCATTAGTAATACTACTGGGAAAGTCATTGATGTATATCAGGAATAGTATTTGTCCCAATATGCTACTTTGCAGAACCCCTATATTCATGTAATTTGGTTCTGATAAGTGTTTTACTAAATGTTTAGATCTATTTGAAGTATGTGTTATCTCTACTCTTTGTACCCTATCTGCTAGGTATGATCAAAACAAGACATTAGCCACCCCTCTTATTCCTAACGCTTCTAATTTATTTAATAGAATCTTGTGGCCGACTTAGCAAGATCCAAAAATAAGCCTGTGACACACTCATCTTTGTCAAGAGCAACAAGTACAACTTTTGTGAATTCTACTATGGCTGACCCTGTATTTTTGCCACTTCAAAAACCAAACTGTGATTCGCTTAAAAGATTGTATGTGTTCAGGTAATTCATTAATCTATCTTTCATAACTGCTTCTATTGTGTTTGAGAATGGTGACAGCAAGAAAATTGGCTGCTAATTTTTTATCTCTTCTGCATTACCTTTCTTAAGCAAAGGTACAACTCTCAGCAGTTTTAACTGCTCTGGGAATGCCCATGATGTGAAGGATTCATTTATTATATTTGTTAAGGGGCCTTGTATAATCTCTATGCATTGTTTCAGTACACACATTGGTACTTCATCTAAGCGTACTGACCTTTTATTTTTTAGTTTGTGAACAGTTTTATTGACTTCATTCTCTGTGGGTGAAAGTAACATCATTGTATTTAGTGTAACATTATTTACAAGTGTATCTATGATAGAAATTTAAGAATTCTGGGTCTCTTTCTCATGGAACTGACGTATTTGAGTGTTTGGGAAGACTTATTAATACCTGCTAATATCCATCTGTTTTTGTGAGATTTTGATAAAGTCGAGCATACTTTTGGAAATGCCTTTTCAAAGTTCAAATTAAATATTGTGGAGAATTTAGATAATTTCATATTCAGATTGGTTTCCTTATACACTTCATCTCAGCTTTGTTTTGCTAGTTCTTTTGAAAAATCTTTTATTTTGGTCTCTGATAGACGTCGTTTGTAGGTTTGTAGTTTAGGGAATTATTCGGTGCCTGATTTTACTGTTGATATTTGACAGAGATGGTGTGATAGCCGAGATCTTTTACAGTTACATCACATTTTTCCCTGTCTATATTTGTGGCCACATGGTCAATTACAGATGCACTATTAGTACAGGTTGTGGCATTAGAGCTGTGACAAGACTTAAATAGAAGGAAGGCGAAACCCAAATGCTGGATTCGAAAATAGATTTCGCACAGGGAAAATCAGGGGTCACAAACACATTTATAAAAGAAATAACAACTGTAGACCAAAAATGCGGTCTGCAATGACAAACTAACCAACAGCTGGCATGTAAATACCATTTGCAGATACGCCACTCTGTCAAATTTTAGAATCTTTATGTATTCGTAAATACAGGCATTTCGAATAATTAATTTTTAGTTTAACAGCTGCCACATCGCACTCTGGAGCTATTTCCTGCGTATAATCCACAATTTATACAACTCATGGTCTCACAAATCACAAAGTTTATATATCTCGCTTTTATGGTTACAAAAATTAGATTTATTTAATTATTCATCCACAAATCTTTTAAGATTGTGCGATATGTCATTGGTTTGGAAATATTGCCCTCCTGTATACACTCACACACACACACACACACACACACACACACACACACACACACATACATACACACACACACACACACACACACTGCAGCAGAAAATCAAACATAGGTTGCTGTTCTTGGAGTTCCAAAAGCTGCAAAAGTGTACCAGCTGACCTCTGTTTTCAGTAATAAAACGAAAACACGCTGAAATCGAATGGAGTACAGCAACAATGACTCTATGATAACTGTGGCAGAATGCTTGTGTTTCGAATTTCTGCCACCAGGAGCTGTAGCGGAAGTAAAGTGGCGCAACAAAGTACAACCAAGGTGAATAGTTTACAGCCTGACAAACGTTAAATCTCTTAAGATTAGCAACTAGGAGTTCTTATATGCAACTGCAGAATGCCACTAACTGTACCAACACTTTCGTTACATGTGCGTAAACTCGTCTTAAAACTTGCTGCTTCGAGGCCAGGAAACCAAAAGTGCTGTAGTGGAAGTAGCTTCCCATTACCTCCTGTCTGATACTTATAATGGGTAGAGTTTCTGAATTTTTCACTTAACATGAAATAATGGAACACAGGAAGTATGACAGTTTCCAAAAAATAGAAGAACGAAACACAAACAAAACACGAGTACCTGGACTCTACCCCACTCGAAATCAGACAGCTCTGTGCATGCGCAAATCTAACAGCTTGGGAGTACCAGAAGAATATTTCTGAGTAGACTCTGGCTGCTTGTTCTGACTTCTCGTATTACAAATATCACACTCCAAGTAACCAGAAGCATGAGAAGGCGCTGCTCATAACCTATTTGAGCTCTGTGTGTGTATGGGGCCCTCTGGCAGCTGCTTGAACGAACCATAAAGTGATACTAGTTGTATGAGTTTTGAGGTTAGGTATGTCGGTGGTTGGTAATGTATAAACAAACTGAAATCTGAAGTGGAGAACGGAGGAAATTGGTCGCTATTTGGATGTCTATGCTTTTCTTAGGCATTTGTGGAATTTTTGTGATGCTGATTACAAAGTCAAGCACCAATATGTTGCTGTGCTTGAGATAGTCATACATGATGTGGGTGGGTTGGCAATACCTGAGCTGCAGAGCAAAATTCATTCAATTAGGAGTTCATAATCAAACTAATTAAGAAAAATACAGGCAAGCAAACCATTTCGCTGTGTAACAGCCAAAGTCTGCAAGAGCAAAATCCTATGGTTTGAGTTGGTCAATTCTTTCTTAAAGAAAATTGTTGACATCAGGAAAAGCTACACAAATCTGGAAAGCTGAATTTTTTATTCAGTATTCATTTATTTAAAATGCCACAGCTGTGCTTCACATCCAGAAATTGTAGTACATATTTTTAACCTTTGAACAGTACAAATGGCTCAAATGGCTCTGAGCACAGCTGAGGCATCAGTCCCCTAGAACTTAGAACTACTTAAACCTAACTAACCTAAGGACATCACACACATCCATGCCTGAGGCAGGATTCGAAACTGCGATCGTAGCGGTCGCGCGCTTCCAGACTGAAGCGCCTAGAACTGCTCAGCCACAACGGCCGGCGTTTGAACAGTACAGATCCATCTTTAAGAAAGTAGTTTGCAAACCATTCTCCTTCTAATGTGGCCTGCTTCAAATAATTATTGCTACTGGATTCCAGCTTTGAGTCTATCAACCCTTCCCCCTCACCCACCCTTACTGCCTTCCTAGCACTTATATTTTCTCCAAGGTCTTGCATGGTAAACTTCATTATCGACAAGCTCCTGGAGTGTTAGCTGTGGTTGTAATTTTCCCTTGGGAGCTGGCTTCCTCTGCCTATTACCAATCGTACATGTAGCCCTGACAATCCTGTCAACTATTTGTAGGCATTCAATGATTGGTTTTTCATACAGGTGAAAATTGTAAACCAGAATTACAAATGTTTTTTACGCAACTTGGTGAGCTAGATTCTTTCTTTGAATCTCAGTGGACTGTGCTTTGACAAAGCCTTAATTAAACATGATGTCAATGGAAAAGCATTATCCCCATCCAGAACTACATCTTCTGTAACACGCAATATGATAAGTAATTTCACTTCTGGCGATGGTGTATCACTCATTAGATTTAAGTTTATCCCTTATTGCATTATTAACACTATTTAGAAGAAATGCGAACTGGTCTGGTGAAACTATAAGATGAGTAAAATACAATTTATTTCAGCATAGCCGCTGAACAATAGAGCTGACGTCTTTTCTCTCTCCAGTCATGAATCCGAACACATTTCTTATTTATTTTCACATTCACATAAATAATCATTAACTCTGCCACAACTCGTACAGTGGACGACAGTTTAATCCTGCGTCCGACCATCCTGATTTAGGTTTTCCGTGATTTCCCTAAATCGCTCCAGGCAAATGCTGGGATGGTTCCTCTGAAAGGGCACGGCCGACTTCCTTCCTCATCATTTCCTAATCTGATGAGACCAATGACCTCTCTGTTTGGTCTCTTCCCCCAAACAATCCAATCCAATCCGTACAGTGGATAAAACGTTCGTTCCAAACACGACTCTGGCATCCACTAATCGACTAATTTGAATGTATACTGGCGTTGCTGTGTCTGCAGTCATACACGAAACCATTTGTGGGCAACTAGTTCCACAGTGTCATGCAAACTAGACTTCAAGCCTAGAATATTGTCTATGCAATTACATCATCTCAGGTGGTTAATTTGATCGACACTGAGGGCCAACTCACACAGGCCGTCACGTCACGACACCATCGTGTCAGGGTTTATTCACACTGTCCATCACTTAACGTAACATAACCTCAATTTGCTTACGCTAGGCGCAAATTCTGACGCATATAGCGCGTGTCATGCGAAGCAGGACTGCGCACATTTTTGTAACTTAGTAGGTTCAAGGGAAACTACGCCAATTGGGACATGGCGCAATGGTGACATGACTCGCACCTGCATCAGGTCGCGTGATGTTGTGGTAGTGGCACAGTCTCTAGAGCCACACGCCACTCTAGCATCATGGGAGAGGCGAAGTGAGGAGGGGAAAAGCTGTCCTTCTATATGCACCTTTAGAGAGTGCATATGGGCAACGGTAGTATGGGCCATCCAAAAAATATTGTTTTACTACTGGACTTTATTGGCATAGAATAGTGTTTCGCTTTTTGTCATTTAAGCTATTGATCTTTTTTCTCTACATTTTTTGCAGTTATTTATGATTGTACAGTTTCACTGATTTGTTTCATTATTGTTTTCCTTTTGTCAAGCACAATACAGAGCTGAGTGACTGCTAAGTCATTAGCAACTGGGATATACCATTTGCCACAACAACGTCTTCAGATTGCAAGAAGGGACAGACATTCCACCATGAGGATAGTGAAATTGTAAGGAATATTACAAAATTTTGTGATCAAGAAGAGAGACAAGAGTTTTAAATAATACAGAGTGAAACAAGTTTGTGTATGTGCTGCCTATTATGCTGACACAGTGGTACGATGTTACAAAAATTCTAAAAGTCGTAATTTCCAAAGGTGTATATTCTTAGTGCTCCTGATAAAAAGCGTCCAATATCTGAAGTAAATAAGTTTCACTGTGATGTAATGGATATGGATGTAATAAGAGACATTAAACTGCATGCACACAGACATCACATTTTCATTGTAAGCTGGAAACAGTCGAGAAGTCCAAATGAATGACATTATTATAATTGGTGCATAGTGATGAAAAGAACATTTCATTGGTTTCATAAACAGTACCAGCATCAATCAACTAATTGTATAGAAAGCTGCAGAAATGAAGAATGTGGTCGGTATTATTCCAGAAGTATCAGTATGCTAAAGCAGTGTGATGATCCAATATATTTAATTTGCTGAAAGGTATTGCTAACAAAGTCAGCCCTACATCCATCTCAATGTTTTTTGAATGAGGTTAACTCTTCCACTGACAATGCACACCTCGCTAGCTTCCACATTCCTCTTGTATGCATTATTCTCAGCTTCTGACAGTACACTGACCATTGTGTTGTGTAGTGGATCAATTGCTTTTCTTAATAACTCTTTTATTTGCGAATGACGTTGTCAGTTCAGCTGTCGTGCAAGTCTGCATCACTCCACCTGAAGGGGACATTCAGCGTTATTTCACATTCCTCAGAGAAGAACAGGAAGAAAATCATTTGGTAAGTATCCACTCCAATCGATCACTATTAAAAATATCGTGAGTTACGGGATTCTGCCAAAATTACAGTTTTAATTTTGTGTGAATTGTTAGCCTTTTCTCGTCTGAAGAGGAGTCATCATTTATGTGCAGTGGGTGCATTTCTCTTGTTGTCAGGTTTAATTGCGTTTCTTTTGCCAAAACACAGTATAATTTGTACAAACTCACCTCGCAGTACCTATTGCAACAGGATCCCGAAACAGTGTACCTCATTAAACAAGCAACTGAGGACCAAAGAGGTCAATGACTTCATTGTATCGGTTTGCAGTAACACGAGACAACCAAATTTCATGTTTCTTTTCATATTAGTACATTCTAGTTTCACTAACTGTCCATAATTCTTAAAAAAAACTACAGTACTGTATTCATAAAATAAAATAAAAGCTATAGCCTCGGCTTTATCGCTGTAGATAAGAAAGCTCCACTGTTAACAATTTGGAAAAATACTCTCCACCTTGTGTATTATAATTTGTCAAAATCTCGTTTCGATATCTCGACAGGTTTAGGATACATGTGGTATGTTATCAAGATTTCATTCTCATATACGTGCGATCGGAAGTGAACAGTTACATAACACGCATTTTCTTGAGATTGGAGAGAGGCAGCACCCTCCTCCCAGGTCTAAAGAAAAATTCAATATGTTAGCTAAGTTTCATACACAGCAGCATATAGTGTGATGTGCACTGAATGCGAAACCATAGAGCCCTTATTTTTCATTGCAAATCTTTCTAGTTTCGCGCAGTGTATAATTTAAATAAGACTTTCACATTCTAGACTATTAGCGAGATGAAGGGCACTTCACCATGAAGCTGACGTATAAAGCTACAAGTAAAGTAAAAATCAAATTTTTTTACTGAATAGTTTCTGTAAAATCGTTTGAGAAAGATTAGAGGACACGCTTCTCGTTTTTGTCAGCACAGCGTGTCAATAACTGGTGCAGGCAAAGAATATTTCAATATGTGCAGGATCTGTACTACACACGTTGAAATCTGCAAAACGCACTGTCATGTCTTGTCACTTCACATGTCTTACACGCATGTCAATATGCACTTAGCCCTACCTCACTAACAATTTGTGAATGTTATGTTATGAGTTACCATATATGATACAAATATTCGGCATTTAGTCCCAGAATTGAGTTACTAATTCAACGAAGTTTATTAATGGCCAAAGCAAACTTTGTAATATGTGTTCTTGATCATTTTTCTGTGTTAAAGTGCTGAGAAATGAAACAATATTTCAAAACATCGACATTTATTTGCTAGCAAAATATATACCTACAAATGGTAGCATTTTTAAGTATCGGTATCGCCATCTGCAGATGTGGATTCTGACCACAATCTATTGGTTATGAACTGCAGATTGAAACTGAAGAAACTGCAAAAGGCTGGGAATTTAAGGAGATGGGACCTGGATAAACTGAAAGAACCAGAGGTTGTAGAGAGTTTCAGGGAGAGCATAAGGGAACAATTGACAGGAATGGGGGAAAGAAATACAGTAGAAGAAGAATGGGCAGCTCTGAGGGATGAAGTAGTGAAGGCAGCAGACGATCAAGTAGGTAAAAAGACGAGGGCTAACAGAAATCATTGGGTAAAAGAAGAAATATTGAATTTAACTGATGAAAGGAGAAAATATAAAAATGCAGTAAATGAGGCAGGCAAAAAGGAATACAAACGTCTCAAAAATGATATCAACAGGAAGTGCAAAATGGCTAAGCAGGGATGGCTAGAGGACAAATGTAAGGATGTAGAGGCTTGTCTCACTAGGGGTAAGATAGATACTGCCCACAGGAAAATTAAAGAGACCTTTGGAGAGAAGAGAACCACTTGTATGAATATCAAGAGCTCAGATGGCAACCCAGTTCTAAGCAAAGAAGGGAAGGTAGAAAGGTGGAAGGAGTATATAGTGGGTTTATACAAGGGCGATGTACTTGAGGACAATATTATGGAAATGGAAGAGGATGTAGATGAAGACGAAATGGGAGATAAGATACTGCGTGAAGAGTTTGACAGAGCACTGAAAGACCTGAGTCGAAACAAGGCCCCGGGAGTAGACAACATTCCATTAGAACTACTGATCGCCTTGGGAGAGCCATTCATGACAAACCTCTACCATCTGGTGAGCAAGATGTATGAGACAGGCGAAATACCCTCAGACTTCAAGAAGAATATAATAATTCCAATCCCAAAGAAAGCAGGTGTTGACAGATGTGAAAATTACCGAACTATCAGTTTAATAAGTCACAGCTGCAAAATACTAATGCGAATTCTTTATATTCGAATGGAAAAACTGGTAGAAGCGGACCTCGGGGAAGATCAGTTTGGATTCTGTAGAAATGTTGGAACACGTGAGGCAATACTAACCTTAAGACTTATCTTAGAAGAAAGATTAAGGAAGGCAAACTTACGTTTCTAGCATTTGTAGAATTAGAGAAAGCTTTCGACAATGTTAACTGGAATACTCTCTTTCAAATTCTGAAGGTGGCAGGGGTAAAATACAGGGAGCGAAAGGCTATTTACAATTTGTACAGAAACCAGATGGCAGTTATAAGAGTCGAGGGGCATGAAAGGGAAGCAGTGGTTGGGAAAGGAGTGAGACAGGGTTGTAGCCTATCCCCAATGTTATTCAATCTGTATATTGAGCAAGCAGTAAAGGAAACAAAAGAAAAATTCGGAGTAGGTATTAAAATTCATGGAGAAGAAGTAAAAACTTTGAGGTTCGCCGATGACATTGTAATTCTGTCAGAGACAGCAAAGGACTTGGAAGAGCAGTTGAACGGAATGGACAGTGTCTTGAAAGGAGGATATAAGATGAACATCAACAAAAGCATAACGAGGATAATGGAATGTAGTCAAACTAAATCAGGTGATGCTGAGGGAATTAGATTAGGAAATGAGACACTTAAAGTAGTAAAGGAGTTCTGCTATTTAGGGAGCAAAATAACTGATGATGGTCGAAGTAGAGAGGATATAAAATGTAGACTGGCAATGGGAAGGAAAGTGTTTCTGAAGAAGAGAAATTTATTAACATCGAGTATAGATTTAAGCACCAGGAAGTCGTTTCTGAAAGTATTTGTATGGAGTGTAGCCATGTATGGAAGTGAAACATGGACGATAACTAGTTTGGACAAGAAGAGAATAGAAGCTTTCGAAATGTGGTGCTACAGAAGAATGCTGAAGATAAGGTGGGTAGATCACGTAACTAATGAGGAGGTATTGAATAGAATTGTGGAGAAGAGAAGTTCGTGGCACAACTTGACCAGAAGAAGGGATCGGTTGGTAGGACATGTTTTGAGGCATCAAGGGATCACAAATTTCGCATTGGAGGGCAGCGTGGAGGGTAAAAATCGTAGAGGGAGATCAAGAGATGAATACACTAAGCAGATTCAGAAGGATGTAGGTTGCAGTAGGTACTGGGAGATGAAGGAGATTGCACAGGATAGAGTAGCATGGAGAGTTGCATCAAACCAGTCTCAGGACTGAAGACCACAACAACAAGAACAATCGCCATCTTAGTTTCAGTGTCTCAGTAGTCAATGGGTTGTATTTTATCAATAACAGATTTATACTTCCGTATTCCAAAAATATACAGTTTCAATAAAGCAGCACGTTAAGGATTTCGCCAAGACTCGACTTGCGCAGTAGGGTCTGTTGCGCTAAAATGTCAGTAACTTCGAGACCGATATATCAAAACTTTACCTATAAAAACACAAAAAAAATATTGATAATGGGAAAACAGAGCCTGTTTACCTCATCAAATACATTTTCTTTTCGTACGTCATCAATAACATGATAAACAACTGTATTATCCTCCTTTGTTAGAGCTGACTTCCACTTAAATGTTATTTAATGGAAATTACTCCACATACTTATGTTCTTATTTATATACGGTGTGTATATCAGCTCTGTTCTGTTACTGTAAAACCTTTTTCGCTTGTAGATACCTAACCTCTCTTGCGGAAGAACGCTCAACGAAAAAATTACCCAAGTCGCCACAGAACATGTGTAATTTGTCACAAAGACAGTAATAAGAGTAAAGATTACGACGAACAAGAAAACAAAATCCAGCATCATGTAGCGTGAGTATTGCTGAAGTAGATTAACTTCCTATGTAAATAGATGCTGCCATCATCAAAACTTCCTTCCTGCGAAACAAGCTGACATGACGTAACAGTTCGTTGACGACCTTTGTGAATGCCGCCATTTGAAATGCATTGTGGAATGTTTCGATGTGACGGCCACTATGAATTTGCCTTTCGAAGTTACTAATACATCTTGCCTGTCTCTGATTTCTGGAGCGAGAGTACTCAGAGTGGGGAGAGCCAGAATATTACAACACTTGCAACTAATTTTCAGGTTGTTGATAACATTGTTTCAGACTGCACGAATGCCAGTATAAGCCTGTCTACTGTGTTAGAAGTGTCTGTGGAAGGTTGAATTAATCGCCCTTTCTAACTATGACATGCACAGGATTATGGTAGTTAAATTAAGGAATTCTATTATTAATGGCCAATTTATGATAGACGTTAATGCACCATCACGCCACGCGACTTTAGTGTGTATTCACATTGGAAGTCATGTCATTCACTTAGATCAGTACTGAATGATGAAAGTGATGTTATGAGATAGTGCCTATGATGCAAACAGTCGGGGTACAATATCGGATTTGTGTAACTAACGACGATAAAGTTTATTAATGAGCAGAGCAAACTTCATAACTGGCATTCTTGATTAATATTTACATTTTTATAACATTTCCCCTTTTATTACATATGTATTAGAATGGAGTTGCAGGAGGTGTATAAAAGGATGTGAGTATTCAAATGAAATGATGTGTCAAAATTTCAAAGCAGTCCGTGAAAAACTTTCGGATATTTTGAGGAAATGAGCATCTTCGTTTTTACTTATACAGAAACTGTAAACATTTCTAATCGCAAGTTTCCGAAAGTTTTAGACCAGACGATTTGAAATTTTGATGTGCTGCTCTGAAATATGCTTGTTTTTGTATATACCTATTTTTTACTGTATCTAATATACAATTATTTACAAATTTAATAATAGGAAAATGTCGTTACAAAAAATGTGTGTGTGTGTGTGAAAGAAATAAGCACCTAAAATCCCACCTGTCTTAAAATGCAATGTCACATCAAAATTTCAAAGCAATCGGTCAAGAACTTTTGGAGAGTCACAAACGAACATTTACATTTATAAACTGTGGCAGAATTACAACACTGACTTTGTTTTTTTCTAATGGAACTACATGAATTTTTTCTGTGGTATATGAAAGAAGGTTCTGAGGGAACTTTAATGACATGACATGCATTGGACTTGGCCAAATAGTATCAAGATTACAGTGCCATGAACCACTGTCCCGCTGTCACCAGAAAGGGTTCCACAAACGTCTGCCGTATTGTACGAAATGTAACCAAGCACATAACAGAGGCATGTTGCATGTATTTATTATCATGGCTGTTACACCAAGTGCTCAAAATCTTGACCTCGATCATTGATACACGTTATATAGTGATTCTAGAGAAGCAATAATGCAAGATGAATTTCTTCTGGAGCTCATGACAGCAAAGGTCCATGTTATAAGTCACGTCATTGTCATATAACTTGGCGATAACTGACATACACACACACACACACACACACACACACACTCACACACGCACACACACACATCAAAAAAAGTTTTGCGTCACCTCGGTTCCGAGAGTTCTGGAACCTGCACAGAGATCAACATAAACATCATTTCCGCCCATTTTATTGCTCATGAAAACCATACAGCGAGACCTTCAGAGGTGGTGGTCCAGACTGTTGTACACACCGGTGCCTCTAATACACGATAGTATGTCCTCTTGCATTGATGCATGCCTGTATTCGTCGTGGCATACTATCCACAAGCTCATCAAGGCACTGTTGGTCCAGATTGTCCCACTCCACAATGGCGATTCGGCGTAGATCTCTTCGAGTGGTTGGTTGGTCACGTCGTTCATAAACAGCCCTTTTCAATCTACTCCGGCATGTTAGATAGGGTTCATTTCTGGAGAACATTCTGGCCACTCTAGACGAGCGATGTCGTTATCCTGAAGGAAGTTATTCATAAGATGTGCACGATGGGGGCGCGAATTGTCGTCCATGAAGACGAATGCCTCGCCAATATGCTGCCGATATCGTTGCACTATTAGTCGGAGGATGGCATTCACATATCGTACAGCCGTTACAGCTATTTCCATGACCACCAGTGGCGTACTTCGGCCCCACATAATGCCACCCCAAAAGATCAGGGAACCTCCACCTTGCTGCACTTGCTGGACAGTGTGTCTAAGGCAGTCAGCCTGACCAGGTTGCCTCCAAACACGTCTCCCACGATTGTCTGGTTGAAGGCTTATGCGACACTCATCAGTGAAGAGAATGTGATCCCAATCCTGAGCAGTCTCTGTGGCATGTTGTTGGGCCCATTTGTACTGTGCTACATGGTTCCGTGGTTTCAAAGATGGACCTCGCCATGGACGTCGGGAGTGAAACTGCGCATCATGCAGCTTATTGCACACAGTTTGAGTCGTAACAGGACGTCCTGTGGCTGCACGAACGACATTATTCAACATGGTGGCGTTGCTGTCAGGGTTCCTCCGAGCTGTTATCCGTAGATAGCAGTCATCCACTGCAGTAGTAGCCTTTGGGAAGCCTGAGGGAGGCATGTCATCGACAGTTCCTGTCTCTCTGCAACTCCCCCATGTCCGAACAACATCGCTTTGGTTCACTCCGAGACGCCTGGACACTTCCCTTGTTGAGAGCCCTTCCTGGCACAAAGAAACAATGCGGACGCGATCGAACCGCGGTACTGAACGTCTAGGCATGGTTGAACTACAGACAACATGAACCATGTACCTCCTTCCCGGTGGAATGACTGGAGTTGATCGGCTGTTGGACACCTCCATGTAATAGGTGCTGTTCATGGATGGTTGTTTACATATCTGGGCGGGTTTAGTGACATCTCTGAACAGTTAAAGGCACTGTATCTGTGATGCAGTATCCACAGTCAACGCCCATCTTCACTTTTTTTATGTGTGTATATATACACACATATATATTCTGGGTATACTTTGGGTGGCTCATCTTAACTGTCACCCTGTAGAAGGGGCATGGTGGAAGCCACATCACAGTTCAGTGTTGTAAAAGTTTTTGTGGAGTCAAGACTATGTGTTATGTGATGTTAGAAAACGGTAATAAAAATATTCAAGTCACGTTCTGCATTTTGATTAACCATTTCGTACATATCACATCGAAAATCGCCTGACAATGAAAGCGTAAGAACTGCAGGTAATTTTTATAATGGAGGACCAAAAAAATTAATTTAGTTACACCACCCACCATTCAATGATGTACCGCAAGGTAAGGAAACTTGTCATTTCAACCCAGTAGCATTTCAAACCATGAAATGGGTTGCTGCCTTCTTGTTGTCCATCTTCATCTTCAGCACTTCTTCTGACATCTGCTATAAGAGGAGTAGTCAGAGAAGGTTTGAATTAACATTTACAATACATTTTAATTCATTTACTTAACTTGATTTACTATATAACTGGCCACAAGTGTATTAAATTAGATTTGATTAATACTTGGTCCATAGACTGTGAATACAACACATCGTGATGATGTGGAATGTGTCAGTTCAATGAAAGGTTTCCTTACATAACATAATTCAATTTTCTTAGTAATTGAAAAAAATTATATTTTATATCTATAAATTCATCTACTTAGTAGAAGGAATTGTCATTCAGAAATTCTTTTAATTTGCTTTTAAATGCTGGTTGGCTATGTGCCAGACGTTTTTTGCTTTTTTTGGAGCATGGTAGTGGACAGACACAGGGATGAATATAAACAAGCCTTTAATTACTCCATCCAGCTTATACAGTCTTGCGTGTGTATTTTGTTCCTCACATAATATTCTGGCATTTTAATGATCAGAGACACAGGGATGCAAGCTGCTAACTCCGTGGTTTACCTGTGGCATGCTGCATGTCAAGGTAGCGACATTTTCTGCTTAGCAGCAAGTAACAGCGGCACAGAAATGGCATTGCCCAGAGTCAAAAGTCTGAACCTGCAGCTGAAGAGCAGGTGTGAGTAGGTGGCGAAGTGTTGACTGCCACCACTGGGCATATGGGCAGAGGTCCTTCATTCGCAGCTTGGTGTAACCTTAGTGACAGCAAAACCACTGGTTCATGCAGTCTGGGCATCACATATCACACTGCTGTTTCAATGCTGATAGCTAGTTTGGGCAGTGTTTAAAAGCTGCAGCTGCTGACCGCTGAATTCACAAAAGGTTTGCATTTGTGTATCACCTTGAACACTCTTGAATGAGCCGGCCGAAGTGGCCGAGCGGTTAAAGGCACTGCAGTCTGGAATCGCACGACCGTTACGGTCGCAGGTTCGAATCCTGCCTCGGGCATGGATGTGTGTGATGTCCTTAGGTTAGTTAGGTTTAAGTAGTTCTAAGTTCTAGGTGACTTATGACCACAGCAGTTGAGTCCCATAGTGCTCAGAGCCATTTTTTAACTCTTGAATGAAGGCAATAACAGGCTGTTGTAACTGGCAACAGATTGGACTTATTACTTCCAGGTGGGTCACTAACAAGAGTTTGGCTGACTCCAGTGTGACTTAATTTACGTTCTGGTGCTCCATTGTCGAATCCAAGTCCTGTTATAGCTTATTTCTTCTGTACTTGCAAGTATAAGCAAGCGAAGAAAGCACTCAAATTCTTCTACATCAAGATCTATCCTCATGTACCCAAAAGTAATTTTCATCTTATTTGTTGGCCCATTACAGAATAATCTGGAAAGTGTTAGGCTTCATAAATAATTCAGATGTCTTTCCTTACACTAGTCCACATTGGACCTGTAGCCATGTTCTGGATGTTTTATGCTGACTGCCTACCACATAATGTAATAGGATTCCTTTTTCATGTTTCCTTTTCTTTTCTGGACCTGAAAATAATGGAATTACCTTTTTACATACTTACTTACAAATTATTATTAGTATTATTGTTGCTGTTGTAAACCAAATGGTAGCTGAAATATTTTTACTTGGAAACATTCTAATTTGAGATGTCATCAATTCCAGGAACAATGGACTCAAAATCTCCAACATTATCATCAAAATCTTGATCTAGTTCACTGCCTTCAAAATTAATAGCTCCTATCTTTCCATCATCATCAGATGTTGTTTGATTTAATTTCTCTTCTTCGTTCAAAATTACTTTTTATTTCAGGACAACTAAAGTGTTTTCTACTCCAAACATGTTGAGGGAGAACAGTAATAACAACAGGGGCAATACACAACAGCTGAGGCAAGAAACCATAATAATGGGTACAAGAATAAGAAGGAAATATTATTTTCATTGTTGCAGTTGCTTCACATAATAGCTGTTCACATAAAAGATATCAGTCTTATTTAATTATTAATTTATCTGGCGTAGGTGGTAGCAAATTATTAACCAGCTGCTTATGTTTGTACATAAGTCACATGTTCCAGTTTTACATATTATATGTTCTGATGCAATAAACTACAACAAAACTGAAATCAAATATTAATGTGATAGATATATACACACATAATCATAAGAGACAAATGCAACTAAATCATCACATCTCTATCTTCAGATATGTTCCTATGATGTAGTAAATACTTATATCATTTGCACTTAACAGGAAAGTAGTAGCTGTCAATAATGGAATCTTCAGAAGGTTCAGTTTGAAAATTATTTCGTTTGCTGTGTCTGGTATGTGATGAGTGTTGGTATTAGATGCACATTGGGGATTCGATAGCTTTATTTTTATATAGTCACGTCCAAAACACATTCTTACTATGGATCTTTGGTGTCATTGACTCATTCTGACTGCATTAAACCACAGCTTCCTCAGTATTTCAAGTTGAATATTGGCATCAAATCTTCCTTTAGGTAACTGTCGACTCCCTGTTCCATTCTTTCTGTGCTTGATGGTGTATTCTCCTCACAGAATCACTACTGGGAAGTCTAATTCCTTGGAAAATGCCTTGAGCTAACCTTTCTTTGGCGTATCTGTCTACCATTCCGTTTACAGTGATGCCTGTATGTCCTTTGATCCACAAGAAGTTTACACCAGTATCAGATTTTCCTGCTGTATGAATCTGACTCAGTGCATCTTTTATGTAATGAGGGGTGGTCACTTTCCAATATGAAGTTTCTGTCCTCTGGAGAGAATAGTTACAGTCTGTTAAGATTAAAACTTTTAGAAATTAGTACCTTCATCGATGGGTAGCCACACTGCAAATTGCTAATATTTCCGTTGTGTACATGGATGATTGAATAGGAAATGCAAGTCTCCTCCCCCCTTTTCCTTATGGGGTCTCTAAGCTGCCCGTGCAGATTTGGACATAGTTTGACCACCTGTTTTCTATGACAAACATGTCGTTTCGTTCTCAGTTTGTTTTTCAGTGTGGGCAAATACCCTCAGACTTCAAGAAGAATATAATAACTCCAATCCCAAGAAAGCAGGTGTTGACAGATGTGAAAATTATCGAACTATCAGTTTAATAAGTCACAGCTGCAAAATACTAACGCGAATTCTTTACAGACGAATGGAAAAACTGATAGAAGCCGACCTCGGAGAAGATCAGTTTGGATTCTGTAGATATGTTGGAACACGTGAGGCAATACTGACGCTATGACTTATCTTAGAAGAAAGACTAAGGAAAGGCAAACCCATGTTTCTAGCTTTTGTAGACTTAGAGAAAGCTTTTGACAAAGTTGATTGGAATACAGGGAGCGAAAGGCTATTTACAATTTGTACAGAAAGCAGATGGCAGTTATAAGAGTCGAGGGGCATGAAAGGGAAGCAGTGGTTGGGAAGGGAGTGATACAGGGTTGTAGCCTATCAATCTGTATATTGAGCAAGCAATAAAGGAAACAAAAGAAAAGTTCGGAGTAGGTATTAAAATCCATGGAGAAGAAATAAAAACTTCGAGGTTCGCTGATCACATTGTAATTCTGTCAGAGACAGCAAAGGACTTGGAAGAGCAGTTTAACGGAATGGACAGTATAAGATGAACATCAACAAAAGCAAAAGGGGCGACGATAATGGAATGTAGTCGAATTAAGTCGGGTGATGCTGAGGGAATTAGATTAGGATATGAGACACTTAAAGTAGTAAAGGAGTTTTGCTATTTGGGGAGCAAAATAACTGACGATGGTCGAAGTAGAGAGGATATAAAATGTAGACTGGCAATAGCAAGGAAAGCGTTTCTGAAGAAGAAAAATTTGTTAACATCGAGTATAGATTTATGTGTCAGGAAGTCATTTCTGAAAGTATTTGTATGGAGTGTAGCCAGGTATGGAAGTGAAACGTGAACGATAACTAGTTTGGACAAGAAGAGAATAGTAGCTTTCGGAATGTGGTGCTACAGAAGAATGCTGAAGATTAGATGGGTAGATCACATAACTAATGAGGAGGTATTGAATAGAATTGGGGAGAAGAGGAGCTATTGGCACAACTTGACTAGAAGAAGGGATCGGTTGGTAGGACATGTTCTGAGACATCGAGGAATCACCAATTTAGCATTGGAGGGCAGCGTGGAGGGTAAAAATCGTAGAGAGAGACCAATAGATGAATACACTAAGCAGATTCAGAAGGATGTAGGCTGCAGTAGGTACTGGGAGATGAAGAAGCATCATCCACACAATTCCGAACACGGCAAGAGCTGACAAGTGCGAGAATTATCGCACAATCAGCTTAACAGCTCATGCATCGAAGCTGCTTACAAGAATAATATACAGAAGAATGGAAAAGAAAATTGAGAATACGCTAGGTGACGATCAGTTTGGCTTTAGGAAAAGTAAAGGGACGAGAGAGGCAATTCTGACGTTACAGCAAATAACGGAAGCAAGGCTAAAGAAAAATTAAGACACTTTCATAGGATTTGTCGACCTGGAAAAAGCGTTCGACAATATAAAATGATGCAAGCTGTTCGAGATTCTGAAAAAAGTAAGGGTAAGCTATAGGGAGAGACAGGCCATATACAATATGTACAACAACCAAGAGGGAATAATGAGAGTGGACGAACAAGAACGAAGTGCTCGTATTAAGAAGGGTGTAAGACAAGGCTGTAGCCTTTCACCCCTACTCTTCAATCTGTACATCGAGGAAGCAATGGTGGAAATAAAAGAAAGGTTCAGGAGTGGAATTAAAATACAAGGTGAAAGGATATCAATGATACGATTTGTTGATGACATTGCTATCCTGAGTGAAAGTGAAGAAGAATTAAATGATCTGCTGAACGGAAAGAACAGTCTAATGAGTACACAATATGGTTTGAGAGTAAATTGGAGAAAGACGAAGGTAATGAGAAGTAGTAGAAATGAGAACAGCGAGAAACTTAACATCAGGATTGACGGTCACGAAGTCAAGGCAGTAAAATAACCAATGACGGACGGAGCAAGGAGGACATCAAAAGCAGACTCGCTATGGCAAAAAAGGCATTTCTGGCCAAGAGAAGTCTACTAATATCAAATACCGGCCTTAATTTGAGGAAGAAATTTCTGAGGATGTACGTCTGGAGTACAGCATTGTATGGTAGTGAAACATGGACTGTGGGAAAACCGGAACAGAAGAGAATCAAAGCATTTGAGATGTGGTGCTATAGACGAATGTTGAAAATTGGGTGGACTGATAAGGTAAGGAATGAGGAGGTTCGACGCAGAATCGAAGAGGAAAGGAATATGTGGAAAACACTGATAAAGAGAAGGGACAGGATGATAGGACATCTGCTAAGACATGAGGGAATGACTTCCATGGCACTAGAGGGAGCTGTAGAGGCCAAAAACTGTAGAGGAAGACAGAGATTGGAATACGTCAAGCAAATAATTGAGGACGTAGGTTGCAAGTGCTACTCTGAGATGAAGAGGTTAGCACAGGAAAGGAATTCGAGGCGTGCTGCATCAAACCAGTCAGTAGACTGATGACCAAAAAAAAAAAGAGAGACCACATCAAAACTGACTAGAAGGTCTACACTGCTAAGATGAAGAGCCCCCAGTCTATTGATAAAATCAACTGAGTTTCGTATGTGATGCGGCCCTTTGATGGGAGAAAGAAGACATGAAGAAACGTCACCTGGACAGACAGACCGATGGTTAGTTAGCGGACATTGACTTAGCCGTGACGATGTTCGACAGAAGACAATGTCAGTACTGCACCAATAGGTCGTCACAGAAGATACCATCCCGGATGTTACCAGAAAGAAGTTCATGTGGTACTTACGCAGGTGGCTGGTGAAGACAAAGAGACTGCAGCCTCACCAAATGGGTCACCTGTGAATCTAGAGGTTGATGAACTCCTCCCAAAGACGATGAATCGGAGGGTCATTTGTTCAATTCTGGTGTGGAGCATTCCACACCACACAGTAGGCGCTCGTTACTAAGGCAACAAGCGAATTCACAAGGAGAAGACTGCACCGCCGCCGCTGTGGGTCACTTGTATAGTACTGAATGGAAGAATACACCATCTGGCGCTTTGCTGGAACACGAACCGTCGTCACATCAGCAGTCACCAGAATCTGTGTGCTGTGACTCCACGCAGCACTGCTGCCATGAGGAATTGAGTGAGTTAAAAAACAATGTATTATTCTGTTTGTTTAAATGGTCTTATGCATGAATAATGACAGACAGTGGAACAACCAAAGTTTCATTCACAGCTCACCTGCTGATCCAAGGAAAGAACTCATTCCACTGCCCACGAAGTGTCACATTCCCTTACGTTATCCCTGGCAAAATGATGATATTTGCTCCCCTCTGTCACTGATGCTCAATATCTAGTGTCACAAAACCTTGACCCGCTACAATGTAAAGTATTCATTTGGGCAGCATGGCACTGAGAATAGTATAAATATTTTTGGTATCCTTTTACCTCAGTTTTTTTACATCCCTGGTAACGCCATGTTGTATATGCTGTACTTACAACAAAGTATGCCACAGTTAGATATCCTGATGCTAAAAATGTTTAATGCCAGCAGATATATTTTGGAGGTTCTGGCTCATTAACTCTATGTTAAAATAAATTCTGTATTTTATATATAAAACAACCAATTTTAAAAAAATTAAATTAAAAATTCAGTGTATTTAATTAAATCAAAAGATTTTATTAACATTAACTAAATACGTATTTTTTACAATAGCAAAACTAAATACAACAAACAACTGATTGCTAACTACATTATTTAATTTACTTTATGAGTGTAGCATAATGTATTAGTTAATAAAAGTAAGTTATTTTTTAAAAAATCAAATTGTGAATGTAAATAAATTAATTAAAATATATTAGTTACAACAAAAGTACATTATTTTAAAAAATCTCATTGTGAAAGTAAGTAAATTAATTAAAAAGCATTAGTTAATAAAAATAAATTATTTTAAAAATCACATTGTGATCACTATATTGTGAAATTCATTATTTCTGTATTTAAGTGTCTTCATTCCTTTATATTACAATTTCATTTGTCCTTTTTTTTCAAAATCAGAACCACCAATTAATTTAGAAAACCTATTTGGTCAATTAATTTTAAAATCATTCTTAAGTTCTAGACAAAGTTGTTGTACAGATCTAATATTTAAATATTTACAGTTCATAATATTATATAACACATTTATTTGTAGCTCATTTACTTTTCTAATTTCTTTAGAAATACTTGAATTATTTAGCTTCTTAATTAAAGTAGTTTCCATTTATGTAGAAAACATTTTAATAGTTTTGCAAAAATAAATTTGTAGTTTATTTTAAATATATATATTTTTAAATTGTATTTTTGAACTTATAGCTAAAAGAGTCATTGAAAATTATTCTTTCTTATTTTTTATAAAAGTGATAAAAATTACTTCTTATAAATGAAGAAGAAAAAGAAACGCAAGCTAAAGAAAGAGATACTTATGAAATAAGTGAGCTATATGAAAAATATATTGATTTTCCTATTTGTTAGAGTGATGAAAATTATAATCAATTTGTTAAAACAAATTTCAATCATATTTTTCATAAAGAATGTATTGATAAATAATTAGAGGAAAAAGAAAATTGTCCTCTTTATAGAAGTATTATTAAAAATAAAGAACCAACATTAGTAGATATATTGGCTGTATTTGATTCTTTACCGATAACTACAGGTTCTTTTACTCCTTTGTTTGATAGAATTCAACAATTTAGAAATCAGTGTTACGAATTTTATGATGATTCTGATGATTATTAGTTTTAGATAATTTATATGAATAATTTAAAATTAAATTTAAGAAATTATAAAAATTTAGTTTTTCACTAACCTAATAATTTTTTTATATATAAATGAACCAAGTTTTACAAGAGTTTTCTGTGAAATCTAAATTTCGTAAATATTCTAATAAAGAGAAATTTTGTTTACAGAAATATACAAAAGCTGTAGGACTATATGTAGACAATGTATAAAATAATATTATGTATAAAAGTTTACTTTTAAATATTGATAATTGTGAACCATATCCTGAAAAACCATATACAAAGAAATATCAAAAACCTTAACCAAGCAGATTTTGTTCGTATATAAAATACATATATGGAAATTATAAAAATCCTGTTGTTCATAGAGGAGCAAACTGTCATAAAAAATTTATTGAATGTATAAAACAAGAAGTTGAAAAAAATTATATAAATTTACTCTGAAATGGAAGAATTTAAACCACTTGCATCTGAAGAAAATATAACACATCATAATTCTAGAGTTTGTACATTGCGTAAATGTAATCGTACAAAACTAAGCCTGTCATCCTGATCATCTAAATAGAAAATGTATTGGTCCATTGTGCAATAATCGTAATTTAAAACAAAATCAACCTGATTTTGTACCTATTTATTTAAATAATTTATCTAGTTATGATTCGCATTTTTTTGTAAAAGAAATTGGTTATGATAATAAATTTATAGAACTAATACCAAACAATGAATGAATATATACATTACTTTTGGTAAACATACAAACAATTTAAAAATGAGATATGTTGATACATTTATATTTTATGGCTTCTTCACTTGCTAAACTTTCAAAAATTTTAGGAGAAAAATCAATTACAAAATACTAAAAAGGATTTTTCTTCAGAATTATTTAATTTAGTTATTAGAAATGGTGTTTATCCATATGACTATATGGATTCTTGGGAAAAATGTGAAGAAACACAATTACCAAAAAAGACAAACTTAACAATAAATTAAATGATACATAACTGATGAAGATTACGAGCATACAAATTAGGAAAAATTTAATATTAAAAAATATGTTGAATATTATTATTTGTATCTTAAAACTGATGTGTTATTGTTAGGCGATGTTTTTGAACATTTTAGAAAAGCATGTATACTAACGGAGGTATCATACAGCTCATGGTTTATCTTGGGATGAAATGTTAAAAATTACTGAACAAGAACTTGAATTATTATATGATTATGATATGTTCATAGTAGTTGAAAAAGGAATAACAGGACCAATTTCGTTGTAAGAGTTATGTAAAATGATAAATATTTAAAAGATATTAATAATAAAGAAAGATCAAATTATATAACATATCTAGATGATAATAATTTATGTGGTTATGCTATGAAACAATATTTACCAAATGATGGATTTCAGTGGGATGAACCAAATAATTTTAATTGTACAAAAATAAATGAAATATCAAAGAATTGTGAATATGGTTATATATTTTAAGTAGATTTAGAATAACCAAAAATACATGATTTGCATAAAGAGTTACAATTTCTTGCTGAATCAAAACTTTTTCCAAGTACAAATGAAAGTAAATTAATAACAACTTCGGATAAAAAACATAATTATGTAGTACATAATATAAATCTTAAGCAATATTTATCTTTAACAAAGTTTTAATTTTTTACAAACTAATTGGTTATGGAAGTATATAGATTGAAACACACAGTTAAGAACTAAAAATACAAATAATTTTGAAAAAGATTTCTACAAATTAATGAATATTTCTGTATTTGGTAAAACAATGGAGAATATAAGAATCTTGTCTAAGATTAAAATGAGGTACAAATAGTAAAATATGTGATAAACTTAAAGCTAAACGAAACTTTAAATGTATAACTATATTTAACGAAAATCTTGCTGCTATTCATATGAATAAAACTAAAATAACATTTCATAATCCTATTTATATTGTGTAAGTATACTTGATTTATCTAAAGAATTTTTGTATGATTTTCACTATTAAGTTATGAAACCTAAATATGGAGAAATAGTTGTATTATACAGATAGTTAAATTCACAATAGTAAAATTGAGGATCAATTATTGTTTATTTTGATACAAGTGATTATCCAACAGATAATATATATAATATTCCACAATAAACAAGAAAGTTGTTGGTAAAATGTAAGATGAATGTAATGTAAAATTAATTAAAGAATTTTGTGCTTTAAGAACAAAAATGTAAGGTTATAAAGTTATTGACAATACAGAAAAAATCTAAAGGAATTAAGAGATATGTTGTTAAAAACAAAATAAGGTTAGAAGACTACAATAATTGTTGAACAATATAGAACAATACATAAAAATTAACTTAATTAAAAGTGAAAAACATGAAATATATACAGTTCACACACACACAAAAGCATTAAGACCTCATGATAATAAAGAATATGTATCGGAAAATAAAATAGATACATTACCATATGGACATTATAAGTTATTAAAAGTATACTATTATTAGTTATATATAAAATTAATAAGATTATTTCAATATCAAATTAATAAAAAAAGTTTATATATAAAATTTTTCTACATAAATGGAAAATTTTTAGAAAGATCAAATAAAAAACAAAGATATTTGTATAAAAAACTACAAACATTTAATAAAATAAACGATGAAATAATTATGATAAAAGATAATACAATTAAAATGAGAAATGAAAGTATTAAACTAAAAGATGTTAGAATTAAAGTAGAAGATGAAATAATTAAAGTTCAAGATGTTCAAATTCAAAATATGATGGAAAAAGTTGATACTGATTAAAAATTAGTTGATTGTTAAACTAAATATGAAACTTATTCTTTATAAAAATACATTGCTTTTATTTATCCAAATGTTACATGAATTATCAAAACCTAACCATTTAACATAAACTTGATTATCTTTCTTTTTTAAAACTTTTTCAACTAAGTATACATCTGGATATTTTATTTTTTGTAGGTCATGCTCTTAAAAATTTCCTTTTATATCTTTTAATTTATATATAATTGGATTAGAATAAATAACATCTTCAATTTCAAAATTTTCTGTTGACTAATTAGCTGTATAACCTTTTTCGAAAAAACTGTTAAGTTTACTA
This sequence comes from Schistocerca piceifrons, assembly GCF_021461385.2. Classification (NCBI taxonomy): domain Eukaryota; kingdom Metazoa; phylum Arthropoda; class Insecta; order Orthoptera; family Acrididae; genus Schistocerca; species Schistocerca piceifrons. The sequence continues at coordinate 659,711,691 of NC_060140.1, forward strand.
GTTCTAACTTTATCACCTTTTTTAAATTTAGGTTCTTTATTATACACGATATTACTTATTATTACATCTTTTTAACTAACTTCTATTGGTTTCATTTTTATTGACGAATGTTTGGTATTACTGTATATATCAATTAGGTTTTTAACTAAATTTAACCATTTACAATTTCCTTGTAAACCTAATTTTTTCCACATTTTTTCTTTACGTTTTCTGTTAAATCGTTCAACAACAGATGCTCTTAAATGCTGAAAAAGTTGAATAATGATTATTCTTATATTTTTATTTAATTTTTGAAAATCTTTGTTATAAAATTCTTTTCCATTATTAGGTTTTCTAACTATAAAATTTATTTAGAAAAACATCAACTATATTTTTAGCTTTTTTTATCTGTAATAGGAAAAGCAAATGCATATTTTGAAAAACATCAATTATTGTAAAAAAATATTTTTAACCTTTGTTTATGTTTCAAATTACTTTTAAATTACCAGAATTCATTTAACCTACATCAGCTTGCCATAAATCATCTATATTAAAAGAAACATCATTTCTTCTTTTAAAATATTTTCTAAATGGTTTATGTAGTTCCAATAGCTGTTATTATTCAAGAGATATTTTGGGTGGACAAGATGGTTGGGACATCCTGTATATGCAACAGTTATATAGACTAAAATATTTATATAGATAAAAAATTTATATAGTTAAAATTACTTCACCAAATACAATTACACTCCTGGATTCGGAAAAAAGAACACATTGACACCGGTATGTCAGACCCACCATACTTGCTCCGGACACTGCGAGAGGGCTGTACAAGCAATGATCACACGCACGGCACAGCGGACACACCAGGAACCGCGGTGTTGGCCGTCGAATGGCGCTAGCTGCGCAGCATTTGTGCACCGCCGCCGTCAGTGTCAGCCAGTTTGCCGTGGCATACGGAGCTCCATCGCAGTCTTTAACACTGGTAGCATGCCGCGACAGCGTGGACGTGAACCGTATGTGCAGTTGACGGACTTTGAGCGAGGGCGTATAGTGGGCATGCGGGAGGCCGGGTGGACGTACCGCCGAATTGCTCAACACGTGGGGCGTGAGGTCTCCACAGTACATCGATGTTGTCGCCAGTGGTCGGCGGAAGGTGCACGTGCCCGTCGACCTGGGACCGGACCGCAGCGACGCACGGATGCACGCCAAGACCGTAGGATCCTACGCAGTGCCGTAGGGGACCACACCGCCACTTCCCAGCAAATTAGGGACACTGTTGCTCCTGGGGTATCGGCGAGGACCATTCGCAACCGTCTCCATGAAGCTGGGCTACGGTCCCGCACACCGTTAGGCCGTCTTCCGCTCACGCCCCAACATCGTGCAGCCCGCCTCCAGTGGTGTCGCGACAGGCGTGAATGGAGGGACGAATGGAGACGTGTCGTCTTCAGCGATGAGAGTCGCTTCTGCCTTGGTGCCAATGATGGTCGTATGCGTGTTTGGCGCCGTGCAGGTGAGCGCCACAATCAGGACTGCATACTACCGAGGCACACAGGGCCAACACCCGGCATCAAGGTGTGGGGAGCGATCTCCTACGCTGGCTGTACACCACTGGTGATCGTCGAGGGGACACTGAATAGTGCACGGTACATCCAAACCGTCATCGAACCCATCGTTCTACCATTCCTAGACCGGCAAGGGAACTTGCTGTTCCAACAGGACAATGCACGTCCGCATGTATCCCGTGCCACCCAACGTGCTCTAGAAGGTGTAAGTCAACTACCCTGGCCAGCAAGATCTCCGGATCTGTCCCCCATTGAGCATGTTTGGGACTGGATGAAGCGTCGTCTCACGCGGTCTGCACGTCCAGCACGAACGCTGGTCCAACTGAGGCGCCAGGTGGAAATGGCATGGCAAGCCGTTCCACAGGACTACATCCAGCATCTCTACGATCGTCTCCATGGGAGAATAGCAGCCTGCTTTGCTGCGTAAGGTGGATATACACTGTACTAGTGCCGACATTGTGTATGCTCTGTTGCCTGTGTCTATGTGCCTGTGGTTCTGTCAGTGTGATCATGTGATGTATCTGACCCCAGGAATGTGTCAATAAAGTTTCCCCTTCCTGGGACAATGAATTCATGGTGTTCTTATTTCAATTTCCATGAGTGTATATTTACATCTGCAGGAGCAATTTTAACAGAATCTTTTAATATTACAGTTATAAAATTTGATTTGTGTACCATTATGGATTGATTATTATTATTTATTTGATATAGCTTATTAGCTACAATTATTGTAATATCAAAAATTTTAAATCTCTATTTACATTTTTACCAACAACAATAAGCCTTTTAAGTATGAAATCATATTCAAAATTATACTTTTATTGGTCACTCCAGTTATAAAAATAAATTCAATTAGTGAATGTGTAGAAATGCTTGTGTATTCATATTCTTTTTAGTGAATGTGTAGAAATGCTTGTGTATTCATATTCTTTTCCTAAGTATTGTTCAGTAACTACATCTTTTGCATCAAGTGGATCATTTACATTTGGAAGTCTTCTACGTTTAAATCCATTATACCTTTAGTTGTTTTAAAAATAGCATTAAATTCTCTTTGAAATTGTATAACTGCATCAGTTATCTTTGGACCTATTAATAAGTCAAGTTGTTTAATAATATTTTGAAATTAATTCATTGCAATAGTTATCTTTGGATCTACTTATGATTGAAGTTGTTTAATAGTATTTTCAATTTTCTCAAAATTTTTCCAAATTGAATGTATGTGTATTAAGAAATTGTCCATTATGCTTCGTTGGATGTATCTTATTTCCAAAAATGTCGTTTTCTTAAATCTAAATTATCATTAATATTATAATTCTCACATAGTAATTTTAAAACAAATAAACATAAATGTCCGCATTTTACATCATCCAAATTTTGTATTCTTCCTGTATTGTTGAAAAGTTCTTTTTTTCCTTAATAGTTAATTTACTGTTTTGGTATATTACCACAAAATGAATCAAAAACAAAAATTTTATCATTATTTTTAGAATAACAAATACTGTGAGTACCAGGATTATCAGATGTCTTTAAATTTACTATACCACATTCGATTTTTTATGGTTTACTTACTAATTCATCAATCATGCTTACACCACAAAAGTTTTTATTTTTAATTGTTTAGTAAGTTTTCAATGTCAAAATACTAAATTCATAAGGATATTTATCAATTACTTTTGAAAATTTTTTGTTTTCTTCATTCCATTACCAAGTTTTTTTATTTGCAATTGCTGCAGATCCTGCTAAAGAAGCAATTCTTGCTAAATATGGTAATGCATCTAGTATTAATGGTAAAAATCCACCGTCATGCTGTGTTATTCCCTTACCATCTTTCTTTTTGTTAAATATTCAATAATTTTTTAGGAAATGTGACAATTAAATTTACACCTACTTTCTTTTGTTTCTTCCGTTTTTGATCATGTTTTAAAAATGGTTCAATTGCATTTAATTGTTCATTATTTATCATTAATTTAATTCATTTTGGTTTATTTTGGTTTTATCACTAGGTAGCAAAGTATAATCAATTGTAAACTGACCATTTATATAGTTAAAAATTTACTAAAGATTTTTTATAAAGTTGAAAATTTATATAGTTGTAAATCTATATATATCTAAAAAATTTATAATAAATTTTTACATTGTCTAAAAACGGTACAATGATTTTTTCTGTTATTAAACATTTAATATTGATTTTTATGTAGTTTAAAAATTTATAAATATTTTTATAATACCCAACCATTTTCATCAATATTAACAATAATTCCCATACCTAATTTCCTTTTTCCATACATTATTGCTCGAACAGCTGTTGCTGCAACTTTTCCCCCACATGAAGCATCATTTGCACACATTATTTCCTTTGCGGTTAATTGAATTTCTTTATCAGCTTTATGTCTTTTTCTAAATCATTATTATCTCTATAAGCGATATCATATTTTTTTACAAGCTTTATCTAGTTGATTTATACCTTTATCACCTGTAGCTAATCTTTCTTCTTATTTTGTAACTGGACCACAATAATTATAACGTTGAAGATGTATATCAAATGGTAATTTGATAATTTAAGTATTTACTAGTCCTTTTCCATATTTATCACTTTTCCAAAATGTAAGTGGAGGATTACTTAAAAATCTAATTAAATATGGATTTCAATTTGGATAATCAATTATAAAATCTCTAAATTAATTTGTTAACATTTGTGCAATACTAACTTTTTCATTATGATAATTTTTATTTCCAGCTATTTCTTCACCACAAGTTACTGCTAATCTAAGAATTAATTATTTTACATCATTTAACCAAACATTTTCAAATGATTTATCTGTATATTGTTTTACTAAACTTCTACCTGTTTTTTGTTTTTCCGGAGAACTCAGTTCTGAAGCATCTATAGTTGAATTTCTTCTTAAGTTTGGAAAATAATCATCAACAATTGTTTTTATTAAGCAATTATATTTATGATCTCTACATGATATTATTTTATTTGGATTATTAACAGAATACAATGCTCCTGAATTATATAATATATCAGTATAATTTGATTAATCTACACCATCAAACTTTTCATTTAAATCATATATAGTAATTTGTTTCTCAGTTAAAAGTCTCATTATTCTAACTGTACCTACATTTGTTTTTTCACAAATATTTAATTTGTCGCCATTAAATTTTACAGGTAAATTACCAACAAATTTAAACATACCACCAGATTTCAAACCAAATATTTTACCTTCATTATGATTTATATATGTTAACATTCTTTCACTAACATTCGTTTTTAGGTTCGTTCCTCTTTTTAGTTTCATTTGCACGAATACTTGATTGTTATTCTTCTTTATATTTATTAAATACATATTAATTTCTGATTCACTTTATGGGTAATTATTGTTTCCAGAAATATCATAAGACCAATCTGTTAATTTTTTAATTGGTGATAAATCTTCAAAATCTTCTATATTATGATCTTGTTTTTCAACTCCCTTATTTTCATCAATTGCTTTCTAAATCATTATCACCTACACTTAAAATACCTTTTTTTACTTTTCCCATGTCATCAATAACAGGTTGATCTTCCTTTTTATATTTCTCATATTTTGTTCTTGGTTCCTTTTTCTAAAGTTTAAAGTTTACTTTTAGTTCTTCAGCTTTCTTTCTATTTTATGTAGCTTGTTTAACATCATACTTTGCAAATATTTATTAATGCAGATAGAAAAATTAATTATGTTTATGTTATGTTTAATGTTAAAGGTAGTGTTTAATCTTTATATTGTTAAGAATTGTTGTATTTTATTTCTAAACTAACCTTCATTTTTTTAGACATATCAATTGTTAAAAAACCAAATTCATCATTCCAACACTTACTACACATTTCTTTAAAATTATTAAACTTTAAATCTCCACCAACAAATTCATGGTAAATATCATTTTGTCTAAAAATGTTTAAAACATTTAAATAGTCTCTAAACAAGTGTTTTGGTATTTTTAATATGATTGTGCTACATAAAAGCAATCTATATCTCTTTGTTCACCTCTAGTATAATATTCTATTACAACATCTTGATTTTCTAGAATGAAATCATCAAATACAACAACTGAATTATCTTCACATTCATCTAAAGGAATAATTTCTTCATTATTTTCAATAAAACTTATTATGTTTTCTTTAATTTTATCTTGTATTATTTTGAATTGTTTTATTAATTCTTGAAAATTTGGGTGTACTAAACTATTTGAATAAACATACAAATGTTTAATTTGGTTTCAATTTTACCATCCTGGAGCTAACATATCATTATCAATCATTAATGTTGTTTTTCCACAACCACTTGGTCCAATTATTGCACATCTTATAAAATTTGGTCGAAGTTTACCATGTTTGTTTTTTTAATTATTTTCTGGAATTCTTATTTTGGGTTCCCAATCTGTTTTGTTGATTTATTGATAATTTTGTCATTTTTTATACTTTTTTCATTTATTAATAATTTTTCCATTTATTAATAATTTTTCAGTAGTAAATGAGTCAATTATTTCAACTTAGTGATACATCTTCTTGATTTACTCTTTCAATACGTGACACTTATACTAATGTTTCATTACTTGTGTTTTATTCAACTATCTTTAACTCCAAGATTAATTGTTTCAATATGGACAGTTATAGTTATATTTCATTAGATGGTTTTTATTCAACTTTCTTTAACTAACTATTACAACAAAAAACAATAAACTTTATTGGGATGGAGGAATTCCTGTAGGTCAATATAGTTTTAATAATTTTAAAAAAATTATACATTTGAAAAAACCTAATATACACATTAAAGCAAATGAAATTTTTAACAAAATTGTTATAGAAAGTGATGTAAAATTGTATATGGATATAGCAGATTGTATTGGAAGTTTACTTGGTTTTAATAATCAAGTTGTTCTAGCTAATGATAAAGTAATAGCTAAAGTTGTTCCTAAAATAATTCCTTTTGAATTAATAAATATAAATTTTAATGTTGCTGATGGAATGTATGTAAAACATAATGATAATTTTCAAAAAGAAACTAATATTGTTGCTTCATTTAAACATAAAGCAGAATTTGGTGGACCAATAATTTATGAACCAAATTATCCTTCAAATGTTCCTTTTTTTAATACAAATCAAGAATTAGAAGATACTATGACTGATGAAAATGGTAATTTAATTGACATTAATGGTATTACTGTAACAATTATTTTAAAAATATACTAATATATTTTATCCTTAATGAATAAATAATTGCTAAATCAGTCACAAATGAAATTGAAAATTATCAGTTTGGTTTATTTCCTGTTAATGAAAAACCTTTAAATAATTTAAATTTTCCTAACAAAGATACAGAAATGGAAAGAAATATTGGTGATCGTTGGCTTCATCCAAATCATACATAATTTTCCATGAATTTTAGTACATTGGAAATGGTGGTACAGATTATCCAACTTATGATGAATAATGAAATAAAAAATTAATTGATAATTATGTAACTAAATTGTTTGACTTTATTACAATTAAAAAAGGGAATAATAGATTATCTAGAATTCAACATCCTTATATTTACTCAACAGTTTTACTACATATAACTTGATCTGTTACTGACAAAATAAGTTTAGAAGGACATATTCTTAATCCAGGAAAAATAAACAGTAAATGAAATTAAGTACTTTATCTCTTATTACTTGGTGGATTTCTTAAAGATTATAAAGAAATTATGTTTGATGGAAACTTAACTGTCGTTTTTACACATAGTTCATCTTCTGGAGATGCAATTTTACGTTTGTTTGATAAAAATGATGCTGGTGTGGAAATATAAGATACTCCACCAAAAGAAGCTAAAATTACTATAGAATTTATGGAAATTCGTGTACCAGTTGTTAAAGATGTACCATATTATGAATTTGAACATCATGAAAATATTTTTAAAAATCCTAAAATACCTATTTCTTTTTATGAACTTCAATCAGAAGAAATTGCTCATTTATCTAATAAAATTAGTTTTGAACTAGATATTACAAATTACTATAAGTCTACAGAATTTGGTATGTCATATTTTGTTTTTGTTGTTTTTCACTCAAATCGTAAAAATAATCAATTAGTTGACTAATCATTATTTGATCATGTTACACTATGGAATATATATTTAAAAAATAGTAAAAAAGAAGTAGTTCCTCAAGAAATGTGGAATATTAATTGACCCAATAATTTTCTAAAAGCATAGGACACATTTCTAGATTTTAAAAGAATTACTAAAATCAGATATTGATATTAATTCATTTAGTTTTAAAACTAATTATCCAATTTATCTAATAAATATGACATGTAGAAAAAATGTTATATGCAATCTGAAGTATTCCCAGCATATTCCCAATATGAACAGTTCTCAGATATCTCATCGGTAGCGTCGTAATTTCTCCACAATATTTTGGAGGTGTACACACAGCCATCTTCACCCGAAGATTGCACCGTGTACATCTGCTGATATATTGTGGAGAAATTACGATTCTACCCGGTCAGATAATCACAGATGAAATGAAAGCTATGGAGGAATGGAAAAACTACTTTGAAAACCTCCTGAATGTGGGTGTAAACATTATGAGTGCTACAACCGAAAATGGAGAAGAATCATACAGAGAAAACAGAGATACTGTACCATTGGGGGAGTATTAACTACCAAGTATGGAAGAGGTAGAGAGACCATAAAACTGCTGCAGAGGCGGAAGGCACCAGGAATAGATGGAATACCTGCAGAGATACTGAAGGAGGGAAGAGTTACTCTACAAGCGAGACTATACCACTTAATCTGCTTAATTTGGAAGAAGGAAAGGTCCCCAGAAGAATGGAAGGAGTCTGTCATCTGCCCTATACTAAAGAAAGGAGACCCAGTGAGATGTAGCAACTATGGAGGAATCACACTACTATGTACAGCTTATAAGATCTTGACATGTTGTTACTGAAGCGGCTAACACCACATGTCGAGAAAGTACTGGGATTCTAACAAGCAGGTTTCAGAAAGGGAAATTCAACTGTAGACCATTTACATAGAATATGGCAAGTGCTAGCAAAGAGCTGGGAATTCCGCAAAAATTTTCACTGCCGTTTTGTGGACTTCCAAATAGCACATAATAGTGTGAATAGGCAGGGAATACTCGAAAGGACTCAAGTTCCCAGAAAACCCAGAAAACTGACACGGATATGCACCCAGGAGACAACATGTATGGTGAAAATAAGTGTAACATATCAAAGAAGTTCAGCGTGAGGACTGGAGTGCGGCAAGGAGACTGCCTCTCTCCTCCCCTGTTTAACCTGGTACTGGAGACAGTCTGACAAAGGTAGCAAGCCTAGAGACAGGAATACACCTGGGAAGAAGGATCAACACCCTGGTCTACGCAGATGATGTAGTTTTAATAGCAGAGAAAGAGCAAGACCTGGTTCAGACGATAAGAACGTCAATGGAACAGGCAATGAGAACAGGCCTGAAGTTGAATATGGATAAGATAAAATACTTTGTAGTTAGCAAAGAAAATGATAACAGACTCCTGAATGTGGAGGACAAAGTCTTTGAAAGGGAAAAAGACTTTAAATATCTTGGGGCTATACTCAATGAAAGCAACGAGATAGACCAGGAAATTAACGCACAAATACAAGAAGGAACCAGGTCAAAGTTTGGTTTGGGAAAGTTGTTAAAGTCCCAGTTTCTATGGAGATCCTTTAAGACCAATATTACAAGACAATAATACAACCTGTAGTCTTATATGGAGCAGAAGTATTGGGACAAGGTGGGCATCACCAAGGCAGGCATCACCCCACTTTCCTTTCTTGCCAGATCTATCCAAGATGACGGCAATTACGCCTTCAAAGAGGGCAACCTGTAGACTTGGCAACAGCACATGACGTCATCCAAGATGGCGGCCGTGACATCGTCCAAGATAGCGGATTTTGGCTGGAAGATAGGTCAGTTGGGCTAGCTCCACCAAACCTAACCCCCCTCCTCTCCCCCAGAAAATGAGAAAATGGTGGGAAGTACGAATTCCATCACACCAATGCAACACACCATGGCTACCTCTACTAACTTAAGAAATGGCGGGAAAATAGGTCAATTGGGTTACCTCCACTAACCTAAGTCATTTAACTGCTGCCTCTTCCTAGGAAATGGTGGGAAGAGGACTGGGCCTGTGCTGGACATAAGTCTATATTTTGCATTCAGTCTTTATTTGAACAGTTTGAAGCAGTACCACCAGCCAGTGTGTTCACCATGAGGTCTGGAGTCCAACTGACCTAGTACACAGTACTACCACTAGAGGGCGCAGCCATTCCTTCTGTGACCTAATCCAAAATGGCGGTCTGGTGTGGGCGAAAATGGTGGAAAACAGTGTTCTGCCATGAGGTCTGGGCTTAGTACACAGTACCGCCATCAGAGGTAGCTCCCGTCCCGTTCATGACGTAATCCAAGATGGCGGTCAGGTAGTGGAGAGTAAGGACCTCATAACAGGAAATTCAAGGGTATATTGTTTATTTATGAAAAAATTAGTTTGTGGGGGTTGGATTTCTCTTGCTCATCATTCTCTGCTGTTTGAAAACATGTATATCTTGTAGCAAGTAATTACATGGAGCAAACATTTGCATAACCTAATGTTTGGCACTGTACTCTGGGTGTCTTAACCTAATGTTTGGCCCATTGTGGACACTTTACCTACTGTTCTGTTAAGTGGTCTTCCATGCCACCCCCATTTCCTTAAACTATTGTAGCGCCTTGGATACCAAATTAAGTAATTAGTTATGTTCTCCCACCATTTTCTGGTACAGTTTTCGAATTTCACATTCTTTTGAACGCCATTTCTGGCGCATTCTTCTTTGTCACCAACCCCCTTAACCTATTATACTGCGTTTTACATAAAAATTATGCAAATTAACCTATTGTTCTGCACTTAACCTGCTGTTCTGCTCCATGTCACCCACTCACACACACCCTCCCCTTAACAATTGCACCGCTAACATCATGTTGTTTATAATATAACTGAAAAGCCATGATCGCTTCAACCGTTTATTAGATAACCGCTTTCAGCACTCTCAAGGTGCCATCATCAGATCTGTGAAGGTATAACATAACAGGATTGAGGGAGGGCTTAAATGAGTTAACCATACATACCTGAAACGTGGAGTAATATTTATAAAACCATATGGACATCATGGCATATGAGGCAGACCACCTGATAAAATAATTGTCACAAACAATAAAAAATAATAATAAACTACTCTCATGGTCGTTCTTTCCATAAAATATAAAACTTAAGTTACCAGGTGAAACTACCACTGCTCGCATAACACCGGTCAGCATCAGCACTGCCCTATTCCGCACAGGCTTACCTGCTGTGATTCTAGCGGTTCACAACCGGCCACCAGATAGCGCTGTCCAAGCAGCGCATACACAGTCCCATGGTATAACCACTCATTACTACTAAAACACAACTATACTATAACTGCGTGTCACATACCCATGCAAAGCCCACATTTGCGCATACATTTCCTGTACATACCACAATCACTATAAAGTATGTCAATTACAAAGTAAAAGTACCAGTACTTGGTAGTTAATACTCCCGCAATGGTACAGTATTTCTGTTTTCTCTGTATGATTCTTCTCCATTTTCTGTTGTAGCACTCATGGCGTTTACATCCACATTCAGGAGGTTTTCGAAGTAGTTTTTCCATTCCTCCATAGCTTTCATTTCATCTGTGATTATCTGTCCTTCTTGACCTCTGATCACGTGAATCCTTGGATTGTATCCTTTCTTGAAGAACTTGATTGTCCTGTGAAAGTCTCTCGTATTTCCTACTGTCTGGTCTTCTTCTGCCCATTTTATTTTACTATTTATGAACTCTCGCTTTTCTGTTCCAAGGACTTCTCTTGCTTGTCTTGCTGCTTCCATGTATCCCAAACTTGTTCTTTCATTGTGTTCGTTTGTCAGCCATAACAGTTTCGTTGCTTTTCTCTTGGTGACTGCATCTTCACACCTATCATTAAACCATCCTTTGCTCTTCCTCCTTTTCTCCATTGGTTTCAACACCTCACTTTGCAGTATCTTCTAAACCTGTCTTCATTTTCGACCAAATTTTTCAATATCATCTTCGTCGTCTACTTCTATAGAAGCAAATGTGTTTACAATTTTCAAGTGCATATCTTTCCTTAATGTGGTACTCTTTCAGTAGTCTGGATTTATTTTCTGGTCTACTTCTCTTCTCCTGCTGTTATGGTTTTCTATCCTCTCCTGTATCATTATCACCACAAGGTAATGGTCTGATCCTGTTTGTGCACTTTTTTGAGATTTTACATTCTGGATTGCACTACTGTGTCTGGTATCCACAAGTATGGGGTCTAATTGGTTCTGAGTCTCTTGGTCAGGTGACTTCCATGCTATCTTATGGATGTTTTTGCGAGGAAAGTAGATACTCATAATTCACAAGTTTTTTAAGGTGCCAGATTGCCTAATATCATTCCATTGTTGTTACAGGAATCATGCAGACTGTGAAGGCCAGCGTAAGGTCTCAAAATATCTTCTCTGCCTACTTCAGCATTGGCATCACCAAGAAAAACCTTCACATCATATGATGGTTCATCTTCATACTCTGACTCTAGGTCTTCATACAAACTGTCTTTTTCACTGTCATCTTTATCTTCTGTAGGTGCATGGAATGAAACCAGAGTTACGTTGTAGAATTTTCCTTTTATTCTTATCAAGCGTATTCTTTCATTAACAGCTCTGAAGCCCATAGTTTTTCCCCTTACTCTGTTGGCTACTGCAACGCTCACTCCAAACTGATGTTTACCTTCTTTATTTCCACTGTAGAGGTAGCTAACCACTTTTCTTTATGCATTCCATCTCCAGTCCACCTCATTTCTTGCAGTGCCTCTATGTTTAGCCTATACCTATTCAGTTCTTCATCAAGGGACTTCACCTTTCCAGATGAGAAGAGTGTTTTTACATGCCAAGTGCCACACTTCACTCTGTTTGTTCCGTTATCTCCTGTCATTAACCTTGGACTTGCTGGGGTCGTTTCAATTCTTTTGTACCTAATTCGAGACTATTTCTTGGTGTTTCGTAACAATCATCATTTTTACGGTGTGAGGGTTTTGGCAACATGTCCAACTCCAAATCTGGAGGACCAGGGTGTCCCATTTAGTCTTGATCATCGCCTTTTACCTGTCTGGTATGGCAGAGACCCTACTAGTACCAAAGCCACCCCCAGCCTAGCTCTCAGGATCATTTGACCACTCAAGCCCCACCACCACAACAAGGTAAGAACACCATGGGGACAGGAATTTACCCTTTAAAATATTAAGAATGTTTTTGTAAGACATAAGTTTCCTCCTTTATCGAGTCTTTCTTAGATATTTTTAAAAATATTTTCTTAGCCCATCTTGTCTATTATTAAAATGGTTCTGGACCAAAAATTTCTCATCTGAGTCGTTATTGTGCTCCAGGTGACCAAAACTTAACGACAACAGCCTGTTTAAATTGATCATACATTTCACAATGCTCAGCTATGTCAACAGCTCATAGAAAAGCATCCCTGTGTGTATATCCCATTGCATAAAGAACATTTTGCTGTTAATTTCAGCTGTACAGTAGAATACCTATAAAAGATCTAATGAATACTGTGGGATGCACCTTCTCCATTTCCATAGCAAATACCTGGAACTGTCTACGTCTTAATATGCTATTGTAAGTCAAGATCGTCGACAGGCAAGATGCATTATCATGTGTATGCAGTATAGTTATCACTTTCACATATGGATCGTTTCCTTGCTGTACATAAGGTACTGATAACTGCTCACATGCCCCAAGTCTCCTTCGTTTACATCATGTATAATACTAGGCGAAAACTGTTGTTTTGCTTATTTACTGTTTTACCATTTGTCTTTTTGTTGTTAAGAACAAAATGTTCATTTGTACCCAAGCTTACTATGCCTATTTACTAAGTATTTATTGAATAGCGTTCTTCAAATAAGTATTGAGTTTGTTAACAGTCTTATCCTCCCTTTCAGATACTGTCCTTTCTATTTCCTCAAGGCGAGTGCGATGTTGTGCTACCACCTTTTCTGCAAGTGTAGTATAACTTTCAAGTAATCCAACATCAGCATGGTTGTTTAATTTTTGTATGTCATTACTGATGCGTTTCTGTTCTAATTTAAGTAATCCCATATGCTCCCATATTTTTTTGATTTGATCTGGTAAATCATTTTATGTGTTGCTAAATCTCGCATCCTATAGGTAGCTTGCACCACAGATACCACCTTTGCTAATCTATCACGTTCTGTCTATTAAATATTTTGCTTTATGGTAAGCTCAGCTAATTGTTTAGCGTTTTTCTTCTGTTCATTTCCAAGTTCGGAGAATTTTTCGTTTAACTTGTGTTAACTTTTGCCAAAACTCGAAAAATCTGCGTTAAAGTTACTTGACATATGTTCCAACTCATTAGACGGTATTTGTTCAAACTGCTCAAGATATTGTAGGACATGATTGTCACCCCTGGATGTCAACAAGTCAGGATTTCTCACTCTTTACTATTGTTCTTTTTGAGGGGTTTTTTCCTTTTCCACTATTTGTGGACCAGGAAAGATATGTGATTCACATAAATCATTAAGATAAACACTATCACATGAAAACCTGCTTGTGAGCAACCACTTCTTCATTGCTGGGAATAAGTGGAAGTCGCTCGGTGCCAGGTCGGGACTGTACGGCGGATGAGGAAACAACTCCCACTTAAAAGATTCGAGAACTTCACGAGTGGCATTTGCCGCATGGGCCCGGGCGTTGTCGTCAATCAGCAAGATCTTTGAGCCCAACTTTCCCCTGCCCTTGTTTTGTATTGCTCTTCTGAGGTTGTGCAGAGTTTGGCCACACCTTTCTCTTTCCAGGAAATCCACAAAAATCGTATTTCTACTGGGTTACTGATTAACCACGTGGTTGAAGGCGCAGGCGGCCGAATTTTACGACGAAGGAATTTCCAAGCTCGTCCATCGCTGCGATAAGTGCTTTAATTTAAATGGCAACTATGTAGAAAAGTAGTATTTAAGTGTGGCTTTCATCTGTATATAATAAAAAAATTTCCAATACTTTATTTATTTTTAATTCCAAAACGTAATGTTCTTTGTGGATAGCCCTCGTACTATACTGACCTCAATAGTCGGCAATATGTGATCGTATTTCGAGGAACAGTGTGGGAAATACTTTAAGTGGCAAACGAACGCAGATCTCGAAGTGTTTTATAGAGTTGCAAATAATACATTAGTCATACGCAAATTACCAAGTGGTTTAAACAAAAAGGATGGAAGCAAAGAATCAAGTCGTCAGTCAGTTCTCATCTGGAATCTTTAAGCATTTAATAAGACGAATTTCATAATTTGAAACACCAGCCTACAGAAGACATCACAAACATAAATGATACATTATAACTTCAAGATTATCAGTTTTTCACCAAAGATACATTCTATTTTCACAATGTTACTTTCAAGAAAAAAATAGGTTGGGCTCATATTGACCCCAAACATACACAGTGCAAAAAATATTAATAAATTGTAATGTGTTATAAATATAAAACTGAACAAAGCATCATCGGATATAATTATCACAGAAGGAGAAAGTTATATAGTATTCCTTGCAACAGGGAAACGGGATGGAACTGTAAAGCCAGAACAATATATACCATTTTCGATAACCGTACAGAGCTAATTGAGGGTTTAAACGAAATAATTGACAGTCCAGAGTCTAAAGCAACAACTACAAGAGAAGCATATGGTTTTAAAAATAACCTCCTAGACTCTGACTTTCTTTTCCTTCTCTCTGTTTTTCAAAGCATATTTTTAAAGATTGAACTGCTTCTCAACATTCTTCAGAAAAAGACAATGATGCTCAGTTTTTCAAGAATGTTGTTTCAAAATGCATAGTTCACACGACAAACTTAAGAAATGAAGATAAATTCATCGACTTTTTAAATTTCATAAAATGTTCAACTAATTCACTACCTGAAGCTTCCATGAGTAGACTTGAAATGATGGATGAATGCACTGGCAATCCTCTGATGTCAAAATACAAACAGTTGTATTTTGAGGTATTGTAAATATTTAACACAAGTGGAAACAAGATTTTGACTTTGTGATACACTGTTCCTCCTTAAACTAAGCAATACTAATCAGTTTGCCAATTATGCTCAGCATTTACCTGTAGATAGGTGTGAATACATTGTGACAAATGTGTGGTGTGTCCTTCAGTCTCTCGCAGTTCCATGTAGAATTTGGTGATTGTATTTAATTCCCATCAAAAATAAACATTCATGTGGTGTGTCCTTCAGTCTCTCGCAGTTGCATGTAGAATTTGGTGATTGTATTCAATTCCCAGCAAAAATAAACATTCCATTCTACCAGTTTGGGAGACATAACCAAAAACAAAAAAATGACAGAGTATGAAATGGACCAAATTCTTACAGAAGCTTTCAAATTACTTTTTATAATTGCTACCATTCCTGCAACAAGTGCTTCCGTTGAAAATTGTTTTTCTTGTCTCAAACACATAAAAACATACTCGAGGGACAGTACGACCCAATATCACTTATCAGCTCTTGCTTATACCTCAACTGAAGAACCAGTACTGCAAATACTAGAAAGCCATGGCACATGGTATAACGATGTCATCGAAAGGTGCGAGAAAAAGAAGGATCTTCAAGTTAACCTGTTTTACAAGCAACAACAATCAGTTGCCCGGTGTACCATTTCGGTTATGGGTAGATGTGAGTGCCATTGTTATTATTATTATTAGCAGTAGTGGTAATAGTGGCAGCCATCGTCGACATCTTAGTAGTAATAATAGTAGCGTTGGTGGACGTTAGGAATGCTAGGTATGCCGACATTAACAGAGAAGGAAGGGCGATTTTCCAGTACATTTTCTGGTCTCTGCAGAATTTAGGCCCATTATCCACCACTGCAGAAGAGTCCCACAAAATGCTTAAGAATGCACAGAAAAGTAAGGTTAGCTTATTTCATCACAATATTAGAGAACAGAGTAATGAAGTGCAAGAGCCTCTTGTCTATATGGAAAATTTAGAGAGCTCTGAAAAAATAGACATCATGTACCTATCTGAGCACTACTTAGCCATTAGGGTTACAGAAGTTAAATATATTTGTTACACTGTAGCATCTTACTCGTGTAGAACTAACATGGGAAAAGGAGGTATTGTTACAGACGGCAGAACATGAGATCAAAAACATTGAGACTAATGTAGACTTTGCAGTGATCAGCACACAGATACATGTGCTTGTGAATTAATACCGAAAAATAGTTCACTTTTAATTACACTGTATATAGATCCTCACTGCAAAATGTGAACTGTTTATGAGGAATCTGGATTCCTTACTATTTCAGAAACTTGCAGAAAAAAAGTCACAATATAAAACACAAACACAATGTGGTTTCTACATAAGACACCCATATTTTACGACAAAAACAAAAGACGGATATATGCTTCACTGCACAGAGATTAATATAAACATTTCACTTAAGCACTTCCTCTAAATGTTTATATTGCTAAATGTAGTACTTAACACTTTCCAGGTAATGATTTTAAATATTCAAACTGCACATGTGGCACTAATTTGATGAGAGTATCTGCAACTTGCTTATTGCTTAGTACATGCCTGACAGCTAACTGGCTTTCTTGAATTTTCTCACAGATGTGCATGTGAACATCAATATGCTTTGATCTCTTGTAAAATTCAGGATTGTTTCCCAGTTCAGTGGCAATTGCATTATCAACAAAAAGAATAGGAATACTTTCCTGTGAAGAAATTTCTTCATAGAACTTGGATAGTCTTATTCCTTCTCAAACCCGTTCATTTGTAGCCAGATATTCTGACTCAGTTGTTAAGAGTATATGCACTGTCGCCGCTTACTAGCCAAGGTAACTGCTCCTCCACAATAACTTGTAATAAATCCTCTAATTGAGTGTTATGTTACTGATGAATCAGCATCACTATTATCTTCAGTCTTTCACTTGCATTGCTAGCACCATACTTTACATCCAATGAACTGAACAAGTTATATACTTTAGAATCCTCTTTACCAAAGATCAATGATTTTCTTGAGGATTCTCTAAAAATTTTGACACATAGCTTACTACGAATCGCATATCAGACATTGTACCAGCATCGCCATACATATGAAGTCCAATTGCTCCTCGATATGGAGCATTAATTGGTTTATCATTCGTTGACTCATCTGACTGTAGATATCACTCGCCTGAAGTTGACACAGGATTTGCCTCTGTCGTTTTCAGCTGTCAAAGAATGTCTTTAGCATGACTTTCTTGATTATTTCTATTGACCCATTCTTGTGGTGTTGTTGTTGTGGTCTTCAGTCCTGAGACTGGTTTGATGCAGCTCTCCATGCTACTCTATCCTGTGCAAGCTTCTTCATCTCCAAGTACCTACTGCAACCCACATCCTTCCGAATCTGTTTAGTGTATTCATCTCTTGGTCTCCCTCTACGATTTTTTCCCTCCACACTGCCCTCCAATACTAAAATGGTGATCCCTTGACGCCTCAGAATATGCCATACCAACCGACCCCTTCTTCTAATCAAGTTGTGCCACAAATTTCTCTTCTCTGCAGTTCTATTCAGTACCTCCTCATTAGTTTTGTTATCGAACCATCTAATCTTCAGCATTCTTCTGTAGCACCACATTTCGAAAGCTTCTATTCTCTTCTCGTCTAAACTATTTATCGTCCACGTGTCACTTCCATACATAGCTACACTCCGTGCAAATACTTTCAGAAACGACTTCCTGACAAATCTATACTCGATGATAACAAATTTGTCTTCTTCAGAAACTCTTTCCTTGCCATTGCCAGTCTACATTTTATATCCTCTCTACTTCGACCATCATCAGTTATTTTGCTCCCCAAATAACAAAACTCATACACTACTCTAAGCATCTCATTTCCTAATCTAATTCCGCCAGCATCACCCAATTTAATTCGACTACATTCCATTATCCTCGTTTTGCTTTTGTTGATGTTCATTTTATATCCTCCTTTCAAGACACTGTCCATTCTGTTCAGCTGCTCTTTCAGGTACTTTGCTGTCTCTGACAGAATTACAATGTCATCGGCGAACCTTAAAGTATTTATTTCTTCTCCATGGATTTTAATTCATACTCCGAATTTTTCTTTGGTTTCCTTTACTGCTTGCTCAATGTACGGATTGAATAAGATTGGGGTAGGCTACAACCCTGCCTCTCTCCCTTCCCAACCACTGCTTCCCTTTCATGCCTCCTGACTCTTATAACTGCCATCTGGTTTCTGTGCAAATTGTAAATAGGCTTTTGCTCCCTGTATTTTACCCCTGCCACCTTCAGAATTTGAATGAGGGTATTCCAGTCAACATTGTCAAAAGCTTTCTCTAAGTCTAAAAATGCTAGAAACGAAGGTTTGCCTTTCCTTAATCTTTCTTCTAAGATAAGTCGTAAGGTCAGAATTGCCTCACATGTTCCAACATTTCTACGGAATCCAAACTGATCTACAGCGAAGTCGGCTTCTACCACTTTTTCCATTCGTCTGTAAAGAATTCGTGTTAGTATTTTGCAGCTGTGACTTATTAAACTGATAGTTTCGTAATTTTCACACCTGTCAACGTCTGCTTTCTTTGGGATTGGAATTATTATATTCTTGTTGAAGTCTGATGGTATTTCACCTTTCTCATACATCTTGCTCACTAGATGGTAGAGTTTTGTTAGGAATGGCTCTCCCAAGGCCATCAGTAGTTCTAATGAGATGTTGTCTACTTCAGGGGCCTTGTTTCGAGTTAGGTCTTTCAGTGCTCTGTCAAACTCTTCACGCAGTGTCGTATCTCCTATTTCTTCTTCACCTACATTCTCTTCCATTTCTATAATATTGGCCTCAAGAACATCGCCCTTGTATAGACCCTCTATATACTCCTTCCACCTTTCTGCTTTCCCTTCTTTGCTTAGAACTGGGTTTCCATCTGAGCTCTTGATATTCATGCAAGTGGATCTCTTTTCTCCAAAGGTCTCTTTAATTTTCCTGTACGCAGTATCTATCTTGCCCCTAGTGAGATAAGCCTCTACATCCTTACATTTGTCCTCTAGCCATCCCTGCTTAACCATTTTGCACTTCCTGTCGATCTCATTTTTGAGACGCTTGTATTCCTTTTTGCCTGCTTCATTGACTGCATTTTTATATTTTCTACTTTCATCACTTAAATTCAATATATCTTCTGTTACCCAAGGATTTCTATTAGCCATCGTCTTTTTACCTACTTGATCCTCTGCTACCTTCACTATTTCATCTCTCATAGCTACCCATTCTTGTTCTACCGTATTTCTTTCCCCCATTCTTGTCAATCGCTCACCAATGCTCTCCCTGAAGCTCTCTACAAACTCTGGTTCTTTCAGCTTATCCAGGTCCCATCTCCTGAAATTCCCATCTTTTTGAAGTTTCTTCAGTTTTAATCTATAGTTCATAACCAATAGATTGTGGTCAGAGTCCACATCTGCCCCTGGAAATGTCTTACAATTTAAAACTTGGTTCCCGAATTTCTGTCGTACCATTATATAATCTATCTGATACCTGTCAGTATCTCCAGGATTCTTCCATGTATACAACCTTCTTTTATGATTCTTGAACCAAGTGTTAGCTATGATTAAGTTATGCTCTATGCAAAATTCTACCAGGCAGCTTCCTCTTTCATTCCTTACTCCCATTCCATATTCACCTACTACGTTTCCTTCTCTTCCTTTTTCTACTATCGAGGTCCAGTCACCCATGACTATTAAATTTTCGTCTCCCTGCACTATCTGTATAATTGCTTTTATCTCATCATACATTTCATCAATCTCTTCATCATCTTTGGAGCTAGTTGGCATATAAACTTGTACTACTGTGGTGGGCATGAGCTTCGTATGTATCTTGACCACAATAATGCGTTCACTGTGCTGTTTGTAGTAGCTTACCCACATTCCTATTTTCCTATTCATTATTAAACCTAGTCCTGCATTACCCATATCTGATTTTGTATTTATAACCCTGTATTCACCTGACCAAAAGTCTTGTTCCTCCTGCCACCGAACTTCACTAATTCCCACTATATCTAACTTTAACCTATCCGTTTCCCTTTTTAAATTTTCTAATCTGCCTGCCCGATTAAGGGATCTGACATTCCACGTTTTGATCCGTAGAACGCCAGTTTTCCTTCTCCTGATAAAACGTCCTCCTGAGTAGTCCCCACCCGGAAATCCGGGGGGGGGGGGGGGACTATTTTACCTCCGGAATATTTTACCCAAGAGGACGCCATCATCATGTAATCATACAGTAAAGCTGCATGCCCTCAGGAAAAATTACGGCTGTAGTTTCCCCTTGCTTTCAGCCATTCGCAGTACCAGCACAGCATGCCTGTTTTGGTTAGTGTTACAAGGCCATATCAGTCAATTATCCAGACTGTTGACCCTGTGACTACTGAAAAGGCTGCTGCCCGTCTTCAGGAACCACACATTTGTCTGGCCTCTCAACAGATACCCCTCCGCTGTGGTTGCACCTATGGTACAGCTGTATGTATCACTGAGGCATGCATGGCTACCCACCAACGACAAGGTCCATGGTTCATGGGGGGGGGCATTCTTGTGATATAAAATTTTTCCTAAGTGAAATTCAAAATGAGTTCAAGATTACTCTTGAGCCAGTATTATATTTCTTAAATATTAATATTTTATATCACAAGAATAAAATATTAATATTTAAGAAATATAATACTGGCTCAAGAGCAATTGCTCTCACACATTTGTCTGGCCTCTCAACAGATACCCCTCTGCTGTGGTTGCACCTATGGTACAGCTGTGTGTATCACTGAGGCATGCATGGCTACCCACCAATGACAAGGTCCATGGTTCATGGGGGGGGGGGGGGCATTCTTCTGATATAAAATTTTTCCTAAGTGAAATTCAAAATGAGTTCAAGATTACTCTTGAGCCAGTATTACATTTCTTAAATATTAATATTTTATTCTTGTGATATAAAATATTAATATTTAAGAAATATAATACTGGCTCAAGAGTAATCTTGAACTCATTTTGAATTTCACATAGCAAATCTAGATTAGGTTAGATGGCCTTGGGCAAGTACAGAAAGGGCAACAGCCTCAACGGGTGCAGGGCAAAGTCAGGACATGGGGGGACCAAGCAGCAATCGGTATTGTAACTGTAAACTGTCGAAGCTGCGTTGGTGAAGTACCGGAACTTCAAGCGCTGATAGAAAGCACCGAAGCCGAAATCGTTATAGGTACAGCAAGCTGGTTAAAGCCAGAGATAAATTCTGCCGAAATTTTTACAAAGGTACAGACGGTGTTTAGAAAGGATAGATTGCATGCAACCAGTGGTGGAGTGTTCGTCGCTGTTAGCAGTAGTTTATCCTGTAGTGAAATAGAAGTGGATAGTTCCTGTGAATTATTATGGGTGGAGGTTATACTCAACAACCGAGCTAGGTTAATAATTGGCTCCTTTTACCGACCTCCCGACTCAGCAGCATTAGTGGCAGAACAACTGAGAGAAAATTTGGAATACATTTCACATAAATTTTCTCAGCATATTATAGTCTTAGGTGGAGATTTCAATTTACCAGATATAGACTGGGACACTCAGATGTTTAGGACGGGTGGTAGGGACAGAGCATCGAGTGACATTATACTGAGTGCACTATCCGAAAATTACCTCGAGCAATTAAACAGAGAATCGACTCGTGGAGATAACATCTTGGACCTACTGATAACAGACCCGAACTTTTCGACTCTGTATGTACAGAACAGGGAATCAGACATCATAAGGCCGTTGCAGCATCCCTGAATATGGAAGTTAGTAGGAATATAAAAAAAGGGAGGAAGGTTTATCTGTTTAGCAAGAGTAATAGAAGGCAGATTTCAGACTACCTAACAGATCAAAACGAAAATTTCTGTGCCGACACTGACAATGTTGAGTGTTTATGGAAAAAGTTCAAGGCAATCGTAAAATGCGTTGTAGACAGGAACGTGCCGAGTAAAACTGTGAGGGATGGGAAATACCCACCGTGGTACAACAACAAAGTTAGGAAACTACTGCGAAAGCAAAGAGAGCTTCACTCTAAGTTTAAACGCAGCCAAAACCTCTCAGACAAACAGAAGCTAAACGATGTCAAAGTTAGCGTAAGGAGGGCTATGCGTGAAGCGTTCAGTGAATTCGAAAGTAAAATTCTATGTACCGACTTGAGAGAAAATCCTAGGAAGTTCTGGTCTTATGTTAAATCAGTAAGTGGCTCGAAACAGCATATCCAGACACTCTGGGATGATGATGGCATTGAAACAGAGGATGACACGCGTAAAGCTGAAATACTAAACACCTTTTTCCAAAGCTGTTTCACAGAGGAAGACCGCACTGCAGTTCCTTCCCTAAATCCTCGCACAAGCGAAAAAATGGCTGACATCGAAATAAGTGTCCAAGGAATAGAAAAGCAACTGGAATCACTCAACAGAGGAAAGTCCACTGGACCTGACGGGATACCAATTCGATTCTACACAGAGTACGCGAAAGAACTTGCCCCCCTTCTAACAGCCGTGTACCGCAAGTCTCTAGAGGAACAGAAGGTTCCAAATGATTGGAAAAGAGCACAGTTAGTCCCAGTCTTCAAGAAGGGTCGTCGAGCAGATGCGCAGAACTATAGACCTATACCTCTGACGTCGATCTGTTGTAGAATTTTAGAACATGTTTTTTGCTCGAGTATCATGTCGATTTTGCAAACCCAGAATCTACTATGTAGGAATCAACATGGATTCCGGAAACAGCGATCGTGTGAGACCCAACTCGCTTTATTTGTTCATGAGACCCAGAAAATATTAGATACAGGCTCCCAGGTAGATGCTATTTTTCTTGACTTCCGGAAGGCGTTTGATACAGTTCCGCACTGTCGCCTGATAAACAAAGTAAGAGCCTACGGAATATCAGACCAGCTGTGTGGCTGGATTGAAGAGTTTTTAGCAAACAGAACACAGCATGTTGTTATCAATGGAGAGACGTCTACAGACGTTAAAGTAACCTCTGGCGTGCCACAGGGGAGTGTTATGGGACCATTGCTTTTCACAGTATATATAAATCACCTAGTAGATAGTGTCGGAAGTCCCATGCGGCTTTTCGCGGATGATGCTGTAGTATACAGAGAAGTTGCAGCATTAGAAAATTGTAGCGAAATGCAGGAAGATCTGCAGCGGATAGGCACTTGGTGCAGGGAGTGGCAACTGACACTTAACATAGACAAATGTAATGTATTGCGAATACATAGAAAGAAGGAGCCTTTATTGTATGATTATATGATAGCGGAACAAACACTGGTAGCAGTTACTTCTGTAAAATATCTGGGAGTATGCGTGTGGAACGATTTGAATTGGAGCGATCATATAAAATTAATTGTTGGTAAGGCGGGTACCAGGTTGAGATTCATTGGGAGAGTCCTTAGAAAATGTAGTCCATCAACAAAGGAGGTGGCTTACAAAACACTCGTTCGACCTATACTTGAGTATTGCTCATCAGTGTGGGATCCGTGCCAGATCGGGTTGACGAAGGAGATAGAGAAGATCCAAAGAAGAGCAGCGCATTTCGTCACAGGGTTATTTGGTAACCGTGCTAGCGTTACGGAGATGTTTAGCAAACTCAAGTGGCAGACTCTGCAAGAGAGGCGCTCTGCATCGCGGTGTAGCTTGCTCGCCAGGTTTCGAGAGGGTGCGTTTCTGGATGAGGTATCGAATATATTGCTTCCCCCTATTTATACCTCCCGAGGAGATCACGAATGTAAAATTAGAGAGATTAGAGCGCGCACGGAGGCTTTCAGACAGTCGTTCTTCCCGCGAACCATACGCGACTGGAACAGGAAAGGGAGGTAATGACAGTGGCACGTAAAGTGCCCTCCGCCACACACCGTTGGGTGGCTTGCGGAGTATAAATGTAGATGTAGATGTAGATGTAGAAAACTTGAATGTCCTTCTTCTTTTTTGCAGATGTTAATTCACCAATGTCTCATTGCAGTTTTCTTTACAGAACAGACATGGATCTGCCTTACTTTCCACAAGCCCAAGATTCGCTAGAAAGTCCTTGAATCGTTGGTTCAGGCACCTTGGAGATTTAGTCCAGATAAACTTCTATGAAGCTTGGACACCCAATCAGTCCCATCGCCATCACAGTATCCATCACGCTGCTCTACAAATGTATATCTCTTCTTTTAAGAAGTAATTCAAGAAAGCAGATTTTACATTGTACTGTGCCAGCTGTGATGCTCACTAGCAGCAACAATCAAACTTGCTCGAATTGTATCATATCTAAAAACAGGACTAAGTATTTCTCTGTTGTCATTCTCTTCTTGTTGACTAAATCCATGAACAACTAGTCTTGCAATATAATGGTCAATTTTACCATCAGCTTTACTCTTTAAAACAAATGGTTTGTAATGGACATATGACCAACGATCAGGTCCCAGTGACTAAGTAGCATCTTCCTTCAATGAAGCCATTTCTTCCTCCATTGCTCTTCTTCATTGCTCATGGTCTACAAAATTAATAGCCTTTGAATAGTTCTTAGGCTCATTTATATCAAATAGCGTCGTTTCAATGAGATGTTCTTGTTTCTTCATTTGTTGACAATTTTTCAACTTCCTTTCGCTAGAAGTTTCTTCTGCACGTTCTTGAAATATACTTGTATCATCTTCATATGACTCTTTGAAAGCCATCAATATCATTAGATTAATGAACAAAGATTCCTGGTTTTCCTTAAGGATTCTATTTCTTTCGCTTTTCCATAGGAATATCAACGAAACACTTTGTCTTAAAAAGATGAAGTTTATTTAGTTGTGTCGTCTTTCCAGTGAATACCTCTTAAGGTGGTTTGGTATTCATATAATTTTTATCAGTTCTATTTAACATATAAACAGCCGTATTTACCGCTTCTGCCCACAAAACCATAGGCAGACACTGAGCTACCTACATGGTTTGAGCAAGTTCCACAGCAGTTCTGTTGGTATACTCAGCACATCAGTGCTGCTCTGTATTGTAATAATTTGTAATGATGAGTTGTATACCATTTAGTTTCATCAAATATTTTACTTCAATATTATTAAATTAGCATCTGCCAGCACACTGAAATATTTTTGGTAGTAGACCACGAAAAGTCTTCACAATTCACACCATTTTTGCATTATTCTCCGCAGTGTCAGACTTCTGCTTGAAAAAATATGCCATGAATGACTGAAAAATCCCAAATAAATGAAAGAGAATATTAAGCCCTCCCAGCGATTTACACTCCAAAGAACAACACAGATCAGCATACATCATTTCTCTAGGTTGTGTGGCATGTTGCTGTTGTGACTGAAAACTGTTCTGATGCTGCTTCTCGTTTAAAAGTGCCTCACAACATTCTTCGTCGAAGACTTCAACTTCGGCACTATATTGCTTCAAGAATTGTTGGATATGATGTCTGTTCTAATGACCCAAGCGTTTGTGCTAAGTTTTCAGAGATCCTTAGATTGCAAGATTCACCTCAGGATTATAAGGATGAATTTGTTTTGTCATTCGGATCAACATCATCTTTAAGTTGCCACTGTGTATTTCACACGCTTTTACAACACTATAGCCTCGGAACTCACACATTTCTTTGGATCAATATAAGGGTTAAAGTATCTCGTGAAAGGAAACGGGAACTGATCTGTTGGCAAGAAAAAGTGCTTCTATATCTACATACATACTCCAAAAACCATCCTACAGTGTGTAGTGAAGACTTCCTGTACCACCTTTAGTCATTTCCTGTTCTGTTCTACACGAAAATACAGTGAGAGACACACCACTGTCTATATGCCTCTGTACGAACCCAAATTTCTCTCATCTTATCTTTGTGTTCCTCATGTGAAAGGTATGTTGTTGGCAGTAAACTCGTTCTACAGTTAGTTTCAAATGTCACTTCTCTAAATTTTATCAGTAGTTTTTCACGAAAACAAGATGGCCTTACCCCGAGAAATCCCCAGTTGACTTCCTGAAGCTTCTCCATAGTACTTAGGTGTTTATCGAACCTACTGGTAACAAGTATAGCATCCCACCTCCGAATTACTTCGATGTTTTTCTTTAAGCCGACCTGGTCTGGATCCCAGACACTCGAGCAATACTCAAGAATGAGCCAAAGCAGCGTCCTATATGCCTTCTCCTATACTAGAGATGAACCATACTTTCCAAAAATTCTCCCAAGAAACCTAAGTCGACCATTCGACCTCCACGCTTCAATCCTTACATTCTTGTTGCATTTCATATAGCTTTGCAAGGTTACACTTAGATATTTAATCAACATCACTGTATCAAGCAGCACACTACTAATGCTGTATTCGAGTATTATGGGTTTGTTTCTCCTACTCATTTGCATTAACTTACATTTTTCTACATTAAGAGCTAGCTGCCATTCATCACACAGCCAGAAATTTTGTATCCTTGTACAGTCACTCAGCGACTACATCTTCCCATACACCACAGTTTCATCAGGAAACAGCCACAGATTGCTACTCACACTGGCAGCCAGATCATGCTCGAAGAAAGACAACGATGCGCCACGAAGGAATTATCCGAATGGAACGCAAATTGATAGATGCGATGTATGTATATGTATATATATATATATATATATATATATATATATATATATATATATATATATACAGACAATCAGATGATTACAATTTCATAAAAATTGGATAATTTATTCAAGGGAAAGACTTTCAAAAATTGAGCAAGTTATTAACGCACTACTCCACCTGTTGCCCTCATGCAAGCATTCATTCAGCTTGGTACTAACTGACACAGTTGTTGGATGTTTTCGTGAGGGATATTATGCCAAATGCTGTCGAATTGATGCCTTAGATCATCAAAATCCCGAGCTGGTTTAGGAGCCCCCCTCCTCCCCCCCCCCCCCCCCATAATGTTCGAAACATTCTCAACTGGGGAGAGATCTGGCGACCATACTGGTCAAGGTAGGATTTATCAAGCACGAAGACAAGCCACAGAAACTCTCGCCATTTGTGGATGAGCATTATCTTGTTGAAAGTGACCCCAGGATGGCTTCACATGAAGGCTACAAAACGGGGTGTAGAATATCGTCGACACACCACTATGCTGTAAGAGTGTCGCGAATGACGTGCAAATGGGTCCTGCTATGAAAAGAAAGGACACCCCAGAACATCACTTCTGGCTGTCGTGCCGAATGTAGGGCGACAGTCCGGTTGGTATTCCAATGATATCTGTAGCGTATCCAGACACATCTTCGGCCTGGAATCTCATGGACGATTAGAATTGTCTCCAGTGATGAGTCACGTTTCGAACTGAGGATCGTTGCCCATCGAATATCGTGTCCATATGCAACAGTCTGTCTGATATGACCAGCTCAGCACCAAACGGCTAGAGGTTACGATATCCATGACACAAAAATTCGGAGTATTGGAATTAAGGAACTAACAACGATACAGTTGATCAATGCCCAAAGCTAACTAAATGACGGATATTCTTGATGAGTTTTGTGTGGTAAAGACCCATGCACAAGCAATGATCTGTGTGCACATATACCTGGGCAAATGTCTGTGCATGCAGTAGATCGCTACAAATGTAGTATTTTCATACGACTCAAGCTCCAATCTACTACCCGCCCGCCATCTGTTGGTGTAGAAAAGAAATTTCAATTGCAAGCGACTACACTCTCGTACAGTAAGCTCAAAATTTATTTAATTTATTCGGAAACAGAGGTATTTCTATTATGGTCAGTGTTCGCAATTTGTGTTGTTGAAAAACTGCAAACAAAATGTGAGATGAAAATCGTCTACACAATGGCTGCTTAAGTGAAGACGTTTTCGCAAACAAATTTAGCCCACGAGTTGCAGGGCGATCTCGACGAGTTGTCTAATTATTTGGGGATGGATTTAAAGGCATGTAATTATTTTTTAACTTACATAACTAGTGATATGTAAAACTTGTATGAGGAGAGCAGTTTCACCACATGAGCGACTGGCGGTGACATTAAGATTTCCGCCAATAGTAGCTACAAGGATCTAGAATTTGCTACTTCAGTTTAGAAACAAGCATTGAGTGAAATCATACCTTCCACACATCAAGTAATGCACTGTACCTCAATTCTGCTAAGTTACAGAAAAGATTTTCACAGTTTTACAGGCGTCTGAGACACAGAATGTTCTTAGACGTTATTTACATGGCCAGTGAGCTACACTTCAGTTTGTTTCTAAGTAAGATTTCCAGTTACCTTCCTTAAGTCTACCAGCAACTTTTTCACTCGACTATAAAATTCCCTTCTGTATATCTGGAATGTTTACTCTTTTTATGAACCACATATTGTATTAAGAAGTAAAAGAAATGTAATAATAACTGTATACCTGAAGGCGCTCTTCCGAGATCTTCCATTATCAGCTTAATACAACATTCTGAAAGCTATCTTCTTCAGAACTAAAGGGGCCTACTTTTTTTTGCTACACTGCCATAACTCACATTAAATTATGGCATACGACAGTACTGAGTGAATGTATGCTAGCATTCCCCCCAGCACCCGATTGAAAAGATTTCGTTACTTTGCTAGCACTTCGCAGTAAGAATTGATTTTTAAATTTTTTTAATGGATAGTTTTCCTTCTTGCCATCTGGTCAACCAGTCGTAATTTCTCTGTTAAAGAGTTATAAGTAGCTGCCTAATTATCCGTATCGCTGTATTTACTGCTTTTAATTTTTCACAAACATTTATGGCTCATATGCATTTTGACAAATTCGGTAATGCACTCTTGAGAACGCTGACATGTATCTGGCATTTTAAAATTTACTATGCACACGTTGACGAGAAACATTTAACTGAACAAACAGCTGATTCAGACAAATTTTACCACTAGTTTTCCAGCGATCTCCTGTCCACATGCTCCAGCTTGTCTGTGCAGATGTAATTTGAACCTACAGATTTAAGTTCTACCCTGTGATGCAGTGCTATACACTGATGACGTAACACTCATCACATGTTGTATCAACCTTGAAAATGTGCAACATACCATGGCAGTGGCAGTGAAGAGATGTACTACTTGGTTTGAGGCACATATACTGCAGACGTATGATAGTAAAACTGAAGCTATTGTATTCAATCTGCATGCTCCCAGTCATGACAACAAAACAGTAAAATTATTAGGATTTCATATAGATCAAAAGCTCCACTAGGATACCCACACAGGGAAGTTATGTCGCAAATTGGCACGTGGCATCCATCTGCTGTGCAAGCTGAGTAGCAGTGTCAGTAAAGAACTTCCGTTATATGCATATTTTGCATGCTTCAGTTACCACTGAGTTATGGAATACTATTATTGGGCAATTCTGTAGGCTCAAAATTAGTGTTTAAATGGCAAAAGCAAGCCATTAGGGGTGCAAAGCAGGACTTAGCCCATATGAATCATGTCGAGATTATTTCAAGAAACTAAATATAATGACAGTGCCTGGCCTGCATTTTTATAACTGCCTTGTCTTCGTCAAAGAGAATCTGAGTAAATTCGACTTAAGGAGGACAGTTCATGACCGTAACATAAGAAGTGGACATACAATAAATATGCAATATGCTAATTTTGCAAAGAAGCATCTCCGTTACAAATTTCTTGGTCCTGTCTACTTCAACAAATTACCTCAAAATGCCTACACAGTGGCAGTAAATAAATTTAAAACTAGTCTTTCATGATGGACTAAAAGTAAAGTAATTTACTCTGCTCAAGAGTTCCTTGAGTATGTGACAAATGACCCACTTTTCTTATGAGAATGAACAATAAATTAATTGCAAACTATACACATACCACACTGTGCAACTATTTTATTACTGTTTCATTTACTTATTGTTAATTGTCTGTTTGATTACTTATTTGATATTCACTGAACTATGGAGTTCATCTAACTTGTAATTGATCTGTTACGAAACTTTTTGTTTTTATTGACATTTGTATAAATGTTTATTGTATCCATTTTTAATTATTGTATTGTAGATAATGACATTTGTCCAAGTTTATATTATTAATAATGTTATTGTTAGTGTGTATGGTCAAAGGTGCAATAAAACATTTGTATTTGTAAAAAAATTGTATTTGTAAGCAATTTCGCTCAAACCTCGAACTTGACTTTCAGTTTTGCGTACATCTCATATCTGCGCAAATCGTCTGTTCAGAATATCGATCTGTCTGCGCAGTTTTGATGTGTGCAGACGTTTGCTGAAACAGACTATTTCGTGTGGACGGGCTTCAGAGATACTTAGAGTGAAGCATTTCAGAACATCGACTTTTATTTGCTGGCGAAAATACATACACATAAACACACCAGAGCAGCTTGGTTTGAGGCGCCATATCACGGATTGAGCGGCCCCTCACACACATTTGAAAACATCAAACAATGTTTTTACATAGTAAATAACGTCATAAACAACCGTACTTTTCTCTTTCAATAGATCTGACTTTTTCACATATTTCCTGAAAATTGCTTCATCAACTTATGTTCTTACTTGTGTATAGTATACATGTCAGCTGTGTTCTGTTACTGTAATACGTATATGATTTTTGTTCTAAGATATCTAGACTGGCTTATGGGAGAACATTCGATGGAAAAAATATGCAAGTTGACGTAGAGCTTTCCGCAAGTTGCCACAAAATAATAGAAAATAATTAATTACAAATTAAGATGATCTTAAAGCTCGAAACCACTATTGGAAATGAGTGAGGGCAGTGAAACCTCGACGTGACTCTGACGGCTTGTGTTACGCCCTCCTTGAAATGCAATGAAGAATGTTTTGCCGACGTGTTGCGTCAGGTGCGAATTGGCCATAAGGTGATTAAGATGAACTGAAAGTTAATTGGCACCTGTTTAGTGGCACCAACAGTGTTCACCCCTAAAGAAATACTCATCCTATTTGCATTCGATGTATCGAATCATTTGGTGTTTGTTTATATGTGAAGCTGATGAAAGAGGTTAGAAGTGTGACCGTCGGAGAAATTAAGTAAATAGCTTTGTGCTTTCGAAGGATTGGCATATATTTCCACCATATGCTTTAATATTGTGTTCAAGATAGACGGGAGGTAAATGATACGTTACAATTCTAGCGTATGTAGAACTAACTGCTCTCTGAACGAAAATCAAATTATACGGATGCAACAGCTACTCAACAAACTAAAGAAAAAAAAGACATTACTCTTCATTTTGGATAGTTTAAGAACGTTTGCATTACGTGTTATTAGTGACCTTTTCGTGATAATTACCATTTTACAGGAATGTACTCTTGAACCTGATGTAGTGAGTTATATCTTGTAAGCCCCACCAAAACAGGAATAATAAACAATTTATATCTGTTTTGCGACCCTGAAAGTACACAGGAACAGGCCGCAAGAAAATCATACTTCTTTGTTTATATTCAACACCTTTTATTTTCCGGCTGATGAATAAACAGCATCAAATCCAGAAACGTGCTACTTACAGAATAAAGTTACTTGCGCAGGGTGTTTCATTTGAGGGATTGAAACACCTGAGTACTTACTAATGTGCGTTGAATTTTGGATAGCCTAGTTTGGATCTGGAAGTTCTGTCTTACATTAATCTTGACGTCCAAAAATTGTATCACAATTCTGCACAGCAAAGCTCGAAATTATTCAGTTCTTACACAATTTTTTTATGCATTAAACGTGATTTGGGACTTTGGAATCGTAGTTGATATTGTATGTAACTATACATAACTAGATAAATAAGAGCTTGTTACCTACGATTTCTGGATATAGCCTTAGTAAATCTTACAGCAGAAGTAATAATGACTGTGAAGAACAGGTATTTTTGTGAATTGTTTCCTATAATTTGTCACAAAAGCAAAGTGTCAAAACCTGACTAGAGACAAAGGCTTTGAACTGTGTAGATGATTCATTAGATTTTAGTTTCTCAGTTGGAACACTCGGCAATATGTAAGTGTCGGATTCACGTGTATGTTTTCAACCGTGGATTCGTCAAGATGGCGGACACCCCTATTCCCAGTGTATACAATATGGCAACTAAATAGACCGACGAACAAAGATATTTAACCATGCAAAATATTTCACTTCAGCAATAAAATGAAACTAATGGTGCACAAAGTAGAAGGTCTTGGGCGGAGACAAGTAAGACTGTCATCATTCTAAAACAAACTATACCGAAAAATAACAAACACAGAATCCTCAAGAATGAACCGACCAAAAACAAAAAAAAAAAAAAAAAATAAATATGGAGTCAAATCTTTCTTTTGCCCTCAAAGGAAAGCAACGATACCAGGCACTTCCCTCTGCCCTTCCCCCACCCGTACTCCTCTCTCTCTCTCTCTCTCTCTCTCTCTCTCTCTCTCTCTCTCTCTCTAAAAAACGGAAACACCAGTACTGAAACCCACTTAAAACATTGCTTGCTATACAAGTAGAGACTTGGCTCAGTTTCATAACTTTTGCGTACGCATACGGCTGACACTTTGCACATTCTGCGAAGTGACTATATAACTGGAGAACTCTATTTTATACACCATCTTGTCGTCCGTAGCAGCAACCAACAAATGACTAGTAAACTTTGTTGTAACATTCATAGATAGTACCAAACAAAACTCCAAAAGAATAGCTTTCAAACCCTTAATAACATGATCAACTAACAATCTCAAAACTGAAAATAAATGGGTGGCCAGTAACTAATGAGACAGAAATAACATTCTGCCTAGGCAGTAAAATACAAATTCTCACAGCATCGAATAACACACAGCACTAAGGTCAATATCTCACTAACATCGGCGTAAAATAATTTAGAAACAAATACCACATACTAGAGTGTACCACTGCTTATTCCAACATGCCCTTCACAAACATAATCCATTTCTAATATGTTGCGCCTCAGTGATGTCACACAACACAGTTAGGCCTACATCACGTGTCAGAGCAGACAGGTAGAACTGGACCCTTCCATTCCTGAATGCTCTATGTGGAAACTGAAAAGTATTTCTTGCAAATTTTGCAGAGTTGCTTGTTGTTGTTGTATTCAATCTGAAGATTAGTTAGATGCAGCTCACCACACCATTCTTATCATGTGCAAACCACGTCATCTCTACATTCGTTTGAACCTGCTTACTGTATTTTTGCCTAGGTCTCCCCATACATTCCTCTATTACAAAACTGAAAATTAGTTTATGCCTTAGGGTATGTCCTATCAACAAGTCCCTTAGAGGCAACTTGTGCTGTAAATTTCTTCTTTCCTCATTTTGAGTAAGTACTTCCTTATTAATCAGTTCAGCAATCAGATCTTTGGCATTCTACTTTAGCACCACATTTCAAAAACAACTAGGGTGAAGGCTCTAGTTTTGTCCACTATCTCGTTTATGGCCACCTTGATGTCAAAGGTTAATTTTTAAGCTTCTCTGGAATACCAACCAGTTCTAACATAGATTATTATAAACTTTGTGAAAGGCTCTATTCATTTGTCTACATAATCATTATTTCGTCTGTTTTTGTTTGGATCAGTGTTTAAGAAGCTGGGTTTTGCAGAAGTTTTATTTAAGCAACACATGATCTGTTTTTTGTATTTTACATGTTTAAATAAAACATCAGAAGAAACGTAATCTGTTCAGAGGTAAGATAAGACATTATAATTTCATTTATTTTAAGTTTTATATAGCTCAGCCTAAAAATATGTTATCAAAAGTATGTGGCCATTAACAGATCCATATTTAGCCCTGGTTCCGTGTTATGGCCATGCATGTGGCCATAAGTGGAGACACATATGTATCCTGTTTTGGCCACTTCTAAAAACTGATACAAAAACATCAATATTGGTGTTCTGTCCTACATTACATTAGGCTAATTTTATTTAGATAGGCTTATTAAAATATTTTTGGTATTTTTATATCTATATATACCTCATTGTTAGTATTGTCTTCGCATATCATACTAATTTACCTATACTTGTAAGATACAAAATATGCAATAGGCACTATTCAAATATGCAACATTCTTTAACTCCATCTTCGTGCATTATTTATAGGAAAAATGAGTCAACCAAAGAATAAGAGGTTTCAGTATTCTCCCAGCAAAGTTAAAGATGCTCTAAAGGCTGTTGATGAGGGAACGAAGGTTGCTACTGCAAGCAAGTTGTACAAAGTTCCAAGGACAACAAGACTCTACAGGGCACTGTAGTCCACATTCCGTCCAGGGGGGGGGGGGGGGGGGACATATTGGTGGACTGGGTTTTGGACTGTTCTAGCATGGGATTTTCAGTTACTAAAGAAAATCTCTGTGCGTCTGTGCACTTATTGAGAGTGCAGATATGGGAAGTTGTAAGGCTACATTTACTAACAATCGACCTGGAAAAAAGTGGTATTATGGATTTCTTAAGAGACACAAGGTTCTGTCACAAAAACAAGCAGAATATGTCAATAGGGCTAGACATTTTGTTACAGAAGAGAAAATAAGAAACTGGTTTCACGAATTATCCATCACTTTAAATGATATGGATGTGTTAAATGACCCAAATAGAATTTTTAATATGGATGAAACTTCTTTTTTCTGGCTCCTAAAGGGGAATTAATCATAGGTCTTCGTGGCTGTCATGTTTATGATGAGTCATGTAACTCTGACAAAGAAAACGTTACTACATTGTTTGCAGTGAACGCTGCTGGAAAATTTGCTCCTCCCTTAACACTGTTCAAATATGCAAGGATTCCAGCATCATTGGTGAAAGCTGCTCCTCCTAACTGGGGCATTGGAAAAACAGAAAATGGGTGGATGACAGATGAAAGTTTTTTCGAGTATATAACAAATGTATTTGATCCGTTCTTGAAAGAAGCTGAAATTCCCCGGCCTGTAGTAATATTTTTAGATGGGCACTGCTCTCATTTGACACTTCAGTTGAGCAGATATTGTAGGGAAAATCAGATCATTCTAGTTGCTCTCCATCCCAATTCTACACACATCTTGCAACCATTAGATGTAGCTCTCTTTGGACCTATGAAAAAAATGTGGATGAAGATGGTTCAGAAATGGTGTTTTGAAAATAATGGCACTGAAATTTCGAAATCTGATGTACCTTCTGTTCTGTCACAAATTATTACAGGACCTAAAATGGTGCAAATATTCGTGCTGGTTTCAGGGCAACTGGTCTCTTTCCATTTAATGTGAACAATGTAGATTACAGCAAGATAGTTGTTCGTAGTATACCAGCCTCAACCACAGTTCAGACAAATGAGAAGCTTCAGAGACATTTCACATATATAGAAAAGCAAATTGATCCTGTCCTTCTAGATGAGTTCAGAGCAACCGAGAGAAGGAATCATGAGTGGGAAGGAAATCAAGAAGCATTATTATTTTTCAAGTTCTGGAGAAAAATAGCTGATGAGGTTGAAATGCATGGTGCCAGTGATAACACTGATGACATTCTGACAGATAGCATAGTGCCTCCCTCTGAAGATAATCCAACAGAGAATCTTTCACAAAACAAAGACAGACTTAATCCTTCATCCATTCAAAATGTTGATAATCGTGACATATCTTCAACACACAGCAGCATTTTACAAAATTCAGATATTCCTTCAACACCCACCAACAGTCTTATTCCTGCAGATATATCAACAACCCCCAATAGTATTTCACATAATTCAGGTACTCTAACATCCAACCATAGTCCATCTTCAGTGCGTATCCAAGTGACACCACCAAAATCATTAGCAACAGTTTTTGAAAGTATCATCACTTGGCCAGAACCCAGACAACAAGGCACAAAGAGAAAGAAAGAACACACACCCACTGTTGTGACTAGTGACAAGTGGGTGGAATATCATGAACTGAAGGAAAAAGAGAAGCAGGAGAAGGAGCAGGAAAAAAGGAAGAGAAAAGCTGTGAAGGAGTTAAAGTCCAAAGAGCGGCACTTGGCATTATCTCATGTAAAAAAAAGGGGAAAACAAGAAACAGACAAGAGTTAACAAGTTCTTCCGAGGAAGAAGAATGGACG
The DNA here is from genome assembly GCF_021461385.2 of Schistocerca piceifrons. NCBI lineage: Eukaryota > Metazoa > Arthropoda > Insecta > Orthoptera > Acrididae > Schistocerca > Schistocerca piceifrons. Next base: position 659,748,358 of record NC_060140.1, read on the forward strand.
TACAGTGGAAGCAGTTTAGATGATTACGTAGGAGATAAAGATGAAATACCAGAAAATGTGAAACTATCTTCGAATGAGAATTTGAAAGTAGAGGACTTTATTTTGGTAAAATTTAGTTTAACAGGAAATAGAACAAGACCTGCAATTTTTAAGTATGTATGTGTAATTTTGAAAGTGCTTTCTGATTCTGAATATGAAATTCAGTGCCTAAAAGTTCTAATGTTCAGAAAACTTGTTTCGAATAGACTGAAAATGATGTTTTGACTATAACGGGTGAAGATATTATAGGGAAACTGCCACATCCAGTCTTGATGCAAGAAGGACATTCATTAAAAACAAAGTTTCCTGGTTCCATTGATACTCATGAGAAATAAACTTGTCTGGAAGTTGATTTAAGTAATTACTGGGACAATACTTTGCCTAATGACTTTTTTTCTGTTCATTCAGTTGCTGTTCCTTTTACCTATTTGATGTATGTTTGTTGTCTATTGTCTTATATACTTGTTTAAAGCACAAATTACTTTCTGGCACATGGATTGACAGTTATTTTAGCCATAGTTTTATTATAATATGAAGTGGCCATAAGTGGAAAAACAACTGGCCATAGGTAGGGTTAGCATGGCCAAAACTGGGGAAATATGCCATTTATTTTTCAATAATTTTTTCTGCCTTTGTTATACAACTTAGAATATTTGTTTTTACATGGTTGTAATGTGTAGACTTTGAAGCGATAGATACAAGTTTTTGAAGTAATTTGTATGCTTTCTTCCTATACTAAAAATGTGATGTATCTCAAATTGCCCTTGATGTGGCCATAACTGGGGCCTCGACCCTATTCCCTTTTTGTTGGAACTGCTTATTGGCCATGTTTCACTTCTGTACTAGGCCACATTCCATACAGAAACCTTCAGAAAATAATTCATAACATATAAATTAATTTACTGAGTCAATGTTTTCCTTTATTCAGAGATGCTTTTCTTGCTGCTGTCTATCTGAATTTTATATTATCTCTACTTTAACTAGTAGCAGTTATTTAGCTGTCTAAATGGCAAAGCTCTGTTGCTACTTTTAGTGTCTTATTTCCTGAACTAGTTCATCCAACATTTCCTGATTTAATTCCGCAACATCCTATTACCATTTTTTTCCCTTTTTGTTGACGTTTGTTGTCTAAAATATTTTCAAGACACTTTCCATTCCATTCAATTTATCTTTCTGAGATTAATTGGGAGAATCTTAAGGAAATGCAGATCAATTACAGAAAAAGGAACTTACAAAAGCTTTACTGATTCTTGATTCTCATTTGTCAGTCTGGATCCTGTACAGTGTGGAATAAAAGAGGAGATGCAATGAAGAACCATGTGTTTTGTCACTTATTAATTTTGTCAGAGGATGAGTGTTACAGAGATACTCAACAAACTCCAATGGCTGATTTGTGCATCATGGAGTGATTCTGTTAATGTTTTGAGAGTTTATGTTCCAGGAAGAGTTGGGAAACGTATTACTTCCTCCCATATCTCGCAAAATGTCCATGGCAAAGTAGAGCTCATATGGAGGTTTATTGACAGTCTTTCTGCCTACAGGCCATTCAGGAATGAAATTAAGAATGGGGAAGAAGTGATACTATATATACTCTTCACCACAGACTGTAAAGTGTTTTGGAATGAGATGTAGATGTGTTTTATGGGATGAGTGGAAGGCTTGAGCCAGAGGCTTTGAAGGTTCTTGATTAGCTAGACTGCAACTTCCTAGAATTGTCCCATAGGGATGAGAACTGTAGGATCCCCCCCCCCCCCCCCAATGAGTCAGATGTGCTCTACACATCAGAGGAGGCAGTTATTAAGTAGCTGACCATGTGTTGGATGCAGACAAGAGGTTTTAAAGGTTACTCTCCATCTAGTTCAGATGACATTGGCAGGAGATCCAAAATTATCAGTGTAAGAGCCAAAGGAATGCCCCCTACAGGCGAAAGTATTAAAATCCCACTGATTAACTGCTAAAGCATTTGCAATAAAATGCCAGAGTTTGAAGTGCTCCTAAAGAATCAATGGAAATCACCTAATACAAGGTACAGTAAGCTGATTAAAACTCAAAATTGATAGCAGTGAGATTTTGACGTAAATTTAAGTCTGTTTTGAAAGCATAAGCTAATTTGAAATGGAGGTAGTGCATTTATTGCACTAGACACGAAACTCAAATGCATCAAGATAGAAGTTGAAACTGCATGTGAGAGTGTTTGTGAAAGATGCAGTATCAAGTGTAAGCATAAACTCGTACCTAAATGTAACTGAAAACTTGAGAAAAAACTTCATTTAATGGTACCTAAATTCCACAATACTACCTTCATCACTTGTGGAGACTAATCATCTAACAGTTAGTTGGGAAAATTACAATTTTGTAAGTGGTGGGCATAAAAAGATGTCCTGTTAAACTTTAGTAAATGGCTTCTCTGAAAACTACCTAGAACAGATTGTTCAGAAGCCCACTCTTGATGGAAATATGTTAGATCGAGTGACAACAAAGGGAGGTGACCTCTTTGAGAACATTCACATTGAAACTGGTATCAGTGACTATAAAGCAGTTGCAGCAACAATTATTTTTTGTGTTTTGATGCTTCTGATTAGTTTGATGTGGCCTGCTAGGTTTGCTCTCATGTGCCAACTCTTGGTGTGAGAGTAGCACTTATACACAATGTCCTCAGTTGTTTGTTGGATATATTCCAATCTCAGTCTTCCTCTATTGTTTTTACCTTCTGGCACTCCCTCTAATACTATGTAAGTTTTCCATTGATGTCTTAACATATATCCTAAAATCCAGTCCCTTCTTGTCAGCATTCTTTACATGTTTCTTTCCTTGCTGACTCTGCTGAGGACCACGTCATTTATTACCTTATTGGTCCATCTACGTTTCAACAACATTTTACAGCACTACATGCCAAACCCTTCAAATCTCCTCTTTTCCTGTGTTCCTGCAGCCGACAGTTCACTTTCATACCATGCTGTGCTCCAAACAAAAATTCTCAGAAATTTTGCTCCCAAATTAAGGCTGATGTTCGAGACTAATAGACATCTTTGCCTGTGTTTAGTCTGCTTTCTATGCCATCCTTGCTTTGTATATCATGTTTTATTTTGCTTCCAAGGTAGCAAAATTCCATAACTTCATCCACTTCCTGGTCAACAATTTTGATGATAAATTTATTGCTGATCTCATTTCTGCTACTCCTAATTAGTTCTGTCTTTCTCTGGTTTACACGCAATCCATATTCTGTATTCATCAGACTTCTCATTCCATTCAACAGGTGCTGTAATCCTCCTTCACTTTCACTGAGGATAGCAATATCTTCAGCAAATCTTATTGTTGATATCCTTTCAATCTGAATTTAAAACCTGTTTCTGTACTTTTATTTCTGTCATTACTTCTTCAGGGTAATGACTGAACAATAGTGACAACAGATTGAAGCCCTTCTTACACCTCTTTCAGTGTGAACACTTCATTCTTGATATTCCAATTTATTGTTCTCTCTTGGTTTTGTATGTATTGTATAGCTTAATATACTTTTCTGAGAAATTTGAACATTTTGCACCATTTTACTTTGTCAAATGGTTTTTATAGGTTGACAAATACTATGATGGTGCCTTGGTATTTCTTAAGTCTTGCTTCCATTATCAAGCACAGTGCCAAAGCTGCCTCCTTTGGTGCCTTTACCTTTCTGAAAGCCAAACTGATCATCGTCTAACGTATGCTCAGTTTTCTTTTTTATTCTTCTGTCAGTTATTCTTGTCAGCAGTTTTGACGCATGAGCTGTTAAGTTGATTGTACGGTACTCATCTTCCTGATGACTTTATTAGTCGATAAACGACTGTCATCTGCAAGCAACCTAAGGTGACTGCTCAGATTGTCTCCCAAATTGTTTATTTAGATAAGGAACAGCAAAGAGCCTATAACTCTACCTTGGGGAATGCCAGAAATCACTTCTGTTTTACTCAGTGACTTTGTCAGTATGAACTGTGACCTCTCTGACAGGAAATCACAAATCCAGTCACATAACTGAGACAATATTCCATAAGACCGCAATTTCACTACAAGCTGCTTGTGTGGTACTGTGTCAAAAGCCTTCCGGAAATCCAGAAATATGGAATCGATCTGAAATCACTTGTCAATAGTACTGAGCACTTCATATGAGTAAAGAGTTAGCTGTGTTTCACAAGAACAATGTTTTCTAATCTGTGGTGACTGTGTGTTAATAGACTGTTCTCTTCGAGGTAATTCGTGATGTTTGAACACAATATATGTTCCAAAATCCTGCTGTGTATCAACATTAATGTCTGTAATTCAGTGGATTACTCCTACTACCTTTCTTGAATGTTAGAGTGACCTGTGCAACTTTCCAGTTTTTGGGTATGAATCAGTTGTCAAGTGAATGGTTGTATATGATTGTTAAGAATGGAGCTATTGTGTCAACATACTCTGAAAGGAACCTAATAGGTATACAGTCTGGACAAGAAGACTTGCGTTTGTCAAGTGATTAAAGTTGCTACACTACTCCGAGGATTTCTGTTCTATATTGCTCATGTTGGCAGCTGTTCTTGATTTGAATTCTGGAATATTTACTTCGTCTTCTTTGGTTGAGGAATTTCAGAATGCTGTGTTTAGTAACTCTGCTTTGGCAGCACTGTCGTCAATAGTATTTCCATTGCTATTGTGCAGAGAAGAAGGCATTGATTGTGTCTTGCTGCTAGGATTCTTTACATTCAACCAGAATCTCTTGGAATGTTCTATCATGTTTTGAGACAAAGTTTTGTCGTCAAAACTAATATAAGCATCTCACATTGAAGTCAGCACTGAACTTTGAGCTTCTGTAAAATATTGCAAATCTTGTTGGAGATTTTGTGTCTGTTTAAATTTGGCATGGTTTTTCTTTTCTTTTATTTTTTTTTAAATTTTTTTTCTTTTTTTTCCCAGTGTTCTGACCCGTTTTGTGAACCAAGGAGGATCGGCTCCATCGTTTGTTAATTTATTTGGTATAAATCTCTCAAATGCTGCTAATACTATTTTTTTGAACTGAAGCCACATCTGGTCTACACTTACATTAATAATTTGGAAGGCATGGAGGTTGTCACTCAGGAAGGTTTCAAGTGAATATTTATATGCTTTTTTGAATAGGTATATTTTTCGTTTATGTTTGAAGGATTTGGGTGTTACAGTATTCAGTCTTGCTACGACAACCCTGTGTTCACTAACCCCTGTCCCCCTGTGGGTCTGGGGGTTACAATAGGCCCGAGGTATTCCTGCCTGTCGGAAGAGGCGAATAAAACGAGTATCATACATTTCGGCCTTTGTTTGATGGTCCCCTCTTGGGTTTGACCTCCATTTTTCCAAATATTCCCGAAGAGCGAGCCAGTTGGGGAAGGGTGCCTTAATGGTGCTTTGTGTCCATCACATGCTGAGATCTCTCGCATCCTTTGTTAATGTGGATCTGCAGTTCTGCTCATTCTCCAGCTGCTGGGCGAGGTCACCATCCTGGGTGCGTTTTCCTCCATCTACTGTGCAGTATCCTTTTCTGTGTTGATGATGATAATGGACATGTTTGCTTGGTTGCACCTGATATCCAGCACAGTAGCCAGTCTGTTGTGGTGGGGGCACCATGTACCCTGTTGGTTGTAGCCCCCTGACCACACAGGGATTGCTCTGCTGATGCCTGTGCTGTTAACTCCCCACATATTCCAAGGACTCCCGGCAATGGCCATTCTGCCAGGTGGCCTTTGCTGCTTGTGGGTGGCACCTGTGGGAGGGCCCTTGGTCGAAGTGGGTGGCATCAGGGCGAATGACACGCGCTGAAGTGTACCACGTCATCTCTTGCTGGTGATCACACACCAGCAGTCTCTAAGCATTCAAAGTCTCAGTACAATGCAAAGAAGTATGACCCTAAATCATTCCCCTCCCTGGCTACACCATGGGAGGAACGCCAGGCTAAGGATGGCAGTGAACCTTATGCGCCCCTGTACCTCGTATCTACGAGAGCTGATGGGGACTCTTTTGTTTCAATGAAGCCTCACTTTTTTGTTGAGCATTTAGAGGGCAAGTTTGGGGAGGTGGATGGCTTGTCCAAAGTGTGGTCAGGGTTAGTCTTGATAAAAATGGCATCCTATGCCCAGTTACGGGCATTACTCGCTTGTGACAAGCTGGGGGATGTTTCCGTTAGCATCAAACCACATAAAAGCTTATATTTGGTCCAGGGTATTATATTCCACAGGGACCTCCTTTTCCAGTCTGACGACGAGCTGCAGGCCAACTTAGAGTGCCGAGGTGTTCATTTTATCTGGCGTGTCCATTGGGGTCTGAGGGATAATCGGTACCTTGGTGATCGCTGGAACTCACTGAGGCAATTAAAGAGTGTCGGCGAGCTCTACAGCGACATAAGCGGCACACTTTCCTAGAGCACCTAATAGCCATTAAATGGCTCTGTGCCCGTGTTCACCAGCTTATCAAAAGGCGGAAACAGTAGTGTTGGGAGAGGTATGTCTCGACCATTGGGTGCCACACGTCGCCTTCCCAAGTCTGGATGAAGATCAGACGTGTTTTTAGGTACCAGACGCCAACAGGTGTCCCTGGCGTTACCATCGATGGCGTGTTATCTACCGAGGCAAACACAATTGCCGAGCACTTTGCTGAGCACTATGCATGAGCCTCTGCATCGGAGAATTACCCGCCAACCTTTCGCATTCTCAAACATCGGATGGAAGGGAAAGTCCTCTTGTTCACTACAAGCTGCAGGGACCCTATAATGCCCCATTAACAGAATGGAAGCTCCTGAGTTCCCTTGCATGTTGCCACGTCACAGCTCCTGGGCCAGATCAGATCCGCAGTCAGATGCTTAAACATCTCTTGTCTGACTACAAGTGACATCTCCTCGTCATCTTCAACCGGATCTGGTCCGATGACGTCTTTCCATCGCATAGCGGGAGAGCAGCATCATACCAGTGCTCAAATCTGGCAAAAACCTGCTTGATGTGGATAGCTATCAGCCCTTCAGCCTCACCAACGTTCTTTGTAAGCTGCTAGAATGTATGTTTTGTTGGTGGTTAGGTTGGGTCCTGGAGCCGCGTGGACTACTGGCTCCATGTCAGAGCGGTTTCCGCCAGGGTCACTCTACCACTGATAAACTTGTGTCCCTTGGGTCTGCCATCCGAACAGCCTCTTCCAGACGCCAACATCTTGTTGCGTCTTTTTTGATTTATGAAAAGCATATGATACCACCTGGTGACATCATATCCTTGCCACATTTTACGAATGGGGTCTCCAAGGCTCGCTCCCAATTTTTACCAAAAATTTCCTGTCGCTTCGTACTTTCTGTGTCCAAGTTGGTGCCTCCCATATGCAGGAGAATGAGGTCCAGCAGGGCTCTGTATTGAGTGTATCTCTTATTTAGTGGCCATTAACATTCTAGCAGCAGCTGTTGGGCCGTCTGTCGCACCTTTTCTGTATGCAGATGACTTGCTGAGTGGCACCTACAGGGAGCCATCCACAATGTGCAGTCATGGGCTCTAGCCCATGGTTTCCAGTTTTTGTCCCCAAAGTCGGGCATTATGTACTTCTGTGGTGTCGTACCGTTCGTCTGGAACCAGAACTTTACCTTAATGATGATCCACTCACTGCAGTGGAGACATACCTATTCTTAGGACTGGTTTTCAATGCCCGATTGATTTGGCTTCCTCAAATTCGTCAGCTTAAGCGGAAGTGCTGGTAGCACCTCAGTGCCCTCCGCTTTCTGAGCAACACCAACTAGGGTGCAGATCGCTCTATGCTGCTGCAGCTCGACAGAGCTCTTGTTCAATCCCGTCTTGACTTTGGGAGTTGTGGTTTATGGTTTGGCAACGCCCTCAGCATTGCATTTACTCAACCCAGCACACCACTGTGGCGTTCAACTAGCGACGGGAGATTTTAGGATGCATCCGGTGACCAGCTTCCTGGTGGGGGCAGGGGTCCCTCCATTGAAGGTTAGGCATGCACAACTGCTCGCCAGTTATGTTGCACACATTTGTAGTTCTCCTGCGCATCCGAATTACCGTCTCCAGTTTCCACCCACGGCAGTTCATCTCCCGCATCAGCGACTCAGGTCAGGGCTTCCAATTGCAATTTGCATTCGATCTCTTCTATCCGAACTGGCTCCTTGCCTTTACCACCTGTACTTGAGGTCCATTCACGTACACTTCCATTTTGTACACTCAGACCGCGGCTTTGCCTGGACCTGTCACATGGCCCTAAGGACTCTGTTAACCCTGCGGCTCTCCGCTGTCTCTTCCTGTACTGAGGCTGTGAAGTGGTTTTTCACCAATGTCTCGATGGCTGATGGTCACATTGGCTTTGTGTGTGTACATGTAGGACATATTGAACAGCATTCCTTGCCCAATGGCTGCAGTATTTTCACTGCAGAGCTGGTGGCTATGTCTCGTGCTCTTGAGCACATCCATTCATGCCCTGCGGAGTCGTTTCTTCTCTGTACTGTCTCCTTGAGTAGCCTACAAGCTATCGACCAATGTTACCCTCATCATCCTTTGGTAGCGACCATCCAGGAGTCCATTTATGCTCTGGAACAGTCTAGTTGTTCAGTGGTGTTTGTCTGGACCCCAGGTCACTTTGGAATCCCAGACAATGAACTTGCTGACAGGCTGGCCAAACAGGCTGCGCAGAAACTGCTTATGGAGATTGGCTTTTCTGAATCTGACCTGCATTCTGTCTTACGCCACAAGGTTTTTTGGCTTTGGGAGACAGAATGGTATAACAGTACACACAACAAACTGTGTGTCATTAAGGAGACTACGAATATGTGCAAGTCTTGCATGCTGGCCTCTCACAGGGAATCAGTTGTCCTCTGCCGGCTCTGCATTGGCCGTACGTGGGTAATGCATGATTACCTCCTCCGTCGCATGGACCCACCTCAGTGTCGCTATGGATTACAAATGAAAGGCGTCCATCTCTTGCTGGACTGCCCACTTTTAGCCACTCTGCAGCGGACTTAACTTTCCCAGCACCCTACTTCGGTGTTGGGCGACAGTGCCTCAACAGCAGCTTTAGTTTTATGTTTTATTCTTGAAGGTGGGTTTTATCATTTGATCTAAGATTTCGCACATGTCCTTTGTCCCTCTGTGTCCTCCACCCTAGCGCTTTTAGGGTAGAGGTTTTAATGTGTTGCAGAGTGACTGGCTTCTCCTTTTTATTCTCGTGGCCGGCCAGCCACTGTAATCTGCTTTCTTGTTTTTCTCTGTTCTAACTGTTTCTTGAGTCTCTCTGTTGTTTTCTTGTACTCTTTTGTTCCTTTTAGTTTTTGTTACCTTTCATTCGTTCTTGTGGTTTTTCCTTTCTTTCCGTTTTGTCTTGTATGTCTCGTTTGTTTTATGGCATTGTGTGGCATTGTGTTATTCGGAACAAGGGACCGATGACAAGCAGTTTGGTCCCTTCTCCCCTCTATTAAACCAACGAACCAACCAATCCTTGTATCCGTTTAGATGCCCGTTATTAACGCAGGATTATTTGTTGCTAAGAGGTCAAGTGTATTTTCACAACCGTTTACTATTCGCATGGGCTGAAGAACCAACTGCTCGAAATAATTTTCAGAGAATGCATTTAGCACAATTTCGGATGATGTTTTAAGTGTACCTCCCGAATTAAACATGTATTTTCGCCAACATATCGAGGGTAAATTAAAGTCACCACCTACTGTAACCATATGAGTCAGGTACGTGTTTCAAATCAAACTCAAGTTTTCATTGAATCTTTCAGCAACTGTATCATCTGAATTGGGAGGTCAGTAAAGGATCCAATTATTATTTTTTTCTGGTTGCCAACAATGACCTCTGCCCATACTAACTCACAGAACTATCTACTTCAATTTCATGACCAGATAAATTACTAGTAACAGCAACAAACACGCCACCGCCAACCATGTTTAGCATATCCTTTGGAACACCGTTAGATTCTTCGTAAAAATTTTGGCTGAACTTATCCCTGGTGTTAGCCAGTTTTCAGTGGCTGTAACAATTTGAGATTCGGTGCTTTCTATTAGCGCTTGAAGCTCTGGTACTTTCCCAACACAGCTACAACAATTTACAACTGTTGTACTGATGGTTCCTGTATCTATGTTCTTCCTGTGTTTGGCCTGCACCCTTTGTGACTGAAGCCCTTCTTGTGTTTTCTCGAGACCCTCTAACCTAAAAAGCTGCCCAGTCCACGCCACACAGCCCCTGCCACCCGTGTAGCTGCCTCCTGCGTACAGTGGACACGTGACGTATTCAACCCAACCACCCTTTGGCGCAAGTTGAGGAATCTGCAGCCTACATGGTTGCAGAACCGTCTGAGCCTCTGATTCAGACCCTCGACTCAGCTCTGTACCAGAGGTCTGCAATCGGTCCTGTCGACTATGCTGCAAATGGCCAGCTCAGCTTTCATCTTGTGGGCCAGACTGGAATCTTTACCACTTCTGTTAGCTGCTCAAAACCAGAGAGAATCTTTTCTGATTCAAAGTGACACACACATTGGTACCGACGTGAGCAACCACCTGCAGTTGGTTGTACCCTGAGCTCTTCATGGCATCCGGGAGGGCCCCTTCCACATCTGGAATGAGTCCACCCGGTATACACACTGAGTGCACATTGGTTTTCTTTCTCTTCTTGGCAGCCATGTCCCTAAGGGGCCCCATAATGCTCCTGACATTGGAGCACTCAACTATCAATAATCTCACCCTCTGTGATTGTCCGGATCTTGCAGGCTGAGAGGTTTCCTCTGAAACAGGACAGGCGACAGCATCTGGCTCAGCGACAGTGTCAGCCACAGACAGCACCTGGAACCTGTTTGTCAGACAATCTGGAGAGGCCTTACATGTGGCTGCCTGGGAAGTCTTTTGCCGCCTGCTACGCCCCGGGGTGACCTCCCATTCGACCACAGGCGAGGGGTCAACCTCAGTGTGAGCAGTATCTGGGCTGGCCACCAGTGAGGACCGATCGGAGGACTTGGACATGCTGGACGTCCGTTTGATCCTCATAGCCAGCCCACAACAGTGGTGCCCATCCACTGCAGCCTCAAGTCGTGTAACCAAAGCCATCACAGCCTGAATCTGAGAACGATGTGTCACTAACTTGGCTCGCATCCACACACAACAATCGCAGTCCCTGTCCATACTGAAGACCGTGGAAAACTAAACTATGCAGATAAACGGACTATCGGCATGTGCTACGCAACTCTACTGTAGACCCTGATGAAAACAAGGGAACTGTGTCTAATAAATTAGATTAATACGCAGAGATTTTAAAAACCTAACTACCGAAGCACTCAGGTGAGGTTAAATAATTGGCCCCTGATTAGGAACTTGTTATATGTCACAAAATCAGTTTACTTTCCGACACAAATGGAAGTGTGAGAACTGTGGCTATTAGATATTAAATGAACATGCAGAAACTCAAGAAACTAAACTATTAGAACACACAGATAATATTATAAAATTGCTCCTAGTTAGGAATTCATAAAAGTAACAAAATCGGTTACTTCGGTTACTTCCCTGTTGCTGCTTGTGTCTCGGCCGGCTTCTGCTGCCTGATTGACTGGCTGATCAATGCCAACAAGCGGTCACTAGCTTTCAAAACAAACAAACGACTATCAACTTGCGCCACAGAAATCTGCTGTAGACCCTGACGAAATTTCAGGAACCGTGTCTAGATTTATACGCAGAGGTTCAAAAACCTAACTACCAAAGTACTCAGCTGAAACTAAATAATTCGCCCCTGATTAGGAAGCTGTAATATGTCACAGAATCGGTTTACTTTCTGACGCAAACTAAAACACGATAATTGTGGCTATTAGATCTTAAACAAACATGCCCTTGGTCAAAGTGACGAGGAAGGAGACTGTAGGTTTGGAGTCATTGGGGCAATAGGAAAAGTAGTGTTCAATAGCAGTAACACATCGATGTTAGGGATGTTACTGTAGAGGGAGTGGTACCAATAGTGACAACCAGAGTGCCACGTGGTGAAGGAGCAAGAACTGTTGTGTGTTGATGATGGAAATACAGGATGGTAGACTATGGGTAACAGGTTGATGACGTTGGTCCACAACAGTAAAGATTCTCTTAGTGGGGGATACAGTAACTGGCTACAATTGGGCATTTTGGGTAGTTGGGTTTATGGATTTTAGGAAGCCTGTAGGAGGTAGGACTGTGGGGAGTGGTAGATGTGAGGAGAGAGGTAGACATGGGGATAGGTTCTGGGATGTGTGTAATGATTTAAGGAGAGACCGGAGATCCTGTTGGATTTCTGGAATGGGTTCACTGTGGCAAGGTTTTTATGTGGACGTGTCCGACAGCTAGCAGAGTCCTTCTGTGAAGTAATCAATGCAGTTCAAAATGATAAGGCATTTATCTCATTTTCTAGCCTGTTTTTTCCTGTGTAGTATTCGTAAACTCATTGGACAAAATGTTAGTTACCTCCGTAAAAGGGTGCACTCATTGATTTTGAACACTGTAGCTGATGTGTAGCTGCTACTAGGTTTGAACCTACACCACTGGTGTAAGTCATGGCAGTGAAGTGGTAAGTGTGTGCCAGTCAGTAGTATGTAATCAGTGCAGTAAAATGGATTGACTTGGAGATGCATCAGAATGGCAGCAACGAGCTACCATGTTTAGATATGCTGATGACCACTCCATGAATGAAGTAGAAACTTCCTGACAGATTAAAACTGTGTGCCAGACCAAGACTTGCACTTGGGACCTTTGCCTTTTACGGGCAAGTGCTCTACCATCCAAGCTACCCAAGCACGGCTCATGACCCGTCCTCACAGCTTTAATTCCACCAGTACCTCATCTCCTACCTACCAAACTTCTCAGAAGCTCTCCTGCGAACCTCTCCTTTCTTGGTCCGGCATACAGTTTCAATCTACCAGGAAGTTTCATATCAGCTCACACTCCACTGCAGAGTGAAAATTTCATTCTGGAAACATCCCCCAGGCTGTGGCAAAGCCATGTCTCCGAAATATCCTGTCTTCCAGGAGTGCTAGTTCTGCAAGGTTTGTAGGAGAGCTTCTGTGAAGTTCGGAAGGTAGCAGAGGAGGTGGAATTAAAGCTGTGAGGTAGCTCAGACAGTAGAGCACTTGCCGCGAAAGGCAAAGGTCCCAAGTTTGAATCTCAGTCCGACACACAGTTTTAATCGGCCAGGAAGTTTCATATCAGCACAAACTCCGCTGCAGAGTGAAAATTTTATTCTGGAAACATGAATGAAGTTGCTCGATTTATTGGTGCATTTGCACAGACTGTCTGCAACTAACATGTCTGCAAGGAATGGTGTACCAATCGCAGCCATGTAATGTGGCGTAAAGATAGTGGTCATCAAATGATACTAACTGACAGGAACTGGAGATAAATATTACGCCTTTAATGGCAATCAGTGTCAAACCAGACAGGAATTACTATTATCAGTGAATGCAGGTCTGTTTCAACCAGTTTCTCAGTGTACATTGTAAACTACATTCAGTGGACCTTTGGTGTCGGGAACATCACAAAAGGTTATTGGAACATAAAGCAGCACGTCTTCATTAGACCCGACAGCTCAGAAACTGGGCAGTAGCTGACTAGAGGCATGTAGTGTTGTCTGAGTTTGCAGTTTTGCTTCTTTTTCTCAAATGGTGTAAGGGATTGAGTCCACTGACAGCCTGATAAGATGTTTAACCCTCAGTGTGGAGTGGGTGTAGCTCAAGCTGAAAGTGGTTCAGTTATGTTTAGGGATTTTTTGTTGTACTGTGACATTAGGCCCATTCTGTTAAGCTACCATGAATACAAACCAGGATGTTTATTTCAACATTCTTGAGTTGCAGGTGTTGCTCATTCTCCAACATTTTCATTATGAGTATGCTGTGGACACTCCCCACCTACCAAGATGACTACAGCCATGTTTACAGAGCTGTACATATACATTCCTAGTTTGATAAATACACAGACACCACATGACCCTCTACATCAGCCAGTCTTAATCTCACATAAGAAAATCTATTTGCGAGTGAAATGGAGCAGTCAGCATCCCCTCCCCCCCACCCCCCCCCCCCCATAAAAAATTAAATAAATAAAAAAAAATAAAATAAAAAAAATCTGATTGTTCTGCTGGATCTAACCATCAATGAGTTGCATCGGCTGGATAAGGTATACCAGAAGAAACTTGTGGACTCTCTTCCATGCTGCATTTATTTCCCATTCTGCATTTAAGCCATTGTCAAAACTAGTAGCGGCATTGTGTGGTGTGAGTGTAATGCCACCAGGGCATGACTAATTTTTTTGTCAAGTGTGCCTATGATCACTGAAATCCAACCCCAGATCCAAAGCTTATAAAACCCACAGCACTGGGTCAACATGGCTAATTTATACACTAATCATGTGTCAGCAGACTGTTCATATCAGTATTGCCATTTATCACTTAGTCAATTTTAGTGTAGATGGCAATACATTTAATTTAGATTGATTACAGAAATTGGCTCATAGAGATGTCTGTAACTTGGGTTGTGAGTCCATCCGTTAGTGTTCTCAAGAAAGAGGTCCATCTAGATGGTTAATTTCTTGGTAATAACATTTGTGTGTTTGAAAATCTGACTTTGGTTTTTGAAAGTAAAGGAGTATGAGAACAAAAATCCAAGATTATCAACGATTCAGACAGATACTCAGACCAAGCGAGGTGGCGCAGTGGTTAGCACACTGGACTCGCATTCGGGAGGACGACGGTTCAATCCCACGTCCGGCCATCCTGATTTAGGTTTTCCGTGATTTCCCTAAATCGCTCCAGGCAAATGCCAGGATGGTTCCTTTGAAAGGGCACGGCCAACTTTCTTCCCCATCCTTCCCTGATCCGATGTGACCGATGACCTCGCTGTTTGGTCTCTTCCCCCAAACAACTCAACCCAACCCTCAGACAGATACTCAACTATTCATCTTCAACATCTGTGGTATATGTTTGACATTGCGTCAGTTTGGGGCCAATCTGAAAGTTATATTATTCTTGAAGCATCACCTTAACTAAGATCACCAGCAATAGTTTTTATTACTATGACTGGTTTCGATGGAGCTATGCTGTCATCATCGGATCTTGTAACATTATTAGTTGTACATTCCTGTTGCAGTGGTGAAAGTCCCATAGTGGTGTCAAGCAGTTAGTGTATGCTTGAACATCAGTACAATATGTAGCATGTTGTAATAGTGTTACTTTATTTGTGACATGCTGAGGTTCTCTGCCATGTTTTATTTGACACAACATCACTAAGTGACTTTCAATATCATAAGAAGCATATACAACTAATAGTGTTACAAGATCTGATGATAATGTAGATCTGTTTAAACTGGTCATAATAATAAAAAGAATTGCTTGCAATCTTGGCTAATTTGATTCTTCAAGAATAATATTCAACATTTGTGTTTAAACTTAAATTTGGCATGCTCAGCATGGCGTATTTTTGTGATATATTGAATGAAGTGCTCTGGAGATTTCCACATGTAATAGTTATATGAAAAAAGTGATAGTTCCATAATAGCCTTTTTTTTTAAAAATTTGATTCCACCTGGAGTCTGTAAGTGCTCAGTGACTATACTTATTTCAATTGGTGAAAGAAGGTACAGCAATCAACTGCAACTTGTATAGTGTAGAAAATCTAGATTTCAGTCATTGATTGTCCATCTTCAATACTAGAGGTAATATGGCAATCAATTAAAATAGAATCACACATATGAAGTACAATTGTATAAATTTAAAATATAAGTAGATGGGATGTATCAGCCGATACAGTTAGCACAGTTCAACCATTATTTGGCATAGTGCCTCTTGGATTATACATTTCAAAAGTTCAAATTGCACTGAAGCTGCTGTTTTTCATTTATCTCACAGCTCGCCTTATTTTACGTCATACATATCTATGGTGCCCTCTATACATGATCCATGTTACAGTAATGCATTGTATATATGTAGTTGGTTATTTATACTATTGTAAAGGAGTTGTTTTAAAGAAATACATTTTTTATCGATATGAAATAGAAGTGGCTACAACAATGATACTGAAGCAGTAAAAATTCTGTGCAATCAAAGTGGTGGTAATGTGAACTATTCTGTGTAGCTGGCTGTTGATATGTATGTAATTGCTGTTCGTATTGTATCAAAGAAATACATCATGTGTTGGTGTATCTAGAAACAATACATGTGCATTAGCTTCTGAAAAATTTAACAACAACAGTTAAAAGAGAATTATATTGAAACCATGATTTTAGATAAACCATTATGCACTCCTAGCTACACTTTTATGAGCTAGTGACCCACTTAGTTATTGTAGTTTCCATAATTATGGAGTACTGAAACAAACATAAGATGCTAACAGATCGTGATTTAAAGTACTTTATTTCCAGTTTAGTGAATAATGGAACAAAATTTAACTAAAGCTGATTACTGAGTGTGGTGATAGCTAGTTGCTGAGCAATTCATGAGCTTATATGGATGGGATAATGTGTCCTCACATGTGAACTAAAATAATGGTGCATGTTGTTATGGTGCTAATTGATGTTAAAGATAGTAACTATTAGATGAACCACTTAAAAAGCATGTAATTTGAATTACTGAAGCTCACAGAGCATGCACACTTGTAAATTGTGTTGGAGATGGATAGTTACAAATATATTTTTCATGCCGAATTTGTGTGTCTTTTGCTCTCAGCTCTTTTGGTCAGCTGCCACAGATCTTCATATGTCTTTCAAAAATGGGAAGCTCTCGTGTCAGTTGAGCAGCATCCCTCCAGGAAACGCTCGATCGTGAAAAATCTTGACATCCTTCACCAAGTCCATACAGATACCCTTCTCACATCGGTATAACACCCTCGTGTATGAGGACATCACAAGCACATCATGGTCACTTGAAATCAGATAGGTGGCAAAATTTGACCTATCAGCCACATCACTCCACTCTATAGCAATATGCTCGCCGAATCTAACTTCAAATCATCTGCCAGTCTATCCCATGTAACATGCATCACTGTCTGGACATTCAGTCTTGTATAAGCCTGATCCCTGGTTGACATTTCTTTTTTAAGCACTGTTTCTCAAAATTAAGCCTAGATTATCAGTGATTGAAACTGTCACATTTGTATTAGGCCTGCATATTTTGTAAAAACTGAAGCAATTATCTCACTAATTTTCCCATAATAGGGTAGACAAATTTATTTACACAGCTGTCATCAATATTAGAAATATTTTTCACTTTACTTTTATTAGTTACTAGCTGGCAAATCCACCATTGCCTGGGTATTCATTTTGTAAATTCCCTATTAGAAACGAAAACAAAAAATGAACTATTTTTGTAGTGTAATATTGAAAAAATTTCATTAACTTGTATTTTAGTAACACCTTTGATATTACGAAACTGTGCAGCTGTCCCACAACACCATTTGGTAATTGTCTCTATGGCAACTCCTCTTCATAGCTCTATAGGTGGTTATTGTTTTCACCTGCAGCTGCTTGCACTTCACAGTTGAAAGCTGTCAGGGACTTCCTAAAGTTACCTTGTCTGCAGGAGTGTCTTAGTAGTAAAGAATAAATGTATTAAAACTTCATGCATGATGTGGCAATTTTTCATGCATCTCAGTGTTTCTAACATCATATCTCCTAATCTGTGTCTCAAAAAATGTCGTAAGGTATGGTCAGCAGCATGTGTGGATATTTGTGTGTAAAATGTGTTGTGAGTAGAGTTAGTAGGAAAGAACTGATAAATTTAAACGACATGTATGATGTGGCAGTTTTAACGGATGTCATTGTTTATGACATTATATCTCCTGAACTCTGATGGGGAGGTGGTACTGTATTACCTCAAGCATTGAAGATGGTGACTCAGTGAGTGAAATCTAGATCTGCTAAAGTAAACAAAAGTTGCAACTGATTGCTGTACCTTCTTTCACCAATTGCCATAATCAATATTTGATAAGAATTAGAATTGGTGTTCTAAGAAGAGAGACAAAATAACCGTAAATGCTTCAAATCACTACCACATGGACAGAAAAGTAATAAAATGTCAACATCTGGTTGAAACAGAATGTATTGCATTCTAATAACTCCCCTCTTTGCAAATAATTATCAGTCCCTTGTTACTTTGAATGGTTATGCAGCACAGTGGTGGATTCTCATTCTATTCAATTGTAATATCATTTTACGTAGTCATCAGATATTAGTTTTCTGTGGGGAACTCCCAAAATATTGCTCAGTCACATAACGTGATTGTTCATTATATTGATCTATAAAACAACCATTTTCTTTCTGTTTCTTTCAGTAATTAGCAAATTAAGAGAGAACTCACTGTCATAATATTTATTCCTCTGGCTAGGTAATTGCTTTTACTAAGCAGATATACTGATATAAGCATTTCACTAATGTTTGGGAGGTGCTTCTTCAAATTGTGATCTGGAAGCCTTTCCTTTTTCCCCTGATGAATCGCACTAGAAAGGTTGGGCTATCACCTTCAGTAAGGTTGCCCAAATCCTTCTGCACCTGTTTCCTAATGGAATTAGTGCTCTACGTGTAGTAGCACCTATGCTATGGGGCATTAAAATATCATACATAACTGCCTCATCATTTGTTAACAATCAGACTGAAATGGCATTGTACCAACTTGAAATTTGTAGTACAGTAAGCTGATGAAGGAAGAGTAAAGTTTAACGTACTGTCAACAATAGTGTCATTGGAGATGAGTAGAAGAGATGGAGTAAAAGCTCAGCTGGATAAGGATGAAGTACAAAATTAATCAGGAACCTTCCTGCAATTAAAAAAAAGTTTAGATGATTTTACCAACTGCTTTTTTCCTAATGTTGAGTATTTTTGGTGGATTATCAAAATCTTTGTCTTATGCGTATTTTGTGTCTTAACATTCTTCCTGATAGCTGTAACATTCACATCAATATTTTCTGTCCATAAGAAACTTTTTTGTCATTGGTAATGTCATTTAGCTGATGGTGACGGTCGTAATACAATTATAGTTGCACTTCCTCTGCTATGTGTCATAACTTAACATTCACTTTCGTTTTTTCTTATCAACTTGAATGTTCTTTTCTTACCACCCTGCGAGCCTACCTCCTGTGAAGGCAATGCCACCTAAAATATTTTTTTCTATAAACATAATTTCAGTGAATATATTATTTCAGTAATGATAGATGATGATGTAGTTTTTCTGTTTGCTGTTTTTATTTTATTTTTCAAGTATAAAACTTACATTAAAATAGCCATCTATTTGAAAAGTTCTTGTTCTCTGTATTTTTACCATACATACAGGGTGTTACAAAAAGGTATGGCCAAACTTTCAGGAAACATTCCTCACACACAAATAAAGAAAACATGTTATGTGGACATGTGTCCGGAAACGCTTAATTTCCATGTTAGAGCTCATTATAGTTTCGTCAGTATGTACTGTACTTCCTCGATTCACCGCCATGATTTCATACGGGATACTCTACCTGTGCTGCTAGAACATGTGCCTTTACAAGTACAACACAACATGTGGTTCATGCACGATGGAGCTGCTGCACATTTCAGTCGAAGTGTTCATACGCTTCTCAACAACAGATTCGGTGACCGATGGATTGGTAGAGGCGGACCAATTCCATGGCCTCCACGCTCTCCTGAACTCATCCCTCTTGACTTTCATTTATGGGGGGATTTGTAAGCTCATGTCTACGCAACCCCAGTACCAAATGTAGAGACTCTTCGTGCTCGTATTGTGGACGGCTGTGACACAATACGCCGTTCTCCAGGGCTGCATCAGTGCATCAGGGATTCCATGTGATGGAGGGTGGATGCATGTATCCTCGCTAACTGAGGACATTTTGAACATTTCCTGTAACAAAGTGTTTGAAGTCACGCTGGTATGTTCTGTTGCTGTGTTTTTCCATTCCATGATGAATGTGATTTGAAGAGAAGTAATAAAATGAGCTCTCTAACATGGAAAGCAAGCGTTCCCGGACACATGTCCACATAACATATTTTCTTTCTTTGTGTGTGAGGAATGTTTCCTGAAAGTTGGGCCGTACCTTTTTGTAACACCCTGTATATTAATAGAACCCAGTACGTTGTCCTTGATGGTGAGTGTTCATCGGAGGTGAGGGTATCATCTGGAGTGCTCCAGAGAAGTGTGCTAGGTCTGCTGTTGTTTTCTATCCACATAAATGATCTTTTGGATAGGGTGGATAGCAATGTGTGGCTGTTTGCTGATGTGTGGTGTACGGGAAGGTGTTGTCGTTGAGTGACTGTAGGAGGATACAAGATGACTTGGACAGGATTTGTGATTGGTGTTAAGAATGGCAGCTAACTCTAAATATAGATAAATGTAAATTAATGCAGATGAATAGGAAAAAGAATCCTGTAATGTTTGAGTACTCCATTAGTTGTGTAGTGCTTGACAGTCACGTCGATTAAATATTTGGGCGTAACATTGCAGAGCGATATGAAGTGGGACAAGCATGTAATGGCAGTTGTGGGGAAGGTGGATAGTCGTCTTTGCTTCATTGGTAGAATTTTGGGAAGATGTGGTTCATCTGTAAAGGAGATTGCTTATAAAACACTAATACGACCTATTCTTGAGTATTGCTGGAGCGTTTGGGATCCCTATCAGGTCGGATTGAGGGAGGACATAGAAGCAATTCAGAGGTGGGCTGCTAGATTTGTTACTGGTAGGTTTGATCATCATGTGAGTGTTCCGGAAATGCTTCAGGAACTCGGGTGGGAGTATCTAGAGGAAAGGAGGCATTCTTTTCGTGAATTGCTACTGAGGAAATTTAGAGAACCAGCATTTGAGGCTGACTTCAGTACAATTTTACTGCCACCAACTTACATTTCGCGGAAAGACCACAAAGATAAGATACGAGAGATTAGGGCTCGTACAGAGGCATATAGGCAGTCATTTTTCCCTCGTTCTGTTTGGAAGTGGAACAGGGAGAGTGGATGCTAGTTGTGGTACGATGTACCCTCCGCCACACACTGTATGGTGGATTGCGGAGTATGTATGTACATGTAGATGTAGAAAGGTCTGTATAATTTTCTTGAGCTGCCGTTAGTTTGAGACCATGGAGGGCGACGAGTATGGTGCGAACAGTGCTAGAAATCAAACTTCTTCTTTCCTTACATTTTCAATTATTTTGAGTGATACATGTACAGTACTTCTACACTTAATTACACCAGTGTTTATTATTTTTCAGGTTCAAGCCTAACAGTCAATGGGCTTTATAGATGATGAGCTTAAAGAAGTGTCAAAACTGTGTGAGCATGTCATTCAAGGGAGTAGACTTATTTCCTGTGTGCAGTCAATGGTGCGAGTTGAAATAAGGTATGTTAGTAATACTCTGTTAATTATTTTAGCTTTTTCTCTCTGACCATTTGGCTATGAGGTGTCACACTACATATTCCAGTGCACTCTTACTCTTTGTTGTATTGTGTTGCATCACTGTTGTTCAAGAAACATTGAGTGCCTTGTTCTTATTTTGGAGGCCCAGCCAACCCGCAATGGTTTTAACAATATATGTGAATAGACAAACATTTAGATTGTATATGAAGTTCTTGAAAGAACAGATACTGTTGATGACCGTGCAGCTTTTCCCTGGAATAAATGATGACTAACTGAAACCCTCAGCTGCCGACAGGTGTTGTTGATATACATGGATGTGGACAGCTGAAAATGTGTGCCCCGACCGGTCGGGGCACACATTTTCAGTCATATATATAGTTAAAAGGCTACCCAGTCATTGACCTTTGTCTGTGCGAATGCGCACAGGTTGCCCAAACTCTTACGGGAATCGCCTAAGTGTGCGCGAGTAATGAGTGGATGGGCAAATGTCTATAAGGTACTTTACATATGTAGAATTGTGGACAGTTGGGAATGTGAGTCTCACGGGAAGCGTGCATGGGATAAGTCCCTGCAGTCGCGCTATTCATCTGTGTCCTCGGTGGCTCAGATGGATAGAGCGTCTGCCATGTAAGCAGGAGATCCCGGGTTCGAGTCCCGGTCGGGGCACACATTTTCATCTGTTCCCGTTGACATAAGTCAACACCTGTAAGCAGCTAAGGGTGTTCATTTCATTGTAATAACAATAAAAATAACAGTCACTTGAAAATGGGCACACTGCCAAAGCTGTGCAGTAGTGGTGATAACAAAATAAAAGGCTAATTTAATCTAGTTGATAACAACCAGTGGTTGAGATTGTAATCTTTAAAAATATATTGTCTGTTGGCCTTATTTTAACTAAAATATAAGAAGACCCTATTATAACTAAAATATAAGAATTCTGTAACATAGCACTCCACATGAGTAAGAATTAGCAAATGTAATGAATTGTGACAAGTCAGTGGCTTTGACATTATGAGGAACAGATTAAAAAATCTGGACTATGAATACAAAACTCAAAGCAGAAACCACCAAAATTAGCAGATAATAGTTTACATAGCTTTTTTCAGTACAATTAGGTTCATGAATAGCATCAACTATTCCTATCTATGTTTGTAGTGATGATGAAAAATGGTGCATTTATGTCAGTATCGAATATGAAAAGAATTGCTCAACTCTAAGAAAAGAAAAACTATCCATACAAATGTTTCTGCCTCTCCACGAGAGATAACATAATGTGTTCTTTGAGATGGCGGCGGCATTGTTGGCATTGTGTATGACAAAATGCTTCTTGGAAATACATTGGAGCTACTGAAATTCTAAGTCAGTATCTCGGATTTTTAGCTACTGCACTGGGGGGGAGACGACTATTAAGACATCTAATCAGGTGGTGCTGAAATATGATAATGTATAACGAACTACATGCTGTTATCAAGATGGAAACAGTTATCCACTAGGTTGCCTGGGAGGGAGTTCCACATGGTCCATATTTTGATGATCTTGTTCATTCAGAATTCATGTCCTCTGTCCATTTACCTTTTGACAACATATTTGTTAAAAGACCTACTTTCCAAACTTGATCTGACAGCTTCTTCAGTTGTGGTGGTGGTGGTGGTGATGATGATGGTCTTCAGTCCAAAGACTGGTTTAATGTGGCTGTCCATGCTAGTCTATCCCGTGCAAGTCTCATCATCTCTGTATAACTGCTACAATCTACATCCACTTGAGTCTAGTTACTGCATTCATTTTGTAATCTTTGTCTACAATTCTGCCACCCCCCCCCTCCTCCCCCCTTTCCTTCTATTACCAAATTGACAATGCCTTGATGTCTCACCATGTGTCCTATCAACCAGTCCCTTCTTGTCAAGTTGTCCCATAAATTTCTCTTTTCACCAATTTGATCCTGCAATAAATTTCTCTTTTCCCTAATACATGTGTATGATCACTTCCACTGGCAGTAATGCAAAGAATGGTGGAATGAGCAGTGGGTTCCTGACATCTGTTATCGCAGAGTTCAAGTAGTGAACAGCTAACCAAAAACAAATCTGGAGTGTAGCAAATACGAACAGTCTAGGGAGCAATCCGAATCAAAAACATAATACAGGCAAGACGAAAACTCTACTTCTCAATAGCATGTACTTATGCAGCTATGAACTAGTCAGAGTAACTGACCAGTCTCGGGCCGCAGTATTTACTGGCAGTCCACTGCAGTGGACAGCTCCACAGCCCCACATGACAGGCCTGTGGCGGTGCATCGCACGGGAGCAAGCTGTGGCTGGAGTATGTAGCTTGAATATCTCTGACCTGTTCTCTGTATTGATACTTGGTCTTGACGGGGAATCCAAATCACTGTCAGATACTAAACCACTGCCCCCGCTAATTGGCAGTTGGGCCAAAAACAGCCTGGCCTGTGCTGACTTAATCGAGGAAGGGCAGAGAGAGATACCAAACCCCCCTGTCAAAGGCTCCTGCGGCAGGTCTTCAGCTCAACTGGCTGGATCAGATGCCAGTGCAGGCAGTGGAATTGACAACCAGTCAATGGGTTCTGGGGTGGAGATCTTGGCCAGATTGTAGCTGAGGGAGAGAGTGGGGGGGGGGGGGGGGAGGGGACGTGGACGGTACTTCTCATTACACCGGAGGTGATTTTGATGCTTCACGAAATGCTCGTGACCAACTGCAACCTCAAACATTTGTTGCCCCTTGTTGCCAACGATGATGCCTTTGGTCCACGCAGTGTTCTGGCCAAAGATATGAGCCCAGACATAGCAGCCCACGTGGTAATAGGGTTGTGTACGTGGATGGTGGACCCACTGAGTTGGGCATAGTGGATTGAAGAGGGTGTAGGATCAGTGTCCATTTAAATTTTTGATTGGGTTATTTCCATTGGTGAGGGGTGGACTGGTAGATGGCTAGGAAGCTGGCGAGTGCATCCCTGGAGTTAGCTGTCATTATTATTTTGCATATCTGCATTTTGAAGGTCCTGACCAGCCATGTGGCTTCCGAATCCTGAAACGCAGATGCTGTGAACTGAAGGGTTGTTGTAAAGGTGCTCCTCTATTGCAAATATGATGGATAGTACATGGATGATAGCTGCTGTGGTGGTGGTAGCCATGTGTCAACAAGTAGCAGTCACATTGCTCCTCAGAACCGTCTGGCAAAATTGACATGCAGTATTTGCCAGGGAAAAGTTAGAGAGTGTGTCAACAAATAGCAATCACATTGCTCCTCAGAACCATCTGGCAAAATTGACGTGCACTTTTTGCCAGGGGTCGTCAGTGCATGGCCAAGAATTGAAACACTGTGGCTGGGCTGATGAATATGGGCAGAGTCCTGGCAGTTCCGAATGGACTGTGCTAGGGTGGCATCAACACCAGGCCAGAGCACACAACACCGCGCTGTTGCCTTTATTCTATGCATTCCCCAGTGGGCAATGTGGAGGAGCTTTAGTACATGGCAATGGGGCATGGGAGGAACTACCACCCAGTATTCAGAATTGTTTGTAGCCAACAAATGACACAGTCAGTTATTTTAAGCCTGGTCATAATGAAAAATACAGGTGCGCCATGTCAACTTGGTTCCCCTAGGCAGGTGCTCTGGACAACTGCACTACAGCGGACAACGTCCTGCTGAGTAGCAGCTCGTGGCCTGTTTCTGTCTCTGAGTCAAGCACCATAATTTGGAATTCATCGAGTGTGTGTCACTGATTTGCGTCTAAGTCAAAACGCAGCCCATTGTGCGAGTCACTCTGCATCAGTGTCCTATTGCAAGCAGGAAAGTGAGTGTGCATTTGAGTGCCAAGTGGTGGGCCAGCAACTAACCTAATAGGTGTAATGTCCACCATTGCAGCGGTTGTACCATCTTATTGGGGAGTTTCAAAGGGGAGGCGAATAGTGAAGTAAGGGACCTAAGGTTGGTGATCAGGTGAAACTTAGTACCTTAGAGATATACGTGAAACTTCTTGACTCCAAAAGATAGCCAATGAATCTTTCTTAGTTTGTGAATAATTCCTGTGTGCCACATTTTAATGATTTAGGTGCTGTCCATTATAATTATCCGGGCTGTTATGCCGTGGTCGGTTGATGAATTTTGTCTCAGTTCCCAACGTTTCGTCTCCGACTGCGGGAGACATCTTCAAGGGGGTCCGTAGGTCGATGGGAGGTCCAACACACCCACTGGCTCGCTACTGACTGGGAATTGAGACAAAATTCATCAACCGACCACGGCATAACAGCCCGGATAATTATAATGGACATGATATTTCCGGCCGTGAAAGTCTACATTTTAGTATACTGTAGTGGGCTGTTCTGTGCCATCGGGTTGGCACCAATGCCATAACCTGATGTATCAGTGGCAAATGTTAAGGGTATACGGAACACCCTATGGTTACAATGTTAAATTGAGCTAAAAGTTAGGAACATTTTCTCATTTGTTATTTGGGCGATACTCTTGATTTTTTTCACAGAACGCAGAGATATGTTCTGCTTTTATGCTGAATTATTAATTTTGAAAAAATATTGTATAGTTTTTCAAATATTTTATTTTTTGTAAATGTTAAAAAACGTTATACATTTTAACAAGTATTTTAAAATTTACATCCATTAATACAAAATAATTCCACATATCTTTTAATTCAGATATATTAGAAGGTCTTAAGGAACAACTACAGAAAATTTTATCTTTCTGCTATAAATAGGCCCTGAGAAAATGTACCTTATACACAAAAAACTAAAGTTACGGGAAATTAGCTTCAAAGTTTTTACTTCAGTACAAGCCTGCTCAATAGCTTGTATCATCAGAATCGTCCAACAGCTTCCTCTTGATGGCTCTGCTATGCTTTGAATATACTTTTATGGCATTATCTGAAGACCTGAGCCGTTCCTTGTCCAAACAAAGCATAGCTGCGGCAGTTCGTAGTACTACACAGAGCCCCAACTTCTGCAGAACTTTGCACTTTGTTATATTGCCCTGATTGAATGATGAAACAGCATCATAAACGCCAAAGTGAAGTGTGTTTATACCCACAAACACAGTTTTAGGTTGTCTATTCCATATCACATGGTTCACACACTCATTTGGATTTTGAGTCCGGCCATGAAGACATTTCTTTAGTAGACTAATATCTGCGAGGTCTCGGAATATTGGTTTTATTTCATCCATTATGGCAGGTGGCAGGTGATGAGGGTGATTGTATTGTTTCTTAGTTACCTTGCCTCTGTTGTACTTGCACCAACTATCGTCTCCTTTTGGACATAGCCCATGTTGGGGATTCTCATTGTTTGAAGCTGTATGTAAAAACAGAGCCCAGACTACTCTTCTCATTAATTCTACATCTGCTGTATTCTGTCTTATTGCTAGCACTTCTGAATATGATCTATTGTAGCATCTGTCAGTCTATTTTTCCCATCTAAAGTTTTTCCATCGCTCAATTTCTTGCCTTTCATGCTAGCCTTGAGCCGTCGAAGTCTTGATCCCATCCTTTTCTGAACATGGCCAACACACTCCAGTTTGGAAATTTTCACATCATTACCATAGGGTCTCAGTTCCTCAATTTCTTTGAAAGCCTTTGAGCCACCATCTCCAAGATAATTTATGTATCTAACGTTGTACCATTTTACTGAGCGTTGATAAATACTTCTTACACCAGCAACTTCCATACCACCACTTGACCCATAGTAATTTGCCATACACTCCTCTTCATGTTTAGTTTTCATTTTCTCCTTGCATCTGCAATGCTTGGAAAGTATTGCCACATCAACTACCTTACCAGTGTCCACACTTTTAGCTGTTACTACACCATTCAGCGATGTGTGGCCTCTCTTCTGCCAGCTTCCATCAGAAGCTATGGACAAGTCTCTGCTATTATTATTTTCAACAACTGCTTCCTCAACAGCATCTTTCATGTTTTCCTGTGCCACATCTTCTACAGCAGAGCCTATTGCAATTATGTGTTCGATAAATTTTGAAGGTGGAGGAGGGAGGTTCATCACACCACACAACATGGCACCTGCAGCCCTGCCCTTTCCTATACACCGTAATACATAAACCAGTCTAATGTTTATATCGTATAGTTTACCTGTATCTGCAGTAACATGTGAGGAATTGAAGAAAGTAACACTGTGTTTGCAATAACTGCACATCAACTCTAATTCACAAGCAAGCCCTACATGTAAGTTTGTTTTCAATGAAACACCACGTTTTCCACATTGTTTGCAGCACACATTGTTCTCCAAAACGTCCGATAATAAAGAGACGTTAATTACCTCATATTTTGTAGTCCCAGCATTTAGTTTCTTGTATTCTTCTTCAGTTCCAGCTAGTTTTCTTCTTGAAGCACTTTCCGGTGTAGTGGCAGCAGCATCACTTAATGTATCACTACCAGTGTTGAGGTTAGTCGCTACTGGGACATCAGATACTGATGAAGATGAATCAGATGAATTTTTAGTTCACTTTACTTTCTTGCGCCAATGTACACACTTTCTAAGTACCTTCAGACTAGGTCTTGGCATGTTGAAGGAAAGAAAACTCAATGACTTCTCCACATACGACTTTCACAACAATGACATGGATGTATTTACAAAGGAAACGGTACAAATGGTGCAGACTCTATTGTCAACTGTCTAGCAGTGTAGCCAACAGAAAAGCTAACTCTCTTGTGCTCAATTATATCTCTGGCAAGGCTGTCTATATCAGGTATATTTCGCGTCTCATATACAAGGTGCGGAACATTGTGTGTCAAAATTATTTTAAAAAAATATTTAAAGTAGTTCTATTCACGTCATCCAAATATTTTATACATGGTATTAAATGGGAGAGTCTAAATTTTTCGAAAATGCATTTATCCAAAAATCGATTTTTTCATCGAAAAACTCATTCCATATACCCTTAAATGTTTGCCAGGTGGAATGTTACTAAACAAGAGAATTACCTAAGGAACTTTTTAAGTTGCACCAAAGCTTTCCGGCACACCTCTTAACACAGGAATTTAGCACCATTTTTCTGCAAATGATTAAGCAGATGGGAAATCTGGATCGTGTTTTTCACAAAAAAATCTAAAGATAATATGAAAATATAGGAACAAGCAATGAGAATGACTCCCTGCCCTTCTACCTTCTATATGCTTCCTAAAGTCCATAAACCCAATCATGCAGGACGCCCCATTGTGGCCAGTTTCTGTGCCCCCCCCCCCCCCACCCCCACTCCCGAGAGAATCTCTGTTCTCGTAGACCAACACCTTTAGCCTATTACCCACAACCTACCCTCTCTTATAAAAATACCAACCATTTTCCACCACTGACTCTCCACAGTTCCTGTTCCTTTACACCACATGGTGCCTTGCTTGTCACTATTGGTGCCACCTCCCTTGACACTAACATCCCTAATGCCCACGGCATCCCCACTATTGAACACATTTCCCAATGCCTGATGGGTTCCAAATCTACAACCTCCTTCCTGGTCACCATCATCAGCTATATTCTCGCCCACAATTACTTCTCCTGTGAAGGCATTAACTACAAATAAACCTGTGGTACAGCCATGAGCACTCACAAGGCACTGTCCTATGCCAACCTATTCACAGTCTATCTAAAGGAATCCTTTCTAAACACCCAGCATCCCAAACCCCTCGCCTCATTCAGACTCAGTGATGACATCTTCTTCGTCTGGATCGAGGATGAGGACACCCTATCCACATTCCTCCACCCCCCCCCCCCCCCCCTTCCCTTCACCTGGTCTTACTCAGCCTAACAAGCCACCTTCCCCGATGTTGACCTCCTCCTCAAAGATTGCTATGTCAGTACCTGCATCCACATCAAACCTACCAACTATCAGTAATACCTCCATTTCAACAGCTGCCACCCATTCTGTACCAAGAAGTCTCTTCCATAAATCCCAGCCACACGTGGTCAATGTGAAAAAAAAAAAAACAACAACGAGGCTCCGGCCGGAGTAGGAGCAGGAGAGGGGCTAGAGGGTAAGGACCAAGAGTAACGAAGATTGAGGCCTGGAGTGTCACGGAAACATAAGATATGTTGCAGGGAGAGTTCGTACCTGTGCAATTCAGAAAAGCTGGTGTTGGTGGGAAGGATCCACAAGGCACAGGTTGTGAAGCAGCCATTGAAATGAAGAACGTTGTGTTGTTCAGCATGCTCAGCAATGGGGTGGTTCATCTGTTTCTTGGCCAGCTTGTTGGTGATCATTCATGTGGACAGACAGCTTGTTCATTGTCATGCTCACGTAGAATGCAGCACAGTATTTGTAGCTTAGCTTGTAGGTCACATGACTGGTTTCACATATATTCCTGCTTTTGATGGGGTTGGTGATGCATGTGACTGGGTTGTTGTAAGTGGTGGTGGGAGGATGTATGGGACAGGTCTTGCAGCTAAGTCTTTTGCAGGGACAGGAGCCTTGAGGCAAGGGGTTGGGAGCATGAGTTGTGTAGGTATAGACAAGGATATCATGTAGGTTCTGTGGGCGGTGGAAAACTACAGGGGGGTGGGGGGTGGGAAGGATAGCGGGTAGGACAGTCCTCATTTCAGGGCATGAAGAGATGTAGTCAAAACCCTGGTGGAGAATGTGATTTAGTTGCTCCAGTCCTGAGTGGTACTACATCACAAGGGGAATGCTCCTCTGTGACTGGAGGGTGGGACTTCGGGAGTTGGTGGGTGACTTAAGAGATAAGGCACAAGAGATCCTTTTTTTAAATTTTTTTTATTTTTTATTATTTTTTTATATATAATATTGAGAGGATAATTATGGACTGTGAAGGTCTCACTGAGACCCTCAGTTTATTTCAAGAGGGATACCATGTCCTAAGAAGTGATATCCATGTGCTGCTAGGCTGTGTGGAGGAGACTTCTTAGTATGGAAAGGGTGCCAGCTGTCAATGTGGAGGTATTGTTGGTAGTTAATAGGTTTGACGTGGACAGAAGTACTAATATAGCCGTCTTTGAGGTGGAGGTTAACATTAAGGAACGTGGCTTGTTGGGTTGAATAGGACCAAGTGAAGCGAATGGGAGAGAAGGCATTGAGGTTCAGGAGGAATGTGGATAAGGTGTCCTCACCCTCGGTTCAGATCAAGAAGATATCATAAATGAATCTGAACCAGGCGAGGGGTTTGGGATTCTGGGTGTTTAGGAAGGACATGAATAGGTTGGCATAGGATGGTGCTACGTGGGTGCCCATAACCATCATTGGATTTGTGTGTGTAGGTAATGCCTTAAAAAGAGAAGTAATTGTGGATGAGGATATAGTTGGTCATTATGACCAGGAAGGAGGTTGTAGATTTGAAATCCACTCGGCATTGGGAAAGGCAGTATTCAATAGCAGTAAGGCTGTGGGAATTAGGGATTTTAGTGTAAGGGGAGGTGAAATCAATAGTGACGAGCATGGCACCATGTGGTAAAGGAATAGGAACTGTGGAGAATCGGTAGAGGAAATGGTTGGTATCTTTCATATAGAAGGTTAGGTTGTGGTTAGTAGGGTGAAGGTGTTGGTCTACAAGAGCAGATATTCTCTCAGTGGGGGCACAGAAGCTGGTGATAATGGGGCGTCCTGGGTGGTTGGGTTGGGTTTATGGATGTTAAGAAGCATGTAGCAGACAGGAGTGCAGGGAATGGTTAGGGTGAGGAGAGAGATAAGACTCCAGGTAGAGGTTGTGGCATGGGCCTAAGGATTTGAGGAGAGACTAGAGATCTGTTGGATTTCTGGAATGGTGTCACTGTAGGTGGATGAATCTGACAACTGGCAGAGTGCTTCCACCATGTAAATCTTGTTGTTCAATACAACTGTGTTGGAACCTTTGTCAGCAGGCAGGATTATAAGATTGAGATCAGTTTTTATGAAGTGGATTGCACTTCTTTCTGTGGATGTAAGGTTAGTTTGCAAGTTGAGGGATTTGGGGAATGATGGTGAGGCTAGGTCCTAGTTTAAGACATCCTGGAAAGTTAACAGGGGGTGATTTAGAGGCAGTGGGGGTGGATGATTGTTGTGTGGAGGAGTGAACTGAGTGAGGGAGGGTTCAGCATTGCTCTTTGGTTAAGTCTGATTGTTAGGGTTGATGAAGTAAGTTTTTCCATTGTAGGGATTGGGATAAGGAGAGAAGGTCTTTAACAAGTCCTGCATGATCGCATTTGTGAGTGGGGCAAAAAGGGAGGCCTTTGGAAAAGACTGATATTTCTGTGCAGCTAAGAGTTTTGGAGGAAAGGTTCATGATTGTGTTACAGGTTTGTTTAAGTTCTGGATTCTATATATGGTGTTGGGAGGGAGTTTCAGCCTTATACAAAAACAGATCTCTCATGCCTTATCTCTCCAGTCACCCCCCCCCCCCCCCCACCTCTCAAAGTTCCACTGTCCATCCACAGAGGAGCATTCCCCTTGTGAAATAGTACCTCCCAGAACTGGAGCAACAGAATCACATTCTCCACCAGGGTTTCGACTACCTCTCGTCATGCCCTGAAATGAGGAGTGTCCTATCCACTATCCTTCCCACCCATTTCCGCTGCCCATCGATCCTACACAATATCCTTGTCCATCCTTATACAACTCTTGCTCCCAGCCCCTTGCTTCATGGCTCGTATCCCTTAATAGATGTAAGTGCAAGACCTGGCCTGTACATCCTCTCATTGCAAACCAGATTACCTTTAACATTTAACAACTTTTCATTTCAACAGACTTCTGATTGTACTAAATCTTAATGTAGAGGTACAGTTATGTTTATATTGGCTAATAGAAAATAAGGCCTCACTTAATTTTAATGCAAATGGAGTAAGATTGAAAAAAGATAAGTGTACTAATCAAGTGCCTTTCAAAAGTAAGTCTGTAGAGTTTATGCAAGAACTGGAAGAAGTGAAGTATGTTAACATGGTAGCTACAGCCAATACCAATGCAATGGATAGATCACTCATAACAGAGGAAGCACTATCATAGGAGTCCACACATAGAAGTACAAGAAGAAATACAGAAAATGGCTTACAGTGATATTACAGAATGTAGTCTAGCACATGTAGTAATTACGTATTAGTAGTGAGAAAACCGAATGGGGATGTTTGTTTGGTATTAGATGCTCCAACTTTGAATAAACACATTGAAACAGAAAAAGAGAGATCCATTCTTACTGAAGAATTAATATGTAAGTTTGAACAATGAAAGTTTTTTTAGTTTGAAGGACCTGACAATCAGATACTGCCAGGGTGCCCTGCACAAAGATTCTAGACTCTATATGTCATTCTTGTTTGACGAAAAGTCTTACCAGTTGAGGTTACCTCCCTTTGGTTTAAATATATCTGTAGTGATTTTCATGCGGGTCCTAGACAAAGCTGTGGGTAAAGACATAATACA
This sequence comes from Schistocerca piceifrons, assembly GCF_021461385.2. Taxonomy (NCBI): domain Eukaryota; kingdom Metazoa; phylum Arthropoda; class Insecta; order Orthoptera; family Acrididae; genus Schistocerca; species Schistocerca piceifrons. The sequence continues at coordinate 659,781,105 of NC_060140.1, forward strand.
GGAATGAATACTGTAATACTGGAACTAATAATGTGGGTGGATGATCTACTGTTGGTTCCTAAAACCTGGAAGGAACATTGCTGCCTGCTTATTAAAACATTAAAAAGTTTGCAGGAGAGTGGCATGACAATAAAACTGAGTAAATCTTGTTTTGGGAGAGAAGAATTGAAGTTTTAGGGCATATTGTAGGAGTAAAAGGGAGACAGCCTTATCCAGAACAAATTCAGGCAATAAAAGATTGCCCAGCCCCAGGAAGTGTAAAATAATTACATTTATTTATGGGGTTAGCTGGCTTCTATAGGCATTTTGTAAAAGGTCGATCTATGAACGATCATTGAGTCTTGAATCTTTTGGAGCAATGGCCTCAGTGGATTTTGGATTAAAGCATAATGGAAGCAATTAACAATACTAAGCAGGTTCTGTTGCAAGCCAAAATTTTAGTTATCCTAAAATGCATCAGCCCTTTAAACTGGCAATGGACAATTGGGATATGGAATTGGGTGTAAGTTGTTTCAAAGGGCGAGGGATCCCAATAAGATAGAGCATAATACAATAGCTTTTGCCAGTAGAAATCTTAACAAGCTCAAATAAAATTACACAGCTGCTGAAAAGGAATTATTGTCCATAGTTAGGGATTTATTTGAAACTATTATTTGGGGTTCAGAAATCATTGGGCCTTATTGTCTTGAGTGGAGAGTAGACAACTACACAGTAGATTAATGAAACGGCTACTTCCTTTACAAGAGTTCAAAAGTAAACTATATGAAAGGATCATAAAACCTAGAGCTAGATGTGCTTTCACAACTACCTGTGGGAATGAATACAGGAGTTAAAACCATAGTCCCTGGTGTTATCTCTAGAATAAAGTTTTTAGCTATAAGTTCCATGAACAAGAAGGTAAGAATATTGGTTAGAAAAACGAAAACTGGCCTGAAAACTGATAAATGTTTTGGGAAAGTAATAGAGCGGCGTGCAGAAAATACCTTACCAGGAGATGGTAAGAAGAAATGCTTCTTCAAAGGGGATACCTTATTTTGGAGACAGTGTGAAAAGTCATGTCATTGGAAGTTATGTTTATGTAAGATAGTAGTAGAGAATCTAATTTGGTTCATACATAGGGGGCATGGCTATTTTTGTACACCAATGTACATCCAACATATGACAAAGTTTTGTTTTTTAAAAAATTGAATTAGAGCAATGAATAGTTTATTAAGAATTTTTTATCTCTATCCCAAGGTTAAAAAGGTAATAACAAATAAATTATTTGTTGTGTCTAGTAATTTCTAAAGCATTACAAGACTTAACAGCAACATATTTTTTTGGCCCTTTGCCGAAAGGCAGAGGCGGTGTTTTTTATATTTTAGTCTTAGTAGCCTGTTGTTGGTCAAAATATGTAAAGCTGTATTCTATCAAATTAGCAAATACTACAACTGTAATCAGTTGTAGAGATTATTTCACAAACGTGGGCAAACCAAAACGCTTGCTCACCAATAAGGGACTAAATTTGCAAATAATAGTGACAAAGAGTTTTTGGAATGGGAGGGGTTGAAATATGTACTTATTTCGAAATATCACCCTCAGTTCAACTCATCAGAAAAATGTTCTACGAAGGACATGATGATGATGGGCACAGATGATCCTGGAGTTCAGGTTATCCATAATGAGTTGCCTCATTTGTCAACTGGACTTTACCCAGTAGAAGCATTGAATAAAAAATTCGTTAAGGAACCATTGTTAAAAGTTCTTTTTTTGGGGTAGCAAATAGTTATTTACAAGGAAATATGGAGAGGAATTTGAAAAACAACAAGCACAATGTTGATTGTGGGAACGTAATTGAAAGCAAGTGCCCCAAATTTTAAATTGAACTACGTGGTGCTAGTAAAAATTTTTCATCCCAGTTCATAATAAAAGAAAAAAAAGAGACAGTTTTTCCATTGTTATGAAGGTCAATAAAAAATATTAAGGATTCAAGACCTGAAGGCTGTTTTCTTAATCTGCTCTTTTGAATGGTAAAGAAAAAGATCTGTACGATTAAGACATGATTAAAGAATATGTGTCCTAAGAAACACCTCTCACATAAATTCACACCGTGTGTTAATTTTTCAGATTAACACATGCTAGATATCGAGTTGTCTGCTATGTTTCTTCAGCTTTAGATTTCCGCGTAGGAGTCTCTTACCCTTTTCCATATCTTCTTTAAAATTGTAATTACTTATAATTATCCTGTATTTTACGAGCAACATGATAGAATAAATAATGCATGCACAGTGAGATAATTGTATGTATTGAAAGACTTAGGGTTACATTTGTGTTTGGTAAACAACATAAATAAGCAGACATTGGCCATTAGATGGGCTGCGAAACAGAGATGAGTTGTTTCTTCTGTTACTAGCTGTTAGCTCTGTTACTTTTAACGGAGGAATAAGGGATATACCCTTAGTTTTTAAGGCTAACATCCAAATACAATTGGTGAAATATATAATAGGAAGGCGTTCAGAGTTACAGTAGTATGCAGGTAAATAATGAGTGATTATGTACAGAAGAGTACAATGAATACAGCACAGAAGACAGATTAGGGATGAGGTATGAATACGGAATACAGTAAGAGTATGTTACGTGATACATGTGCAGATGGAGAAGGTAGAGCTGTAAATGATATTAACAAGATATTGTACCCTAAAAATGTGTGGTGTGTTGGGAAGAACAGGTGAACCTAGATGAGAATATTGATCTATACCTGAGAGAAAAAGCAGGATACATAAACAAGGACATAATTGCCATGGAGATTTGAATGATTGTCTAGAGGTAATATTTCTGTGGGAAGAGGTGTGTCTTAACGGTTACTACATGAGTAGGTACTGCTAGTTCTGTTGGTAATCTCAGTGTTCACAGACAAGTTTGCTACAGATTGTAGATCCCAAGTAGGTAAAATCATCAACTACCTGGAGAGGATTGCCGTCAGTGCTGATGGATGGAAGGTTGATGGTTCCCTGTGCCATGATCTTAGTCTTTTGGAGGCTGATGGTAAGACCAAATTTTCCATGTGCATATGATATTTGTTGATTAGATACTGCAGCTCATCCTCTGAGTTTGCTACCAGAGCTGCACCATCTGTGTGTAACAATGTGCGAATAACAATTGTATTGACTTTGGTCTTGACCCTGAGACGGGCAATGTTGAAGAGATTTCCATCGGACCTTGCATGTGAATACACTCCCCCCTTACAGTCTTCAAAAGCAGATCTCAGCAGAAGGGAAAAGAAAATGCCAAACAGAGTAGGAGCTGCTTTACACTGCTATTTAAAGGGAGTGATTCCGATGTTTTGCCATTGAAACAGACTGAATTCTGCTCACTAAATCAAATGCTTTGACGGGGTCAACAAAAGCAATATACAGTGGTCTCCGCTGCTCATGGCACTTGTCTTTCAGTTGTTGTAGAGAAAAAATGATGTCCACGGTTGATCGGCCATGTCTGAAACCACATTGAGTCCTGGGTAGATTCTAGATGCTAGGAATTGCAATCGCATTGGGATGACTCTTGCATAAGCCTTCCCAACTGCACTCAACAGTTAAATGCCTATGTAATTGTTGCAATCACTTCTGTCTCCTTTCTATTTATACAAAGTAACAATCGTTGAATTTCACGTACGTAGTGGGATATAGACGTCTTCCCAGATGGTTGTGAGAAGTGAATGTAGATTTTTTTTTTTTTTTTTTTTTTTTTTTTTCATTCCAATTGATCCGTAGTGAGGAGGTTCTCCAGGATGTGGAACATGTCAGAAAAACAACAATACATGACAAATATTTACAACTAAAACAAATAAGCTAATGTACCATTCCACAGGTCCCAAGTGGAATGATCGTCATTTTTTAATGAACACTAAGAGTCATTTTACAAATACTATTGCACTGAATTTAAAATAAAAAAGTTTTTTATTTATTTATAAGGTAAGAAACATGTAATACAACTACTGTAATACTTATTTACAATGAACACATTACTGCACTGAAATGGTGCAGAAGTTAGATTATACTTACACACACACAAGCACACACACACACACACACACACACACACAAATTTTCAGTGAACACATTACTGCACTGAAATTGTGCAGAAGTTATGTTGTACTTATATACAAATCAGTTGGTTTTCCTAAGAAATTCATCAATGGAGTAGAAGGAGTTGGCCACCAATAAATCCTTTAGGCTTCTCTTAAACTGAATTTCATTGGTTGTTAAGCTTTTTATGGCTGCTGGCAAGTTATTGAAAATGTGTGTTCCTGAATAATGCACACCTTTTTGTACAAGACTAAGTGACTTTAAATCCTTGTGAAGATTATTCTTATTTCTAGTATTGATTCCATGAATTGAGCTGTTGGTTTGAAAAAGTGATATATTTTTAATGACAAATTTCATTAAGGAATAAATATATTGGGAAGCTGTAGTTAGTATCCCTAGTTCCCTAAACAGGCTTCTGCAGGATGTTCTTGAGTTCACACCACATATAATTCTTACTGCACGTTTTTGTGCCCGGAAAACTTTAGCTTGGCTTGATGAATTCAACCAGAACATAATCCCATATGACATTATGGAATGAAAGTAAGCATAGTATGCTAGCTTTTTCATTTTTATATCCCCTATGTCTGACAAAATTCGCATTGCAAACAGAGATTTGTTAAGACGCTTCAGCAGTTCTGTGGTGTGCTCCTCCCAGTTGAATTTATTATCAAGCTGTAATCCCAAGAATTTAACACCGTCCACTTCTTCTATCTTCTTGTCATCATATGTTAGACATATACTCTTGGGACACCCCTTACAAGTTCTGAACTGCATGTAGTGTGTTTTTTCAAAGTTTAGTGACAAAGAATTGGCTAGGAACCAGTGATTAATGTCCACAAATATTTTATTGGCTGATCTTTCTAAGACTACACTTGATTTGCTATTTATTGCAATGTTTGTATCATCAGCAAACAAAACAAACTTGGCATCTGGTAATGTTACTGATGAAAGGTCATTGATATACACAAGAAAAAGTAAGGGCCCCAAAATGGAACCTTGTGGGACCCCACATGTAATTAGTTCCCAGTTGGATGATGCCTGATAGCTTGATACATGTCTCTTTCCTAATAACACCCTTTGTTTCCTGCCAGAGATATAAGATTTGAACCATTTTGCAGCATTTCCTGTTACACTATAATATTCTAGTTTACTTAAAAGGATATTGTGATTTACACAGTCAAATGCCTTTGACAGATCACAAAATATACCAGTTGCCTGCAATTTTTTGTCTAATGAATTAAGTACATTTTCACTGTAAGTGTAGATAGCCTTCTCAATATCAGAACCTTTTAGAAATCCAAACTGTGACTTTGACAGTATGTTATTTGAGATAAGATGGTTATAAAGACGACTGTACATTACTTTTTCGAAAATTTTTGAGAATGCTGGCAACAGTGAAATTGGACGGAAATTTGATGCTATTTCTTTATCTCCCTTCTTAAACAGTGGCTTAACTTCAGCATATTTCAGCCATTCGGGAAATATTCCACTGATAAACGACGGGTTACACAGATAGCTTAATATGTTACTTAGCTCAGAATCACATTCTTTAATTAACTTTGTTGATATTTCATCATACCCACTAGATGTTTTTGATTTTAAAGATTTTATGATGGACGTTATTTCTGTTGGGGTAGTGAGGGTCAAATTCATATTATGGAAGTTACTTGAAATGTCTGGTCTAAGGTAATCCATAGCAGCATCTACCGAACCTGACAACCCCATCTTTTCAGTAACAGTTATAAAATGTTTGTTAAAAAGTTCTGCAACACTATACACATCTGTCACCAATGCATCATTTACTCTTAATGCTATTTGTTCCTCTTCATGTCTGGTTCTACCGGTCTCCTCCTTCACTATATCCCATATTGTCTTTATTTTGTTATCTGATATGACTATCTTTTCCTTGTAATATATTTGCTTTGACATCCGTATTACAGTCTTTAATATTTTGCAGTATTTCTTATAATGTGCTATAGCATCAACATTGGAAATGTTTCGGATTGACAGATACAGTTTTCTTTTTGTTTTACAAGATACCCCTATTCCTCGAGTAATCCATGGCTTCTTTGTAGACTTTGCTCTAACCTTGGTAAGTTTTGGGGGAAAGCAGTGTTCAAATAAGGTAAGCACTTTATTAGCAAAAATGTTATATTTTTCATTCATGCCATGAGCACTGTAAACATCAGTCCAGTGAATGTCTCTGAGGAGTGTCCTAAAATAATCAATTTTTGGCTTACTGATTACCCTCTTGAGCTCAGATTTAACAGATTTTATATCCTGTTCAGTATTAACATTTAAAAGAAGGAACTGCATGTCATGGTCTGAGAGGCCATTGACTATTGGTTTTGTAATATAATTTTGTTCATTTGACTTTTCTATAAAGATATTATCAATGGCTGTTTGTGAGCAAGTGGTTATCCTAGTGGGGAACTTTACTGTGGGAATTAAGTTGAATGATAGTGTTACTAACTCAAATAGGTTCTTATTGGGAGAGTCTTTAAGGAAATCTACATTGAAATCACCAGCAACCACTTCTTTGTTTTTGGTTGTTAAATGGGCCAGTACAGCTTCAAGGTGGTTTACAAACAGATTAAAGTTACCTGCAGGTGCTCGATATACACTTAATATTATGAAAGATTTTTTGTGAAAATCTAATTCTGTTGCACATGCTTCCATATGCTGTTCTAGGCAAAATTTATGAATGTCTATGTTCTTAAATTTATGACAGTTCCTGATGAATGTGGCAACTCCTCCTTTCTCCATTTCTGATCTACAAAAATGAGATGCTAACCTAAACCCTGTAACACTTAAAAGTTCTATACCAGTGGTCACATGATGTTCAGAGAGGCAGATTATGTCAGCTGGGTTTGAAGACTCTAATTCATCTATGCAGATAGTTAATTCATTAATTTTATTTCTCAGTCCTCGAATATTTTGATGCAATAAAGATAGCTGACATTTCACATTGACTGACTTAAAATTGGGTGGAGTTAAAATATCTGCTGACAGTTGAAAATTCTTAACCAATGGCTGTTTATGTTGATGTAATAAGCTGGAATTATGTTTTTTGATTTCTTTCTCAAACTGAAGGTTTGTCTCAGTTCTAACTTCTCTTAAAATTTGTTTTCTTTCTGTCCTCCCTACCCTAAAAAAGGGTCTTTTCTGAATCCTATAACCACTGGTATTTTACCACTCATGACAGTGCCTCCCCCCTTTAACTTTCTTGCTATTTCCCCAGCCAATTTACCCTTCCCCTTCCTGTTGAGGTGAAGGCCATGCCTAGTATAATCCCACCTACTGATAGAATCAACATGAACCACACCAATGTGTGACCCCGCACCCGACATGAGCAGCCGTTCCAGCTCCAAATTAACTCTCTTGACAGAAGAGTTCAAATGAGGTCGGTCATGGCGCCCAAGAACAGATACAAACTCAACACTGGTATGCCTCGATGCTGATGCAATCTTCGCCAGGTCACACTCTACGCTGTACCCAGGATCTCTGTCAATACTGTTACCTGCCCCACCCACTATAACCACGGTGTCTTCCTTAGTGAAATCTTTGCAAAGTGATCCTAAATCCTCTGTCACCTGCTCCAGACCAGCACTAGGTTTAAAAAAATTGGTGACCTGGTATTCTGATCCTAGTTCATCCTGCAAGAGTTGGCCAACACCTCTTCCATGGGAACTACCTAACAACAACACTTTCTTTCTCTTTACTGATTTCCCTACATTCTTACTTTTCAATTTGTTGCTGAAAGTTTGTTGTGCCCTGTCTACACCTGTAGAAGGACAGGCTTGTTATACTTAATGATCTCTGTAGGGATCCCATCTTCGCCTGGAGCCTTTTCATTAGCTAGGCAATCTATTACTCTGCCAAGTTCTTCCATAGTGGGCATTACATCAAGCTCTTCCATAACTGGCATTTGTTTGATGGCATCAAGTGCATCCTTCCTTACTTCATTTTCAGCTGCATACAGCTCGAGGTAGTGTTCAACCCAGCGCTCCATCTGCTTGGCTTCATCAGTAATAACTTCTCCTGTTTTTGTCTTCAGAAGAGCTGTTTTTTCTGACAGTTGGACCAACTACTTTCTTACTACCACCGTACATAGCCTTAATGTTTCTTGAATCGGCAGCTTTCTGTATATCTGCACATAAATTTCGCCAGTAGTTATTTGCGCATCTCCTAGATGTTTGTTGTGCTCTGTTCTTTGCTTCTCGCCAGTCATCCTGAGTTCTTCCATTTGGGTTTCTTTTATAAGCAAGCAGGGCTTTCTGTTTTGCCTCAATGACTGGTTCCATCTCCTCCAAATTTTGCTCCGACCAGTTCTTGTTTCTATTGTCTTTGATTCCATAGGCTAATATTGCCAAGATGTAGATGGCGTCAGAAAGTTGTGCCCATTTGTTATCAATATTCATTTCTGTTTGTGCATTTCTTGATAAAGCACTTTCAAAACTAATGGCAAATTCTTGTTTTCGTGGTGAGCTATGAATATGATATGTGTTGATCCGTGGTTGACCTCTCTGTTTAGGGTGTGATATTTCTTAGGGGTGAGCCTCAGTCTGCTCACCACCAAAGCATGGTCAGTGTTGCAGTCAGCTCTATGATAGCTTCGTGTCAGTAGGACATTTTTTAGATCTGTATGCCTAGCTATGACAAAATCAAGTTTGTGCCAGTGATGAGAGTGGGGGTATCTCCAGGTCACCTTTTGTCAATCTTTAAGTTGGAAATATGTGTTTGTGATACACAGACCATGAAAGCAGCACACTTCTAACTGTCTCTGGCCATTATCATTTATTTTTCCCACTCCATGATGACCCATACAAGTCGGCCACATGTCATTATCTGACCCAACTCTAGCATTAACCCTTTCGGTCACGAATTATTTTTTTCCTGAATAAAAAAGTCATGGCTTTGCTATCCAGTTCTTCGAATTAAATTATGATTTTTCAGATGTATAAAATATTCTGAATTGCCCCCCAAGGGGGGGATACAATGCGTCCCCAAATGAGGACACTGTGTTCAAGTGGGTGCAGTATAAGTCGAAAAAGTCAAAGTAATTTGTTTGATTTTATTTCACTAAAATACATAAATTGCACAACGCTTACTGAATGATTATATACGTAAACCATGGTTTTACACTTGTGAATAATGATAATCAAGGAAACAATTTTTTTATCCAGACATAAGTGAATGTTACATTTTACACAATAAAATTTCCTTTTTGTCTTTGCAGCCCAGTTTCTTGCACTTGTCAAATGATTTTTTTGTTACTGACCTCTGGAAGATACCCAGTGTTGTCCAAAAGAACTTAAGTTCCTGGATGAACCTCCGCATTGGCTCCATCATTTTCCTCTTGTTCAAAATTATCGCCAGGATCATCACACAGTTCGTCAGTTTCAGATGAATTAAAGATCTCTATAACTTCTTCTTATGTAAGTGGACTTTGTCTGTCTTGGACACGGGGTATTGTGAAATCACCATAAGATGACTAAAAAGACATCGAAACAATGTCCTAAATTCCTGTGCTATTAAAACCTTTCAATGTCCTCACTTGGAGACATGTATAAAGTTATAAATATGTCACTTACCTTTTGTTCTGAAAGACACCTTTAGTTTTCACCTTCAAGAATCCACTATCCTACTGCACAAATAACTTTTTTAACCTAAATTCAGAAGATATTAACTGGCTGATGGGAGGTACAAAGATTACTGGGAAACGTCCATGTGACTGTGCACATTCAGTTTTGTTTTGTGTACCACAGATTGACAGATGTCGACACTGATCTCAAATAAACACTCTGCTTGTGACAATATGAGCACAACAATTACAAAAGGTAAAATTTAACGAATTTTAATATATTAAGCATTTATTTAGTCTGTCCTTACATGAGGACGCCACGACCGAAAGGGTTAAAGTCACCTATAATACATAGTGACTCTGAGCCAAGTACTTAGGGTATTCTGTCACTGAGTAAATCATAAAACAGATCCTTCTATGTTGGATGATAAGATGGGAGCGTACACATTAAAGATGTTGGTAGTTCCACTTGAGCCGGCCGGAGTGGCTGAGCGGTTCTAGGAGCTTCAGTCTGGAACCGCGCGGCTGCTACAGTCGCAGGTTCGAATCCTGCCTCGGGCATGGATGTGTGTGATATCCTTAGGTTGGTTAGGTTTAAGTAGTTCTAAGTTCTAGGGGACTGATGACCTCAGATGTTAAGTCCCATAGTACTCAGAGCCATTTGAACCAGTTCCACTTGAAAAGCATGCTTGTAAAGTAAGAATCTACTCTGTTCCACCAGATGGTGGCATAATGCTGTTCAGGAGGGTGTTTTTAACTGCGACTCCTACACTGTGTAGTCTTGGCTCATTTTGTGACATCCCCTGCCAGAAAAATGTGTAATTAGCTTCTCTAATAGAGCCTGTGTCTGGTAGCCACATCTCCTGTTCTCCCACAATGTCCAGATTGAAGCAATGGAGTTCCCTATCAATAACTGCAGTCTTACGAATGAAATCAACCTCTTGGGTATCGTCAATACATCTTGAACACATGGTCCTGACATTCCAGGTGGCAATACAAAATGGCAGTTTCTTTATTATTTCCTTTTCCTTATTTTATCTACCCGCTTGTTGAAGATCACTTCTAAGCTCCATACACCCTGTGAAGCAGGCGGGTAGTGGTGGGATAGCACCTTAATGACTGGGGGCTGCCCAAGTTGAGGCGGGTGGTAGCTGTCCAGTGAGATGCAGTGATCTCTCCCACCGTCGGAAGTGGCCTCTGGCACTAGAGTCTTACGCCAATCAGACAGAGCTCATAGCCGGTGACTGCCTCTTCCGGTGTTGTTCCGATGTCTTTAGATGTTGCTGAAGTGTTCTCTTCAGGATGCTACATGCCTGGTTGATAAATATGAAGACACATGAGTTGCCCATGCATCACAGTCTCCCTTTCAACCTAAATGATAGTGTCCAAAGGAGAGGCATGCCAATACTTCTGGTATCATTTTGGTTGCAGGAACTGCTGGGAGGGGACATATTATGCCTTCCAACCGCCTTTGGGCCTCACTCCAGATTTTCTTTCAGGGTTTTCTCCCTTAGCCTTCATCCCTCCTGAGACTAACCACAAGGCAGTGGCATGTAAGATAATTAGATGAGGAAAGGAGTGGTAACTGAGGAAAGGGTAAGGTAGGGAATATGTAGGATGTAAGACAGGTCGTTGTGAGGCACACTTCATCTCACTCCTCTGCTGAGACCTGTCTGGCTAGGTTAGACCTGCCAGTAGCTACACTACTGCCGGCTGCCCCCAGCATAGCTCTCAGCTTCCCCGGAGCACACAAACTCTCCTGCCTGCACAGACAGTGCTACGATAAGGCGGTGCTTCCTGGAAGAGATTGAAAAGCCAGGAAACTGATAATAGAATGCACGACATTCAAAACATATGACTCTTCTGGTTCAGTGGCTGTCTCATAAATGCTGTAAGTGTGCGATGAGGACACTGGCCTCATAACAATGTATGATGTGATTCCTATAACAACTTACACAGGTCAATATCCCATTTTAGTTTTGCACGTTTAATAGAGATTCATATACTCTTCACAGGAGAAGTGTGAAATTAATTTGTTGAAAGTCTGTATTAGAGGAATTTCTATTTTTGTTTTTTATTTAGTGGTGGTGTCATGAGTATAAAATAAAGAGATACTGTAAAACTGTTTAATGATCTGTATTGATAAGAAATATTTGGTATCCAAGGATTCATCTTCATAGTAAGAGAATGATTACTTTAATAGAGGTGTAAAAAGACTTAAAGTTAGGACAAATACATGCCTATGATTAATTGTTTATAATTCATTGTGGGTCATTCCACATGTAATAAACATGAATAAGTGTATCTACAACAAATCCGGAACATCACATGTTAAACTAAACCATGCGGTGACAATAATTAATGGCACTACTAAATCATTGTCACTTAAATGATTGTATGTATTTTGTGTGTATTATGTTATATTGCACCCCTAACAATTAGACGAGGAGCAGCAGCTTAAAGAGAGTTCCAAAAAATGTACTTCTCATCAGAATTCACTTCTGTGCAATCTGGTACAGAATATATGTGCAAGCAGACTTAAATCCAGAAAACCAACCTGTCCAACACAGGGTGCACCTCTTGTATATGATGTGTGCGAAGAGTGGAAAGAGTTTTGACAGAAGTTTCCCCCAGCAAATTCTCACCTTATTATTGATCCTACTAAACATGTGAATGGATTTTGTTTTCCCAGGAGACTACAGCTCTGAATCGATTCTGTAGAGGGCACCAAAGGCGTGGCCTGTTTGTATGAATGGGGGTTCAAAGATGCCCCAGTGCACAACTGTGCAAGAAAACGATATATCGTGTGATTTGAAAGTGTTGACTACGGAAATTTCCTGGTGCACTCAGTGACACCAAGAACTGTGGACTAGTTAAGATACTGTGTGTGTGTGTGTGTGTGTGTGTGTGTTTTATATTATGTATTGGTTTATGTATAAAGTCCTTGTATAAGATTGTAAAATGACCATGTAAGCATGTGAATGAATAAAATAAAAACCATATTATGCACATTCTGTCATATCTTTATGAAATGAAGGTTATTCATGTGCATCATATCATGTATTTTGTAGCCCAGAAGAGCTGAAAATGAACCAGATAATGGGAACTCTTAAAAAAAGCTAACCTTACTATCATACATTCGATTGTGAGGTACATGAATTAAATTTTCACTAGAAGCAATATTGAGATCTAATTTTGCTTTTTTTATTATGCATCTGACTTTCACATACCATTTGTAGTTGTTTTTATATTTCATGTTGCTTTACAAAAGCCACTAAAAATTACTTAAAACAAGGATGCTTATACATGAAGAAAAGTTTAATTTCTGTGTGTCATTGAGATCTTTATTAGGCTAATGTGTACCAATAATAAGCATTTTGAGTAAAACAAAACTTTTCATGAAAGTCTAAATTTGATATTCATGATTACACCTACATTACCTGTTTCTTAAGGATACTTGTACGTGATAACTGCAGAGGTAATTGTTGGAACAGTCAGTGAATTAATTTGTGTGTTTTTTTTTTATGTTTTAAGGCGGACACACTACAAGCAGATAACAGCTTGCATTCAATTTCCTGAAGAATATCCTGCTTTTCCTTTGCTTATTCAACTGAAAAGTAAGAATCTGTCAGAAAAGCTATTGGATCGTTTGACATCTATTTGTGAAGAAGAAGCCAAGAAATTTTTAGGGAAACCACAGGTAAATTTAATTTTTTAAGAGTAGTTTACTTTTTTCATTACATGAGGAGTATTATTTGTAACTGTAAATATAGTAAGGAAAGTTCTGGGAGAATGTAAGTGCTTTGGGAGTAAAGCAGACCACTCACCAAATAGCAGGACCATTGAGCCATTGACAGCCATACAAAAAAGTATGAAATCTGGGAGTTATCCTCACAATACAACATTCGCTCCTGTAGTCATCCTGTCTTCAATGTGTGGTAACCCAGTGCCCCACACCATCTACCCAAGTTTCCACTTCCTGTGTCCCATCATCCCCTCCTAATCCACACCTCCACATCATCTTAATTGTGTGCCACACAAACTCACGGACTCCAGTCCTGTGTGTAGCATGTTATTTTAGTTGTGACAGTGTTAACAGCTGTGATAAACTTATTGAAAGAAATTAGTTTCTTGCTTTGGATGGTTTTATCGATTGTATTTTGTATACTATGACATCTTGGCTGTGTAGCTATTTTCAGAAAAATGTTTAACCTGTTAAGAACAGATAGTTTACATTACAGTGAGCAACAGTTTGCTTGAAAATTGCATAGTATACAAAATAAAATGAATAAAAACGATCGGTGCAGGAAACTAATTTCTTTCATGTTTAACAGTTTTTGCAATTAGATTTCAAATTTTCCTGTGATAGAAGAAATATGAATCTAGCAGCAGCAGCAGCAGCACCACCACCACCACCACCACCACCACCACCAGCACCAGCGACAGCAGTAGTTGTGGTTGTATAGCTGATGATATTTAGACCCTTATATAGAAAACTGAGATAAATGCAATCTAGTTCACACACCTGTGACTTGGTATTGTGCCACAATACACCACCATCAGTAATAGTAGTTTGTGTGTGTGTGTGTGTGTGTGTGTGTGTGTGTGTGTGAGAGAGAGAGAGAGAGAGAGAGAGAGATGATCAAACCAATTAATGGGGAATCTACAGTCTGACCTACAATCTAGCTGGATCAAATAGTGGAAAATCCAAGATGGGATAATGACAGTATTATGAAAAGGATAGATTGCTACTCACCATATAGAGGAGGGGGAGGAGATGTTGAGTTACAGACAGGCACAACAAAAAGACTGCTAAACATGTGAGCTTCCAGCAAAAAAGCCTTCTGCTAAAGTAGCCAACAGACACACACACACACACACACACACAAATTCTCGCAAGCACAATTCACACACACGTAACCACTATCTGGGCACTGAGACCAGACTGCGATCAACGGCGCACATGATGGGAGAAGCAATCTGGGTGGTGGGTGTAACGTGGAGGCTGGTGTGAGGGGCAGGGGGGGGGGGGGTAGATAACAGAGTAGGGGGGAGGGGGCAGTAAACTGCCTCTTGTAGGAGCATGCTGGTACATAGTGGGGGTCAGGGTAGGGCAGCTATTTGCAGTCAGAAGTTTTGATCCGGAGAGAAGGGGAGAAAAGACTGTGGGTGCATTGATGGAATGTAAGGCTGAGTAGTGCTGGAGTGGGAGCAGAGAAAGGGATAGGTGGTGAAGGACATGGACTAATGTTGAGGTCAGGGGAGTTATGGGAACATAGGAGGTATTGCAGGGAGAGCTCCCAACAGCACAGTTGAGAAAAGTTGGTGTTGGTATTAAGCATTCGAAAGGCGCAGGCTCTGAAGCAGTCATTGAAGTCAAGAATGTTGTGTTGGGCAGCATGTTAAGCAGCTAGTTGGTCCAGTTGACTGTTGGCCACAGATGTTTGGTAGTCATCCATGTGAACAGACAGCTTGTTGGTTGTCATGCCCACGTAGAACACAGCACTGTGGCTGCTGTCCCCACCACGTCCCTGCACACTCCCACAATCAGCGCTTTACTGTCCACCACCGTACCCTGCTATGTGCCCCCCCCCCCCCCCCCCCTTGCCGCTGCCTCCTCCTAATTCTCCCACCCAGATTATTTCTCCCAATGCGCGCAATTGCCCACAGCCCCACCTCAGTGGTCAGAAAAAGTAGTAAAATGGTCGCGTGTGGTGTGTGTGTGTGTGTGTGTGTGTGTGTGTGTGTGAGAGAGAGAGAGAGAGAGAGAGAGAGAGAGAGAGAGAGAGAGAGCTGTGCTTACGTAATTGTGAATCTCTCTCTCTCTCTCTCTCTCTCTCTCTCTCTCTCTCTGTGTGTGTGTGTGTGTGTGTGTGTGTGTGTGTGTGTGTGTGTTGTCTACTTTAGAAGAAGACCTTTTGCCTGAAAGCTCACATGTTTAGCAGTCTTTTTTTTTTTGTTGTGCATATTTGTAACTCAACATCTCCCCTATATGATGAGTAGTAGTCTATCCTTTTCATAATACTGTCACTACAGTCTAGCTTGGTATTTTTTTAACAGATGAAGCATTGAAATTACGATGAAATGAATACCCCTAGCTGCATACAGGCATTGATATAAGTCAATGGGGACAGTTGAAAATGTGTGCCCTGACTGGGACTCGAGCCTGGGATCTCCTGCTTACATGGCAGACACTCTATCCATCTGAGCACCGAGGACACAGAGGATAGTGCGATTGCAGGGACTTATCTCTGGCATGCCTCCCGTGAGACCCACATTCTCAACTTATTGTTCCGCACTATGTTCATAGTGCCCCTGCCCATTTCATTCTTACAAGCTGCATGGTCACTGATGGTATCTGTCCTTTCGGACCTGTCCAAAAGGACAGATACCATCTTCATACATATAAACAAAGCATTTGCTAGTATTCAAGGTATTTATTTGCATTTTAAAAACCATTGTTTCCTCAAATATATTAATTTTGGCTCTCTTCGTGAATGTTAGTCCAGCTTTCAGTTGAATTGACCTCCATCTCCAAAACAATTTTGCTTTAACACTGACTCATATGCATTGTGTCAGAGTGTGTATATTATCTGACTCATTCTCAGGTGGAAAACAGACTTTTCTGTTGATTTCTATGACTACCCAATCAGTTTGCAAAAGCGTCAGTCATATAAAGTTCTAAAGCGCTGCTTTTTAAGTGTGCACCAACTTTATTACAAAACCCTCACAAATTCTCTACTGTGTTCCTACACAAAATAAACTTGCAAAAAGTGTACCTGGTTTGAAAGTATGAGATTATTTTTTTGAATAAGGTTTTTTTAATAATAATTAAAATACTGTAAATATCATTAAAACATATTTTTGTCAATATTGTACATATTTGTATCTACTTTGTACATAATTTCCATGGTTGAAACGTTTGTCATAACACTCAGCGAGTTTTGAATTTCGAGGCCAAACAAATGTGAATCCATTAACTGCAGTTTTCACTTCTTCATCGTTATTGAACTGTTGGTCAGCAAGGAAGTCCTTTAAGTACAAAAACAAGTGAAAATCACTGGTGCAAGGTCTGTACTGTAAGGTGGATGATCCAGTCGTTGCCATCGAAAATACAGCAACATGTGGCTCGCATTGTCACGATCATTGTCGCATCGGAACACAGTAAGCGACGGTGCTTGTTTTGTGTGGCATGCTGGAATTTCTTGGACTCTACAACTGACTTACAGATAATATCTCATAGTCATTGATGAGTCAATTTTCTTAAACATTATAAACTTCTACAGCTCAGCACAAGGGCGCCCCTATAATAGTTTGTAGGGCGGGGCATAGATCTGGTATTATGGAGTATTATTAATGTGACTTGTAAGTAGCTAAAAAAAGTTTCTGTCCCTTCCCTGTTAACTGTCTTTTGTATTATTTTCTTGAAAGAAAAATTGAGGGGGGGGGGGGGAGAGGGGGGGGGGCTAAGAAGCTCATAAGTTTCCTTGACACAAATGTACGAGGTGTGGCTGGAAAAAAACAGGACTAGTACTGGTGAAACAATAAAACGAATGCAATAAGGCTGAAAGTCACGTGGCCTGTCACGTGACTCTCGCTCCGCCTACTGCTCGAGTTTCATCTGCCTCCTGCACTCAGTCTGCCCGTGGCGTCTGTTTTAAGTAGTTGACGTTTTGTCTGTGCGTCGGAAAATGTTGAGTGTACAGAAAGAACAGCGTGTTAACATCAAATTTTGTTTCAAACTAGGAAAATCTGCAAGTGAAACGCTTGTAATGTTACAACAAGTGTACGGCGATGATTGTTTATCGTGAACACAAGTGTTTGAGTGGTTTAAACGATTTAAAGATGGCCGCGAAGACACCAGTGATGACACTCGCACTGGCAGACCATTGTCAGCAAAAACTGATGCAAACATTGAAAAAATCGGTAAACTTGTTCGACAAGATCGCCGTTTAACAATCAGAGCAGTGTCTGAGTTAACAGGAGTTGACAAGGAAAGTGTTAGGCAGATTCTTCATGAAAGTTTCAACATGAACAAAGTGTGTTCAAAAATGGTTCCAAAGTGTCTCACAATTGAACAGAAGGAACGCCGAAGAATGATTTGTTCCGACATCCTGGAAAACATTGAAAGTGATGCCACCTTCTTACAAAATGTTATTACTTGCGATGAATCATGGTTTTTTACTTACGATCCCGAAACTAAACGCCAATTGATGCATTGGAAAACTCCTGGTTCTCCACGACAAAAAAAAGCACGAATGTCAAAATCGAAATTCAAGGCAATGATGATTGTTTTTTTTGACATCAAAGGGATTGTGCACATTGATTGGGTACCAGAGGGACAAACAGTGAATCAGCATTACTACATTAGCATCCTGGCTACCCTACGTGAGCGAGTACGGAGAAAACGGAACGATTTGTGGAGAAAAAAGTCATGGATCCTTCACCAAGACAATGCCCCAGCTCACAGTGTGTTGTCAGTGAAGACGTTTTTGGCAAAACACAACATTCCCATCTTAGATCATCCACCCTACTCACCTGATTTGGCCCCCTGTGACTTTTTTCTTTTCCCTAAAGTCAAGTCAGCTTTGAAAGGAACTAGATTTGAGACTGTTGAAGCAGTAAAAGAAAAAGCGACGGAAGTAATGTATGGACTTACTGAAAATGATCTGCAGCATTGCTATGAACAGTGGAAAATTCGTATGGAGCGGTGTAGAGACCGAGGAGGAGAGTACATTGAAGGAGATAACATGAAATTGTAAATAATTGTAAATAAATGTTTTTTCCAGCATCAGTCCGGTTTTTTTCTAACCGGACCTCGTATAATACAGCAAAGAAACAAAGGAAGCGGAAGGTGAATTTATACATATGTGACAGTCATTTCATTTTGTGTTCTGTATCGGCAGTGATGGTAGTTGAGACTGAATGAAGTGACCAGATGAGGTGGCGCATTGGTTAGCACACTCAGGGTGTCTACAACCCGGGACAACCAGGAGATGTGGGAAAAACCCGGGAATTTTTTCATCTGGGAGAAAACCGGGATAAACTCGAGAATTTTTTGGAATTTTGGGAATTTTTTTGTTTTAGCTTTCAGTTAAATTTTTGTTATTTTGACTGGTAAGAAACAATACTCTAACAAAGGATATTATGTATCTCACTACTATAGAATAATACTGCAGCAATAAAACATGAACGAGAGAAAAAAAAAAACAAAAATAAAACTTAAGCTGCAAAGGAAATGTGCCGTATACAACAACTAAACACAGTGCTCATACAAGCGTCTGCCAACAGCAAAATGTGTTAAAGGCCTTAGGAAGACTGTTCAGTGCTTCATAACAACAATTTGCCTTCGTCTCTGATGAGAGTGACGTCACAACTGTTTACTTTTGATTTGTTTGAGCAGGGCGGTCTCATGTGCATGAGCAGTTGAGTCGTGCATGTGTAGTACCTTCTCCTGCTTCTGACTACATAAGTGTGACTGTTAGCTGTATAAGCAGCAGCTGCAGCAAAATGCTACCCGGAAAAATTTTACTGGCGCATGCAAGTTGCCAGATTCACTGGGGGCAAACTGGGGTATCTACCCCGGGTGGCAATTTGAGGGGAATGGGAGGGGGCCACCAAATTCATATTCTTGAGGAAAAAAACAGTGTTTCACAAAGCGCCTAGTATCCAGGGCACATTGGTCTGTCGATTATTCATATGATTTTGAAACGCACCCTTGTAGGTTTTTGAATATTTTAGAACATATTCTGAGTTTATTTCTGAATCAATCATAAGTTGAATTTTGAATGTGTGAATAGTGTACGTCATGCATCTGCCAGGGGAATCCCGTCGCATCTACAAATAAACTTTCCTGCAGACAGAAGGGGACGGGGCTATACAAGCTGAGCGGAATAAAGCCAAACGGGTAAATGACAATCGCTGTTTGTTTATGTGGTTGATTGTGTTTGTGAATGATCGGCGTTGTTATAATTACCAGCGAAATCCATAGTTTCAGACTACCAGAGTGGAAATAAACGACTAACAGGAATCATAGGTAAGAAAGATTATGTATTTTCTTCTTGGTGTACCCAAGAAAATTAAATGTTGATAGAAAATTTTTGGCCAGACTGCTACACTAGTAAGGACCAGTTGTACTGTACCCGGTAGCAGCTGCCTGAGTAGTGTGGAAAACGCATTGTATGAACACGTAATAACGCCTAACCGGAGAATAAATGCGGTATAACTAAACCGTTGATTGTGGCAGGGCTACCAAAGTTAACCGGAGAATAAGTTACAGAATTAGTGATGACAAGATTGTTTGGTAGAACGAGGAAGGAGAAGAAATGGTGACATCACACAAATTATGGAAGAATAACACGATTCCAAATTTATATAAAAATTTCATACTACTACTTTTTGATCTCGTGCTTGAGAAGCTGGAGCATATGAATGAAATGTGAAACTATTTCCAAACATAAAACTTTTTGCTTGTAGTAGGTCTGATAGGCATTTGATATTGGTACTTTGTGAATTATATTTTCTCGTGTTATAAAAATGACCATTTGTGCCAAAACAGTCTTGTTTATTTGGTGTGTGTTACAGTAGCTGCAATATTAGACAGGCCTATTTTGTTTTATCTAGCAGACAGTGACAAAATAGACGTAATAAGATTGAGAAACCATACAAGTCTTGGGTACTGTTTGTATTAACAGATTTTTCAGTGTTAGACAAAGACATTTCTTTTTTCATGTAGCAAAACATTTGACGATCTTTGATGAGGTAATAGATTCTTTCCCAGAAAGGAAAGCATGCCATGTAAAGCTGTAACAAGGTTGGAGAGAAAAAATACTAGGACTTACGGACTGAAGAGATGTGTACTGTCTTGCTTGTCTCTTCTACTGGTTTCATGTATCTTATATTTAATTTTATGTCACACAAAAAAGCAAGTTATTAGCTATAGGCAATAAAGAATGCAAATTTTCTGAAGAGTTCTTGTTCTCCTGGTTACAAATTATCCCATCCAATATTGACTGCAAGTTGTTGTTGTGTTTTTTTTTCCCCCCCTCCTGATGCACAGAGCAATCTGAGTTAGAGTTGGAAAGTGGGTAATCTCCACGTGACCGGCATTTACGTTTAGTGATTTTGCTGTTTCCTCTTCATTTATTGCTGTCACGTCAAGTGAAAACAAAATGGATTTATATGGCCAGGAGCTATCATGTGATTTAAAATACACTGACATGAGTACAGAAGGCTAAAATATCTTATTAGTTTCAGATTTTATTTTATTTTATTTCCACCTTTCTGACAGTCAAGTATTAATCGCCTTGCAGAACAATGAAGTTATTTTTGTCGATTTGCTAAAGAAATTTGGCTTTTATTAATCTTTTCCGATGAGGCAGTAAATTTATTTGAAACAAAGTGTTTCATTCCACACTATTGGCTAGTTTCAACTGTTCGCTGCATTTCAAAAGTGCGTGTTTTCATCTTCTAGCATGTATGGCATTATGCCATAATGAAGAACCAAACATTAGATAATACAGCACTGGTACTCCAAGAAAATTTACATCCGAATCTGCACATACGAATGTGCACTTTAATCCGAATTACACGTTTTAGTATGGTGCACGAAATTCCGATTCTCATGGAGTATCCTCTGATGTCTTGTTTCTTTCATGACATAATGTAAGATCTTTTAATGTCTTACACCTACGAACATACACGCTTCCAGCATCCTAGTAGCTGCGCAAGCGCGGTGACACCTGTTATCTGGCACTCTCTGGCAAGTACTGAAACGAAACTACTTCTAACAGGTCATGGGAAAATATTGTGAATGGTTATTTGAAAAGTGTTAATTTACTTTTGTGTGTGAGAATGTACAATGAATTTCTTAAATCACAGAGCGTTTGATTCTCATTTAAAAATCAAGTCTTTGAGTACAGACATTTAGAAAAATTTTGAGCCCAGAAGATCAAGACATTTATGTCTTTATTAAAAAATTTACTGGCACATTTGTGGGCTGTATCTTAAAGTGTAACATGTGCAAAAAAAGATCAACATTATATGTGAAAGCTTAGCTTCTCTTGCAGCTTATTAATCTTCGAGACCAAGATAATATATGAAAGCTCTGCTTTTCTTGTAGTAACAGTATATATAATAATTTAAACCATTAACATTTCCTATTTGTGTGCACGCCCTACTTAACAGTGATAACGCTATTGGCTGACTACATCACGTGTCCTATGCTCGAATATCCTGTGTCATCGGCTGGCGAGATCACGTGACATGAGCTATGACTGGCTACAAATCGCATTGCAATCTTGATTTCAATGCTTCAGAAAGTAACATGAGGCATTTGGTAGAATTTAAATTTAGACTTTCATGATACGAAAGTATGCAGCGTACATGTTGCTGCACATCAAAGATCTTTCCAAAACGTGTTCTTTTGTTTACTGAGTTAGGTTTTCTAAAGAGCCGAGAAGTACTACACCAGTGTATAAAACCATAACCATTCAATGGACTGATAAGTTTTACAGTTCTAAGGAAAAGTATACTGTCACTTAACATGGAAAAAGTGTATCTTCACCCGGTAGAAAGCGTAATTTTGACTGGGAAATCTGGGAATTTTTTTTCTTGTCCACGTATACACCCTGACACTAGACTTCAGGAGGACAACGGTTCAATTCCGTGTCAGGCCACTCTGGTTTAGGTTTTCCGTGGTTTCAGGCAAATGCTGGGATGGTTCTTTTGAAAGGTCAAGGCCGACTTCCTTCCCCATCGTTCCCTAATCTGATGAGATCGATGATCTTGCTGTTTGGTCTCCTCCCCAAATCAACACAACCCCAACTGAGTGGAGTGTCACACTTGGCAAGGGCGAGACTCCTACTCTGGAGATCGGGCCTTAAATCCTTTAGTGTCCTGAGTGGTAGGCTGCATGCAACAAATTATAAGTTTTCAAGTAGCATGCCAGTGATACTTTATTAATACAGCCAATAAAGAAACAAGTTCAACATAATGTACATTCTAATTGATAGAACTGAAAAGGAACTTCCTGGATGAACATAACAAAGCCAGAGTCTGACGCAGTGTGGGTTGTAACAATGTAGTGATGTGTTTCGTAACAGTAGTCCCTTGTGATATAGGTCATGAAGGTAATGACTAAGTACAGGTTCACATGGAAGAATACCAGCTCTTGGTGCACAGAAACCAGGGAAGCACAGCATTGGAGGTGATGAAGACTCCTAAGGGTGATGGTTGACTGATCAATGCAGATGCTGTTGCGTCTCATCCACCGATTGCCACTGATATATCAAATCCAGGCAAGGCCAGCATCCAAGGAGGTGAAGGCTCTGAGGTTGACAGCTGGAAGATCGATAAGGTGCAGCTAGTGTGAACTCTGATTGACGAGCTGCTAGGTGTGGCCAGTGTAGCCTGGAGTGTGAGCTTGTGTTGCATGCTTTTGGTCAAGCAGTGTCTTAAATAGGCAGCAGGTGGAAGGATATCCACACAGTTCTTGGCGCTCACGTGACACGCAGATGTGCCGTTGTCGTTGATTCATGCACTGCTTATGGATGAGGTTGGTACGTTTTATGGTGGGTGTGATAGGTTGGCATGTCAAGAGGATTGCTTGTATATGCTGGGGGGGTGTATGTTGCGCAACACACATTGTATTTGCATTGCTCGGGCGCATGTACCATCTCTGGTGAGGGAGCACCTAGAGCAAGACTACCATTGGTTACAGGTGTTGTGCCAGAGGCTGGTGTATGCCCAAGTATGTGGCAAATCCATATTCAAATGAATACCAAGATGATTCTCTGAACAGAAACAAAGTAGATTTCCTTGTGGATCATCATTAAACTAAGGTACTGTCCCTTCTCTGATGTCAACACTGTTGTTGGGATTTTAAACACTAGTATTTCTCTAAGAGTGAATTATCTTTGAAAAGTCTTTTTATGTAGCTTTTCTGCTATTCCAGCAAACACCTAGAAACCTCTTGTGTATGTAACATGCCAGGAAAGCCTAAGATCATTATTCAGTTTGTTCAGAAAACTACTGAGGGGTTATGCGACGAAGCAAGCCAGGATAATTTTACTTTCCCTCTTGTTTTGCCATCTGCCTCCTAATTAATTTTTTAACTTCTGACTAATTACCATTAACATACGTGAGTATAATCTGCATTTTCATAAAAGACAAAGGTTGGCCCTTAGTCTTAAAGAATATAACACCAGATCTAATTTTGTGTATAGTTTTATGTATGTAATTGATTTTCTAATTTATTTTGACTATGCCTAGTTTGTGTATTTTGTTATAGGGTGAAATCTATAATTGTTTCATAAATTAAATTCTATTGTGGATGTATAAACAAATATAAATTCTATAATAATTAGAAATGTTTGGAAGACGAAACAATAGCAGTCTTTATTTAAACAAATAATTCGGCTTAACTCCTGTAGTAGAAGCAGCTATTAAAAAGAACAAATTTTTCAATGTATTCAGTTAATTTAATTAGTTAAGTTTTAATTCTAATTCCTGTAAATTTAACTTTGAACAATGTGTAGTTTCAGTACCTATTATTGTGAGGCTATATAAGGGCCCAATTTTTGGTTCCGAGACAGTCAGTCCAATGCCGAGTTTCAGACGAGAAACGTGCTTGTTAGAGCAACAACAATGCATCAACGTAACTGTGAAATAAGTGTACCACAATTAGGCCATGTGTTAAAACAATGACAGTGTCTGTTCCATATGTACACGATTATTCTGAAAGAACTGTGAATTATGTGGTTATGTTTTTTAACTGCTCGTAGATGTTCAACAGTAAATTATTGTAGCAGTATGTGGATGTTCGCCTGCAACCAATTAATGAGGCTTATCAAAAGTTAAACAATAGTGCAAGGGCTATATAACTGTGTGTTAATTGGAGGGTTGTGAACAGTGAAAGTAAAGTACTGTGAAATGCAAATTTGCACGTACTGGCTGCATCATTTAAAGTAATCAGTGTTGTACTTCCACACACCATTTTTCAGCCAGTGTAGCAACACAGTAAGTTGACACCGAGGACAACAAACGAAGAAATAAAGGAGGCGAACTGTCACATTTAGGCTAGGAAAACCCCCTCTCCCCTGCCCACACCCTTTCCCTTCTCACAGTTCAGATACTGTCTTCCATTGATCACTAAAGACAATGATATGAGCCTGGTTGTATTACTGTAATGTCCCTACAAAAATGCAATTCATTAAGAGGGTGCGTGAAGATGATGGATTTTTGGTCATTGAAGAGGAGAAATGGTGACAGTTTTCTTTGTACGAGGAGAAGGTTGAAATCACTAGTGTTTATTTCATGAAAAAGTCACTGAAAGTCACAGGAAAGAGAGGTGTCTAACAGTACTTGTGGCAATTCACAGAGCACTGAGCTATCGGGCAACATTAAAACTCATTCTTCCAAATATGAAATCTCAAACTTGCCTATTTTGCGTCCAACTGATGTTTTAATAGTGCCACTGGTGACATGTAGACTAATTTAGGCAGACGTGACAGGTTCTTTAGTTTTGAAGATAGGGCTAATATTTCACGGACTGCATGATTTCTGTGGACATATTGTTCTTATATGTTGGCATTTTGGTGTATATAACTTTTTCCCCTTTGTTGAACTCAATATATTTGTTATACAAGTGATAATCTTCTCAGGTACACATCATGTCATGATAATGAGTACACTGCAATTGGGAAAAAGTGTGGTGGAAGCAAATGCAAAGAATGGAGAAGAAAGCTTGTCTGTTGATAGGCTCTCTTTCATACAAAGAAAAAAAAGGCACCTCTTTATAATGTATTTTTTTGTTTGTACTTCCTTATGATCTATTTCCCAGATTCAAATTTATTTTAATATCCTATCTTCAGTTTTGTACTCTGTTCAACCTGTCCAAAGGTGATATTTGATTACTTCACAAATTCCTGCTTCACTTAAAGATACTGTTCTGACTAATGCCAAAATTAATTGATACTTGAAACAAGGACAGTACCTAAGTACAAGTTTCATATAATAAGCAGAGAGGAAAGATAGGAAACAGAAAAAAATGGTTTGTAATGGTGCACTGTACTGTATGGCATCTCGCTTCTTCAACCTTTTCTGAAAAAGGAACCACTCAGAATTTCGAAAAGCAAGAGATTCAGGTGTACTTTAAATTAATGTGCTGCCAACTTTTTAAATATTCAGTATGCATATGTTGGAGATTAAATGGTTCTTGCGATATTTGCAGGTCTTACCAGTACTGAAATTAGTAAAAACTTTCCTTGATGAGAACCCACTTTCTTGCTGTTATGATGAGGTATCTTCCATAAAGAAAAGCTTGTCTGCAGCAGATGAATTAAAGCTGAAGCAAAAGACCTCATCTATCCATTTAAAATTGTGTGAGGGGAAGTACTTCTTAAAAACAAGAATAGTAATTCCAGAAAATTATCCTGAAGCTGCAGTTGTGTAAGTAAAGTGATGTGAAAAGCTTATTTTTATTATGTACTCCTTAAATATATTGTATTATACCTGAGCAAGACAGAAAAGGTGTATACCTCAAGGAAATTATCTGATGGTCATCATGATTCCTGGTAACTAAGAGTAAAAATTCATCTTGAAGATGCATGTCATGGTCAAAGACATTCTGAAAAAACACTCATTTTTATTTCCACTTCTGTTGACACATTATAGTAATTATCTCCTAACCTTATAAATAGGTTTCAGAATTTTAAGAATGTGGTTTACTTTTTAGTACTTCTATTGGCTTTTCTCAAAGCTAATAAATAAAAACACACATGCTTTTCCTAAAAGTGTTTGAACCAAATCTTTGAGGATGTTAAGTCTTGTTCTCTTGTCCTACTTTGCCTAACTCTATGGTTTCTTTCAAGATAGCACCCCATGAATAGAGTGATCAGAGACTTTATTATCTCATGTGCAAATTCAAGGGACAGTGTAATTCAACTACAATAATGGGAAATTCAGAACTGAAACAAGAGTGAGGTGAGGAGATTCCATATGACCGAAACTACTGTCAGCATTAAGCTGTGCCAGTGACATTGTACAGTGCCACTACAGTATAGTTGGTTGGGTTAATGTAGCCATGCTGGTGTTCTGCCTTGTGTGTGTGCTGTTGTAATTGGGTAGGTATACATCACAAAACATTGAGAAGCAGATGTTGGCTGTTCATCATAATGCGTGCAAAATTGATGAAGATGATGATGACAATGACAATGATGATGATGATGATGATGATGATGATGATGACAAAAGTGCAGTACAAGATAATATAGAGGTGCAAATGAAATTATAAAAAAAATCTTTTGTTACAAATTTTGATTTTGTCAACAGAAATTATAGAGAAGGTGTGATTGTGGAAGTAATAGTGAAGAACAAAATATTTGTTCTGAGTCCATTTGTTAGTAAGAAGGTATGTAGGATATGAAGCCAGAAAAAAATTATGAGTTACATCTGAGATTGAATGTGTTATATCAGAGAAATTATGCTGGATGACTGTATTTTAAACTAGTTCATAGTCTTTGATAACCAGAAAGAAACAAGTAAAGACAATCATGTACCACATAGTTATGAGATTGTTGGCTTCTGGACACCTAAAAGTAAGTTGAACTGTAGATCAGTGTTTGGGCTTTTATTATTCTTCAGCCACTTTTGGTTTTTTCTCTGGTATGATTGAAAAGTCAGACATTAACCTGTAAATACAGGGTGATTCAAAAAGAATACCACAACTTTAAAAAATGTGTATTTAATGAAAGAAACATAATATAACCTTCTGTTATACATCATTACAAAGAGTATTTAAAAAGGTTTTTTTTCACTCAAAAACAAGTTCAGAGATGTTCAATATGGCCCCCTCCAGACACACGAGCAATATCAACCCGATACTCCAACTCGTTCCACACTCTCTGTAGCATATCAGGCGTAACAGTTTGGATAGCTGCTGTTATTTCTCATTTCAGATCATCAATGGTGGCTGGGAGAGGTGGCCGAAACACCATATCCTTAACATACCCCCATAAGAAAAAATCGCAGGGGGTAAGATCAGGGCTTCTTGGAGGCCAGTGATGACGTGCTCTGTCACGGGCTGCCTGGCGGCCGATCCATCACCTCGGGTAGTTGACGTTCAGGTAGTTACGGACAGATAAGTGCCAATGTGGTGGCGCTCCATCCTGCTGAAATATGAATTGTTGTGCTTCTTGTTCGAGCTGAGGGAACAGCCAATTCTCTAACATCTCCAGATACTGTAGTCCAGTTACAGTAGCACCTTCGAAGAAAAAGGGACCATAAACTTTATTGGCTGAAATGGCGAACAAATGTACAACTAAATGAAACTTTATAGCTCCCTTAATTCGCCGACAGATAGTGCTTAGCTCTGCCTTTTGGGGCGTGTGGTATTCTTTTTGAATCACCCCATATTGTCTAGACTTTTGTGTGGCATGCCACTATGAAGTTGTGAGTGGTTACAAATAAATTGTCTGTATCAGTAGCATCCAGTATCCATTCACTGAGGATCCTATGGCACAAAAAGCAAGGATATGTCTACTTCTTTAACTACTTACTCAATTTGTACTACCTGTTTTACCAGCATTATTTATTCTGAATTACAGATGTGTGAAATACCTCCTTAGCACTCATTTCCCTGTGCTCATGCACTGACCTTGATCCTGGCTTGCAGTTGTTTGACTGTGCTTGCCACTCCTCCCCCCCCCCCCCCCCACCACCACCACCACCACCACCACCACCACCACCACCAAGTTTTCTTGCACAACTATCTCTGTCCCTCTTTGTCTTTGTTGTCTTTGCTAGCACATGTTTCCCATTGTAACATTTTCTTCTTCTTCTTCTTCTTCTTTTATTATTATTATTATTATTATTATTATTATTATCATAAACTTCTTTTTATGTGCCTTCCTTTCCCACTATTTACAACTTTTTCTGTGGCTAATATTTCCATATGGATTCATGAATCTATTTTGAATTAGAAGTTTACTCTTTGACATGTGTCAGCAGATATTGTTACTGTGTGATTTCACTCCCTGTTACTGTACACTGTTGCTTTGGACTCTTTATGCAGCCTGCATCTGTTTTGAATGATAGCTTTCATACATATTTCATCTATTCTTGTTCCTTTTCTCCTGTCTCCAAACTTCTTATTTTGCTTGACAAATGAATTGCTTGAAAAGCTCTATAAGCTAGGAAATCAGTATGCTATTTTTCATTTGCTTATGTATTTTCTTGACTTAAGCTTAAATTTCTAACAGTCTTGATTGAACTGGTCATCACCAAGAAACAATTTATTTGTAACCACACATAATTTAGTAATTGATGATAAGGGCTCTCCAGATTTTTATATGTGGCAATTACTAAATTATGAGCAGTTACAAATAAATTGTTTCTCGATGATGATGACGATGACGATGATGATGACGATGACGATCAGTTTGTCAAAACTCATGTCAGCATCTCTTGGTGTTACATAACAGTGACTTCTTTCAACAAATCCAAGCAAGGGAAAATTTCCATCCATTGAACAACACTGACCAGTGGTCAGCTCTTCAGTAAGACTGTCCTCTTCATAGAAAGATGGACACTACACATATCAGACTTAAATAATAGCACGGCTCTCAGTCACTTCAGGTTTTGCAGGGTTATTGTGAGATCAGTGTTGAGATTATGCATGCTGAGTACGAATTGGGTGTGAAAGTCATGGTGCCTCATTATTGATGAACTGTCATTTAAAACTACCACCTCAGTGAAATGAATGTGATGTTCTCACTGCCATGCATTTGAGGGAGGTGACGATGGCATGAACACAGTTGTGGACTGGTGTGCTCCCAGTCCTGGCCTGCTCATCCGCTTCCTACCTCCAGCTATAGTCCAATTAGATCGTACAGTTTTCCTGCTGCCTCTTGTCAATGTTCATTTTGTAGCTAAAATAATGTTCAAATTCATCTGTGGCTTTCATGTGTTGAATGTACTTGTATGTAATATGTTATAGATCAGAGTGAGTACACAGTCATGAGACACACTTCTGTCTTCTTCTCCTCCTCATCATCATAATCATCGTCCTCCCCCTTCGTGAGAAGGTAAATTGGGGAGCTGTTTATACTGAACAGTTAGACATAGCTTACTGCGAATCACATGTCAAACAAGGCAAGCTATTGTACAGTTGTAGAGCAGGCTGGAAATCTGATAGTGGGAATTTCCTGATCCTGAGATGTTAATGAATTGTCTCTGGTCACAAGGAAGTTGACCAGTATAAGATGTATTTATCTATCACATATAAGCACTATTAAAGACACTTATAAACTGAGAGTGTCAGTTAGCAGAGGATGCTGGAATGAATTGGAAGAATAGTAAATAAAATATGTAGATAAAAACTTTTACAACAAAAAGTGGGATGCCAAACTAAGACACTAAAATACTATGGTCAGAGCAGAATGCTTAATTCCAATCAAAGCATCTCGATGAACTCCGAGCTAGAGAAGTTGGCTATTCTGAAAAGGAAATTATGGGTGCAGTCGAGGCTGAGGATGGCAGAAAAGTTCAGAACAACAAAGAAATCTGTCAGAATGCTAAGAGAATTAGGAGACAATGAGGAAAATTAGGCTGTTATATGTTGGACTATTATACAGATAGACAAAAATATACTTTCCAATCACATATTCGATTACCTTCAGAATAAGATGATCACCGTGACATAAATTGAGGAAGCTTGGAAAGATGTTGAGAGGACCAACATCTTGGAAGACTTCATGTTAGAATGGGACATTGTTTTGAAACAGAATACAGTGTTTCGAAGGGTTTAAAGTTGAAACAAGAAGTATGAAGACTGTAAGAACACAGACGGAAGAACAGAAGCAACAGCATAACAACCATATGAAAAAGTATTGAGAACAGAGGAAATCCAAGACAAAGGGAACAAAACGAAGCTGTAGATATCAGGCAACTTGTTTTTATCTCTCCATCTGATAGCCTTTTCTTTTCATTCACTCACACATTGTGTTTCAAAAGTTTCATCATGAAGGACAGCCTTAGACGTGTGGAAAGAGTGAAGTTATATATTAAATATCAGAAGCAGCCACTGTAGATTACTCCTGTTAAGTATACAAACAAACAGTTATGACAAGTGCTAATGTATTTACATTGATAGTCATTGAAATTACATCTAGATTATTTTATATGTATAAATTTGTATTAGGAGAAAAAACAGCTCATATGTTGCTCTGTTTTTGTGAACTATTCTGTGAAATTATGGAAAGAGGGGGTTCCCCCCCGCCCCCCCCCCCCCCCCCCTCTCTCTCTCTCTCTCTCTCTCTCTCTCTCTCTCTCTCTCTCGTTTGCCTGATGTCTGTTGGCTACCTGTTAGACTTTTTCTTATCAGAATATAAAACTCCATTCAGAACCATAGATGGGAGGCATATGTAGGCTGTAAGGAAGTTATTTCTATTTCTAGTATTGTGGTTGTGAATTGTACAGCTCATGCTGAATCAACTCTTCTTATTAACCGTAAACAACATAATGGATCAAATGTATTGGCACATGAGTGTAAGAATCACAGCATTCCTGTTGAAACTTCTGCAAGGTGTTCAGTTATCAAATTTTCATAATATTCTTAGACACAGCACTGGCAATTCATATATGTTTGACGTAGTTTCACCACCCCAGAGGAGTATAATGTGGGACAATATTGAATGCAAATTATGTCAGCAATCCCACAATGAGAGAGCTATCTAATTGCAAAATAGGCATAACTGCATGTTTTAGTTAGTGTAAACCCCAAGCTGGTGCCAGCTCAGTTTATTAATCATCTGGATGCCTAGGAATTTCACACAATAAGTTATATCCAACGTGGCCCATTTATATCTACTCATGATACCTAATAGTCATTTTTATTTGTTTGGACTGGCATAATATGAGATTTTGTAAGATCAAGAGTTGAATTATTTGCTGTAAACCATTTATGAACTGGTTCTGCTGCTCTTCTGGCTATGTGTGGTATGGATGCTTTTGGCTCATTATCAGTATACTTGTATCATCCATTCTTGAAGATTCTTATCTATTGGTAAGTCATTTATGTGGATCAAGAACAGGAATGGGCCAAGCACCAAACCTTGAAGGACGATATATTTAATGTTTTTCCCATTCCGGATTTAGTCTGTAAAAGTAAACTTACATTTGTTAATGTATATTCACTGGTGATGAGGTTAAATCTATGCATGGGAGAGGGGTGCATCTAACAGCATAGCATTTTAATTTCCCTAGAAGGGTAAACGGAGTCACATATTTCCCTGGAGATAATACGGGTCAAAACTAGAAAAAAATCATATAAATGTTCATCTGGAAATAAATGCTTGTTGAGATATGGGACATTCTGTCCTTAATAGTCATGTGTCTGTTAACACAACAAGAGGTGCTCAGTGTAGTTACCTTTCATTTTTACACATCCTGCATGTTGTCAATGGGTGTTGATGTTTGTTGTTTACACTCATTGGAATCATTTATCTTCTGATGTCTGCACTACCTCAAAATGATATGTATAGAGTGGCTTATGAAGGAAACAGTTGAAAGTGCCTTATCTGACAACAGTATCAGATACAGAGGACTATGTGTGGCCAAACACAACCAATAAGATGTGAGGTATGAATGTCAACAAGAAGTCAGCCTCTATCGACATCTACTTCTATGTAGATACTCTACAATCCAATATACGTCATGTGGCGGAGAGTATCCTGTACCACTACCAGTCATTTCCTGTCCTGTTCCACTCACAAATAGAGCTAGGGCAAAAGATTGTCTATACACCTGCATATGAGCCCTGATTTCTCGTATGTTATCTTCATGGTCCTTATGTGCAATGTATGTTGGAGGCAGTAGAACTGTTCTGCAGTCAGCTTCAAATGTTGGTTCTCAAAATTTTCTTAGTAGTATTCCTTGAAAATAATATCACTTCTCCTCTAGGGACTCGCATTTGAATTTCTGAAGCATGTCCATAACACTTATGTGTTGTTTGAGCTTACTAGTAACAAATCTAGCAACCCTTCTCTGAATTAATTTGATGTCTTCCTTCAATCTGCTCTGGTGCATATCCCAGACACTGGAGCAGCACTCAAGAATAGGTCACACTAGCATCCTATATGTGGTCTCCTTTACAGATAAACCACACTTTTCTAGTACTTTCACCAATAAACCAAAATATAGTATTTGCCTTCCCTACCACAATCCCCACATGCTCATTCCATTTCATATCACTTTGCAACATTACACCCAGATATTTAAATGATGTGACTGTGTCAAGCAGGACACTGCTAATGCTGTATTCGAACATTATCAGTTTGTTTATCCTACTCATCCGCATTAACAGGCGCGGCTCGTAATTAAAGGCTCTGAGGCGGAGCCGCCCCAAAATATATGTTAAAGTAAATTTCGCAAGAACGTATTACATAATTTAAATTATCAGGACGAATTTCGTATATTTCCCATTCCGATTAAAATAACGACGTTCAACGTTTTTGGAACTGTTTGTATCGATGAATGTTTTCCGAACGGTTAGTAGTGTTTAGGCTGCGCCTTGGAAAGTCCGTAAGCTGCGTGTATTAGCGGTTTAGGGGCGTGGCTTCTACATAGCATTGCTCGTTATGGGCGATCCGAAGGCTCAGAGCTTGCAGCCTAAGGGTGTTATACCAACCACCACACGTTTTTCACGTTCCACTATCTATGTAATAAAGGAATGTAGAGTGGCCGAAACTTCGCTATCCAATATCTGTCTCTGCACATCTCTACTACGCCTCGATGCGTCATTAATCGACGTTTAGTATTTTTGTTTTGATAATGTTTTACATAGTAGTTTTGTTTCTGCCATTGGCTATTGTATCCACATTTAGAGTAAGTTTGCAAATATCCCGCCAGAGTGCACTAGACTACAGTAACATAACAGTACTGCCATCTAGCGAGAGTTTCGTAAGTGATTAGAGGACAAAGCGCGCGAAATTTGTCCCGTTACTTTATTTTCCGTGCTTGCTGATGCTGACTGCTTTTGTTGACACCGTGTGATATTAGCAAGTTTCTATTTCGGAGTGTATTTTGCAAGATTTTAGTGAGTTTTACTTCCTTGTGAATATCTGCGAATTACGGCGAGTGTGAAACCAGCGCAACATGAATTCAGTGTGCAATTTAATAGGTAAAAGCTTGGAACACGGCCACAGGATGAAAGTGAAAGAACTTGGTGCAACCAGACCCGATCTAACGATCAATCAAGTACAGAAACAGTGTAAATCTAGGCAAGGATACAAACGCAGTTTTAATAGAGCAATGTACGATGCAGCTGAGTGGTTGTGTGGTTGTGAAGTGAAAAACGCATTTTTCTGTTTCACCTGTCTTCTTACAAATAGTACTGATAGTGCCTGGACTGAAACTCGTATCGCTGACTTAAAGAATTTTCACGCAAAGGTGAAAAAACATAATTCCAGCGAAAAACATTTAAATGGGTTCATTGAGTTTTCAATGCTAGGGAAAGTGGACATTATGTGCCAATTAGACAGTGCTTACCGCCGTAATATAAAGATATATAATGAAAATGTATCAAAAAATCGGTATATTCTGGGTAAACTGATAGACTGTATTAAATTTTGCGGCAAATTCGAGCTTGCCTTAAGGGGCCACTATGAAACAGAAGATTCCAAAAACCCAGGAATTTTTCGAGGATTAGTCAGTCTTATGGCAGAACTGGACTGCGTCTTGAAGCAGCACATTGAGAAATCAGAAAACCGTGTTTTCTTAGGCCTATCGAAGACAATTCAAAATGAACTCCTGGAATCAATTTATGAGGTGTGCCTTAATCTCATCAAGAGTGAACTGTCGAAGGCAAACTTTCTCGTAATAGAAGTTGATGAAACTACTGACTGTGCAAATTTGTCACAATTGGTCCTAATAATTCGCTATGAGCTACTGGGACAAATAAATGAAAGATTTATTTCCTTTGTACGCCCAAAAAGTCACAGTGCAGACGATGTAACTGCAGCTGTTCTCTGCGAGCTAGAGAAAATGAATGTACAAGAAACACCTGAAAAACTGATAGCTCAGTGTTACGACGGTGCTCCTGTTATGAGTGGCCATAAAAGTGGAGTTCAAACTAGAATTAGAGAAGTGTACAGGAATGCTCACTTTATTCACTGTTACGCCCATCAGTTAAATTTAATTGTTGAACGTTGTGTGACGGGCAATAAACAAGTGCGGATCTTCTTTAGCAACTTGGAAGGAATTTCCACCTTTTTTTCACGGCCTTCTAGCCGTACAGCCATTCTTGACGAAGTAGTGAAGAAGCGTATTCCTACCTGTCCTCAGTCCATCAGATGGAATTTTAAATCACGGAGCGTAACCACTGTGTACAAATACCAAAAGAAAATTGTTGAGTGCCTAGAAAGAATTATTGATGATGATGCCAGTGATTACAAGACAATAAACAAGGCCACGGGACTGAAGGGTTTCCTGCAAGACGAAGATTTCCTCTTCTGGTTAAATTTTTTTAATACAGTCATGCCTCACTGTGACATTCTCTTTAATCAACTGCAGCAGAGGAATATTGATGCAGTGAAAACTGTTGAATATGTTTCGCACTTTGCAGATTCTGTCCAGCAAGTTAGGGCCTCACTTGAAACTGACGATCTCTGGGAACAGGTAGAACCAACTGCAAAACGGGGACGTTTCACAGAATCAAGAATAGTGTGTGCACGAAACTTTTGCGACCTCATCACAACTCAGATCAGAGAACGATTCAGTTTCAGTGATCACTTATCGATTGCACAGCTGTTTGATCCATCGTTGTTTGCAAAACATCAAACTATTTTTCCGGAAAAAGAGTTTAAAATAGCTGTTAATTTGTTCAATTTACAGTCTTCTGATCTACGTCATGAGCTGAACGTGTTGTACAGCCGAAAAGATTTTATGAAGGCGTCAGGTGCTTTGACCTTGTTGAACTGTCTTTACGATAACAATCTGGCTAAAGCTTTTCCTGAAAGTGTAAAACTTCTGCAAATAATAGTAACATTCCCTATGACGACCGGCGAGGCAGAACGCTGCTTCTCGACGTTAAAGCGAGTGAAAACATTCATGCGCAACACTATGAATGAGGACAGACTTTGTGCGCTTGCAATGTGTTCCCTAGAAAAAGAATTATTGAATCGGCCAAATTTCAATGAAATGGTCATAGACCACTTTGCTGCGCAGAAGGGGAGACGAGCTGACTTCGTCTATAAACAAATGAATTGAGGTAAGCAAAAGTGCATTCATAATTGATAAGAGGTAATTCTTTATATTAAGTCCTACTTAGCCTATTAAGTGAAGTGGATAAAAAAGTGTAGTGTCATGTTTAGCCAGTCATAAACGTGATGACATTTTCCGAAACGAATCACTTTTGGTACCGGTACAGTGTGTTGCGCTACAGTGTCACATTTTGTGTACTTTAGCACAACAAACCGTACTAAAAATGACGTATTTTGGAGAGATCTTTAGTGCGCTATTTCATATAAATGCATATTTTCATAATACACAATAAATACGAACTGTTCGCTTCTCAAACATGCGAAATAATATGGCAGTTGCACGGATTGCTCATGCCACCCAATCACAGCACATGACTTGTGACGTCACGAAAACATTACAGTATCGTCATGCGAACTCGTAAACTTCGAGCTTTGGAGGTTAACCACAATAAACGCCTTACGTTTAGTACTGAAAACACCAAAAATATTAAGCAACCGCAAAGTTAACATTCATCGCATTAAAGATCTCTCCAAAACGCGTCTTTTCATATGATTTGCTGCAGTGTCAGAATATGTAATGATGACGTATAAAAACACTAACCAAAGATTTTAATTCGAAGTTAGCTTTTAATCATATTTAATACCTGATTATAGAAGATACAGTACGTAAAATTATGGGTAGAGAGTGATCTGCCACCCCCCTCCCCCTGTATTTTTAGTTGTTTATGTCAGACTAATCTGTAGTGTAACCCGAGGTCTATGTTGGCTCCAATCGATAAATGCCGCAGCCTTCCCCAATATAGAAACCACGAGCCGCGCCTGCGCATTAACTAATATTTTTACACATTTAGAGCTAGCTGGCATCCATCACACCTACTAGAAATTTTGTCCGAGTCATCTTGTACCATTCTACAGTCACTCAACTTCAACACTTTACCATACACCACAACATCATCAACAAACAACTATAAATTGCTGCCCACCCTGTTAGCCAAATCATTAATGTATGTTGAGAATAATAGTGGTCTTGACACACTGCCCGGGGGCACTCCTGACAATACCCTTGTTCTGGTGAACACTCACCGAGGACAACATTCTGGGTTCTACTACTTCAGAAGTCATTGAGCCAGTGACATATCTGTGACTCTATCTATTCCATATGCTTGTACCCTCTTTAACAGCCTGCAGTGGGGATGTGTCAAATGCTTTCCAGAAATCTAGTACATGGAAACTGCCTGTTGCCCTTCATCTATAGTTCACAGTGTATCACATGATAAAAGGGCAGGTTGAGCTTTGCATGATGCTGATTTGTGGACATAAGATTCTCGGTCTCAAAAAATGTATTATATTCAAACTGAGAATGTGTTCAAGGGTTCTGCAATCTATACCACTGAGTGCTGATCATTCTGAACACAAGTAAAATGGCCTGTATCTCAACAAGTGTTTGTTTCTCAGCATATATCTGTAGGGCTTTTCTTTGATTTTTAAGTACCAGTACTACTCTCCTGTAAGAACATTTGACTCTCTCTCTCTCTCTCTCTCTCTCTCTCTCTCTCTCTCTCTCTCTTTTAAAAGCAACTGGTGTTTCGATAGATATCAGAAATTTTTTTATATGCACACTGTACATAGAATCAATCTAAATAAATAATAATAATCTAGTTGTTTCATACAACACTGTGTCAGTGGAAAACATTGGTTTATTTCTTGTTACAGACTAAATAAAAAGTAGAAATTTATGAGCTCATTCCGCAGGAGAGTCCCATATTAGTGTAGTGTGATACTGGTCTCGTGGTGTCTTTTTATTGTTATCTATTGAATGAAGGAAGATGAACAGCGGTACAAACACAGGCTATGAAAGCTATAACTTTGAAGCTCTTCTGCTAAAAGTCTTGTACATGCCTGCCTTGTCTTATCCTGTGTGCCATGCTGTGCTGTCTGTTTACTGTTGTCAGACAATATGTCTTATCTTTCACTGATGGAGTTCTGGTCATTCATCGTGATTTGCTCTCCCTGTTAACAAATATTCTTAAGCAGTATGTTACATTAGAATAGTTTTGGAGTTTGGTATAAATTGGACATATGAAATGCCACTTTAAAAAAGATTTAGTTTTTAACGAGAAACAACTTTTTCTGTTGACAGTAGGCACTTCGTGAAACTTGATGTGCAGTATTTCTTTAGACTGAGTCCATCTACTCATGACAAAAAAATTGAATTGCAAATATCT
Organism: Schistocerca piceifrons; assembly: GCF_021461385.2. Lineage (NCBI taxonomy): Eukaryota > Metazoa > Arthropoda > Insecta > Orthoptera > Acrididae > Schistocerca > Schistocerca piceifrons. The sequence continues at coordinate 659,819,233 of NC_060140.1, forward strand.
AGCTAAACACCAAAGCAATTCTCATAGGGTACCCAGGATAAGAATGTGAACAAGACTGCTGCTATTTATGTGAACCAGTTGTTTTGTACATAATTATTAATTCAAATTGCTGAGTTGTTCTTAAATTGCCACTACCACTATGACATTAACTGTTTTAATTTTTCGGGTGTAATTCTACTTTCTTATGTAATTTTTCACATTTTTGCACCACCATGGATCCTTGCTCCTTCTATCTGCATCAATACAGAAAAGTTTCCTTATCTCTAGCCAGATCCCAGTCTCACATACTGTTCCTGCCTTGTTGCTTGGCTCATGAAATCCCCCCTAATGGCCTTACCATCAAATTACCCATCTCTGGTTGCCACCCCTCCTTCCACAATGACCTCCACCTGTTCAGATTCCGCTAATCCTTAGCCCTCACCAACACAGTCCTTCCATCTGCATCAGTACAGAAAAGGTTCCTTATCCCTAGCCAGATCCCAAATTAATTCAAATTGCTGAGTTGTTCTTAAATTGCCACTACCACTATGACATTAACTGTTTTAATTTTTCGGGTGTAATTCTACTTTCTTATGTAATTTTTCACATTTTTGCACCACCATGGATCCTTGCTCCTTCCATCTGCATCAATACAGAAAAGTTTCCTTATCTCTAGCCAGATCCCAGTCCCACATACTGTTCCTGCCTTGTTGCTTGGCTCATGAAATCCCCCCTAATGGCCTTACCATCAAATTACCCATCTCTGGTTGCCACCCCTCCTTCCACAATGACCTCCACCTGTTCAGATTCCGCTAATCCTTAGCCCTCACCAACACAGTCCTTCCATCTGCATCAGTACAGAAAAGGTTCCTTATCCCTAGCCAGATCCCAGTCGCACATACTGTTCCTACCTTGTTGCTTGGCTCATGAAATCCCCCCTAATGGCCTTACCATCAAATTACCCATCTCTGGTTGCCACCCCTCCTTCCACAATGTCCTCCACCTGTTCAGATTCCGCCAATCCTGAGCCCTCACCAACATAGTCCTGCAAAACCATATCAACCAAGCCCAATCCTCCATCTGCAAAATTCTGCTATGTAATCCCAAATTCCTGGAACCCATGAGACACATTGAAACTCTTGCCCTGCAGGAACTTGAGCAACATGCACAATGCCCCCTAAAAAAGTTCTCCATCCTGCTCACTTCCTACTCCCGCCTCAGAGTACCACTGTCCACCACTTCTACAACTACCTCCAAACCTCCCCCACGCCCCCTCATAGCTGACAAACCCTGTCTCGTAGACCTACTACACTTACCTCACCCTCCAAAACTCCTCTCACCACCACACAGAACCCAAAACCTAAACAGACCCGCAACACAGTCATGAACCTTTCCTCCAGAAGCCTTAGTCCCACAGAAATATCAGTCCTTTCCAAAGGTCTCACCTTTTGCCGCACTCCCAAATTCAACCATGCAGGACTAGTTAATGACCTTCTCTCTTTCTCCTGGTCCCTACAGTGGAAACACTTTTTCGCCACCAACCTGACCAGTCACACTCAACCAAAGACTAATATTGAACCTTGCCTAACTCAGTTCACTCCTTCATCCAACTGTGATCCACCGCCACTGCCTCCAAACCACCCCCTGTTAAATTTCCAGAATTTCTTATCCTCGAACCTTGCCTCACTATCGTTCCCCAAATCCCTCAACATGCATACTAACCTTACATCCGCAGAAAGAACCGCAGTCCATCATCTAAAAACTGATCCCGGTCTTATAATCCTACCTGCAGACAAAGGTTCCACCACTGTTGTTTTGAACCGCAAGGATTACGTGGCAGAAGGACTCCCTCAGCTGTCAGATACTTCCACCTACAAACCTTGCCACACTGACCCCATTCCAGCAATCCAGCAGGATCTACAGTCACTACTCAAATACTTGGGCCCACCCCAGAACCTCTCCCCAGAGTCCATCTCTCTGCTTACCCCTACCACTCCCCGCACTCCCACCTTCTACATGCTTCCTAAAGTCCATAAACCCAACCACCCAGGACTCCCCATTGTGGCCAGTTACTGTGCACCCACTGAGAGAATCTCTGCTCTCGTAGACCAACACCTTCAACCTATTACCCGGAACCTGTTTTCCTATATAAAAGATACCAACCATTTCCTCGACTGACTCTCCACAGTTCCTTTCCCTTTACCACACGGTGCCCTGCTCGTCACTATTGATGCCACCTCCCTGTACACTAACATTCCTAATGCCCACGGCCTTACTGCTATCGAACACTACCTTTCCAGACGCCCTATGGATTCCAAACCAACAACCTCCTTCCTAGTCTCCGTGACCAACTACATCCTCACCCGTAATTACTTCTCCTTTGAAGGCATTACCTACAAACAAATCCTCAGTACAGCTATGGGCACCTGCATGGCAGCATCCTATGCTAACCTATTCATGGGCCATCTAGAGGAATCCTTCCTGAAAACCCAGAATCCTAAACCCCTCACCTGGTTCAGATTCACTGATGACATCTTTGCTATCTGGATTGAAGGTGAGGACACTTTATTCACATTCCCCCAGAATCTCAACAACTTCTCCCCCATTTGCTTCACCTGGTTGTACTCAACCCAACAAGCCACCTTCCTAGATATTGACCTCCACCTCAGGGATGGCTACATCAGTACCTCCATCCATATCAAACGTACTAACCACCAGTAATACCTCCACTTCGACAGCTGCCACCCATTCCATACCAAGAAGTCCCTTCCGTATATCCTAGCCACCCGTGGTCGTCGCATCTGCAGTGATGAGCAGTCCTTCTCTAAATGTACCAAGGGTCTCACTGAAGCCTTCACTGACTGTAATTATCCCCCCATCCTTGTATAAAAACAAATCTCTCGTGCCTTATCTTTCCAGTCTCCCACCACCTCCCAAAGTCCCACAGTTCGGCCACAGAGGAGTATTCCCCTCATAACTCAGTACCATCCGGGACTGGAGCAACTGAATGACATTCTCTGCCATGGTTTCGATTACCTCTCGCCATGCCCTGAAATGAGAAATGTCCTACCCACTATCCTTCCCACCCCTCCTACCGTGGTATTCCGCCATCCACCAAACCTACAAAATATACTTGTCCATCCTTACACAACCCCTGCTCCCAATCCCTTACCTCATGGCTCATACCCCTGTAATAGACCTAGGTGCAAGACTTGTCCCATACATCCTCCTACCACCACCTACTCCAGTCCGGTTACTAATATCACCTATCCCATCAAAGGCAGGTCTACCTGTGAAACCAGTCATCTGATTTACAAGCTAAGCTGCAACCACTGTGCTGCATTCGATGTAGGCATGACAACCAACAAGCTGTCTGTCTGCATGAACGGGCACCGACAAACTGTGGCCAAAAACCAAGTGGATCACCCTGTCTGAACACGCTGCCAAACATGATACCCCTCATCTCAATGACTGCTTCACAGCCTGTACCATATGGATCTTTCCCACCAACACCAGCTTTTCTGAATTGCGCAGGTGGGAACTTTCCCTGCAATATATCCTACGTTCCCGTAACCCTCCTGGCCTCAACCTCCGTTAGTCACTGTCCTCAGCCACACCCAGTCTTTTAATTTCTTTTTATTTCTCTCCTTTCCGCTACTTACCCCTTCCCCCCTCTGCACCTTCTCTCCTGCCATCCATCTAAACTGCAACACTTCACTGTCCGCCACTCCCACCATACTATCACTCCCCTCCACACCCCAGCCTCCTCCTTACCCCCACCCAGTCGCCACTCCCATCATGCACTGGTGCTGCTGCTCACAGTGTAGTTTCAGGTCTCTGAGACTGCAAGTTGTGTGTGTGTGTGTGTGTGTGTGTGTGTGTGGGCGCGCGCGCGCGCTTGTGTGTGTGTGTGTGTGTCTATATATAATGGAAGGAAACATTCCACGTGGGAAAAATTATATATAAAAACAAAGATGAGGTGACTTACCGAACAAAAGCGCTGGCAGGTCGATAGACACACAAACAAACACAAACATACACACAAAATTCAAGCTTTCGCAACAAACTGTTGCCTCATCAGGAAAGAGGGAAGGAGAGGGGAAGACGAAAGGAAGTGGGTTTTAAGGGAGAGGGTAAGGAGTCATTCCAATCCCGGGAGCGGAAAGACTTACCTTAGGGGGGAAAAAAGGACAGGTATACACTCGCACACACGCACATATCCATCCACACATACAAACACAAGCAGACATATTTAAAGACAAAATATGTCTGCTTGTGTCTGTATGTGTGGATGGATATGTGCGTGTGTGCGAGTGTATACCTGTCCTTTTTTCCCCCTAAGGTAAGTCTTTCCGCTCCCGGGATTGGAATGACTCCTTACCCTCTCCCTTAAAACCCACTTCCTTTCGTCTTCCCCTCTCCTTCCCTCTTTCCTGATGAGGCAACAGTTTGTTGCGAAAGCTTGAATTTTGTGTGTATGTTTGTGTTTGTTTGTGTGTCTATCGACCTGCCAGCGCTTTTGTTCGGTAAGTCACCTCATCTTTGTTTTTATATATATATATATATATATATATATATATATATATATATATATATATATATATATATAGAGGGAAACATTCCACGTGGGAAAAATATATCTAAAAAGAAAGATGATGAAACTTACCAAACAAAAGCGCTGGCAGGTCGATAGACACACAAACAAACACAAACATACACACAAAATTCTAGCTTTCACAACCAATGGTTGCCTCGTCAGGAAAGAGGGAAGGAGAAGGAAAGACAAAAGGATATGGGTTTTAAGGGAGAGCTTGTGTCTGTGTATGTGTGGATGGATATGTGTGTGTGTGCGCGAGTGTATACCTGTCCTTTTTTCCCCCTAAGGTAAGTCTTTCCGCTCCCGGGATTGGAATGACTCCTTACCCTCTCCCTTAAAACCCATATCCTTTTGTCTTTCCTTCTCCTTCCCTCTTTCCTGTCGAGGCAACCATTGGTTGCGAAAGCTAGAATTTTGTGTGTATGTTTGTGTTTGTTAGTGTGTCTATCGACCTGCCAGCGCTTTTGTTTGGTAAGTTTCATCATCTTTCTTTTTAGATATATATATATATATATATATATATATATATATATATATATATACACACAGGGTGTTTCAAAAATGACCGGTATATTTGAAACGGCAATAAAAACTAAACGAGCAGCGATAGAAATACACCGTTTGTTGCAATATGCTTGGGACAACAGTACATTTTCAGGCAGACAAACTTTAGAAATTACAGTAGTTACAATTTTCAACAACAGATGGCGCTGCGGTCTGGGAAACTCTATAGTACAATATTTTCCACATATCCACCATGCGTAGCAATAATATGGCATAGTCTCTGAATGAAATTACCCGAAACCTTTGACAACGTGTCTGGCGGAATGGCTTCACATGCAGATGAGATGTACTGCTTCAGCTGTTCAATTGTTTCTGGATTCTGGCGGTACACCTGGTCTTTCAAGTGTTCCCACAGAAAGAAGTCATAGGGGCTCATGTCTGGCGAATAGGGAGGCCAATCCACGCCGCCTCCTGTATGTTTCGGATAGCCCAAAGCAATCACACGATCATCGAAATATTCATTCAGGAAATTAAAGACGTCAGCCGTGCGATGTGGCCGGGCACCATCTTGCATAAACCACGAGGTGTTCGCAGTGTCGTCTAAGGCAGTTTGTGCCGCCACAAATTCACGAAGAATGTCCAGATAGCGTGATGCAGTAATCGTTTCGGATCTGAAAAATGGGCCAATAATTCCTTTGGAAGAAATGGCGGCCCAGACCAGTACTTTTTGAGGATGCAGGGACGATGGGACTGCAACATGGGGCTTTTCAGTTCCCCATATGCGCCAGTTCTGTTTACTGACGATGCCGTCCAGGTAAAAATAAGCTTCGTCAGTAAACCAAATGCTGCCCACATGCATATCGCCGTCATCAATCCTGTGCACTATATCGTTAGCGAATGTCTCTCGTGCAGCAATGGTAGTGGCGCTGAGGGGTTGCCGCGTTTGAATTTTGTATGGATAGAGGGAAACATTCCATGTGGAAAAAATATATCTAAAAACAGATGATGTGACTTACCGAACGAAAGTGCTGGCAGGTCAATAGACACACAAACATACACACGAAATTCAAGCTTTCGCAACAAACTGTTGCCTCTTCAGGAAAGAGGGAAGGAGAGGGAAAGACGAAAGGATGTGGGTTTTAAGGGAGAGGGTAAGGAGTCATTCCAATCCCGGGAGCGGAAAGACTTACCTTAGGGGGAAAAAAGGACAGGTATACACTCGCGCACACACACACATATCCATCCGCACATACACAGACACAAGCAGACATTTGTAAAGGCAAAGAGTTTGGGTAGAGATGTCAGTCGAGGCGGAAGTACAGAAGCAAAGATGTTGTTGAAAGACAGGTGAGGTATGAGCGGCGGCAAATTGAAATTAGCGGAGATTGAGCCTGGTGGATAACGGGAAGAGAGGATATATTGAAGAGCAAGTTCCCATCTCCGGAGTTCAGATAGGTTGGTGTTAGTGGGAAGTATCCAGATAACCCGGACGGTGTAACACTGTGCCAAGATGTGCTGGCCGTGCACCAAGGCATGTTTAGCCACAGGGTGATCCTCATTACCAACAAACACTGTCTGCCTGTGTCCATTCATGCGAATGGACAGTTTGTTGCTGGTCATTCCCACATAGAATGCGTCACAGTGTAGGCAGGTCAGTTGGTAAATCACGTGGGTGCTTTCACACGTGGCTCTGCCTTTGATCGTGTACACCTTCCGGGTTACAGGACTGGAGTAAGTGATGGTGGGAGGGTGCATGGGACAGGTTTTACAGCGGGGGCGGTTACAAGGGTAGGAGCCAGAGGGTAGGGAAGGTGGTTTGGGGATTTCATAGGGATGAACTAAGAGGTTACGAAGGTTAGGTGGACGGCGGAAAGACACTCTTGGTGGAGTGGGGAGGATTTCATGAAGGATGGATCTCATTTCAGGGCAGGATTTGAGGAAGTCGTATCCCTGCTGGAGAGCCACATTCAGAGTCTGATCCAGTCCCGGAAAGTATCCTGTCACAAGTGGGGCACTTTTGGGGTTGTTCTGTGGGAGGTTCTGGGTTTGAGGAGATGAGGAAGTGGCTCTGGTTATTTGCTTCTGTACCAGGTCGGGAGGGTAGTTGCGGGATGCGAAAGCTGTTTTCAGGTTGTTGGTGTAATGGTTCAGGGATTCCGGACAGGAGCAGATTCGTTTGCCATGAAGACCTAAGCTGTAGGGAAGGGACCGTTTGATGTGGAATGGGTGGCAGCTGTCATAATGGAGGTACTGTTGCTTGTTGGTGGGTTTGATGTGGACGGACGTGTGAAGCTGGCCATTGGACAGGTGGAGGTCAATGTCAAGGAAAGTGGCATGGGATTTGGAGTAGGACCAGGTGAATCTGATGGAACCAAAGGAGTTGAGGTTGGAGAGGAAATTCTGGAGTTCTTCTTCATTGTGAGTCCAGATCATGAAGATGTCATCAATAAATCTGTACCAAACTTTGGGTTGTCAGTCCTGGGTAACCAAGAAGGCCCACCAGGATGGCCCCCTCGTACGCCAACCTATTCATGGGTCGCTTAGAGGAAGCCTTCTTGGTTTTATATATATATGTGTGTGTGTGTGTGTGTGTGTGTGTGTGTGTGTGTGTGTCTACTGCTGACAAAGGCCTTAATGGTTGAAAGCTAGGATTGTGTGAATCTTTTTATTGTGCCTTTTGCGACTCAGCATCTCTGCTATATGGTGAGTAGCAACTTTCCTTCTCTGGTATTGTAACTTTTTAATAATTGAAACAGTTATATATCTCTAGTTTTAATACATAGTTTTAATTTCCATAAATTGTTAGATTTAATTTGGAGAACATTATTCTTTATGAACTACTATTGATTGTAGCATTGTATCTCTTTCAGTTTTGAAGATGTTCAAAGTAATTTTCCCCCTGTGTTACATAAATACATGGGAGGGCAAGCAATGGAAATTGTACGTCAATGTGTGGAGCCACCTTTGCGAAAACTGTCAAAAGGTCCTCCATTCTCTCCCTCACCTTCACTTCAGAAAGCTGTCATCTTTCTTATCTCTACGGTCCATCAGCTACCAGGAGAGAAATGCCAGATATGTGGTGGGCAGTGCTTACCTCTTGAACCACAAGTAAGTAACATTAACATATTTTTATAAAAATTTGATAAGGGTGGCAAGTAAGTTAACCATGCTATATGAAAGTTCTGCCTAAGAGATACAGACTCTGTGATAGTAGCACTGAAGCAAACCTGTTATACCCTCTCTGTGCACTCCACATACCACATTACAGCTGACTCAGATCACCCCTGAGCTGACTTATATGCCAGATTGTGGCATGAGTTCCACTGTAGGACATGCCTGATTACCTACACTCTCTGGGTAGTGATACCACAGTGGTCGATAGTAATGTCGTGCCAGCTATTCTGTGTCAGTAGTGACGTTAGATGGTGCCACTACACCCTGCATATTATTTCGAAATATTTCTGTAGCTTATGTGTCAGTTGCATTTGATGAAACAGGAACCATATATAAACGTCTATTGTTAATTAACTGAACAAGATCACAGAGAAGAAAAAGAAATCAATTGCAAAAATTGTTGACATCTTAAAATTGACATGAAAAGAGGTGGCCAATGTATCAAGTGTACTACAGCAAGTTAATTTCATAGTACAGATGTGCAATTAAAAAATCTTTTATTGTATGTGCATTGTTCTTGTTGAATAATTGTTATTCATCATTCTGTGGCAATGTACTGAAGATATCTAAATACAATTTTGAGTATAGCCTTTAGAAGAAGAAAATTGTGGAAGTTTAAATTAATTTGAATTTTCAAGTCTGAACCAACCTTTCTAAATTCAAATAACAATTATTACATTCTAAATATAATAAGGGAAAGACAAAACTCACCTGTAGTGACTGATGATTGGAGCATAGAAAAGCAGAAGAGACGATATTATTCCCACTTGTTTTCAAGCTTTTGCTCTTTTTCTAATAAGAGTACACACATTTTCACACACAACCACATAGGTATTCATCCCCAGCAAAGACAGTGAAGACTAGAAATGCTGATACATTCCGACATTTTTACTCTCAGCTCTGATCGAAACAGTAGCAAGAAAACATTGTACGCAATTGCTGTTTTGTTAAAATACAAATGAATGTTGCTGAACACATATCTATGATTAACACTGAATATGGTCAAACATTGGCACAAGTTTGAGTGTTTAGGGTATTAGGATGCTTTTCTGTAAAACAGATCCTGAGTGAAATCTGTGCAGAATAGAAAGCAAAGGAGAAGCCAAAGTTTTTCTCCTGTTACTGCATAGCATGCTAAAAAGATAGGAATACAGGCAGAAAGAGAAAGAATTCTAATCATAAGATAGCACTAAAAAGTGCAAATCAAATCATTTGCTGTGAAACTACATTATGGAAAAAGGTAATTATAATAAGATTCAGAAAAGGTGGTATGGAATAAAAATCCTGATACATTGAGTGAAAAGACAAAGAAAGAAAGAAAAAAAGATAGAGAAGAAGTGGCAAAAGTGATAGAATGAAGGCGTGTGTAAGTGGGACCACTGAACAAGGAATGGAAAAGCTACAAGAAAATTTAGGCAGTAGTGAGGAGCCAGAAGTTTGTAAATATTTATGATGAATTTTTCTGTTGTTACAAAATAAACTGTTAAACTGATCTACAAGCCACCAAAGTGGCATCCAATTTAAAGGCTTACAATAATCAGGAAGTCATGTTGTTGTTGTTGTGGTCTTCAGTCCTGAGAATGGTTTGATGCAGCTCTCCATGCTACTCTATCCTGTGCAAGCTGCTTCATCTCCCAGTACCTGCTGCAACCTACATCCTTTTGAATCTGCTTAGTGTATTCATTTCTTGGCCTCCCTCTACGATTTTTACCCTCCACGCTGCCCTCCAATACTAAATTGGTGATCCCTTGATGCCTCAGAACATGTCCTACCAGCCGATCCCTTCTTCTGGTCAAGTTGTGCCACAAACTTCTCTTCTCCCCAGTCCTATTCAATACTTCCTCATTAGTTATGTGATCTACCCATCTAATCTTCAGCATTCTTCTGTAGCACCACATTTCGAAAGCTTCTATTCTCTTCTTGTCCAAACTATTTATCGTCCATGTTTCACTTCCATACATGGCTACACTCCATACAAATACTTTCAGAAAAGACTTCCTGACACTTAAATCTATACTCGATGTTAACAAATTTCTCTTCTTCAGAAACGCTTTCGTTGCCATTGCCAGTCTACATTTTATATCCTCTCTACTTCGACGATCATCAGTTATTTTGCTCACCAAATAGAAAAACTCCTTTACTACTTTAAGTGTGTCATTTCCTAATCTAATTCCCTCAGCATCACCTGACTTAATTCGACTACATTCCATTATCGTCGCCCCTTTTGCTTTTGTTGATGTTCATCTTATATCCTCCTTTCAAGACCTGTCCATTCCGTTCAACTGCTCTTCCAAGGCCTTTGCTGTCTCTGACAGAATTACAATGTCATCGGCGAACCTCCAAGTTTTTATTTCTTCTCCATGGATTTTAATACCTACTCCGAATTTTTCTTTTGTTTCCTTTACTGCTTGCTCAATATACAGATTGAATAACATCGGGGAGAGGCTACAACCCTGTCTTACTCCCTTACCAACCACTGCTTCTCTTTCATGCCCCTCGACTCTTATAACTGCTATCTGGTTTCTGTACAAATTGTAAATAGCCTTTCGCTCCCTGTATTTTACCCCTGCCACCTTTAGAATTTGAAAGAGAGTATTCCAGTCAACATTGTCAAAAGCTTTCTCTAAGTCTACAAATGCTGGAAACGTAGGTTTGCCTTTCTTTAATCTTTCTTCTAAGATAAGTCGTAAGGTCAGTATTGCCTCACGTGTTCCAGTATTCCTACGAAATCCAAACTGATCTTCCCCGAAGTCGGCTTCTACTAGTTTTTCCATTCGTCTGTAAAGAATTCGTGTTAGTATTTTGCAGCTGTGGCTTATTAAACTGATTGTTCGGTAATTTTCACATCTGTCAACACCTGCTTTCTTTGGGATTGGAATTATTATATTCTTCTTGAAGTCTGAGGGTATTTCGCCTGTTTCATACATCTTGCTCACCAGATGGTAGAGTTTTGTCAGGACTGGCTCTCCCAAGGCCGTCAGTAGTTCCAATGGAATGTTGTCTAGTCTGGGGGCCTTGTTTCGACTCAGGTCCTTCAGTGCTCTGTCAAACTCTTCACGCAGTATCGTATCTCCCATTTCATCTTCATCCTCTTCCATTTCCATAATATTGTCCTCAAGTACATCGCCCTTGTATAGATCCTCTATATACTCCTTCCACCTTTCTGCTTTCCCTTCTTTGCTTAGAACTGGGTTTCCATCTGAGCTCTTGATGTTCATACAAGTGGTTCTTTTGTCTCCAAAGGTCTCTTTAATTTTCCTGTAGGCAGTATCTATCTTACCTCTAGTGAGATAAGCCTCTACATCCTTACATTTGTCCTCTAGCCATCCCTGCTTAGCCATTTTGCACTTCCTGTCGATCTCATTTTTGAGACGTTTGTATTCCTTTTTGCCTGCTTCATTTATTGCATTTTTATATTTTCTCCTTTCATCAATTAAATTCAATATTTCTTGTGTTACCCAAGGATTTCTACTAGCCCTCGTCTTTTTACCTACTTGATCCTCTGCTGCCTTCACTACTTCATCCCTCAAAGCTACCCATTCTTCTTCTACTGTATTTCATTCCCCCATTCCTGTCAATTGTTCCCTTATGCTCTCCCTGAAACTCTGTAGAACCTCTGGTTCTTTCAGTTTATCCAGGTCCCATCTCCTTAAATTCCCACCTTTTAGCAGTTTCTTCAGTTTCTTCAGTTTTAATCTACAGGTCATAACCAATAGATTGTGGTCAGAGTCCACATCTGCCCCTGGAAATGTCTTACAATTTAAAATCTGGTTCCTAAATCTCTGTGTTACCATTATATAATCTATCTGATACCTTTTAGTATCTCCAGGATTCTTCCATGTATACAACCTTCTTTCATGATTCTTAAACCAAGTTTTAGCTATGATTAACTTATGCTCTGTGCATAATTCTACCAGGCGGCTTCCTCTTTCATTTCTTAGCCCCAATCCATATTCACCTACTACATTTCCTTCTCTCCCTTTTCCTACACTCGAATTCCAGTCACCCATGACTATTAAATTTTCATCTCCCTTCACTATCTGAATAATTTCTTTTATTTCATCATACATTTCTTCAATTTCTTCGTCATCTGCAGAGCTAGTTGGCATATAAACTTGTACTACTGTAGTGGGTGTGGGCTTCGTATCTATCTGGGCCACAATAATGCATTCACTATGCTGTTTGTAGTAGCTTACCCGCATTCCTATTTTCCTATTCATTATTAAACCTACTCCTGCATTACCCTTATTTGATTTTGTGTTTATAACCCTGTAGTCACCTGACCAGTAGTCTTGTTCCTCCTGCCACCGAACTTCACTGATTCCCACTGTCATACAACATTCATTTGAGTTATGTGATTGCAGTCATGTTAAAACACATACATCATAAAATTGTTTCTGAACTGACGGACCTTGCATAATTCTAACTAGAAAATCTATATTTACAGTTTATTAAGCACTCCGTGGTGGATTTCAGTAGCTCTTGTAATCATTTTTTGTAATTATAATTTAGTTAAAATATTATTGTCAATATTAGATATATTTGTTTAACTCATATTTCTTTTTCATATTCCAACTTAACTGAAAACACACTTTTCAAGTGATCAAAATAGTTTTAGTGATGTGGAATCTATTTGTCTGACTTTTCTTCCAGTTTTGAATTTGTAACCATGTTGACTAACTCTAATGGAAGCTCTACAGATTTTCAATCAATATTTTGTTTCTAAAAGGCTGTCACCAGTGGCGGCCGGTGATCACGTGCTAACATATTACAGCACTTTGTAAATGTCATATTTAAATTATGCCATTTCTCTTCAAATGTGAACCAGAAATCACCTTAAAAATTCATCATTTCTCTTCGAATGCAAGCTGGAAATCACATTAAAAGTACACCAGTTCACTTCAAATGTGTGCTGGTAAGCAAATAAAACAAGACAGAAAATGTTTTATAGTGCTCTCTCCACAATAACTGAAAACCAATGATGAGTGCTGAAAAGTGGTCAACTGCGCTATGGTCAACTCAGAGAAGGGATGCAGCTGTCTGTTTTCGACTGTGCGTACTCTAATGTGACTTCATCCCTTCTGCTTCCTGTACTATGAGTGCTATATTGGGTGGTGATAAAAAAAAGTGAGTACACGGGAAATTAGCATGAAAGTGTTTTCTGTAGATGATCTGCTAAAAAGGCCTTTTTCCAGTAAATTCTTTGGAGCAGAAAGTGAGAGTTAGTGTGTTTGGTGGATCCACTCAAAATTTAAATCTTAACAACAGGAGGATGTGAGACAGGGCTCACTGATTTGGCTCAAAGTATGCAACTAGAAGCAGGTAGATGCCCTTTTCAAATTCCTTGAATATTTTTCCTGAGTAGGCCATAGGAAAGGGTAAAATATTTTCTTAAAGATATACGCATAGAGTGTGAGGGATATTTGAGCAGCATTTTACTTCAGTTCATATACATAATATTAGTATATTCACTATACTTATGATTACTACCCTTGTAAGTCAAAAGGCTATTGGTGGTGGTGGTGGTGGGCAGGGGGGGGGGGGGGGGGGAAGGAAAAAAAAAAGAGGGCAAGTTATAAAGACATTTAGTATGGAAGTGTTTGAAAAGAGTTCAGGGGGAGTGAAAGATCTAAGACATATTAATGTGTTTAAAAAAAAGGCAGAAATCATAAACATGTAAACAAAGTACTTGATCTTAGTACATTAGGTTAAGCTAATATTGCAGCAATATTAAGTCGTGCCAGCATGATGCTGTAGTGGAACACAGTCTGTTTATTTTTGTAATATTGTAGCACATTGGTAAAATTTTGCACAAATCACCACTGGCTGTCAGTGTAGATTTGGTTAAAACTGAGTCACAAGCTTTCTCACAATCTATAAATCCCAAAGTGGTAATTTATACTCATTGCTCCATTCTGTGGTTTCATTCATAATTTGCGAGTGGTCCATTTTGCTATGTCAAATTCTAAAGCCAGCTTGTTCTTCTGCCTGATTCCTGCCCCCCCCCCCCCCCCCCCCCCCCCCCCTCTCTCTCTCTCTCTCTGTTGTTGGTAGTGATTTTAGTTAATATCTACAGCTTTTTTGTAGCCTTTCTTGTGAAGGAGAATAATTACAGTATTGTTTTGTGTGAATTGTCCAAACAATTTCATAAATTCCCTTTATTTTGCTTGCAGCTTTAATCATTTCTACTGAAACACTGTCCTGAGCAGGGATCTACCCTTTCTTCACACCTCATATGACTTCATATGCATCATCTGTTCTTTTATTATTATTATTATTATTTTCTTTTTTTTCTGTTCGTTCCTTTGCAAAATTTTCATTGTGTCATCTCTCACCTTATTGAAGAAATGTACAAATATTTCAGCATAAATGTACCGCATTCCCTTTATTCTTCACTTGGAAATATTGCTTTTTGTAATAGCTGATTTGTTCCATTTGGGATTTTCTTTTCTCCCTGCAGTACCGTAAAATATCTGGGAGTATGCGTACGGAACGATTTGAAGTGGAATGATCATATAAAACTAATTGTTGGTAAGGCGGGTACCAGGTTGAGATTCATTGGGAGAGTGCTTAGAAAATGTAGTCCATCAACAAAGGAGGTGGCTTACAAAACACTCGTTCGACCTATACTTGAGTATTGCTCATCAGTGTGGGATCCGTACCAGGTCGGGTTGACGGAGGAGATAGAGAAGATCCAAAGAAGAGCGGCGCGTTTCGTCACTGGGTTATTTGGTAACCGTGATAGCGTTACGGAGATGTTTAATAAACTCAAGTGGCAGACTCTGCAAGAGAGGCGCTCTGCATCGCGGTGTAGCTTGCTCGCCAGGTTTCGAGAGGGTGCGTTTCTGGATGAGGTATCGAATATATTGCTTCCCCCTACTTATACTTCCCGAGGAGATCACGAATGTAAAATTAGAGAGATTAGAGCGCGCACGGAGGCTTTCAGACAGTCGTTCTTCCCGCGAACCATACGCGACTGGAACAGGAAAGGGAGGTAATGACAGTGGCACGTAAAGTGCCCTCCGCCACACACCGTTGGGTGGCTTGCGGAGTATCAATGTAGATGTAGATGTAGATATATTATAGTCAATCTTGTGGGTGGTGTGGGGCAGCTGCATTGTCAGAAGGCTGATTCGCTAGGGCATGAGGCTGGATGGCAGGCTAGTGAGGCCAAGGAAGAAGCGGTTGTCAAATTAAACACTTTATTTTTAACTTATTGGTTCTGGAGCATATGTATATTGTTTAACACTCCATTCTCCAAGCTTGCAATGTGTGTGGTATGCCACTTCACCACTGGCTTATTATCCTTGGCCAGCTCCTTCACTACCTCCATTATCCTGTTCAGTTCTCTTATGTACCCAGAGCCTGCTACTCCAAACAAAATCGTTCCCCTGGTGTCTATCCAACCTTTCTTCTGCTGTAGTAATGAACGTGGCATCACCTCCACAAATTGCTGCATCTGCCCTTGCAACTGCTCATATGTCTTGCACAATTTCTTGTACTCCCCTGAAACTTCCCCAAGTACTCCCTTGTTCTTGGCTACCCATCACAAACCATTGAACATGTCCTCCAGTCTCCTTATTTCATTCCAGAACTCTCATGCATTAAACACTAAAGTCAGTATCTATTTCTGACTAGTAATCATCACATCCTCTTATCTGGCAAACAGAACTCCTCAGTCCATATGTTGGGTCGACAGTATCCCCACTCTGCCCCAAGTACACCTAAAGAACCCTTAGTCTGACACACAATTCATACTTTCACCCTTAAAATACTACTCCCGGTACCCTGCACACAATATCATAAATAACCATCTATAATCAAAATAAAATACATCTGCTACTTCTGTGACTTCAGTGCATATGACACTTCTTGCATGGTTTATTTACACTTTCCTGTGTACTTCTCCAATTCATCCTTTTTGCTTTTCTTCTGGTTCCACTGTAACTATCCCTGGGGTTGACTGCAAAATGCCTCTGAACAGTTGTAGATGTCCAACATTCATTGTTGTCGACTTCATCGACTGCTGCAGGAGAACATTGAGTGAATATGTGGCTTCTATTACCTGACAAGGACCTTGGAACCTTATCACAAATGTCATCTTGTCTTTTTGTGTGTAAAGGCTAGGCATCACCTCCCACTGCCCCACTCTGTACTGCAGTGGAATATAGCATTTGTGCCCTGTATCTGCACTGAGCCAAGAAGGCATGGTTTCAAATGATTCAAGCTATGAAATGAAATGATGTAACAATTTTATGAATAACTCTTCTGTATTTTTCTTCTCTGGTGTAACCATTATAATGTTAGACGAACAGATCTCTTATTAATTCTTAAATCAGAACACCACCTCCAAACAGAGTCTTAGAACAGAACAGACTTGACTATTAGAACAGAATGACATTTGCGTTAAACTTTCTTCAACTGTTTCCAGGTAGTGTCATTTTATCAGCAGCATCCATTTCTCCATGCCTTCCGTGACACCTCCAAGCCATGACGCCAAATTATAACTAAGCCCACCATAGCAGGTGGAGATGCTCAATCCTCCTTGTGCCTTGATGATTTTCTGTGCTCACACTTCTTTCACCCCATCTGTATGTGCACCAGACCACAGTGTGCAGTTATCCATTTAAGTACTATATAAACAATGTTTTTACACAAATATCTTTTGTTGGCTTAAGAGGAAGAATCTCTCATTGTTCTCGCAAGCTCATGGACTGACTCCACATCATTTTGCCTTAATCATATCAGATGCTGATGGAATTTTTCTCCCAACCCTGTACTGGTGTGGAGCTTCGAATTATACATACACACTACAAATGAAAGACATGTGTCCCAATCTTTGTGGTGAGAGTTCACATAGTAACTCAGCATCCTCCTGGTCATCCGATGTACCCATTCCCCTCTTCCATTCAACTGAAGGTGAGGTGGACTAGTTATCAATTTCTTCAAATGTAACAAATGATGAAATTTGTTCATCAAGTCTGACATTAAGTTCGTATCCTGCTCTGTAATCATCGAGTCTGGTACTCCAGAATCCGCCTATTGACCAGTGCCTGTTCAATTGTAATTACTTGCTTGTTCGGCGTAGGTATCATCTCAACATACAATGAGAAATGACAACTCTTCATCAGCAAAACAACAATTCCCTGCCAGGATCTGGTTAAACGGTACTACCACATCCACCACATCATCTCAAATGGTTTTGAAGCTTCTGGCAGTCTCTGTAACGGTACTTGCTTACAACTCGCATCTGCATGCTGTGCAAAATTCCTCAAATACTGATCCACATCTCCTTTTCTTCCTTTCCACTAGTATTTCTCCATTACCCTTCAGCTCGTTGCTCTGCATCTTTCATGACTGAGCAGCACATGATCATGTGTTTCCTTTAGAACATCTTCTTTCATCTTTGCCAGGGCCATTGCTTTTGGCTGTAACTCTGTTACTTTGCACAACAGACCGTCATATATGCTGAACTGTGGGTGGATCCTGTATTATTTGCAGCAAATGTTAGCATTCTGTGCCACTTGGTGTTCAGCAGGGCTGTGACGCAGTACTTGCACTTCGTAGTCAAGCTCATTGAGTCTTAACACCTATCTCATTAGTCTGCTGGATGAGCTCTTCAACCCTAATAACCTTTTCAAAGTATCATGATGGGTCACTACTTGAAAGTTCTTCCCATAAACGTAACATCGAAAATATGACACTCCATGCATGAGGATAACCATTTCTCTCTCTGTGGTTGAATAGTTTTCTTGGTTCTGTTAAGTTGTCTTGTGCAGAAGCCATGGGGTGTTCCTCGCAGTTGATCGCTTGACTCAGAACACTGCCGAGAGCATGATAAGATGCCTCACAGGACAATATAAACTCCCACTGGAAATCTGGGAACATCAACACTTGACTTGTCATCAAAACTCTCTTCAGGGCTTCAAACACCCACTGACATTCCTCTGTTCACACAAATTTTGCACCCTTTTCCAATAGTTGCATGAATGGTTGTGCTATGTTAACGAATCCCCTTATGGACTTCCTACAATAAATTGAGGATCCCAAGAACAACTTTCATTCTTTATTCACCTTCGTCCCATCTTTGCTAATCACATGCCCTATGTAACTTACTTTCTCCAACACAAAAGCCACTTCTCCATACTCATAATCAGATGTGCAGCCCACAACCTATTAAATACTTCTCTTAAATATTGTCTGTGTTATTCCATGTTCCTTTAGAACACCAATATGTTGCCCAAGTAAACTAGACACTGGCAAGGCTTCAACCCCTTCAACACTCCAACCAACAAATGCTGAAACATCACAGGAGCATCCTTCAGCCCAAACGGCATCCTTTGATACTGATAATGGCCCCAGGATAACGAAAAAACTGTCTTTGGTTGGTCCTCTGGAACCACCTCCAACTGATGGTATCCACTTCTTAAACTATGGTAGAAAAATACTGGCCCTGCCCCAAGTTTTCAATGGTGTCTGTGCCCTACATATGGGGTATGCATCTTACTATAAGAGGCAGTTAAATGAAAACCAAACACCCACCGCAACAGGACATTGGAGTGGGTCCATTCAAAAGTAATCACTACATGTGTTAAGATATTCATCCCACTAGAAGATGGCATGATCAAGCCCTGCTTTCCAGAACGCAGTGGCCACTGACGAATCCTGAAGTGCATGTTTTCTTGAACTTCCTTATTCGAGTGAGACTGATGTCCACGCATGTCTTTCCTCAGGTCACCTAAAATGTGAAAGGTCACCTAAAATGTGAAAATCAAATGGTGAAAGATCCAGGCTGCACAGAGTATGTTGCAATGTTTCCCAACCAAATTGCTGTTGCATAGCCTTTGTCTGATTTGCAGTGTGGGGACGGGTGTTACCTTATGACAGGATGCTTCCTCTGCTCATAGAGTTCCTCAAACATGGAACTACTATCAGTGTGTGGCCCTGTGAATACACTTTGCACAAACTGCACTGCACCATAAAGCCAAAACGCCCAGAAATGCTGTCAGACAAAATCATCCTGTTGCACGATAACAGCCGCCCCCTCACTGCCAGTCGGATGGAAGGCTACATTTTAGCAATTTGTTTGGGAAGCATTACAAAATCCTCTGTACAGACTGAACATTTCACTTTGTGATTTTCACATCTTTGGTGACCTCAAGGAGGACAGGCATGGACGTCAGTTTCAGGCGGACGAGAAAGTACAAGAGTGGGTGCAGTTCTGGATCCGTCAGCGGTTGTCGGCATTCTGCAAAACAGAAATTGATCATCTCAGCTCCCAGAGGGGTAAATGTCTTAACATGTGTGGTGACTACTTTTGAATGGAACCGTTCCATGGTCCCATTGTGGTTGGTGTTCAGTTTTCATTTGACTGACCCTCACATGAGGATGATGGTAATCGCAGCAAAATCTGTATTTCTTGTTCATAAACTTTCTCAGCACAATCACAATTCCTACTTCCCATGGTCCGTCACTCTCTTCTATTAAGCCACTGGCCAACTGCTGGTTAATAAGTTCCTCCAGAATTGGTTGCAAATACGAATGATTTGTGATATAACGGTACTTCATTCCCTTTTGAAATTCTGTATTACGTAACAGTTGTCACAGGCAATAGACCTCGACGAAAAAACAAATCTTCAAATTACACCAATAGCAGATCCATCAGTGTTTGCTCTAATGCCTTTGGATACGCCACATCCTTATGTGATGCAGTCTTAGCAGCATCCTGTAGCTGTTTATAGCTTACATCTGATGTGCAGCATTCCTCCTCCTCTGGAATGTCCCATCTCACTATCAACTTCCTCTTGGTCAACTTTACTTCTTCAGTGCTAAAATTGCCAACATTGATGGGTACTACCCTCCCACTGTTATTCTTCCATATGCATATGATATTTCTTTTAATCAAACAACTTGCTGAATCTAATACATCGTCTTCTTCCAGTAGTTCCATTCAATCTGTATAGTGAGCAAGCAAGAAAGGAAACAAAAGAAAAATTTAGAGTAGGAATTAAAATCCATGGAGAAGAAATAAGAACTTTGAGGTTTGCCAAAGACATTGTAATTCTGTCAGAGACAGCAAAGGACCTGGAAGAGCAGTTGAATAGAATGGTCAGTGTCTTGAAAGGAGGATATAAGATGAACATCAACAAAAGCAAAATGAGGATAATGGAATGTAGCCGAATTACATCAGGTGTTGCTGAGGGAATTAGATTATGAAATGACACACTTAAAGTAGTAGATGAGTTTTGCTGTTTGGGGAACAAAATAACTGATGATGGTCGAAGTAGAGAGGATATAAAATGTAGACTGGCAATGGCAAGGAAAGCATTTCTGAAGAAGAGAAATTTGTTAACATTGAGTATAGATTTAAGTGTCAGGAAGTCTTTTCTGAAAGTATTTGTATGGATGTAGCCATGTATGGAAGTGAAACATGCGCGATAACTAGTTTAGACTAGAAGAGAATAGAAGCTTTCGAAATGTGGTGCTACAGAAGAATGTTGAAGATTAGATGGGTAGAGAATGTTGAAGATTAGATGGGTAGATTGTGTAACTAAAGGGGAGATATTGAATATTATTGGGGAGAAGAGGAATTTGTGACACAACTTGACTAGGAGAAGTGATCAGTTGGTAGGACATGGTCTGAGGCATCAAGGGATCATCAGTTTTGTACTGGAGGGAAGCGTGGAGGATAAAAATTGTAGAGGGAGACCAAGGCATGAATACACTTAACAGATTCAGAAAGATGTAAGTTTCAGTAGTTATTCGGAGATGAAGAAGCTTGCACAGGATAGAGTAGCAAGGAGAGCTGCATCAAACCAGTGTCAACAACAACAACAACATTGACTGGTAAGTTTGGCTCCACACTCACCCAAAACGACTTCCCACTGCCACTTGGCTCACAATCAAGCAAATTAAGCCTTAATGTATTTGTACACTGTTTAATTGAATTGCCCACTACAATGGAGACAGATCTAAATTGGTTGAGGGATTTCTGTGGCAAGAAAGTCTTCCCACTAAGTTCCACTACTTGTTGCCAAAGATAAATTATAGTGTGATTTTGATGCAAGACGTCCAATCCTATCATCATGCTGTAGTTCTCACTTACATGAGGCACTACCTCCATGCACTGCCTAGATCCGTCTGCCTCCAACGAAAAATATATTTCCATTGGTCTCAGTGACCTTATGTTGTTGTCCGTCACCCTATGCAATTTGTAGTGTGGTGGGTTCCATCGCTTCCGACGCACTAGGTCCCTACTGGCTACTGACATATGCACCCCTGTGTATGATAACTTTTACTTCCTTCCCTTCACTATACCCATTATTGCACATTCAGCCTGTGCATACGTAATTGTTGCTTGCGTTTAACGGCTGCTTGCTTCTTCTGTGTCCACCCCTACTACCTTTCCTATAATGCTGTCAATGAGACGTATCACAGCTATTCCACTGAGGCTGGAGGCACTGCTTCTGCAGATGTCCTGTTCACCCTCAATTGTAACACATCATATTTGCAGAGAATACATCATGCCTGTCCCTCGCACCCATTGACATATCAGTTTCCTCATTGCGTGACAATGCTCGGCTTAAAGCCCAGAGAGCTCGTCCATGGAAAACTGACTAGCTGCAGCCATGCAGCGGCCTAATGTTAAGGCACCAGGCTACGACGAGATCTATTTTTGAGCACAAGACCCTGTGGATGCAAGTAGGTCCGCACCAACTGTGCCTTCTTGGAGCAATTATGCTGCCGCCTGTTGGCGAGGTGTGCACTCAGAATGTCATGGTTATGTTCATCATTGTAGTCTGTGGGTCATTGGGCACATGCCACATGTGGCACAATGCTATTATGCTGTAGGTCTATGAGCCCCATCATAGCATTCCCACATTAGAAAAGAGATGGTGACACATCTCGGTGTCTCAGAAGGTGGTAGTACCACTGCTGGTGTCCTGGGGAAGCTGAGAACCCAGGAGGCCGTTGTCAACATCAATGGAAGTGGACGCATGGCCTGCCGGAAGGCTGTGATGCCAGGTCCTGTGGCCAGCAAGCCCTGCAAGTGAGACCGCTAGAGGTCATAGTCATCACTCCTGGGCATTGATAACTGTGTGAATGCTGGTGGGGAATGGGAAGGTGGTGGGCTGGATGACAGATACTGCCAACCATGGAGTTTTTCAGCCAGGCTGTATCCATCCTGTGGAGAGGAGCAATGGGAGGCAAGAAGTAAACTGAGTTGCTTCGAGATGGTGCAACTTCGCCAGTTCAATCTTAAAAGTGTGAGTGAACATCCTTGCTAGTCATTGAAAATGGGGTGGAACAGTGCTTTACATACCAAAACTATGCCCATTTCCCGCACAAAAACTGCAAAATTCTGCTGACATGAACTGAGGGCTGTTATCCATCACAGTTGTTTCTGGAAGCCCTCCAGTTGAGAAGATGCAAGATAAATCCTGGATGGTCTTTGTTGATGACATTGGGTGCATTCATGAAACTTTTGGAAAACTGCTGCTGCATCTTATGATCAATGACTAGTAACCCAGAAAGGCCCTGCGAAATTAGGATAAGTACGAGACCACAAGGATGTTACGTCAGGCCAAGAAAAATACTGAGAGGCTGGTGCTGCCTGCCTGCTTTGGTGTGTCGTGTACACTGTAACCATGTGGTCTATATCAGTGCCCTCCAGAAGACATGTTGGCGGGCTATCTGTTTGGTGAGGACCGTATCCTAATGACCTTCCTGAAGTACTGGCCAGATGCAGTGTTGGAGTGCTTGCAGATTGAGCACTCTGGCATGTCGTTTATCTGCTTGGAACCAGAGAATGCCTTTGAGAGCAGACAGTTCACGTTGCAGGTAGCAATAGGCCCCAGCGTCCAGATGTTCAAGGGTTTTGGATTTGCTAGCCAAACATTCTTCACAAATTGCATGACTTCATGGAGGACTGGGTCCTCTGGCAGCTGTCAGGTGATGACTGTAGTATCCATGGGTAAGCTGGCCACCACTGCCTCATCATGGAGGACTGGGTCCTCTGGCAATTGTCAAGCAATGACTGCAGTATCCATGGGTAAGCTGGCCACCACTGCCTCAGGCTCTGTGTCAGCATGAAAGCTGACTTCAGCAGCCCCATCAATCTTGGGGTCTTGTCCCACTGGTAGACGTTATAAGATATCCATGTTGACATGTTGCACTGTGCACTAATAAGGGATGTCGTAGTGAAACCCTGACAGGGACAATGACCATATCTGCAGGCATCGGGTGCTCCTAGTCGAAATATTAGAATGAATGTTGAACAGTGGTAATAAGGCTAATGATCCATTAACAGGATAAATCACTGTCCATAACATAATCAAGAATTTCTTCAAGGCAAAAATGGTAGCTAAGCCTTTCTTTTTTATTTGTCTGTAATTTCACTGTGCCTTCATTAATATCCTGGAAACAAACACAACTGGGACTTCAGCTCTGTTGACTTTGTGAGAAAGAATGGCTCCCAAGCTGTAGTCGGATGCATCTGTGATCACTATCAGGGGCTTGGACAGGCCATATGCCATGAGGCACATTGAGCGGAGTAGAGCCTGTGTAATGTCTCGAAAAGACTTATGCAGATGAAAGACCATTGCCTCTCAACATTCTTGTGAAGAAGCTGATGTAGTGGTTTGGCTGTAGCTGCTGTCTGAGAGGAACAGATTTTCTGTAATGATTCAGTTGACCTAACATGGATTTGAGTTGTTTGGCGTCTCTGAGGGCCCCAGCCGGTAGGTTTTGTACAGCATTGACATGATGCAGGGTGATGCGTATGACTTACGCACTGAAAACATGTCTCAGATAATCTATTTGCAGCATGAAGAAACAGCCTTTTTCCATATTGCACTTCCAATCAGCCCACTGGAGAACACTGAACAAGTAGTCCAAATTGATTACTAGATCCTGTTCATTTTTACCAGTGACAAAGATATATTCCAAATAATTTACTATCCCTGGAATATCCCGTGTGAGGTGTTCCAAACAGCAATAGAATATGGCTGGTGTTGTGGCAGTGCCTAAGAGCATGTTGTTATACTGAAAAAGACAAGGACCAAATGGAGTGTTGATCATCAGGATGCTTTTGGAGGCTTTGTCCAAGAGGAGCTGCAAATAAGCAATAGAAAAAGGTTGTAGTGTAGGGGAGCCCAGATGGCAATGCAGCTTCAATCGACAGAAGTGGTGGAAGATCCAGTATTAATTTGAAAAACAACTAGAATGGCTTGATTGCCACTTCCAGTGTTAATAACCTATTGGAGATAGAAGGGAGGCCTGGACATGGAGAACATCTGGACCATAGATCCAGTCAGTGTTGCCCAAATCACAATCCCTGGAGTCCACAATCAACATCCTATCTTTATGGACGACCGGCATACTTCAGTGTTGTGTCCTTTCTTCCCACAGTCTGTCCACTCTGTCCTATGAAAGTAGCACTGCTGCTTCTGACATATTTCAAAACACTTACCGCATGAAGGTAATTGCTGCATGTGCTGTCCACCCAGGAGGTGATCTGGAGAGTTTGGTGGGTGGCAGGCACTTGCAGTGAGTCCTGCAGAGCTACTGAGGACCAGATGTACTGTTTAAATGCCTGGATGAGGGGAAGACATGTAGCTAAAGATGGGTCATTGAGCTTTAAGAGGTCATTGTGGAGTCCTTTATCTGTAGAGTGGACCAGGATAATTTCCCTAACCACATAAGACTGTTTGCACTGAGGATTAGAACATTGGAAACTGCAGTCCCTAGAAAGACCTCATAAGTGGGCCGTCCACTCCCAGTACAACTGCTGTTTTGTTAGAGGCAGCTGTCCGCCCCGATAACTGAGTGGTCAGTGTGACGGATTGCCGTCCTGCGGGCCCGGGTTCAATTCCAGGCTGGGCCGGGGAATTTTCTCCACTCAGGGACTGGGTGTTGTGTTGTCTTCATCATCATTTCATCCCCATCCAGCACGCAGATCGCTCAATATGGCGTTGAATGTATAAGACCTGCACCACAGCGACCAGACCTGCCCTGCAAGGGGCCTTCCGGCCAATGACGCCAAATGCTCATTTCAATTTTCCATTTCCAGTGGCAGCTAAAAAACTTGGAACAGGTGGCTGCCACATGCTCTTGGAAATCAAAGTATTCCAACAAACAGGAGTTTAAGCATCCATGAAGCAAAGCATGAGGTTCGACCTCATGATTGAGCTGTTCCAAGAAGCAATAGATTTCTGCTTCTGCGAGGACAGTTACAGTAACCCATGCCAATTTCAAATGCAGAGAAACTAAAGCTCAGGTAGACAATGAAAAGGGAGTTTATTGAAACAAACATAAACCTTCAGTTATCCTCCTTTGGAGCATAATTACCCAACAATAAGTCTGTGTCTGTGAAGTTAGTGAAATGCTTAAGTCCGGTGGTCGGTCATCCAGGGAAAACTGAATCACAATTAGTTGAGTCAAAGTATGATTAATGAGCAACTTAGTGTCTTTAATTACAAGACATAATGTCATACCAAAATATCAAAGACCCCGGGGACAACTGTGGGTGGTTCCACGAAGTGTCGAAGGCAAAGATTCCAGGCAGGTAGACTGGCATCAGATTACAGGTCACAGAATCAGTGGTTGGTGTAAAGCTAAGAGAGCTCACTGTGGAGGCCTGAATAGCCATAGCCATGCGCCAGCCTAAATAGTGTTGAGGCACCAGGGTATGGTGAGACATATTTTCAAGCACGTCGTCCTGTGGAAGCAAGTAGGTCCGCGCTAATTGCACCTTCTTGGAGCGATGCTGCTTCCGCCTGTCAGTGAGGTGTGTGCTCAGAACTGCAGTGTCAGTGTTCACCATTGTAGCGCTCCAACTTTTGGCGTAGACCACCTGTGGTCCAGCACTGTTAATGCTGGAGGGCTCTGGTCCCCAACAGAGCAGTCATAGTCTACACTTCCGACTTCTTGCCTGATGAGCCTGTTTGTTTCTAACATTGAATCTGTTTTTACTCCTCATCTTACAAATCTGTGATCATTTGTAATTTGAAAGTGATTCAGGACTGTTACAAGCTTTACAGTTCCTTTATGTACTATACATAAATGCCATAAGAGATTGAGCAAGTGGTTAGATAATAAAGATAATTCTCATTTGTTGTTCCATCTCAGTTGCACATTTTTAATTATATTACATGGTTCGATCACTGTGAATCATCTTCAAATCTAAGTAGTTACATCAGCAATCTGTCTTGTCTACTCAGAACCACATAGACTTGTTTAGCAGTCTTTTTGTTGTGCATGTCTATGACTCAACATCTCCACTATATAGTGAATAGCAATCAATCCTTTTCATAATATTGTCTTTCTGTAACTGTTCATAGAGATCTTCTACCTCTTCATCAGAATGTGAGTGTATTGTAATGATTTGTGTGTTGTAATGATTTACATGTAAGAAGGCAGCAGCCTGATGTGCGCTTGGCTCGGAGAGAGATGGAGAATACTTTGCAGTGTTGCAAGTTTGTTCTCTATTTGTGTCCTTTGACTCACTCTCCAGCCATTGCCTATCGTGGTAGCTGACAACACCAGGATAATCGCTACATCAGAGCAATGTTTCTGCTTCTGTCTCTCCCTAGTAGAATTTATATACTCAGGAAAACTATTGTTTTCATTTCTTAATGTAATATTTTTTGTAATTGTTTAATGCCACCCATAATGAACACTGTAGTGGCTAAGTGACCTCACCACACCTAAACTAATGTGAAAATAAATGCTAAATGTTCCATATGCACACCAGAGTGTGTCCTATAGACAGATGTGGTAGAACAACACTCTTCTCTGGAGCATCATGTGGTGCACTTCTACTTGCACTGTGCATCATCCAACCAACCACCACTGTGGTGTGTTGATATGAATGATTTCCATGGAGTACCTTTTCTTTATTTTTGAAACCAGTCTTTCTGTTCTGTCTAAGAATCCTTCAGTATCTACTAACATATATTAAGATCCAACAGTTCTGTAATTAATCATCACTAAATAAAAAGTATTTGAAGCCTTTCCATTTTGATTGTCATTGTTGGTATCTACTTCACCAAATGTCATGTAGCAGAGGTGACTGTGTGTGCCCCCTTGCCTGAAGCCTATGCTTGAGTACCCTCTGTCCACTACTCTCAATATTCTTTCAGTTGGTCTAGAGTATCAGCTTTCAGAAGCTCGCACTTGTCGGTAGGGGCTGTGGCAACCTCACCCGTTGTACTTGGATGTTACATGTTAAGAACGCAAAACATTGGTGGAACTATGCTCACAAGAGTTTTGGCCTAGACATGCTTATGAATCTCAGAGCTTCGAATCAGCATAACCAGATAAACTCAAGTGGGAATTTAGGAAAAAATTGAGTACTTTTTGTACGGATTCTCCCCAGGACAAACTGTGTGTTAATTGTGGTTTGTGAAGATTTGCTCCCTAGGTCAACAGAAATTCATTGTATGGATAATTCAGCATGTAATAATGACTGTATTACAAAAAGGGATAGATTGCTACTCACCATGTAGAGGAGATGATGTTTCACAGAAAGGTACAACAAAAAGGACCGCTATACATTCAAGCTTTCAGCCAAAAGCCCTTCCTCTAAAGTAGAAAATGTACACACATTCACACAAGCAAAATGCACACACATATAGCCACTGTCTTTGGCTGCTGAGGTCTTAATGGCCAGAGACAGTGTTCATGTGTGGTGTGTGATTTGTACTTCATTGAATGTGTGTGTGCTTTCTACTTTAGAATAAGGCCTTCTGGCTGAAAACTCAAATGTATAGCAGTCTTTCTGTTGTGCCTGTTTTAAATTAATTGTATTGTATTATCAGTCCACAGTGCCCTTATTGGTTTGTATTGCCAAAACCAGTATTGTTATTCCTTCATTTTCTGGCAAAATTTACAAAAAGAAAGAATGAAAATTTTTGGTACAAATAATATATTAGTTACAGTTGTTCTACCTCTTATCTGGGCCTGTCACATTACTTTTTCAGGATTTTTTAACTTCTCCCTGGTGTATTATCAGTCAGTCATATACCAACAAAATACTGGTAGTCTTTGAAGCTGCATTTTGTTACAGGAAGTCGAGGTCGATGAAATGGCAGATAAACATGTTGAACGTGTTTACTGTGGACACTTGCTGCATTTGCAGTGCCTGGTTTCCTACATGAAAACTCCTCCCTTTGAAGGTAGGTTTTGCTATTGCTTTATGTACCACGTTCTTAGTAGCAAAGATTGAGTTAACTTTAATGTGGGTGTAAATTAAATTTTCCTAGATACATAAGAACTTCATTCAGTTTCCTGTCTGATATAATAACAGCAGGCTTTTGTCTGTAGGAAAGGAAATACCCAGTCATTTCCTGGTATGTTCTGTTGCTAAATTTTCATGATTTCTCATTATCGCCTATTTTTATATTGTTAACTGATTTTTTAATATAACATAGAATGTATTTTTGAAATGAAAAGTGCTGTACATACATTGTAGGATGACTTCCTACCCACATACATTGGTACCGGGAGTGGGGAATAGTAGCCCTTGCCAAAATGATCAACCTGACAGCTGCTAAACTGAGTACAGTAATATATTGTAGATGAATCACTAAAGGAGAAATTAGGTTGTAATTGAATAACGAAACATTATAAAATTGCAAACTTATAATTTTTTACAAAGTTGTAAGTGCTCTTTGCCCTACTTACAGTGAGCGTGAAAGTAGTTATGGTATAAGCAACAGATTATTACTTGTACATGAAACAAACTTGAAACATGAAACAAAATGCTAACTGAACATTACTGTTGACAAGTGTTCATTGATGGTCCCTTCTCCATCATTTAACACAGTTATACAATCCTCTCAAGTCTGCATTGCACTGCTTCGATACCATTCACTCATGCAGCAGCACTAGCACATCGTTGGTGTCCCTCAGTGGCTGCCAATCCCCATCTTGTCATTAGCTTATGTAACCTTTAGTATGTCCTTTAAATTAACAATATGCCATTCTGCCTTACTTCCACCACAGCAGTCATTATTTATTTATGTTATTTATGAATGTTACTCGCAAATTATATAATTTCGTTATTTCTGTTTGTAGACAAAACTTCTAGATTGGCAAAACAAGCAGAGAATCTATTCTTGTTTTGTCAAATAAAATCTGTTATAACTTCAAGTTGAACAAATGTATTTCAAGGAAGACGCAATACATGAAAGTCATAGATCAAGTAAACAGAGTAAGACGTGTGTACACTTTAACAGTCAAATTATAACTGAGTCCAAATCTAGCGGCTGCTGGCCGCTTAGGTGGTGCTGTTGCTGCATGGCTGGCAGACAGCGCTGCATGTAGAGGACGCACGTAACTGCGAGGTGGCTCTTTGAAAGATCCGTGAGTCACAACAAAATCATTCCTGTATTTTCACTTGAAAAGTCGAAGGATTATTCCAAATATGGTTCTATTCCCTAATCTGGAAACAATGAGTTAGCAATGAATCTCAAGAAATGTCACAATATTGACAATACCATAATGGAATAATTATCCTCAGTTTTTTAAAAAAATGATATCCCTTGTTGTAATAAAGTAATATATTCAAATTAGTTAAATACTACATACACAGAAGAGCAATTTCAAATTTCTTTTTTCGACTTCACACAAGATTTCATTCTTACATTTCATCCAGACATCTATATTTATTATCATAATTACTATAGAAATTTTTTATTCATAAATGTATCATATAGTTGAAGAGTAGGCAGCAGCCCAAATATCAAAAACAGCACAGACTTCTGGACCCCATGCTTGCCAAATACATGTTTACAAAAGAACTGTGAACCCCCCTGAAGTCTTTTTCTCAACTGTATTAACAGATACACACAATCATATGGCTTACCCTACACCTCTAATGGATTGCTGTAAGTACACAAATCAAAAAAAGTTTTGCATCACCCCGGTTCCCAGAACTCCTGAAGATAGACATTGACTGTGGATATGGTATCATAGACACAGTCCCTTTGACTGTTCAGAGATGTCACTAAACCCGCCCAAAGATGTAAACAACCATGAATGAATAGCACCTATGAGATGGAGAAGGTCCAACAGTAGATCAGTTCCAGTCATTCCACCAGGAAGGAGGTATACGGCTCATGTTGTCTGTAGTTCGACCATGCCTAGATGGTCAGTATCGCGATTCGATTGCGTCTGCATTGTTACTTTGTGCCAGGAAGGGTTCTCAACAAGGGAAGTGCGCAGGCATCTCAGAGTGAACCAAAGCGATGTTGTTTGGACATGCAGGAGATACAGAGAGCCAGGAAATGTAGATGACATGCCTTGCCCAGGACGCCCTAGGGCTACTACTGCAGTGGATCACCGCTACCTAAGGATTATGGCTCGTTGGAACCTGAACAGCAACGCCACGATGTTGAATAATGCTTTTTGTGCAGCCACAGGATGTCGTATTATGACTCAAACTATTTGCAGTAGGCTCCATGATGCGCAACTTTACTCCCGACGTCCATGGCGAGGTCCATCTTTGCAACCACGACACCATGCAGTGCGGTACAGATGGGCCCAACAACGTGCCGAATGGACCACTCAGGATTGGCATCACGTTCTCTTCACTGATGAGTGTCGTATAAGCCTTCAACCAGACAATCGTCGGAGACGTGTTTGGAGGCAACGGCGCCTTCCATGACCACCAGCGGCATATGTTGGCCCCACATAATTCCACCCCAAAACATCAGGGAACCTCCACCTTGCTTCACTCGCTAAACAGTTTGTCTAAGGCGTTTCCCTGGGGAAAATAGGACAAATATTGAGGAAACACCGAATAGGAATTGTCTTTTGCCCACCCAATAGAACACGAGCATTATTGGGAAGTGTCAAAGATGATCTCGGTTTGCAGAAGGCTGGCATATTCCAGATTCTGTGTCAGTGTGGGAAGACTTATATTGGACAGACAGTGCGCACCAACGAAGATTGTGCCGAGAACATCAAAGGTACACTTGGCTTAGGTACCCCAACAAGTCAGCGGTTGCAGAGCACTGTTTGTCCGAAAATGGACTACCAACATACCAGGGTCTTGGCACAGACATCTAAGTACTGGGACAGCGTCATTAGAGAGGCTATCGAAATTCGTACCAGGGACAGACTCATCAACCAAGATTATGGCTATAACCTCAGCAAGGCATGGGAATGATCATTGCGTCTAATTAAAAAGATGCTCAGCAAAGAAAACGAATGGGCAACCAGGGCGGAATAGGCAATTACACCGTCACCACAGATGCCGACGCCAGCGTCTCAGTGGCCGCTGACACGTGGCTGCAGGCGCGGACTGCAGAGAGAACACCTTGCAGGGGGAGGGGATTTAAGACGGCACACTGCTCTCAGGAGCTCAGTTTGTCAGCACACCTAATGATGGCAACACGTCTGATCGCCGAAATATTGTGCACATTTGACACTATGGACCGGCAGTACACCCGTGGACTGTTCGAGCAAATGGCCATCAAGTTGTATGGTTTCCCACCTTTTTGTCTTGTAATTGCTTTGTACGCTCATGAATTACCTTACTTTTTGAAATAGCTTCCTTACCAGTATTTTCAGGTCATCCAGATTTTCAGCGATTAATGCTACATCATCTGCAAAAGACAGTACATTCATTTTTATTCCTATATTAATCCCCTCCTCTGCTTCACTTGTTGCATCCAGTGCTTCCCGCATTATTACATTGAGCAAGAGTGATGGTGATGATCCATCTTCTTGTCCGACTCCTATTTTTATGTCAAAAACCTTGGAATATTCTCCATCCATTTCCACTATCTTTTTTGCACCTTCTAGTAATGTGATGGTTGTAGCATATTTATTTAAAATTTTTGGAAATTTTTTTAGGGAGGTTTTATATCTGTAATTTACATTTTTTTGCATTTTACCAAAGGATATGATTTGCTTTGCAGGGGGCAAAAAATGTCCAGCTTGCAAACAAAGAATTTACCATGACAAGTGGCGCCTGAGTGACAAACTGGCAGAGGATCGTTGGGCTCATCAGCAAGCAAGAGAAAGGGAGTTGCAGGAAGTTGCAGAGTTCCTTGAATAATGTCTGTTTCCTTGTGGAGCTCTGAGACTGAAACAACAAGAAATCAGTGAGGAACATATGTCTTAGTTTACTAAATTAGTGATTTATTGTTTTTGTTTGCTGGGAGAAACTTAATTGTGAAATAATTATCTGGATGTTATGTGGTAATTTGCATGATGCAAATATTGGCTGTCTTTGAATATCATGTAGAAGAAAATAACATCCACCCAGGGTATCCCATTATTACATTAACTAATATCCTCTATAATAATATATTATCACTTGAATTGTGTTAGTAGACATGTCTGCTGGTTTGCATCAAGACAATTTGCAATTGTGTCCTGTACCACAGAGTTTATATTTATGGTAAGCAATGTGCAGTAAATCAAGTCATATTAATATATTTTTGATGTATGTCCTACATTTATCTGAGACGGTGCTTGAAATCACAGCATTAGCAGATTATTTTGTGTCAAGCAAATTGAATGTAACAAAAATACTATAAGTGTTTTGCGCAATTGTTTGTGATCAGTGTTCAGACTCGCATGCAAGTTATTTTATGAACTGATTATTGATTATGAGTTTTACTTTCAACATTGTGACAATTTAAAAAGTGCAGCTGCTGGCAAGAAATGTAATGATTGTAAACAGAGTACTCCCTGTTCAAGAAAGTACAAATTGAAGTCTCTAAAACTTGTGTTGGAAGGGAGTTGAAAATATGAAAGAATTCATTGTAGGAGAGATTTATGTAGAACATATGATTCATATAGTAAATGATAGTTCATAAATGTACTGTTACTGTACATTTTGTACATTCTGAGAGCTATTTGTAATAGCTATATAAGATTTTGTAATCAGATTTCATTGGCTCATTAAAGTTGTGTTCTTCTATCTAAGAACACATAAGACTACACTCTTTACTTCAATGAAGCCTTACTATCAAACACTGGAAATACAGAAAAAATCCAATTTACTGACACTGGTCCCCAATGAAGAAAGCAGACTGAAAATTAATTGACAGTTACAGAAAGTATATCCTCTTTCTGGCACCTGTCATAAGTCCTATAGTGCTTTTGTATTTCAACTTTTTTCCTTATTTTTAACTCTTTTGGGTATTAATAATACCTATCACTGCACTGTTTCTAGTTTGTCACTGTAATTGTATTACTACACAGAGTAGTACATATGCTTTCACAGCAATGCATTGAAGGATACATTTCCAAGTTGATTGCACAGCTGTTTTGTTTGTTATGAAATTGATATTCACGAGAAAAAGATATGTTTTAATTTGTTTCTGTTACTATAATATAAATATATAAACATGTAGTTATGTGCACAAAGTGAGCAAATCAGACTTCACTTTGGGAGATATCTGCAGCAAAGTTGTAAAATTATAATGTTGTAGCTATACTTCTGAAATGTTTTTTATATCAATATTTTATGTTGGTACTCATGAAATATGTATTTTGGCATAGAAAAGTATGGAAAAGGTAATTCCTTGGTTGTCATTAGTCAAAGATTGTTAAAATGTCCATTATTTCGTCCACACTGTACTAACATAACTAAGATTATGATGTAAGCATGTGTATTGAAAAACATCAATATTGAGAATGCCACTTATTTTTATTTCAGAAATTAATCTCATTAAGCTGTCCATCACAGAACACTTGAAAATGATCCTATCTAAAAGCAGGACTGCACTTGAAACAACCAACCTTACTGCTGTGTAAATCATTAAGTAATTCAAGATGTACATGACTGATGTAAATTACGCTTCCGATTACTATGTTGTTTTGATATCAGCATTTTTAACCTGTATACATCATTATGTATTTCAAAATAAATTTCTGTCTTACTAATAACTGCACAGATTATCGTTATTTTGATAGTTTAGCAGGTGAACTGATTCTCAGTTGTGTCTTAAAAATTTGAATGTGACAATATTACTGATTTTCTTGTTGTACCAAAAACTGTGGGGGAATAGCCTGGCCTATGCATATGTCAACATAAGGGGCTAAGAGTATTGCAGTAGGCACATAGAAACACTAAACTGTTGAACTGAATGCTGTGACCATGACAGCTGACTTTTATAAGAGCAAGTAAATTAATAACTACTTTTATTTGGTGGAGGTTTCATTTTTTTTGCTGTCACTGAATGTACACTAGAATCGTGGCCTTTTTGAACATTCTTCCAGTAGTCAAACAGAAGAACAGAGAAAATGTGTAGTTGTGGGTATAAAATCAATCAGTTAAGATCCGTACTGGATAAATAGAAGAGGCTGGAAGAGGCACAAATGAAATACATTTGCACTGTTTTGTTGTCGTTGTTGTCGTCATCGTCGTCGTCCATATCATCATCATCCATTCTGATCCATTGCATACTTCAGTAGTATGTCGGACATAATAAAAGTAAAAATTGTGAAAAACTGTGTTTTATAAACAGTTATCACACACACACACACACACACACACACACAGTGTGTTCTAGACTGAGATATGTGAATATTACAGGTGCTGCATGTGTTGTGGCTATGGACATGTTTATTTTGCCATAGTTCCCTGGTTTTGTTTAAAAGATATCCATCTCCAAAGAGGATAGATTTATATATGTAAAGATTTTGCAGGCTCATTTTTTCCAGCTAAATGAAGTTGAGGTCTACATATTTGAAGTTTCTTAAGTTGCAAATATCTCTGACAGCTTTTTTCTGTATGCTGAAGACTTTTTTTGCCCAAAGATGTAGCCCATACTGAAGTAATGAACTGAAGTATCGCATAATTTATCAGACTCATTGCTGACCCGCTTGCACGTTACTTCCACATAAAGAGTGTAAAAAGCTTTTGGAAGCTTTGTTTCGACAGCTTTCACATGACAATCCCATTTTAAATTTCTTGTAAACATATTCAGTAACTGATTTCAGTAATGTATTGTTAAGACAAGGCACTTTATGAAATTCTCATAAAAGTCGGCAAAGTCAGAATTCATGAAAATAATTTTCCTCTTTTTTTTTTTTTTTGAGGATGAACTGGGCTCACATAACAATTTCAATTCCTCTTCTTTCTTTGTTGTTTCCTATCTTTTCCTTTCCCCTATGTATGTTGTCACTGATTTCTTATTCATATGCCTTGAAAGACTTCTGAATTTAGTTAATTTATTCTCAGAAATGTTTCTCTATTCCTGTGATTTGTTTCTTTCTAGTTGTTTTCGTCTTTCTGTAATTCATGCTATTGTTGCTTCATTTTTTCAGAGCTACAGTGATATTTATATTAGTAGCCTGTTCTCTAGTGATGGGAATAACTGAATGAAGACAATCAATTCAGTCAGTTGTTGTAAAACAGTTAACTAATTCAGTTGTAGTTTTACATACCAGTTGAGTTATGCATTAATTCTTTTGATTGGAACTAGTCTATGTGAACAATTGAAGGAAAGAAATCGATTCAGTTGATTGCAGTTTTACGTATCAGTTGCACTATTCATTCATTCATATGAATGATACCAGTGTGCAGGAGTGACCTAATGAGAACAATAGATTCAGTTGGTTGTAGTTTTACATGTCAGTTGGATTATTATTTTTCATTTCTTTCGAGTCAAACCAGTTTGTCTCAGGCCAGCCGAGATGCTGAAGTTGGTGGTTGTGTGTGCATGAGGTGTGCTTGCTTGTGTGTGTGGATGGTGTACGTTTCTTCTTTGCTGATGAAGGCTGTGACTGAAGGCTTTACGTAAGTGTCTTTTAATTGTGCGAGTTTGCAACTTAATATGTCGTCTTTATGGTAAGTAGCTTTTCCTACATTGTTGATATTCCTACCTGGGGTTTGTGTTGTTCCATTTGAATCTTAGCCTTTAAACACTTATTCAGCCATTTATTTGTATGGAAGGTAAATATATTGTGCAGAAAATTATGTTACGGGCTACTCATGTACAAATCATACCCATGAACACAAACCTGTTTACATTTTACAGCTTTTGAAAAGTAGCAGCTATAGTATACATGAATTTGAAGATTTACTGTCCACATTTACATTTTTAAAAATTATGATGATGTTGCTGCAATAATAATAATAATAATAATAAAGAATTACCATGAGTATCGCTGCAGCCAAATAAAAATTATCAATTCACATATTCGTACTTCAATTTCACAGTTAAGCCTATCTCTGACCATCACTGTAGACAGTCTGCAATCACATTTGCACCTCCCTGGACTGCTGAGAGTGATAGTTGGAGCCACCTGAACACCGACGTATCCAGTTATGAGTGGAAATATTCGAGCTTTTTGGCATTGTTGATTGTACTCTTTTATAGCCTGCCATCACTGTTATTGTCACTCCGATATTTGCTTTTTATTGAGTGCCAGTAAGTAGTTTTACTTGAGTTTTTCATCCATGTTTATGAATAGGCATTTACATACTAGTGAACTTTGTATCTGGATCAAAGTGCCAAATACTCGGTCACATGGGAATGGAAGAAATATGACTGGATAAAAAGTTGTCCACATGATAAATTCAGTGAGAGGTGGAATGAGGAGATGATAGTAGAAGACTGGAATAAATACATCCTTGGGCAGTGCTAGGTACTCAGCTATATACAGGATGATTCAGGAGAAATGTCGTGTAATTAGTGAGGTGACTCTGCATGTGAAAGTTTATCGAAAAAGACCTATTAACATGTGTCGGATTTTTTGATCATTACAGAACTAGAGCGGGTTGAAGACTACATGCATCATGAATGATTATGGAGGCAAGTGTGAATATTACTTACCGAAATGATGTGTAGGCACTGTGGTGGACAGAATAATGGTGAGACAAATGATTGATTCATACTACAAGAGATGTTCAAAAAGTCCCCACCTATCTCAATGCACTTGTCAACATGCTGGAGAGTGTTTTGTGTTGCACATCGAACATCACCTCGGCGGGCTTTAATGCGGGCAGCAAATTGGTGATGCTACTGCCAAGTTCTTCATGTTATCCACCTTCGTAGCGTACACATCCCCATTTAACCAGCCCCATAGACAGAAGTCTAATGGGGTTTGGTCATGTTCTGGCAGGCCAGTTAATGGCTCTACCACGGCCAATCCACTATTGAGGAAATGTGTTATTCAGACCCTGAGATGTTTGTCCGGTACATTGAATCGGTGATCCATCATGTTGCGAATATATTGGCCATCATTGTTATAATGCTGTGTCTCCAAAAATGCTGATATATCTTCTATCAGGAAATGTGTGTGTGCTGTGGCTGTTGTGATTTGACAGGAACACAGGCCCTGTCACTAGGTCAGTGGTCATACCACACCAGAGGTTCACTGAGAACCTAACTTGGAATCTTGTTTCCCTAGTGTCATGTGGAGTCTCCTTTTCCCATGTGTGAGACTTGTGGTTGTCCATGATAACATTGCATGTCAGTGTAGCCTTATCTGTAAATAAAGTATACTGCAAGACGTCCCTGTGTACAGCCAACTGTTCACAAAATTTTTCTTTGCCTACTGAGTCACCTGGATGCACATGTTGTAAGGCTGCACATGGAATGAGTACAAGCCCTCAAATGCAATGTATGCTACACTTGCATTTGTGGAATATTGAGCTGATGGCTAATGTGCCGTATTCTTTGGTGGGACTCCATTGTACTATTGCAATAATATCTTTCCTTTCCACAACTGACTGGATGGCCTCCTGTTCTGATGTTACATGTACACTGGATAATGTTCCAGATTCATGTAATGCTGGAAATGCCCTGGGAAATACCCTGACGTAGGGGGTTCGTCAATCTAGGAAACTTGTCTAGTATTCTGTCACAGCCACACAGGCACTGCCATTACAGTGCCCACACACAAACAGCATGTCTGCATATTATGTGTGGGTGAAGATATGCAGCATGTTGGTATTCACAGACGTGATGGACTTTCTCAATTAAACATCACCCAAGCACAACACACACCAACCCACGATAGCACACTGGGTACACTTTCGGCTGTTGCCTTGGTGCGATGCCACGGTGCTGCCATCTGTTGGAGAACCACTACACCTCTTTTAAGGCCGATTCTGTCCACCACAGGGCCTACCCAGCATTTTGATAAGTGATACTCACACTTGGATTCATATTCATTCATGGATGTGTGTAACCTTCAATCTATTCCAGCTGCATAATTATCTAAAATCGAACACGTGTTCATAGGACTTTTTCACTTTATTTTTACATGTAGAGTCACCTCATAAATTATGTGACATTCCTCCTGACTCACCCTGTATGTAGAGATAGCTGAGTGCCTAGTGCTGTCCGGCTATTTATTTATTGCAGTCTTCTATTAGCCTATCTACTCCTTCCCCCTCTTCTTCTCCACCTCATATCTCTGTCCACCACTTCCACTTTCACCTTCTGTTGATCTCTTCCTGCCCTTCTTCTCCCCCCCCCCCCCTCCCCCTCTGTTTTCTTTGTCTGACTCCTCCTCTTTCCTGTTTTGGACCATCCCCTCCCCCTCTCTCTGTCCATCGCCGCCCCCCCCCCCCCCCAGTCTGTGTCCATCGCCTTCTCTCCCTCTGTACCTGTCCATTTCTTCCTCCCCCTTCTTTCTCCATCTTATCACCCACACCCCAATAAGAGGCTAGTTATTCTTAACCGCACAGTATTTCATTGCAGATCGTAACTAATATGTGTATGAAATTTTATTGAAATTGTTCCAGAGATTTAGGCTGAACTTTTTACATGTTGCTTTACCCATGCACATACAAGTTGTAGACATTTCACATGTATTTATCATATTTCACATATATTTGTACAAATATTTCACCTGTATCTGTAGCAAATTTCGCTCTGCAGTTTCGTTTTCACAAAGCTCAATGTTTATGATGTCGTAACTCCTGTACGATGTGTTGTACAGTGATATAATTTTGCAGGTACATCCAATGGTACATGTAGCTACCTTCTGTGATATGTGTTGAGAATAGAGTTAGTAGTAGAGAGATAACAAATTTAAACATCTATATGATGTGGCAGGTCTTCACGTATATCAATATTTGACGACATATACCCTGAACTATGTATCCTACAATGACAGATTATTGTAGGTCCCTTCAGTGAGATATGTGAATACAGTCTCCGAATAGAGTTAGTATCAAAGCGGTAATAAATTTAAATGTTATACACGATGCAGAAGTTTTTCATGCATTTCAGTGTTTATGACGTCATATCTCCTGAAATGGTGTAATGCAACAATATAGTTCTGCTGGTACATTCAGTGCATTATTTGAATACTGTCTGCTAAAGGTGTTGAGAATGCAGTTAGTAATAAAGAAGCAATAAATAAAACATCATACTTCACGTGGCAAGTTGTACTGCGTGAACAACGAAAACGTAGTAAGCTATAAAGTTTTTTCCTTTCATAATTTTGTGGGGATTGTCAGTGAGAATAAGTTTCATAACAGATTGATATTATGTATAAATTTGTTACAAGTCACTAAGTGCTGCATGAATAAAGCATGGGTATCCATGTGTCTTGGGTTATATTTCTTTTTATATATATATATATATATATATATATATATATATATATATATATATATATATATATATATATATATATATATATATATATATATATATATATATATATATATATATATATATATATATATATATATATATATATATATATATATATATATGGTAGCCAATGTGTTAATTCAGGGTACAAGGTATCTCAATTCCAAATTTCATCCAAATCTGCCACTATATTTTAAAAATGAAAACACTTTCTTGGTATTCTGCAAATTTTTGCTGAACTTCAGAATAGATTTCCTTTTTGATACTATT
Source organism: Schistocerca piceifrons (assembly GCF_021461385.2). NCBI lineage: Eukaryota > Metazoa > Arthropoda > Insecta > Orthoptera > Acrididae > Schistocerca > Schistocerca piceifrons. Next base: position 659,859,337 of record NC_060140.1, read on the forward strand.
GTCATGTCCAGTCAATCAACGGCAGAGAATTCAGTTAATATTAATGCTCTTGTCTATGCTTACATGGGCTATACTCTGTTATTGCATAAAGTCAATTATCTGTGACCTCGCATCAAGCCAAAAAGAATAAAAAAAGAAGTTTCTTATTACATTAAAGCTGATCTACCCATCTCCTATTCAGTTCAGCAACTAGTAGTTTTGTGTTTCTTAAAATCAGCTGTCTCTAGAATCATAGTTTAATGAAACAGTTTATTTCAGGAAATGTTCAAGTACTGCAAGGCATGTTCATAGGGACCACATCATAATGCATCATAATTTAACATCAAAATCTAGAAGGATCCTACTAGATTTATTAAACTCCTTTCTTCAACCAGTACTTACAAGGATCAGTTGACTATGTTAGCAGTTATCTATATGGTGTGATGAATGGATATTGTAACTATACAATAGAAATAGTTCAGAATATGACTGTCGAATTAAAGTTTCGATAATTTTGCAATTGTAATGTGGTGATCATAATGATCTGTAGACATAATTACTCAGAATAATACAGTGTATGATATTTACATTTGAAATTCAGAATACCAGTATTCATGACATTAACAATACTCAGACACTGCGCATCAATTAATTAATTAATTATTGGGAGTTCAATTATGCTAATATTTACATTGCATTGAAGTATTAAACAGTTCTGATTGGTGCACAAGTTATGAGATACGCGTGAAATGGAAAATACTCCTTTGTTTACTCAACTTTTGACTTGAATTTTTACATACCCGATAGATCATTATGTAAATTGCAATCACTGAGTTATTTTGATGAATAATTATCATGTAAGTGTAGACAGAAACACAAGCTTCTTTGTTTGTGAACAAAGCTGAGTACGGATCAGGTTGTATATAAACTACAATATCAGTCACTTCATAATAGTGTGTTTTGGTTTACCACATTACAATATCCATTATATACACACATATGAGAATTGTTGAGAGTATCAATTTGTATATTACACTTGCTATATGCTAAGACTTGGCATCATGCCAGTTTCTGGATACTAAATGAGATTGCTTTGGAGGTTTAGTTTGTGTTTGTCACCAGAGTTGGTAGTATTGTGTAACACAATCTAGAAAAAAAGACGTAGTGTAACCAGAATGAAAGAATGCTAGAAGACAGACTCTGAAGGCAACTAAGTATTCCATCCCACTACCACAGGACTCTCTGTGAAGTATTGCCTGTCCACAAGGGCTGGAGAATGGAAGTGGTTGTCAATCCTACAGAACGGACAATGTTGGTCTTCCTTACCATCACCTCTAAAATTGGATTTGATTCTCAGCTATTGAAAAACTTCATCTTAAAAACTACATCACCTTGTCGTCCTCCACTTCCCATGTCCCAAATCTAAGAACATCTTCAACAACAAAGATAAACCCATTCTAACAAATACTTAGAAATATTAATTTATAACATCTACTGAATTTTCTGTTGGTGCTTGCCAGAACATGATGATAATATTAAAAAGGGAAATACTTTCTAGTGTTCTACAATATTATATTTATTTTGTCATGAACCGGCTTTCAGCTTCTCAGGCCATCTTCAGGTGACAACTGTGTTTGCGACAGCCGGTTCGTGAGAAATAAATATAACTTTGCAGAACATTAGGAAGTGTTTTGCCTTTTAATTAGATTAAAAAATATCTATGTAATACATCTTGTTCTGTCTGCTCTCTTTACAGGCGTTCTACTGTAGGCCACCCTGTTCACTGCAGTAAAAGCTCTCCTTCCCTGCTACTTCATTCATTTCAATTTTTTGTAAAGAAACATGAAGTAAGGATAATAAGTTGTGTCCACTCTAGAACCGCTTATATCAGCTACCTTGGTTGGAACTAAACGGTAACAGTAACATTCATAAATATGACACCTGAAAGAGAAATGATTTATACCAGCCATAGCGGGGCATAGACAGGAGTGAGGTATTCAGCCACACAAATCTTTGACGAACTATTCAGTGATGTAAAGAATTGAGCAGATAAGAAAATTAAGCTCAAACACAAATTGAAATCATAGCTCGGGAATTTCTGCTTCCCCACTGGAGAGAGAGAGAGAGAGAGAGAGAGAGAGAGAGAGAGAGAGTGTTTAATTGAGGAGGAAACAACTTTAATGTAGTGGAGTGTAAATTGTGCAAGAGAAAAAACTATTACAAAAATAAGTGGTCAGCATGATGCCAGAGTCTCCAATGGCAAAGCATACTGTAATAATGCAATTGACTCACTCTATATCATAGCGAGAAGACACGCTTATGATCCATTGAAAATAGAAGTAACTGACGGACTAACTCATGCTACTTAGAATGTTTGTCAGTACATTATATATAACCCATCTGCCCATCATGCACAACATGGTATGTACTTATCAACACCTTGCTGCACTAGATTCCATATAGCTTTTAGATGTAAACTACTTACCGCTATTAGAAACTATTCTTTTTGATTTGTTAATTTATTTGAAATTTTGAAATAATGATCTATAAGAAGACAGTGTCTTTGACAGTTGCACTTTTTAGCTTGTCAATTGCTACCTGACGGGCCTTACCTTCTAGGCCTTTTTATGCATTTTTCCTGGCGAAGAGGACTTTGTTGAGTCATGCTAACAATGCTCGAAGTAGGGAGCAAGCGGAATCAACAGTGATTTTGGAATCAGAAGTAAGGTCGGCAGGGTTAACACCTGGTGATAGACTCACGGGGTAATGGACACATGAAAGTTAATGCGGGGAGTAATGAACAGTCCATATGAAGAGGCATATTATTGTATATAGAGGTTAATTAGAAGGTGTGAATTGCAGAACCTTTAACATTGAACAGAAGTAAATTTATTGCATCACGTCTTGTTATGTAATTTCTGAATTATATCTGTGTGAATGAGAAGGGTGTGGTTAGGTGTAGTCTGTCATTTGAAGATTAAGAAATCGAGTCAGTGGACGGTGTAATTTATTGCAGAGGATCCTTGACATCACTAGTTATAAATTTTGTGTTGCAGTTGATTACAGACACATGGCAGGCAGACTTATGTGTTCTGCTATCAAGCCCCTTCACAAAAAAGAAGATAAAAAATGGTAAAGAATTATCAGTCCAGCTCATTGCCAGTATTCTTTTTTTAATAGCAGTTTATACACAACAAAATCTATAAAAAATTAGTACAGAAATATATAGTCATTTGGACTGTCAGCTGCACAGGTTGCATTTACCTTGACAGATGATATACTCAAATCAGTAAATCAACAATTATTAACACTGGGAATATTTTGTGAACCAAGATATCTTCATGCAAAATTTAAAATGTTCTGGAATAATAGATACTGTAGGTTCATGGTTTGTATCTTATCCGAGCAAGAGAAAGCACAGTGTACTAATTCCATGTCAATCACATAAAAAGAGGCACTCAGAATGTGATGCAGACTTGGTGTATCGCAGGGTTGCTTCTTGGATCATCTGTTGTTCCTCTTATAGATAAATGATCTTCCTTTTGCAATGTCAGAAGAAGCAAAACTTGCTCCTTTTGCAGATGATACAACTACAGGAACAGAAGTACTAGAATCCTCTTACAGATAAGGCTGCTGCTGAAATATTTGAAACCATCAACAGATGGTTCAAGGCTAAATGAATGCACAAGCCTGCATTTTTTAGATTTTTGACAAATGATTTCTCCAAAACTGGTGTTCTGGAATCAACAGTGATTCTAAAATTTACTTGCATTTTATTCTATCACATCAGAGTTTTTCAAAAAATAGATGTAAGCACAAACATTAAAATAAAATTTCAATGAAGTTCTATATTTTTATTATAATTGTTTTATTTTTATGCATATTCTAAAATAATATAAGCAGTTCTCTTAGCGGCATTATGAGTTCTCTGTTGCATTTAATTTTCAAACTTTTTCTTTTCTATTTTCCTCACAGAACCTTCATCTTTACTGTTCCTCTTCAAAATCTAGTAACAATTGCCCATTCCATCTTCTGTGGTATCTCTTCTCTATCTCCTTAATGCCTTGGTGGAATTGTTCTCTTTGCTCTTTGTTATAATGTACCAGATTTTCTCAGAAGTATTCAGTATTGGAATGCAGCAAGTGGACATTCATATTACAACTCACCTATAAGTGTAATACAAAAATTATGGCCCCCTTAAGAAAAAAATAATTACATGAAAAACTAGGCAATAAATACAGCAATGTTTGAACCGTTTTTCGACATAATCGCCACATGTCATTTCGTGACATCAACTTTTGTAATTGTGTTGTAAATATCTGTCACCTGGGAACAGAACTAGCGAGTGACAGTTGTCTTCAACTTATCATCATGTGAAAATTGTGACCGGTGCGTAAGATTTCTTGAGGGACAAGAAACGACAGGGAGCAATATCGGGACTGTATGGCGAATTATCAAACGGCTCCCTGCCTAACTTCTTCAGAAAAGTTGTGCACTGAGCCACATGTGGGTGAGCATTGTCATGGAAGAGCGCAACACCTGACTTGAGCTTTCTCTGCCTCTTGTTTTGAATAGCCTGTCGGCACAATTTCTGTGGTATTCACAATAATGGTCTTCACCTCTGGGCAGGAAGGCAATGAGCAGAATGCTTGTCCAGTCCCAGAACACCATGCATATCACTTTCCGCATTGATCGTATCTGTTTGAACTTCATCTTGAGCGGAGGTCCACTGTGATACCAATGCATCAACTGCTGCTTGATTTCCTGGGTAAGCTTAGCAACTCACATCTCATTACTCATTACAGTCCTGTTGAGGAATTTGTTGCCATTCTCATGGTATCGCTGCAGAAATCCCAATGCTGCTCTTAGCAATGTATGAAAAGATTGATTGCTACTTACCGTTAATTTGCACACAGGCACAATTAAAGGATACTGACACAAAGTTTTCAGCCACAGCCTTCACCAGCAGAAGGAAAACAGAAAAACACACACCATTCATAAACACAAGCAAGCACACAAGATGTGCATGTGACCATCAAATGCAGCAACTCAGCCTAGAACTGTGCCTGTCTGCAACTCAATGTGTCTTCTTTAATGTAAGTAGCAATCCGTCTTTTCCTATATTTTTGATCTTCTTATGTAGATTTTACATTATTTCACAATGCTGCTCTTAAGTGATTCATGTTGTGTTTGAGTGTAAGGTTTTTCAGCACCCACTTTTTTGAACAGCAGGTGCTTAGTGACACTCCAAGCAAGGAGGATTGTGATATCTGTGGAAAATGGATGATGAGATCCATAATCGGAGAGAGACAGTTCCCCATAATGTGCTGCTGCACCAGCTCCACGATGTTGTCATTGATGAGGGACTGTCGCCTATGGCCCTCTTCAATACGGAGACTTTGGATAATTGCCTAAACAAGCAATGCAACGTGTGTTTACCAATACACCTGATACAGCTCATGATTAATTTTGATTGGCACTATCTTTGTGTGTTAAGAAACTTTATAACAGACTCAACCTCACAGCTGGCAGGAGAAAGAACAAGAGTCTCATTTTGTGCAACTACTGCAGCACATCTAACAACAGAAAGTCTTGTCCTGTTGTCGTAGTATTGTTAAATTATAGTGCTGTTGTGCATGAACTACATTTTCAGCCAAATCTTCTTCTTCTTCCTCAGCACTTCAGCCCGTGATGAGTCTTGGCCTCTTTAGATTGTTCATATCTGCTTCTGTCGTCGTCCACATTTCTGACCCATATGTGACAACTGGTTGTACCAGGGGATAGTAGACTCTTAAGAATTCATAAATACCCATAAGTTTGCATAACAGCTCTAGTTCCTGCTTGTTTTCTTTCTCTAATACATTGTGTCATGTTGTTATTGCCAGTTGAGAGGTCACCCAATAATGGAAGCAGTTGACAGCTTAACATTTACTAGAGGTCTTCAGGTCATGTAATGTTCTGCCATAGAATTGGATTTTAACATGTATTTTGTCTTGTGTCAGTAAATCCTATTTTTGCTCTTTCTGCTTCCTTTATTTTGTATAATTCTTTAAGGATATTTACATCTCTTGTCACAATTGCAGTCTCACCTGCACCTCCCATATCTGACTAGATTTCTTTGATATCAACCCTCTCTTGTGTGTTTTTTATGTCAGACTACGTAATGTTAAGTTTAACAGGACAGCGGATAGCATTACCCTTCACTTGATCTGTAAAGTTTATGCTCCTGGTAATTTTATTGTTCATCTTTACCTTTGGCTTTGTGTCCTTCATTGTTAATGCAACTAACCTTCGTAGCTTGTCACACATGTCCAATTTTTTTTGTGCTTTCTACAATGATCACTTTTTGATACTCAAAACCTTGTATATCATCAACAATAGGAACTGAAGATCTATGTCATCTTCGCAAACGTTACAATTATTTGTTTAATAACAAATAAGTGGTTGGAAGTGCCTCTATTTGGCCAGAAACCACATTCATAATTTTCGAGGATATTTTCAATGTACTTTTTTATCCTTTTGTTCAACACCCCAGAAAATACCTTGTAGGCTGTACTCAATAAAGTTATGGCTCTGTAGGTTTTATAGGCTATCTTTTCTTTTTTCTTATACATAGGGCATACGACGTGTATTTCCTTTATTAGAGGTTGATCGCCATTTATTTTATAAGTTCTGGCAGCAACCCACCCTCACCAGGTGCACAGTTATTTCTCTTTCCTTGCTTCTCTATTCTCCTCCTGTTCTTGTGGATCTCTTGATACCTAGCATTGACCAGATCTTTAAAATATGTTCGCTATCTCTGCAATATTTTTTAATCATCTCTGATTATCTCATCATTTTTTGTTTCACTGCATTTCTTTAGATGTTCTGTCTTTTGAAATTATGCTTTCTGCTATTCCTTTTTATTTTATGTACTATTTTTTTCATGCCTTATGAGCACTAAACCTTAATTCTTCATATATCTCACATTTCTTCTTGTCTCACTCTGTAGCATTCTCAATCTTGCTACATTTTTATATCCTGTTGCATGTCTCCATTTGCCGTCAAACTATTTATGTCTTTATAATAGAGAGAAACGTTCCACGTGGGAAAAATATATCTAAAAACAAAGATGATGTGACTTACTGAACGAAAGTGCTGGCAGGTCGATAGACACACAAACACAAACATACATTTATGTCTTTCCTTTCTTCTTACCGCAACTGTTTCTTCTGTGTGTCTTTTGCAGTTTTCTGGATTCTGTTTCACCTATCTTGGTTTCCTATTGTTTCCTCACCTGCTGTCAGAACATCTTAACTTTTATTTGATATATTTCTACAGTTTTGGGATCATTCCATTACTCTGTATTCCAGTATGCTATTTTTTCAATTCCAGTTTTATGTATTTCAGCTAACTTTTCTCTTACTTGACAACACACTGTCTGAATCATAGTTTGGGTCCCTGCAGCTCTATACATCTATGACTGACGAGGTATGCCATGTTTTTACTAATACGTGGACTATACTTACACTCAATTTCCATGTTCCAAGGCATATTCTTTTGTGTGGAAAACAGCGAAGTAACATAGAATAGCTCCAGTCTTGTTACTTTATTCATGTAAAATGTATCTCCGTGATACTCATCCATATTCATTTCATCCAACCTTTGTGTTAAACTCTCCCAAAACCAATAATTTGTTGTAGTTCTGTACTACATGTACTTCCAAGGTCTTTATAAAACTGTTCTTTATTCCTTCTCTTTATTCTTAGTGTGCTGAGTCTTTCGTTAATAGGTTCAAAATCCAAAGGCTTCTCTAAACCTCTTTTGTTATTATAAATCCTGTTCCAGATTAATCTGTTCTTCTTTCTGCTTTATTGTACAGCAGAAAAATACAGAGACATGTCTGTCTGTCTTTGTGCTTGTAGCCTCACCTCTAGTAGTGCCACAATATTGTACTTAAACTTCATGACCTCTTCAACTATTGCTTTCATTATTGCTGAAGTTGTGTTCAGTATATCCCACTCACTGTCAGAGGCTCTTGTGGTGGTTCCATAATAAGATGTTTTTACAGTATTGGGTTATTGACCCCAGACCCCACATCCATCCTGGAGGACTTGTATTTTTTTGGGGGTTTACTACCTAGGAAGGTTGGCTTACACCTTTTGAGCCCTCCCTGCCCTATGATGAGGGACACATTTTTCCTGGCCCTACTGCTGAGCCCTGCCTGACTTCGGTGACCCTGCTGGTAACTATGCTAACACCGGCATAGCCCTCAGCTCCTCTGAAGCACTGGTTGTCTTTTATAGGGCAATGTTCTATGAAAAAGTTCAGCTAAATGAGAGATGTACTGGACTGGGACTCTTAACGTAGGACCTTTGCTTCTTTCTGGCATGTGCTCTGCCAACTGAGCTACCCAAGCACAACTTACAACCCTCCTCACAGTTATTCTTCCACCAGTAGTTCAATGCCTACCTTCCAAACTTCGTGGAAGTTCTCATGTGTTGCTTGCAAGCCTTGACTTAGAAACAGCCTGAGGGATCGTTTCCAGAATGAATTTTTCACTCTGCAGTGGAGTGTGTACTGATATGAAACTTCCTGGCAGATTAAAACTGTGTGCCAGACCAGAACTCGAACCCGGGAAAGTATTTTCATAGAATTCCGCAACTTATGAAAAAAAATCCACACCCTAGAATTAATGACATGCTTTAGTTTAGCTAAATTTGCAGTACACATGAATATAGTTATAATGTAGGCAATTTAAAAATAAAGAAGCTAGTTTATTTGGCATTTTTTCACTCCAAATGTATTATTATCAGAATATAAAAAAGTGTTATAAGAATTCTATCTGATGGGTGTGCTCCATGCTGCTGCTATTTGGTGGGTCTGTCTGCTTAACTCATAAATTATTTACATTTTTCCATAGTTTACCTTTCTTTTCTATATCTTCAGTGTCAGTAGCTTTGTTATTTTGACAACTGTTTCACAACTTGTGTTCATTAAAGTCCTTTGTTGTAACCAACACTTCTCTTCAAAAAAGTAATAATAATAATAATAATAATAATAATAGGCTCAGAACTAACCTCTACAAAGACTTCAAGGGCTTAGCAATCAGAGAATTAGCCTAATATATGGGTTCATATCTTTCAGAGAATAATAATGTCCTATGGGTAATATGGTGAAGTTTAAGACTGAACTACAAAGCTTTCCTTTGAGTACTACTACTACTCAGTTGAAAAGTATGTTAACAGATACAATTAAAATGATTTTAGTTTATTTAATAATGTTATCACTGTAATACAATATAGTTTCACATCAAGTAGAGTGAATATCTTTCACTTCTTTCCATGTCCCAGAGAATCTCCTGCATGGGATCCTCAAATACAACTAGTATAATGTAAAAGTTAATTGTTTACTGTGGATATTTTGCAGACGTACTTACAGAACCCCATAAAACAAGTCATGATATAAGGTTGCTTCAATGACTTAATAATAATGCATTCAATTAAATTTTTGGTAAACAATATTTACAAACTTATAAAGAAAAGTGGCAAATTTAAACTTAATTTACTGGAGACCAATAAATTTCTTCAGCTTTCTCTAGTGTTATGCTATTTTCTTATTTATGAGCATCACTTGTTTCCTCAAGTGTTTCTGAGCTAGGTTGCATATTGCAAGTATTAATCCTGGTGCAATAATCCTTTTATAGCACATTACGATACCAGAACTAAGATTTACCCGCATTGTATATACATATTATGTGTCACATTTCTGCTATCCTGAGCTAGTAAGCAAGGAGCATCTCTGAGATCCTTTTGTCTGACAGTTATTTAAAAAAATAAAAAACTTACCATCTGAATTAAACAAATTAATAAACATGTCTTTCTGACAGGCAACAGTTTGTGGAACAATCACTCACTCGTCCATTTCTGATGAAGGAATGGTGACTTTTTATAGCAACCTGGGGAGGCCACTAATTGATTTAAACTTCACACTGTGTTTTTTGCAGGGCAGGACCTACTTTCAGTCTTCAGGTGTCAAAGCATGACACTATGAAGTACACTCATGTATACAGGTAGTACTAATAATCAAGCCACACTGGCTTTTCTGTAAACTTTCTTATCAATTAGTGGGTTCATTTTCTGTCTACAGTACCAATTCTTTTGCTTTCTCGGTCACAAATCACAGCCTGTTCACTGACCAACAGCTACATGCTTTTTATTTGTTGTGCTATCATGCCTGGAGTCAATAAATAATAATTGTGTTAAGTTGAAAATCTCATTATACATCCAAGAAAAGGAATTCCAAGTAAAATGCTTAGTGAAACAAAGTGTGAGAAAAGTGCATAAAATTTTATTACACTTGTAAAAATACAGAAAATCTTTTGTTCTTGTTTATATGGAAAAAATTTATATGATAAATGAAAAAGCCCTTGAATACAACACCTTAAATGGTTACATGTCAATAAGGGTTTTAAGAGTTTAAATATGCACGCACAGTACTACTTTCCACATGCCTGTAATTGAATAAAAGTTTCAGTACTTACTGTCTGCCTAAAAAACACAAATGCATGCGCACATTTTCAACACAGCTTTAACAGTTAGTACATTTTTCCGTAAATCGTTAATGCATCACTAAAACAAGAAATAACATACACAACCTGATTCTACAAAATTTTCTCAGTGGGACAAATGTCTCCACAATGAAAGTCGAAACTGGCATTACAGTTTATTAGCAAACTGACATCCCTCAAGAACGTTTCACTGTCCTTGATAAAAACTGGAAGTTTCAATAGATTCTTGAGGGGGAGATATTTGTTGTCATTTTGGTGCTTCAATTACAGCATTGGCAAGGCAAGTCATCTTCGGATACTTAATCTTTTTCTTATCCAATTCATCTTGTGCCCATAATATTAATTTTAACAAATTTGACAACTTTGGAGTTGTAGATTCTCTGTTTTCCATTTTTAGTATTGCGGCATTTAGTTCACTGGCTACTTTTTGTCTATGTGTAGGGTGCAACAAATCACTAAATGGTGACTGGTGGGGGTCTTCAAACGCCAAAAGGGCTAATGTTCTTTCCAATTCATTTAAAACGGTAGGATCAGATTCTGCAGCTTCTGATAACTGTTCTTGAGCAAAATGGAGCGCTTCTTCAACTTTTCCGTTTCGAATCAGTTCTGTCAAATGTAGCTGCTGAAGATGAAAATATAAATACCTATCGTTATCTAATAACTCAGGATGCAGCTGGTTCACTATTGCCGTAGCTTCCTGAATCCTGCCACTCTGAATAGCATCACGTATTCGTATTCTGTCATCGAGAGAATCCAGATCCATACACGGACTCACGCCTGATTCCTGCTGGAATTTTTCAGTTGCTTCCTTAAATCCTTCTGTCACCAAATAATTCATAATAAGCTTATTCATATCTGAACGCTGTACATGAACACCTTCGAGATGCTCCATCCAGTCGTCCTTCGAAATGTTTTCGTGTTTCTCTGTGTAGCTCATTTCGTCCACAACGCTACAGCTGTCAAGAAAAAGGAAAAGATCCATAAATACCTTCAAATAATTTCAAACATCCAACTATCACAGTAAATTATTGTTGTTATAAGCTACCTCTGAATTCAAATGCAAATATTACCTGACGTAATGACGATACACTGACTGCACATAATAACAAGCCAAATCACACACTGAACAGCTGTCGTAACTTTACCACCACTGTCACACATATTATTTAGTCACCGACTTTATGCGCACACCAAAGATTCGTCTAATATAAAATATTTCCAGAAAATTAGTTTTTCTACTTCTTTACTTTCTTTTTAATTCTGAAGGAACGTGTAATGGTGATACTATTCAGCTGTGACGGAAAATACTAACAATATAAATATTTTCATTTTAGTAAGCGTGGTACGAAACGAGGTACAAGCCGAAGCCGATATTCATATGTTTTTAAAGCGGGTGAGACTCGAAATATCGGTGTTCGTCTGTTCGGACTTCGAAAAGACGGAAACACCGAGTAGTATTGTAATGAACAAATGCTATGGATAGAATCGCAGAGGTATTGTATGTTATATTGGGTATGATTATTTTTGTCTTGCGTTCGCAAGTAACGTTAAACTCATGTAGCTTGCAGGAGATGATGATACGGAAGAGAGAAACAGGACGTTTGTGTTTGCTGATGAGGGCCACACATTCGGGAATGCTTTAAGGAGCATTATAGTGAGATAGTAAGTACGTTAGAAGTAGTAGGTGCTTATAAACAATTAGATCATGAAGAACATCTTTTATTATATGCAGATGTACGAGACTAACTTTGTACGAGATTATTTCGTATGAGCCGTCGTAAGCAGTCATGGAATGCAGCCCCAAAAAGCTTGTAAAACACTCCATTGCGTCGTTTGATAACTTTATTTTTTACTAAAACTAATTCAAAATTTCGAGTATGTACTGTGAAAGCTGAAGTTACCCTGTTAAAGTGTACCTACGATATCGGTGGCTCTGCCGCTGCGTGAGCACGCATCGCAGAAGTTGCCGACACGAAAGTGCACTGCCACTGGGTTTACAGTAAGGTTATCATCTACTTTAACCCTAGATATTTCGTGTCTGCTAACTAAAGAGCCTAATTGTAATTGAAAACGAACCACGCAGCTTTTGTACTTGTAGAAAGAACGTATTGTTTGCCATTTGTGTGTAAAAGTTTCATTAAACAATCCATGAGACGTGTTTGAAACAATTACAAATTTACTGCAACTTGAAATACAGCTGTCAAAAAGCCATTCAACATCTTAACTTATTACTGAAGAGATGTGAATTTTTTCATTGGAAGTACTTTCCAAATAACTTCTGTTTGATAAAATATATCACAATTTTTGGCACTGTATCTCAGGGACTAATGCAAAGCTTAATTTTTGGTAGTTCACTGCATAATATGGACTGGTCAGGGATTCTAAAACCTAAGGAAAATTTATAAATATTTTCAGACACATAATTTGTTAAAATATTATCAGTACAGGTCACTGACCAACATTTACTCCAATGACTTTCGTGAACCTTTGTTTGGAAACCAAAGTTTTTTTTATTATGTCAGTGATTTTTTTTTTTTTTTTTTTTTTATAACATTGGAGACAGTGGCTATTACATTCTTAGGAGTTCATTGAGATTTTGTAGCAGGAATTTTAATTGTAGGCCTAGCTTTTTCTGGTAGCCTGTAAATGGAAACTCCTATGACGTTTAGCTCCTTTAACTCAACACAGCAGTTCTCAAATTATCTCTCATAATTCAAATGATTAAATAATTTCTTCATTCATGTTTTATTTCCGAATGTGTGTGCAAGACCTTTGACATGATTTTTGTTGTCTGCAGAAGTTGTTGCTAACTTGTAAAATTTACAGATCTTGATTTATTTTTATTTATTTCTTTGTTTATTTGTCCCCATTCAGCACAACAGAATAGGACATAACAGACACATTAAAAACATAATCAAACACTGGAAAACCAGGATGGGCTAATAATAATATTATGAATACGAATAGAGCAGATGTTGAGTCACATACAGAAACAATGAAAAAACTACTTGAAATTTAAGATTTTGGCCAAAAGTCCTTCTTCACAAATAGAAAGTACACACAATCAGACCACAACAGCAGGAGACAGTGGCCATGTGTGTGCGAGTTGTACTTGTGTGAATGTGTGTTTGCTTTCTATTTCCAAAGATCACCTTTTGACCAAAACTTAAATGTTAAGTAGTCTTTTCATTGTGCTCGTCTGCAACTTAACAACTCCTCTATGTGATGATTAGCAATCTATGTTTTTCATAACATTAAAATTTAATATACATGTATGCTATTGTGGTCAAAAGTGCCTGGCACCTAGATGAAACGAACTTAAAAGTTTGTGGCGTCTTCCATCGGTAATGCTGGAATTCAGTATGGTGTTGGCCCACCCTTAGCCTTGATGACAGCTTCCACTCTCACAGGCATATGTTCAATCAGGTGCTGGAAGGTTTCTTGGGGAATGGCAGCCCATTCTTCACAGAGTGCTGCACTGAGGAGAGGTATCAATGTTGGTCGGTGTGGCCTGGCACGAAGTTGGCATACCAAAACATTCCAAAGGTGGTGTATAGGATTCAGGTCAGGTCTCTGTGCAGGCCAGTCCATTACAGGGATGTTACTGTCGTGTAACCACTCTGCAACAGGCCGTGCCTTATGAACAGGTGCTCGATCGTGTTGGAAGATGCAGTCGCCATTCCCGAATTGCTCTTCAACAGTGGGAAGCAAGAAGGTGTGCCATATTAAACAACAAAGGGTGCAAGCCCCTCCAAATTTTAGCGTTGGCATTACACACACTGGCAGATGACGTTCACCGTGCATTCACCATTCCCACACCCTGCCATCGGATCGCCACATTATGTGCCGTGATTTGACACCCCACACAATGTTTTTCCGCTGTTCAATCATCCAATGTTTATGCTCCTTACACCAAACGTGGTGTCGTTTGGCATTTACCGGCGTGATGTGTGGCTTATGAGCAGCCGCTCGACCATGAAATCCAAGTTTTCTCACTTCCTGCCAAACTGTCATAGCATTTGCAGTGGATCATGAGTGATGGTCTGGATAGATGTCTGCCTATTACACATTACAACCATCTTCAACTGTCGGCGGTCTGTCAGTCAACAGACGAGGTCGGCCTGCATGCTTTTGTGCTTTACGTGTCCCTTCATGTTTCCACTTCACTATCGCATCTTAAACAGTGGACGTAGGGATGTTTAGAAGTGTGGAAATGTTGCGTACACACGTATGACCTAAGCGACACCCAATCACCTGACCATGTTCGAAGTATGTGAGTTCTGTGGAGCACCCCATTCTCCTCTCTCACAATGTCTAATGACAACTGAGATCGCTGATATGGAGTACCTGGCAGTAGGTGGCAGCACAATGCACCTAATATGAAAAACATACATTTTTGGGGGTGTCCGGACACTTTTGATCACATGACACACATACAAAATTGGATTGGTTTAAGTAAGACTGTGCAGGATGTGTCCTATAAACTGATCCCTACTTTAGTCAAGTTGTGCCATAAATCTCTTTCTTCCTCAATTAGACTCAGTTGCTCCTCATTAAACACTCAATCTACCCATCTAATCTACCGAATTCGTCTGTAACAGCGATGGAAAGCTCATCATCCACAAATCATTTCTGGAAATTCATGCACGCCAGACAAATACCTTTAGAAAAGACTTCCTGACACATACATTCATATTAGATGTCAATAAAGTATGACTTTTTCAGAAATGCTTTTTGTGCTGTAGCAAGTCAGCATTTTATATCCATTTTGCTTTGGCCATCAGTTATTCTGCTGTCCAAATAGCAAAAAAACTTCTATTATTCCTTGTGCCTCATTCCCTAATGGGTGATTCAGTGTTACACATTAGAGATGGTTCCCACTTGACAAACTCTGATTTTGTCTAGGTTTGGTTTAATGGTTTGTTATATGGCCAAAGTAGGATTTACAAATTTATAGCTCCCATATTTTAACATTTTGTCATTTGGATCATCTTGAGTAAAGTGTGCACAAATGTCGCAACATATCAGACAATTTAGCCGTACTTGAAGTGTTGTAATTAAGTTGGTATTTGGGCTAAAGCTGCAAAACTCGGCAAGGTAGTTGAACAGTTTGCAACATGCACATTGTGTAAGTTTTATGTCATTCGGTTCACTATTTTTGCTCCAAGTGCCACTCAAGATTATCAGTGACAAAAGTCTCGTTATCTAGTTGGTTTACAAACTTCTCCTTTTCTGACATTTTATTCTTATAAAACCAGTAAGTTTTATTACTATTGGGTTCATAGCTTTAGTGACAGCCGGGGGTGACTGTTTGAAAGAACATTATTTTCTCCGCAGTGAACAAATTGATATGAGTGCTTAGTTACCTGTTCACTATCTATTATAGGTTTTCTGACTGCATCTTGCAGTTTCAACCAAATTATTGCCTTTTTATGGTAACCCAGACCTCGAGCTACATTACAGATCAGTCTGTTGCTGCAACTAGTTTTTAAGGGGAGTTTAACTATTTGGAGTATCAGAAACATAAGTTTTTTTGTTTTAAAAGAAGTAGCTATCAGCTGCAGTATAATTAGATGCATGCACTGGTGCATTACCTGTTAGTAAAAACCCGGCATCTTCATCACATCTGATGACCACAGGCGGAGGGACTTTTTCCAGGTTACCAAGCCTGCTAGTTTATAGTGTGTTGCATAGTAAAGGCTCCCGAGTCTTGTGTGTGTTTCTAAAACGGATTCTGAAGCCTTTGGGGATTTAGCAGTTACCCATGTCTTTTGTTTGGATATCTGTATAGTTTGCAAGCCAGAATACTGACAGTACTAAAAAAAAAAAGAGCATTCATTCTGCAGTAATTTGAATTTTTCATTAACTTTAGTAATGACTCATTCTGGAAAACTATGTTGCTGACCCACTGTTGTAGATGTTGCTGGTAGATTTGTGATAATATGTTGATTGGGGATCCTTCGTGTATTTTTTCGAATTGAGCAGTGAAATGATCTTGACGGGCCACAAGATTGCATGAAATTTATAAGTGCATCATTCTTCTCAAATGAAATTTCACAAACTTTGCCAACCCATCAGACATGCATACGTATGTACATAAAGATATGTAATATACTGTCCCAGCTGCATTGTTGAAACCATAAATTCTGAAGCATCATCAGTTTGTTCTGATATTTTGGCAACAAATGAGGAGAAATCCCCTGACAAACTTTCCACGGGAATTATTTTCAAATCATTTGGATTAAACTGATTAGTCTCTTGTTCCGGCAACTCCAAAGCCAAAGAAAAACCTTTCTTCCTGAGAAGCTCTTGTTGATTCAGTTTAGCCCTCTCAACAAAATTTAGTTTATTCAAGCTTTGTCCACAGAGTTTGTGCAAATCAAAGATATGAGGATTTGGTTTTCCTTTGGGCACTGTAGGCTAGCCCAAGCAGCCAATTTTTTCCCAATTTCTCCAATTCCTTCACATTCTGGTTTTCCACGACTGGGTGCAAAAGAGTTCCAGTCAGCATTCATTCAAAAATCTTTGATGTGGTAGCATAGATGATGAAATACTTGTACTGGTTTGCAGACCCATAGCTGATGTACATGATTTTCTCCAAATTTGTCACTTTTTGTTTCACTGCACTCACAAGCTTTATCAAAAAGACATGAACTGCAACTGTATCACATCTTAGATAAATAATACAAAAACTTTAAGCTTTCTATTTGCTCATTTTCTCTAAAGTTTTTGGTTACAGCAGGAGATGAGTCCGGTGGACAACGGAAGGATCCAGCTTCATTTTATGCTCACCCCTGATACTGAGTGTTGCCCAAACAATCTCACATGCAGCTTCAATTTCTACTGTCGCATTCCCACTGTGCGTTAGGCTTGCGACTAACTATCGCGTTCTTATTGTGGAAGAATTATGTCTTCTGTGTTTATCATGTTTTTATTGAAGATCACTCGGGAAAGAACACATAACATAGGCAGTGATTACACAATAGTGACCAATGGAATGTTATAGAAAACTTGGGTAGAACTCCCCAGAAACGTTCTATGAAATCAACAACGGAACAATTGTAACGTGGCACATAGTTTAAAAGTCGTGGAATGCTCGCACGCTGTGGCAAGGAGTAATTACATGTCAGCGCTCCTCGTGGCCAGTACGCAAACCTTGTTGATACTTGCGTTCTGTCAGCTGATCGCAGCTGCCAGCTGCGCGACTGCCTTAGTCGCCACATCTACCATACTGGATTTGAGTTTCTTGTGTACTGCAACAAATACACCACCCCTCAATTCCCACTTGCCTATCTTTTTGATATGCACTTTCCCCAAAAATCTCACTGCTAGCAGTTTCAGGTTTCAACCAGCTTTCTGTACCTAATATTATGTGAGCTTCACTGGTTTTTGTGAGCGCTTCAAACTCTGGCACTTTGTTGCAAATGCTTTGGCAGTTTACCATTAAGCCTAGTTTACATGACGACACTAGGTTGCAGGCAACTATGCTACCGGCCACTGCGCATGCGCGCTGCGCAATTGGTTGGTGAAACTAAACATTTCCAACTTTGGTGACACTAGTTGCATGAGTTTTGAGGCTATGTATGTTCGTAGGGTGTAGACAATCTGAAATATGAAGTAGGGAATGGAGAACAATGTTCACTTTCTGGATCTCTTTGCTTTGCATAGGTGTTTGTGGGATTTCAGTGATGCTGATTACAAACATAAGCAACATATTGCTACTCTTGAGACCATCATGTGTGATTGGAGCATACACTCATGCTCATAAATTAAGGATAATCCTGATACGTGGTGAAAAAATGCTCTGGTGGGTGGTCTGCAGGTTTAAATCACATCGGGCTATGACCATGCAGTGCATTTGACCTGCGGTCTTCGCACGTTGCAGTGCTTCTCTGAGATGAAAAGGCTGGTGCTGGCAGGAGTCCACATATGCAGAGGTCACTTGGTGCATGTCAGAGTACGGTGCAGCGAGTAAGTGTGCAGACGTTTTCAGATGTGCTAATGGTGACTGTGTGCTGAAAATGGCTCAACGAACACACATTGATGACATTATGAGGGGTAGAATACTAGGGCGACTGGAGGCTGGTCAAACACAGCAGGTTGTAGCACGGGCCCTGCGTGTGCTACAAAGTGTGATCTCAAGATTATGGCAATGATCCCAGCAGACAGGAAATGTGTCCAGGTGCTTCAATACGGAATGTCCACAGTGTTCAACACCACAAGAAGACCAATATTTCACCATCAGTATCCGCAGACGGTCAGGAGTACGGCAGGTAGCCTTGCTTGGGACCTTACCGCAGCCACTGGAACAGTTGTCTCCAGACACACAGCCTACAGAGGACTGAACAGACATGATTTATTCGCCCAGAGACCTGGAAGGTGCATTCCACTGACCTCTGGTCACAGGAGAGCTCGTAAAGCCTGGTGTCAAGAACACCGTACTTGGTCATTGGAACTGTGATCCCAGGTTATGTTCATGGACGAGTCCAGGTATAGTCTGAACAGCGATTCTCGCTGGGTTTTCATCTGGTGTGAACCAGGAACCAGATACCAACCCCTTAATGTCCTTGAAAGGGACCTGTATGGAGGTCATGGTTTGATGGTGTGGGGTGGGATTATGATTGGTGCACATACACCCCTGCATGTTTCTGACAGAGGAACTGTAAAAGGTCAGGTGTATTGGGACGTCATTTTGCACCAGTGTGTCTGCCTTTTCAGGGGTGCAGTGGGTCCCGCCTTCCTCCTGATGGATGATAACACACGCCCCCACCGAGCTGCAATTGTTTAGGAGTGCCTTGAAACGGAAGATATCAGGCGAATGGAATGGCCTGCCTGTTCTCCAGACCTAAACTCCATTGAGCATGTCGGGATGCTCTCGGTTGACGTATTGCTGCATGTCTTCAAACCCCTGCGACGCTTCCGGTGCTCGGATAGCCACTGGTGCAAGAATGGAAGGCTGTACTCCAGCAGCTGCTCGACCACCTGATCCAGAGTATGCCAACCCGTTGTGTGGCCTGTGTACGTGTGCATGGTCATCATATCCCATATTGATGTCGGGTTACATGAGCAGGAAACAGTGGCGTTTTGTAGCACGTGTTTCGGGATGGTTTTCTCAACTTATCACCAATACTGAGGACTTAGATCTGTGTCGTATGTGTTCCCTATGTGCATATGCTATTAGTGCCAGTTTTGTGTAGTGCCACATTGTGTGGCACCACGTTCTACAATTATCCTTAATTTATGAGTACGAGTGTAGATGGTTTGACAGTATCTGAGCTGCAGGGCAAAATTTATTGGGTTAGGAGCACATGACAACTGAATTAAGGAAAATACAAGCAAGTAATTCTAGATGTGGCAATGATCTCGTCTACAAGACTAAAATCACATCCTTCGAGTTGGTCGACTCTTCGTTAAGGAATATTGTTGACAAGAGGGAAGGTTACACAAATCAAGAAGCTGTATTCTTTATTCAATAGTCATCTATTTAAAACGTCGCAGCAGTGATCCCCATTCACATATGTTAGAATTTTGAAATATTGCCACTGTATAGATCTGTCTTCAAGAGAGTAGTTTGCAAACCATTCTGTTCTTAATGCGGCCTGCTTCGAATAATTATTGCTGTTAATGTTAATAATTATTGGTGTTAATGTTAATAATTATTGGTGTTAATGTTAATAATTATTGGTGTTAATGTTAATAATTATTGGTGTTAATGTTAATAATTATTGGTGTTAATGTTAATAATTATTGGTGTTAATGTTAATAATTATTGGTGTTAATGTTAATAATTATTGGTGTTAATGAAAAAGCAGTTATCACCAACTAAAACTGCATCTTATAACATGCTGAGTGTTCTTGATTGTAATGCACGCAATATGATACGTAATTTCAGTTCTGGCAACAGTGCTTCATGCATTACAGTTTCTTTGCTCCTTATCACATAATTAGCTCTACTTAGAAGAAATGTGAACAGTTCTGGTGACGTTCTAAGATAACTGAAAGAACTTCTTGTGTCTTCCATTATAAATTATTTCAGCAAGGATGCTGAGCAACGTCTGTTCTTCATCCAGTCATGAATCGAAACACGTTTCTTATTTTTTTCTTATGCAACAATTACACGCAACTACATTTAACTCCAGACTGAGATTTTTCACTCTGCAGCGGAGTGTGCGCTGATATGAAACTTCCTGGCAGATTAAAACTGTATGCCGGACCGAAACTCAAGCTTGGGACCTTTGCCTTTTGCGGGCAAGTGCTTCACCAACTGAGCTACCCAAGCACGACTCACGCCCCGTCCTCACAGCTTTACTTCTGCCGGTACCTCGTCCCCTACCTTCCAAAAACCTTTACAGCGCATATCCCGCTGCAGAGTGAAAAATCTCATTCTGGCAACATCCTCCAGGCTGTGGCTAAGCCATGTCTCCGCAATATCCTTTCTTTCAGGAGTGCTGTTCTGCAAGGTTCACAGGAGAGCTTCTGTAAAGTTTGGAAGGTAGGAGACGAGGTACTGGCAGAAGTAAAGCTGTGAGGATGGGGTGTGTCGTGCTTGGGTAGCTCAGTTGGTAGAGCACTTGCCCGCGAAAGGCAAAGGTCCCGAGTTCGAGTCTCAGTCCGGCGCACAGTTTTAATCTGGCAGGAACTTTTGCATTTAACTCCATCACAACTTGAGCAATGTACAGCTGCCATAACTTTCGTTTCAGATACGGCTCCCCCCCAGGGGGTCCACAACTCTTTTGTGGATACGTGCGTGGCGAGCACGGGGCCCCGAGCCATTGCAGCCTTCTTTCTCTCCCGGGCTGCATTTCCTTTCCCTTCCCCTCCTTTCCCCTCCATGCTCCTTTCCCCTCGCCCTCTCCTCTCCCTCTATTGGTGTCCTTGCTTATGTTGGCCCCCGCTATCCTCCTGGTTCTGTTGGTTTTACACTCCGGCTTTGTTGCGTAATCATCTCCTCCTTTTGGCATTCCTTGGTCCCCCTCTGGGGTTTGACCTCCATTACAAAATTTCTCCTCCGTAGTGTGAGCCATTTGGGGAAGAGCACCTTACCTAGTGTCTCCGACGTGCGCCCTCCTAGTACATTCCACCTTTTCTTTCACGTCGTTGTCTGATGCTAGGGTGCATAGCCAGCACAGTAGCCAGCCCGTGTGGTGGGGTCGCTATGTACCCTTTTGGTTGAGCCCCCTGAACACACAGGGATCACACTTCTGATACCTGAGCTGTGACCTCCTCATGCATGCCTTGGAGTGGTTGCTCGTCATCCTGGAGCATCGGAACTCCCGGCAATGGCCGCCGTGCCAGACGGCCCTTGCTGTGGCTGGGTGGCACCCGTGAGGAGAGCCCCTGATCGGAGTGGGTGGTATCAGGGCGGACGCTATGCAAATGAAACGCATACGGGTCCAGAACTCTGGCCGTTCTTCTGCGGCAGTCTCTCTGCGTGGAACTGATTCCTCAAGTGCTGCTTCTCTTGCCCCTTCGGCCTTCCCTTCCATGGCTACCCCCTGGGAAGAGGGTCAGCCCCGTCGTCTAGGGGCAAAACCTTTCCCCCGTTATCGAGTTTGCACTAGGACTGATGGAGATACTTACTTTCACCAGTGTGAAACCTTTATTCTTTGTGGAACACATTGAAGACAAGTTTGGCGAAGTGGACTCCCTGAGCAAGATGCGGTCGGGTTCGTTGCTGATCAGAAATACTTCAGCTGCCCAATCTGCGGCCCTTCGTGCCTGTACCCATCTTGGCACAATTCCTGTGTCCATTACCCCCCAACAGTCTCTAAATATGGTACAAGGTGTGATTTTTCACAGGGACCTCATCCTTCAAACTGATGAGGAACTTTGGGACAATCTCGGACGGCGGGGTGTTCACTTTGTTCGGCGTGTTCAGAAGGGTCCTAAAGACAATCGTATTGATACTGGTGCCTTTATCCTGGCCTTTGAAGGGGATACCCATCCTGAGAAAGTTAAGATTATGGTCTATCGCTGTGATGTGAAGCCGTACATCCCACCTCCTATGAGGTGTTTTAAGTGCTTGCGTTTTGGACACATGTCTTCCCGCTGTTCACAGGCCCCTCTCTGTGGTGACTGTGGACGTCCACTCCATGAGGGGAGTCCCTGTGTTCCACCTCCTGTCTGTGTAAATTGTCATGGTAGTCATTCTCCACGTTCACCAGATTGCCCAGTATATAAGAAGGAAAAAAAAAAAGAGTATAAGTCCCTCGATCGTTTAACCTACACAGAGGCCCGTAAGAAATATGCACGACTCCACCCTGTGTCCATGACATCTAGTTACGCCTTGGTTACATCTTCACCCCTTCCTCCCCCTTCCTTACCCCCATCCCGGACCCCTCTCCTCCCCCCCCTCCCCTGCGGCTCCCACACCTTCTCCTATGGGCGCTGCTCCCCCTCCCCAGCCAGAGAAGTGTCCCACTCCTTTGGCGTCTGCCGGTCAAGGGCGCCTCTCCCGGGATGCCCCTTCCCGGCACCTTCCAGGCCAAAGGTCTGCTGCCGCGCGACGACCGCGAGAGCCGCTGTCTGTCGGCCCCCAGGTTGCCTGGTCTCTTTCTGTTCCTGATCTTGCTGCAGCTGGCTCCTTCATGCCACACAGCCCTCCTCGATCTCAGCCTGAACGGAAGAAGAAACATAAGTCCCGGGACAAAGAGCCTCTGGTGTCACCGGAGGTCCCTTCCCCGACTTCACAACTGGATTCTGACCTGTCGTTCATGGATGTCGCCCCCTCCTTGTCGGTGACGGGTAGGGACCCGGCGGTATGACTGGATTTAAAGTGTTCAGCCTCCATTTTAACCATCGTTCTGTGGTTCTCCAATGGAATTGTAATGGATACTATCGTCACCTTCCGGAATTGAAATCCCTTCTTTCGTCCTACTCTGCAGCTTGTGTGGTTCTCCAGGAATCTCATTTTACTGATGCTCACTCACCGACCCTCCGTGGGTTCCGTGTTTTCTGTCGAAATCGGGCTGGACCCCTGCGGGCTTCTGGTGGCGTTTGTACATTGGTCCATACAGACATTGCTAGCACGTGGATTCCTCTTCAAACTACATTGGAAGCGGTTGCTGTTAGGTCCACTTCGACTCTGCAATCACAGTTTGCAATCTTTATCTCCCTCCTGACAGGACTCTTACACCTGCTACCTTAACCGCCCTTCGCCAGCAACTTCCTCCTCCCTTCCTCCTCCTTGGGGATTTTAATGCTCATCATCCTTTGTGGGGCAGTGCCTTTCCATCTAGACGAGGTCTTCTTATAGACCAATTTATTGCAGACCACGACCTGTGCCTTCTTAATGATGGCTCCCCTACTCATTTCAGTGCCGGTCATGGTACCTTTTCTGCCATTGATCTTTCTCTTTCTTCTCCCTCTCTCCTCCCTTCATTACACTGGTCGCCACACGACGACCTTTGTGATAGTGACCATTTCCCGTTGATTATCACGCTCCCTTCCTGCTCCCCGATGGACAGGTTGCCTCATTGGTCTTTCCAACGCGCCGATTGGCCTCTATACACTGCACAGGTCGCGTTTTCTCCCTCTTTGTCGGGTTGTATTGATGACGTCCTACGTGACGTGTCTGACGCGATTGTTCGCGCTGCTAGCCTTGCTGTTCCGCGCTCATCTGGACCCTTTCATCGCCGGCAAGTCCCGTGGTGGAGTACGGCTATTGCCATTGCCATCCGTGATCGCCGTCGAGCTTTGCAACACTTTAAGAGGCACCCATCCGTAGCCAGCCTTACTACCTTTAAACGCCTTCGCGCTAAAGCCCGTTATTTAATCAAACAGAGCAAGCGGATATGTTGGGAACGATTTGTTTCTTCCCTTGGTTCTACTGTCACGGGTATGGGCTACACTTCGCTCTCTCCAAGGTTGCCATCGGCAGTCCACCCTCGCAGGCCTTCACCTCCCAGATGGCATTTGTACGGACACATTAGTTCTTGCAGAACATCTAGCGACCCATTTTGCAGTGGCATCAGCGTCAGCCTCCTATCCAGCTGCTTTCCTTCATCAAAAACAGCGGGCTGAAGCTTCCACCTTATGTTTCACCCCTTGTGAGTCAGAATCTTACAACGAACCTTTTACTGAATGGGAATTTCTTTCTGCTCTATCTTCTTCTCATGATACGGCCCCTGGCCCAGATTCCATTCATAACCAACTGCTTCAACATCTCAGTGCTCCACATCGGCAACATCTTCTTCGGGTGTTTAACCGTATTTGGCTCCAGGGTGACTTCCCTTCTCAGTGGAGGGATAGCTTTGTGGTTCCTGTCCTTAAGCCTGGTAAGAACCCCCTATCTGTTGACAGCTATCGACCAATTAGTTTGACCAATGTTGTTTGTAAGTTACTTGAACGGATGGTAGCCCGTCGGCTCAATTGGGTCCTCGAATCTCAGGATCTATTGTCCCCTTACCAGTGTGGCTTTCGAGAGGGACGGTCTCCAATCGATCATTTACTCCGCTTGGAATCCGCAGTCCGGCAGGCTTTTTCCCAGCGCCGCCATTTGGTCGCAGTGTTTTTTGACCTTCGCAAGGCCTATGACACGGCCTGGCGCCATCACATCTTACTTACCCTTCATCAGTGGGGTCTTCGGGGCCCACTCCCGATTTTTATCCGCCAGTTCCTGATCCATCGGTCATTCAGAGTCTGAATTGGTACTGCCTTTAGTTCTCCACGGATCCAGGAGATGGGCATCCCACAGGGTTCTGTCTTGAGTGTCCTTCTTTTCCTCATTGCTATCGATGGACTTGTGGCCTCTGTCGGTCCCTTGGTCACCCCTGCCCTGTATGTGGATGATTTCTGCATTTGGGTTAGTTCCTCCTCGATGGCATCTGCAGAACGGCAGCTCCAGGTAGCTATACGGCGTGCCTCTGCATGGACCCTCTCACACGGGTTTCAATTCTCTCCTGTAAAATCGCGAGTGGTCCACTTCTGTCGCCGTACTACGATCCACCCTGATCCAGAGCTCTATCTCGCTGCACAAAGATTGCCTGTGGTCCCACAGTTTCGTTTCTTGGGTCTTCTTTTCGACAACAAGCTCACTTGGCTGCCCCATATCAGACTCCTGAAGGTAGGATGTTTCCGTAAACTCAATGTCCTTCGCTTTCTTGCCCACTCCTCTTGGGGTGCGGACCGTTCCCTCCTCCTCCTCCGTCTTTATCGTGCTCTAGTTCTGTCTCGCTTGGACTACGGTTGTCAAGTTTATGGTTCAGCTGCTCCTTCCACACTGCACGTGCTGGATCCAGTCCACCATTGTGGTATTCGTTTGGCCACCGGTGCCTTCCCTACTAGCCCTGTTGATAGTCTCCTGGTTGAAGCTGGGATCCCCCCCCTTTCTGTTCGGTGGTCCCAACTTCTGGTGTCTTATGCCCTCACTATCCGTTCTTCTCCCACTTATCCTTTCTATTCTATCCTGTTCCCAGACCATGGACGTCGCCCACCCGACTCCCGCCCTCGGGCGGGTGTACCGGTTGGGCTGCGCCTTGCGTCTCTTTGCCGTGATTTTCAGCTTCCTTCTTTGTCCTGTCTTCCTCGCTCCCTCCCCTCCACCCCTCCTTGGTTAGTTCCTCGGCCTCGAATTCGGATGGATTTCCGCCGAGGTCCGAAAGATTCCATCCCCCTGGTGGTGTTCCGTTTCTTTTTCCGCCAAATTTTATGGGAGTTTCGGGATGCTGTTGTTTTTTACACTGATGGCTCTAGATCTGCTGATCATGTTGGGTATGCCTTCACGTCCTCTGTTGGAACGGAAAGTCATCTGCTGCCACCTACATGTGGGGTGTTTACTGTGGAATTGATGGCAATTTCCCAGGCCCTTACCTTTATTAAACAATCCCAACACAACTGCGTTTTGTTATGTACGGACTCGATGAGTGGCCTTCTTGCTATTGACCGGTGTTTTTCGCGCCATCCCTTGGTCTCTGCCATCCATGACCATCTCGCTGATATTCACCGTGCTGCTTGTTCCATTGACTTCCCTTGGGTCCCTGGCCATGTGGATATCCTGGGTAATGAGCTCGCTGATCGTTTGGCTGGGGGAGCAGTTACTTACCCTCCGTTTTCTGTAACCCCTCCTGCAGCGGATTTACGGCTTCACATCAAATCCCACTTCGCACAGTCATGGGCCGATTCTTGGGAGGCTAATAAACTTCGTGCCATTAAGGTGACACCAGGCCCGTGGTGTTCTTCCTTTCGCCTCTCCCGAAAGGACTCGACCACACTGTGTCGTCTCCGCATTGGCCATATCAGGCTGACCCATGGTTTTCTTTTGCGTGATGAGCCACACCCACTATGTGGTTGTGGAGCCTTCCAGTCAGTAGCCCACATTTTGGTTGAATGCCCCCTTCTTTTGGCTCTGCGTTCTAAGTACAGGCTCCCCCCCACTTTACCTTTGATGTTGGCTGACGATTCCCGGATGGTCTCTCTGGTTCTCGGTTTCCTCCGGGAGAGTGGTTTTTATTCTCAGTTTTAAGGTTTTTAATATCTCTCTGGTGTTGGGGCAGGGCGGTGAGTATTTGGGTGTCTCCCACTGTAGGCAGTGTTCGGAGCTTCCCGATTCACCTCCCTGACCGGAATCCTCTTTTCTTCCCCTTTTACTCTGTTTTTACCCTTTTTTTTAAGGCTTGGTTAGTCTTTGTTCCCATACGTACTTTCTACATTATAGCAGTTGTACCTTTTAAGTCACAGGTGGTCTTGCCTATGCTGCTTCAGCATAGTGTTAGGTTCATTCTCTTGCCGACTTCCCTCATTTTGTTTTTTTACCAATGACAATGTGACTGCCCTTTTACGTTTTTCCCTTTTTCAGTTTTATTGTTCTGACTTTACTGAGATGTCCCATTAGCGGAATGCAGCCTATTTGAAACAAGGGACTGATGACCTTGCTGTTTGGTCCCTTGAACCTCAAACAACCAACCAACCAACCATCAGATGCGGCTCAGGGACCCTCAAAACGACAAAACTGAGGTTTATACTGGTGGCGTGCAACTCATTCCACACAACGAGTGGCGCAACCCGACGTCGTCGTGTAAACTAGGCTTTAGGATTTTAATGCTCTCACCTGTTGGAGGTACTTCTTTTGATCTTACACCGATACTTTTGGGTTTCCTACAGCTATTGTTATCTTGTGCGCCCCCCCCCCCCCCCCCCCCCCCCCCCACACACACACACACACACACACACACAGTCAGTTACCTGAGTAGCATTCTCTGATGTGTAGTGCCTACCTGACCCATTTAGAGAGACCCCACAGTTCTCAACCCTATGGCGCAAGTCCAGGAAGTCGCAGCCTGGCTTGTCACAGAACCTTCAAAGTATCTGGTTCAGTCCTTTCATTTGACTCAGAATCAAAGAGCCATGATCAGTTGTGGGGACAATGCTGTAAATTGTGAGCTTAATTGAAACTTCATATGTAGGGCTAGTCTTCTAAACCTTCTCTGCCAGTCACTGGAATGACCTAAGAGTGACCTCAGAGCATCATTTGTTCCACGGTGCGCCACAGTCTACAATTGTTTGCCCCCTGTTCCCTCAGTGGCTGCTGGAATAGCCTCTTCGACATGTTGAACGAGGCTCTCAGGCATACACACTAAGTGCACCTGGTGTCCTTTCCTGTCCCTTGCTACCATTTCCCGAAGGGGTACTATCATCTGCTGTACATTTGAACTGCAGATGATTAATAGATGCCTACCCTTTTGAGTTTGCTTCCTCCTGACACTGAACAAAACAGGTTTCTCCAAAATGTGTGAAGTGAGTGTCACTGTCTCAGTTTCAGTGAAAAACAGCATCTCAAACTTGTTGGTTAGGGGGACCGATACAACACCCTGAGTCTTCAGTGGTCTCCATCCACCCTGTACAGGACACCTAGATCTACCATTGACACGTCACTCACAATCAAGTGGACGAGTAATGACAGATCCTGTGCTTTCTGCAGAGGAGATAGGATCCACAGGAGAAGATGGTATCTGAGGTACTTCTGGTACAAATATCACAGGTACACAACTCTCCAGAGCTCTTCCAACACACCAATTCGCAGCAGCTGCCAATCATTTGACAGTAGTCAGGATGGTTTCCAGCTGCTTGAAGGTCTTTAAAAGGCACTCCAAACTGGTGGCTTGCCCAAGACTGCACTGTGGAGGTGGTTGTAGGTTTGAAACTTCATCCTAGATTGTGGAAAATTTAATCAAATAACCAGTAAAATAAACTTTATTCTAAAAAAGAGTTATAATTAACTTAAAATAGAAGTTTCAACAAAACAATTATTACAGCAGGAACATACACTAAAATATTTTTTTTCTCTGCTGCTTGAGGAAATAGTTTGAGGTTATATCATTTGAAGTTAAATCACCTTTAAATGTTGCATTTGGATCATTTCATGGTTACTGCAGTGCAGTTTGTTTTGAACAGTAGTGCTGCTGACAAGATGACTCTTGTATATACTATTAAAGCTAAACTTTCAAACCACTGTAGAAAGAGCACCACTGGCCAGAATGACATCAAATTGCAATGGAATATTATCGGAGAAAGGGGAAAACATATGGCACGAGAAAAATAAATAGTTACAAAATGTAGCAATAGATGGTGCTGTAAGCATTTTAATTTAATAGCGGTAGACTACAATAGACAAATGAATCGTATAACAATGCCTAAGGTGTATGTTTGATGTTAAACAAACTGTACACTCAGTGTGCATGGGTGTGCAGGTGTGAGACTGTTAGTTACGTAAGCCCATCCACCATGGTAAGGTCACATCACATTGGATGGGGAAAAATCGGTTTTTAATTGTCCTGAGGCCAAAAACTGCATAAAAAGCATCAATCATATTGGATTATTAAGCTCCTTGTGACTGTCGCAAAACATTTTCAGTATGCTGTCCACTGTTTCCTGAAATAAGTTAAAATTGAGAAACTGCATGTTCTACTACTGATTGAAGTGTCTGGGGTCATGTACAGAATGTGTTGCGCAATGCGTGCCTTCAGTGCAGCTAACTTTGCAGTCAGAACACTGAACACATCATCTTTCAGATAACCTTACAGCCAGAAGTCACATGGATTAAGATCAGGTGATCGGGATGGCCAGGCTGTAGAGAAATGGTGGCTGATAATTCCAGCTTTTCTGAAATGGCGCTTCAGCAGCTGCTTAACTGGATTTGCAATGTGCAGA
Organism: Schistocerca piceifrons; assembly: GCF_021461385.2. Lineage (NCBI taxonomy): Eukaryota > Metazoa > Arthropoda > Insecta > Orthoptera > Acrididae > Schistocerca > Schistocerca piceifrons. The sequence continues at coordinate 659,889,011 of NC_060140.1, forward strand.
CGTGCACCATCTTCCATAAAAATGATCCCATCCACGCCACTGGAGAGTTGAAATGACATGGTTGCGCAAAAGACACTTATAGTGCTCACCATTGACGGTACAGGTAATGGGACCAGAAGCACCTGTCGCTTCGAAAAAATATGGCCCTATGATAAACGATGCTGTAAACCCGCACCACATGTCACCTTTTCAGGATGAAGTGGTACTGGTTGATTTTTGTGTGGATTTTCCGGTGCCCGTATTAGACAATTCTGTGTGTTGACACATCCTGTCAGATGGAACTGGGCTTTGTCTGTCCACAAAATCTTCCATGGCCAATCATTGTCCACTTCCATGCGAGCAAGAAATTCTAAAGCAATGGTCTCTCTTGCTGGCAGGTCAACAGGAAGCAACTCTTGCATGTGGGTAATTTTGAATGCATAGCAAAGAAGGTGGTTTCATAGCAAAAGAAGGTGGTTTCATAGCATTTTGTGCACTGTGCTCACAGGTGTGTCCGATGTTTGGACAATTCTCTGTGCACTACATGTTTACATGCTACCACTGATCTCCTCCTGCATTGCTGTGGCCACTGCTTCCACTGACGTCAAATCAATTCATTTCCTCCCTCTACCAGGTAGCACACCAAAAGAACCCATTTTTTTCGAATTTCCGGATCATTTTCTCCAGACCCATGGCAGTCATCACACCAACACCTGTATTCAAACCCTTAAGTGTCCGGAACTTCTGCAGAGCGACATGTGCACAGTCTTCATTCTTGTAATACAGCTTTACAAGCAGAGCATGATCCTGCATTGAGACAGTCATGGCGAATGTTGCAGACGCAAAGGAGGAAAAGCTGTGTACCCAGTGTGTTTATACCAACTTCAATGGGTGCTAATGACAGGTGTTTTCATTTATGTATTCTGATACATACAGTGCCATGTATTGATCAAGTTTCACACTATTTTTTTTCTACTGACATACGTTTTTCCCCATCTCCGATAATATTCCATCACAATTTGACGTCATTCTGACAAGTGGTAATTCTGTTTAGCTTAAGTTAGAGAGGTTTTACTACCTAAAGGTTATTTCTGGCTGTGTGATCAGAATATTATTATTATTATTTTCTCAGACGTTAAGCCTGGTTAAAAATGGAAAGTGAGACGGACCTTGATTAAGAGTCACTTCCTTTTAACTGTATGGTATGTGTTATATTGCATTTAGGAACTTTCGGGTAATTGATCATGTATCAATAATTACAGATTTCTGTAGTTGTATATATAAGTTTGGATGTAGCTGTATTGCATTGATGTACTGGTGGATATTGTGTGGTATGACTCCTGTAGTTGATAGTATAATTGGTATAATGTCAACTTTATCCTGATGCCACGTCCTGGACTTCCTCAGCCAGTTGGATGTATTTTTCAATTTTTTCTCCTGTTTTCTTTTGTATATTTGTTGTATTGGGTATGGATATTTCGATTAGTTGTGTTAATTTCTTCTTTTTATTGGTGAGTATGATGTCAGGTTTGTTATGTGGTGTTGTTTTATCTGTTATAATGGTTCTGTTCCAGTATAATTTGAATTCATCATTCTCCAGTACACTTTGTGGTGCATACTTGTATGTGGGAACGTGTTGTTTTATAAGTTTATGTTGTAAGGCAAGCTGTTGATGTATTATTTCTGCTACATTGTCATGTCTTCTGGAGTATTCTGTATTTGCTAGTATTGTACATCCGCTTGTGATGTGATCTAATGTTTCTATTTGTTGTTTGCAAAGTCTGCATTTATCTGTTGTGGTATTGGGATCTTTAATAATATGCTTGCTGTAATATCTGGTGTTTATTGTTTGATCCTGTATTGGAATCATGAATCCTTCCGTCTCACTGTATATATTGCCTTTTCTTAGCCATGTGTTGGATGCGTCTTGATCGATGTGTGACTGTGTTAGATGATACGGGTGCTTGCCATGTAGTGTTTTCTTTTTCCAATTTACTTTCTTCGTGTCTGTTGATGTTATGTGATCTAAAGGGTTGTAGAAGTGGTTATGAAATTGCAGTGGTGTAGCCGATGTATTTATATGAGGGATTGCTTTGTGTATTTTGCTAGTTTCTGCTCGTTCTAGAAAGAATTTTCTTAAATTGTCTACCTGTCCATAATGTAGGTTTTTATGTCAATAAATCCCCTTCCTCCTTCCTTTCTGCTTAATGTGAATCTTTCTGTTGCTGAATGTATGTGATGTATTCTATATTTGTGGCATTGTGATCGTGTAAGTGTATTGAGTGCTTCTAAGTCTGTGTTACTCCATTTCACTACTCCAAATGAGTAGGTCAATATTGGTATAGCATAAGTATTTATAGCTTTTGTCTTGCTTCATGCTGTCAATTCTGTTTTCAGTATTTTTGTTAGTCTTGTCTATATTTTTCTTTTAGTTCTTCTTTAATATTTGTATTATCTATTCCTATTTTTTGTCTGTATCCTATAATCTGTTTTTCCATCGCTTCTATGCAGTCGCTGTGGTTATCCTGTATGTAATCTTCTTGTTTAGTGTGTTTTCCCTTGACTATGCTATTTTTCTTACATTTGTCAGTTCCAAAAGCCATATTTATATCATTGCTGAATACTTCTGTTATCTTTAGTAATTGATTGAGTTGTTGATTTGTTGCTGCCAGTAGTTTTAAATCATCCATGTATAGCAAATGTGTGATTTTGTGTGGGTATGTTCCAGTAATATTGTATCCATAATTTGTATTATTTAGCATGTTGGATAGTGGGTTCAGGGCAAGGCAGAACCAGAAAGGACTTAATGAGTCTCCTTGGTATATTCCACGCTTAATCTGTATTGGTTGTGATGTGATATTATTTGAATTTGTTTGGATATTAAGTGTGGTTTTCCAATTTTTCATTACTATGTTTAGGAACTGCATCAATTTAGGATCCACTTTGTATATTTCCAATATTTGTAGTAACCATGAGTGGGGTACACTATCAAAAGCTTTTTGGTAATCAATGTATGCATAGTGTAGCGACCTTTGTTTAGTTTTAGCTTGATATGTCACCTCTGCATCTAGTATCAGTTGCTCTTTACATCCTCGTGCTCCTTTGCAACAGCCTTTTTGTTCTTCATTTATAATTTTGTTCTGTGTTGTATGTGTCATTAATTTGTGTGTAATTAGTGAAGTTAATATTTTGTATATTGTTGGTAGGCATGTTATGGGGCAATATTTAGCTGGGTTTGCTGTGTCTGCTTGATCTTTAGGTTTCAGATAAGTTATTCCATGTGTAAGTGTATCAGGGAATGTGTATGGGTCTGCAATGTAACTGTTAAATAATTTGGTTAGATGTGAATGTGTTGAGGTGAACTTCTTTAGCCAGAAATTTGCTATTTTATCTTTTCCAGGGGCTTTCCAATTGTGAGTAGAATTAATTGCTTGAGTGACTTCATGTTGCAAAATTATCACTTCAGGCATTTGTGGTATCATCTTGTATGTGTCTGTTTCTGCTTGTTGCTCCAGAAGTGTTCCATGTCTGTTATGTTTGGTGGATTGTCTATTTTAATGTGTGTGTTATCTATTGTCTGGTAAAATTTCTTTTGGTTTGTATTGAATGTTTGGTTTTGTTTCCTTCTATTTTCACTTTTTTGTATCTTCTAAGTCGTTTGGCCAATGCTTGTAACTTCTGCTTCTATTCATCTAATTGCTCTATCACTTCTTGTTGTGAGATTTTACCTAATCTTTTTAGTTTTTTTCCTGACATTTCATTTCTTATACATTGTGTTAGCTGTCAGATGTCTTTTCTCAGTTTTTCTATTCTGATCTGTAGCCCGTGTTGCCATGCTGGTTTTGTGGGTTTCTTCTGTGTGTTGGTTGGTTCTGATCTCTGCCTAGTGTGTATATTTAGTGTAGTGAGTGCTCCTATATAAACCAGTAGTTGTAACTCTTCCATAGTTGTGTTTTCATTTATTTTGTTGTGTATGATTGTGTTGATAGTTTTTATTGTTATTTCGACTTGTGGGTTATTTGGCGGTCTATGCAAGAATGGTCTAATGTCTGTATTTGTGTCTTTGTATTCTATATATGTCAGCTGAAATTTTTCTTCTATATCTAACATGTGTGTCACTTCGTGTTCTATTTGTGCTTGTTCTGGTAGCTGTCTTAAGATTTCGTTTTCCTCTGATTGTTTAATTGATCCGTGTTGTTCTTTGTTTGTTTGCTCTGGGATGTTTGAGTCCATTACTGTATTTTCTTCTTCTTCTGATTGCACATTATTTTGTTCCAGTATTTGTTGTACTTGTTGTTTGATGTTTTCTAATTCTGACTGGGGTATCCTGTTATTTTTTATTATTACACGGATCTGATCAGCTAGTCATTGTTCTGTTAAAAATTTTAATTCTGGGTATCTGGTAATAAATGTTGTGTATACTTGTGATCTGTATCCAGTTGTGTTGGTTCCTAAGTTTGTTGCTTGGTAATAGCAGAACATGAGGTGTCGGTTAACTTCATCTAACCATCTCATCCTCTGTCTTTGTTTTCCTTCTAGGGTGGTTGCAGGAAGCATATCCTGCAAAACACCTCTATTTGGATTTAAATCATTTTCCAATTGGCTAGCAGTGTCGTTACCATTGTGGGCGGGCATAGGGTTCAAGCGTCGTCCCCGACCATGACGGCGCTTGTCCGAGGCTTCTTTAGTTCTGTCCTGAACCAACTAATCACACTAAAAGGGGGGTTAGCTCTATTAGTGGTTTGTTCTTTTCGTCGCCTTTTACGACTGGCAGAACATACCGGAGGCCTATTCTTTTCCCGGGCCTCCACGGGGTTTATTATTACTATTATTATTATTACTAAGATCTGATAACTTTTTTCCTTTCTTAATTTCAGATTCACTTTTGAAATACAGAAGAGTCCCGTTAATCCGAACTAACTGAGACCGGACCTTGTTCGGATTACTGATTTGTTTGGATTAACCGGAATTATGGTGATGAGTTTCTAGAATTAAGTAGGTACACCATGGTTAAGTAGGTACACCATGGTAACAGTGGGAATAAGTGTGGAAACGACTCACTCTCACTTCCTGCACTTGTTGTTGTGCATTGTTGAGACCTTTGTAGTGTCTGGGTCAGTGCATTGCCAGTTGGCTTGCAAAGCGCTTGGTTATGTTACTTATCGATTGCTGGCACGCTCAACAGTTGTATTGTATTCATTCAGATGTAGTGGTGTACGTATTTTTGTCACGAGTAAATGGAAACATACAACGTTAACTCTCAAAGAAAAACTGAATGCTTTGAAATGGATAGACAATGGTGAGAATGTATCTAAAGCAGCAGTGGAACTGGGTATTGGTAAAGCAATCATTTGTGATTGGAAGAACAACAGAGTGAAGCTTGAACAGTCCTGTGCAACGTCTTCGGGGAAAAACACTCGAAATTCGGCAGACTTTGAAACCGTCCCAGTATGATAAAGTGGATGAAGATCTTTCCTCTTGGTTTACTCAGGAAAGGGAAAGGGGAACTCCTTTGAGTGGAGCGCTGGTTCAGGAAAAGGCTTTTTACCTGAACAAGTTAATGAATGGTGATGAGTCTTTTAGTGCAAGTACGGGTTGGTTGGACAGATTCGAAAAAGGTCTTGGAATCCGTCGGCTAACAATTACTGGATAGAAGCTTTCTTCTGGCTGTGATGCAGCAAAGGAATACTTGGGTGAGTTTGAAAAAATAAGAGAGGGAAAGTATTCACTCCAACAAATTCATAACACTGATGAGACTGGCCTTAATTTTAGGGCATTGCCAACAAAAAGCCTGACATGAAAAGCAGAAGACCGTGCTCCTGGTTTTAAAATATGCAAAGATTGTGTTACTTTATTAACGTGCAGCAACGCTGCAGGTAATACAAGCTGCCTTTAATATTGATTGGCAAATCTGCTAGGCCCAGAGCTTTTAAAAACTGCAACATGAAGTCCCTGCCCGTATAATATCGCAGCCAGAAAAGAGTATGGATCGGTGTTAAGCTGTTCAAAGAATGATTTCACGGCCAGTTTGTTCCCTCTGTTCGATAGTTTTCTAAGGAAAATCATCTGTTTCCCCATGCAATCCTTTTGATTGATAACGCGCCATCTCACCCCAGCACTGAGGAATTATGTGATGGTGAAATTGTGCCAAAGGTTTTGCCGCCAAATGTCACACCACTTCTACAACCGATGAACCGGGGTGTACTGCAAACATTAAAACTGCTTTCCAGAAAACAATTTTTAAGAATGCTGATCTATGATCATAGCATTCCTTTAGTGGACAAAATAAGACCGATGTGGAAGGATGATGTTTATTGGGTCACTGAGGCATGGCAGAATATTTCGGAAAATACTCTGAGAAAATGTGGAGAAAACTGTGGACATCTCTTGATTTTCAAGACAATCTACTTGAAAATGAAGAGGAAAATCTACTACAAATGATAGACAATCCCTGGATGTGAAGAAGCTAGTGAAGGAGATGTAAATGAATGGATGGCAGCAGCATGGCATGTGTGGAGAACCTTACTGACACTGATTTAGTTGCTGTCCGCCCCTGGTAGCTGTGGGGTCAGCACAACAGAATGTTATAAATAATGGCCCGGGTTCAATTCCCGGCTGGGTCGGAGATTTTCTCTGCTCGGGGACTGGGTGTTGTGTTGTCCTTCTCATTATCCTTTCATCCCAATCGACACGCAAGTCGCCATAGTGGTGTCAACTTGAAAGACTTGCACCAGGGAATGGTGTACCCGACAGGAGGACCTAGCCCCACAGCATTTTCATTTCCATTTAGTTGCTGCTGTGACTCAAGATCAGGAAGAAGTGGACTGCTGTGATAGAAGTGACAACCTGAAAGCGACAAAGGAGAGCTGGTGCCACACAGTGACACAGCAGAAGCCCTAGATATTGCACTATGTTATTTGGAGCAATAGCCCACAGCTACACATGCTGATTTGATGTTTATGAGACAATGGCGCAACTATGCATTGTATAACAGACTGTCTTCATTACGCCAAAAAACAATGAGGTTTGCTCATCTAAAAAGAAGGAATAAAATGTCCGCTGTATTTTAGTAAGTTTGACAGCTTTTTTTTTCATTGTTATGCATTGTTTAAACATAATTTTTTCTTGCCAATTTTTCTAATACATGTTCACTGTACTGTGGAAGTTAAAATAGTGTATACGCACAGCAGTTTATCGCACAGTTTTCCATACTTAGACTAACATTTTTCGTGTTCGGATTAACCGAACATTGGGATTACCGGGGTTCAGGTTAGCGGGACTCTGCTGTACTGTTTTTAAGGCTCAAACCAAAGTTGGTGCAAAGCTTTCACTTAAGTGGTTTTTGTAATATTTTTCTAACAATCAAAGAAAAGTCTGCAATAGTCAATGGAAACTAAAGAAACCTATTTTTGAAATAATTTAGAAATTATTCTGAAAACTGACATGAGTTTCTGCCTGTACGGTCACCGTGATCCCACTTAACTAATGGGCAAGAAGGGGAAAAGGTTTTAATACAAGTACAGGAACAAATTTTAACATAAAAAATAATTCTTATTTAACCAAATGTTCTTATACCAAGTTACAGCAAGCTACGATGCAGTGAATAATTCACTGATGGCCAGCAAAATTGATCATCAAATAGAAGCTAACCAAGAAGTGAAGTTTGTGAGAAATCGGTTATGTTGGCTTTGTCATTGATAATCAACCACAAAAACTAAAGTTTTACTATGGCATGACTACATAAATTATTCTGTGAGAAATAATAAATTATTATAAATGACGAGAGGTATAGCAAAGAGCAGCAAAAGTACAAAAATTGTAATTCAGCTCATATATAATGAATGGGTTCATGTTGAATCACATCTTATATGAATTTTGTGATATCAGTTTAAACTATTGTCCTGCAGTTTCATAGAGGGATATCTTTAGATGAAATTGTATAGGGCTTCATGGCTAGTTGTAAATCAGGATCAGTTTGATTTTGTCCAAGAGTTCATCATGATGTTTTGCCTTTTCTTCCGGTTCTATTAAATCACTGTCAGGGATAGTGCTTGCATCAGCAGCCAGCTCAATTTGATATGTACGTGAAATTTTAGTTTTCAGAGCCCCAGCTGCAGATTCCAATTTTTGTTTGGCTGCTGCATACCAACTGTGCTGAGCAACTAAATGCAGCTTTGCAGGAGATTCTCCTAAGCTAGTATTGAGCACAGATTTTTCAGGAGTCTGCACCTTCATATTACTGTCTTTTATATAGTCTGGTGATGAGTTGCCACTTGTTTGTTTTTCGTTAATTAGTTTGATACAGGTTGGGCACATTTTCTCCCCAGCAATAATGCTAAAGCCTCTCATTTTGAAGGTCTTTGCCTTTTCTAAACTAATTTCATGCAATCCAGATGAAACAGATCGTTTACGGTGCTTGAAGGGATCACAGCAAATTTTCTTATTCAGAGAGAATCTGCGCAGGTACCTGTCTTTGTGTTTAACAAACACACATGAAACATTTAAATCACAGTATGAATGACTGTTGCTTCTCCATAATAAAAGTTCTTGTTCTTCACTGCTCAGTTCATTCGCACAAGCCAGGGCAGTATCACATATATCTTGCAGGTACTGTCCAAGTAAACACTGCCTACTTGTACTTTCCATACTGCTTCAGTCATAAAACCAAGATTTGTCGTAAATAATTCAAAAGATGATTGGTGTAACCTAAAAAGTAATTAAACAATGAAAAATTATTCTACCCATTGTTTCATTACAAAAGTATTCCACATTATTATTGTAACATTAGGGGACTTACTTTTGTTTTGGAATGAATAGTTAAAAACTGCAGCAGTTGAATTTTTAACCAATAATTGACTCTGGGTACAGCTCAGTACAAGAGCTTAGAACTGCATGCTCAGTGAACACATGATTAAAAACAAAGGAACTGGATAATGCAATACATGTAGTGGCAATAAAACAGTGTTCTCAGATATGATTTGTTCCTTGGGAAATCCAGTGTAGCCAACTTGAGCAATTTAGTGGTGACATGGTAGTCATGAGTTAGCAATTTCAATATTTCTTTTATAATAACATTGTTTTTCGCACTTCCCTTTATTTCTACACACTGGTGCTTTTTGTGTGACATAATGGGATATTTATAATAATACTGTAAAAGTTTCAAAGGTATCTATGAAGGTGCAATACCTTAAAAAAAATTATAATGTCCATGCATGGATCTTGTTTAAAAGAAATTATTTACAATTTTTTCTGACATGTAGATGATGGATATTCACTACAAGAAGCATGACTATAAAAATATAAACCTTCCTCTTTAACAAAAAAAAAAAAAAAAGGTTCAAGGTTCCACTGCAAAAACTGTAGGAAGTATTTCACTTTTAAATTATAAAGGAGCTCATGTATGAAAGACTGAATTCCTGAATCTGTATAACTTCTTTTTTATCATAAGTGATAAAGTAATTGACCTGCAACATTTACATTTCGGAAATGTGAATATATCTAGGTAAAATTTCACTACCCAAAATTTCAAGGATTTGCGTGACTATGGGTGTCATTTCCTAAAATTTCTGTGTTTGAGATTTCAAGGCCAGGGTGATACTTGATCAGAGGCATGCTGGACGGTGGCTGGTCAGCAGGTTTACTGGTGCAAAAGGAGCAAATGGCATGGGAGATTTGTTCATGGATGAATTCAATTGGATATTATCAGGAGGACGTCGTTATCAGGAGAAACAAAACTGGCGTTCTACGGATCGGAGCGTGGAATGTCAGATCCCTTAATCGAGTGGGTAGGTTAGAAAATTTAAAAAGGGAAATGGATAGGTTAAACTTAGATATAGTAGGAATTAGTGACGTTCGCTGGCAGGAGGAACAAGACTTTTGGTCAGGAATACGGGGTTATAAATACAAAATCAAATAGGGGTAATGCAGGAGTTGGTTTAATAATGAATAAAAAAATAGGATCGCGGGTAAGCTACTACAAACAGCATAGTGAATGCATTATTGTGGCCAAGATAGACACAAAGCCCACGCCTACTACAGTAGTACAAGTTTATATGCCAACTAGCTCTGCAGATGACGAAGAAATTGATGAAATGTATGAGAAATAAAAGAAATTATTCAGATAGTGAAGGGAGATGAAAATTTAATAGTAATGGGTGACTGGAATTCGGTAGTAGGAAAAGGGAGAGAAGGAAATGTAGTACGTGAATATGGATTGGGGCTAAGAAATGAAAGAGGAAGCCGCCTGGTAGAATTATGCACAGAGCATAAGTTAATCATAGCTAACACTTGGTTTAAGAATCATGAAAGAAGGTTGTATACATGGAAGAATCCTGGAGATACTAAAAGGTATCAGATTATATAATGGTAAGACAGAGATTTAGGAACCAGATTTTAAATTGTAAGACATTTCCAGGGGCAGATGTGGACTCTGACCACAATCTATTGGTTATGACCTGTAGATTAAAACTGAAGAAACTGCTAAAAGGTGGGAATTTAAGGAGATGGTACCTGGATAAACTGAAAGAACCAGAGGTTGCACAGAGTTTCAGGGAGAGCATAAGGGAACAATTGACAGGAATGGGGGAAAGAAATACAGTAGAAGAAGAATGGGTAGCTTTGAGGGATGAAGTAGTGAAGGCAGCAGAGGATCAAGTAGGTAAAAAGACGAGGGCTAGTAGAAATCCTTGGGTAACACAAGAAATATTGAATTTAATTGATGAAAGGAGAAAATATAAAAATGCAGTAAATGAAGCAGGCAAAAAGGAATACAAACGTCAAAAAAATGAGATCGACAGGAAGTGCAAAATGGCTAAGCAGGCATGGCTAGAGGACAAATGTAAGGATGTAGAGGCTTATCTCACTAGGGGTAAGATAGATTCTGCCTACAGGAAAATTAGAGAGACCTTTGGAGAAAAGAGAACCACTTGTATGAATATCAAGAGCTCAGATGGAAACCCAGTTCTAAGCAAAGAAGGGAAAGCAGAAAGGTGGAAGGAGTATATAGAGGGTCTATACAAGGGCGATGTACTTGAGGACAATATTATGGGAATGGAAGAGGATGTAGATGAAGATGAAATGGGAGATACGATACTGTGTGAAGAGTTTGATAGAGCACTGAAAGACCTGAGTCGAAACAAGGCCCCGGGAGTAGACAACATTCCATTAGAACTATTGACGGCCTTGGGAGAGCCAGTCCTGACAAAACTCTACCATCTGGTGAGCAAGATGTATGAGACAGCCGAAGTACCCTCAGACTTCAAGAAGAATATAATAATTCCAATCCCAAAGAAAGCAGGTGCTGACAGATGTGAAAATTACCGAACAATCAGTTTAATAAGTCACAGCTGCAAAATACTAACGCGAATTCTTTACAGACGAATGGAAAAACTAGTATAAGCTGACCTCGGGGAAGATCAGTTTGGATTCTGTAGAAATATTGGAACACGTGAGGCAATGCTGACTCTACGACTTATCCTAGAAGCTAGGTTAAGGAAAGGCAAACCTACGTTTCTAGCATTTGTAGATTTAGAGAAAGCTTTTGACAATGTTGACTGGAATACTCTTTCAAATTCTAAAGGTGGCAGGGGTAAAATACAGGGAGCGAAAGGCTATTTACAATTTGTACAGAAACCAGATGGCTGTTATAAGGGTCGAGGGACATGAAAGGGAAGCAGTGGTTATGAAGGGAGTGAGACAGGGTTGTAGCCTCTCCCCGATGTTGTTCAATCTGTATATTGAGCAAGCAGTAAAGGAAACGAAACAAAAATTCGGAGTAGGTATTAAGATCCATGGAGAAGAAATAAAAACTTTGAGGTTCGCCGATGACATTGTAATTCTGTCAGAGACAGCAAAGGACTTGGAAGAGCAGTTGAACAGAATGGATAGTGTCTTGAAAGGAGGGTATAAGATGAACATCAACAAAAGCAAAATGAGGATAATGGAATGTAGTCGAATTAAGTCGGGTGATGCTGAGGGAATTAGATTAGGAAATGAGACACTTAAATAGTAAAGGAGTTTTGCTATTTGGGGAGCAAAATAACTGATGATGGTCGAAGTAGAGAAGATATAAAATGTAGACTGACAATAGCAAGGAAAGCGTTTCTGATGAAGAGAAATTTGTTAACATCGAGTATAGATTTAAGTGTCAGGAAGTCGTTTCTGAAAGTATTTGTATGGAGTGTAGCCTTGTATGGAAGTGAAACATGGACGATAAATAGTTTGGACAAGAAGAGAATAGAAGCTTTCGAAATGTGGTGCTACAGAAGAATGCTTAAGAGTAGATGGGTAGATCACATGACTAATGAGGAGGTATTGAATAGAATTGGGGAGAAGAGGAGTTTGTGGCACAACTTGACTAGAAGAAGGGATCGGTTGGTAGGACATGTTCTGAGGCATCAAGGGATCACAAATTTAGCATTGGAGGGCAGCGTGGACGGTACAAATCGTAGAGGGAGACCAAGAGATGAATACACTAAACAGATTCAGAAGGATGTAGGTTGCAGTAGGTACTGGGAGATGAAGCAGCTTGCACAGTATAGAGTAAAATGGAGAGCTGCATCAAACCAGTCTCAGGACTGAAGACCACAACAACAACAACATTATCTGTCAGTAAAGGCTGGTAAGTTTATTGGTACATTTTGACAACTCCTGCTTTCCACTGCAGATGTGACAACCTCAGGTGGCGAGGCTGTGAGGAAGAGACTTTCTGACATGGTGTAGGTCTCAGCTGCCAAAGTGGCAATACTGCTTTTGATTTGAGCTCTTGATATGGACAGGTTTTTTTATGAAGCCAACTGAGAAGTGGAGATAGACATCGAGGAAAGTGGTTCGATGGGTTGAGGAGGACCAGATGAAGCATATTTTGGAAGAGGTGTTGAGGTTACGGTGGAAAGAGCAAAGGTTGTGCTCGTGAGTCCAGATCATGAAAATATTATCAGTGTGTCAGAACAAGAAAAGAGGTTTTAGGTGACTAGATAAGGAGTCCTCCTCCAGATGGCCCATAAAAAATTTAGCATAGAATGGTGTCGTGTGAGTACCCATGGCAGTACCATGGATTTGTTTGTAGATTTGGCCTTAGAAAGTGAAATAATTGTGGGTCAGGATGTGGTTGGTGGGGAGGATTAGGAAAGAGGAGACAACACAAATTAGAAAGTCATCTGTCGAAAGACCTGCCTCTTTCCTACTACCTCCTCCTTGCTCTCTTCACTACCCTGTACCCACCTCCATCTGTTCAGGCATCTGCTTTCAGTAATTAAGAATCTGTAATCACATGTGAATGGTACGCTATTGCTACAAAAAGAACTAGTGCACGAAAGTTATTGTGTATGCTGTTTTCTGTCAAGCGTTCCTGTGCTCCACGAATTGATCCACTTTAGATGAGTGGATCCTTTTAGTTAATGATTTTTGTGTGTGCCATTATGGTCTTTCATACTAGTTTTGAATTTCCTTACACAGTGTTTGCCATGATACACAATTTATGTGTCATCTAAAACAAGTCAGTAACGTATGTGATTTTGGAAGTCTGACAGCAAAATACTCGCCACTCTAGAGAAATCGGGTGCAGGAGTTTGGATCTTAACCAGTGAAACAGTATTTCCTGTCTATACCTTGGTTATTTTTATTCTGATCTGTTGTTGTTGTTGTTGTTGTTGTGGTATTCAGTCCTGAGACTGGTTTGATGCAGCTCTCCATGCTACTCTATCCTGTGCAAGCTTCTTCATCTCCCAGTACCTACTGCAACCTACATCCTTCTGAGTCTGCTTAGTGTATTCATCCCTTGGTCTCCCTCTATGATTTTTACCCTCCACGCTGCCCTCCAACACTAAATTGGTGATCCCTTGATGCCTCAGAACATGTCCTACCAACCGATCCCTTCTTCTGGTCAAGTTGTGCCACAAACTTCTCTTCTCCCCAGTCCTATTCAATACTTCCTCATTAGTTATGTGATCTACCCATCTAATCTTCAGCATTCTTCTGTAGCACCACATTTCGAAAGCTTCTATTCTCTTCTTGTCCAAACTATTTATCGTCCATGTTTCACTTCCATACATGGCTACACTCCATACAAATACTTTCAGAAACGACTTCCTGACACTTAAATCTATACTCGATGTTAACAAATTTCTCTTCTTGAGAAACGCTTTCCTTGCCATTGCAAGTCTACATTTTATATCCTCTCTACTTCGACCATCATCAGTTATTTTGCTCCCCAAATAGCAAAACTCCTTTACTACTTTAAGTGTCTCATTTCCTAATCTAATTCCCTCAGCATCACCCGACTTAATTCGACTACATTCCATTATCCTCGTTTTGCATTTGATGATGTTCATCTTATATCCTCCTTTCAAGGCACTGGCCATTCCATTTAACTGCTCTTCCAAGTCCTTTGCTCTCTCTGACAGAATTACAATGTCATCGGCAAACCTCAAAGTTTTTATTTCTTCTCCATGGATTTGAATACCTACTCCGAATTTTTCTTTTGTTTCCTTTACTGCTTTATACCTTGGTTATTTTTATTCTGATCTATAATACTGTATCTATATTTTGTTGGAAGCCACAGTATGGTAGGAAGCAATAGTCTTCTTCCCCATAGTGAGCAAGATGTCTCTGAAAAATCTCCTACTGGATATGCATATGCATCTATTTCATGATAAAGTTCTCATTTATTATTACATGTCTGCTCTGAGGGGTGATTGATATTACTGAGAACACTCTTAAAATTTCAAACTGTGCCTTGAGTATGGTGAGTGTTAGGGGGTTTCATATCCCATTTCTTCCCTCTTCACAGTGGCTTAGGTCAACCAACCACAAACCAGTTATTCCTTATGTATAAGATCATTGAAGTAACAGTTAAAAGTTAGTTGCTCTTGATGAAAATGACAGTGACTGTTGCTGAAAGAGAGAGATTTTACCCTAATGTGAAACAAGAAAACAACCCAGAAAAATGTTACATATGTATTAAGTTACTTTCAGAGAAAAAATTGCTATTTTGAGACTGAATTTTATTAAACTGTTTACATTATCAATATGTAAAAACAACAGTAGTTTATGTAGTATGTAGTAGTATGTATTAAGTTACTTTCAGAGAAAAAAATTGCTATTTTGAGACTGAATTTTATTAAACTGTTTACATTATCGATATGTAAAAACAACAGTAGTTTATGGTAGCAAGTATATGTTTTATTCAGTGACTGGTTTCAATAGTGATGATCATCTTCAGATTGACCTGTATCCTTGAAGTTAACAGAAGATGCAAATAAAATATGTAGCCTTAATTGGTATTGTCACATGATATAAAAACCATGATAAAATTATGGCAAACACATGTGCCCATAATATAGTCCTATATTACAGGCTGAGTGTGTTTCTCATAATTTTATCATGTTTTTCATGCCACACGAAAGTGCTGATCAAGGCTGTATATTATATTTACCATTTTTGTTCATGCAGGATGCAGATAAATCTGAAGATGATCATTACAATTGAAACCAGTCATTGAATAAAACATGTACTTGCGATTATAGATTGTTGTGGTTCCCACTTGTTGCCAAACTTTGGATCACTATTATCTTTAAAGTGACCATATCACCCCTCATCATGTTTATTTTATAACTGTAATCATAAAATATTGAAAACTGTAATCATAAAATATTGAAATTTGCTTTATACTGTAGGACTCAACGAAAATGGAAGCAGGTCATGGGAACCGCTTTTCAATTATGGATTATTGCTAGCAATACAGAATCAACCAATTACCAAATTACAGCTCAATTCCAAAACAAACAAAATTATTGTAGATCACGTTATTGTCTTTACAGAAGAAAACTTTGCTAGGTATCTGCGTCATTAGTCACCGAGATTGCTTCTCATGTACATACACTTTTCTTAAATTCAAGAGCGTGTGTTGGTTAATCAAAGTAATGCAATGTAACAAAAATTACTGATTACTATAGTCAGAGTCACGAACGACCGCGGTTCACACAGTTCAAGGCACAGATAGGGTTCACATAGTTGCTGGTTCCAAGCAACAGTTGCAATATGCTCGTACCCATTTTCTGTGCGTTGAAGAAAGCAGGTGTCCTGCAAATTGCTTGCTTATGTAGAGTTGCTTGCCTACGTCCAATATCAGTGATGACAGCTTTGCAACTAAGAGAATAAAAGTTCACTAAGTAACATGGTACAATCATTTTTAAGGCTCACATTGACTAAGACATTCACAGCATAGCTCTAAGAACACTACTGAACTCTCACTGGCTGTCAGTGAATGCTTGATGTAGGTGTGCAGGACAACCTTAAACTCACCTGCCATCGTTTGTGACTCCAACTGTAGTGGCTTCTAACCAAATGAATGCTAATGGATGTATGTATTGTTTAGTCCAGAGGTCCTTTTCTGTGGGTACACAATACCTCATCCAGCAGAAACAAAGATGCATTTCAGGATTCAAACAAATGGACCACGAGCTGCTGATATTCTGAAAAAGGGCATTGAGGATTTGGAAAAGGTGTGTGACCACATATTGGAAGTGTTTCAGGTAATTAATTAATAATAATTAAAATTTGTTGTCAGATGTCTCCCCCTTTTGCAGTGATAGCTGTTAATGTGTTATGTTTGAAATATTAAAGTTCTTAGTTACTAATGTGGGAGATATATCCTTATAAGAAATTCAGAGGAATTTTCTGTTGTACATAGTCGTATTATGAGCGTTCTTTTCATTTGCAGGCAGAAATGGAAGAGTTTAAAGCACCCTGAAACAAATTCTTTGACGTTTTTCAGAAGTCATTGTGTAATGAGATACTATTTATGGAACCATAATTGGTTACATTTGTAATGTTTTGTACTATGAATTTTTTATTATTTTGAAATAAAATATGTTTGATACTTTATATGTAATGTATCTTATTGTATTGTCTGCAGTTGTTTGTGATGCTCATTATCAGAATTCATATATTAAAAAAAATAGGGATGATCAAAAAGTTTCCATTGGAATGTGTTGTTGCAGCAAATATGCAATGTAGTGTGACTCAGATGCGGGTAAATAAGCACTGACATGTAGTCAAAGAATTGGTGTGGCATTTGTGTCTTGACGTGTGTGCGGTTAAT
The DNA here is from genome assembly GCF_021461385.2 of Schistocerca piceifrons. Classification (NCBI taxonomy): domain Eukaryota; kingdom Metazoa; phylum Arthropoda; class Insecta; order Orthoptera; family Acrididae; genus Schistocerca; species Schistocerca piceifrons. The sequence continues at coordinate 659,906,091 of NC_060140.1, forward strand.
GTGGAAACATGAATTATCGTGATAGTGATATTGTTACCAAATGCATCCAGACAGGACCAACGTGGTGTTATTCTTTTGTTGGCTGCTGAAGGACAAACACTGGTAGACACCCATCAGAGAATGAGGAATTTGTATGAGGCAGCATGTCTATTGAAAACCACCATTATGGAATGGGTGCTGCTGCTTTACAATAACACATGTTCGCATATTGCAAATGTAACTGCAAAACTTACGCAAACTCAAGTGGGAGACACTCGAGCACCTGGCCTATAGTCCTGGTCTCTCCCCTTGTGATTATTACACCCTCAGTCCCTTAAAAATGACCTTGAAGTGTTGACGATTCCTGTTTGACGAGGATGTACGACAGGCAGTTATGGACTTCTTCATACAGCTGGACATGACGTTTTAGCAAACATGTATCCTAAACCTGATGTGTCAGTTCTCATGGCAATTCTGCCTGACTGCCAACTGTACAACTTTTGAACAGAAACTTTTTGATTGACTCTTAATAATAATAATAATATCTCACAGTTGTGCTGTTGAAGGAAAAATAGATGATTGATGGAATGATTGAAACTCTCATCTCCCTTCCCCATCCTCTACTCCAACTCCTCCGTCCTCATGTAACACAGCAGCGAGTCAGTAAGCAAAATGTTGCCACATATATATACTACTACAGGTACTCAGTCATGATACAAAACAAATGAGATGACAAAACCTTGTCCAATACTGCTGTGCAGTCTGTAACCTTCACCTAACAGTGACTATAACAACCCTTTGAAGAGTTCACAAAACAGCTAATATTTAAACGGTAACAGTGGTTTCCTTGTGAACAGTTTAATTAAGACAAAGGCTTAGTCTTTTATTTTTGCATTATTTTTGCAGACTATCAAAACTTCTTTCCACATCATCAATTTGCAAATAAATGCAACAAATACCATTCATTGCACAAATCTCCCAGAAATTATGTGCCACAGTTTGAGAGGGTGAACAGAGACTGTGTAAGATCTCCTTACTAGTAGCAATATAAATTATTAAAAAGTCTTATTTCAACATGTGGAGGAACATAATTGGGATTTACTTTTGTTTAAGATTGCCATGACTTTGAAAGTGCCGTAATTTATTTATGATTGCTTCTTTGGTATATTAGTTTTGGTGTTACTGTGGATATCACCAGATACGACTGACATAAGAAAAAATTGGTGTGGACTGGTAAGTACCTTTTGCTGCATGCAAAGACGCATCTGGCATTGTAACTAAAGGAGTTACTAAATCCTACAAAACCATACAAGAAGAAGTGAATCAGATGGTATACACAACTGTCATCTGTCTATGTTGTCAGTAATCTGTTTTGTCTGCTGGCAGCATTTCATGTGATGCATTTTGTTCGAGCCAGTACATGGCTAATATAAAGTGCAGTTTTGCAAATGTATATTAAAAGCTCAGTGATATACGCTGCCGGAAAAAAATTAATACACCCATTTAGAGATTTCCAATTCACTCAAGATTTATTAGTGTAACAGTGCAAATGGAGTAAATGAAATGATTACATTTACAGATCAGTAGCACAAGCAGTTCTGATGTACCAGGTATTGACATATGCTGAAACACCCATATTAGTACATGGTGTAGCCTCCACCAGTGGCAATGCAGGTGCTGACTCTGGCATCCAGTCAGCTGTACTGATTTTGAATACTGTCCTGTGATATGTTATGCCATGCTTTCTCATCCTGTTCATGTAGTTCTGTAAGAGTTGTTAGCTGACAAGTCGCACAAAGGTGAACGAGGGTTGTAGCTTATTGGACTCCAGACCTTAAGGCCTGTGGTGGGGCCAGTGTGTCTTGGATGAATGCACTCTACAACTCTGCACTCACCAGGTCTAATTGTATGTGCGAACAACCATCACTTGTGTGCAGGCAGATTCATCATTGAAGACCATGCCGACCCATTCTATCTTCCAAGTGATCCTCTGACACAGTCATTTGAGCTGTTGATATCGATGCTGTGGTGTGTCCATAGTCACACAGGTAATAACCAATTTGCAGCAGCTTGTGTTGACACATCTGGGCTCAAAAACCCTTTTATCTGCTCTGTGGTAGCTCTATAGTCTGCCACTGCTGCCCTTACAAAACAACGATCCCGGTCAGTGTCTGTGATGTGCGGACGTGTAGAACCTTGTCTAATGGTTTGAGAATGTTCACATGACTATCGATATCAGTATTGTTGCACAACTGACACAGCATGTCCAACTTGTGTGACAATTCTCTGGAAGGACCATCCTGTCACTCAGAAGGTCACAATTTCACCCCTTTCTAATTCGCTCAGTTTGCTGCAGGAAGTACGACTGTATCTCTGTGGCATGGTTGCCTGAAGCATGGTTGGCTGCTTGCTTCACATGTTTGCACCACACTGCCCTGGCTGTGAGCATTTTTTGTTAAAGGGTAGATACAGATGGCACTTGGTAGCTATGCCACTACGCTATCTGTTGGCGGACGAAGCTGAAACCATTTTCAGTACATCTGCTAACTTAATCAGGCATTTGTAACATCTTGCTGTTTGCTTTTTAGGTATTTAGTGTAAATATCAAACAGAATTTATTATAACACTATTTGTATTAGATTGACTTCCTGAAAGATGGAAATGTGAGGTCTGGATCAAATTATGACTGCAGTTTTTATGACCAAGGTTGTTGAATTGTCTTACTTGTGTCCAGCTGCCCCACAGTGTTGTGTTGTGTAGAGTTTAACTTCTGTTGATTCTTTCTTATCAAAAACTGGGAGAAGGTGATCTATGAGTAGGGTTACCACATGTCCTGATCTAATAGGGATCGTCCCCATTTTACTACATTTGTCCTGTGTCTTATGAGTATGGTGGAACACCCTCAAGTCCACAGTTCTGGTTTGCTTTTACACTTTTACTTTTTTATGTGATAGCACTCGATTATAAATTTTATATTCTTAAGTTTATCATCTTGTTTTTGTTACTCAAAGCCAAAATGTGCAAAATACATATGTGTGCAATGAAATAATTGGTTTAAAAGCCATTTGTTTTGCCACTTTGTTTTCATAATAGTTTGAAGAGGCAGTTGTACTTATGGAGTGACTGAGTGAAGCTGTATTGACATATTTCGTACTTTTGATGTTCTATAAGAGCAAAATATTATTGTTGTTGTGATTAATTTTAGGTTCCAAAGTCTGATTTGTGTTTAAAATGCTCAGTAGATTAAATGGAAATTCAAATAAAACTGTCAGTGTATGTAATGGTGACAAAAAATATGACTGAATGAAACCCAAAACAAAAAAGTAGAATGTGCTCATTTCATAAAGAATGGTTTTAGGATAAACAGTTCAAAAGTTGATTAGCTAAAAATGGTTATGAAGGGATGGCAAACTGTATTTTTGTGTGGGGTGTATCATCCCAAAAACAAAACAAAATTGAAATCATTTGCTTTTGGCCAAGGTTTTCAAGAGGTTTTCCATAGTTGATATAAGTGTGCAGAAACCAGTAGTCCCATTTCAAATATCCTCAGTGGGGAACCTCCCTCTCTGACCTCAGTCATTAAGGGAAAGAATATAACATAACTAAGTGACTTTAATTTTCTTCTAAGGCTTAGTGTCTAAGAAGGCTACTGAGTGAGAAGACGAAGTCTTCAGATGTTGGATTTGTATTCATGATGATGGAAGTTTAGATCAGTGTTTTACCATCCGCATTTTGATTTCCCTAATTTGTTTAGGGCAGATGTGGAGACATTTCCTGTGGTAACCTGCTGGGTTACCACACCTTTCAGCTGGTTTTTCCATGTCATAATTCACCTGTAAATGTAGCCACCTCATCCAGCCGCAGCTGAACCATAGCTGCTTTTTGCCTCCACAATTGCAGGAAACAAAGCATTGTGTTGCCACTCCAGCTGATGCGGAGCTCAGCAAAGCATGCTACCTTGATGCTCACTGATCCAGCCAGAGGCACGTTACAGGACTGGCTGCCAGGCGCAGCCCCGCGGGCACCTATGTGAGTGTGCAGTCCAATGTGTGTGTGCCAGTTACACCTAGTGCCACCACTAATACTCTGAACTACACCTCCTATTAAAATACAGTGCAGCATCTCAGAAATACAGTTCTTCACTCGTGGTGTTTACCATGGTTCTACTGTACTATTGTTTGATACTTGGCTTTGCTAGTGACTTGATTACACTGTTGGCCTACCTGTGTTATCTGCCTATTACGCTTGTGAAAGTTTTGTGCTGGTCCAGATACAACTGATTAGTGCTGTGCTTGTTTTATTGTGTTGAGAGCTACAACACAATTGGTGATGTCGTTGATCAGATTATTGTGTGCTATGAGTAACCATGGATAATCCCCAACATTTTCCACCACAACTACTATAGTTCAATTCTTTTATCTTGGCGGCTCACGCATGCTCCCCCAGACGCAGGAGATTGCTGCATTGCCAGTTGCGCACGATGCACGCGCCAAGAGAAGCAGCGCCATAGTATAGCATAGTTCGCAAGCTTACGTTTAGGGGGGAGCGCGCAGTTCATGAAGTAAAGCCACCACGGCCGCATTAAGCCTTTCGCTGCTACAGAGACGTGCTCCCCGCATTCCGCGCTGTGCGCGATTTTGTTATGCACTGCTCGCCTGTGCTGACACATGGTGTTCTGACTGCTTTGACACTCTTATCATTCGATTCCACAAAAACTATTTGGCCCAAAAATTAGATTTTTACACATCTTCTTGACTGATACCTTTTATCTGAAATTTGGGTATCTTGTCCACATTTCATTCTCAACATTGTGGCAACTAAAATCGACCATACGGAAAGTATAAGCTATGGACTTTTACCTCTGCAAACTCTTCAAAATTTTGTGCAATGCTTTACTACATTTAATGCTGCACAATAACTGGGTTGAACATCGAAACAAAATTAAGTAATTTATGGGGGAAGGTATCAGTCAAGATGACGTGTAAAAATCTAACTTTTTGGGCCAAATAGTTTTTGTGAAAACGAATGATAAGTGTGTCAAAGCAGTGGGCACACCATGTGTCTGCACAGGCGAGCAGTGCAGTGATGACAAAATCGCGCACAGCGCAGAATGTGGGAGCATGTGTCTGCAGCAGCGAAAGGATTAATGAAGAGACAAAGCACTAGAAATTTAAAAAAATTGCATTCAAACAAATAAAATTCGTGAAGTAAGACACTTAGATATTGTTTTTAAATAAAGAAAATATTAAGCACTGCACAAGGTTTGAACCCTTCACCTTTCACTTACCACTCCAATGCCTTAACCGTTACGCTAACGTAGCATGTCCTACAATGCAACTGAATGAGGTCTCTTAACAGGTCACGCAAAATACTGACAAACACTGTTTGTATGACTATGAATTACTCACACTTCATCGAAGAACAGTAGGAAATAAACAATTATCGCTGTTCTTTATTGCGAAAAAGCGGTTCGTGAGATTGATACAAACACCTTTCCTTGCTATCACCTGAATTAGGAGTCTTATTGCTTGTTTGGTTTAATTAATTAATAGAATATGAAGCAATTGGTATAAAGAATGCTTTTTCCAAACTTTCCATAGAAGAAAGTCTGCTATCGAGACATTGCTTTTGTTCTATTACTTTATGACTGAACATTTCTAAAACTGAAGACACTCGTCCGTGCTCTGCTCTGCAGACGAGATCTGGCAACGTCGTTCTCTGTTCATTGGCTGACTGTGTTTTGTGACGTCAGATGAGCAGAACTAACCTAAACTCGGCCGCCAACATAAATGACTCGCACTTTAGTATCAGTTCAGCCACCTCACCCATAAAACTTACCAAATCAAAACCAAAACTATGATTTGTAGCAAGATCAGTACCAGAGTGCAGCGAAATCACGTGTGACTGACTGCGCTTTTGTCTTTAAAGGGCAGCCATGAGTGCTGATAGGCTGGCCAGCCATTTGAGGGTCTGTAGTCAGTGCTTCAGCAGTGACAGCAACACTTGTCACTTGAAGCAGTGCCATCTAGCATTAGTCATTGAAGTCCGTCTTTCAGTGGGCTTTCAAGCTCGCAGGACTGAGATACCGTATCCTTCCCCCTGAAATGGGCCCAGAGCACCAGATGCAGCCTCGACGATGCTTGGGAAGGTGAACTTGTTGCATACTTGGATTGTCGGGATTGATACTCTCCAGCTGGTAGGAAGAAACGTACATCTGGCAACACCGGGTCCAGAGGTAAGAATAGGCTCGAGGTATTACTGCCTGTCGTAAGAGGCGAGTAAAAGCAGTCTCGCACATTTCGGCCTTTCTGTGATGGTCCCCTGTAGGGTTTGACCTCCATTATTCAAAATTTTCCCAAAGAGCGAGCCAACTGGGGAAGGGTGCCTTACATGGTGCATCGTGTCCATCGTACATTGAGATCTTTAGCCCACTTTCTTGATGTCGCATTTCAGTCCCACTGATTCTCCATCTCTCGGGCGAGGACACCTACCTGGGTGTGTTTTCCACCATGGCTATACAGTGTCACTTTCTGTGTCAGTGATGACCATGGACTTTTTGCACCTGATATCCAGTACGGTAGCCAGTCCATTGTGGGTGGGTGGGTGGGGGGCTGCCATGTATCCTGTTGGTTGTAGCCCCCTGACCACACAGGGATTGCTCTGCTAATGCCTGCTCCGTTACCTCATCACGTATGCCAAGGGGTAGATGCCCATCCCCCTGGGGCAGCGGCGGGACTCCTGGCAATGGCCATCCTGCCAGGTGTCCTTTGCTGCTCCCTGGTCGGAGTGGGTGGCATAAGGGCGGATGACACACGATGAAGCATAGTCCATCATCTCTTGCTGGTGGTGAAACACCAGCAGTCATCTTTAAGCGTTCACGAGCTCAATTCAACACACAGACGTACGACCTCAGGTCGTTCACCTCCCTGGCCACACCATGAGAGGAACGTCAGGCTAAGGATGGCTGCAGACCTTACTCGCCCCAGTACCTTGTATATTCAAGAGCTGATGGGGAATCTTTCATGACGATGAAGCCTCATTTTTTGTTGAGCTTTTAGAGGACAAGTTTGGGGAGGTGCAGGGATTGTCCAAAATGAGATCTGGGTCAGTCTTGATCAAAACAGCATCCTCTGCCTAGTCATGGATGTTACTCGCTTGTGACAGGCTGGGGGATGTTTCTGTAACCTTCACGCCCCATAAGAGCGTAAATATTGTCCAGGGTATCATATTTCACAGGGACTTTCTTTTGCAGTCTGACGATGAGCTGTGCACCAATTTAAGAGTGGCGAAGTGTACATTTTGTACGGTGTGTCCACCAGGGTCTGAGGGACAATCAGGTTGCCACTGGTGCCTTCATCTTGGCCATTGAGGGTGATACATTGCCCGAGAAGGTCAAGGTGATGGTCTACCGCTGTGGTGTAAAGCCCTGTATCCCTCCCCCAATGCGATGCTTTAAGTGCTGGAAGTTCGGCCCTACGTCTTCCCACTGTACTTCCAGCATCACATGTCGAGATTGAGGATGCTCATCACATCCCAATAGTCCATGTGCCCCGCCTCCCATGTGTGTCAACTGAGGAGAGCACCATTCGCCTTGTTCGCCAGACTGCAGGATTCTCCAGAAAGAAAGGAAAATCATGGAGTACAAGACCCTGGACCGACTGATCTACACTGAGGCTAAGAGAAAATTTGAACGACTGCATCCAGTACGTATGACATCGTCTTATGCCGCTGTTACAACAGTTATGGCACCATCAGCTCCGCCAACCCCAGTCACCTCTCAGAGCCGGAAGACTACACTTGCCCCCTGATGGTAGGGGGCATTTTTTCCCTCCCTGTTGCTCCCAAACCACCTACTTCGTGAGCAACACCCCCCTCCCCCCCCCCCCCCCATCCATTGCGGACGTCCGTCCCCACTTCTAAGCTGGAGAAGCATAAGTCTTCTTCGGCTTCTCTTGCTAGGAAGGGGTACCTTGGGTAGCCCCCTTCTCAGGTTTCTGCTTGTGGGAAAGATGACACCTGCCAGTGGCTAAAAAACTCAAAAGCAGCTGGTTGTAGGGCTTCATGCTCATCCTCAGTCCCAAAGACTGAGCCAGTGAAGTCCTCCAAGCCAGGGAAACCTAAGGAGCAGCGAGAGAAATCCAAAAAGAAGATCCCAAAGACCAAGGAAATTGTGGTGGATCCGCTGAGGATCTAGATCTTGCCAGACCCTCAGACACAAAGGATGTAGACTGCTCAGACAAAAAGTCGGTGGCAGCAGGTGACTGAGGCATAAACTGCGTCATTGAAGGTTCCATGCCTTCCCAGTCTCACAATGACATTATCCTCCAGTGGAATTGTGGCTGTTTCTTCCACCGACTGGCTGAGCTATGGCAACTGTTAAGCTTTACACCTGCTATCTGCATTGCCCTCCAGGAAACCTGGTTCCCAACAATGCGGACCCCTGCCGTCCGTGGCTATAAGGAACCGTAGCGACTATAATCGAGTGTCAGGTGGAGCTTGCATTTTTGTCCTAAACTCAGTCTGTAGTGACACTGTTCCCCTTCAAACCCCTCTTGAAGCTGTGTCTGTCAGAATAAGGATGACGCATGAAATAACTGTCTGCAATGTATTTCTTCCTCCAGATGGTGCACTGATTGATCAACTCCCTAAACCTTTCCTACTGTTAGGAGATATTAACTCCCATAATCCCTTGTGGGGTGGCACTATGCTTACTGGCCGAGGCAGAGATGTCAAAACTTTACTGTCTCAGTTCGAATTCTGCCTCTTAAATTCTGGGGCTCATGGTAATTACTCGGCCATTAATTTATCAATTTGCTGCCCAGGACTTTCCGATCTATCCACTGGAGAGCACTTGACGACCTTTCATGCCCCGGCATCAGACCCACAGACACCTGCCCACATGGGCTTTCAACAAGGCGGACTGGGAAACTTTCACCACTGACGTCACTGTTGAATCTTCCCCACATGGTAACATTGATGTCATGGTTGAGCAGGTGACTACAACAATTGTTTCTGTGTCAGAAAATGCAATCCCTCGCTCTTTAGGGTGCCCCCCCCCCCCCCGCCCCCCCGGCATAAGGCAGTCCCTTCGTGGTCGCCGGAAGTCACTGAAGCAATTAAGGAACGTCAGCGAGCTCTGCAGCGGCATAAGCAGCACCTTTCCCTGGAGCACCTCAGAGCCTTTAAACGGCTCTGTGTGCGCGTTCACCAACTTACCAAACAACAGAAGCGGGAGTGTTGGGAGAGATACGTCTCGACCATTGGGTGCCATACGTCACCTTCCCAAGCCTGGGCAAAGGTCAAACGTCTTTTCGGGTACCAGACCCCAACAGGTGTTCACGGTTTTACCATAAATGCCATGTTATCTACAGACACAAATGCGATTGCCGAGCACTGTGAGCTGATCACTGTGTGCCAAGTACTGTTTGCCGGAGCCTCTGCGTTGGAGAATTACTCCCCCACTCTTTTGCACTCTCAAACGACGGCTGGAAGGGAAAGTCCTCTTATGCACTACATGCCACAGAGAAACCTATAATGCCCTATTTACAGCATGGGAGATCCTCAGTGCCCTTGCACATTTCCCCGACACACCTCTTGGGCCTGATCGGACCCACAGCCAAATAGCTATCAGCCTCACCAACATTCTTTGTAATCTGCTGGAACGTATCGTGTGTCGGCAGTTGGGTTGGGTCCTGGAGTCAGGTGGCGTACTGGCTCCATGTCAGGGTGGCTCCCGCGTGGGTCGCCCTACCGTTGATAATATCGTGTCCCTCGAGTCTGCCATCCGAGCAGCCTTTTCCAGATGCCAACACCTGGTTGCCATCTTTTTTGACATACGTAAAGCATACGACACGACCTGGTGACATCGTATCGTTGCCACATTGTATGAGTAGTGTTTCCGGGACCCGCTCCATATTTTTATGCAAAACTTCCTGTTGCTCCGTACTTTCTTTGTCCAAGTTGGTGCCTCCCATAGTTCCATCCATATCCAGGATAATGGAGTCCCGTAGGGCTGTGTATTTAGTGTATCTCTATGTTTACTGGCCGTTAATGGTCTAGCAGCAGCTGTCAGGCCCTCCCTCTCACCTTCTCTGTATGCGGATGACTTGTGCATGTCGTACTGCTGCTGCAGTACTGGTGTTGCTGAATGCCACAAGGTGCAGTCATGGGCCCACGGCTTCCAGTTTTCAGCCGCTATCGGCCAGTTCTACCCTTGCCATCCTCTGGTAGCGTCCATCCAGGAGTCCATCTGTGCACTGGAACGGTCCCGTTGTTCAGTGTTGTTTTTGTGGACCCCAGGACACATTGGAATCCACAGGCTGGCCAAACAGGTGGTTCGGAAACCGCTTCTGGAGGTGGGCATCTCCGAAGTTGACCTGTGTTCTGTCTTACGCCGCAGTGTTATCAGGCTTTGGGAGACAGAATGGCATAACAGTACGCACAAGCAGCTGCGTGTCATTAAGGAGACGACGAATGTGTAGAAGTCTTCCATGCGGTCTTCTCGCATGGAACAGTTGTCCTCCGCCAGCTCCGCATTGGCCATACATAGCTAACGTATGGTTACCTACCGCAGCGCGAGGACCCACCTCTGTGTCGCTGTGGCTCCCAAATGACAGTCGTCCACCTCTTGCTGGACTGCCCACTTTCAGCCACTCTTTGTTGGACTTTTAACTTTCCCATCTCCCTACCTTCAGTGTTGGGCAATGATGCCTCAGCAGCAGCTTTAGTTTTATGTTTTATCCATGAGAGTGGGTTTTACACTTCTGTGTAGGTTTTAGCGCATGTCCTTTGTCCCTCTGTGTCCTCCACCCTAGTGCTTTTAGGATGGAAGTTTCAGGTTTTTCCTTTCTTTCCGTTTTGTGTTATATGTCTCGTCCGTTTTATTCCCACGCTTGTGGCATTGTTTTATTAGGGACAAGGGACAAATGACCTCATAGTTTGGCCCTTCCCCCTCTTTTAAACCAACCAACCAATCTGGCAATGCACAGGGCCATGACGACATGGGCAATGACATTGTGGGCGACCACACCCAAGAAGTTGGAGGCTGCACAGCGACCTGCACTTTCCTGCCCGTGCCTATTGGAACACATTTGAAACAAGGGACTGATGACCTCGCTGTTCGCTGTTTGGTCCCTTAAACCCCAAACAACCAACCAACCAACCTATTGGAACAGCCACTGGTGACCTGGAGCACAAGTTGTACCTGTGCTGTTGTGGGATCAACAAGGTTAGGTATACCTGGTCTGATGGAGCTAATGATGGTGGTGATGAAAAGTAGGCAAGGATGGAAGTAGTAGGTATGCTGGTGCACCAAACCCCTCAGTGTGTCAACTGTTGTTAGACGTTGTCAATGGGTGGCAACCACTATAGCTGGCATCCATGAGAGTTTTGTCCCTTATAAGTTTGTCCAAACAGCTGAGCCCGACAGGTAGCGCCCGGGCGTCCTTGGGCTGTAGGGCCAGGAGATGATTGAGAATATGTGGCTTCCACCACTGGAGGAGCTTCGCTGGGCTACAGTTGGACCAGGAGTGGTCCTGTATGTGCTCGGAAACATCACAAGCACAGCTGTGGTGGTGCTTGAAATATGCTCACAATTATTGTATACTGTATTTAGCATATTTCATGACAGTACCTTTTCCGTGAAATGTTTACAAGACGATATTTGTCTTTTGTGTTGGCCTCAGTCGTCTAGTGGAAGTATGACTCCACAATGCAGTTTCGTCGGCTGCAGAAATGACCTGGTTCAATGCGTTTGCCTCATTTTTGGTGCTTCAAATACCATTTCTTCGAATGTGGTTTCTTCTTAAAGTTTATATAAAAAAGTAGTAACATAATTCATTTTTCCTGTTCACTAGCAAATTATTATGACGGCGACCTGCACATTGTTCCACCGACAACACACACCAAGAGTTCACTGCCGACTGACTGCGGTCAGAGATGACTCCAGCGTCAAAGACATTTCACACAACACACAAGCTTCCACTTGTAACCAGTCTCTTTGATATTCTTCGTCACATCTACTAATATTAATCAGTATGCTGTCACTCTCAAAAATATAAGTAAATTAGCATAAATAAGACAAATTACAATTCACAAACAAATATTCTAACAAAAATATAAGAAAACATTTACAACTTCCCTCATTAGATTTGGTATCGACAAATCCGGTAGAAAATAACACATCTCCCAGATCCATTACATGGTGGAGGTACTTAGCACTTTGAATATTTGGTATTTCTACAAAATGTTCAGCTTCGCCTTTGGAGTACAGGTGAAATGGCAACTAAGCTGGAACTTAATGCCATTGGAAGCACAGAGCTGTTAGAAACCTGTCGCTGTGACTTGGGGCCCATTTCCTGACACGATGGTGTGGGGAAGCCCTTTGATAGCTTGAATCTGGACAAGTGCATTGAGTGTGGCATGAGTGGTTGTGATTGCCATGTGGGTACTTTGAGGACAGTGAGTGATGTAGAGCACAGAAAGGGCCAGCAAAGTAAAGGGGTCAGCAAAGTCCAGGTGAATGTGTTTCCAGGGGCGATGGGGGTTGGGTTAGGGCAAAAGGCTGGGGCAGAGCAGAGCTGAGCAGAGCAGAGCGGTGCCATGTGTAGGCAGATGCACGCAGTGACCTCAAAAGTCTCTGTTCAGTCATGGCCAGTAGACATGTCACTTGTGAGGGCTTTCTTCTGTGACATACCTAAATGCTCACGATGCAAGAGTTGCAAAACATGAGGGTGCAGTGTTGGGCTGATGGCGAAATGGTGAGTATCTGGCTTTGTATCAAGCAGAAGAGCATTGGAGATGACTTACAAATGGTGGGAGAGATGAACCAAGACCTGGAGCTTGAGATCTGTGGTCTTTCAAAAATAAATGGTCCACCTATGGAGCACTTACTGCATGACAGACCATAAGATAGGGTTGTGGTGTGTGTGTGTGTGTGTGTGTGTGTGTGTGTGTGTGTGTGTGTGTGTGAGAGAGAGAGAGATATTCGAGCAGCTATGTCAATGGCATAATTGTGGGAACGGAGGAAAAGTGCCAATGCCTTAGCTGTTGCGCCGTCCATTCTGGAAGACGTGAGTGGGCAACCAGCAGTTTTTGTTCAGTAATGAGGGTAAACATAGTCCAAAGTACGTAAACATGGAATTTCTTAATTGCAAAGATAATCACCAAAACTTCTTTCCTGATCTGTGAGTAGTTCTTTCATTCCTGTGTGCCAGCAACACGCCAATGCCTAAAGAGAGGCATCCACAGCCAAAATGTTAAAAAAAAACCAACCCCAAATTACCAAATTCGTGGTGGTAGAAATGTTCACTTCTACTGGCACTGTAGGAATTGTGCATTCGCAACTAGGCGCGCGCACTGGTTGCCCACTCACGTCTTCCAGAATGGACGGCGCAACAGCTAAGGCATTGGCACTTTTCCTCCGTTCCCACAATTATGCCATTGACATAGCTGCTCGAATCTATCTCTCTCTCTCTCTCTCTCTCTCTCTCACACACACACACACACACACACACACAAAACGCTCTCGGCGGTACATTTATGAACAGGAAACACGATACAACCCGATCATAATTTAATTTGTAAAAGACGTTTCAGGTTACTGTTCGTTGATAGTTTCTCTGATATTATAGTACACAGTTACCATTGTCTCCAATTAGCCATTCAAGTAACATCTATCACAAATTATGAGTTGCTTTTTGCAGTACTGGAAAGCTGAATTAATATTTATAGTGCTTTTGTAAGGCATGTCTGCTAATAGTACCTTTTTTTTTTTCACCCAGTCTCACAGTAATGTGGAATCCAATTAACGTTCTCAATGATGAAACATGAAGAACGTGGTTTCCAGCTGAAATCACCTACTTCTCCTGAGGGCGTATATACGGGTCATATGTTAGTTGATTTTCTTGAGATTAATTTGAATGATATTGACATTTCATGTGGATACGTTAGAAGAAATAAGAAAGAACTGTGACAATTTGATGAATTGTGGCTCGGACGATGTCAGTTGTGCCAGTAACGGTTCTGAAGAAGACTATCTTCCAAGCCTTAAAAAAAAAAAAAATCACGTAATGCAACAGCTGTCAGTGACCAAGAAAAGGCAGTGAAATATGGGTTAAACAAAGAAGGGGAAAAAAACACTTGAAGTTAAGAAGTGTGCAAAGGCATTTTCATTTCATAAAATCAGAGCGTGAACTGTGCGAATGGAAGAATAAATTACATAAAGTAAGAAATATGCACCAAACAGAAACCCGAAACCATCTGAATGAAAAACTGTTTGAAAGATTTAGAACTGCTCGTGAGAGACTAGGCACATTACCGATGGAGACCTATGAGACTGGTCCCTCCAAACTGCATCCAACATGAACAGCTGTATATCTGTCTTCAAGTATCACAAGGCAAATTAGGACCAAAAGTAAAAAAAAAAGGCATATTTAGTTACAAAAATCTTGTAATCGACGTATCAAAATCTGGAAAAATGAGAAACAATAATTTTCAACATTTCATTCGAAACGCATTCTTACCAGCTGCAGAAACTAATTTCATGCTTTTGTTGGATTCATGGTCTGGACATGACAATGCCTCTGTTTTTGTGTAGGACAATGAAAAATCTGTAGATGTAATGTGGATTCTGCCTGGAACTACTAGTGTGATTCAACTTCTTGATAAAGAATTTTTTCGACAGTGGAAAGCATTTTTCAGAAAATTATGAGATAACATAATTTCCGCTACCTTTCTGTCTCATTTAAAGTTTATGAGTGGAACAGTATTCTTAAGCTCCAGTCATTTGTGCATTACCAGTTTTCTTCACCACACTTGATGAATTTAATCACATATGCCTGGTATGCAGCGCAATATGCAGAATAACGGTCGGGGCCATTTCTGACTCTATTCTAGTTCTGTCTAAATAAAACTAGTGGTTACTGCGAAGTGCCTGACTGCATCAATTTTTCCTTTGTCCGGTGTGCCTGGTACAAGAAAAGTTTTTGCTTTTGTCATTCAATAGACACTTCGCATTTTTGTGAAAGGAATGGCCTACAGGAATTGTTATAAAACGTAGTACTGCAAGACACACACAATTCAACAAATTACATATCCTCATTGATGGAGGTCGTCTGTGACATCAAACACTACATAATTTTTATTTTCTCTGTTAGACACTTTTATCAGAATTCCAAGACTCGAACTGTCAATATGAAGTTAATCAAAAAAATGTTTGTATAGTTTAAGACAGGTTTTCACCGGAGTGAGCGAGCTAACATGCACGAGCAAAAGAAAATTTTGTCTGGTGTACCTGGTAGGCCTGTTGCAGGTCTTTCAAGTGGATACCACTGCAGCTACTTACATGTCCCTAACCTCCCCAGTTACCTAATTGGAAAAGGAGACCTGCAGTTTAGTGTGGAATCTGAACCATGTCTTTCGTGGCCACTCCAACATCTATGAGAAGTGAATGCTTGGTTAAAAATCATAGTGAAAAACTTATGGTTTGAACAGGATGTGATCCTGCGCTCTCTGGATCACAAAGCGCACACTTTGCCACTAGACTGTGTTTGTTTTAGAAAAAATAAAAAAGAATATGACCATTAGGCATTATACGCAAAGTGGAAACGCTAGCTGTGCCACCTCTTTGAGATGATGCTAGACATCAGTAATTAGTGTTCTGTTTATAAATTTCCTCTCAATGGTAATGAGAAGTCAGGGAAAAATGGCAGCTGACATACAAGGAAAATTTAGGCCAGTGCTAAGGAGAGATGGAAATGCACGGTCTCCAAGCGTGTCATGCTTCCATATGAATTGAGACACTTAAATTCTTCCTTATCTGTGCCATTTTGCACATTCCGTCAAGAATGGCTCTGAGCACTATGAGACTTAACATCTGAGGTCATCAGTCCCTTCCGTCAAGAACAATGCACTCGTCATGCAAAGTAATCATCACTGAATAGCAAAGTTTTGCAAAGATAGAGTTGTATCCTGTATACTGAATATTAGCTCCAAAAACTAACAACACAGTGTGCATAGGCAATGTTCGCTGCCTTGCGTTTTCTTCCATTCCCTCTAGTATAAACCCATATACAAGCAAATGGTAGTGAATTTTCTGCAAATGCTCATTCGTATGTATTCGCTTCATTGTAAACCCTGCTTTAGGTGCTTAAAATTGACGGCTGTAAACTCTGGATAATTCCGCTATGCGGCGCTGCGTGAGTGATTCTCTGAGTTGCGCGCTAGGCAGGCAGGGATGTAACAAACCGCTGTTTAAGCTGTTCTTCGCGCGGCAAAAATGTGTAACTTCGACATCTTTTTACAAAATACTTGCAGTGCCTCTTAGCAGCTTAAAGTTTGGCAGTACATTTCTTTTGTTGTCTTCTTCCTGTGCAGAGAATGTGAAAGAAAGGCATATTGTTCCCACAAAGCCTTGATGGGTAAATTTATAGCAACCATAGTCGGATCTTGAGAATACGATTATAGAGATTAGGTCATGGAATTGGTCTTTTTTTTTTCTCTTTTGCAGAAGGAAAATGGAATAGGTGAAAATGTTGTTGATACAGTTATGAACTACTATCTTTCATGGCAGTTTCAGAGGGTCATTCTCTGCCAATGAAAATATCAAAAACTGTGGTGTCCCTTCATGGGATACCAACTTAGGAAGGCAGGCGGCCAGGAGTAACAGAGCAGCAAACTGTTGCCATAGGGGTCTGGACAAGAGCAAAATAATTAACCCACACTAATAAACACTAATTGAATCTTTACTTAACTTTGATTCAGTACAGTAGTACAGTCCTGTATGCAGTGTCAAGTATCAGCAATCTGCTACAAAATCAGATACACAGTCAGAAAGGTGGGATGTGGTGTTCCCTTCTGTAGCCCATGACCAACTGAACTGTCCTTTGGCCGCTGTGTGGCTGCACTTTATCCAGTCCGCAGAGGTTGCTCTTGTTGGCAGCTGGTGGAGGCCATACCCGGCACATACCCATCATTGGCCATCATCATCTTGTGCGACAGCTATCAATATATGGAGACTTCTTGGGACGTGTTGCCAACTATTACCAGATGCCAACTCCAGTGGTATTGATTGTGTTGACACCACAAAAACAGCTGATAATTTAATTTTAAATATCTAGTTTCAATTCGATATTCGTTAACCATAAAAAGGAATCCCTGAAAAGGTGCTACTAAAGTGGGCACTCAAGATATTGAACTTGCCACTGTTATACAGTCAGCTAGTTGTGTTTTGACATTGTTCAGAGGTGAATGAAACACACACAACTGTGACCCAGTGTTATGCTGATGAGTACCTGCTAAAGTCTTCAGTCCAGCTTTTGTTTTTAGGAAGCCTGCTCTACTATGAAGTGGAAAATGTCAGTAGTCTACAAAGCTGCATGGTGAAGACAGAACTGAAAAATTCTCACTGCAACTTGGCAGCTCCATAGTTTTTGGGTGACACATGGGAAAGATTATGGAGGAAAGCAAGAAAACCTAATAATCAATTGTAACTGATCAAATAAAACACTGAATATGTTTTTATTTGATATTATTATTTGTAACAATATATGAACTTTGATTGCAAACTATAGAAAATAGAAAAATTTTCTGTGAAATTTTAGCCTTTGTGGCAAGATTTTGTCTTGTCTCAGTGAAAACAGATGTAATCACTGCTTTGTCACTTGAAGTTCATGTTCACAGCTAATCTACATTGATAGTAGATAGCAAGATACCATTTTCTGAGCAGTGTGTCAACAAGTCAAAATTATTATACAGTAGATGTATTTAACACCAAGAGAGATACCATCATGTTATCAGTTTGATAGATGGTTTGAGAAGCTTCTGTTTGGTGTAGATGAAACATTTTATCATTTATGGAACTTTATCCTGTATTAAAATATTTTCATTGAACTCCAAATCTATTGATAAGATACAGACATCAGATATACGTGGAATTTGTGACCTTATTGTACTCATATGGTCAATAATCAAAGTGTACAAGGAACATTGTGAAGGGGCCAGTAACAATGAAAAATGTAATAGATATTGGATATGTCGCTGTGCTGATTAGTTATTTGGTGTTAATACTGGAGAGTAAGTTATTTAACTATTCATTTCTGTAAGTCATTGTATACCATTATTATTTTGATTGTGAAATCATTTCAATATATTTAAATTGAATGTGCACATTCACTGCTGAGAATAAGAATATCCATTATTAACTTTTATGGGTAAGGTACAATCATAAGGAATTCAGACATCCATTATGGAATTAAATAATAGTCTAAAACCATTTGTGTGTTAAACTTATTTTGGAACTTTATCTTTTGGAAAAATGTTTTTATGCTTCATCTTCTTCCAAAGTCTGAAGCATAATGACCTGATGATTATTCACCAAATGCGATTTTTTTTTCATGTATTTATGATGGATTTAAATGGGCATTCCTTATTTTATTATGTAGGAAAAGACAGATCTCTCTCTCTCTCTCTCTCTCTCTCTCTCTCTCTCTCTCTCTCTCTCTCTCTCACACACACACACACACACACACACACACACACACACACACACACCTCTTCTAAACACAACCGCTACCTCCATTATTTCGGGCCCAAGATGCTGGAGTTGGTGGTTGTCTGTAGTAGCTAAAATACCCATGAAAGTTAGAGAAGCTCTAAGGCAATGGGCTTATAACAACAGTGGAAAAATGGAAGCAAGGTGGCTAAAGAGTTAAATATGACAGGAATAAAGGTAGGCATGAATAGAAATAAATACCAAAATACCAGACATTGATTGAAATTGTAATGACAAAGGAAGGGAGAAGGAGAAAGAAGCAAAAAGGAAAAACTACTGTACTTACTAGTAATGGATTTTCAAGATGGATGAATGCTTGCTGATGAAATATTGACTCCGGTGCCACAGAGTTCTCATAGAGGCGTGTTGCCATACTGTGCAGGGCACCTTTGAGCTCACATCTTCTGCGCTTTCCCCATCAGTGCCACATAATTTTTTTTTCCTTGTGGGTCCTGGTGATTTGTTAAATATATGACACTATTCCATATCGTCATCCCAATTATAAGTTGTCTCTCAAGATTATTCCTGTAATGAGATGTTGCCACCATTACAGCTTTACTGTACGAATTGTAGCTGTTTGCAGTTACATATTGAAGTTGCTATTTCAAACTTGGCAAGCTCTTTGCTCCAGTTCACAATTGCCGCAGTCCCTCAAATGTCCTGACAACATAATCTGGAAGCAACAGATGCAAGCAGTGAGAAACAAAACTAGGTCCTACAGACACAAGTGCTGGTGTAATTGATTCTTTACTTCTGTGTTTTCCAGCACACAATGGGAAAACAGAGAATGCAGTGTGAAATAACAAAACTCATTTTTTACTTGCTTGTCCATTCAGAATGAGCCTTTTTGTAAACTCTTGTCTAAGCAATGCACGAAGTAGTAAGTGGAACCCTCAAGATGGAGTCTACTGGCATCTCTTCATTGAACTGGACTATTTTTCTCTGTGAACAGTTGTCCTACAGCTGGAAGAAGACCTTAGTGGCAGGCAGTAAAAATAACTGCCATGTGTAAATTGTTTTGAAGTTACATTCTGCAATTAAACATACATGTAGTTGAAGCAATGCCATCTGAGCTGTCCTAAGACAGACCAAAATTGAGTGTGCAGTAGCAGCTGCTTTCATTTTTATAGGCACAGGTCTTTTACTTGGAATCCACCTCTAACTATAACTTTTTAACAGCATTATACGTCTTTTAACTGTAAAACTACTGAATTACGACTGAGCGAGATGGCGCAGTGGTTCGACACTGGACTCGCATTCGGGAGGACAACGGTTCAATCCCGCGTCCGGCCATCCTGATTTAGGTTTTCCGTGATTTCCCTAAATCACTCCAGGCAAATGCCGGGATGGTTCCTCTGAAAGGGCACGGCCGACTTCCTTCCCCATCCTTCCCTAATCCGATGAGACCGATGACCACGCTGTCTGGTCTCCTTCCCCAAAAACCAACCAACCTACTGAATTTCGTATGAAAAAGTGATAATCACACCAGTGAATCAATGGTTTTACAAGTGTCACTCTGAAGAATCTGGGTACTTGTGACAGTTTCCCAAATACTTTTTGAGGCAGGATCTAGCCCTCCACCTCTTGTTCCTCCTCAAGGAAGGGCTTCGCAATCATCTTTCGAATGCAATACTGCATGTTGCATTATAGATAATTTAAAATTAAATAACAATGTATTCACACAACCTTTCTAAAATCTTAGAAAACTGACATGAAATTAGGTTTATTTCATGGCATTGTTGCCCTCATGTTTAGCATTAATGTCAAATTACTTGCTTGGTGCTCTTTCCTGAAATATCTGTACTAATACCAAGGGAGCAAATACAGTGCAGAATGGGTTTATAGAGGAGGGAATTGTTATATCCAACATAGAATTGCGTCCATTGTTTGTTGAAAATAGTATGAAGGCTTTCACTCCCATAGCTGCTGATAAATCTTTTGAGATGTGAGGTCGTGTTCCTAACGTTTCGTCCAGGCCTGTGCTGGACATCCCCAGACTCACTCCTCCACTGAGTCTTGCTGGAGAAGCGCCTCTGAGGACATCTAGCAGGAGCAGAAGAGTTTCTTTGGCCATAACCTCACATCCCAAAAGGTTTGTCAGCAGTTAAAAATAGTATTAAAATAAGAAACAATGTATGTAAATGTAAGGATGCATTGTTTTTTGAAGATTTGTGAGAATGGCATGGAAGTACTGAAATTACATCATCAGTATAATTTATGCAGCTTAAAGATTTTATCACCTTTAGCATTGCTGTAACAAATATGATGAGAGGTTGTATTCCCGTATCACAAAGTACATTAGCATATTTGTAGGTATCTCAGTACACCAAAGGAACCTCTTTGTACACACAGAGCAAAATTCAAATTATGAAGTAAATGACAATGTAAAAATGTGTTTGTGATCAATTAATATCACTTTATGCATTTGGTATTTTCAGCATATTGTTATGTCCGCCTCGATAGCTGAGTGGTCAGCGCGATGGACTGCCTTGCCAAGGGGCCCGGGTTCAATTCCCAGTTGGGTTGGAGATTTCCTCTGCCCAGGGACTGGGTGTTGTGATCTCTTCATCATTATCATCATCATCATAATGTCATCCCCAATGACACGCAAGTCACCAAAGTGGCATCAACTCAAAAGACTTGCGCCAGGCGACCAATTTACCTGACGGGAGGCCCTAGCCCCACGACATTTCATTTCAGCATATTGTTATCAGTTTATGGGACCTACAAACAGTTCTTTTTTATCTGGCAGAATATAAATAATTGAGGAGTTTAGAAGACAACTCAAAAACAAAGGCAGAATATGTATGTGTACTCTAGTCCAGTGAAGGATTTTTCTGAAAGCTAGAAAAGTATTCATTCTTTTTTTCATGTGCCTCTCAATGATTCAATGCTTCTACTGTTCAGTGAGCCCTCTCCTTTACTCCTAAATTATTTACAGAACTTTATTTACCATAACTGGTTTTCTGGCATTGTTAAATTCCACTGATGTTTGAAGTAATTCTGGAGTAGCCTCTATCCACCAGTCCAACAAAGGTTCGCAGACAGTTTATTGAATGAATGAGATGTTATATAGTGAATGTCCAGATAATATTGAGATGTGCACACACACACACACACACACACACACACACACACACACACACACACACACACACACACACACACACACACACACCGAATTATTACAATTCAACTAAATTTGTAGAGGAAAATCAGTGTCACGCAGGTAATTCTGTCTTTAAAACGTGTTTGAAAGTTGCAACAACTAAAAGTAGATAAAAAAATTGCACTAAGCAAAATTAAGTCAGTAAAATTGTGGTTGCTGTTACCAACACATCTGCTGAGTGTATAAGGAAGGTGGCACTGGCGTACGCATAGTGCTCTAATGGTAATTGTACGTTTTTCCTCTTGTAGCCATTTTGCTTAAATTTTCCATTATTTATTTCCCTATTTTACTTATTCATTTTCCTTGATTCCAGTACTATTGTGATTATAATACCCATGTTCTGTCCTCCAGTATAAACAGCCCATTCTGCTTATTATTAAATTACATAATTTATTTTGTTCTCCATTCCTAGACCTGACTATCATTTCGTCCTTATTCATTCAAACATTGTATTCCTTAAATCCCACAATAAAGAAGGCTCATATGACACATTACTTAACGGAAACAACCATTATAGGGCACTTCAGTAAAATATACAAACAACTAACTGTACTGCTATCAACGCTTCCTCCAGTGGCCGGTACGAGGTGCCAGTGGGGCATCATGTAGGCCTGGCAGCTTATATCAAGTTGGACATAAAACCTGACAGCTGGGCCCCTGTAAGACATTTCAAATTGTGCTGTGATAAAGTCTCTACCTCACTTACACCATACTTTCATGAACTGGTTGTTTGCTGGATTTCAACTGTACTACATTTTGGAATGCTGTTCTATAGATCAGTGATGGATTCACTTGGTCCTGGACTACGTACGGCTCATGGTTTCCATATGGAGAAGGCTGTGCCATGTACTAAGGAACTATAGTGTCAGGGCTCTGTAGAAAGCTTGCTTATTATATCTTCTTTCCTTTTCGTAATCAGCTACTAAATAACATATCTCCAGGATAAGATCTATAGGTAGCATATTTAACTGCTAGCGTCACATTTTTGACACTTTACCACAAAAAATCATAGCATTTTTGAGAAATTTTGGATAGATCTTTAATGCAGCATATATTAGCTTTGCTGCAAGTTTAATGGTTTTTATGTTGTCAGTTCTGAACTTGAGATGTTTAATGTGTAGTCAGTCTGTAGCATTTATGAGTTGCGCAACAGAACAGTGATGTTCTGTGACATCCTGAGTCCTGTGTTGAAATTGGCTGACAGACAAAAACTATTTTCATTTAAGAATTTGTGAAAGTAACATGTCATAACTGGTTGTTTTTGTATTTATATTTGCAAATTATGAACCTATGCAGCTTAAGTGATATACAGCATTAAAGATCTCTACAAAATTCGTCATTTTTAGTACATGTTGTTTTGTTAAATTGAGAAATGTGACATTGGTAGCTAAATTTCTATTGTACATTGCTCCATTGAAGTTACATATATTCCCTTGCCTGGATTTGCACTGTTGTTGTTCTTGATTGATGTTTAGATTGGGTTAGCTATAGTTCTTCACTCGGAACTCGGGCACAGGACAATCACAAAAAGAAGCCTGCTGAGAACCCACATTAAAGTCTTTAGCACTATCAAAACAGTAGTAGTAAATGTCAAATAATGATGAACCAAAGCATAAAAGAGATACACGGAGACAGGAATTTGGTTGTGAAGATTCATCTGCTTTGTTCCTCCCCTTTTCGCTGTAAGCAACAGAAACATGAAAATGTTGTGGATGTTGGTAGGGCACCCTTAGGCTGAACGAAAGAACATTTGCGAGGGCCGTACGAGCTGTACTCCATATAAGCCATGCACCAAACCTGTGCTACACAAAACTAACCAGCATTTCAAGGTGCAGCTACTAGCTACTACCTGTTCATAAGTGACTAGATATCAACGGTTCCAGAAACGTTTACTATCATTATTTAAATCCATGTGGGGAATATTTGAAATGGATCCTGATAATTTAAATTCTGTAATCCATTATTGAGAAATGTATTTTAATATATCTTTTGGGACAGTTTCTCCTCAGAGGCTTTAACTACGAGCTGTGGCTGCCATGGGCTATCTGAATTATTCTCATGGTGTGCTCTTCAATTTACAATGACTCTTTGTGGATGGAATTGTGAATTATAAAGTGTGTCCATATTTTCTGTGGAATGAAGAGAGTGTTGCACTGTAGAAGGTTGTGATGAGCATATTGGCATATAAGTGAGCTATATACTGTCCGAAATAAGGGCTTCCAGAAGTTTTTTTGTGTGTTGGTGTTTATGTTGTGGGGTAAACTGCAATTCATTTTGAAACCAGAGTTTGTAGGTGTACTATAGTGACATACTAGCCCTGTTACAATATTAAACTGAGACCAGTTACACACACATTATAGGATACATTGTATTCTTGTAGTAACAAGAATGGAGGCAGAGCCCCCAACTTGGTTTAAAACATTTAGTGAGCAACTGATTAAGGATATAAAAACAATAACACAACACTAGAAAATACAAAAACAAAACTAAAAAATAAATTAAGAACTATGATGAAATTAAATTGCAATTGTAGGTGACTCTATCCACATTAACAGAGGACCTTGTAGTTGACCTAGTTGATAATAAAGTATGAGAAAGGATTGAATCATCTGTAGCTGCACCTCATTCTAATGTGGTAACAGATGGTATAGGGAGTGAACCACAGAAAATTTGGTATGACTTAATTAAAACAGGAAGTAGATTTTGAGCAAATATTTTTGTATCTTGGGAGTGTTCTAAAATAGACCATGCTTGGAAACCTCACTTTGAAAGGTATCATCATTCGTCAGTTCAAAAAATGCTTAGGCAACATATCATATCATCATCAAAGTGATATGTTTCACTACAAGGTGTAACTTTGGTGATGAAGATTTGAACTTAGTATGTGTCTGGGGACAACGGAGTAAGTAATGTGATCGTGGATCCAAAATGCAGGAAACTATGGCAACAACAGCTGCAATATCAAATGCAACAGCAAGCACAACAAAAGCAAATTAAAATGACAGCAACAGCTCATCAAGCTAGAACAGCGTCAACCACCACCATTTACGCCATTTCATATAAGAGAGAAAGACTGGGGCTCATACCACAGACGTCTGCAACTCCATTTCCAGCTAAGTAGCATAATTGATGTTGCTACACAGAGTACTTTTCTGTCACCTACTAACCCCAAATATGTACAAAATGTATGTCCTGTTAATAAACCTTAGTGTTTAGATTTCTCTGATATCCATAGTTTGGTCTAAGCGTGATGGGCTGCAAAAATGTTGTAGGAACTAAGTTCACATTTTTTTACTGTCACAAAAAATCACATTGATCATATTTTGCATGGGCAGCTGATCTCAAAGAGCTGACCCCTAAGTGTTGAATCGTGTATGGCTGACGTAGTAATTGCATATGCACCTGGTAAAGAAGTTTGTGCAAAGGCACTGAAATAACAAATGTTTCTCTCTAAGAAATGTTAACAATAGCAAAAACTTCTGGAATTCCAGATATAGCTCAGCACTGTTTTGAGGAAAGCAGCACATTTTCTATAAAAGTACTTAAAATATCGAATGCAGCACAGCAAAGTTCTGCTGACAGTGAGGTAGAGTCCATGAAACAGTGTTCTCATTCATGTCACAGTAAATGTGAACAGAACTGAACTTCACCGTAGTCGTTTCATGCACACTCCTCTTAGGTCCATACTCAAGAACACACTCGGGAAACATCATCCTTATCCACTATGCTACAACAAAGACATGCTTTTTGCATTTTTTGTGTCTGCTATCACACTATCTCTTGAAGGCTTATATCGTTACCGCGTCATTAACTGAATTTTAGTTATAAGGATGACATGTTGATGATAAGTCTTTAATGCATGGTTACCTTGAAACGACGTACTGAAAGTTATAATACAAAACACCTAAACATGCCAAAATTGATATGGTGTCTCCCGCATCAGGTCAAAAATAGTACCACTACACTGTAACAGTCTCTGGCCCTAAATGGAAGTGGTGTAATTCTGCTTTTAACATGTATTGTCCCTCTATCAATCCATCAGCACAACACTTACTTCAATGTGCCCTCTTTCTCAGTTACTACAGTTGTTCAGTTCACTATTGGTCAGCAGCACACCATGATAACACCAATGCCCAATGCCCAGAATACATATGGGGCCAGATCCCAAGTTTCGCTCTGCAGGTATTTGAGTAATTTGCAAAAACTGCACAGTGCATTTGCATCTGTTCCTTTCTGACCCACCTTCTCAGGAAACACTATGCTTACAAAACTGCCTACAAGACTTTCCTGTCACTGCATCCATAACTGCAAAGGTTACAGCTGAGGACCTTAGCCTAAAAGAAGTTATGAAATGCATTCATCAAAGTTGACCTGAACCCCACAATATTTTTAACTAACAAACAGAATCCAGAAGGTACAGGGAGTATTGATGCCGACACAAGGTGACAATGACTGCTGGGTGGTAATTCCACTGCCACTGGATCAGTGACGAAAGGCTTCCCATATATGGCAGGAAAGCCATGGATTTAAAACTTTTTGTGTCTTCTTCTGCTTTTTTTGTGCCCACTGTAGATTTCATTTGTAGTGCCTTGTGTATCTTTGGCCGTATACACAGTGATTTGGTCCTAGAGTTTAAAAGAACGTAGCAAGTGCTGGAACGTTAGTCATGTCAGCTCGTTCTGAAGATGGCTGGACAGTATTCAGCTGAAATATTAGAAGAAGAAGCTGAATTTATGTGGCTGCACACCCAAAATCTAATGGAACACTTCCACACAAGCCAAACTGTTGTCTCTGGTACTTGCTGGGCACAGAGGTTTGAGCTCACATCTTCAGCAGGTTCCCAGGATGGATACTATGCATCGTCACTTCCTCTCAGAGGCAACAAATGTTCACAGTGGTGCAAGCCAATGCAAAATGCTAATCAGCTGCGCAAGCTAATTCTACATCCTCTTTTGCAACTCCAGCATCACTGACTTCCAGCATGAACCTGGAGACCAGAACACCATTTCCAGCCAACACCACCATCAGCACAGTGGCCCAATCACAAACAGAACACAGCAACATCAAACATCATAATGGACAGTGAACAATCTTTAGGTGGCTTATCCACCCACACCTCCACCCCTACCAGTATAGTGATCACGATACCAATAGGGACATTTGTGGCCCTATGCGATGAAAAAAGTGGGATCAATGCTACATCTCTGTCATTTGACTGTGAGTGTGGTACTTTGTGATCTTCATTATCAAAGACTCCTCCGGGGACCAGTAAGAAACTCCAGTGGGCTGTCACATGCAGATGGCTGAAGACATCAAGCAGGCACTGGAGTTTTGCTGGACATTTTGCATCGTGCAGTGCTACAGTCTCTACCCTGCTTCCACCAGACTTTCATGACCTGGCTGTTCACTGGATTTAATCTGGACTATGTTTTGGACTGCTGTTCTACAGATTATTGACAGATTCACTTGGCTCTGGACTATTTGGATTACTCTCTTGGTGTGTTCTACAATTTATGATGACCCAGCATGGACTGCAATAATTTGTGATGTACCAAGCGACGACTGTGTTTCCAGTTTTCTGTGTAATAGAGAGTGCGCTGCACTGTAGTAGATGTATGGAAGAGATCTGTTTCACATTCCAAAATTCAGTAAATAGTTAGCAGAAATTACAGTATGTAGTACTCAGAATTTACCTGTTGTCAATATCAAAACTATTGATGTCTTATGTGGAAGTTCGTGATTCCATACCAAACTAGTGAAACACATCGCATCAGATGAAGAGTAAATAGTATGTTGCAGTGCCATGATACCAGTATAAAAGGAGCATAGAGGAAACCTAACTTCCTTCTCTATCTGAGTAGGTCATTTGTATGGAATGCTGGTTATTTAGTAAAATAAAAAAAAAGAATTCCTTTACAAACCAAGAGAAATTAGATACTCTACTTCTTTGCCGAAAATTCAAGTGGAACACCCAGAGAACATTTGAGTTGTATGCACAAAGGTATTTTTACACACAATGGCCAACAAAAATGACAATTCAGTGAATGTGCAAAGTAGTATTACTCCAGGGGCACTAGGGTGCTACACAGGGAGTAAGAGGCAAGCCAAAAATGAGGGGAATGAATGAAATGGATAATCATGCAACTGGAACAAGTGCAGCATTGTTTGCATTCTGCATGCAAACAGGTTCCTTCCATATTGTGTGTCACTTCATCAACATATTGACTAGTGCAAGTGCAGAAGATACAGGGAATTTGGTTGCTCATTTCTCATGTGACATCAGGACAATAGGTTCTTTCTTCAAAGAATTCTCTTTGCCAATAAAGCAGCCACTACAGATTGTAGAAAGCTGAATATAAGAACTGTGCATTATTCAGCTAGTGAGAATCCAAAATGGCTGAAGCAGTTCAGCATCCAAAGCAGTTAGATTGTTAAAGACTCTATAACTGTTTCTCACTTCACTGAAGAAGCCTTAACAGGTGACAGGTACACAGAATTTCTTAGAGAATGGATACTGGCTCTCCTAGAAGCAGAAAGAGGGCAACACAAATGGTCATAGGTTTGGTTCGCTCATGGAGGAGTGTCACATAGAAAAACTGAACAGCAGAATCTTGAAAATAGACACAAAGTATCCTGTGAAAGCCCACTTGCAACTTCTAGAACCAGCTTTAATTGAGGAATCTAGGAATATATTACAAACCCTTACATACTGCTCCAGCAGCGAGTGTGAAGACAAGATTAGATTAGTCAAAGCATGCTGAGAGATATTTGAGCAATCATTCTTTTCACACTCCTTGTGTTAATGAAATGGGAAGCAGCCCTAATAATAATTGGTTTCGGTGGGAAGTATCCTGTGCCAAACACTTCACAGTGGTTCTCCGAGTATAGCTGTAGGTATATGTGGTACCAGCATAAATGGTGTCGTCCCATCCAGCTCTTCCTGGTCAGTGTATAAAGCATGAAGACATTATTAGTTGCCGGCAAGTATGCCTGACGTGATATCAGTGAGCCACTTTCTCTGGAGTAAGCTCAAAGATAAAAATCTCTGCACACATTCTGAGATCAAAAAAGGATTTAAAGCACCACATTGTTGCAGCATGTTGAAGGATACTCTTCGCCTGCCCAGAAATTTTTGCACCAGTGATTCCAAACTTTTTATTACACTAAGTGCTGGGCATTTCAGTCTTTTGATGGTATAAAAGAATTTTTATGGGCCTTTTCCCCTTGTAATTTACTTGTTATTTCTGTTGCTGGTGTGATTTTACAATGTAAGAATGTATCCTGAAATTAAAGTCATGTTAATTTTTTTGTTCATGTGAAGTTGTTATGTAATAATCTTTATAACTCAGTTTTCTGATTTTGAAATTCATTCAAACTGTGATAGTCACCTTTCTTTCAAGCCTCTGGCAGAAGTAGGCTGCTGTATTCAACTGAAGGAATTATCCATATATGCTTCCTCATTTGCCTTCTAATCGATGTATTGCTCCAATCATATATATCCAAATCTGATCAATAGCAGTTTTAAGTGAAACATTTCTTGACTGTTATGAGTTTGTTATTAGTGTCATCTAACTGGTCGAATTGGAGTGCCCCATCAGTCATACACACCATTTCTGTACAATAAATGAATTTCTCCATAACGCAACAATCAGTACATTGTTCAAACCAGATAAATCTTTAGTTCTAAATATTGTAATTTCTCTGTAACTATGCACTGGATTTCAGAGAGCGAAAGACAACTAAATATGTTTGACACCTACAATACTAGCAGCAGCACTTGATATACTATGACTTGAAAAACTGAAGTTGCCATCAGTTTTCCTTAATTGATATAGTTATGATGAGAGACTAAGTTGTTTGCTAAGGATTTTTATACAATTAATCTAGGAGAAAACCAGGGCAATATCTCAATATACACTCCTGGAAATGGAAAAAAGAACACATTGACACCGGTGTGTCAGACCCACCATACTTGCTCCGGACACTGCGAGAGGGCTGTACAAGCAATGATCACACGCACGGCACAGCGGACACACCAGGAGCCGCGGTGTTGGCCGTCGAATGGCGCTAGCTGCGCAGCATTTGTGCACCGCCGCCGTCAGTGTCGGCCAGTTTGCCGTGGCATACGGAGCTCCATCGCAGTCTTTAACACTGGTAGCATGCCGCGACAGCGTGGACGTGAACCGTATGTGCAGTTGATGGACTTTGAGCGAGGGCGTATAGTGGGCATGCGGGAGGCCGGGTGGACGTACCGCCGAATTGCTCAACACGTGGGGCGTGAGGTCTCCACAGTACATTGATGTTGTCACCAGTGGTCGGCGGAAGGTGCACGTGCCCGTCGACCTGGGACCGGACCGCAGCGACGCACGGATGCACGCCAAGACCGTAGGATCCTACGCAGTGCCGTAGGGGACCGCACCGCCACTTCCCAGCAAATTAGGGACACTGTTGCTCCTGGGGTATCGGCGAGGACCATTCGCAACTGTCTCCATGAAGCTGGGCTACGGTCCCGCACACCGTTAGGCCGTCTTCCGCTCACGCCCCAACATCGTGCAGCCCGCCTCCAGTGGTGTCGCGACAGGCGTGAATGGAGGGACGAATAGAGACGTGTCGTCTTCAGCGATGAGAGTCGCTTCTGCCTTGGTGCCAATGACGGTCGTATGCGTGTTTGGCGCCGTACAGGTGAGCGCCACAATCAGGACTGCATACGACCGAGGCACTCAGGGCCAACACCCGGCATCATGGTGTGGGGAGCGACCTCCTACACTGGCCGTACACCACTGGTGATCGTCGAGGGGACACTGAATAGTGCACGGTACATCCAAACCGTCATCGAACCCATCGTTCTACCATTCCTAGACCGGCAAGGGAACATGCTGTTCCAACAGGATAATGCACGTCCGCATGTATCCCGTGCCACCAAACGTGCTCTAGAAGGTGTAAGTCAACTACCCTGGCCAGCAAGATCTCCGGATCTGTCCCCCGTTGAGCATGTTTGGGACTGGATGAAGCGTCGTCTCACGCGGTCCGCACGTCCAGCACGAACGCTGGTCCAACTGAGGCGCCAGGTGGAAATGGCATGGCAAGCCGTTCCACAGGACTACATCCAGCATCTCTACAATCGTCTCCATGGGAGAATAGCAGCCTGCATTGCTGCGAAAGGTGGATATACACTTTACTAGTGCCGACATTGTGCATGCTCTGTTGCCTGTGTCTATGTGCCTGTGGTTCTGTCTGTGTGATCATGTGATGTATCGGACCCCAGGAATGTGTCAATAAAGTTTCCCCTTCCTGGGACAATGAATTCACGGTGTTCTTATTTCAATTTCCAGGAGTGTATTTTCAGAAATATTGGAGGTAAGAGGCTTTAACTGTGTTGCCGAAAAGATGCTGGCTTAAGACAGTATTGAGTGCAATTGTGCAAAATATGCTAGTAGTCCTGTGGTAGTTCAAATCACTGTGAGAGATTTCTAAGTGCAAAACTGGCAGAAGTAACATTTTGGCCAACTTATCCACATGTTGACAAAATTATTTAATTGGACAGATAAAAAATCTACTCACCCGGCGGCGGCAGAACACACAAATAAAATACAGTTGTAATTGGCAAGCTTTTAGAGCCAGTGGCTCTTCCTTCAGGTGGAAGGGTTGAAGGTGAAGGAAAAGGACTGGAGAGGTCTAGGAAAAGGGGTAGATTGTGGGAAAATCACACAGAAACACTGGTCAGGGAGACTTACAGTACAGGATGATTGTTGGGGACTGCATCAGATGAGATTTGAAAACCTGAGAGCTTAAAGTTGGAAGGCAGGGTAATATACAGACAGAGATTTACTGCTTAAACATAATGCTTGAGTTAATAAGAGTGAAAATCTAAGTGCATTGTACGTAGCAGAGGTGGAAGGGGGGCGGTGAAAAATAGACAGGGAAGACAATGAAATGTGTAGAAAACTAAAACAGAGTGAAGCAAAGAGTAGTTACAGTGAAGAAGTGCTGAGACGGAAGGAATTAATAACGTAAATTAAGGCCAGGTAGGTGGCTAGAACCAAGGATGTGTTGTTGTGCTAGTTTCCACCTGCAGAGTTCTGAGAAACTGGGAAAGTCACACAGAATCACGGGTCATGGGAGACTTACCATAGAGGATGAGAAGGAAAGACTGATTGTTGGGAACTGCATTGGATGAGATTTTAAAAGCTGATAGCTTAAAGGTGGAAGATGGCAATTTGCAGTCAGTGATTGTTGCTTAAACATAATGTTTGAGTTAATAAGAATGAAAAGCAAAGTGCATTGCACGTAACAGAGGTGGAAGGGGGGGGGGGGGGGGGGGGGGAGAAATGAAAGATAGATGGGGAAGACAATGAAAGGTGCAGAAAACTAAAACAGAGTGAAGCAAATAGTAGTTACAGTGATGAAATGCTGAGATAATGTAAATCGCAGCCAGGAGGGTGGCAAAAACCAAGAACGTGTTGTAGTGCTAGTTCACACCCGTGGAGTTCTGAGAAACTGGTGCCCATGGGAAGAATCCAGATGGTGCTTATGGTGAAACAGGTGCCAAGGTCATGAATTTCATGTTGTAGAGCGTACTCTGCAACAGGATATTGCAAGATGCCAGTATACACCGTCTGCTTATGCCTATTCATCATAATTGATAATTTGGTGGTAGTCATGCCGATGTAGAGGGCCAAACAGTGTTTACATAACAGCTGGTATATGGCATGTCATTTCTATTTATTTATTTATTCCATGTGATCTGATGGTACACAGTGTGTTGCAGATGTCGGAAAATATCATTTAACATTGTTAACATATATTAACGTAGGCCTATAGTATCCTAATGTATTATATTGCTCAATGTTTTCAATTTAACACAAACAGCAAGATTACTGTTCTAAGTATTCATTTACAGAGTAAAAACAGTGACACAACAAATATGACTTCACGGCTTTGCTAAATTTTATGTTGTCTTCGATGGACTTAATACTAGTGGGAAGATTGTTGAACAGTTGGAGGCCCATGTGGAAAACTCCTTTTTACACAGTTGAGTGTTTGTATGTATAACGTGCAGGTTTGCATTTTTCCTGGTGTTGTGTTCATGTATTTCATTATTTTTTATGACTCTGGGGTCAGTTGGCACTATGTGTTTTCTGAAAAATTTTAGAGTCTCAAGAATGTAGAGGCAAGGCAGTGTAAGGATTTCCAACTTTCTGAAGATGGGTTTGCAGGAGTCTCTGGGTTTGCTCCCAGTAATAATCCTCATTGCTGTCTTCTGGATTCTGAATGTGCTCAGAGCAGTTGGAGAATTTCCCCAGAATATTACACCATATTTTAGGTGGGCTTGTATGTAAGCGTAGTATGCACTGGTTAATGTTTTCAGGCTAGCACATGTTTTCAGTACACTCAATGCTTAACAGCCAGTACAAATCCTGGCATTTACCTTTCCTGTATGTGTATTCCATTTCAGGTTATCTTGAACCCACAGACCTAGAAATTTGAAAACAATGTCGGTATCTATTGACTGGTTATTTATAGTGACAAATGGCTGAGAGGAATTTGCATTTTGTGTTGTGTGGAAGTTCATGGAAGCTGTCTTTTTGGTGTTGATAGTTAATCTGTTGATTTTTGCCCAGTTGCTGAGTTGATCAGTAGCCAAGTTCACAGCTTTTTGCACAGCCTCTGTATTCTCCCCTGTGAGGAAAACAGTTGTGTCATCAGCAAATATTATTGTTTTGTGTGCATTCAGGCTCAAGTCATTAATATACAGGAGGAAAAGTAGGGGTCCCAATACTGAGCCCTGTGGAACACTTTGCTCTACAACACGACATTCATGACCTCAGTGCCTGTTTCATCATACTCGCCACCTGGATTCTTCCCGCAGACACCAGTTTCTCAGAACTCCTCAGGTGGGAACTAGCACTACAACATGTCCTTGGCTTTTGCTATCCTGCTAGCTGTGATTTATATTATCTCAGCATTTCTTCACTGTAACTACTCTTTGCTTCACTCTGTTTTAGTTTCCTACACCTTTCATTGACTCCCCATCTAATTTTCACTGCCCCCCTCCCACCTCTGTTACATACAATGCACTTAGATTTTCACTCTTATTAACTCAACCATTATGTTTAAGCAGTAAATCTCCATCTGCATATTACCCTGCCTTCCACCTTTAAGTTCTCAGGTTTTCAAATCTCATCTGATGCAGTCCCCAACAATCAGTCTTTCCTTCTCATCCTCTACGGTAAGTCTCCCATGACCTGCAGTTCTGCGTGACTTTCTTACCATCTACTTCTTTTCCTGGACCTCTCCAGACCTTTTCCTTCACCCTTCTTCTTTCCCCTTCAACTCTTCTGCTTGAAGAATGAGCCACTGGCTCCGAAAGCTTGCCAATTACAATTGTCTTTTATGTGTGTTCTGCTGCCTCTGGTGAGTAGATTTTTTATCTGTCCAATTAAATAATTTGAATATAATAGAGGGAAACATTCCACATGGGAAAAATATATCTAAAAACAAAGATGATGTGACTTACCAAACGAAAGTGCTGGCAGGTCGATAGACACACAAACAAACACAAACATACACACAAAATTCTAGCTTTCGCAACCAACGGTTGCTTCATCAGGAAAGAGGGAAGGAGAGGGAAAGACGAAAGGATGTGGGTTTTAAGGGAGAGAGTAAGGAGTCATTCCAATCCCGGGAGCGGAAAGACTTACCTTAGGGGGAAAAAGGACAGGTATACACTAGCACACACACACATATCCATCCACACATATACAGACACAAGCAGACAATTAAATAATTTTGTCAATAATTGATTGTTTTCATTGTTATCCACATGTTGGTGTCACCTGTTTATTAGCCATCTCGACTGTTAGAAATTTCACATACAGAGTTTAGTTTTTGCCTACTGATCTTTATTTCTGGTGCCTCTAAGTCATTTTAATTGGTTTAAAATTGAATAACACAAACTTTTATAAGATTAAGAATTACACTGTTTGCGGTGAACCCATTGAAAGGCTGTTCCATTGTTCGTATGACTGCCTGTAGTATATATGTATTTGGGTTCTTTGTCAGCATACTTGTATCTTTTACAAATAGAAGATTTGTAAAGAGTTGTCCAATGTCATTTGTAAATCTTGTATTTAGGAAACAACAGGAGTGGGCCAAGTAGCAAATCTTGTGATTCCTCACTCTGAATCTAGTTTTTTCCTCGGCACAATGGCTTTTTTTTCCCATTGTCAAGATATAACTCAGTTCATGCATTCGGAGAGGTTTTTCGTGACACTATTTGTTTTATGGGCATTATGTTATGGTCCAAGGCATATTTCTCTGCCTAACATTTCATCTTCCAATGTTGGAGACATTGAGGCATCGATGTCAACAGGATGATTTTTCTTGTTTAGTTCCACTAGAACTGAATTTGTGAGGTTGTATATGGAAGGAAAATTTTGTAGTTTTTAAAAGGTTAATGTCAGAAAAGTGTTTTAATATTCAGGTACATGTAGCTTCTCAAACATTTTTTTTAAAACACTGGTAGGTGAAGGACAGATCAATAATTAAAAGTAACGACAATGTGTGACTAAGTTCAACAGATGTATTACTTTATACATACAGCAAGCTATGAGGATTAATGCACGGATAATCAAAAACCACTAATAATCTAAAATACAAATAGTTTTATCAGGGTCTGCTAATTACTGTACTTACAAAACATGTGACACGTCACATTTGAAAGCGCACTGCTTTACTGACAGGTTGATCACTGACAGTTTATCTACTCTTTTTCCCTCTTTGCATTTTTCGTTCACTTTTCTCCTCATGATGGTTCTCATTTCCTTGAGAATCAAAACATTGGTATAATCGATCGCATTTTGTCCTGGGTTCTCCAGTGCCTCAGTTTGTGTGATAAAACATGAACCACATGGTTAACACTGGATTCAAAATTAGGAAATAAAGCAAGTTACCAATAATTTGATCCATTTTTCAGATTATCTGAGCATAGCTTATATAAATACACATAAAAACAAAGATTCTGTAACTTACCATAGGAAAGTGTTGGTACGTTGATAGAGACAATAACAAACACAAACACATACACAAATTTCAAGCTTTCGCAACCCACGGTTGCTTCATCAGGAAAGAGGGAAGGAGAGGGAAAGACGAAAGGATGTGGGTGTTAAGGGAGAGGGCAAGGAGTCATTCCAATCCTGGTAGCGGAAAGACTTACCTTGGGGGGGAAAAAGGGACAGGTACATACACACACACACACACACACACACACACACACACACACACACACACAGACACACAAGTCAAGGCTTTCGTGAAAGCTTGAATTTTGTGTGTGTGTTTGTTTGTGTGTCTATCAACATGCTAATGCTTTCGTTTGATAAGTTACATCATTTTTGTTTTTAGATATATTTTTCCCATGTGGAATGTTTCCCTCTATTATATAGATGACTCAATCTTTCCTCTCCCACATCCACACCGGCTGTTCAGAGCATCCTCCTACAGGCCAACCGCAAATTAGAACAGCATGCCACCCTCCACCTCAAAAAACTATCCAGTCTCCTGGTTTCCCACCTCCGGAAAGGCAACTCACTCACCCTTCACAACCTTTCCAGCAAACCTCAACCTCCTCTCATTGCACACAGACCCAGTCTCTCCCATCTACTCAATCTCCCACTTCCAGCTCCACTCCCCCCTAAACCTCAAAATTCCAATCAACACAATCTGGAACCACAACACCCTAATTCAGTAGTTAACCTTTCCTCCAAACCTCTCTCCCAATCCGAAACTTCTGTCCTATCCAAAGGCCTCACCTTCAGCCCCACTCCCAGGTTCAACCAAACAGCCCTTGTCAAAGATTTACTGTCCTACACCCGTATTCTCTGCTGGAAATATCACTTTGCCACGAAGAAAAATGATGCTAATCCTACTCCTAATGATCCAACTCCCCGAGACACTATCCAAATTGAACCCTGCCTGGAACAGTTCCGTCCTCCATCACAGCGGGATCAACCTCCTCTTCCTCAAAATCATCCTCTCCAAACTTTCCAGGAATTTCTGACTTCCAGCCTTGCCTCTCAATCCTTCTTAAAAATCCTTAATCCTACTCCCAACATCACCACTGCTGAAGCCCAGGCTATCTGTGATCTGAAGGCTGACCGATCCATCGTCATTCTTCCGACAGACAAGGGTTCCATGACCGTGGTACTTGATCGTCGGGAGTGTGTGGCTGAGGAACTGCGTCAGATTTCAGACACCACCACATACAAAGTTTGCCAAGGTAATCCCATTCCTGATGTCGAGGCGGAGCTTCAGGGAATCCTGAGAACCTTAGGCCCCCTACAAAACCTTTCACCTGACTCCATCAACCTCCTGACCACACCAACACCCCGCACCCCTACCTTCTACCTTCTTCCTAAAATCATCCCGGCCGCCCCATTGTAGCTGGTTACCAAGCCCCCACAGAACTTATCTCTGCCTACATAGATCAACACCTTCAACCCATTACATGCAGTCTCCCATCCTTCATCAAAGACACCAACCACTCTCTCAAATGCCTGGAATCCTTACCCAGTCTGTTACCCCCGGAAACCATCCTTGTAACCATTGATGCCACGTCCTTATACACAAATATTCCGCATGTCCAGGGCCTCGCTGCGATGGAGCACTTCCTTTCACGCCGATTACCTGCCAGCCTACCTAAAACCTCTTTCCTCATTACCTTAGCCAGCTTCATCCTCACTCACAACTTCTTCACTTTTGAAGGCCAGACATACCAACAATTAAAGGGAACAGCCATGGGTACCAGGATGGCCCCCTCGTACGCCAACCTATTCATGGGTCGCTTAGAGGAAGCCTTCTTGGTTACCCAGGCCTGCTAACCCAAAGTTTGGTACAGATTTATTAATGACATCTTCATGATCTGGACTCACAGTGAAGAAAAACTCCAGAATTTCCTCTCCAACCTCAACTCCTTTGGTTCCATCAGGTTCACCTGGTCCTACTCCAAACCCCATGCCACTTTCCTTGACGTTGACCTCCACCTGTCCAATGGCCGCTTCACACATCCATCCACATCAAACCCACCAACAAGCAACAGTACCTCCATTATGACAGCTGCTACCCATTCCACATCAAACGGTCCCTTCCCTACAGCTTAGGTCTTCATGGCAAATGAATCAGCTCCAGTCCGGAATCCCTGAACCATCCATTACACCAACAACCTGAAAACAGCTTTTGCATCCCGCAACTACCCTCCCGACCTGGTACAGAGGGGAAGAATCTATGCTCAGATAATCTGAAAAATGGATCAAATTATTGGTATCTTGCTATATTTCCTCCTTCTCCTATTCAGTTTTATTGTTTGAGCATTACAAGCTTTGTAATATTATAAAGTACACAAAAACTGTGAAGTTACAAATTACAAAATATTGTGACCATGGCACTGTGTCAATGTCAAAAATAAATTCTGCAAGAAATGTGATTTCAAGGATTTTTATTTCACAATGTGGTATTGCAATGGTTAGCATATGCATCATAATTTAGCATTACTTTGTAAACTTGCAGACTTCTAATTTGTATTTAAAAACTTCATTTTTCAATGTATTTTATAACATGCCAAACTGATTGCAATACAAAAATGCAATGTAGTGGTAGAATTTTAAATTTTTAAGAAATGGACTGCACATGTCTCTGGTGCTTTCATTATTTATAATTGTGACTATGTTTTTATTGTCTAAAAAGTGGTTTCGCCCTGATAAGGAAACTACACAGTTCATATTGCTTCAGCACTATTTTTTTTATGAAAGCCTTTATGCCCAAATACATAGCAGTTTTATATTTTGGATTTTGCTCATTCGTCTCTAACTTTACAGAAGGAACACTCAAAATTAGGAACTTTTCTCTGTTCTTCTTCTTGTTGATCCAAACTACAACCACCAAAATTTCACATCAATATATTTTTGATCAGTGCATAGTTTGGACCATTAACTTTCTTTGAAAGATTTTGTTATCTACACATAAGACTGAAGTCAAAACCATCAAAATGTAATGGTGAGAAGATTAACATTTGAATTTGATTAAATATTTTTTATTATATGTGTTGAGTATCTAGTACCTGAGTGTTAACAATCGTATGTAATTGGCAGTATATGGATTATGTTTTCCTGCCAGTCTACACATACCACCAATGTCGTGTGAGACCATCAATCGGGGTTGTCCTTCCCTCATTTCTGTTGAAGCTTGGTGGTTTCATCCCTTTTCTTACACCACTAAAAAAACTAAAACTAAACTTCACCCGAACAGGCCATGAAGGCCCAACGGTACTGACCGGCCACCGTGTCATCCTCAGCCCACAGGCGTCACTGGATGTGGATACGGAGGGGCATGTGGTCAGCACACTGCTCTCCCAATCGTATGTCAGTTTATGAGACCAGAGCCATTACTTCTCAGTCAAGTAACTCCTTAGTTTGCCTCACAAGGTCTGAGTGCACCCCACTTGCCAACAGTGCTGGGCAGACTGGATGGTCACCCATCCAAGTGCTAGCCCAACCTGAGATGTATTTGTATAACATCAGTCTTCTCTTTCTAACTGATAATGTTATCCTGCTGTAAATTCCTCAACATATCTTAGTTTTATCTTCCTATAACTTAATATATTGCTAGAAATATTTCTCAGTGTTTGATATTTCTTTCTGATCACTTGCTGACTGGTGCCTTCTGCTCTTAGTCAAAATTAAAATCTTCTGTTCCTGCAGGCCTTCTGTTTCGAAAACCTAGGTACCTAAGTATTTTAAAAATGTTTTTTAAAATATAGGTATATAAATTTTAAATTTATAAATTTTATATGTATATATAAATTCCAGGGTTGCTGCAAGTTTCCCCAAATGAAATTCCCTGATATTTAAGGAAAGACGTAAGTTGACAAAAAAATTAAAGGACTTCAGTATTTCTCCCCAGTTGTGTTTTGTTTTGTTTTAGGGCACAAAAACAACTAGGGTCATAAGTGCTAGGGACCTGGAGAAAGGTCTATAAAATACGCAATAGAGAAATGGAGGTCCAGAACTAAAAATTAAATGGCCTTCGCCATATTGCTACAATGGATAAAAAGTAAAATGCGGTCAACAGCCCAGTGTAAGGAGCTCGAAATTTCCTCAAAGTGGCGGCCCAAAGTGATGGAGAGAGCAATAAGATTGATGGTGACATCATCTACCACTGTCAGCCTGGAAACTGGGGAACAGATCTTGGTCCCAGGAGCCGTCAGAGGTTGGTCCACACGATGGAAGAGAGGGTGTAACTGTTGAAAGAACTAGTGAATGAAATCCAGCTAGCTTTTTTATTATCCCGAAGAACGCGACAACACTGTGCACACATCTGTTTATAATGAATGCAGTTTGACACCATAGGTTGACGGTTAAAAATGCAGAGAGCATGTCTCCACGTGCAAATTGTGTCATGGCATGCCTGTCCACCAAGGGACAGGAACATAATGTGGTGAAGAGGAAGTGCGAGGAATGGAATGTTCTGCGGCAGTAAGGATAATGATTGTAAGATATTACACTTCGTCATCACAACTGGTGAAACTGTGTTTGTCAAAGGTTGCCAGGGGGAGTAAAGCCTCCAGTCGGCCTTAGTAAGCTGTGCTTTGGGTGTGCACAGAGAGGGTAGGAGTCAGCAAATGGATAGTACACAGGAAATAGTCACTCAAGTAGGTGACAGAAAGAACAGACCAATCGAGACGGTGGGCAAGATGGGCAGTGCAGAAGGGTAGGTCCAAATGGGAATAAGTGTGCGAGGAGTGTGAAAGGAACTTGGGTGCTTCTGTGTTAAGACAGAAAAGGTTAAGTTAGTTAAGAATGTCAGCCAAGAAGGCACCTATCAGACAGGTTCTGGGAGGACTCCAAATGGTATGGTGGGCAGCAGAAATGGGTGAGGTAGCTGCCCAACAAGGTGGAGGAAGTTGGCTCTGGTGACATCGAATGATGGAGGGATGTAAATGATACAAAGGGAAAAGGTCAATGGGGAAGGAAAAGGCAAACTGCAACAGCTTGAAGACGGGTAGTCAGGGAGATTGGTTGACTATGAATGTCATTCTATATGAGCAGCATGACTCCCCCATGAGATGAAATGCCAACCTCAGGTGGAAGGTCAAATTGGACCATGAAGAAATGCGTAAACTCAAAGCAGTCATGGGGACACAACTTTGTTTCCTGAAGGCAGAGTACAAGTGGACGCTGCAATTCTAAAAGCAGCCATAAATCCTCTTCATTGGATCGAAGGCCGTGAACGTACCATTGGAAGAGTCATGATGAGGAAAAAATGAATTGGTGTCACCTCGGCGGCTGCCAAGTACCAACCAGCAAAGACTCGCTGCTACAGGGCACTGAGGCAGGAGGATCCTGCTCCATGAGGTCCACTGAAGTATCGGCTTTCTTCTGCTGTCGGCCTGTAGAGTCCAACGCAG
The DNA here is from genome assembly GCF_021461385.2 of Schistocerca piceifrons. NCBI lineage: Eukaryota > Metazoa > Arthropoda > Insecta > Orthoptera > Acrididae > Schistocerca > Schistocerca piceifrons. Next base: position 659,947,248 of record NC_060140.1, read on the forward strand.
ATAAACGGTTGGTGGTGTGCACCGGTGACATGGAGGCAGGCTGTGCGAGTTACCACATGGCGACACCATCGAAAAGGATCTTTCAATCGGCAAAGGAGAAGACAGTTTGCCTTTGTTGGGCTTCTTTGAGCCTTTTGGGTTAGCATAGGAAGACTCATGTGTTGGTTGGCTGGAGGGTCGTACAAAGTCTTCACAGGAGCATTCCTTCTGTCCTTTCCGGCCTGCCAGTTGTGTAGCTGGTGACTTAGCCCTGTGAGGTGGGAGTTTGATAGCTTGATGCACAGCTGGATGAGGAGACTGTGATGCTACCATGACACTGAGTGATTTCACAACCTCAGAGCTGAATTTGAGGTTGTATGTCTTCGTGGCTATGTGCTTCTTGGAGTGAGATGTAGGAAGAACAGTACTATAAGTGCCAGATGGTAGAATGCAGGGTTTGTGACAAGCCAATAACTTGCAAGCAACTGGGTAAGGAACTTCTTCCTTTACCCAGATCTCCTGGACAGCCCGCTCATCGAGATGCATGTGACAATCTCAAGAGGAAGTGGCATGATTGCATTACAGTTGATATAGCAGGGAGAAGGAGGTGGACAATCACCTTCATGTGCATCTCTACCACAGGTTACACATTTGGCCAGATGTTGACAAGACATTCGAGTATGGTTGAAATGATGACACTGGTAGTAGTGCATCAGGTTCCGAATGTACAGTTAGTCTGTGAGAACCTCGTAGCCTGCTTTGATTTTGGACAGAAGCACCACTCTATCAAAGGTGAGAAAAAGAATGTGTGTAGGCACTAAGGAGGCATGTACCTTTTTTGTCACCTGATGATCTACAATGACACCCTGATGAGAGAGTATGTTTGGATTTTAGCATCAGTCAGACCATCGAGCAGCCTAGTGTAAATAACACCATGGGAAGAATTCAGTGTTTGATGGGCCTCGACACAAAGAGGATAACTATGGAGAAGTGAAGCACCAAGCAGTTGTTATGCTCGAGAACCAGAAGTAGTCTCCAAAAGAAAATTGCCATTCCGTAAACAAGAGCAGGATTTTACAGGGCCAGCAACTGCACCAACACCTTTCTGAATAATAAACGGATTTACCGTCATCAATATATGAAACCATGAGGAACCATGTTGCAGGTGGGAGGGTCTTTGAATTGTTAGCCTCATTCTGTTTATGTTTTGTAGATGTTGACTGTGAAGATGATTGGCTCATTGCGAGAAAATCCCCCATGATCGTCAGTGTCTCTGATGGCATGCTTCTTCCAACTGGGGTCCCCCTTCACAAGGGGGTGCACTCACCTTAGGTGATTGTTCACACCTCAGGTCATACATCCTGAACACATGACAGAGGGACCAATTGGCAATTTGAGTAGGTAGCAGCTCAGGCAATCACCCCTCTCTGGGCCTGGCCTATACCAGGGGGTACATACAAAACATACCTGTCGACCCGGGGTTGGGAATTAAGTGTTACCCAGTCACCTGTTCGGCATCAGACGTATGGGGCTGCCTTCAGGAGTGCACAGGGAGGAAGAAGAAAAAAGAGGTACCTCAAACGCTGAAGTGGAGAAAGGATAGGAGAAGGTGAACGGAGAAAGGAACGTAAAACAGTGGCAAGACTGTTCTTATGTCAACTATGGACAGTGCTCCAGACATGTTCCCCAAGGGAGGGGAAAAAGAACAGCAAGAGGATAGACATGCAGTGTGGAAGGGAAAAGACGCTGCAAAGGCTGGGGCCCCATGGGAGATTTCTCCCTTGTGTGAGCAAAAATCTTAAGTACTAACTTCAACATCTTTTGTAATGAACTGTATTTAGATGGAGAAGGCAAGTTAAATGGTGTATGTGTTCCATTAAGATCACTGTTGTTATTTTATTTCAATAAAATGAAACTCATTTGTCACAAAAATACGCAATTCCTTGGAGTCACGAGACAGATTTAAAATACCTTCACTGATTTCAGGAATAACCTCAGAAATAAATAGGTCTCTTGAAAGAAGTGTATAAGACAGAGAAGAGTTGTGTAAACCAACACTATGAGTGACCACCAATAAAATGTTGGTTCTACTATGTTCATTATTGTTGGTTATTAGTCACTGTGTTCTGTCTATTATTTTACAGGTATTGTGTGATTTTTCTTTCGAGAAATACATGAGTACATAGCGTACAAACCGCCAGTGACTGCTGCAGTTTTCTTCTTCTTATCATCCATACTTTCTAATATATAAATTATTTTTGAAGTGCCAAAATGTACTAGAATAAATAAAATGTCTATAAAATGCTGCACTGTACAATGTACTTGCAGTGAGAGAGTCACAATTCCTGAAACCCATTGCCCATGGCCTCTGGCCTGCCGAGGAGCACCGCAGTCCTGGGTCCTTGGATAAACCATGAAAATCTGCTGCATTATGCCACACACCAACAGACCCAGACTGCAGGCAGATTGGTGAAACTATATCTGATGGCAGGGCTTACACATTAGTGGGAAATGATGGGCGTCAGATCGGCAGACCCAATCCATTAGATATACTCACAGAAATGGACTATTGTTTTGGCCCATCATGAAAGTCCACCGGTGTGACCAGCTATTCATGTGCCACAGACACCATGTTGATGAAACGAGACCAATGAGATTTTTCCAGTGTTTTTTGAAATCTCCCTGATATTTCCCTGAAACGTTTGAAATTCCCTGATATTCCTTGATTTCCAGAATTTGTGGCAACCCTGATTTCATATTATTGGCACGTTCTGCTGGATCAGATTTTTGATGGGCCACATCACCTAAGTATTAAACTCTTTTAGTCAGTAACAGCTAAGTTCAGTTAATCATTTAGGAAATATTTGCTCTCTCAGATTTACTTCAGTTAGATTGTTGATCATCTTGATTATTGAAAATGATTGTGTTGCCTAAGATAACTATGCTATCAGCAAATGCCAAATGCCTGTCAAAGTGTACTCCTTTGAAGATGGAACTTAATTTGAATTGATATATTGAATTACCATAAACACTTTGCATAAGATTCATGAAAGAAGACTGTGCATATATGAGATAGGGAGGCAATGGAAGGTTGACTGAGATTTACTAACCAGATTTTAAAGTGTAAAACAGTTCGAGGAGCAGGTGCAGATTCTGCCTGTAATTTATTAGTTACAAAATGCAGACTAAAGCTGAAAAAATTGCAAATAGGTGCAAAACTAAAAAGATGCAGTCTGGATAAGGCGAAACAACAATGCAATATTGAGACTTTCAAAGGGAATATGAGGCAAAAGTTAACCAAAATGGGTGAAAGTAATACAATAGAAGAGGAGTGGGTAGCTTTGAAAGGTGAAATAGTGGAGGCAGCAGGAGAAAAGCCTAGAGAAGCACAAGATCCAGTAGAAAACTTTGTGGACAAAATGTTGTATTTAATTTATCAATGGAAAAATATAAAAATGTAGCAAACAAAAAAGGCAACAGGGATTCAATGGTGGGATGGAATACAAGAGATTATTCAGAGAAGTTGGTAATGACGAAACAGCTTATGTGCACTTCTCTGGCCTAGTGATGTTTGCAGCTCACTTTCTGGGTCCTCTTCCTAATTGTTCAGCTACAACATAACTTTTGCTTCCCATTCTACAATGGTAGCACATACAGCTGGACATGACACCTGAATAATGCTGGAAAAAAACAATGCCCTATATGATTTCCTAGTGTAGACTCCTTTTGTGATACATTAAATTACATTGAAGCTTTGTGCCTACCTGCCAGCATAAATCACTAACTGTATAGATTTTACCCACACAGAACTATTAATCATTATAATTCTGTTAATCTATAAAGTTGCATTGTTTCAGTCTGCTTCTGTAACACCATATCATATTATATCATATCAGGTTTCTAGGGCTCTAATCTTTCACATAACACCCCATCCCCACCTCACCCCTCTTGCAGTGAAGCACATTTATTTCTTGAGATTGCTTTGGCCTTTGGCTTCTCCTTTATTTCACCAGTTTTCATCCATACACTGCATACTACAAGACAATTATATCTATTCCACAATCTATGATTTTTCTTTCAGTTTGATTTTGAGTACCAGTCCAGGTACTTTATCATGCTTAGACTGCTCAAAACATCCCTAGACAAATCTTTACTCCCCTTATTTTTAAGGACACAAGATTACATATGGGATTGATGTTAGTTCCATAAGGGACTACAATCTTCAGATGAGACCTAACCAAGAAACAGTGTGCCTCTTGTTTCATTTTCCGTAAGCAGCACTCCAAGAAGGTTCATTATCCAGAAGAGAACTTGTTTGCCCTTTATACAATATGAAGGCCCCATTGCAGTTTGCTGTCAAATGTCACCACTGGATACTTAAATCTGTTGACTCATGAGCAGTTTGCCTTATGAATTGTACTCAAATGTAGCCTTGGATTTTGTGGAGCAGAAAATTTGCAGCTAACTGTTCCTGATGTTGATGTTCATCCCAGTTTTGTTCATCCACTTCTCTTCTGTAACAAGGTTTCATGAAGAGTTTCACAATGTCCTATTTGCATAATCATGTGTTAATCCATAAAATATTTACAACATTTTAGTATTCAAATGACTAACAGTGCCTGTGTCACTTATATTTGTCATAGACAACAATGGTTCTAACACACTTCTCTGTGACATACCTGACGATGTTCCACTTTTTCTGACATTTATTTTTCTGTTCGTAACCTTTAGATTCAGTACTATAGAAATACCTGTACCAAAGGTACCATTCTGTTCTCAATTCCAGGAGCATGTAATTTCCATATTGAAACTCAACTATGTCATGTGCCTTTGAAAGATCAGTGTGATGCAAGCTAATAACACCCCCACTTCCACCATCTCAAAAGTAAACTTAATGTGTTGGAATATTATGAAAAGGAAAGTTGCTGCTCACCATATAGCAGAGGTGCTGAGTTGCAGATAGGCACAACAAAACGGCTGTCAAGTATAAGCTTTCGGCCATCAAAGGCCTTTGTCAAAAGATGACAGACACACACACACACACACACACACACACACACACACACACACACATGAATGCAGTCTCTGGCAGCTGAAGCCAGAGGCTGCAGTCGTGTGTGTGAGTTATGTTCGCTCGCATGCGCGCGCGCGCGCGCGCGCGTGTGTGTGTGTGTGTGTGTGTGTGTGTGTGTGTGTGTGTGTGTGTGTGGTCTATTTTTGACAAAGGCCTTGTTGGCCGAAAGCCTGTATTGTGACAGTCTTTTTGTTGTGCCCATCTGTGTCTCAGCATCTGTGCTATATGGTGAGTAGCAATTTTCCTCTTCATAATATTGTTACAATCCATCCTGGATTTTCCATTGTTTGACTTAATGTGTAGGGATTTGTAAAAGTGCTGATCCCTGAAACCATAGTGAGCCTCCTTACACTAATGCAATATATTGCATGTATAGATACTTATTTTGCTGACCACTGACTTTATGGGCCTGTAATTTCCACTGTCATGTTGCTCGTCTCCTCTGTGGATGGAGAAGATAGGAGTTATCTGTGAGCCTTCTGGTACCATTTTCCCTTGCTTAGGATTTGAAGTTTAACTGTTTTATGTGTAGAAATGAGTTTGAATCTATGAGTGTCAGGAATAAACACATTGTTGCATATGCAGGTAATGCAAGACATGGGAATGATGGCAGCATTGAGAGCAACCATGTCAGCTAGCAGCTGATTGCCTAGATGTCATAGGTGATGGAACTGAAGTGCTACAACATAGTTCTTTGGTACTGTTTCTGGAAGCTCTTCTGGCAAGAAACAGTTAAGAAGGCAGGCTCATACTGGGAATGCTCTAAATAAAACAGTAGTCTCAATGTTGTGGGTTTTAGAGCAGCAGACTGGCAGGCAACACGATATTTATCAGTAGTACCTGTCAGCATAGGCCAAGGAAACAGGGTCCTGCCAAAAGATATCTGTACATAAGAATATGTTTTTTTTCTGAATCTGAAAGAGAAAGGCTCTCGGCAATCATAGCAGCAGTGCAATGCTATGGGCAAAGGACCCCTGTGTGATGGGGAATGCTGTGTACAAATATTTAAGGCTGACGTATGGAGTAGTAGCAGCAGTAGTTGTAGGGTACATGCCAGTCAAGCCTTGTGCTCAAACTTTATTTCTGTTTTATCTCTGCCACTCAGTACTTAAATGAGCATTCAGACAGTTTGCAGCACAGTAGTTACTCATTTGTTTTGTTTTGAAGACAAGTGTTTGTTTCTTTAGTAGGCGTGTCAGTTAGGCCCTTTGCTATCACCTGTTCACATCTCCAGGGCAAGTTACTTATTTAACTTTTCTGTGTTTTACTAGTAGCATGTTTCTTAAACTTTGTGCTTGTTTTTCTACATAAGAGGTTTAATCTAGCTAGCTTTTTAAATGTGAGAGTCATTCAGACATTTTGTAGCACAGTTTACATTCCTTCTGAAAGGCATCAGCATCCATTGGTGAAACATTAGGAAGTTGCAGATCTAGGTGTCTGTCTGCTTTTATACTTTACTTCTTCAGTTAGTCTTGCTAGGATGGATAGGAAGTGTGCATGCTGTGTGGAGACACAGGAGGAGCTGGCTGCAGTTGGCAAACAGCTGAATGTGCTTTTGGCTATGGTCAGCTGCTTTCAAGTTGCTGGCTCAGGTTGGAGCAATGGCAGAGGATCTGACGCATCACATAGGACACCCCAGGTGTCACTTGCTTTGTGTCAGGGCTCTGCTGCTGCAGCATCTGCTAGATTACCCATCACTGTGGATCTGCTCTCGCACTGGGATGAGTAGGGTGGTAACATGTTCGCGTCTCTTGAGGTAGAGGGCCCATGTAGAGGCTGGCCTCACCTATTTGCTTTGTGAGTGAACATGTGGCCATTTCTTCAGCAGGGTCCGAGCAGGTGCACATGGGCTGTGGTTTGCTAGTTATCAGGGGCTTCAAAGCTAGGCACATTATGGAGCCCCTTACGAAGATAGCATTCACAACCACAAAGAACATCAGTGTGCACTCGGTATGTGTACTGGGAGGTCTCATCTGAGATGTGGAGGCAGCCTTGCCTGCAGCTGTCGAGCATGCAGGGTGCAAGCATAGCTCACAATTTCCATCATTGTTCCCAGAGTTGATCAGGATCCTTTGGTTTGGAGCCAAGCCAAGCATCTCAGCCAAAGGCTTCATCGACTCTGTGAGAGTCTTGGCTGCAAATTTTTGGATCTGTGTTATTGGATGGGGATCTGTGACACTCCTCATGATAAGTCAGTCATTCAACAACATATTTGCCTCTGTACTTCCGCCTCGACTGACATCTCTGCCCAAACTCTTTGCCTTTACAAATGTCTGCTTGTGTCTGTGTATGTGCGGATGGATATGTGTGTGTGCGAGTGTATACCTGTCCTTTTTTCCCCCTAAGGTAAGTCTTTCCGCTCCCGGGGTTGGAATGACTCCTTACCCTCTCCCTTAAAACCCACATCCTTTCATTTTTCCCTCTCCTTCCCTCTTTCCTGATGAAGCAACCGTTTGTTGCGAAAGCTTGAATTTTGTGTGTATGTTTGTGTTTGTTTATGTGTCTATCAACCTGGCAGCACTTTCGTTTGGTAAATCACATCATCTTTGTTTTTAGATATATTTTTCCCACGTGGAATGTTTCCCTCTAAAACAAATCTGTTTATACAGGGTGTTACAAAAAGGTACGGCCAAACTTTCAGGAAACATCCCTCACACACAAATAAAGAAAAGATGTTATGTGGACATGTGTCCGGAAACACTTAATTTCCATGTTAGAGCTCATTTTAGTTTCATTAGTATGTACTGTACTTCCTCGATTCACCGCCACATGTGTGGGCTGACGAGAATCCGCACGCAATTGTGCAATCACGTCATCAACACAGATTTTCTGTGAACGTTTGGGCAGGCATTGTTGGTGATGTCTTGATTGGGCCCCATGTTCTTCCACCTACGCTCAATGGAGCACGTTATCATGATTTCATACGGGATACTTACCTGTGCTGCTAGAACATGTGCCTTTACAAGTACGACACAACAAGTGGTTCATGCACGATGGAGCTCCTACACATTTCAGTCGAAGTGTTCGTACGCTTCTCAATAGCAGGTTCGGTGACCGATGGATTGGTAGAGGCGGACCAATTCCATGGCCTCCACGCTCTCCTAACCTCAACCTTCTTGACTTTCATTTATGGGGGCATTTGAAAGCTCTTGTCTACGCAACCCCGGTACCAAATGTAGAGACTCTTCATGCTTGTATTGTGGACGGCTGTGATAGAATACGCCATTCTCCAGGGCTGCATCAGTGCATCAGGGATTCCATGCGATGGAGGGTGGATGCACGTATCCTCGCTAACGGAGAACATTTTGAACATTTCCTGTAACAAAGTGTTTGAAGTCATGCTGGTACGTTCTGTTGCTGTGTGTTTCCATTCCATGATTAATGTGATTTGAAGAGAAGTAATAAAATGAGCTCTAACATGGAAAGTAAGCGTTTCCAGACACATGTCCACATAACATATTTTCTTTCATTGTATGTGAGGAATGTTTTCTGAAAGTTTGGACATACCTTTTTGTAACACCCTGTATATAATTGTTAGTAAGTATAAAGTTGATTAAGGTGAGCAAGAAGATTTGTTTTTGTGCAAGGTTCAGAGGATAATTGTGGTCTGGAAGGGCCTTATTGGGACCCTCAGTATATTTCAAGAGGAACAGCTCATCACTGCAATTGTGACGGCCACGGGTGGCTAGCCTGTGTGTAAGGGACTTCTTGTAAGGAATGTGTGGCTGCTATTGAAGTGGAGGTACGGCTGGTGGTTAGTAAGTTTCATGTGGACAGAGGTACTGATGTAGCCATCTTTGAGGTGAAGATTAACATCTAGGAATGTGGCTTATTGGGTTGAGTAGGAACAAGGTGAAGTGAATGGGGAAGGTGTTGAGGTTCTAGAGGAATGTGGGTAGAGTGTTTTCACCCATGATCCAGAGTGCAAAGATGTCATCAATGAATCTGAACCAGATGGGGAGTTTATGATTCTGGGTGTTTAGGAAGGTTTCCTCTAGATGGCCCATGAATAGGTTGGCATAGGATGTTGCCATGTGGGTGCCCATAAACATATCTAAAGTTTGTTTGTTGGTAATGCCTTCAAAGGAGAAGTATTTGTGGGTGAGGATATAGCTGATCATGGCGACTAGGAAGGAGGTTGTTGGTTTGGAATGTGTCGGGTATTGTGAAAGGTAGTGATCAATAATGGTAAGGCCATGTGCATTAGAGATGTTAGTGTAAATGGAGGTGACATCAATAGTGATGAGCACGGCACCGTGTGTTAAACAATCAGGAACTGTGGAGAGTCAGTGGAGGAAATGGTTGGTATTTTGCAGGTAATAGGCTGAAGGTGTTGGTCTATGAGAGCAGAGATTCTCTCAGGGGTGCATAGTAACCAGCAACTATGCCTGGATTTTGGACTTAAGGAAGCATATGGAAGGCAGGAGTGAGGAGCGGGATGGACTCCGGGGAGAGGTTCTGGAATGGGCATAAGGATTTGAGAAGAGACTGGTGATCCTGCTGGATTTCTGGAATAGGTAACTGTGGCAAGGTTTGTAGTTGGATGTATCTGACAGCTGGCAGAGTCCTTCTGCCAGGCAATCCTTGCAATTCAAAACAACTGTGGTGCAGCCTTTGCTGCAGGTAGGATTATAAAGTTGGGAACATGTTTTAGGAGGTGGACTGTGGTTATTTCTGGGATTTAATGTTAGTTTGCATTTGAGGGATTTAGGGAATGATGGTGAGGCAAGGTTTGAGGTTAAGAAATTATGGAAAGTTAACAGGGGGTGATTTGTGGGCAGTGGGGGTGGATCATGGTTGTATGGAGGTGTGAACTGAGTCAGGTTGGGTTCAACATTGGTCTTTGGTTGAGTCTGATTGGTAGGGCTGGTGGCAAAAAAGTTTTTCCAGTGTACGGACTGGTAGAAGGAGAGATAAGTCATGCATGACTGAATTTGGGAGTGGGGTACAAGGTGAAGCCTTTGGAGAGATCTGATATTTCAGCTGCGCTAAGGCTTTTGGATGATAGGTACATCACTGTGTTATGGGTCTGTTTAGGTTCCGGATTCTGTTTGGTGGTGAGAGGGAGTTTTGGAGGGTGGGGTAAATGTAGTAGATCTGCAAGACATTGTTTGTCACCTGTGAGGGGACGTGGTGGAAGTTTGAAGGTTGTTGTAGAGGTGGTGGACAGTGATACTCCAAGGCGGGAGCAGGAAGTGAGCAGGGTAGATAGTTTTTTGAGGTGGCATTGAGAAAGTTGCTCTAGTTTCTGGAGGGCAAGAATTTCAATGTGTGTTATGAGTTCCAGAAACTTGGGATTGTGTAGTAGGAGAATTTTAGGCATGGAGAGAAGGTATTGCAAGAAGGTTTGGGCTTGATTCATATGGCTTTGGAAGACTATGTTTGTGAGAGCTAAGGACTGGCAGAATCTGAGCAGGTGAAGATCATTGTGGAAGGAAGAGCAGCAGCTGGAGGTGGGTAATTTGATGGTTTGGCCATTTGGAGGGATTCCATGAGCAAAGCAACAATGCAGGAACAGTATGTAGGATTGGGTTCTGGATAGGGATAAGGAAACTTTTCTGTATTGATGTAGATGGAAGGAGCAAGCATCCTTGATGGTGGAAAAAACGTGAAAAAATAATTAAATAACGTAGAATTATATCCAAAATAATGCACAAAAATACACCCAAATTTGTGGGAAAAATCATAAAAAAGATGAAATTATGGGAAACAAGATGAAATCTGAGGGAGATGATAGTGAATGGCGAAAACCAAATAAAATGGCCTTGAAGTTTCAATGAGATCAAAGAACAGATTTAAAAAAAAATTATACTGTGGGTTGCAGGTGTGAGGGTGGATACGTGTGAAGAAGGGAGATGGGAGATGTGACTGGATGAGGTGAAATTAGTAGCTGCGAACTGGGATAGAACAGAGAAGGAGTGGGTTGTGGGGAGGAGGTGATAGGATGAGATACAAGATCATGTGGCACTGGAAAAGTGCAGGCAATAATGTACAAAAATATGGGAGAGGGACACAGGGATACTGATCAATTTGATGGAAATGGAAATGAGTGTTTGGTGTCATTGGCCGGGAGGCCCCTTACGGGGCAGGTCTGGGTGCCTTGGTGCAGGTCTTATTACATTCGATGCCACATTGGGCAACCTGCATGCCGGATGGGGATGAAATGATGATGAAGACAACACAACACCCAGTCCCTGAATGGAGAAAATCCCCAACCCAAGCGGGAATCGAACCCGGACCCGTAGGACGGCAATCCATCACGCTGACCACTCAGCTATTGGGGTGGACTTGATGATATAGCATTAATGATTTTGGCGGGAGTAATGTGGGGCATAAGATGCTGATCCTGTAACTGTCTGTTGTGCACATCTGAGACAATTGATACAGTGCGGCTCATAAGTAGAGTGTTCAGTGCGGACTGTAAGGTGGCAAGAGAAACATGGGAAAGAAGAGAAAGAATGATGGATATTGAGTATGGTAATGCATTTGACAATAGTAAGAGAGGAAAACAGCACTGGGTTAGGACCAAATAAAAGCTGTCAGGCAAAATCAAACAATGGCAAATCCAGGATGGAATGTAACAATATTATGAAAAGGATAGTTGCTACTCTCCATAAAGCCAAGATACTGAGTTACATACAGGCACAGCAAAAAGACTGTCACACAAGTGCTACTCACACACACACATGACCACAGCTCCGGCAGCTGAAGCCAGACTACAAGCAACAAGCAGCAGCAGCAGTGTATGATTCGAGAGGTAACTGTTGAGGATAATGAGGAGGCTTGGACAGGAAGAGGACGTGAAGCAGGGTAGGGGCGGGGGAGATTGAAGTGCTGCTGAGGAGTATGCAGGGACGAGGTGGAGAGAGGGTAGGGCAGCTAGGTGCAGTCGGGAGACTAGACCGCAAGCAGAGGAGAGGGGAGGGGGTTAGCGGAAAAGGAGAGAAGTAAAAAGACTGGGTGTGTTGGTGGAATGCTGAAATGCTGAAATGCCAACAGGGTATGGGCTAGATGGGTGAGGACAATGGCTAATGTAGGTTGAGGCCAGGAGGGTTACAAGAACTTAGGATATGTTGCAGGGAGAGTTCCCACCTGTGCAATTCAGAAAGATGGTATTGGTGGGATGGTTCCATATGGCACATGGTGTGAAGCAGTCACTGAAATGAAGAATGTCATGTTGGGCAGTGTGCTCAGCAACAGGGTGGTCCAGTTTTTTCTTGGCCACAGTTTGTCAGTGGCCGTTCATGGGAACAGACAACTTGTTGGTTGTCATGCCCACATAGAATGCAGCACAGTGGTTGCAGTTTAGCTTGTAGATCACATGACTGTTTTTACAGGTAGCCCTGTCTTTGATGGGATACGCAATATTTGTGACTGAACTCGAGTAGGTGGTAGTGGGAAGATGTATGGGACAGGTCTTGCGTCTAGGTCTATTACAGATATATGAGCCATTAGGTAAGTTGTTGGGAGCAGGGTTGTGTATGAATGGATGAGGATATTGTGTAGGCTCCATGGACAGTGGAATACCATTGTGGGAGGGGTGGGAAGGATAGTGGGCAGGACATTTCTCATTTCAGGGCATCACAGGAGTTAGTCAAAACCCTGGTGGAGAATGTAATCCGGTTGCTCCAGCCCTGGGTGAATACTCCTCTGTGGCCTAACGGTGAGACTTTCGCAGGTGGTGGGTGACTGGAAATATAAGGCATGGGAGATTGTTTTTGTACAAGGTTGGGAGGATAATTACGGTCTGTAAAGGCTTCAGTGAGACCATTGGTATATTTTGGCAGGGGCTGCTCATCTCTGCCAAGGCAACAGCCATGTGTGGTGAATAGTGTCATATGAATTGAGGGACAAAATAATGTAAACTGATCAATAATTTCTGCTTGAACAATAAAGAAAATTGATGGGAAAGAATAATTGAAAGGAATTGGAAGGTAATTTATAAATCTGTAGACATATCCTGGGTGAATTTAAACTGGTACTAATCTCAACAGACCTTCAATGTCAATACATTTAAGATCAGTATTCAGATTTTTTGTTAGATACTGCTTCACATTAGTGCCATTGTGCATAGAGTTGATTATGACACTGCTGATACAGGATCGCCCCTCTGCTGCTCGTGCAAATTCCTTGTCTGCTTTGAACCTCCTGAAGCAGGATTCTTGGTGCGGGCAAATTGATGAACAGACAGGTGTGATTGATGTAGATGTATGAATAAACTTGGCCTTCCTAATAACTTTTATGACACTTTTTAATACATGGTTGGAATAAACATTTTAAAAAAATACTGGTACGTTGGAGCTAGTCATACGTCCACCTGCTGCCACTTGTAGAAACAAACAGATGTAGATACAGAAATTAATCAATTGAAGAGTGTATCTCTTCAGATAGTATCTGCACAGTGTTTGGCTTTCGAAGCACATGGGTGCGGCTCAATGTCCATTATCGTCCCAGTTCGCGCTCACATGTTTGATACAAGGTCCAGAGGGTCCATGTCATGCATCTACGGTAGCTTTCACTGCACAGATTCATGAAGCTCATTTGCAGTGCCGTGATCCTCTGTGAAATCTTCAATGTGGTGACAACTGGTTTTCATATCAGCGGCCCGAGGTATTTATTTCAGCTCGTCACACTCTCGCTTATTCAGTGGGGATACCAACTGTACATCTGACATCCGTCAACAAAGTAAGTTTCTTGCTGCTTTTACGATGTTGTCGAGCAGAGAAAATTCACGTTTTTACAGTGTTGTTGAGCACAGCAAATTCATATTACATGAAGTATTGCTATATTTAGTTTATCATGCGCAAGCCCACACCTGACATTCTGCAGCCAGGTTTACGTATGTTTTTGCACTTTTGTTTTTTAGCGTCTTTAATACAGTTGTATTACATAAAGTTTTTGTAGTGTCCTTTCCACATTCTGTACACATAACATAAAAAAATAAAATTACAAAATACACTTATAATATTCATTTGATGACATGCCATTATCGTCACTGATATACATTATAGGCTGCTTATTGTTTTGTTTTAGTACATTTTGTTAAATTACAGTTTCATTACATTGTTGAATTCCAATTATATGAGTGCACATTTTACCCTCATTCTTCATATAACATTCATGTACAATAATAGATTATGTTTTCCTTTATGGCATAAATTGACATACATTTCATTTCAATTTACAATGACTTCTTGTTGGAACATATTTATCAATTCCAGAGAATTAAAGAGGTAAACAGTAGGCACTACAATAGATACTACACGCTGCTCAGATAACTATGTATGGCCTCACCTCTCTAGCATTTTCCAGGAAGGATCTGTACACTACAGGGTTAAGGAAATTCCACTGAAAGGCATTTATATGCTCAGTATTGTCTCGTTAGCCTGCAGCTCGTGGTCTTGTAGTAGCATTCTCGCTTCCCACGCACGGTGTCTCGGGTTCGATTCCCGGCGGAGTCAGGGATTTTTCCCTACCTTGAGATGACTGGGTGTTGTTGTGTCGTATTCATCATCATCATCATCATTATTCCCCATTATGGTCGGAGGAAGGCAGTGGCAAACCGCCTCTGCTAGGACCTTGCCTAGTCAGTGGTGCGGGTCTCCCCCATTGTCCCCTAAGCTCCTTGGGGTATGGGATCTCATCATCATCATGTCTCATTACTAGACTTAACTGTGATCCCAAGAACAAAATAGTTTATGTTTACAAACACAACTCAAATCTGATCATACCAATCGTGTCAAATACTTATTCAGTGTTTAAAAGTGTAACTCAATATTTACTTGTTATGTTCATTGTTTAGAGGATAACCATTTCATAAGCTGAGGTATACAGAGTTGTATCATCAGTATGACGTGTTATGTACAATGAGTGTAAAACAGTGCTTACGTAAGTAACATAAGTGAATAAAAATTTCAAATTAAACATGTATTTGACACCTTCATGGGGAGTCAACACTCACAGTAGTTAGGTTTCAACCTCTTGTTTATTTGGTGGTGCTCAACTTTAGCCCAGCATTGTGATATGTGACGTACTGCAATTGTTTTCTTCTTCACATACTTTCACACTATCACATTCATGTGTATCATAAACTAATAAATACATTTATATTGCGGTGTGGTCCTTTCTTATTTTGATATGGTCCCTAACACTTTACAAGTATTCATCTTTCTTCACTTTAGGATGCGAGAAAAACTTAATACTAAATCTTCATAGACAAGTGCATAGTGGCTCGATGGCTTCTAATACCTTTTTAATATATTCAACCATGTATTCATTTACTTCAGTTTGCAGTCTTGCTATCACAAAACTTATTTAATGTCATGTGTGCGTCTCTACTTACCTTATAAATCTGATAGATAAAGTGTACTATAGGCATGGTGTGACCTATTATTCAGTTTGCCATTTATACCGTACTCACTCGTTTACCCGCAGCAAGACTTGCCTGGTACATCAAATATAAATTAGTGCATGTACTTTCCATACTCAAATTAGTAAATATTGTACTTATATAGATATAATGTATATAGTAGCATAACTTAAGTAAAAATCTTGTAGTTTAGGATTCCTTTTCGTGTATTTAATCCCTTAGCTTATCTTTCTATGTGTGTATTGTGTAGATAGTCATAGTTGTAGTATAGACTCTCCCTTAATTTTCTATGTCCCTGTTTATGCAATAGGCTTTACAGATGCTAGTGCAGGCTGTATCTCATAGGGTTTGTTTGTTTTGGCTGTCTGTCTGGTGTGCATGCCCTTGTAGTTTATTGACTAGCTTGCTCCCCAATGCACATGCGATTCATCACTCTGATTCCACTTACATCACGGAAAGTTGTGTATTGCATTGCTTGCTACCATGCATTTCACAAGTTTGTTTATTTGTTTACAACTGGGCCACACACAAGGCAAAGTGTTGTATTTAGGGTATCGTCATCTCTAAACACATAAAAGTAAAATTCTTTCTCATTAAATCCATTCATCTTATCATTTACACATTTGACATATAAGAAAAAACTCAAACAGAAATTTTCTTATCAACTAACAATATAAATTCTGGAATGTGTTTTCCAACATCCTAAATCTAATATTATCATACTTGTATACTACCTAGAGGGCATACAGCCTTCTTCAATATATATACATTCTCAAGTCTTTGTGTGGGTGAAGGCCCTTGTCTTTACCCTTGTGTGTACCTATCTGTATGCTCCTGGGTAGGGGATTTTGGTGTAGAGTAGTTGCCAAGTATGGTTAAGTTTTCCAATTTTCCAATTTTTGTATGCTAAGTAACACCTTTCGTACTATATAAAATTGTGTTGTACATTTCAGCTTTCTGTCATAAATTCCTTTCCTATATTTAGCCCAAGTTTCGAGGTTGATTACTGCTTGTTGTATTTTATCGTCAAGTGATAATTCCGGTATCGGTAGCTTGGGAGATTTTTCCCACTCCTCTACTTGTTTGCAATTGAACATCAGCTCATTTGGTGTAAATCTAGTTGATGTGTGGGGAAGGTTGTTAACAACTTGTAAGAAGGAAGTGAGATATTCAATCACTTGGTATATTTATGAGGTATATAGGTCCTCACAAACCTGTTGAATTCCTTAAAAACACTTTCTATGGGAGATGCTTCAGGATAAAATTAAGATGCTAAAATGGGTTTGATTTGGTTGGAATATACAAACTCTTTCCATTTGCATCCAACAAAATATTAGGCATTCTCTGTTAGCATTATTTCTGGTTTTCATACTCTTGCAAAATAATCCTCATTGATTTGTCTTATAATTGAACTGGCTGTAATGTACTGTACAAATATTATACTGACTTACTCCCCCCCTTACCTTTGTGATAGAGTCCAGCAACTCCAAAGTTTGGACCCTAGCACTCTGTCCAGTGTAGAGATAAATACACCTGCACTTATGTTCAATCCAAACAGTAATACATGAAATTCAAAGCTCCTGCCCACACATGTGAAAGCGGCATACTTCCAACTTTCATCATGTAATTTCATTTGCCAATATGAAGATCAGAGGTCGACTATAGTAGAAATTTAGCATAATGGAATTTCATAAGCTGTTCCTCTAAATTGTCTGGACATGTTTGGACTGGTATAATAATCTTGTTAATGTTATATGCATCAAGGACCAAGCACACCTTGCCATTTGCCCTACTCACAGCCAAAATAGGACTACAATAGCAGAAAATGATGGTTGTATTATGCCCCATTCAAGCATCACGTTAATCTCTTTTCTTACTGCTTTTCTCTTTGTCCATGATATAGGGTATGAAGTAGAACAAAAAGTTTCATGAGGATATACTTCCATTTTGTACACAAAATCCTTAGTGATACCTGGTCTTTTTTTCAAATACATGTATATAAGCAAGTATCAGTTCCCTAAGTTCTGCTTGCTGTTCTTGAGACGGTTATTTACAGTGAAATGATATTGGCCCTTTCCTATATCAATTTGTCCATACTGATTAAACAACCAACTATTAATTTCTCTACTATCAAAAAATTGCATCATGCAGAAAACTGTCCTAATTGGAAAGGAATTAAGTCTTGTATTTTGACTCCTTTCGATTTCTGACCAGTGGCTGTTTGTACCTTGCAATTTTGTACTGGCAGTATCGGTATATGCCCACGCTTCTTCAGTTCTTGAAAGAATCCCTGTGACATCAAATTAGATGTAGCACCTGTGTCAAGTACAATGGGTACATCAAGTTCAAATATTTTGGCTTTAATAGTAGCTTGTACCTTGACCTCTGTCAAGTTTTTCTGTGTCTTCCCTGTTACTTTGATATAGATCATTTTTCACATAACTACCATGATCATAACTGATAAAGCAAGTGTTGATCAAGCTCATGGCCCCACTTCCCTCCAAGGTCACAGAATGGGGGCTTACCATGACCGGTTCAAGTTTTCTGGCTTCGCAGTGGCATCAGTCTCTGGGGTAGGTGTAACTTCTACTAAATGGACTGTTGGTGTTTGATTATGCCAATTAGTATCCTGTGAGGCTCTTGACTGAAATTCTCTTTGCCTTTGCACATTATTTGGCTTATGTGTGTTACTTTGCTGCCGAATCCCACTGTCTGTGGATTATTTGGCTGCCTGGTATTGTTTTGTGTTTGCCAAGTGATTGGCTCACCATTGCTGGTAGCTTGTGTCTACATCTACATCTACATCCATACTCTGCAAGCCACCTGATGGTGTGTGGCGGAGGGTACCTTGAGTACCTCTATCAGTTCTCCCTTCTATTCCAGTCTCATATTGTTCGTGGAAAGAAGGATTGTCGGTATGCTTCTGTGTCTGTACATTTTGTACAGGCTGGCTATACACTACTTGCCCATTGTAGTTATTTTTGCTAAATTTTTTCCAATTTCTTTTATATCCCCCCTTGAATTTACAGCTTGCTCCAATACCATTGTGATTACTGTTACTGTAACCATAAGTCTGTGGCGGGTAAGACTGCCATCCATGTTGTATTACGAATCTGTTGTTCACTCATTGTTCTGTAAATCTCTGTGGCACTATCTGCGTATTAACTGGCATGGGTTGTACTGGCCTTTCTTTCTATATCAAGTCTATTGAGTCCAGTACAGATACAAAGTATTTGGTGTCATGTTCCAGAATGGTAATGAGTTTTTTCCTAATGTGGGCAGCACGTCTACTTGAGATACCGGATTAGTCCAGTATCTGGTTTTATTCAAATATTTTTCAAAATAGCCCCTTAAGCTTCCATGTTAGGCATTGAATGCCTCTCTTGCATGGCCTCAGACCAATATTTATCTAGAAAGGCTCTCTCAAACTGTTCATAGTAGTGGCAACGTACCGCCATGTCTGTAGCCCATTGCCGAACATCCCCCTGTGTGTCTTCAATAACAAATATAATTTTCTGGGCTTTGGTTCAGGTATGAGATAAAACATTTTGAAATGCTCTGATAAAGACCATGGGGTTTGTTCTTTTCCCTTCAGAGGTAAATACCAGAAATTGTCGATGCCTAAGTAATCCCTCATCCTAAGTAATCCCTCATCTGCAAGTAATGTTCTCAAACATGCCACGCTGTCAGTGACAGGCGTGTTTGTGTTTGCTTGTGGCATGTTGTTGTTGTTGTGGTCTTCAGTCCTGAGACTGGTTTGATGCAGCTCTTCATGCTACTCTATCCTGTGCAAGCTTCTTCATCTCCCAGTACTTACTGCAACCTACATCCTTCTGAATCTGCTTAGTGTATTCATCTGTTGGTCTCCCTCTACGATTTTTACCTTCCACGATTTTTACCTTCCACGCTGCCCTCCAATGCTAAATTTGTAATCCCTTGATGCCTCAGAACATGTCCTACCAACTGGTCCCTTCTTCTTGTCAAGTTGTGCCACAAACTCCTCTTATCCCCAATTCTATTCAATACCTCCTCATTAGTTATGTGATCTACCCATCTAATCTTCAGCATTCTTCTGTAGCATGACATTTCAAAAGCTTCTATTCTCTTCTTGTCCAAACTATTTATCGTCCATGTTTCACTTCCATACATGGCTACACTCCATACAAATACTTTCAGAAACGACTTCCTGACACCTAAATCTATACTCGATGTTAACAAATTTCTCTTCTTCAGAAACGCTTTCCTTGCCATTGCCAGTCTACATTTTATATCCTCTCTACTTCGACCATCATCAGTTATTAAGCTCCCCAAAAGCAAAACTCCTTTACTACCTTAAGTGTCTCATTTCCTAATCTAATTCCCTCAGCATCACCCGAATTAATTCGACTACATTCCGTTATTCTCGTTTTGCTTTTGTTGATGTTCAAGTTATATCCTCCTTTCAAGACACTGTCCATTCTGTTCAACTGCTCTTCCAGATCCTTTGCTGTTTGTAACAGTTACAATGTCATCGGAGAACCTCAAAGTTTTTATTTCTTCTCCCTGGATTTTAATTCCTACTCTGAATTTTTCTTTTGTTTCCTTTACTGCTTGCTCAATATACAGATTGAATAACATCAAGGAGAGGCTACAACCCTGTCTCCCTCCCTTCCCAACCACTGCTTCCCTTTCATGCCCCTCGACTCTTATAACTGCCATCTGGTTTCTGTACAAATTGTAAATAGCCTTTCGCTCCCTGTATTTTACCCTTGCCACCTTTAGAATTTGAAAGAGAGTATTCCAGTCAACATTGTCAAAAACTTTCTCTAAGTCTACAAATGCTAGAAACGTAGGTTTGCCTTTCCTTAATCTTTCTTCTAAGATAAGTCGTAAGGTCAGTATTGCCTCACGTGTTCCAACATTTCTACGGAATCCAAACTAATCTTCCCCGAGGTCGGCTTCTACCAGTTTTTCCATTCGTCTGTAAAGAATTCACGTTAGTATTTTGCAACTGTGACTTACTAAACTGATAGTTCGGTAATTTTCACATCTGTCAAAACCTGCTTTCTTTGGGATTGGAATTATTATATTCTTCTTGAAGTCTGAGGGTATTTCGCCTGTCTCATACATATTGCTCAGCAGATGGTAGACTTTTGTCAGGACTGGCTCTCCTTAGGCCGTCAGTAGTTCTAATGGAATTTTGTCTACTCCCATTTCATCTTCATCTACATCCTCTTCCATTTCCATAATATTGTCCTCAAGTACATCACCCTTGTATAGACTCTCTATATACTCCTTCCGCCTTTCTGCTTTCCTTTCTTTGCTTAGAAATGGGTTTCCATCTGAGCTCTTGATATTCATACAAGTGGCTCTCTTTTCTCCAAAGGTCTCTTTAATTTTCCTGTAGGCAGTATCTATCTTACCCCTAGTGATATGCCCCTCTACATCCTTACATTTGTACTCTAGCCATGCCTGCTTAGCCATTTTGCACTTCCTGTTGATCTCATTCTTGAGACGTTTCTATTCCTTTTTGCCTGCTTCATTTACTGCATTTTTATATTTTCTCCTTTCATCAATTAAATTCAATATTTCTTCTGTTACCCAATGATTTCTAACAGCCCTCGTCTTTTTACCTACTTGATCCTCTGCTGCCTTCACTATTTCATCCCTCAGAGCTACCCATTCTTCTTCTACTGTATTTCTTTCCCCCCTTCCTGACAATTGTCCCTTATGCGCTCGCTGAAACTCTGTAGAACCTTTGGTTTAGTCAGTTTATCCAGGTCCCATCTCCTTAAATTCCCACCTTTTTGCAGTTTCTTCAGTTTTAATCTACAGTTCATAACCAATAGATTGTGGCCAGAGTCCACATCTGCCCCTGGAAATGTCTTACAATTTAAAACCTGGTTCCTAAATCTCTGTCTTACCATTACATAATCTATCTGATACCTTTTAGTACCTCCAGGATTCTTCCATGTATACAACCTTCTTTTGTGATTCTTGAACCAAGTGTTAGCTATGATTAACTTATGCTCTGTGCAAAATTCTACCAGATGGCTTCCTCTTTCATTTCTTACCCCCAATCCATATTCACCTACTATGTTTCCTTCTCTCCCTTTTCCTACTCTCGAATTCCAGTCACCCATGACTATTAAATTTTCATCTCCCTTCACTACCTGAATAATTTCTTTTATATCATCATACATTTCATCAATTTCTTCATCATCTGCAGAGCTAGTTGTCATATAAACTTGTACTACTGTAGTAGGCATGGGCTTCGTGTCTATCTTGGCCACAATAATGCATTCACTAAGCTGTTTGTAGTAGCTTACCCACACCCCTATCTTTTTATTCATTATTAAACCTACTCCTGCATTACCCCTACTTGATTTTGTATTTATAACCCGGTATTCACCTGACCAAAAGTCTTGTTCCTCCTGCCACCGAACTTCGCTAATTCGCACTATATCTAACTTTAACCTATCCATTTCCCTTTTTAAATTTTCTAACCTACCTGCCCGATTAAGGGATCTGACATTCCACGCTCCAATCTGTAGAACGCCAGTTTTCTTTCTCCTGATAACGACGTCCTCCTAAGTAGTCCCCGCCTGGAGATCCGAATGGGGGACTATTTTACTTTCGGAATATTTTACCCAAGAGGACGCCATCATCATTTAACCATACAGTAAAGCTGCATGCCCTCGGGAAAAATTATGGCTGTAGTTTCCCCTTGCTTTCAGCCGTTCACAGTACCATCACAGCAAGGCCATTTTGGTTAGTGTTACAAGGCCAGATCAGTCAATCATCCAGACAGTTGCCCCTGCAACTACTGAAAAGGCTGCTGCCCCTCTTCAGGAACCACTCGTTTGTCTGGCCTCTCAACTGATGCCCCTCCGTTGTGGTTGCACCTACGGTACGGCCATCTGTATCGCTGAGGCACGCAAGCCTCCCCACCAATGGCAAGGTCCATGGTACACGGGAATGGCAATTGAGCTTGCTCGACAGGTTCAGCTCTCAGCAAGTGTTATTGCATTCTGCAACCTTTGCTATTTTCCCTTGACAGTCTAGCCCCATATTGTGGGTATCTGGTGAAAGTATCTACCTTCTCTAAAAGCATGGGTTTGTTTTCTGTCAAACGATGTTTTGGAAGCTTCCTGTAAACCTGAGTCTATTTTAGCAAGAGGTTGACTTTCTTTCTCCTTTAGAGCTTCTTCTACAGTATCTACATCCATTTTGCACTCTGACACTACCTTTTCAGCAAGGGTGCTGCCCTTATCCAGCACCCAGCGTCAGCTTTTTCATTTATTTCTTTTACATCTGCACTGTTTTTTGGCAAATTTTGACTCTAAACTTAATTGGTCTACTCTTAGACTTAACTTTTGTACTTCGATGGGTACAATTTTGCATACGTCTTGTAGCTTGCTGCATTCGTCACATTTTTTACCGACACATCCACTTGAGATTGCGTCTCCTGAATTTGAGAATACGCTTCACTAAGGTTTTGTAACTCACCTGGAAGTTGGGTCTGTTTATCATCTATGGATGGTACTTTTTCCATTGATGTATTTATATTGCGGGATCTGTCGGTAATTATTTCTTGTTTTAGTTGTCTACCTAACTCTTTCAACTTGCCAGATAGTTCGTCAGATAATTCAGTATGTATAGTTTTGGTCACATCACTGAACTGTTGACTGATACTGTTCTTGAAATCATCAAATGCCTGATTTTTCTGTGTAAACTGTTGTTCTATATTTTTATTAAGCTGTTGGGTTACATTTTCCTGAAAATCCTTTTGTTTTGCAAACGGTTGTCTTATTAGTTGCATGAGTTATGAGAAATTGTGTGTGTCAATAGCATTTACATTGTTTTTCATATTGTTTTCTGTTCTTGCGTTCGCGACATCGTGAGCAAATAATCAAAGGAATTTTCCCCGTCGTGTTCTTCAGTTTCACTATTTGGAAAAATGTTTCCCGGTGAGAACAGTGAAATTGTCTCATCGAGCATCATAAAAGTGATCTCATGATTAGTTATACTACCAGTGTCATCATTTTTTGATAGTGGGACGTCAACCTCACTGTTTTGGTTGCCACTGGCCAGTTCACTAGTTGGCTCATTAACTTCAACTGTTGCCAAGCTCAGATGTCTGGCATTTTGGCATATTGCATTTTAACGAATTTTCAACAATGGCCATTTCCTTTGACTCCATTGTGAATAGTGTTTAAAAAAATTATGAAAAAAAAATTATTTTTCAAAAATGAAATTTTGTCTGTATTGGTACTTTTCAGTTAAAGTAGATTTAGCTGCGTTTTCACTTATGAACATGATTGTTATCTGACCAATCAAATAGAATTCAATGACTTATCTTACACTTTAATGATGACTTTATACAAATTTTCATCTTTTCTTAAGAAATTCAATTTCCATAAAGGATATTAGTTGGAAGGAAAAGAGAGACGGCACCAAGTGTGGCCATATAAGCATATAGTGTAGCAGCTTCTTACCTTTACTGCAGAAATCAGCATTCTCAGCGCATCTCATTTGTAGGCAGAATTTAACTTTCATTTGCTCCTTCAATGTTTTTCATATTCCCAATCTCATGGACATGTAACAAGTACAAAAAAAGTCTCATTCGTTTCTTGTGACAATAACATGAATAATTTATCTCAAAATTTTTTTTTATCTCAACAATTGAAAGGTCTGTTCATATTCTGCACAGTTCCATCCTTTAAACGGTTGCCATTGAATAATGTCACATGAGTGGGGGGACAAAATTATGTAAAATGATTAATAATTGCTGCTTGAATAATTTAAAGGAAACTGGTTGAATAACTGAAAGAAATTGGAAGGTAATTTATAAATCTGTAGACATATCCTGGGTGAATTTTAACTGGTACTAATCTCAACAGACCTTTAATGTCAATGCATTTAAGATCAATATTCAGATTTTTTTGGTATGTACTGCTTCACATTAGTTCCATTGTGCACAGAGCTCCTTATGACAATGCTGATACAGGATTGCTTCTCAACTGCTTGCGCATATTCCTCTCTTCTGCTTCACACTCCTGATGCAGATTCTCGATGCGAACAAAATGATGAACAGATGGGTGTGATTGATGTAAATATATGAAGAAATTTGTTATTCCTATTAGCTTTTATAACACTTTTTAATATAAGGTTGGAATACACATATTTTGACAATACTGGTACGATGGAGTTAGTCGTATGTCCACCATCTATCACTTATAGAAATTAATCAGTTGAAGAGTCTATTTCCTCTCCCTGTTTTGTACCAAAACACTATCTCTGCCACAAAGCAACTCGTTAATTTACCTTTGGCTTTACATGTATAAAAGGAAAAGGTGAAGAAAGGAAAAAAATGATGCATTATGATGGGTAGGCTACTTCTGGCAAGGAATGGGTGGCAGTTGTTGAACTGGGGGTATTGCTGGTGATTAGTAGGTTTGATATGGATGGAGGTACTGATATAGCCATCTTTAAGGTTGCTGTCAATGTCTAGGAAGGTGGCTTGTTGGGTTTGCCCCCACTTAGAGAATCTCTGCTCTTGTAGACCAACACCTTCAACCTATTACCTGGAACCTACCCTCCTATATAAAAGATACCAACCATTTCCTCGACTGACTCTCCACAGTTCCTTTCCCTTTACCACACGGTGCCCTGCTCGTCACTATTGATGCCACCTCCCTGTACACTAACATTCCTAATGCCCAAGGCCTTACTGCTATCGAACACTACCTTTCCAGATGCCCTACGGATTCCAAACCAACAACCTCCTTCCTAGTCTCCGTGACCAACTATATCCTCACCCGTAATTACTTCTCCTTTGAAGGCATTACCTACAAACAAATCCTCAGTACAGCTATGGGCACCTGCATGGCAGCGTCCTATGCTAACCTATTCATGGGCCATCTAGAGGAATCCTTTGTAAAAACCCAGAATCCTAAACCCCTCACTTGGTTCAGATTCACTGATGACATCTTTGCTATCTGGATTGAAGGTGAGGACACTCTATCCACATTCCTCCAGAACCTCAACACCTTCTCCCCCATTCACTTTACCTCATCGTACTCAACCCAGCAAGCCACCTTCCTAGATGCTGACCTCAACCTCAAAGTTGGCTACATCAGTACCACTATCCATATCAAATCTACTGACCACCAGCAGTACCTCCACTTTGACAGATGGCACCTGTTCCATACAAAGAAGTTCCTTCCATACAGCCTAGCCACCCATGGCCATTGCACCAGCAGTGATGAGCAGTCCCTCTCAAAATATACCAACGGTCTCACTGAAGCCTTTACATACCATAATTATCCTCCCAACTTTGCACAGAAACAATCTTCCATGCCTTATCTTTCCAGTCATCCACCACCTGCGTAAGTCTCACTGTCCAGCCACAGAGGAGCATTCTCCTTATAACTCAGTACCACTCATGACTGGAGCAACTGAATTACAGTCCCCACCATGCTTTTGACTATCTCCCATCGTACCCTGAAGTGAGAAATGTCCTGCCTACCACACTTCCCACCCCTCCCACAGTGGTATTCCGCTGTCCACTGAACCTACACAATATCCTCATTCATCCCTACACTATCCCTGCTCCCAACCTCATACCTCATGGTTCATATACCTGTAATAGACCTAGATACAAGACCTGTCACATACATCCTCCTACCACCACCTACTCCAGTCCGCTTACTAACATCACCTATCCCATCAAAGACAGGGATAGCTGTGAAACCAGTCATGTGATTTACAAGCTAAGCCACAACTGCTGTGCTGCATTCTATGTAGGCATGACAGCCAACAAGCTGCCTGTCCACATGAATGGCCGCCGACGAACTGTGGCCAAGAAACAAGTGGGCCACCCTGTTGCTGAACCACACTGCTGAACATGATATTCCTCATCTCAATGACTGCTTCACAGCCTGTGCCGTATGGATCCTTCCCACCAACACCAGCTTTTCTGAAATGTGCAGATGGTAACTCTCCTTGCAGTATATCATAGGTTTCTGTAACCCTCCTGGCCTCAATCTTCGTTAGTCACTGTCCTCTCCCACCTAGCCCATACCCTGTTCCCACTCCAGCAGTACACAGGCTTCACACAGCCTGTGCCATATGGATCCTTCCCACCAACACCAGCTTTTCTGAATTGTGCAGGTGGGAACTGTCCTTATCCTAGGTTTCTGTAACCCTACTGGCCTCAATCTTTGTTAGTCACTGTCCTCACCCACCTAGCCCATACCCTGTTCCCGCTCCAGCACTACACAGCCACCTATTCTACCTGCACCTAGCTGACCTATCCTCTCTCCATCTTGTCCCTGCACATTCTCCAGCAGCACCACACCCTTACCAGTTGCCTCTTCCATTATATGCTGCTGCTGCTCCTCATGGTCTGGATTCAACTGCCACAGACTGTGGTCATGCGTGTGTAAGTTTTGTTTGTGTGTGTGTGTGTGTGTGTGTGTGTGTGTTTTGTGTGTGTGTGAGAGAGAGAGAGAGAGAGAGAGAGAGAGAGAGAGAGAGAGAGAGGTTCCGTGGGTTGGAGAGTGGGATGTTAGATTCATTAATCGTGTAGGTGGGTTATGGAACTTGAAAAGGGAAATGGATAGACTGAAGTACGATATAGTGAAAATTGTGGTGACAGGAAGAACATGACTTTTGGTCAGATGAGTACAGGATTATAAATACCAGATCAATAAGAAAATAATGCAGGTCTAATAATGAATAAGCTAATAGGGATGTCGGTAAGCTTTTACGAACAGCACAGTGAATGCATTATGATAGACAAGATGGAAACAAAGCCAACACCCACCACAGTAGTATGAAAGTGGGATAAAAACCCACACAGGTAATGCCTCGATGTTTATTCACAGTAGTACAAGTGTAAACACCGACTAGCTCTGCAGATGATGAAGAGATTGAAAGACTGTGTGAATATAATAATTCAGATAACTAAGGGAGATGAAAATGTATTTCTATTGGGAAATGAATAAACAGTAGGAAAAATAAGATAGGGAAAAATTGTAGGAGAACACAGATTGGGGGTACCTGGCGTAATTTTGCACAGAACATATTTAAGCCATTACTGACATTTGGTTTAAGAATCATGAAACAAAGTTGTGAACATGGAAGAGACATGTAGGCCATAGAATGTTTAAAATGGATTACACACTGAAGAGCCAAAGAAACTGGTACGCCTGCCTAATATCGTGTAGAGCCCCCACGAGCACGCAGAAGTGTCACAACACGACGTGGCATGGACTCGACTAATGTCTGAAGTAGTGCTGGAGGGAACTAACACCGTGAATCCTGTAGGGCAGCCCATTAATCCATAAGAGAGCGAGGGCATGGATATCTCTTCTGAACGGCACATTGCAAGGCATCCCAGATATACTCAATAATGTTCATGTCTGGGGAGTTTGGTGCCCAGTGTTAGTGTTTAAACTCAGAATAGTCTCCTTGGAGCCACTCTGTAGCAATTCTGGATGTGTGGGGTGTTGCACAGCCCTCTGGAATTTCCCAAGACTATCAGAATGTACACTGGACATGAATGGATGGGGGTGATCAGACAGTATGCTTACATACGTGTCACATGTAAGAGTCATATCTAGACATATCATGGTCCCATATCACTTCAACTGCACATGCCCCACACCATTACAGAGCCTCCACCAGCTTGAACAGTCCTCTGCTGATATACGGGGTCCATGGATTCATGAGGTTGTCTCCATACCCATACATGTCCATCCACTTGATACAATTTGAAACGAGACTCGTCTGACCAAGAAACACGGTTCCAGTCATCAACAGACCAATGTTGGTGTTGATGGGCTCATGTGAGGCGCAAAGCTTTGAGTCATGCTGTCATCAAGGATACATGAGTAGGCCTTTGGCTCTTGAAAGCCCATATCGGTGATGTTTTGTTGAATGGTTCATATGCTGTCACTTGTTGATGACCCAGCATTGAAATCTGCTGCAATTTCAGAAGGGTTGCACTTCTGTCACATTGAATGATTCTCTTCAGTCATCATTGGTCCTGTTTTTGCAGGATCTTTTTCCAGCTGCAGCAATGTCGGAGATTAGATGTTTTACTGGATTCCTGATGTTCGCGGTACACTCGTGAAATGGTTGTTTGGGAAAATCCCCACTTCATCGCTACCTCAGAGGTGCTGTGCCCAATCGCTTGTGTGCTGACTAAAACACCATGTTCAGACTCATCTAAATCTTGATAACCTGCCACTGTAGCAGCAATAACAGATCTGATAACTCCACTGGACACTTGTTGTCTTATATAGGTGTTGCCAACCCCAGCACCATACTCTGCCTGTTTACTTATCTCTGAAATTGAATACACATGCCTATACCAGTTTCTTTGGTACTTCAGTGTATAATGTAAGACAGAGATTTCCAAACCAAATTTTGAACTTCAAAGCATTTCCATGGGCAGATGTGGACTCTGACCATAATTTGTTGGTTATTAACTGCAGATTAAATCTGAAGAAATGACACTGATGTAGTAAATTAAGGAGATGGGACCCGGATTGAAAGGACTAGACATTAGTGAGAATTTTAAAGGGAGCATTAAACAGCAGGATGAAGCAATGCTATCTACATACGTACTCTGAAAACCATTGTGAAGTGTATGGCAGAGTATACTTCCCACTGTATATATTATTAGGGCTTTTACTAGTTCCACTCATATGTGGAGTGTGCGAAGAGTGACTGTTTAAATGTCTCTGTGCACACTGTAATTAATCTAATCCTGTCCTCATGATCTCCACAGCAGTAATATGAAAAGGGTTGTAGTATATTTCTAGATTCATCATTTAAAGCTTGTCCTTGAAACTCTGCAAGTAGACTTTCTTGGGACTATTTGCCTCTTCAAGTATCTGTCAGTTCAGTTTCTTCAGCATCTCTGTGACATTCTGCCATAGGTAAAACAAACCCTGAGCATTCATGCTGCCCTTCTCTCTATACATTGAATATCCACTGTAAGACCTATTTAGTATGGGCTGCACAAGTGATTTTTAAGCAATCTCATTTGTAGACTGATAGCATTTTCCCTAGTATTCTACCCATGAACTGAAGTGTGCCACCTACTTTACCTATGACTGAGCCTATATGATCATTTCATATCCCTACAACTTGTTACAAGCAGATATTTGTATCAGTTTTCTAATTACATTTGTGACTCATTGATGCTGTAATCATGCAGTACTACATTCTTCCATTTCGAGAAGTGCACAATTTTACATTTCTGAACTTTTGCAGGAAGTTGCCAATCTGTGACTGCATGTTTATGCAGTTTCCTCCACACAGTACTTCATTACAGTAGCCTCATCAGCAAAAAAGTCTGAGGTTACTAGTAATATTGCCTGCAAGGCCATTCATATAAAACATAAACAGCAAGAGCCTCAATACTTCCCTGGGGCACATCTGAATTTACTTCTACATTTGTCATCAACACTCCATCCAAGATAACATTCTGTGTCCTCCCTGCCAAAAAATTCTCAATCCAGTTACAAATTTAGCTCGATACCCCGTATGATCACACTTTTGACAATAATTGTAAATGTAAATGTCGTACTGAGTCAAATGCTTTTCAGAAATTTAGCAGTTTAGCAATAGATGGTAAATAGGTTGTTTGAGAGATGAGACAATGAAGGCAGCAAAGGATCAAAAGGTACACACAAGCCACAGTTGACAACTTTAGATAGATTTTGAATTTAGTTGACAAAAGGAGAAAATATAAAAATGCAGCAAATCAAGCAAGAGGAAGGGAGTACAGACTAATGAGACTGATAGAAAGTGCAAAATGGCTAAGCAGGAATGGCAGAGGACAAATGCAAATTTGTAGAAGCATTTAGAGCTTTCCTGTTAGATGTCTCCTAAAAGAAAATTAAATAATTTTTTGAGAAAACAGAAGCAGTTGTATGAATACCAAGAGTTCAAATGGAAAGCCAGTATTAAGCAAAGAAGGTAGGGTTGAAAGGTGAAAGAAATATGTAGAAGGGCCACATAGGAGAACTGAATTTGAAGTCAGAAAAGGAAGTGAATGAAGATTAGATGGGAGATATGATACCGGGAGAAGAATTTGAGAGAGTATAAAAAGACCAAGTCAAAACTTTTCCTTCTTAACAGAAGGATTTTTCTCCATGTGAACAACAGTTAACATGTTAGACATTGTAGGAACAGTTCACAGCAGTTCTTGTAAGTAACTACATCTCACCAGAGAAAGTATTCCCTGCAATTTAACTCTTTTCTTTCATTTCTGTGGAGGAAACAGTTTATAGTTCCAAAGCTGAAAATTCAGTCTGTTGATGATCTATCCATGTTGGCCACATATAGTTTGTTTATCTGTGTTTTTTCATGAGGACTTGCTAGTTCAAAATTGTTTTTATTTGTGGAGCTATTTTTGTTTTCATATGTAATTAGCATCATTTTATAATTATAGAATTACTCTAGTGTGGTTTGTAATAATGAAGTACTGTGATTTTCTTGTAATTATCACAGGTGCTATTTCAGCCAAGGTTACAGTGTTTCCAACCTATCCAGTAAAATATGCTGCAGGACAGAATTTTTATTTAAAAATTGTGGATCCAATTGTTAATCTGCAAGGATGTGTGGTTAATGTGACAGGAAACGTAATTACTCTGTTAGAAGCAGAGCAAATAGAAAAAACTGGAGGATATGAATATTTTGGTGGTGGTTTAGAATCTGGTAAGTTCATCATTTATTCAGAAATATTTGATTAAAATAGGATTATTCTGTGTTGCTTTTGACTCTATTATCTTACAAATGATGTGTGTGCTCTATAGCAAGTAAAGTAACACAGAAAACTGTAATTAGCAAAATTATTATGGCAGATCCTGTAAAAATATATGTAGATATATATTAGGAATGATGTGAGAGACAGAACACATTGCCTGCAATGAATGGCTCTATGACAAACAACACTACTGATAAATTTTGCCTAGAAATATAACAGAATGAAGAAAGAGGACATTTATAATTATTTTTGTGAGAACTGCTGCAGTATTCACCAGTATTCACCTCTTATCTTTAATAATGATTTTGTGTCTTGTTTCTATTGTGTCTTGATACATACTTTAAATGAAGTGTTATTTTACAGGTACAAACTTTGTGACTTTGATTTTAATGGCTTTAACTTAACTTGCTCTTATTTAAGCATGAAACATTAACAGATGGGCAAAGTCTTGCACTAAATAGATGTTTTGCACATTTTAAAAAACTGATTGATGACCGTCAATGCAGTTAAACTTTCACTTACCCGTGTTATTTTGTTACTGATGATAGTTGTAACCAGTTGTTATTGCACAGCTTCTTCAGGTATCTCAGCTGTTTCAGTAAATTCACACACCTAATGCTTTGCACATATTCCAGGTTTAAATAATGAGCACAATTTCTTGCTGAATTCACAACAAATACAACATTTATTTCTGTTCTTGCAAATACATCTCTTGCAGCCACACCATGGTTCAGTCATGACTTTTCATAACAATTGTTGCAACTGACTCAGATTTTGACTTCACAACTTGTGTTGCACAAATGATATGTGACCACCCAAGATGACATGAAAACCATAGGTATAGCAAACAATTATATTTTCTCAGGGCTCATGCCACATTAAATAAAACCAATAAGATTTTATTGCAAAGACATGATGAATGAACCTTCAATTATTTTTGTATACAATAACATATTTGATTTTAACACAATGATTTTATTGAAAAATCTACAATTTTTCTATCATTATTTAATATGTTACATTAGAAAACATATGAAAATATTTTTTGTTCACATTTTTTGAACGTAACTATAAAACAAATGAAAAAATGCTTATGTATGACATTTATATGCATGTGTCTTGAAAATTTTTTAGGTAAAATGTAAGTGAACAAACTGATAGTAATGAAAATTACAAAATGAGCAGACAGATACTGCATCATGAAAATAAATGAACAGACTAATACCTTCAAAGCAAAACCTAGATTGAACAAATGGGTACTCCTAATACTGTCACATGTTGCTGTATATTACATTTTATAAAGTACATGCTTGTAACATGAGATAAGTAATTATGCGCTACGAGCTAAAGACCACTATACACTACACATAGCTATATATAAAACAATGGAAAGTCTGGGTTTGAATATCAACAGTTATGAAAAGGATAGATTGCTATTCACCATAAAGATGACACATTGAGTTACAGACTATTACACTAAGCTTTCAGCCAAAGCCTTCTTCAGGAAAGAAAGAAAACTCACAGAAGCAGGCACACCTCATGCACACCTGATCACTATCTCTGGTCCTCTTGCCACACAATGTTACAAAGCGCATAATGATATTCAGTACATACTGATTTACAGAATATAATACAAGGTGTTCCAGAAATGTGACAAATTTTGAGGGGTCGTAGAGGATGTCTTAAGTAACATATCGACGATAGGAACCTGTGTCCAGACATCATCCAACAGCGTTGCAGTGTGTCAGTGTTATAAGCACCGGTGCCAGCTACGAGGCCACCCTTTCAGCAGCAAATGTGACTTTGTATGCTGACAGACCATAGATAGAACAGCTCACAATGTTGTTTGTTATTCAGTGATCACAACTGATTACTCGATCATCATGAAGAAGATGGAGCTAGCTCCTGCATAGAAAGGTCTGTCTCATACAAATGCAAAGCTCTGTTTCTATGGTGGATAATGGCTTCAGCCATGGGTTTCCATC
This sequence comes from Schistocerca piceifrons, assembly GCF_021461385.2. NCBI lineage: Eukaryota > Metazoa > Arthropoda > Insecta > Orthoptera > Acrididae > Schistocerca > Schistocerca piceifrons. The sequence continues at coordinate 659,980,421 of NC_060140.1, forward strand.
TGCAGTTTATTTTTCTCCTGTGTACTGGAAAACGCTGGAGATTTTAGAATGATGACGTTTCCAACAAGGGTTCCTATCCTTGATTTGTTTCTCAAGACACTCTCTACAACCCCTTGAAGTTTTCCACAACATTTCTGGGACACCTGTATCATATTCTGTAAATCAGTATGTACTGAATATCATTATGTGTTTGGGAACACTGTGTGCCTAGAGCTATGTATATGTAGCATAAGCTTGGCAAAGAACTAACACAGTGTTTAAAAAATACAGTGTTATGACATATATTATTATCATAAATTGTAAATGAGTGGCACAGTATAAAATTGGATCTAATACTGTTTCACATTCTCTTAATATTATACATGAAATTCATTAGTCACAGCATGAACAAGTAACTTCATCTTATTGCTTGTTCGTATAATGAACACATTGATAAAAAGCCATAATGACTGTCTCTTCTGATGTTTGAACTCCTCAAAAATTAAATTTGATAGAACCTTAGCCATTCTTTCTGGTAATTATCTGATTTAACACCAAATCTGTATTTTCTGTTGCTTGGAATGTGCCAGAGATAACTCGAAAACCTGTCATTTAAAAAGTTACAACCATATCTTTTCCTACATACTATAAGTTTCTTGTCACTTATTCCTCATTTTATCCTTTATGGGGTGTTTGTGGGACAACCTCCATCCCATAAAGGATAAAATGAGGAATAAGTGACAAGAAAGGTAAGGTTACTGCTCACAAAAAATGAATATATACATTTTGTCAGATTTTAAGTACTGTTTCTTGTTGTAACCAGAGAGAACATTGTCTATTCATTGCTTTTATAATTATTCATCCATTCACTCATTCATTTTTTGTGTTCCATGTACCACATTATTAACCTGTTGAATCCTGTGCGGCCAGCAGTGGCCACATGCTTTACAATGTTAAACACAGTATATCTTTCGGGTGGCTTGTAAAGTTGCAAGAAACCAATTTCAAAGTGTTGATCAAGGTATTGTACCTGATTTCCTGTACAGTGGTTTCAGCTCAATCATGAAATACAAATAAATGCACAGTACTGCACTGTATACTGTACTAAACATAGTGAAGCATGTCGCCACCAGTGGGCACATTGCATCAGGTGTGAACCTCCTGTGTGTCCACCAGCAATCACATGGCAATCAGCATTTTAAGTATGATCATTCCAAAAGTATGGAGTGCAATGTTTGTCTAATTATATATTAAAAGAACAATTGACCTATTAAGTAGGCCATTCAATTTTTAATAAATGTCAAGAGCATGAAGTTTTTCTGGATTTACTCAAAATCTCAAAAATTGTCCCAGTATTCAAAAAGGGTGACAAACAATGCCCCCAGGGCTACTGGTCAGTATCTGTCATGTTAGTACATCAAAAAATATTTGAATCGCTCATGAAGTGCAATTAAGAAATAATTTTGAAGAAAAAAGGAAAGATGATCATGACCTTCTTTACAACACTCAGTTTGGCTTTTGACCAAGTTAAAATACTTTAGAACCTGTCCTGAAAGTCAGTGATCATATTTTAACAGATTTTGAAAATTAGAAGATGGTAGCACTTTATTATATGATCCAAGTAGATTTACTACATTCCTTTCAACATATTGTAGTTTTATGGTGTACACACATCTACATTAGCAGTAATTTCCTCCTTTTAAAAACTGAACCCTGTTTGTCTTAGAAATAGACATTCCCTCCTAAGTAAAAGTTAATGCTGGTCTTCCACAGGGCTCTGCCATTGCCTGCTTCTGTTTCAATGTGGCTGCCAATTACCTGCTCCATTGTGTGCTACAGTCTGTTATCTACACTCATGCTCATAAATTAAGGATAATTGCAGAATGTGGTGCCACACAATGTGCCACAACACAAAACTGGCACTAATAGCGTAGGCACATAGAGAACACACACAACACAGATCTGTAAGGCCATGGTATTGGTGTTAAGTTGAAAAAACCATCCCAAAACACATATGCTACAAAACGCCACTGTTTCCTGCACATGTACCCTGACATCAATATGGGATATAATCACCATGCACACGTACACAGGCCGCACAACAGGTTGGCATACTCTGGATCAGGTGGTCGAGCAGATGCTGGGGTATAGCCTCTCATTCTTGCACCAGTGCCTGTCGGAGCTCCTGAAGTGTCGTAGGGGTTTGAAGATGTGCAGCAAAACATCAACCAAGAGCATCCCAGATGTGCTCAGTGTGGTTTAGATCTGGCAAACAGGCAGGCCACTCCATTCGCCTGATATCTTCTGTTTCAAGATACTCCTCCACAAAGGCAGCTTGGTGGGGGTGTGCGTTATCATCCATCAGGAGGAAGGTAGGACCCACTGCACCTGTGAAAAGACGGACATACTGTTGCAAAATGATGCCCAATACACCTGATCTGTTAGAGTTCCTCTGTCAAAGACATGCTGGGGTGTACGTGCACCAATCATAATCCCAACCCACACCATCAAACCACGACCTCCATACAGGTCCCTTTCTAGGAAATTAAGGGGTTGGTATCTGGATCCTTGTTCACACCAGATGTAAACCCAGCAAGAATCGCTGTTCAGACTATACCTGGACTTGTCCATGACCATAACCTGGGACCACTGTTCCAATGACCAAGTACTGTGTTCTTGACACGAGGCTTTATGGGCTCTCCTGTGACCAGGGGTCAGTGGAATGCACCTTGCAGGCCTCAGGCCGAATAAACCATGTCTGTTCAGTCGTCTGTAGACTATGTGTCTGGAGACAACTGTTCCAGTGGCTGCGGTAAGGTCCCAAGCAAGGCTACCTGCAGTACTCCATGGCCGTCTGTGGGCACTGATGGTGAGATATTGGTCTTCTAGTGGTGTTGTACACTGTGTACATCCCATACTGTAGTGCCTGGACATGTTTCCTGTCTGCTGGAATCGTTGCCATGATCTTGAGATCACACTTTGTGGCACATGGAGGGCCTGTGCTACGACCTGCTGTGTTTGACCAGCCTCCAGTCACCCTAGTATTCTACCCCTCATAAAGTCATCAATATGTGTTCTTTGAGACATTTTCAACACACGGTCACCATTAGCACATCTGAAAATGGTTGCACACTTACTCGCTGCACTGTACTCTGACATGCACCAACACACCTCTGTGTATGTGGACTGATTTCAGGGCCACCGTGCAACGACCGCAGGTCAAATGCACTGCATGGTCATACTCCGAGATGATTTAAACCCACAAACCACCCACCAGAGCGTTGTTTCACCATGTATCAGCATTATCCTTAATTTATGAGCATGAGTGTACTATGCTGCTACTTAAACTTCAACTGCTTTGCATTATAACTTTGGAACTCTTGACAAGAATACAGGGAAAACGCTTAACTTTGCATTAAAGTAGTTTGCAGCCAAAAAACTTGTTTTTAATCCAAACAGAGCATGACAGCTACTTTTAGGTTTATTTAAGAATATAGAAAATAAATGTATCAAAGTTCAAGGAATTCATATTGACACTGAATTGAGTCAGGAAAAAAACATTATATTTCATCAGATACTTTAAAAAAATCTTTGTGTAAATGCTAGATGTCAAGGTGCTGGCAAACAGTTATTAAAAGTAAATATATTATGATATATGGTACTTATTTTTTTCATAAGACAACTAATTTTTCTACTTGCTTGTAATAGGTGAATGTGGAGTGAGAGCAACTCAACTACAGAAAGAACAAAGTGGAAGTTGGACTCTTATGGCAACAAACTCAACTGACACCTATTCTGGTTCCTTAATTGTTACTGTTACAGGTAATAACATTATAAATTATAAAATATTAGCTGCTCTTGTTGTGCTATGGCAGCTTTCTTATTACTGAAATGCTGTTCAGATTATTAACACATTGTTCTGAATGCACAAGCTGAACAAATCAAATAACTATAAGCAAAATATGTTTGTACTGTTTTTAGAACTGAGTACATGAAACGATACGCACTTTGACACTACCTGGAAAGTTGCTGGCAAACTACACACACAAAGGACTGAAATTTCTTGTCAGCCATGATCAAATAACATAGAAGTAGTCTGCTGTAGTGGAGGGCTAAGTATCTTTATTTATCAGGAAACAACAGCACCAGTGACCAATTGCAACTTCCTTGTCTTGCGTTCCACAAAAAGTTTGTTTGCCTGTCTGTGTATAGCACTGAAAGAATTTTGCAGTGGAGAAATATTTGGTTCAGCTTGTGCCTGAATGAGTGACATCACCTGCATTGTGAACAATTGTTGACAGTGAAGCTGTGCCTGCAAGGCACTAGGACAGTGGTGACTATCATCTTTGCCCTGCTTGCCATGTAAACTTACAGTATCATTGTGGCCTTCATGTCCACACGGAAAGCAACCAATGTTATGGCATGGACAATACTTTCAATCGTGCCTTGAAAAACACAGGCAATGATATTTACCTGGAGTTTTGTAACTCTCTCCATGTGCTACAAGACTGAAAGTTGTTACTTCTACTGTTCCTACTGTTTGTCTGAACACTATTCTTAATTACTTGAACACTATGATGTACATGGTACTGAGTGTCTGGTGCACTATGAACAAAAGAAATACAATGAGCCTCAAAATCAATCTCTGCTGAGTCCACAATTGTTTGAGATTCCACAACAGATAGTACTGGTTTTAAATCAGGACCTGACAGTTTTAGAGATGCAGTGTGAATGTATTCGTTGGATAGATGCTGCATAATAGCATCGCTTACAATTACTTCACATCATTATGCCACATGAACATTTAAACTTGCAATGTCTGTTGAGAGCTCTGAGTTCTACTGTCTACTGTTTGACTGTCTGAGCAGACTGCTTCTTCGGACAAAAAAATTTAAACCTAGCAGCTGCTACGTGGCCTTTAATGTCAAAATAGTCATCTAACAATATCACAATGGTGCCATGTGTGACTTTCTCAGGAACAGTTTCTGTGCAATGTTTAACACAGAGTTTGTACACGTTGGGACCAACAGTGGACAAAAAGTAAGTTCTGCATTCTACAACTGTTATTATGTAGGCAGCAAGTGTTCCTCTAATTGTGATCTGTAGACCAACTATTCTTTGTCCTTGCATTGTTATGGGTGAAATTATGGAGCAGCTACTGGAAACAATGAAACCACCACTCCTTCAGAAAGAAAATCTCATATTATGGTTTGACACAGTCTTTGCCACAGGACAGCTTGATAATTTACTACAAATGTCATTGACTGTGAAAGCATCACTTGATGCACAGATTAACAAAGCTGTTCTTGCACAGTACAAAATGCAACATTTACATAAGTACATTTCATCAGAAACTTTAACTGTCATTGTTCTACGTGATGATGATGTCTTGAACTGGGCTGAGCTCTTACATGCTTAGCACTATAGTGACCTCAGTGAGAAGGTGCTGCTATGCTGAGAGCAAGGAATCGTCTTCAGGAGGTCCTTCCATTGGTTGATGCAGATTGCAGCAAACCCTTGATAATGCCTGTGGTATCAATTCGTGTTGCCGTGTTTGCGTGACACCGCAATCTCTAGGTGACACCTCGTAATCACTCCTATAGCTATGAAACCACCACGATTTCAACAAGAAAATCTCATATTATGGTTCACACAATTAGAAAGTGAATTTATCCTTGGATGAATGACAGAAGATGAAACAAAAGATAGCTACATAATTTCTCCTCTTAATGTATACTTGTTCACAGAGTCACAAAATATTCTAGTGTCACCAACAACCACTCACAGTCAAATACAATGCTATTAAGCACATTTTGGTCAACTGCTTGCCACAACTGGAGGCTAAGTGACTCAATGAACTGTTAAGAATTGAGGGGCTTCAAGACTGTTGCTATGCCTGTTTGTGTTCTTCAAACACAATGAGGACATGCAGCAGATGATGACCATATGTCTTTATAGCTGACCCATTTGCAGTGAATGGGTAATTATCATCGGTAGTACATTATTGTAGGCAGTCTGAAGAGAGTACAGATTTCAGTACCCATGTTGGTCATGAATCTTGGTGTAGTTGCACATTCAGTTACAAATAATCAACAATACCAGCTCCTCTTCTTTCTCCATCTCTGTCTTTCCCCTCCCTCTTCCATCTCCTCCTTTCCCCTCTCTGTCCCCATTGCCTCCCTCCCCCTTTTCTCTCTGACCATCTCTCTTCTCCCTCTCTCTGACCTTGAGCCTTGTGTACTGTTACTGCAAGTGATAACTATTGGGAATTGAAATTGCTAGAAATGAATGAGTAAATTGGTTGAAATTGTTGATAAATGGGGTATGAGCAAAACCTTTCAAGCTGACAGTATTTTGCATCCTTTTAATCTATGAATGTGTAGGATTGCAAAGTTCAGAATGTGTGGTAGTACTCTAATCACAACAGTCATAAAAACAACTTTCCTATTTTCTGTTAAAACCAACTGTGAGGAAGAAACCATAAGAGCACATTGCTGTGTGTACAATTTTTGTTTAAAATTACCTATGAGGAAATAGAATATATATTGGAGAAAAAAATTATCTAATGTTTTAAATGCCCTGCATCTGAGTCAAAATTGTCTGTGAGATATCTTTCAGATATTTCTCTACAGCTGACACAAATTTATTTTGGAACCAGGTTTTGCAGATTTCCATATTCGTCCATGTTTTCTTTTGATGAACATAATGTCAGGGCAGTGATTTCTAATTTTTCAGGTTTTTGAAAGCTACAGGTTTTGGTGATTTTCACAGTAATGTATTCCTAAACTTTTGGAGACCAGTTGCATTACTACAAGCCAATATGGGATTTGTACCATACTTATCTTGTATCTTGGTGCTACAGCTTCCTTTTTTGAAGCAAGCATTTTTGAGAGAGCATCTTGTAATTTAAACCACAGTTGTTCACCAGAAATTCCACCCTCATCAATTAATTTTGAACCATAGTCTTTTAAACAGTGGCACAGCCTCTTTGTCCATGGATAAAGCCTCTTAACCAATAGTAATTATGCCAATAACAAATCATTTTTTGCACCGAGCCAACAATCTACCACTGGTGGTAAGTTCTGAATCTTCTCCTTCTATTTTCCACTGAAATTGCAATGCTTTTTTCTGCAATATTGGCTCAGTAATGTGCAGACCTTTTCCTCTTAAACGTTTATGCCACAAAAATAAAGATTCCTTCACTTCTTTATGCTTAACTTTCAGCATTGTCTTCCTTACTTCTATTCCACTTCCACCAGCATGGGGCACACATGACTTTCCAATTTCTGCTCAATTTTTCTTCCACTCTCAAACAGTATTTTTTCCCACCCCTAACCCCAAAGCAATAGTTTTGGCTGCTATTCCCACAATCCAGTCACATTACAGCAATATAGTTTCTGATTCATAGTCACTAGAAATCTTTTTTGTTTGTCACCCATATTGGGTTCTAAATATAAAGGGCCATACAAAACAACAACTGGACAATGCACACACTTTTGAAGTCTGATATACAGCTGAAGAAATAAAGAACACAGGGTTGGCAACAGAGCTGCTGTCTGTGTTTGTTCGTTGCTCTTTGTGGGCATTAGAAAAGGGCTTGTTTGTTGAAGAGTGGTCTGCTACTTTATTAAATATTAACAGTATAGTATGTACCTTATAATTGTGACTCTAGATGTGCTAGAAGCACAAAAGACACACAATACATTTTGAAGGGCCTCGCAGTATTGTACGTGGCACTTGCTTTCTAAAGCTTTGGAAAAGTACAGTACCTACAAAAAGATAATTCTCATTTCATCACGGAGAAAACAAAGGGCTTAATGGCCAATAGCTATAATTGTGTGAATCTTTTTGTTGTGCCTATCGCGACTCAGCATCTCGTTATATGGTGAGTAGAAACCAGGTAGTAATGAGCTGGATAGTCAAGAGTCTATTGTATATTGAAAAATGTGTATCCTTTTTCCATCTGAATTTTTATTAGAGTATCAAGTAATGATTTTAAGGAAATCAGTCAAGAACTTTTTGAGGTTTCTGCTAACAATGTTTCTCCTTTCTATACCATATTATCTATGTCAAACAAATATATATCCTATGTCTGCCCGAATGTTTATTAGGGCTTTATGTAAAAATTTGAAGTAAATTGGTCTAGTACTTTTCAACAACCTATCTTTACTGTAGAGTGAAAATATTATTCTGGAAACATCCCCCAGGCTGTGGCTAAGCCATGTCTCCGCAATATCCTTTCTTTCAGGAGTGCTAGTTCTGCCAGTTTTGCAGGAGAGCTTCTTTAAAGTTTGGAAGGTATGAGACGAGGTACTGGCAGAAGTAAAGCTGTGAGGACGGGGTGTGAGTCATGCTTGGGTAGCTCAGTTGGTAGAGCACTTGCCCACGAAAGGCAAAGGTCCCGAGTTTGAGTCTCGGCCCGGCAAACAGTTTTAATCTGCAAGGAAGTTTCATATCAGTGCACACTCCACTGCAGAGTGAAAATCTCATTCTGGAAACATCTCCCAGGCTGTGGCTAAGCCATGTCTCCGCAATATCCTTTCTTTCAGGAGTGCTAGTTCTGCCAGTTTTGCAGGAGAGCTTCTGTAAAGTTTGGAAGGTAGGAGACGAGGTACTGGCAGAAGTAAAGCTGTGAGGACAGGGTGTGAGTCGTGCTTGGGTAGCTCAGTTGGTAGAGCACTTGCCCACGAAAGGCAAAGGTCTCGAGTTCGAGTCTCGGCCTGGCACACAGTTTTAATCTGCCAGGAAGTTTCATATCAGCGCACTCTCTGCTGCAGAGTGAAACTCTCATTCTGGAAACATCCCCCAGGCTGTGGCTAAGCCATGTCTCCGCAATATCCTTTCTTTCAGGAGTGCTAGTTCTGTAAGGTTTGCAGGAGAGCTTCTGTAAAGTTTGGAAGGTAGGAGACGAGGTACTGGCAGAAGTAAAGCTGTGAGGACTGGGCATAAGTCATGCTTGGGTAGCTCAGTTAGTAGAGCACTTGCCCATGAAAGGCAAAGGTCCAGAGTTCGAGTCTCGGCCTGGCACACAGTTTTAATCTGCCAGGAAGTTTCATATCAGCGCACACGCCGCTGCAGTGTGAAACTCTCATTCTAGAAACATCCCCCAGGCTGTGGCTAAGCCATGTCTCCGCAATATCCTTTCTTTCAGGAGTGCTAGTTCTGCAAGATTTGCAGGAGAGCTTCTGTAAAGTTTGGAAGGTAGGACACAAGGTACTGGCAGAAGTAAAGCTGTGAGGATGGGGCGTGAGTCATGCTTGGGTACCTCAGTTGGTAGAGCACTTGCCCGTGGAAGGCAAAGGTCCCAAGTTTGAGTCTCGGCGTGGCACACAGTTTTAATCTGCCAGGAAGATCATATCAGTGCACACTCCGCTGAAGAGTGAAAATCTCATTCCTATGTGTTACTTTGTTTCTTATGCAGCTGAATTTCTTAATTTCATCTTCTTCATGCTCATGAATTATGTTGTTAAGCTTCTTGCTGTTCTCATTTCCATTACTTTTGTCTTTGGTTTATTTTCAATCTGTATCTGTACTCATAAGGCTGTTTATTCCATTCAACAAATCCTGTAATTCTTCTTTACCTTCACGGGGCATAGAAATGTTACCAGGAAATCTGATTATTGCAATTCTTTCACCATGAATTTTATTCCCACTTTTGAAACTTTATTTTATTTCTGTCACTGTTTCTTCGATGTATAGAATGAACAGTAGGGGTGGAAGACTGCATCCCTGGCTTACATCTGTTTGAATTTTAGTACTTCATCCTTGGTCCTCTAGTCTAATTATTCCCTCTTGATTCTTGTACATATTGTATATTATCAATCTTTCCCTATAGCTTACTCCTATTTTTCTCAGAATTTTGAACATCTTGCAGCATTTCATACTGCTGAATGCCCTTTTCAAATCACAGTTCCTGTGAACATGTCTTGATGTTTCTTCAGTCTTGTTTCCATCATCAAGTGCAATTTCAGGGCTGACTCCCTGGTCCCTGTACCTTTCCTAAAGCCAAATTGATCATTGTCTAATAGGTCCTCAGATTTCTCTTCTATTATTCTGTATATTATTCTTGTCAGTAGGGTGGATGCATGAGTTGTTAAGCTGATGGTAAAATAGTTACAATTACCAGCTATTGCTATGTTTGAAATTATATCGATGATGGTTTTCTGAAAATCTGATTGTACGAAGGTAATCCCAAAAATAAGGTCTCCTATTTTTTTATAAGTATATAGACCTGTTTATTTCTACAATGGCTTACATCAGTTTACAGCTTGAACATTTAGCTATTTTTCAACATAATCACCATTTCTTTTGATGCATTTTTGTAGATGCTGTGGCAGGTTTTGTATGCCCATGTCATACCAGCTTGCTGCCATGCTGTTAACAAAGTTATGAACCTTTTCTTTCACCTCGTCATCGGAGGTGGATCACTGGGACCACAATTAACACTGACAGGTACTGTGAGACTCTGAAAAAACCCAAATGGGCAATTCAGAACCAGAGAAGAGGAATGTTGAGCAAGGGCGTACACGTTCTCCATGACAACACTCACCCACACATTGCTCGGCAAACCGTTGCTCTCATGCAACAGTTTCAGTGCAACATAATCACCCACCCACCCTATAGTCCTGACTTGGCGCCCATTGACTGTCACCTGTTCCCTAGATTAAAAGAAAATTTGGCCGGAAAGCTATTCAGCTCCGACAACGAGGTGAAAGAAGTGGTTCACAACTTTCTGAACAGCATGGGGGCAAGCTGATATGACATGGGCATACAAAAACTGTCACAGCATCTACAAAAATGCATTGACAGAAATGGTGATTATGTAGAAAAATAGCTAAATGTTCAAGATGTAAACTGATATAAACCATTATAGAAAAAGACAGGTCTATGTACTTATAAAAAAATTAAGACTTTACTTTTGGGATTACCCTCGTATGTTGCCCGACTCATAGATGCTACACCTCAAACTGAAAAGTAATTTGGTTACCACTTTACCCAATGATTTTAGAAACTTCAACGTCATGTTATGTATCCCTTCTACCTTATTTGATCTTAAGTCCTCCAAAACTCTTTTAAATTCTGGCTCTAATACTGAATCCCCTGTCTCTTTCATATTGATTTCAGTTTCTACTTCTGTTACGTCTTCAGACAATTTGTCTCCTCCCAGAAGCCTTCAGTGTACTCTTTCCACCTGCCTGTTCTCTCCTCTGTGTTTAACAGGGGAATTCCCATTGACTCTTAATTATGCTGGTCGTGCTTTTAATTTCACCAAATGTTGTTTTGACTTTACTATATGCTAAGTGAGTCCTTCTGACAATCATATCCTTTTTGATTTCACATCTTTCCTGCATCCATTTCTCCTTGGTTTACCTGCACTTTCTATTTATTTTATTTGTAACTGGCTCATATTGCAGTACTCCTATCTTTCCCTCAACATTTTTGTACTTTCTTCTTTTGATGATCAGTTGAAGTATATCTTTGTTACCCAATGTTTCTTCGCAGTTATCTTCCTAGTAACTATGTTTGTTGTTCCAACACCAGTGATTGCTCTTTTTAGATATGTCCCCTCCTCTTCAGCTGAATTACCTACTGTGGTACTCCTGATCACAGTATACACATCTTTAGTGAACTTCAAATGTGTCTCATCCTTCCTCAGTATTTCAGTATCCAACTTCCTTCCACACTGCTTACTTCAGTCTACTCTTCATGATTATTAAATTGTGATCTGAGTCTATATCTGCTACTGGGTATGAAAGAGTCTGAGCATGATGTAATCCAGCTGGAATCTTCATTTGTCTCTGTGGCTTTTCCACATATACATTCTCCTCTTGAGATTCTTCAACAGAATATTTGCTATTACTAGCTGAAATTGTTTGCAGGACTCAAGTTTTTCCCCTCTCTCATTCTTACTATCATATACTCCCATAATCCTTTCTTCTTCTCCTTTCCCTTTGACTGCATTAAAAACCCCATGACTATTAGATTTTCAATTCCCTTTAAGTACTGAATTACTCATTCAATATCTTCATATACTTTCTCTATTGCTTCATTTTCTGCTAGTGACGTAGGCATCTATACTTCAAATATTGTTGTCAGCATTGGTTTGTTGTTGATTCTGATGAGAAAAACTCTTATCACTGAATGGTTTGTGGTTACTCACTTTCTGTTCTACCTTCCTATTCATAAAAAATATATAAATATAGCAATTATTCTTTCAGATCTTCCAGTTTCCCTATCACGTTCAGTCTTCTGACATCCCATACTATGATTTATAGGGTGTTACCCTTTCATTGATTATTCCATCTTTTTCTCATTCTCACCTCCCCCTTTACAGTCTCTTCCCGGATATCCGAAAGGGGGACTAAACTGGAATCTTTTGCCAGTGGAGAGATCATCATGGCACTCTTTTAGTTATAGGCCACAGAAGGAAAACATTGGCCATTTAGTGTACCAGATTGAAAGATTTAGAGGTCAGTATGTCATGCAACATTATGCCTCCTCACATTGTAACACCTGGATGACCAAATTATCATGTTCGACAATGTTCCTTGGTGGACTACGTATTCTCACCTGTCACCATAAGGGAGTATGCCCAGAATCACTACGCAAGCTGAATCTGCTCTCATCTGAGAAGAGCATGAGACCCCTGGCCTTATTGATTCAATACCTTTGCTACCGAAATCACAAATGGTGTCATCAATGTGTGGGTGTCAACGGAACATGACGTGCTGGTTATCAGACAAAGAGACCACTCCCATGCAGTTGACATGCCACTGTGGAGTGTGAGATTGCCTGCCTTGCAGTTCTGATAAATGTGATTGCAAATGTGCCCACTGTTTGATGCAGGTCCCTTCTTACCTGTTGCACACTGTAACAGTAATCTGCTGTTGTAGTTGACTATGGCTGACCATTCCTCTCCTTCAGGCAGCAGTACCTATGGTTCAGAACACTCCCCATCATGTGAAACAGTGCTGTGTGCAATACTAATTTCCTGGGTTACACTCATTACACTTTGTGCTTCTTCCACTTTCCCAATGATTCTTCCTTGTATGAAGTCATCCAAATGTTTTCTCTGAACATGTTGTAATGAAGAACACCACCACAGTGCACTGTAACTTCTTACTGATTGACACACACTGTCTCTTTGAGTTCCTTCAGCTGCCTTGTGTTATGGGGCAAGCCTTTTCAAACTGTAGTCACATGATCCCACACAATGGAATGTACAACTTTCTGTATATGACTGGGAGACATCTAGCAACATCCTCCTTCACTTTCATTCATTTTCCATCCTTTAGTTTTGCAGAGCAGTGTACATGAAGTTGACTAAACTTGCTGCTTGATTTTGTTTAATTTTTTATTATTTTGAAGGAATGTTTGATTTAATTTGCACTATTATTTTTACTTGTCAGGACTGTATCAGGTGGGCATCTGGGATGGTTTTCTACATGTAAAATGATAAATGCCAGGGTTCAGGGAAAAAAATGACACATGGTACAGAAAGAGGACTGGTGGACGCATCAAGAGAGTTAAGGAAGCTCGCAGGCAAGAGAGCTACCCGCTGTTGTGACCACAACCTCACCAACCCTCTTGCTTACCTCACACGATGGCACCTGGTCCTCACAGTGGTGGGTTTGTGGCAGAAACTTGGCGTTTCTCACTCAGCAATACTGTGGTGGTGTCCCTGGCTCAGTGTAAAAGTGTGGGAGCCAGCCACAAGTATGACGGAGTAGTTTACGTAACTGCTAATGTATTGCCTGAGGCTAAGTTAAAATGATGGAAGTAGAATACAATAAAATTTTTGCCGTTATTGCTTGTTACCATGTCCTTTTTTTTTTTTTTTACTTATATGGAAGGAAACCAACATTTAGTATTTTTTATTTAAAAAGGGGGTCTTAAAATTGATAGAAGGATAAATTATCATTTTAAAAAAAATTGATTATGATATAAACAATTGGGCCATTGGGCCAGGGAGTACAAAGTTTTTGTTTTTACTTTACAATATCATGATCCATTGGTGTCACTTGAATCAGTCATAAATAGAAGTATGTGGTGATATAACATCTTTTCTACACACTTTGGAAAGCCATCAGAGTTGATGCAGCAGCAAGTAGTTAACCATATGCATGGAACCAAGGCACAGTGGCAGTGACCAGCTGGGCTGCAGCTGAGATGAAGTGCATTATCACCCAGGCGTTGTTATACAGACCAGGAGTCGAAGTGATTAGAGGGCTGCCTGGTTGAATGAGAGCATGTTGAATACCAGTGACTACATCACTCGTAGGTGGGAATTGCGACAATGGAGGCTCAAGTGACTCACAATAAAAAGGGGGTAAACTAACAATAAGAGATAGATACTAATACAGAACAAGCCTGTCAGAGGCGTAATTGGCAATTGAAGAAACCAAGTATCAAATGTTTTCATTACATATAGGTAGTTTGTTTTTACTCATGTTATCTGAAAACTACTTTTCCATAAACTGTTTTTAACAAATTTGCTTAAAACTTGAGCAGACAGCTATACAAAACTCTGTAGCTTAACATATTGGGAGGGCCATGCCTGTGAAGTAGTGTGACTCATCAGATGTTACCCACGGTATTCACCATTTGGCTGGAGATCTGGTACAAACTGTGGTAGTGGCTTGCAGGATATACAGTAGCCATATTTATACAAAATCCATACAGTGATGTCAATGACCATTAGAGCTACAGGTGCAGAGGTAATGCTTGGAATGACCACTTGATTGGAATAACTCTGAGTGTGCCATTCAGCAATGTGCATGGTAGTGCAGTCAAGAGTAATTTGTCCACGTCCCTTGACCAGTAGTTCACTTATGGACTCTAAGAGATAGCTCCGAGATGTGTTGGATAACACCAGATAGTCGTTTGATTGTGGTAAAGGTACTGGTACTTCAGGCAGGTGCAACAGGAATGGCCTAAGACTAACATTATGTATCTAAAGCAAATGAGCTGAAAATTTAATAGTAGTGGTGATTATGTCACACAAAGAAATATTAAGTAAAAGACCACTGTCTGCAATTGTGATATGATATGTCTGGGACATGGCCATGGGCTGGTAGCAATTTAAAAAATATTGTAATAATAGGTTGATGCATGGAATATATTGTACTATTGCCAACAGGGGTGGACCAAGGTCCACGCATTGTCAGAGCAACGTGAGGGCAAGGAGGCATGGTAGTTTTTCCTTGAAATAGTGTAAGTTCACAGCTCTTTACGCTAGTGTTGACTGATAAAGTAGGACGCATATAGTAATTAGTGTGTGGACAACACTTAAGGCTATCGAGATGCATGGTAATGTGTTTTTGACAATCTCTGCTAATTACCAGGATGTCCTTTATTTGACAGAGTATGTGTTTTTCAGTTAACTGGGAATGGGTGTAAGTGGTAACATTTAAGCTCGCAGTTGGTACAAGTAATAGGTAACAATATCTGTGCACACAACTTGCTTGCTGATCATGACAAGTGTACCTGAGCGGCAGAGTAATATTGTGATAGAGTTGGTTGTCAAATGGGATAAATCATCTGTATGGGTGGCATCAAGTGGGATGAGATGCACTACGTGATCAAAAGTATCTGGATACCTGCCTGAAAATAACTTACACATTTGTGGTGCCCTCCATTGGTAATGCTGGAATTCAATATATGGTTGGCCCACACTTAGCCTTGATGACAGCTTCCACTCTCGCAGGCATACATTCAACCAGGTGTTGGAAAGTTTCTTGGGGAATGGCAGCCCATTCTTCACTGAGTGCTGCACTGAGGAGAGGTATCAATGTCAGTTGGTGAGGTCTGGCATGAAGTCGGCATTCCAAAACATCCCAAAGGTGCTCTATAGGATTCAGGTCAGGACTCTGTGCAGGCCAGTCCATTACAGGAATGTTATTATCATGTAACTACTCTTCCATAGGCCGTGCATTCTGAACATGTACTCGATTCTGTTGAAAGATGCAGTCACCATCCCCGAATTGCTCTTCAACAGTGGGAAGCAAGAAGATGCTTAAAACATAAATGTAGGCCTGTCTTGTGATAGTGCCATGCAAAACAACAAGGGGTGGAAGCCCCCTCCATGGAAAACACAATTACACCATAGCACCTCCGCCTCCGAATTTTACTGTTGGCACTACACATGCTGGCAGATGATGTTCACTGGGCATTCGCCATATCCAAACCCCGTCATCGGATCACCACATTGTGTACCGTGATTCGTCGCTCCACACAATGTTTTTCCACTGTTCAATCATTCAATGTTTATGCTCCTCACACCAAGCAAGGCCTCGTTTGGTTTTTACCAGTGTGATGTGTGGCTTTTGAGCAGCCGCTTGACCATTAAATCCAAGTTTTATCACCTCCCACCTAACCGTCATAGTACTTGCAGTGGATCCTAATGGAGTTTGGGATTCCTGTGTGATGGTCTGGATAGATTGCTACCTATTGCACATTACAATCCTGTTCAACTGTTGGTGGTCTCTGTCAGTCAACAGACGAGGTTGGCCTGTACGCTTTTGTGCTGTACATGTCTCTTCATGTTTCCACTTCACTATCACATCGGAAACAGTGGACCTAGGGATGTTTAGGAGTGTATAAATCTCGTGTACATATGTATGACACAAGTAACATCCAATCACCTGACTACATTCGAAGTCTGTGATTTCCATGGAATGCCCCATTCTGCTCTCTCACAACGTCTAATGACTACTGATGTCACTGATATGGAGTTCCTGACATTAGTGGCAGCACAATGCACTTAATATGAAACATGTATGTTTTTGCGGGTGTCTGGATATTTTGATCACATAATGTATTAGTGAGAATGTGTAAGAGCATCTTTGATGTTAGTAAGTTAGGGCTGAGTTTTTGTTGCAGGCCTAACTGTATATTGATATGCTAATGTGTAAGAACATCTTTGAGGTTAGTAAGTTAGGGCTGAGTTTTTGTTGCAGGCCTAACTGAATAGTAGCATAGAGGATATTGATATGCAATTGAAGTGCATGTGTAATGTATAGTAAAATCTGTATCAACCTGATTACCTCAAGAGAAGTTATGTTCAGTAGGTCTTGTTGCACATTGACCAATTCCAGCTCTATCAAGTTCCTCAATTCTTCATATTGGTATATTAAATTGATGGCTACATTATGGATTTGTTGGGTGGTCGATTGAAGATTATCTTCAATATGTTCAAGACGTACATGCTGGCATACGAGAATCTCATGGTTTTGCTTGTAAAGGGAAGTGGCCTGGATGAAAGCATTGTCCCAATAATCAGCATGTCTGATCAGGAGTGCTAATCACTTGTTTTCAATATGGTGCTGCCCGCATTAAACCAAGCTCATTGTATGCAATGAAATGATACTGCATTTGCAATGCTTCCCAATTGTTCCTGCGAGGCACTAAGTACCCGTTTGACATCCCCTAGGTTATGAAGGGTCTCAGTATGGCCCAAATTGTGGAGTATTGATTCATAGCAAATTAACCGGTTGGTAACCTGTTATAAGACTGTTTCTTCTTCTTGTAAAACTGTCAAACTCAAGTCGGCCATAATGGACACTTGATGCGGTGTAGACAATAAATTGTCTAAATGTTCAAACACTACACCTGATGAGGATGGACAGTTTTGAAAGGGTGGAGCACCCTTAGTACTAATGAGTAGGACAAATACAATACAGCACATCATGATTAAGAAGGTGCAGTGGTATACGAGTCTCTAGTCCTGGATGGTTTGGGTCGACAGTGGTACTGGCTTGGTGACCAAATTCCTACAAGGCATCAACATGCTAATTACTACAAAATTGAAAAGTTCTAGCTTTGCTGAAGTTACAAAGTGCTCATAATGATGTATTCTATATGAGTAAACTGACAGCCATGAGTAAGACTGGTAGTAGTTACCTGGTAGTTACTGTGAATGGGTAGCATGGTGAAAACAGCGTGTAGAACTGATATCGTTGTCGATTGAGGAAGGTACAACTATCACCACCAGTGAGAATAATGTTTACAGTGCCCAAGGCAACAAGTTGATGTAAAGGTTTATTGACGACAACTTCACTAAGTGTGGGAAGCTGGAATACACTAGTTGAAGCTCGTAATGGCTCCCTTAAGTATGCATGAATCAGCTTAGTCAGAAGGAGAACAAAAGGGCATTCTTTTGTTCCCAGTGCATGCTGATCGCAAGTTCAGCGTCTGCATGGATGCGGGTGTAACCCAATGCTTGATGTTTTCTGGGGTGGTATGGCTCCACCAGTACCATAAGTAACTGTGTCGTCAGAATCGATCCAAGCTACCTGACGTGGAGGAAAGTGTCTTCCTTCAAGTTACTTGTGTTATTAGGATAAATTTGTTTTACACTATTTTATTTTCAGTGTTGATGACAATCCAGGTGAGGAGACACTTCTGACATTGAATAGACACTTAAATGACAAAGATAATCTTAAATATCTGAGGAAACCTAAAGTTACACCATCTGTCTGACAGCTGGTATTTGGTGTCAGTTAATATCTCTCCATTCTGGACTGCAGACCACACACCACTTCGGAAACATATCCCTCTGAAAATAAATATCCAAGGAGCACTGCGAAAAGTGCAGGAAAAGAGGAAGAAGCACTTTCGAGAACATTAGATGTTGGGAAAATGGAAACAAAATCAGACAACATAAAAAAAATTGAAATGTTTATACACAATTTGTGACTAAAGGAAGCAACAGAAGCAATAGGAGAACTCCTAAGATAAGCTGCCAATCCCAGGTACAGAAGAAGAGCGAAAAAATGGTTCAACACAGAGAATTACAGTCTAAGGAAAGATGTACTAGAAAGCCTACATCAACTAAAACAGTGTGCAGAGAGCCCTGTACCCCTCAGGACTTATGCTGAAAAATGAAATATCTACAAGAAAACTCTGAAAGAAAAGAAGAGAATATTCTGGGCAAGAGAAGGAAAGGAACTAATGGAGGAAGCCTCAAAAGACCCATATATTGCACTATGCCCCAGAAAAAGAGCTGAAACACATTATATCGATATGAAAATATGGTAGACGCACTTTGACAACATACTGAACAAGGAAGGACTAAGAGGGAGACCAGAGGGCAGAGAGGATGCGATGCCACAAACAACTGAGGAATGGGTCCCATTGGCCAAATGGCGGAGATCAATGATGCCATTAACAGCACCAAGAACAAAAAAGCTGCAGGCCCTGACAGACTTTATAGTGAATATTTAAAAGACACTGCCCAAATACTAATGCCAATGTGGACAAGACTCTACAATAAGTGCATAGAAACAGCTTCCATTCCAGAACAGTGGAGACAGTTGATAGTACAAGTGCTATATAAAAGGGAAAGGAGACCTCAAGGACGCTAGGAAATACAGAGGCACTGCCCTAGAAAACTTACTTTCCAAAGTTTTCACAAAAATAATAACAGAAAGAATAAAACAATCAGTGAACTCCTCCCCGAAAGCCAAATGGTATTCAGAAAGCGAAGATCAACTCTGACTGCAATAAAACTCCTGCTAAAGAGTGTATAGGGAGCCCTTGAAGACAAAGAAAAGTTTTATGCAGTATTTATAGTCTTCACAAAAGCCTTTGACTTTATAAGCAGTAAATTAATGACCAAAAAACTGGAGAAAACCCTAGGAGAAAACATCATATGGACAAAAATCATAAGCGCAATACTGCAATGGAATGAAATAAGGATCTCAGACAACCTCTCCCTGTTGGAGCTGATACTCCGATCAAACGGAGTACTACATGGAGACCCACTGAGTCCTCTGACATGTATTCTTGTAGTGGTAGAAATTGTAAGAATAACCCAAAGGGAGGATGTAATCTAATATGCATATGCAAGGTTGACAGCAGTAATAATAATAATGTGTATATGTTGACTTGCATTTGTTTTATGTTAGACAATTGTTGTTCTTTGACTGTGCATGTAGCCTTAAGCAACTTACAGGGATTTTGTAACTACAGCAGTGTGGTAATGTAAGCTTTTCAGTACCATAGTGCAATGTTTGCCGTTAACCAAAAGGTGTCTAGTCTCGTGTCAAGTGATGGATTACGTGTTTCATCATTTCTATTTGCCTAAGGGCATAGTGGCATGGCCACTAAGTGAATTTTTTGCATGTCAGTGTACCTTGTTTTGTTATATGCAGTAGAGCTTGTGGCATCACCATTAGTAATGGTGATTCTAAATGTATGCTAGTGTAGGTAACTACCACCAGTTCTCATGGGCTAATCTTTCCCTGTCTCCCTTTCTATGGGGGATTGAATGATAGAAGTAGCATACGTCATGGTGCACACACTGTGCTTGGGTTCAGCATGAAAAGTATTCATTGCGTAAAGTGCACTGTGTCTCTTTGTGAGAACAAATAATTATTTACAACAGTTATATAAGGAGAAATGTCCTCGTACTTGGAATGTTTCCCTCAATTGCTATTTTCACATGAACAAAGTTACAATAATGTGGAGTATCTATATTTGCTATTTCCCCTTAGCTCAGTTTGAGCATCCTGTAATTGCACTGTGCATTCTTATACATGACATAATAAAATAAAGATAAAAATACACTTCAAAGTTTGGAGGCAAGCTCAGAGAGAAGGGGTAAACTGTCAGATAAAATACAAAATACACGAGGAAATACAAAAACATGCAGGCGGAGCTCTGAAATCTTATGCTAAACACAATAAACATTTTCACATATATTTTTCAGTAGTAGCTAGAGCAGGGGCTGTTGCGATAACTTTTGTCTGGTTACTTGTGCTGTCATTTACTTCTGCTTATTGGTTGGTATATTTCATGTGAAATTATTGAGCAATGTGCACCTAACAGTTCTTCATGTACCTTAAGGTGCATAATGAATTCCGATATTACTTCTACTTGTTGCTAAGACACAATCTGCTTAACAATTTTTGGCTCTCTCAAATGCTTTAATACTGGGTGATGTATTCATTGAAGATCTTGTATCATTACGTGTTTTGTTTTTTTCTGCCTGTGTTCTTCATTACTGTAAGTCCTCATTGACAGCCTTTGCGGTGAATTATTCAACCTACTTGCAATACCCTATGAATAGTTACATTGCATCAAACATTGTCACACATGGCAATAGTTGATTTTCCAGTGATGAACTTGACTTGAAGTCTGGAAACAACAAGTCAGCATTGTAAATCATAAAAAGTAGTTTGAACTGTGTTTCTTTGTTTTTTATGTATTTTTTAAGGACATGTTTAACTGTGTTTGGTAAAATCAATATGCTATTTTGATGTGTGAAGGGAAGATCGTGGCGGTATTCCAAAGCTTTCTAATAGCATTATGTAAAGATACTGAATGCTGTAGCTAAGTGAGGCTTGATGCAGTCACTGTGGCATGATACCAGTGGGGTGTGCTGTTGTCAGCAGGATCCGGTGTCGCATCAGTAGTCAGCATACCTTTGGAGTGTGAGTTGCTTGCCTGGTGTCTTTATGATGAAACAATATTCATGTGGCTAAGGAACATTGGAAAAAATGTATCTGGCATGTTGGTGCAGTCATAGAATCAATATTGGTTTTAATACTCCATAGTTTTCTGTTATCGTTACATATGCAAAGCATGTAATTCACTTCAACTATGTTTTGTGATGTAAGGATTTGACTGGAAATACCGCAGATTGACAAGCTGTTTATGCATAGTCACCTTCATATGCTCAAGTCCTCATACTGTGGTAGCAGATACAAAATAAATGGCAGTTCTTGCCCTAATTTGAGTGAAGCATTACTGAACACGATCAATAATTGGTACAACTTACATGGTATCCTGAGTAGAACTTCATGGTATTTGTATCTTAATATGCAATTTCTGCTTAGTTTCAAATCTGTATTAGGAGTACGTTTACTAGGGAAGGATTTGACTAGTATTATATTGTATCTCTCTCACATAGCAAGGATTTCCATGAAAATGCATATCGTAGCAGGCATCCTTGCTAAAATATGGATCTCTGTTAATCACTCCTGCTTCAGTGACAGAAAGATGGGCAAATAAGCTGGGAGGTGTTAACTGAAATTTCTAATGGGGCTGGCAGACATGTTTACTCAAAACTACATCCATTGATGGGCAAATATTCTGGGAGGTGTTAACTGAAATTTCTAATGGGGCTGGCAGACTAGTGTTCACTCAAAACTACGTCCATTTTGGTTTTGCTTCTTCAGTCACACAACGGAGTCATGTTGTGTGAGAAATAGAAATATTTTCCTTTGTCCAATGAAAGCTATTAGCATTAGCTCGCATGCTAGGAGTGGTATGGTAGATTGTGCAGAATGGTTTCAGGTGAGCTCTGAGCAGTCTAAAATTTGCAAGTGTGTGGTTCAAGACAGCTTGTGTTGCAGTCATATGTTATTCAACACTTTCTTTGAGTTGTCAAGGCTGTATGCCTGGTTGGTTAGGAAGGAGTTGAAGTTTGTGATGTCTGAACATGGGTGTAATCCCGAAACGCGTAACATGTTCTAATAAAAGAGGCAATTGAACATCTCATGACTTTATTGCGATTGTACAGCATTGGTTGCCAATTATTAACATAAAGATGATTGCAGGCCTCAGATGGGATTTTATGTCCTGTATGTCTTAGATAGAGGTGATATGGATGTGCCCGCATCTTGATGATGTCACGGTTCAATGGTGACAGCCAATATCATATGTTTCAGTAACTTTGCAAGTTCATTGCTGCCTTCAGAAGAAAATAATTTATATATGTTCATTGTAAGTGACGTTTTTGGAAAGTTTGGAACTGTGTCATTATGATTTAAATAATGAAAAACTTCACCAGTTATTTATTTTTTTTTTTGTGCTTACCATAACACAGTTCAAAAATTTATTCTCATTTTCAAGTGCATTTTTAATGACATTTACATGTGTGCTTTTCTGCCTCTCTTGAATTGTACTTGTCTTTTTGAGGTTATAAAGCAATTGGAAAATCAGACAAAATGAATCTTGAAATGATTTTATATGTTGATGTTAGACATGGTGTTCTTGTTTGTCTGCTTACAAGTATTGATGACGATGATGACGTTTGGTTTGTGGGGTGCTCAACTGCGCTGTTATCAGCGCCCGTACAAATTCCCAGCCTTTGCTCAGTCCAATCTTGCCACTTGCAGGAATGATGATGAAATGATGACAACAACACAAACACCCAGTCATCTCAAGGCAGGTGAAAATCCCTGACCCCGCCAGGAATCAAACACGGGACCCATTGCTCAAGAAGTGAGAACGCGACCGTGAGACCATGAGCTGCGGACTTACAAGTACTGTGCCTCCTCCATTAGACAGAATATCAAACACAGGCAAATCATTTACGCTGTTTGTTTTTGTAATCGTAACATGCTACAGATCTGTTATGACACCATTGTTTCACAAAAGTTTGCACATAGTCAGAGGTGTTATATTTTCTGTAGAACACATTATATAAACATCTTTGTCAATTACAAAATTTATTTTACCATTGCTGACTATTGCATTATCAATTACATTCTCTCTCTCTCTCTCTCTATCTTTCTGAGGAAATGTACATTTTTAAGAAAGTTGCTACAGTTATTACACACATCAAAAAAAGTTTTGCATCGCACTGGTTCCCGTAACTCCTGAAGATAGACATTGACTGTGGATATTGTATGACAGATACAGCCCCTTTGACTGTTCAGAGATGTCACTAAACCCACCCAAAGATGTAAACAACAATGCATGAGCAGTGCCTATTAGACGGAGGGGGTTCAACAGCTGATCAGTTCTAGTCATTCCACCAGGAAGGAGGTACACAGCTCATGTTGTCTGTAGTTCAACCATGCCTAGACAGTCAATGCATTGTTACTTTGTGTCAGGAAGGGCTCTCAACAAGGGAAGTGTCCAGGCGTCTCAGGGTGAACCATAGTGATGTTGTTCGGACATGGAGGCGATAGAGAGAGACAGGAATTGTCGATGACATGCCTCGCCCTGGCTGCCCGAGGGCTACTAGTGCAGTGGATGACCGCTACCTACGGATTATGGCTCAGAGGATCCCTGACAGCAATGCCACCATGTTGAATAATGCTTTTCATGCAGCCACAGGACATCTTGTTATGACTCAAACTGGGCGCAACAGGCTGCGTGATGTGCAACTTCACTCCCGACACCCATGGTGAGGTCCATCGTTGCACCCACATCACCATGCAGCATGGTACAGATGGGCCCAACAACATGTCACCTGGACCGCTCAGGATTGGCATCATGTTCTCTTCACTGATGAGTGTCACATATGTCTTCAACCAGACAATCGTCGGAGACGTGGGGAGGCAACCTGGTCAGGTTGAATGCCTTAGACACACTGTCCAGTGAGTGCAGCAAGGTGGCGGTTCCCTGCTGTTTCGGGGTGGCATTATGTGGGCTGATGTATGCTTTTGGTGGTCATGGAAGGTGCCATAACGGCTGTAAAATAAGTGAATACCATCCTCTGGCCAATAGTGCAACCATATTGGCAGCATATTGGCAAGGCATTCGTCTTCATGGATGACAACTCATGCCTCCATCATGACGTCGAATCGCCATTGTGGAGTGGGACAATCTGGACCAACAGTGCCTTGATGAAGTTGTGGATAGTATGCCACGACGAATACAGGCATGCATCAGTGCAAGACGACGTGCTACTGGGTATTAGAGGTACCCGTGTGTACAGTATTCTAAACTACCAACTCTGAAGGTCTTGCGGTATGGTGGTACAACATGCAATGTGTGGTTTTCATGAGCAATAAAAAGGTGGAAATGATGTTTATGTTGATCTCTATTCCAATTTTCTGTACAGGTTCCAGAACTCTTGGAACCGAGGTGATGCAAAACTTTTTTTGATGTGCATTTATGCAGGAGAAACATCTGAAAAAAATTAACTGTTTAACTATCTAATTTTATCATTGAGAACTTTTTCTCCTTGCTTCTTGTTGTGTACAAAAATTTCAAGTTCCTCAATTAAATCCATTGTATGTGATTTTGGGAGGCAGTGGAGTATCTTAAAATCTTCTATGTTATCAGAGGTGTGTCCAGTGTTTTTTTATGTGTGTTACTATTGCTGATTTTGTAAATGGTTATTTGTGTAACAGTTGATGTCTTCAGAGTATCAAATTTGAAAGCTCCTGCCAGTAAAACTTATTCTAGCTACTACATAGGACAAACTGACCATAACTTTCAAATGAGATACACTGAACATATCAGCTGTCTCACGCATAACCATTTTACAAAATGAGCAATAGCAACACACAGATCTTAAGATAAACCACCATTTCCCAAAATCACATACAATGGATTTAATGGAGGAGCTTGAAACTTTTGTACACCACAAAAAAGTAAGGAGAAAAAATTCTCAGTGATAAACTAGATAGCAAATCAGTTAATTTTCTCAAATGTTTCTCCTGCATGTAATAACTGTAATAACTTTCATATATTACATTTCCATGTGCGCACACACACACACACACACACACACACACACACACACACACACAGAGAGAGAGAGAGAGAGAGAGAGAGAGAGAGAGAGAGAGAGAGAGAGAGAGAGGAGAGAGGAGAGAGAATAGAATGTAATCGATAACTAAATAGCCCATGATGGTAAAATCAATTTTTTAATTGATAACTTTATGTATATATAATTAATCCACAGAAATGTAGCACCTCTGACTGTGTAAGAACTCTTTGTGAAGCCATACAAAATCATAGTGTCGTAATATAACTGTAGCATGTTTTGATTACAAAAACAAACAGTGTAAGTGATGATTTGCCTGTGTGTGATATTCTGTATAATGCAAGAAGCACAAGACTTGTAAGCAGACAAACAAAAATACCATCTGTAGCATTAGCATATAAAAACTTTCCATGATCCATTTTGACCAGTTTTATGACTTGGATATAATGTCACTAAGACATCTAGAAAACCACACAAGCAAGCATCACAAAAAATATTTAAGTAAACAAACGTACTTGAAAATGAGTAAATCAGGAAATTATTACTGGCTGACTGTAACCAACAGGTGGGAACTAGCACTACAACATGTCCTTGGTTTTCGCCACCCACCTTGCTTTAATTTAGGTTAATTCCTTCTGTCTCAGTATTTCTTCACTGTAGCTACTATTTGCTTCACTCTGTTTTAGTTTTCTACACCTTTCATTGTCTTTCCTGCCTCTCTCCTACCTCTTTTATGTACAATGCACTTAGCTTTTCACTCTTATTAACTCAGGCATTATGTTTAAGGAGTAATCTCTGTATGCATATTACCCTGTCTTCCAGTTCTAAGCTCTCAGGTTTTCAAATCTCACCTGATGCAGTTCCCAACAATCAGTCTTTCCCCTGACCTGCGGTTCTGAGTGACTTACCTGATATCTACCCTTTTCCTAGACCTCTCCAGTCATTTTCCTTCACCCTTCTTCCTTCCCCTTTCATACCTTCTGCCTGTAGAAGGATCCACTGGCTCCGAAAACTTGCCAATTACAACATGTGTTCTGCTGTCGCTTGGTGAGTAGATTTTCCATTTAAATAATTTTGTTAATAATTGATTATTTTCATTGTTAAACTTTTTTGAATGAATTACCCCATTTGTCTACAGCTTTCTCATCAGTAGAAATAATAAATAAAACTTCTAATGGTGAACCTCTATTGAAGATCTGTAAGTGGCCACCTTCAATAGCAATTAAAGCTGAAGAACTAGAGAATGTAGTGAAGGAAAATTTACAAAACAATTGGAAAGTACATTAAGAAATTGCAATGAAAAAGAAATTAAACATGCATTTCAGATTAATGGCTTTGTGTTAAGGATTTCTATCCTAGTTCCAACCTGAAGAGAGAAACAAGCAAATTATTTCCATACTACAGAGGGCCCTTCAAGATACTGGATCTACCTAATCCAAAAGTAGTATTTTAGTGGATGGGGAGACTGGTCATTGACACACTAAATAAATTCAGATCTCCAGTAGAAAATGTGATTTTTTTTTCAAATTTGGTGGATTGATGGCCATCTGGTATCTGAGATATTTCACATCTTATTTTCCTTGGAGCAGTTCCTTCTACTCTTTCCATCCTGTGATCTTTAATTCAAACCTACCTTTCCCTATCTTGTACTAGTTTCAGTCATGGAATAACATTGGTATGGTCATTCTCCCATTACAGAGAGACTTACAATAATTCTCTCATAGATATAAGAAACGGATATGGAAATACAAACAGAACTCATTACTGTTATGGTATGTGATGACACAGATTTGGCATATGCATGACATACTGTGTATGTTAGAGGTTATGAGAATCTTATACTTTTCCTTTACTATGATGCCTTATGGTTGAGTTTGTACGACTTTTCTGGGTTCTGTACCTCAGTTGGTAAATAGAAAACCCTTTGTAGGATAATTTTGTTGTCCGCCTGTCTATCTGTCCATCCATCTGTTAAGAAGCCTTTCTCTCAGGAATGGTTAGATGTTGTTGTTGTTGTTGTGGTCTTCAGTCCTGAGACTGGTTTGATGCAGCTCTCCATGCTACTCTATCCTGTGCAAGCTTTTTCATCTCCCAGTACCTACTGCAACCTACATCCTTTTGAATCTGCTTAGTGTATTCATCTCTTGGTCTCCCTCTACGATTTTTACCCTCCACGCTGCCCTCCAATACTAAATTGGTGATCCCTTGATGCCTCAGAACATGTCCTACCAACCGATCCCTTCTTCTGGTCAAGTTGTGCCACAAACTTCTCTTCTCCCCAATCCTATTCAATACTTCCTCATTAGTTATGTGATCTACCCATCTAATCTTCAGCATTCTTCTGTAGCACCACATTTCGAAAGCTTCTATTCTCTTCTTGTCCAAACTATTTATCGTCCATGTTTCACTTCCATACATGGCTACACTCCATACGAATACTTTCAGAAATGACTTCCTGACACTTAAATCAATACTGGATGTTAACAAATTTCTCTTCTTCAGAAACGCTTTCCTTGCCATTGCCAGCCTACATTTTATATCCTCTCTACTTCGACCATCATCAGTTATTTTGGTCCCCAAATAGCAAAACTCCTTTACTACTTTAAGTGCCTCATTTCCTAATCTAATTCCCTCAGCATCACCCGACTTAATTAGACTACATTCCATTATCCTTGTTTTGCTTTTGTTGATGTTCATCTTATATCCTCCTTTCAAGACACTGTCCATTCCATTCAACTGCTCTTCCAAGTCCTTTGCTGTCTCTGACAGAATTACAATGTCATCGGCGAAACTCAAAGTTTTTATTTCTTCTCCATGAATTTTAATACCTACTCCGAATTTTTCTTTTGTTTCCTTTACTGCTTGCTCAATATACAGATTGAACAACATCGGGGAGAGGCTACAACCCTGTCTTACTCCCTTCCCAACAACTGCTTCCCTTTCATGTCCCTCGACTCTTATAACTGCCATCTGGTTTCTGTACAAATTGTAAATAGCCTTTCGCTCCCTGTATTTTACCCCTGCCACCTTTAGAATTTGAAAGAGAGTATTCCAGTCAACATTGTCAAAAGCTTTCTCTAAGTCTACAAATGCTAGAAACGTAGGTTTGCCTTTCCTTAATCTTTCTTCTAAGATAAGTCGTAAGGTCATTATTGCCTCACGTGTTCCAGTGTTTCTACGGAATCCAAACTGATCTTCCCCGAGGTTGGCTTCTACTAGTTTTTCCATTCGTCTGTAAAGAATTCGTGTTAGTATTTTGCAGCTGTGACTTATTAAGCTGATAGTTCGGTAATTTTCACATCTGTCTACACCTGCTTTCTTTGGGATTGGAATTATTATATTCTTCTTGAAGTCTGAGGGTATTTCGCCTGTTTCATACATCTTGCTCACCAGATGGTAGAGTTTTGTCAGGACTGGCTCTCCCACGGCCGTCAGTAGTTCCAATGGAATATTGTCTACTCCGGGGGCCTTGTTTCGACTCAGGTCTTTCAGTGCTCTGTCAAACTCTTCACGCAGTATCGCATCTCCCATTTCATCTTCATCTACATCCTCTTCCATTTCCATAATATTGTCCTCAAGTACATCGCCCTTGTATAGACCCTCTATATACTCCTTCCACCTTTCTGCTTTCCCTTCTTTGCTTAGAACTGGGTTTCCATCTGAGCTCTTGATATTCATGCAAGTGTTTCTCCTTTCTCCAAAGGTCTCTTTAATTTTCCTGTAGGCGGTATCTATCTTACCCCTAGTGAGATAGGCCTCTACATCCTTACATTTGTCCTCTAGCCATCCCTGCTTAGCCATTTTGCACTTCCTGTCGATCTCATTTTTGAGACGTTTGTATTCCTTTTTGCCTGTTTCACTTACTGCATTTTTATATTTTCTCCTTGCATCAATCAAATTCAATATTTCTTCTGTTACCCAAGGATTTCTACTAGCCCTCGTCTTTTTACCTACTTGATCCTCTGCTGCCTTCACTACTTCATCCCTCAAAGCTACCCATTCTTCTTCTACTGTATTTCTTTCCCCCATTCCTGTCAATTGCTCCCTTATGCTCTCCCTGAATCTCTGTACAACCTCTGGTTCTTTTAGTTTATCCAGGTCCCATCTCCTTAAATTCCCACCTTTTTGCAGTTTCTTCAGTTTTAATCTACAGGTCATAACCAATAGATTGTGGTCAGAGTCCACATCTGCTCCTGGAAATGTCTTACAATTTAAAACCTGGTTCCTAAATCTCTGTCTTACCATTATATAATCTATCTGATACCTTTTAGTATCTCCAGGGTTCTTCCATGTATACAACCTTCTCTCATGATTCTTAAACCAAGTGTTAGCTATGATTATGTTGTGCTCTGTGCAAAATTCTACCAGGCGGCTTCCTCTTTCATTTCTGTCCCCCAATCCATGTATCAAGTTGAAATTTATATCGTATACTTGGTGACGTAATGAAACTAATCTTCTAAGTCAGTGTATACAAACGATATGGCCATTTACATAACATATTTTGATACAAATTCACTCATCAAAACCTACAAGGTACTTCCCATTGAGCAAGAATCATGAAATTTACCAGGAAGTAAGATTTTACAGTACAACCAAAGGAAACAGTCTGGCAAGTTTTAATTTGTAATTGTATCACATTAAAAAAATTAACTTTGTCATTTGTTGTCAGACTGTCTGTGCATCTGTCTGTTAAGACCCTTTTTCCTCCAGAACAGATACACGTATCAAGTTGAAATTTATGTCGTGTACTAAGGTATATGGTACCTTGGCTGGCAGTATAATAAACATTAGCTTCTAAGCCAATGCAATCAAAAGACATGGCCCTTTATGTAACACATTTTGATGCTAGCAAACTCATTCATTGAAACCTATAGGGTACTTCCTCTTGAAGTAGAATCACGAAATTTGACAAGAAGATAGGTTTCACAGTACAAGAAAAGGAAAACTAGAAAATTGTTAATTTATAATTATATAACATGAAGAAAGTATTTCTTCTGTCATTTGTTATCCAACTTCAAATCTGAAATTAAAACATTGTTGACAGTGTTGAAATCCCTGGAAACAATAACTTGTAACTACTAATGTCGATAACAAGCAAAAATCATCAAGATCCTCAGTTCTCAGAATGGATGAACTGTCTACATACATAATAACCCTCAGTTCAGTGAATGAGTTCTACTCACACCTAGCCAATTTTTTGTGGCAGGTCACATATAAGTCAGCAGCAGCTTTTAGGGATGATGACAATAGACTGACTTACTTATAATGAAGACTACTCGATGAAGACAATAGACTGACTTACTTGTAATGGAGACTGGTCAATGAATTAAAAACATATTGTTACTTCTAACCTACACAATTATCACACTTCTTCCTCCACTATCTCAGTGAAGAACCCATCAGGGAGGGGATACTGGGGTAGAGGGTGGTATGGGAACCAGTCTTTGTGGCTCTGTCTTCTTTCTTTCTTTTATCCTAGCAAAACCATTCTTAATTTGCACATTCTTTCTCCTCCTCTTTCCATGTTTGTACATTTCTATTGCTGAAACCCTTTTTTTCTGCAGACAGGTAATTACAGCCTACTAATGTAGGATAGCTTGGTACATAGCTTGGTACAGTAACACATACCTGCCCACCCACTCTCTCTCTCTCCTCTCTCTCTCTCTCTCTCTCTCTCTCTCTCTCTCTCTCTCTCTCTCTCCCTCTCTCTCTCCCTCCCTCCCTCCCTCCCTCCCTCCCTCTCTCTCTCTCTCTCTCTCTCTCTCTCTCTCTCTCTCTCTCTCTCTCTCTCTCTCACACACACACACACACACACACACACACACACACACACACACACACAGTAGCCACATCAGGGGATCAGGGAGAAGTGTACGGGAACACACGCCATTCTGTAAATAAAGGCAAGTTTGACATGATAAAATGTAAACGAAAAGGTTGTCATCACAAATTTTAGGGCATGAGCTCTTAGCATCCTTGGCTGTACAAATTATCTAAAGTTCACAAGGAAGGTTTTCCATTCAGACCAATTGCTATCACTATTGGTTCTCTTAGCCACAGGCTTTCCAGGTATTTAACTACGTTGATGACTCCAATCGCTGGCCACTGTGAACATCACATCAGAAACTCTCATATGTTCACTGGGAAAATTAAACAGATTAGAATTGTCTCAAACAATATTTTAGTCAGCCTGGATGTGGTCTGACTATTTACAAAAATTCCTGTGAAGGACACATTGGAACTGTTAACAGAGCATTTTCATCCTGAACTGATAAAGTTGTTCTGACATGTTATGACCACCACCTACTTCTTGTACAATGGTACATTTTATGAAGTGATGGATGGAATGGCTATGGGTTCTTGACTGTCTCCAACAATGGCCAACATGTTATGGAACATTTTGAGGAACATGCATTAAATTCAGTTCCCCTTCGTCCACCTTCATTTTATTGTTATGTTGATGACATGTTTATAGTCTGACCACATGGCATAGAAAATCTTGTGCACTTGCAGGAACATATGAACAGCATGCACTAAACATCCTGTTCACTGTCAAGACAGAGAAAAAGGGAAGGCTGCCATTTTTAGATGTTTTAGTACAACAAAATTTGGATGGACATCTCAGCCACTCATTGTGCTGCAAACCAATGCACACTGGCCTATATGTTAGTGCCCAGAGTTTTCACCATCCAGTCCAGAAGAGAGCAGGTTTAAGTACACTGGTACACTGAACAAAAACTGTTTCTAATGTGGACCACTTGGATTCCGAAGTAAATCATCTGAAGCTTGTGTTCCAAAAGAACGGCTACAGGTCATGTGATGAAGTCAGCATTTTCCAAGAAAAGGAAACTTGAAAACGTTGAACATTAATTTGATGAGCCACTGATTGCATGTTCCTCCCTTTCTGTGACACTTCATCCAGCCAAATAGGCAGAGTTGTGGCAAGATTGGGTATCAGATCTATTTTATGACCTCTTAAGATGATAAAGGAGATGCTACAGCCTGTTACAGAAAGTCTTGACCTTAGGATTCATGGAATTTACAACATCCCTTATGACTGAGGAAGCCGTTACATTGGTCAGTCCAACTGCACCATTACATTGGTCAGTCCACCTGCACCATTTCCAACTGCTGTGCAGAACATCAATGGAATATTAAAATTTCAGAACTGGAGGAGTCTACAGTTGTTGAGCACAACCTCACAGACAAATATAAAATACTGTTTGAAGAAAAGAAGTTTTGTTCCAGGCTTCCACATACTGGAGTTCTATAATTAAAGATGTTGTAGAAATAATAATATGTGAGAAAAATCTTCAACCATGATGGCAGATATAATATTAGCAGAGCATGGAAGTGAGCTTCCAATGGAGAGAAGAGCCAGAGATACTGTCACAATGTTTACGCTAGGTCAGGAGCAGTGGCACTACCAGTGCAGATGCAGACACCATCTGCAACAGCATGATACAATTACCTACCAGTAAGAAGCCATCTTTGGGCTGTATAAGGCCACCACAGCAGCAGTTTTGACAGTCAGTTTCTCCTGATGAAGGTGATGTAGAAGATTTTATACAAATTAGAACATCAACAATGTAGGAAAGGACAGATTTCTACTTACGGTAATGATGACATGTCAAGTTGCAGACAGGCACAATTAAAAGACACTTACCTAAAGCTTTTGGCCACAGCCTTCATCAGCAAAAGAGAAACACACACCATCATACACTCAAGCAAATACACTTCATGCATACATGAATGCCGACTACAGCATCTTGGGCTGAAACACAACTATCATGTGGTATAGAAGCAGCAATCTGGAGGGGGTGGGGAAGGGGAAGGGATAATAATTTATGGGTGAGGAGAGAGCTGAACGCTGTCTATTGGAGTGTGAAGGGACTAGAATGCTAACAAGTGCTGCATCAAGAGGTTTTGGGGCAGGGAGGTGGGAAAAAAAGGAGAAAAATAGGAGAGGAGCGGGCAAAGATGGAGGATACATTGGCAGAGGGTGGCAAATGAACAGGGTGGGAGATGAGAATGGGGAGAAGATGATAGGACAGAGAGGGTGGAAACTGTTGGGTGGAGGGTGTAGCAATACTTCGTTAGTGTAGGTTGAGGATGGCATAGTAATGTGAACAGAGAATGTGTTGTAAGGATAACTCCCATCTGCAAAATTCGAAAAAGGTGGTGGTTGAGGGAAGGATCCAGATGGCTTGGGTAGTGAAGCAACTATTGAAATCAAGTGTGTTATGTTCAGCTCCATGTTGTGCTACAGAGTGGTTACTTTGCTCTTAGCCACAGTTTGACAGCAGCCGTTCATCCTGATGGACAGTTGGTTGGTTTCCATACCAATATAAAAAGCTGTGCAGTGATTGCAGCAGAGCTGGTAATAGACATGGATGCTTTCATAGGTGGCTTGGTCCCTGATGGGTAGGATAAACCTGTAACAAGACTGGAATAGGAAGTGATAGTTGGGTGGATTGGGTAAGTCTTGCACCTGGGTATTTCACAGGGATATGATCCTTTTGGCAAGGGCTGGGATTGGTAATGGCATACAGGTGGACTAGAGTGTTGTGGAGGTTGGGTGGGTGACAGAACATTGCTTTGGGAGGGGTGGGAGGTATTTGAGTATGATGTCCCTCATTTCAGGGCATGACGATAGGTAATCAAAGTCCTGGTGAAGGATGTGGTTCAGTTGTTCCAGATTAGGGTGGTACTGGGTGATGAAAATGACATTCCTTTGTGGCTGGTTATTGAGGGTGGTGGGAGGATTGGTAGTGTGAGGGGAAATGTCATGGGAGATCTGTCTGCAGAATAGGTCTGGGGGATAGTGCCTGTCTTTGAAGTCCTAGGTGAGACCCTCAACATACTGAGCAATGGAGTTCTTGTTACTGCAGATACACTGTCCCCAGGTGGCCAGACAGTATTGGAAATGATTTTTTGGTGTGACAGGGTCATCAGCTTGTAACATTACAACTCAAGACAGCTGTAATGGAACTTGAATAGCGTAAAGTTATCGTTAAAAACGCACGCCGCGCGATTTGTGATGATTTGGTTGGTCATAATAGTAGTAACATGCTTTTGAATACAATTAAAATATAACGGCGATACCTGTTTAGTGTTATTGGAAATAATATGTAATAAATTAATGAGTAAGGTAGCTGATCCAATAAGAAGAGGTAAAATTGGGCATATTAAGGTGTTTTGCTTTATATTGACTAAGCCGATGATACGGCGTCTTTTTTTTCCGTTTACTCTTAGAAGAAAAAAAAAGAAAACAAGTAATGAAGTGCTAATTGTGCGTTGTGAAAAATATAGGGGCGAATTTTAAATAGCTACAGTGTATAATCAGACTAACAAATGGACATTCAGTTACGCGAAATAGCGGACAGTGAAGTGTGGTCATTAAATTGAGTACACCTACAGGGCGGTCAATTCCGGGATAAGTCTATTCGCATCTCACGAGGGACACAGTATTGAGACCGTTTTTTTTTTTTTTTTTTATTATATCACGGAGAGCGGGCTTCAATTTATAAAAAGGAGAAAAGCTGTATCATTATCATTGACTGTTGGTGTTAAGCAACCAAAACTGTTCATCAAAGGGTTTCGGTGAATGAGTGGTGAATGCGAAATGAAACTGTGAACGAAGTTATGTTAAATAAAGCAGAAGAGACAAGACAGTTTGGTCGTATCTGTTATTATTCCATAAACCGTAACATTTCTTCTCGTTGTATGAAGCCTTTATAGATGATCGTTATGACAATTTGCTTTGAAGGGATCTCGTTACAAGTTAAGTTTTGGGGACCTGGTCAACAGGGGATAGTTCGTAGATCTTAACTACTGCAGCTAATCTGGAATCAGGTGCTACCGTGACCTTTGTGTGTTGTCAATGGCTTAAGGTCATCATATCTCATGCTCTAAGATTGACACGCCTTTCCTCTTGGTATAACGGTGTCTCACGGTAACAACGACAACGCCGACGGCGAAGGAAGATACGGTAGAAGTGGCACCACAACGTGCGGCTCGATCGAGGAGGATTGCTGCATTGAGTCGAGTGTCATCTGGATTCACGAACCCTAGAGTTGGAAAATATTGTAGCAGCCAGTGAGTCTGTCCAATGAAAGAGGTATTCTTCAATAATCGCTAAAAGTGAGCGATACTACCAGGTATGATTAAAATAACTGTACAATTATAAAAAAAAAGGAAGTTGAGACTTGTGATTTTGGTAGATAAATATATATAAATACATAGTGAAAATAAGTGTATGTCTTGGTAGTGAATAATCATGTCAAAACGAACGAAAAGAATACATGATAATGTGCAGTTGAGTAGAGTAATGAGTAGAGAGAGAGAGGAAAGTGAAGAGGATAGGGATGATGCATCCCATGAGCTCAATGTGGGACAGGAGACATGTACAGATAATAATACAGTTATTGATTTAGAGCCGTTAGGAGATTCAAATACAATGATAAGTAAGGTAAACAGCGTGGGAGAACATAAAGATCTTGAGGTTTCGGAAGTAGATCAGCAAGTTGATTCTCAAAATGGAAATATTAATCAAAAAATGTTTGATACGCTGGTATCAATAAATACTCAAATGGGTGTAATGAATGGAAGACTTGGTTCACTAGAAAAAGATAATAAGCAATTAAAAGAGGACAATCAAAAGTGAAATGAAAAATTTGAGGCCAAATTTGGTTCATTAGAAGTTAAAATGGATTCTTTGGAAAGCAAACTGAACACCTTTGATTATAAACTGGAAAATACTAAGAAAGAATTAAAGGCGGACTGGGAGACTCAAATAAATGTGAAATTTGGAGAACTAGATGTAGAGTTTTCTAACACCTTAGAAAGGCAATATAATAATTTAATGGGAAAACTTCATGATGTAGAAAAGAAATATGAGGTAGTTTCGAAGAGTTACGGTGGCCTGTCCAATAGAATGGTTAAGTGTGAAAGCAGCTGTTTCAGTGCTAGCGCACAGATAGAAGAGCTTTCGAAACAAATAGTTGAGTTTGAGTCCGATGCTCATAAGGGGATTGACAAGTATTTAGTAGATCAAACTAAAAGACTTGACGAAGATCTATCTGAATGGATAGAAATAAAAAGAAATGAAGTTGTAGACAAGGTTAAGACTACTATTGGATCCCAGCCAAATGAAAATATCAATGAGCACCTAAGTAGAAATGATGAATTAATTAAGCTCTTCACTAGCGAAATTCAGAAAATAAAAGAGAAAATAGTTGATGAGTTACCTAAATGGCAAAAGGAAACCAATCATAAATTGGCGGAGTTAGAACGAAAGTCATCACAAAATTTGTTGACAGAGGACGAACGTTCGGAGAATAGGTCGATAAACAACCGAACATGTGATAATACGAAGTACAATTGTGGTGAAAATTTGCATTGGGAAGTTGATGATTCGGTTGGTAAAGATGATGATTCTTTTGGTCAGCGAGGATATTTGCCTTCTTTAAAGGTGGAGAACAGCATTTTTAAAAGTAGACAATTCCCAACATTCTCCACTGAAAAGAACAACCTGCATCCGAAAATATTTATCAATAATTTCAAAAGAATATTTCCGTGTAGCTGGTCAGAACATGACCGACTTCAATTTATAGTATCCAAAATTACCGGAGAAGCCACATTATGGGCCGCCAAAGTAAGTGAAAGTTGCCATACTTGCGCTGAGTTTGAACAACTTTTTTTAGCTAAATACTGGTCGTCGAGTAAACAAGAGAAATTAAGAAAAGAGGTTTACCAACCTGAGTATTTTAACAGTAAAAGAAGTACTTTAAGGCAATATTTTGAAAAGTACATAAATAAGGCACGTTATTGGAGTGATCCAATTTCTCACAAGGAAGTGATCAGAATTTTGAAGGGAAGGTTGCCCATAAATATACGTGAAAAGTTAATAAATGTTCCTGACCACGATGTAGAACAATTCTTGTCGGTGATTGACTCTATAGATGTGATTATGGAAGACGCAAGACAAATGAGTAGTAATCAAATGTTGACTCACACTCATAGTAATACGAATAATTATAATAATAATTTAACGTATGATAATAATAATACCGAAAACCAGGTCAAACCCGCATCACAGGAGCGTGGACAATCTTCATCCTATGGTTGCAATAAAAACAATGATTATAATAAATATAGAAGAGATACTTACTGTGCTAGAGGTAAACCTCGATATGGTGACGCGAATGTGCATAGTAGTGATATTAATAAGAGTAACAGGTACCCAAGTGATGAACCCAATTGCATTCGACCTTGGGAAGATAATTCGAAGCATAATGTTCATCGGCAGGATAGAGCAAATGCCTCGAGTCCTCATCCAGCACAAGGAGTTATACCAATGGGCGGAGGAGCCTCCAATGTGCGACAGGGTGAATACTATAACTCGGATCATACTGTACAGATTGTGGAAGTTCATGAGCCCCCACCGATGACTCAACGAGATAGATTAAACTAATACCAGTCACCAAATGCCTTCCTAGGATGACTGGAAAGGAGAAGGAAGGCAGGCATCAATTTGAAGTGAGAGTATTAAGGTACAATAATGATCAGGATATAAGGAATGAGTTAATTGAAGAAAAACCTGAAGTTTCTAATAAATGCAGACAAATTTTACAGGCAATAATTCCAACAAGTATAAATAATGTTGATGTTGAAATATTAATTGATACTGGAGCAACTATTAGTGTCATGACGTTGGATTGTTTAAAACAGATAAGCCGAGGGGTAAAAATGCCCACTTTTCCTATCACAGGATGTACCGTGTCTGGCGCGTTCAGCGCAAAAAT
This sequence comes from Schistocerca piceifrons, assembly GCF_021461385.2. Lineage (NCBI taxonomy): Eukaryota > Metazoa > Arthropoda > Insecta > Orthoptera > Acrididae > Schistocerca > Schistocerca piceifrons. The sequence goes on from NC_060140.1 coordinate 660,018,656, forward strand.
GCAAAAAGTTGTGAAACAGGTACGTGTTGACGTTACAATACAGGGGGCTCAAATAGAAAGTACATTCCCGGTTGTTCCTAAAATGACAGTACCATGTATCTGGGGTTTGGATTTTTTATGTGAGACCGGTGCAATCATTAATTTAGAGAAAGGTGAATGTATATTTAATTCCAATGGTAATGTTTTGACAACCACCCTGAGAAAGGGCCGAGTAATTCCAAATCAATTGTGTATGAATGTAATGGTAAAATATGTCACTATTGATGATGAAAATGTGTATGATATAAGCCTTATTGAATGTTCTGAAGAAATGATGGATAAAATGTCATTGCAGGAAAAGGTGTTAGAATCAGAATATTTATCTGTTATCCAAAGGGATGAACTGTACTACTTGTTGGAAGCATATCAGTCAATTTTTAGTAAACGTCCGGGTATAATAAAAGACTTTGAATACCATATAAAGACGTATGCACACAAATCATTTTGTCGTACTTCCTATTCTATCCCATGGACAAAGAAAGAAGTAGTCAGAAAGGAAATCAATAAAATGTTAGAATGGGGTATTATTGAGCCCTCAGATTCTGAATATTGTAACCCTCTTGTGGTGGTAATTAAACCCAATGGTGACATCAGATTGGTGTTGGATGCCAGAGAGATCAATAAGATCATTATACCTGTACAAACGCGACCGGAGAACCTAGAAGAGTTAGTACAAAAGGTTTATGGTGCCCGCTTCTTAACTTCTTTGGATATGCGTAGTTCATGTTGGCAAACTAGAATATCGAAAGAATCTAGAAAATATACTGCATTCGTTTTTCTGGGCCGAAGTTACCAGTTTACTGTCATGCCATTTGGGTTGAAAATAAGCGGTGGTGTTTTCATATCGGCATTAGATACCATACTGGGCAGAGACCTTTTGAATGAAGTTACTTTATATTTGGATGATTTGCTAATTGCTTCTGAAACTTGGGAGGAACATTTGGACTTATTAAGAAGAGTTTTTGCGAAATTTTTGGAATACGGAGTTACTGTAAATTTGAGAAAATCCAAGTTTGCTCATAACCAATTGAAATTTCTTGGACATATAATCACTCCTGAAGGGATAAAACCAAATCCTAAAAAGATGGATGCGATTAACAGATGTGCTTATCCAAAGAATAGAACGGAATTAAAGTCATTTATCGGCTTAGTTTCATTTTTTCGACGATTTTTACCCAATCAGTTAGGAAGCCAAGACTGTTCGTTACAGCTGTTAAGAAAAAATGTCATGTGGGAGTGGAATTCCGAATGCACGCAAGCTTTTGATAACATCCGCAATGCTTTGACTAATGCTCCACTGTTACATCATCCGAGACTTGATCAAGATTTTTATATTGCTGCGGATGCTTCTGAAACAGGATTGGGTGCCACTCTTTTCCAGATGGACAATCCAGAAGATATCAGTACCATCAAGATAATTGGGTTTGCCAGCAGAACACTCTCTAGCTGTGAACGTGCATATTGTACTACTGAATTGGAAGTACTGGCCGTGGTCTGGTCCCTTAGAAAGTTTTGCTATTTTGTATATGGAAAGAAGATCATTGTATTCTGCGACCACAAAGCTTTATCTTTTATTTTAACAGGAAGGATGTTCCATTTACGTTTAACCCAGTGGGCCTTGCTACTGCAAGAATATGATATAACGCTCAAATACATCAGAGGGAAAGACAACATCATAGCCGATACTCTTTCAAGACTACCGAAAAGAAAGAATGACGACGAGTGTGAAGAACGGACTATTGACTTTAAAGTCATGAATTTATCAAGGCAATATTGTGAGAGGCAGATTTCACAGCTATCTCGAAGTCTTCCACAACTGCAAGAAGATGATAAGTTGTGGAAAGCCATTAGGCATGCTGTTGAAAGCAAAACGCTAAGTCACTCTCAAGAACAGTATCAATTAAAATCCGGAATATTGTATCGGAGGAAGGATGAAGAAGATGTTTGGAAAGTTTGTGTTCCAAATAAATATTTAGAATCACTAGTATGGTACACTCACTTGAATTGGGGTCGTTTTGGTTCTGCTAAATGTACAGCCAAAATAGCACAATACTGCTATCATCCAAATTTGGGACGTATAGCTACAAATATTATTAAGAAGTGCAAAATATGTCAGAAGGCGAAACCCATAAACTATTGTCGGAAGATAGAATTACATCCTATCATCCCACAACAACCTTTAATGTTGGTGTCATGTGATGTCTGTGGGCCATGTCCCGTGACACGTGGACGGTTCAAATATGTATTGGCTTTCTATGATCTCGTTTCATAATATGTGAAATTATATCCTTTGAAAAATCTCCACGTTCGACCCATGTTACGCAAATTTATCAACAACTATATAACTGAGCTTGGCAAACCTATAATGATCTTGACAGACAACACTGCTTATTATACAAGCAAAGTATGGAGAGACACTATGAAAGAACAAGGAATCCAGCACATTTACATCTCAAGATTTTACCCTTGTGGAAACCCGGTTGAAAGAATCTTCCGAGAGTTGAACTGATTTTTACGGACGTACATACCCGAACAACATTATAAATGGATCGATTGGATTTATGAATTTGAGAAAGTGTATAATGACTTACCACACTTATCGACAGGTTATTCACCTAACCAAGTAGTATTTGGTGAAAGTATTGTGCCAGAATGGATGAAGAAATTACCTGCGATAGAACAAAAGATTACCAAGAAAGAAGATATGGTGAAGAAGGTCTACGAAAACCTGAAGCATCAAGCACAATTGAGAAAAACCTGTATTGATAAAAATGTGAAGAAAGTAGTCACATATGATGTAGGGGAAGAAATTTTATTGAGAAATCACCCAAAAGCATCAACCAGGAAAAGACTGAATAAGAAATGGCAATATTTATATACAGGTCCATATAAAATAATGAAAATACCTCATGAAGGGAGCTACCTCCTGGCAGATTGTGATACTGATGTAATTAAAGGCTTGTTCCCTCACATAGACCTGAAGAAGTATTATCAATAATGAGCAAAATATAGATTCAAGAAACACTGAATGATACCAAGACTACACTCAGTGGACTAAATAAAAGCACCAATGGATAAATACATACTTATACTAACTTACAAAGAAAATTAAAGAATGTACCGACGATTTCCATGAGATACCTTCTTGGTATCAGCAACAATGTCGACGCTGAAATACGATTTATCCTCTCACCGAACAGCGAGGATGGATGATTTAAAAGTGGAATTAAGAGGAAAAGAAAAGGACCAAATCCTCTCTGGTTAAACAAGTGGCCTAATAAGGGTTTTGGCCTAGGATGCCAATCGTCGAACCCGGCTGTGATCCCTGTCTTGCACAGTCGGTTGAAGAACTGAGGGCTGTATCCAAGAAAAAAAAAATGTGGTGTGAATATGAAGTGATTAGTGCGAAGTGTTTCTAAGACAACCTATAAACAAATGTGGAATTTAGTTAAGGGCATTTTGTCTAGGCCCATTAACTCAACTTAAATATTGTAGAATGTATGTACTGACTTGTTGAGTGAATCTGAGAGTGAGTGTATTTGCCGAAACAAATACCCTCTCCTGTCACTGTACAAAAAAAAAAAAAAGCCTGTTCTGTCTGGAATCCTCTTCAAGACATCACAGTCTGGGGGGCCGTGTAACATTACGAGTCAAGATAGCTGTAACGGAAATTGAATAGCGTGAAGTTATCATTAAAAACGCACGCCGTGCGATTTGTGACGATTTGGTTGGTCATAATAGTAGTAACATGCTTTTGAATACAATTAAAATATAACGGCGATACCTGTTTAGTGTTATTGGAAATAATATGTAATAAATTAATGAGTAAGGTAGCCGATCCAATAAGAAGAGGTAAAATTGGGCATATTAAGGTGTTTTGCTTTATATTGACTAAGCCGATGATACGGCATCTTTTTTTTCCGTTTACTCTTAGAAGAAAAAAAAAGAAAACAAGTAATGAAGTGCTAATTGTGCGTTGTGAAAAATATAGGGGCGAATTTTAAATAGCTACAGTGTATAATCAGACTAACAAATGGACATTCAGTTACGCGAAATAGCGGACAGTGAAGTGTGGTCATTAAATTGAGTACACCTACAGGGCGGTCAATTCCGGGATAAGTCTATTCGCATCTCACGAGGGACGCAGTATTGAGACCGTTTTTTTTTTTTTTTATTATATCACGGAGAGCGGGCTTCAATTTATAAAAAGGAGAAAAGCTGTATCATTATCATTGACTGTTGGTGTTAAGCAACCAAAACTGTTCATCAAAGGGTTTCGGTGAATGAGTGGTGAATGCGAAATGAAACTGTGAACGAAGTTATGTTAAATAAAGCAGAAGAGACAAGACAGTTTGGTCGTATCTGTTATTATTCCATAAACTGTAACATTTCTTCTCGTTGTATGAAGCCTTTATAGACGATCATTATAAAAATTTGCTTTGAAGGGATCTCGTTACGAGTTAAGTTTTGGGGACCTGGTCAACAGGGGATAGTTCGTAGATCTTAGCTACTGCAGCTAATCTGGAATCAGGTGCTACCATGACCGTTGTGTGTTGTCAATGGCTTAAGGTCATCATATCTCATGCTCTAAGATCGACACGCCTTTCCTCTTGGTATAACGGTGTCTCACGGTAACAACGACAACACCGACGGCGAAGGAAGATACGGTAGAAGCTATCAAAATGATACAGCCTGGCCACCCAGAAATCATGTATTGACAGTGACAACAACTCTGTTGCTCAGTATGCTGAGGGTCTCACCAGGGCCTTCACAGCAGTCACTCCCCCCAAATCTAGTCTGCAAACTGATATCCTGTGCCACTTCCCCTCATACCCCCAATCCTCCCATTACCCCCAAGAACCAGTCACAAAGGAGTGTTCTCATCATCACACACTACTGGAACAACTGGACCACATCCTTCACCATGACTTTGATTACTTATAGTCATGCTCTGAAATGAGGGACATCATACTCGGGATACCTCCCACCCCTGACAAAGTAGTGTTTTGTCACACAACCAACCTCCATAAAACCCTAGTCCACCCATATGTCACTCCCAATCCCAACCCTTGCCAAAAGGATCATATCCCTATGGAAGATGCAGGTGCAAGACTTGCCCTCCACCCATCTAAGACTTCCTATTCCAATCCTGTTACAGGTTTATCCTACCCATCAGGGACCAAGCCACATATGAAAGCAGCACGTCATTTATCAGCTCTGCTGCAATCATTGCACAGCTTTTTGTAATGGTGTGGAAACCAACCAGCTGTCCCCTGTCAAACTGTGGCCAAGAGTTAAGTAACCACCTCATGGCACAACATGCAGCTGAACATAACCACTTGATTTCAATGGCTGCTTTACTACCCAAGCTATCTGGATCCTTCCCTCTACCACCAACTTTTCTGAACTGTGCAGGTGGAAGGTATCCATACAACAAATTCTCCACTCCCGTAATTATCCCGGCCTCAACCTGCAGTAACATACTATTGCTACACCCTCCACCCAACGTTTTCCACCCCCTCTGGCCCATCATCTCCTCCCCATTCTTGTCTCCCACCCTGTTTATTTGCCACCCTCTGCCAACACACATGGCCATCTTTCCTGCTCCTCTCCTTTTTTACCCACCTCCCTTCCCCACAACCTCCTTAAGCTGCATATGTTGGCATTCTAGTCCCTGCACACCCCAGCATACAGTGTTCATCTCTCTTTCTGCATCCGTACACTACTTTCCATTCCCCCTCTCCACCCCTTCCAGATTGCTGCTTCCACTCCACGTGATAGTTGCATTCTGGCATGAGATGCTGGAGTTGGTGGTCATGTGTGCATGAGGTGTGTTTTCTAGTGTGTATGAATGGTGTATATTTCTCTTTTGCTGATGAAGACTATAGCCGAAAGCTCTATGTAAATGTGTTTTAATTGCGCCATGTGCAACTTGCTGTGTCTTCTTTACAGTAAGTATCAATCAATCTTTTCCTGTATTTTTGACATTCCCACCTGGAGTTTCCATTTTTTGGTTATAAAAAATGGACTAACTTATGCTCTTGTAAGAAATAATTTCAGGGCAAAAACAAAAAGCAGTTACATTTCAGTAACCATGATTTAACTTAAATGAACAGATTGACTATTTCTTGTACTTGTCTCTAAAAAGAAATGGAAAATGTACATAGAAATCCCATACAAAGGGATCAAAAATGCAAGATGGGAAATCATTTAACTATATTTTAGAATGCAATGAGCAAAGGAATGATTGGTTGGACATATACAAATATTTGAATGAAGTATGTCCTTGTCCAAACAAGCTGGATTACTTGATGAAGATTGATTTTCAAAATGTGAGATTGGAATTTGCTGTAAGGGACTTTGAGTGCTAAAAAATGATAATTGGAATCAAGTGAAAAAGTATTGTTGTTAAAAGAATAATTGTTTTTGATGTATGCAACATTTATCATCTCAGTGGAGGGATCTGTGGTGGAACATGGGTTTCTGTGGAATACCTAAGCTACATGGCTGTTCTGAAAATTGCATGTTAAGTGCTTGGCTGAAGGTTCATTGAACCACCTTCACAACAATTCTCTGTTGTTCCACTCTTGAACAGCACATGGAAAAAACAAAGACCTATATCTTTCCATGTAAGCACTGACATCCCTTGTTTTATAATGATGATCATTCCTCCCTATGTAGGTCAGCATCAACAAAATGTTTTTGACTTCAGAGGAGAAAGTTGGTGATTGGAATTTAGAGCGAAGTTCAAGCTGCACCAAGAACCTTTGTTTTAATGATGTCCACCCCAAATCCTGTATCATGTCCATGACATTCTCTCCCCTATTTCTTGATAGTAAATATATGTGCTACCCTTCTTGAACTCTCTTGATGTAATCTGTTAATCCCATCTGATAAGGATCTCGCACTGTGCAGCAAGGAATCCATTAAACTTCAGTTACACAATAAATCAGTCAAATCTAAATTCAACTAAATACCTTGGAATCACAATTATGAACAACTTAAATTGGAAAGAACACAGTAAATGTTGCAGGGAAGGTGAACCAAAGACTGCATTTCATTGGCAGAACACTTAGAAGATGCTGCAGTCAATTTATTTGAAACAAAGTGTTTCATTCCACACTTTTGGCTTGTTTAAACTGTTCGCTGAATTTTAAGTGCATGTTTTCATTTCCTGGCTCATATGGTATTATGCCATAATAAAGAACCAAACATAAGATAATACAATACTGGTACATCAAGAAAATTTGCATCCCAAAAACTGGACTGAAAAGCTTAATACTAGGTTGGGGCTTCCATTTGGCTAAAACAACCAACACACTCACTCATGTACTTAATAACAGCCCGAATAATGGGAGTGCTGCTGGAATTCAAAAGTTAGTCTCCACATAGTGCTGTGTACATAGGGTCAGAGGAGTCCAAGATAAATAGAAGTTGTGTGGTGGACAATGTGGGTGTTGTTTTGCACTTTTCTGAAATCTTATTAAAGGAAAAATTTGAGGTAAACATGAATAATTTTATTTTGCTGCTTTATTTACCTCTGTTTACCTTTCTTTTTTAAACTTGATTTTTTTTTCAGAAAAACATAACAAAATAAACATACTCATTTTTCTCTTAATTTTCTACTTTGATATTAAAATTTTAGGTAAATATGAATTAGGCCTACTGTAATGATGTGAATTTACTGTAATGATTTACCTCCATTTACCTTTTTTATTCTCTGTTAATTTTATACAAATTTTATAATAAAATTTATATTTTTTATTATTTTTATATGAAAAAAGTGAGCTACAAATTAAAATTTGGGATAGTAGTAGGAAATTGTAGGTACATGCTAACTTTCTTAAAAGTAAGCTCTATGAATATGGACATTGCCTTTAAAGCCAAATTATGCATTTTAGTATAGTTTACGAAATTCAAATGCTCTTGGGGTATCGTATCCTGTTTATTTTGTGACGTAATGTAAGATCTCTTAACAATATACATACAAACATATGAGCGTCCTGCATCATCGTAGCCATGCACGTGCCTAATTTCTGGCACTCTCTGGCAACTGCTGAAACAAATCTTTTTCTAACAGGTTACTGGAAAAATATTATGAATTATGGTTTGAAAAGCATTATTTTCAGTGAATTTCCTTTTACGTAAGATGAATTATGTTATGTATGTTAATGTCTGATCACTTTCTTGAATCGCAGAGCGTTTGACTCTCATTTAAAACATAGCACTTCGCGGACCAGCCACTTACAAGAACTTCGTGTCCAGAAGAGCAGACATTACTGTCATTATTTAAACTTTTACAGTAACATTTTAAACCATTAACTTTTCCTGTTTGTGTATTCACACTACTTAACAGTGGTGTTTTGCTATTGGTTGAATACATCATGAGTCCTATGCTCTGATCATAGAACAAATGGTCTATACTCTTAATATCTGCTGTCATCGGCTAGTGAGGTCACATGACATGAGCTGTGATTGGCTTACAAAATGCATCGCAATCTCAATTTCAATGCTTTGGAAACTAACGTGCTGAGTTTGGTGGGATTCAACTTTATACTTTCATAATACAAAGATATGCAGTGTATCGTAAAATGAAAGTATGCAGCGTACATGTTGCTGCATATCAAAGATCTTTCCAAAATGCTTTCTTTTTGAAGGGGTGGGGCGGGGGGGGATTTCGTTTTATAAAGTGCTGGGAAGCACTACGCTGGTGTATAAAACCTTAACTTTGAAACGATTGATAAGTTTTACCGTTTCAAGGGAAAGTATACTGTCAGTTAACATGGAAAAATGTACGTTAGCCCAGGAAAAGTGTATTTTTAACTGGGAAGTCTAGGAACTTTTCTCCTTGTCTTCTAGCTGTTCAAAGAAGGTTTTAATTATACCATTTGGTGATTGATACAAACCTAATACACAACATAAATTCCCAGCAATTTTAGTTTCCAGTGCTGTAACTTCAAAGCTCAATTCTATAGCATATTTTGTTATATTTATGGCTTTAGTTGATTTATAGTTAGAAAAAATGGCAACCCCACCACCTTTATAGGCAGTTCTGCAAAAACTGGCTACTTTCACATAATTCTTCAAGTTGTACATTCCTATGTGATTTTCTTTTAGCCCATGTTCTGTAACTACTAGAATGTTTGGCCTATACTCCTGTAATATTACCTCTAGTTCCTCTGTTTTATTGTTTATGTATTGAACATTTTGGTGAAGTATTCTAACAGTTGGCTTTAAATGTAATAGTTCCCCTTCCTGTAATATACTAAGCGCTTCACTTGCTCCCTTTGCTTCTGGTACTATGCAGTGATTTTTTTCAGTTTGTGTCATTAAACCTGGATTGTATCTTTGTCCGGTGTTTATATTCCTTAATATTCGTTAAATGATGCATAGACTCTTTGATGGTGCCCATGTAACACAACACCTAGGGTCAGGGTGTGTGAAAAAAAGTTTGAAGAAAGAAAAATCACCACTCTGTAGCTGCTATTTGAATCCGGGACTGACATTTGGGAACATGTTTCGAGTAAGGTTGTCACCTCGCACTGACCCGTATTCGTGTAGCCACTTACAGTCTAAGCATTTCGTAAACCAGCTCTAAAATGTGTTTTTATTCTTACTCAGTTCCCTGTATACTCTTACTAACCACAATAGGATTTTATTTTTGATGACTGCATTATTTTTGCCCTGCCATTTATGTGATGTGTTATGCCACTAAAAGGGTATTTCAATAATACTTTAAAATGTAAGCAAGGAGAACAGGAATGTTGTGGAAGATGGGAACCCTTGCCAACAGGTTGTGCTCCAGAGTGGCTGATAGACTTTGGCATTCTTGACTTACTCTTGTGCAGTTTGATGTAACCTACCCTTTTCTTTCATAATGTCAAGTTTCAGCACTCATTACGGGAATTTTCCATTGGTTTTTCGGTGGAGTGGGGGGATTGGCAAGGTAAGTCCTGCTGCCCCACTTTCCCAATGTTTTTGTTCTTCTTGTTTCCTCTGTAGACAAGGGGGTTGGTTTCATTAAACCATTCTTCACAGCATGTGCATACTGGACCTTACATACCCATCTGTTGACAAATGCTTTTCATTCCCTGATAATCTCACATTGGAGAAGTCATCAACTTATTGGGATGTTTGGTTGTCTCCAGGGCCCTGGTATTTCTGGATCAGGCTCCCTGTCATCTGGAAAGATTAATGGGTATGATGAAGATGACACTTGATGAGATGGCGGAAACTGGTGAATTGGGGATCTTGCAGTTAATGCCCACTTCATTGTCCATTGAGCAATCACAGTCCAGTGTCACCTCCCTATCAATAATGCAACTAGTAACATGTAGCTTGGGTGGATGAAGACATCATGTATTATTGTTTATGGGTTAGCTATGCACTTTTGTAAAAATTTTCTCATGGCTCTTGAAGCGGATGTTCTATTTGTAATCTGATTTGATAAGAGCCTTGTGAAGGTGGCTACATTGCAGCAAATGGATACTGTCAGACATTGGTGCAAAGCCAGTTAACTAGCTGAAAGACACTACTTTTCATCCACATTTTTAGGCTATACTAATGCTGGCCACTGCCAAAATGCTGGATGGTTTAAAGGAAGGAACTTCTAATCTGGATTTGCTTCAAGTATCAATGGATGGGCCAAATGTCATCTGGGCATTCTTGAAGGACTCACATCGTGATCTGATGAGTATTCATGCTGACTGTGAGTCAGTTTTTATTGATATTGGGTCTTATGGTCTCCATAAGTTCATCACAGCTTGAAGAATGCAACCTTAAAGACTTAATGGGGCACTGTACCTTTTCTGAGATTGATTTGTAATGTGTCGAAGACTGTACTTGCAAAAAGAGCTGATTATAAAAGATTTAATAAGCCTGAACATTTGTCCTGCCCAGAAAAGTTTTGCTTCGTGAGCTGGCTGTAAAGTGAGGATGTGGCCAATTAAAAAGCATCCCCTTTCTAAAGATTTATGTAGTAATAGTAAAGGGCACAAAATTAAATTAGGTACTTATAGCTGGTGAATGATGTTGAGGTACCTCAGAATCCTCTGGTGCCTGCTGAAATATCTTTTTCTTGCTTCATTTTGAGGCAGGTCACAACCTTTTCGAGGGTATTGCAATATGTGAGCTCCTTGGCACCTTTCCTGTACAATGCTTTTTCTTCTATTCTTGTTGATGTGATGTTCATAGTAGTTATGCCTGATGTATTACCAGCCACAACATCAGTATGTGATATAAAACTTGATGATGAAGCTAGCCTTACTCCTGAGGAAGAAATGAACTTAGGTCATGCTGCATGGTCTGAGCTGAGAAATATAAAAGTGCTTGCCAAAGGTATTTTAACTTTCAAGACTGAGTGCAGGGCCTTGTGATCAAAATTTGCTCAAACCTTCTCACAACGGCACCTTCCAAGAATAGCATTTGTAGATATGTAAGCTTTTGCAATCTAGCTGGAATAACTAGCAGCCCAAGAACTAGCAACAGTAGAGTCTCAAATGCCTTACAGAAATTGTCCTCCCAGAACTGGGTGAGCGGTAAGGACTGTGGGAAAGCTGAGAAATAATTAATACAACTTCTTGGTAACCAAGAATTTTTGGGTCTCCGGACAAGTTACTAGAGAAGTGAGATTACAACTGATCACTTTTGGAGAGACTTTGTGGATGGTGATGCTATCTGCCCACATTTGAATAGCTTTCTTCAACGGTTCTCATTCTGAGTCATGGCCAAGCCTTCATAGAACAGCATTTTACAATTAATAAATGATTTGCTGTTTATTCAAAATTAGAGTTAATAACATGTTCAGAAATACAGAAGCTCTCACATTTTTGTTAACTTAGCTGCTTACTTACCCTTCAGATCTCAAAATTAGTCAGGGAAAAATTCTAAAACTGTGCCTGGAAAACATGGTATTGTCAGAAAATTTCCCTCTGGACAACTTTTGACAACCCTGCAGATCCACTACAACATTTAACTTCATGATCAGCAACCTAAACTTATTTGGAAGGTAAATTTGACACACTTGCAGTCGGGTGACAGATCATGTGTTGAGTGCATCACACATAACCAACCATGAGGTTACACTTCAACCCATATTCACACTAAAAACAATAAACATTTCCAACCATGAGGTTACACTTCAACCCATATTCACACTAAAAACAATAAACATTCTGTAATACACTACCACAAAACTTAATCAAATGTATAGATATAAATAAATGTAACCTTAGAAACAAATAAAAATGAAGAGCACAGGAAAAGAACATGCTTCGTCCACATCATTAAATTGTTAAGCAGAGCAATTTTAAAGTTTGAAACTGAACTTCATGGATACCAATGGGCAAAATTAATGAATACAAAAGTCATTTGGAAGGACATGTGATATACATTAAATTTAATGCAAACTTATTCCTTAAATATTTAAATTGTAGTTTTATGAGCATAACATTTAAAGTAATGTCATATGTAAAAAGGGAAAAACGAGCTACTCATATACAGCAAAATAGAATATAATGCAAGTAAAACTACATTTTTTGTTAAACATTGTGTCACATTATTTTGTAATGAAAAACAGTGTTTGAAACAATAAAGATACTAAAATGAAACTTCCTGGTTGATTAAAACTGTGGAGCACTTGCCCGCAAAAGGCAAAGTTCCCAAGTTCGAGTCTCGGGTTGGCTCACATTTTTAATCTGCTAAGAAGTTTCATATCAACACATCCTCCTCTGCAGAGTGAAAATTTCATTCTGGAATAAAGATACTTCCTGGTATGCAGTCTCTCTTTCCTTCTTGCGATAAAGTAGTAGTAGGAGTAAAATATAATATCACATTGTCCCAACATGCACTTCTCAGCCTAGTGTAAAAGGTTTGTGCAAAACACTATTTTACCTCTGTAAGCAGGAGATAGGTATTCTCATGACTGCTACTCATGAAGTTGCTGTGAAGCTCTCACCACCAATAAAATCGCAGCTCCAGTACTAGTTTCTCGGAGGAAGAGATGTTTTTGTGTGTCACAAAGCAATATAGATACAAAACAATTTCATTGGCCCCTTTCCTATGAATATATTCAGTGTAAGTGCAGAGCACTGAAGTTGCATTAGAAAGCTGAGAATGCAGAAAGAGTAAAAAGGCAACTGCCTTGTGTAGTAGACATCATTAGTACTTATGTTTGGTAATCGATCATTTGTTTGTTAGTCCATGAAGATTGCTTCTATTTCATTAGACTTTTGGCTCCTTAAATGACAATTTCTTTTTCTGGAAAAAAAAATGTTTCATCTTTGACTTTGTGTACCTTCTGGTCAATAGTGAGCATATTAACTTTTTTCAAAACTTGTTTCTTCAGGTCATCATTTCAATTTTCAGACAACATTGCATTTAGCTCTTTCACTCCAGCAATGTACTTACCACAGGTTGCAACGTTCTTTGTATAGCCAAAAGCTGTACTGAATTTGGTGTTAAATATTTTTCTATGCATTTCATATGAAACGTCAAAATGTGGCTATTTTTCCTGGAACAGTTCATGCAATATTTTTCATCAAATGTTCCTCTGGGAGATACAACCTCTTGGTCTTGTCATTGTTCTCATGACTTAATCTACCCTTAAATGAATGAATGTGATCATAAACTGCCATTCCTACTGCTAGCTTAATTTTCTATGGCCTATTTCCACACTTACCCATTCCAGCACAGACTTGCCCAACTTCAAACATTGCTGAACTGTCATTAGTCATTGCCTTGCCACTCCATATACTGCCATGAAGGCTTTTCTGCGTATATGAATTTCTTGTGCAGTGTTATCACCTTTCACTCTTACTCCGTAGTTGAAATTACACCCTCGAAACTGTATTTCATCTTCATTCCTCCTTGATAGCATCTGTGGAGTGGAAGTATTGCAATGAAGCCAGTTCAGATATGATGAATGTTCATTCCAGCCTACCATATCACAAAATTTTGGTACAATATTTGATCTTTCTTAAGGACTTACTACTGCAAAACACTTTAACTTATAGTTGCAGTCTTTTCCTAATTTTTGCAACTGAATCCTTAATTTCTTGATGACTGTATTTGTTCAATCTCATTCATGCATTTTGATAACTCTGTGAGAATCTGAAGGACCCTGTCTTTCATTCTCAGATGAAGTACTCATTGTTCAATACAAATAATTAACTATCAAAAATGAAATGAATCACTCACAACACATGAATTACTGAAAAGAATGTCTCAAACTAAAGTAAAGGTTTACAGTAGTGCCAACAATGCACATTAAAGGAAAATTCTTGGTTTCTTGCTTCAACATTGTTTGCCAACCCACAAGGAATCTAAAACCTAATACACAACATTGGACAAAGCACATTTATTTCCTGTAGTGAGAGACTAGCATGTTCTTTCCCTGTTTGCCTGATCTAAAATGGGTTATAGAGTGTGGACTATTTATATCGTCACACTGGTCAAATAACAATATTAAATGACATGGGACCCTACATATCATGGCGCACATAACTCATTCTTGAAGAAAAGTGGATGAAGCATGTTCTTTTCCTGCACTCTTCAAATGTCTTTGACTGGATGAAAAATAAAAAATAAAAATTATTCAAGATCTCCAACCTGCTCTAGACATGTTAAAATAGTGTATCTTTGATCACTACTAACATAAACACACTATCATTATCACATATTTGAAGAACATATCCACACCAACCAGGTAAAGAAAGACACAAAAGCAATAAAGGGATATAATATATTTTACAGATTACTACTTCTATACAGGTAGGATTTGTTAGGAGTACTGAGAAAATATTAAACAGATTGGTCTCTACTTATAGTGAATCACAAGGATTTTTAATGTTTTGCACTGAGATTTTACTTACATATTACTGACAGAACTCAAAGATAATTGAGGGTAAGAGTGCCTGAAGAAGGCAACTGAGGTAGCACTGTGACATGTGCCCATGGTTTGACATAAAGAGGGGGTGTGGAAGCATCTTTGAAATGCAGTCTGGCAACAATGTGATGTAATGGGCATGAACAGCTTTGGATGAGGCAGAGGTAGATGCATGCCCTTGATGGGCAAAACTCTGGTGGTGCCAATTCAAAAGTTAAATTTTTAAAACATTTGACACACATAAATGAAACACTCACATCTTTCTTAACACAATGATCACTGGTGATGACTACTGGGTTTATGGGTACAATGCGGAAACAAAGTTCCAGCCATTGCAATGGAAGCAGTCATCATCCATAAGAGACCTGAAAAAGCATGTCATATCTGCAGCAATGTGAAAGTTACATTGTCCATCTTTTTTGACTCCAATGGCGTGATCCATTGCAAGTAAAGCCCAAAGGGTACTATTGTCATTAAGGAGTACTACTAACAGGTTCTACATCACGTTTGTGAAGCATTGAGACACAAACAGCCAGACTTGTGGGCAGTTGGTGCCTTCACCACAATAACGCATCCACACATTGTTCTCAATTAATTCAGAGGTTTATGGCCAAACACACCACAATTGTAGTTTTTCAGCCTCATATTCCCCTGTCCTAGCAATGAGTGAGTTCTGGCATTTTTGTAAACTGAATAAGACTCTGAAAGGGACCAGCTTTCAGAACTAGGAAAACATTATGCAGAATTCAATGGAGCAGCTGCATGCCATACTGAAGGAAGCTTTCCAGTGATGCTTCCAGCAGTCGAGCAGCATTGGTAGAGGTATGTAGAAACTGAAGGTGGCTTCCATGGAGAGGAGTAGTGTCAAACAATTGCATCTGAATAAAGTTGGATTTTATTCAAGCTGGATACGTTTCCAACAGCCCTCGACATAACAGCCTGTATGGTACAACACTTTTTATATTTAAATTCACTGAAGCTACCAGATTCAGTCTACCCAAATGGAAATTAATAAAATTATGCTACAGTTATGTAGAAAATTCTTAAATGCATGAAATAAGTAATTTTTACTCACTGGCCCATTCTTCACAACAATAATAGGGTTCAATGTTCTCCACATGGTGCACTCTGTATTCTAGGCCAGTTTGAATACACTATACTCTCACAGAATTTGTATGCATTATTTCTCTGATCTGAAATTGACTGATCTCATTCTGATGAAATTTTTGGAGTCCTAAACTGCTGCATTACATTATAGTAATACCTCATCTAAATTATTGGACTGAGCTGTTTGCAGAAGAGTGACCCTGTTAATTATACTGGCATATAATTCAAGCTACAGTACTCCATGGGTGGGACTGCTGTACTCACTCTCTGATTGCTCAACGATTCCCATGTCTAGCATTCTTAGAATCTCTTGGTCAATGGCAGGCTTCTTGCTTGATGACACAGATTAAGATTATGGTGATCAGTGACAAACCAGATGACAGAGTACAAGGCTAGTGCAAGCTCAAGTATTTCAGAGCATACTGTTCATCACACGTTGTTGAACATGGGACTCCACAGCTGATCACTGCTACATGTTCCCATATTGACCTAACAGAACCATCAATTACTACTGCAGTGGCCATGTAATCACAGATATTGGTCAGTGGATCAATGGAAACATGTCGGTCAGATTAATCATGTTTCTTGTTACATCAGCTCAATGGTCGTGTCTGAATATGCCATCATCCAGGCAACAATCTACTAAAATTATGCACCATGCCACGGGTGCTGGACAGTGGGGGTAGTATTATTCTGGGACAGACATTTATCTAGATTTCCATGGGACCTGTGGTAGTGATCAAAGGTGTGAACATTATTGTGGACCACTGGTATCTTCTGGCTTGTCTTCCCAGACAGTGACTGCATCTTCCAGCAGGATGGCTGTCCTGTCACAAGGCTAGAATCACTCTACAGTGGTTTGAAGAGCATGATATTGAACTCATGTTGAAGTCTTGATCACCAAATTTGCATAATCTGAAGTGGATAGAATACATCTGGGATACTGTTGGGTACCAGCTCCACATCCACACGCCATCTGCCTTAGTTTATGGGCATTTTATGACCTGCGCATAGAAGTTTGGTGCCACATACATCTGGAAACCTACCAAACACTTGTCAAAACCATGCCATGCAGAATCACTGCTGTATTGAATTCCAAAAGAGGAACAATGTGCTATTAAGCAGATGGATATAATAGCTTGGCTCATCAGTGTATCATGGCAGGTGCTCCAGCTCTCAGTACCAGTGTTGAAAACATCATATCCATTATCACCATAAAACTTGCCATATTTTTTAGCTGCCTCTTGCAGAATATCTGTTTTGTTGTGCTATTCAATTTTTAACTTCTAGCATTTTCTTCGTGTGGCCTGAGCTCCCAGTTGGTGCACATCAACAGTGCAGAAAGATATGTATATAGCTTCTTTTCTGTGTTTACTTCATAGATTCTTACTTACATTGCGTGTGAGTTTTGTATAGGAGGTGTAATTTTGAGTTTTAGTTACTGTAATTGTAAATTCAGGCAGGTTGTAGCGCAGTCGTTAGGCATTTGCTTTGTTTTGGTACATCAGTGGCACTTGTCTGTCTAGTAGGCTCTCAGAGACTAGTGTGGCCTGAGCTCCCAGTTATTGCACATTGACAGCGCAGAAAGATACGTATATAGCTTCTTTTCTGTGTTTACTTCGTAGATTCTTACTTACATTGCATGTGAGTTTCATATAGGAGGTGTAAGTTCGAGTTTTAGTTACTGTAATCGGAAATTCAGGCAGATTGTAGCACAGTTGATAGGCATTTGTACAGGTTAGTTCATACATTCTTTGCATGTTTCCCTTGCGTTATCTAGGCACGGAATCGTGTTTCAGTAACTGTTGTTCAGCATCGATTAGAATGGACAGGGACTGTGATTGCTGTGTTCGGATGAGGGCTGAGTTGGCATCCCTTCGCTCACAGCTGCAAGTGGTGCTGACTTCGGTCGCGCAGCTTGAGGCTGTTGCCAATGGGCACCGCTATGGGGAGCCGGACTTGGGTATCACGGGGATGTCAACCTCGTCCCGTCTGTCCCCAGACCGGTCTGCAGCTGTGGTTGCTCCGGTTGCTGCCCGCAGTGGGGGTGAGCCCTCACCTGTGGTTGATGGGGAGGTCATTCCAAGGTGTGTCAGGCAGTGAAAGACGTCCCTGGAGGCTGATCAGAAAGCCTCCCTGGTGCGTCTGACAAACAGCTTTCAGGTACTGTCTCTGGCTGAGCCAGATGCAGCTGCCTGCCCTGTTTCACAGGATGATACTCAGCCTTCAAGGTCCGGGCAATTGCAGAGGGTGGGCTTATTGGTAGTTGGGAGCTCCAATGTTAGGAGTGTAATGGGGCCCCTTATGGATGTGGTGGCTAAGGAGGGGAAGAAATCCAGTGTGCACTCCGTGTGCATTCTGGGTGGAGTCATTCCTGATGTGGAAAGGGTCCTTCCGGATGCCATGAAGAGCACAGGGTGCAGCCAGCTGCAGGTGGCGCCACATGTTGGCACTAATGACGTGTGTTGCTTTGGATCTGAGGAAATTCTCTCTGGATTCCAGCGGCTACCTGATTTGGTGAAGGCTGCCGGTCTTGCTTACGAGATGACGGCAGAACTCACCATCTGCAGCATCATTGACAGAACCGACTGCGGACCTTTGGTGCAGAGCTGGGTGGAGGGTCTGAATCAGAGGCTCAGACGGTTTTGCGACCGTGTTGGCTGCAGATTCCTTGACTTGCGCCTTAGGGTGGTGGGGTTTCGGGTTCCGGTGAATAGGTCAGGAGTTCACTACACTCAGCTGGCGGCTACACGGGTAGCAGAGGCTGTGTGGCATGGACTGGGCAGTTTTTTAGGTTAGAAGGCATCAGGAAAGTACGGGGTGGGCTGCAATCTCAAAGGGTGCATGGCAAATACAGGACGTGCTTGGATCAAGGAACAGTCGGAATTGTAGTTGTAAATTGTTGTAGTTGTGCTGGGAAAGTCCCTGAGATTCAAGCGCTAATAGAAAGCACAGAAGCTGAAATCGTTATAGGTACAGAAAGCTGGCTAAAGCCTGAAATAAGTTCTGCAGAAATTTTTACGAAGTCTCAGACAGTGTTCACGAAAGATAGATTAGGCAGAATTGGTGGTGGAGTGTTTGTGTCTGTCAGTAGTGGTTTATCTTGTAGTGAAGTCGAAGTAGATACTCCGTGCGAATTGGTATGGGTGGAGGCTATACTTAACAGCTGAACTAAGTTAATAATTGGCTCCTTCTACCGACTCCCAGACTCCAATGATATAGTTGCTGAACAGTTCAGAGAAAATTTGAGTCTCGTAACAAATAAATACCCCACTCATATGGTTATAGTTGGTGGGGACTTCAACCTTCCCTCGATATGTTGGCAAAAATACTTGTTCAGAACTGGCAGTAGGCAGAAAACATCTTCCGAGATTGTCCTAAATGCTTTCTCCGAAAATTATTTCGAGCAGTTAGTCCATGAACCCATGTGAATTGTAAATGGTTGTGAAAACACACTTGACCTCTTAGCCACAAACAATCCAGAGCTAATAGAGACCATCATGACTGATACAGGGATTAATGATCACAAGGTTGTTGTAGCTAGGCTCAATACTGTTTCTTCCAAATCCACTAGAAACAAACGCAAAATAATTTTATTTAAAAAAGCAGATAAAGTGTCACTAGAAGCCTTACTAAGAGACAATCTCCATTCCTTCTGAACTGACTATGCAAATTAGATGAGATGTGGCTCAAATTCAAAGATATAGTAGCAACAGCAATTGAGAGATTCATACCTCATAAATTGGTAAGAGATGGAACTGATCCCCCATGGTACACAAAACAGGTCTGAACGCTATTGCAGAAGGCAACGGAAAAAGCATGCGAAGTTCAGAAGAACGCGAAATCCTGAAGATTGGCGAAAATTTACAGACGCGCGAAATTTGGCATGGACTTCAATGCGAGATGCCTTTAATAGGTTCCACAACGAAACATTGTCTTGAAATTTGGTAGAAAATCCAAATAAATTCTGGTCGTATGTAAAGTACAGAAGCAGCAAGACGCAGTCAATACCTTTGCTGCGCAGTGCCGATGGTACTGTTACCGACGACTGTGCCGTTAAAGCAGAGTTATTGAACGCAGTTTTCCAAAATTCCTTCACCAGGGAAGACGAATGGAATATTCCAGAATTTGAAACATGAACAGCTGCTAACATGAGTTTGTTAGAAGTAGATACCTTAGGGGTTGCGAAGCAACTCAAATCGCTTGATACGGGCAAGTCTTCAGGTCTAGATTGTATACCGATTAGGTTCCTTTCAGATTACGCTGATACAATAGCTCCCTACTTAGCAATCATGTACAACCGCTCGCTCACCGATAGATCTGTACCTACAGATTGGAAAATTGTGCAGGTCGCACCAGTGTTTAAGAAGGGTAATAGGAGTAATCCATCGAACTACAGACCTGTATCATTGACGTTGGTTTGCAGTAGGGTTTTGGAGCACATACTGTATTCAAACATTATGAATCACATCGAAGGGAATGATCTATTGACACGTAATCAGCATGGTTTCCGAAAACATCATTCTTGTGCAACGCAGCTAGCTCTTTATTCACACGAAGTAATGGCCGCTATCGACAAGGGATCTCAAGTTGATTCCGTATTTCTAGATTTCCGGAAAGCTTTTGACACCGTTCCTCACAAGCGACTTCTAATCAAGCTGCGGGCCTATGGGGTATCGTCTCAGTTGTGCGACTGGATTTGTGATTTCCTGTCAGGAAATAGTAATAGATGACAAATCATCGAGTAAAACTGAAGTGATATCAGGTGTTCCCCTGGGAAGCGTCCTGGGACCTCTGCTGTTCCTGATCTATATTAATGACCTGGGTGACAATCTGAGCAGTTCTCTTAGGTTGTTCGCAGATGATGCTGTAATTTACCATCTAGTAAGGTCATCCAAAGACCAGTATCAGTTGCAAAGTGATTTAGAAAAGATTGCTGTATGGTGTGGCAGGTGGCAGTTGACGCTAAATAATGAAAAGTGTGAGGTGATCCACATGAGTTCCAAAAGAAATCCGTTGGAATTCGATTACTTGATAAATAGTACAATTCTCAAGGCTGTCAATTCAACTAAGTACCTGGGTGTTAAAATTATGAACAACTTCAGTTGGAAAGAACACATAGATAATATTGTGGGGAAGGCGAGCCAAAGGTTGCATTTCATTGGCAGGACACTTGGAAGATGCAACAAGTCGACTAAAGACACATCTTACACTAAACTCGTTCGTCCTCTGTTAGAATATTGCTGTGCAGTGTGGGATCCTTACCAGGTGGGATTGACGGAGGACATCCAAAGGGTGCAAAAAAGGGCAGCTCGTTTTGTATTATCACGTAATAGGGGAGAGAGTGTGGCAGATATGATACGCTAGTTGGGATGGAAGTCATGAATGCAAAGATGTTTTTCGTAGCGGCGAGATCTATTTACAAAATTTCAGTCACCAACTTTCTCTTCCGAATGCGAAAATATTTTATTGAGCCCAACCTACATAGGTAGGAATGATCATAAAAAAAAATAAGAGAAATCAGAGCTCGAACAGAAAGGTTTAGGCGTTCGTTTTTCCCGCGCGCTGTTTGGGAGTGGAATGGTAGAGAGATAGTATGATTGCGGTTCGATGAACCCTCTGCCAAGCACTTAAATGTGAATTGCGGAGTAATCATGAAGATGTAGATGTAGATGTAGATCATGTGCATCTGTAACATTAACTCTGAGAATCTAGATCAGTGATTCCCAACAGGTGGTCCGCGGACCCCCAGGGGTCCGCGAGCTATGCCAGAGGGGTCCGCAAAATGCTATTAGAATAAAATATATATTAAATATATTTTGTATGATAACAGATTTTTTGTTCTGGATGCTTCCTGCATGAGCAGAGCTTTAGTGAACGCTAACTTCTGTGTCTAGCGTCTTCCTAGAGCCAACTGACACTAGCACACTGTAGTGCAAAACTAGCATTAGATAGAGGCAAATAGTTCTGCTGTATGCCTTATCTCTCACACATGTCTACTCAATGCAATCTCAAGTGTAGTACACTTGAACGACCAATACACTCAGTTTTAATTTTTTCCTGTCATTTTCAGTTCATACTCAATTTTTATTTTTTTTAAGGGGTTTGTTATGCTAAACACCCAGATTTGAAGACAAAGATTTTGAGCAATAATCAAAAATTTAACAATAACAATGATGGCTAACTTGAAAAAGTTTTAAGCTCAATATTTTTTCAGTAATGAATATGTCAATGTTTTTCTAAGTACCAAAAATAGAAAACGTATAAAAAGACCCTTAATTTGGCTTTTTACGTACCTGATACTGTGATATGACTAGGTACCAATCATGCTCGATGAGGGGGTACTTGAGAAAATTTTGTTCGGAACCCCTGATCTGGATCATTAAATTCTTTCATAAAATTTAAACATGCTTTTCTTGTTAATTGTACCAAAACAAATGCATGTTTTGTGATATACTGCATATTTTCAAACAGTGCGTGCTGCAAAAAATGTGTTTTATATTGGGAGCATGAATTAATTCTTGCTGTTGATGAACAAAGGACAGTCACTGTATTAATGCAGCATGGTGGACAGTGACATGAAATGTATTTAACAGCAGAAACATTATACATTCAGATCAGTGTGTGACTTTCAACTGTCGTACAAAGAACATACCTATTTTGTGCCTTAAAATGTTGGGTTTTGTACCTATGAAATAGCATTTGCATTAAGTGTTACCCTTAAGCTTTCATCTCATGAAATCTGTTGTGGAAAATTATCATTTGCTAGTGGAAACCTAGGAGAACTACTCTATGAGAAACAACATACAGAGATCAGTTTTGGTGATTTAAAGACTTTGATATTGAGGTGAGTGACGAAACACATCCTGGTTGGTGCAGTGTAGTATGAGCTGCTGCAGCTGGGTCAAATGGAGACTGGTGAATGCTGCAAAGCACAGTTACTCAATTTGAATTGCACACTTAAAGGCAAATGCCCACAATATGCTCAGTGACATGTCAAAATCATTCTGCTTCATGACAATGCCAAGCTGAGTGAAGAAAACCTTGAAAGAACTTTGATAGAATGTTTACCCCACTCACCATATTCACCAGACGTGGCCCCTTCCAATTACTGTTTGTTTCAGTCCATGCAGCATAGCATTTCTGAACAACCCTTCCCATTCTCTAACAATCTCAAAAACTGGCTCCATAAGTGGATCACTTCAAAAGAAACCAATTTTTTTTAATTTTTTTTATTAATTAATTAATTAATTTTTTTTTTTTTTTTTTTTTTTTTTTTTTGTCACAGAATCAATTTCTTGCCCAAAAAGTCAGAAATGGTTGTAGCTACTTTCAGTAAATTATCTTATACCATTCTATTAAAATAAATGTGTTTTCTGCCCAACAAACATTGAGAATTAATTAAAGCACCCAACACTATGGCATCTGTTGTAATCTTACTATTCTTGTGTCACACAGTAATGGAATAGTATCTTGATTCACTCATCCCTCCTAATTTCAGTGCATGTATATACATGAATAAAGGTACATTTTTGAGAATTTTTAGAAGTTTATAAATGTTGTGCATAACATATTACATAGTAAATCTGACAATTGTACGTTACCATTGCACATTCTGCAAACTTCATCTCTAGTATCTGATTTGGGAAATTAGTCCCCCTTAATCACAGTGTAGCTATTTATGGAATTAATGCACATTTGAACTTCTCTTCTGTTGATTGAATGATTTGTTATAAGGAAGTCATTGAAAGTACATAATCATGATATAAACATAATAACTCTCACAAAATCAAATTCTGTGTAATATACTCTGTTTTTTGCATACTATAACTGGTATATTGTGTTATATTTAATCTCCTCTTTCAACAGCAGTGTATATTGTCTCCTTTGTCATAAATTTTCGTCTATTTCCAAGTTTGTTACATTAGTTTGTTAGTGATCATAACCTCAAGAAAACAAAAGTTCTAGACTTGATGTTCCACATAGTTTAAGGGACTCAGTGAATTTATGGACAGTGAACAGTCTGGTACATTTTATGTGTGCAGTGTAAACTCTCTGATTCTTTGCACTGAGTTTGAACTACAAATAAATGATAGATATAGATTCTCCTTTCAGTCTTACAAGTGTCCGTTGTAATTAATCACTTATGCTGGGTTGAACAAATGAATTGTTTTTATGCACAACATTTAGTTACCCTGAATTTATGATTGTATCACATACATGAAAACACTGAATTGTGCGCAGGAACAATAAAATGCATCTTAGGTAAGTTTTTGTTTCAGTCATGTTGCATAGTACCATTTGTGAACAACAACTTCAAATAATCAATGCCCACTTTGATAAACATACAGATGTGGTAAAACCCTCCACCTTCTGATTGGATAATCCAGTATTATGGTTTGTCCAGTTTGAGAACCAATTTGTCTTCACTCACTCACATCACCTCAGATGAAACTAAATAGAGTTGTGTGGTAGCTGCACTTAATGAGAAAATGGCTACGGAAGTGCAAGGCATCTTAACTTTGAAACAAGTGGTGGAAAAAAAACCCTATCAAAGCATGTGCTTGTAACATGCTTCTTCCAGTCAGAAGCTACATGACTTGAAAAACTGCTCCACACAGAAAAACTCAGTGACCACATACAATCTCAAAGCAATGCAATTAATGATGATATAGTGATGAATATATAGCTGTTTAGATTAGATTAGATTAGATTCAGTTTTTGTTCCATAGACCCAAAAAATGATATCATTCTTGTGGGTGTGGAATATTTCAGAAAGTATGACATAAAAAACATAAAACATTTGAATATAATAGTTATGACCCTGATTATTTGTCAGGAGATAGTCAAAAATAAGCTTACAATGCAGTAAACTGAGACAGCAAATATTTACAGAATTAACACACTGTCAGAATGAAACACTGTTATCCACTACAATAAATTTATCATATGCAAAATACCTAATCTTGACTGTTGTGATGAAGTGTTGTCAAAACTGGAATCTAACAGATATTTTTTACTTAAGCTGACAAAGTTCCTTGAATAGGTTTCCACAAGATGTTCTTGAATTTACACCACAAATGATTCTGATCATATGCTCTTGCACCCTAAAAGCTTTTGCTCGGTTTGCTGAGTTGCCCCAGAATATGATCCCATATGACATAATAGAATGAAAGTAAGCAAAGTATGCAAGTTTTTTTATATTTATATCTCCTATATCTGACGTAATTCTCAAAGCAAATACAGACTTGTTTAGTCGCTTAAGCAATTCTGTGGTATGCCTTTCCCAACTTAATTTATTATCGAGTTGTAATCCCAGAAATTTGACACTGTCAGCCTCTTTGATCTGCACGTCTTCATACTTTATACTCATGCTGAAAGGAAATCTCTTACAAGTTCTGAATTGCGTATAGTGAGTCTTCTCAAAATTTAATGACAGAGAATTAGCTTTAAACCACTTATTATTGTCAGTGAAAATTTGATTAGCGGCTATTTCTAAATCTCTACTTGACTTGCTACTTATTGCAATGTTTGTATCATCTGCAAACAAAACAAATTTAGCATCTGGCAATGTAACAGATGTGAGGTTATTAATATACACAAGAAAAAGCAATGGACCCAAAATGGAACCTTGAGGAACACCACATGTAATTACACTGCTGGCCACCGTAAATGCAACACCAAGAAAGACAAGAGGTAGCACAACATAATTTATTTTGTAGATAACATGTTGACCAAAGTATCAAATGATTACGTTTACAGACGTCTGTGACATGTGGTTCCTGCCAGAATCAGTAGCCAGAGTAGCCGCCATTGTTGGAGATCACCGCTGCCACACGTCTCGGCATTGAGTCTAAGAAACGTTGGATGTGTTCCTGGGGTACAGCAGCCCAAGCAGCTTCCACACGTTGCCAAAGATCATCTGGTGTGGCAGCTGGGGATGTAATCTGGGTCACTCGTTGAGCAACCATGGACCACATGTTTTCTATCGGCGAAAGATCCGGAGAGCAAACCAGCCAGGGAAGCAATTCAATCTGGTTATTGACGAAGAACCTTTGGACAATGCGTGCCATGTGTGGTCACGCATTATCCTGTTGAAATATGGCTGTGGCCGAGCCCTGAAGGTAAGGAAGGACAACTGGCTCCAGCACCTTGGATATGTAGCGCCGGATATTTAAAGTACCAGCAATGCGTACTAGAGGCGTGCGAGAGTAATATCCAATACCGCCCCACTGGTGCAAGACCAGTGTGGCGGTGCATAATGCAGCTGTCCAGCATCCTCTCTCCACGGTGTCTCCACACTCGAATCCGACCATCGTGGTGCTGCAGACAGAAGCGTGCCTCCTCAGTAAAGACAACGTCATTCCATTCTGCCGTCCACATCCGTCTGTCATCACACCATTGGCGACGGAGACGTCTGTGGTTCTGCGTCAATGGTAGACGAAGCAATGGACGTCTTGCGGACAGACCACTCTGCTGTAAACGGCGTCGAATGGTACGCGCAGACACTGGATGATGCGTTACTGGCGCAATGTGCTGTGCTATGGTTCGGGATGTCACTGAGCGATCCGTCACTGCCATGTGCACAATTTGCCTATCAGCATGTGCCGTGGTGCACCGAGGTGAATGCGATCGACCACGTCGGTCCGTCGTACCCTCCTGCATCCAACGGTCACATATCCGCATTACAGTTGTTTGGTTTCGTCCAACACGACTAGCGATTTCTCTGTATGATAATCCATAATCTCGGTAAGCCACTATCCTTCCTCTGTCGAACTCGGATACTTGATCAAACGATGTTCGCTGTTGTCTACGAGGCATAACTGATCGTCTTGTGAAACAACCACCAGGTAAACACACGTGCCGAACGTACACTCGTCGAAATCGCCAAGCCTTAAATGGCGCTATGAGGTGGCGCCACAGGTGCGCGTGATGTGTGTCTGCGCTGAAATTCTAATCAGTTGCATATCTCATCGCTGCAAACCCATGGTGTAAATTTCACTTGATTCGGATGCTTCCTTCAGGGTGTTGCATTTACGGTGGCCAGCAGTGTAATTCCCAGTCAGTTGAAGACTGACTGCCTACTGCACAGGTATTTCGCAATGACACCCTTTGTTTCCTGATAGACAGATAAGACTCAAACCATTTCACAGCATTGACACCATAATACTCTAATTTACTTAGAAGAATGCTGTGGTTCACACAGTCAAAGGCTTTTGACAGGTCACAGAAAATGCCAGTAGCCTGTAATTTATTATCTAATGAATTAAGTACATTCTCACTGTAAGTGTAAATAGCTTTCTCTATATCAGTACCCTTCAGAAATCCAAACTGTGACTTTGACAATATACCATTTGTAGTCAGATGCTTAAGGAGACACTTGAACACAACCTTTTCAAATATTTTTGAGAAAGCAGGCAAAAGTGAAATTGGTCGATATTTTGATGGTATCTCTTTATACCACTTCTTGTAATGAGGCTTAACTTCAGCATATTTTAGCCAGTCTGGAAATGTTCTGTTGATAAGAGATTGATTACACAAATAACTTAAGATAGAGCTTAACTCACATGAACACTCTTTGATTAACTTTGTTGATATGTTATCATTCCCATTGGAATACTTAGATTTTAAGGGAGATGTGAGTGTCATTTCCATTTTACTGAAGTTAGTTTTAAAGACTGGTCTCAGATACTTCATTGCACTGTTTACTGAACCTGATAACCCCAAGCTGTCAGTAACAGAAATGAAGTAGTTGTTTAAGAGGTACTTGTTACCAAAGTTTCATTTATTTATAGAGCTATCTGTTCCTCATCCTTTTTGGCCCCACCTGTCTCTGTCTTCACAATATCCCATACAGTTTTTATTTTGTTACCTGATGTAATTATCTTTTTCTCACAATAAAGCTGCTTCGATTTCTGAATTACTTGCTTCAATATTTTGCAGTATTCTTCTTTGTAATGCATTACAATTCTAACCTCAAAGCTGTTCCTAGATAGTAGACAGAGTCTCCTTTTTGTTCCACATGATATCTTTATTCCTTGTGTAATCTACAGTTTATTTTTTGACTTGTGTGTGAGTTGAGTTACCTTTAGGGGAAAACAATTCTCAAAAGTGGAGGCAACTTTATTAATGAATGCTTTGTATTTTCCATTTGAGGCAGATGCATTGTAAACACCTATCCTGTCCATGTCTTTGAGCAATTCCTGAATTTCTCAATTTTTGACTTATTTATTACCCTCCAGTAGTCAGATTTAATAGATTTTTTTATCCTGACAAGTTTCAACATTTAACACAAGATGCTTCATGTCATGATCAGATAGCCCATTTACTATTGGTTTTGTGATATAACTTTTTTCCCTAGATTTGTCTACAATTATATTATCAATAGCAGTCTCAGAGCATTTATATATCCTAGAAGCAAAGTTCACAGTAGGAACTAAATTGAATGATAGTGTTACTGACAGCAATAATTGTTCACTGACAGAAGTTTTCAATAAATCCACATTAAATCTCCAGCAACCACTATTTCCTTGTTTATTTTTTTGCTATGAGGTGGGACAGCAGAGCTTCCAGATTTTTTATGAAGAGGTTAAAATTTCTTGCAGGAGATCTGTATATACCTACTATTATAAAGGACTTATTATGAAATACTACTTCTGTTGCACAAGCTTCTAAGTGCTGCTCTGAGCAAAATTTATTAATATCAGTATTCTTGAAATCAAAACAGTTTCTGACAAATATGGCAACTCCTCCTTTCTCCATATTTCCTCTACAGAAATAAGAAGCTAACTTGAATCCTATAACATTTAATATATCTATACCAGTGGTCACATGATGTTCAGAGAGGCAGATCATATCAACTGTTTTGCTCAACTCTAATTCTTCAACACAAATAAGCAAATCATTAAGTTTACCCTTTAGTCCTTGGATATTCCAATGCAATAGTGATAGCTGATTTTGTGCACTGGCTGAATTACAGCTGGGTGAACCTAATTTTCCTGCCAATTTTTGAGTATCTTTAGTTTCAATCAGAGCCTGTCTGCATGAATTGTGTGCATTAAAATTTGCTTTCTGGCTGTCTGTTTTATCAATGGGAATGACATTTTCAGCCTGCCTCTGAGCAACTTTTGTTTCTGTCCTTCCTACCCTAAAAAAATTGCTGATCTGTCACTTGTAACCATTGGTACTTTACCACTTGTGACAGTGCCCCCCTTCCCTTAAATTATTTGCTATTAGCCCAGAAAGTTTTACCTTCCCTTTCCTGTTGAGGTGAAGGCCATGCCTAGTATAGTCCCACCTACTGATAGAGTCAACAGGAACCACACCGATATTATAGCCACAACCTTTTTTTCTGACTGGATCCCATGCTTTGGCATTCCTCTCTGCATAACTACCAATAAGGGCAACAATTTGAGTCACAACTCTTTAAAGTGCTCTCAGCATTGCTTGGTGTGGAACATATTCATATCTGTGCCTATTTCACCACTGATAATGATCTCGTGGAATGGCTTCATTGACAGTTAAAGACTTTATTCTGTTTCCATGCCACAGAGCTTTGGGCTGACAGCCTCCCTTTTGTCCTACCAGGCCTCTGGATAGCTTTCAAAGAAGATCTCAATGCCAGAATGGCTGAGTTAGTGTACTGACAAACACTTTGACTACCAGGATACTTCTTTACTAACACATCAAATACCGACACCTCGAACTTTGCACAACATCTTTACTCACAGATCCACAAGCTACATTCTGTTGTTTCAAAAGAACATTCTATCTAGCAACTATTAATTTTCTGTGACTTACAGTTGTGCAAACAGGTTTTCATCCACCATGACATCATTTGAAAACATCTCCAACCACCATATGATAGTCCATACATGATATTGGCATGTCACAATAAAACAGTCGATGTTAATATCAGTGGCTGTTCTGTCATGATATCCATCAACAGATTCAAGCCAGCCTTTACCACAGCTGAAATTTACACCAGTGCACAGGAGCAGTTAACATGGTGCATTACCTATGGGTGATTCCATGAGGATACCAGACACACACAAGTATGTTTCAACCCCAAATATCACTGACACTTGGGGTGGGCAGTGAACTGTCTGCTACTTTATATGTGTGCCCTGTGAAACCTCTGATTCATCATGCTGTCTCTAAGCTACAAACAAGCGAGAGATATAGATGCTCCTTGCAGTCTTACGATTATGAATTGTGATTAATTGTTTATGTTGTGTTGAACAAAATAACTGTATTTATGCATGACACATTTCAGTCTAGGTTTTTCTCTTGTCATAATAGAAAGCACTTTGTTTAGTGATAATAACTTGAGTTCTTAGACAGAACTTATAATCCTTGTAGTGCACGGAATTTATAAATTAGAGGAGCTTCAGCAATCTTAGTTCAGAGTTATTTGCTGGCAGTTGTGTAAAAAATTACACCAGTCACAAGGTAGCCCCACTTTCTAGGCAATGCTTGGGCAAAAGATGAATTAGTTGCTGTTAATAAGCAGCTGGAAATTGCCCTGATTGCTATCAAGTGACTGGAAACAGTTGCCACTATAGAAAGTACACAACCTATCACACTTGTGTAGTTGACTGTTAGTGGCATGTTAGTAGTAGGTCTCGGGGGCATTTACAGCAGAGGCAGGAACCAGCAAGAAATCAGGTTATTATACTATCAAGTTTGAGGTGCTGTATCCCACTGAAACACACTTCACCTGTGTCCTGCATCATGGGAAGACAAGCACAAAAGGGTAGGATTCTGTTAATCAGCTGGCAGTTGGAACTTATGACGAATAATGGTAGCTGTTAGGAATAGGGTGTAAAACATACTGCAGATCGTGTCACATGTTGGAATAAATTGCTCCTGTTGTTGGGCTCCATGGTCATACTTTCATCCTTCTAGTGACTGACATATGTTGAGGAAGTAATTTTCCTGCATAGACTTTTTTCAATTTGAAATAAACACTTGCTTATACAGGGTGGACAGAAACCGTCTGAAAAGCTGCAGGGTAGTTGCAGGGTAGGTTTTGCTGAGAAATAATTGTTAAGAAAAAAAATTTGATACATTGCACCATTTCTGAGTTAATAAGGCACTGAAGTTAGCCAATCAGCCCAATGTGTGTGCAAATTCAAGTACCCCACAAGAAACAGTGTTACCAAACACGTTCTTCATTTGGTTTCTTAAAACTGAGCAAGAGAGAGATTTACAAAAACTGGACATGAAATGATTCTGAGGATTGAATCTGAACAAAAGGCTGAGCAGCCTTGTGCACTATCATACATGCTATGAGAACTACTGACACTGTAAGTATCTAGAAGGCCACTTGAATTTACACATGCAACTGCCTGATTGACAAACTTCAGTTCTAATTAACCAGAAATGCTACAACCTATCAATTTTTTTCTTTTTTTTAACAACTGTTTATCAACACAACCTATCCATCAGTACCCTTACAAGCTTTTCAGACTGTTTCTGATCATCCTCTATATTCTCCACGTATCAGTGTTTACAGTGTAACTGTGAAGATTTTCCTACTAAGAGCTGCACACAACCACAGTAGGTATGGGCACAACTGTACTGAATGTGAACTCCATACGTAAAGTGGAAAAAGCGTAAGCCTTAATGTGGGTTTTGTCATGTAAAGGTTGCTTTTTTCCAACTTCCTTCATGTTCTTCCCTTCAACTCAAACCCATGAGGTCAATATCAGTTTTGTGGACAACATTGCAGATTGCCACCTTTAGTGAAATTCCATTAACAAGTTTGGTCCTCACAACCTTCTTTGTCAGTCACTACAGTGATCCAAGTATGACCACAGAGCCCAGAAAACAGGTATAGAAAATTCCAACAAACACCACAATCCATAGTGGATTATACCTTGTCCCCTTAACGGCTGCTGGAACTGCCTCATGAGGAGGTTGAATGAAACTTCCACATCTCCCACTGCCATTTCCCTAACATATACCAGTATTCAGGATGTGTTCAAACAAATGCAGCATCACCTTTTCTTGTGAAAAGGTCTTACAATTCGAAATTTCCATCTGCCAGAGGAGACATGTTGATTCATGGAAGTATTGAATATGTGTGCCAGAATTTTGATTAATTGATTTACAGCAGGCCTTTAGCAGCGTATTCACAATATTGTCTACACCTATGATCTTTTGCTTTTTGAAGAAGTTTGGTTTTCCTTGCTTCATTTATTTGAATGGGGGATGTAATTATTTGTCCCAAGGGAAATGTTCTTTTGGTAATCGTGTGGCTCTTTTCTAAAGAGCCATTGCATTCTGTTTTCCAAGCAGTATTTAGTTAATTCCCATTGTAGATTTCTTCTGCTGTCTGTTTATTATGTACATTGTTATTTACAGTGAAAATAATCAATGTTTGACAATATAATGTAATTGGATAGATAAAAACTCTACTCATCAAGTGGCAGAAGGAGAACACACATATAAAGAACTGTTTCATTTACACAAGCTTTTGGAGCCAGTGGCTCCTTCTTCCAGCAGAAGGGTTGAAGGGGAAGGAAGAGGGGTGAAGGAAAAGGACTGGAGAGTTCTAGGAAAAGGGTTAGAGTTTGGAAAAGTCACCTATAACTCCAGGTCAGGGCAGACTTACTGGATGAGATGAGAAGGAAAGACTGATTATTGGGGACTGCTCCGGAAGAGATTTGGAAACCTAAGAGCTTGAAGGTAGAAGACAGGGTAAAATGCAAGACAGAAATTAGTATGAAAACATTGTGCACAAGTTAATAAGAGTGAAAAACTAAGTGCATTGTGTGTAACAGAGGTGGGAAATCAGATAGTGTAAAATAGACGGTCACAAAATGAAAGATGTAGAAAATTAAAATGAAGTGAAGAAAGGAGTAGTTATTGTGAAGAAATGCTGAGACAGAAGAAATTAATGTAAATTAAGGTCAGGTGGGTGGCAAAAACCAAGAACATAATGTTGCTGTAGTTTCCACCAGTGGAGTTCTGAGAAACTTGTATCTCCAGATGGCGCATGTGGTTAAATAAGCATCAAGGTCATCTGTAATGTTATAGAGCATACTCTGCAACAGGATATTGTGTGTTTCCAGTTTACACCCCCTGCCTATGCTCATTCATCCTAACTGATAACTTGGTGATAGTCGTGCCGATGTAAATGTGCGAACAGTATTTACATAACAGCTGGTATATGACATGTCATTTCACAGGTGGATCTCCCTTTGATAGTATATGTTTCGCCAGTTACAGGGCTATTATAGGTGGTGGTAGGAGGGTGCACAGGGCAGGTCTTGTTGTGGGAATGGTCACAGGGGTAAGAGCCATACAGTAGAGAGATGGGTGCAGTAGGGTCATAGGGTCTACGAAGGATATTGCGGAGATTGGAAGGGCAATGAAAACCTATTCTGTGTGTGATGGGTAAAATCTCAGACACATTTTATCTGATTTCAGAAAGTCATGGCCTTGTTGAAGTAGCTGATTAATACACTCAAGACTGTGATAATACTGAGTGACAAGTGGTGTGCTCCAAAGTTGTTTTTTGGAGGGATCAGCAGTACCAGGATTGGATATGGTGGCCCAGGAAATCTGCTTTTGAACCAGGCTGAAGGGGAAATTATGTCCAGTGAATGCTGAGGGGAGGATGGCGGTGTATTGCTATAAAGAGTCTGCATCCGAACAAATATGTTTGCCTCGAAAGGCAAGGCTGTATGGGAGGGAATGTTTGACATGGAAAGGATGACAACTGTGAAAATGTAAGTGCTGTTATTTGTTAGCAGGTTTCATGTAGACAGAAGTGTGTAGCTGGCCTTTGGTGAGAATGGGATCAACATCAAGGAAAGTGGCACGGGATTCAGAATGGGACCATGTGAAATTTAATTTGGAGATTCCAGGAATTTTAACAGATCAGCCTCACCATGTGTCTATATGACAAAGGTGTCACCAATGTATCTAAACCAAACCACAGGATGAGGGCTTATGGATACCGGGTAAGCCCCCTCCAAATAGCCCACGAAAAGGTTGGCATATGTTCCCATGGCCATACCTCTGATCTTCTTGTATGTCTGCCCCAAAAAGGTGAAGTAGTTGTTGATAAGTATAATGCTGACTAAGGTGAGTAGGTCAGATGTCATGGGTTTGGAATCAGGTGGGTGCTGACTGAAGCAGCAGACTGACCATGTACATCAGGGATGTTGGTACAGAGGGAGGTAGCATCAGTGGTGACAAGAAAGGTGTGTGGTGGGAGTGGGAGGGGCACAGATTTCAGATGAGCTTGGAAAATGATTGGTATCTTTAATACAGGAGGGCAGTCTTTGTACTATGGGTTGCAGTTGTTGATCAACTAAGGCAGATATACATTTGGTGAGTGCTTTGAAACCAGCAACTATAGGACAGCCAGCAAGACTGGATTTGTGGATCTTAGGAAGAACGTAAAAGGTGGAGGTGCGTGGTTTGGGTGGGGTAGAAATTTCTTTGATTTCAGGTGTTACTCCTTGTGAGGGGCTTGAGGTTTTATGTAGGTCACTTTCAATCACAGATATAGGCTCTTGATGGCAGATGCTGTATGTAAAGGTGTCAGACAGGTGGGGTAGACCTTCACTAACATACTCCTCTCGGTCAAGCACCACAGTGGTAAATCCTTTGTCTGCTGGGAGGATACTGATAGAGTCATCAGCTTTTAGGGGACACAGAGCCTGGAGTTCTGCAGAGGACCGGTTAGGGCCTTGTTGTATGGACATGAGGAAGGGTTGTACAGCAACGCCGGATGTGAAGAATTATTGGATGGCTTGTAAGGGATGATTTTGAGGTTGTGGTGGTGGATAAAATTGGGATCATGGCCGGAACTGTTCAAATGGCTCTGAGCACTATGGGACTTAACTGCTGAGGTCATCAGTCCCCTAGAACTTAGAGCTACTTAAACCTAACTAACCTAAGGACATCACACACATCCATGCCCGAGGCAGGATTCGAACCTGCGACCATAGCGGTCGTGTGGTTCCAGACTGTAGCGCCTAGAACCACTCGGCCACTATGGCTGGTGAGGCTGGCAGAACTGTTCAAGGCAGGATTCAATGTCAGCTTTGCTGTTGGAAAGATTTTGGGATTCGGCTGCAAAGTGATATTTCCAGTTGAAAATATCCTTGTCAGATTCAATGTTGCTTCTGCACCCACCTCCCTACTCAGTGGCTCCTATCCCTGTGACCGTCCCAACTGAAAGACTTTCCCTAAGCACCGTCCTACCACCACCTATACCAACCCTGTAACTGTCAAAACATGTACCATCAAAGGGAGAGCCACCTGTGAAATGACATGTCATATACCAGCTGTTATGTTAACACCGTTCAGCTTTTTACAGCGGCATGACTATCACTGAGTTATCAGTCAGGATGAATAGGCATAGACAGAGGGTGTATAGCAGCAACACACAGTATCCTGTTGCAGAGCATGCTCTACAACATGACAGTCATGACCTTGCTGCCTGTTTCACCACAGGTGCTATCTGGATTCTTCCCTCAGACACCAGTTTCTCAGAACTCTTCAGATGGGAACTAGCACTACCACATGTCCTTGGTTCTTGCCATCCACCTGGCCTTAATTTACACTAATTTCTTCTGTCTCAGCATTTCTTCACAGTAACTACTCCTTTCTTCACTTCATTTTAGTTTTCTACATCTTTCATTTTCTGACTTCTTCCACTTCTGTTACATAAAATGCACTTAGCTTTTTACTCTTATCAGCTCATGCACAATGTTTCAGCTGTAATCTCTGTCTTGCATATTACCTGTCTTCCACCTTAAAGCTCTCAGGTTTTCAAATCTCATCTGGTGCAGTCTCCAACAATCAGTCTTTCTTTTCCATCCCCTCTGATAAGTCTCTCCTGACCCACAGTTCTCGGTGACTTTTCCAAACTCTAACCCTTTTCCTAAACCTCTCCAGTCCTTTTCCTTTGCCTCTCTTCCTTCTCCTTCAACCCTTCTGCCTGAATAAGGAGCCACTGTCTCCAGAAGCTTGCATACGTAAAACATTTCTTTATACATGTGTTCTCCTGCTGCTGCTTGGTGTGTAGATTTTTTATCCATACAATTACATTATCTTGTTATTTTAAGTGTTTGTAAAGATGTCTTTAGCCCCATTTAGATGGATACACCAGTCTTATTCCTATTTACCTCATAGATAGTTTTAATTTTATTACTTGGATTATTTATTTATGAGCTTCAGCACAAACTTTTAAATTTTTAGTAATTTAGCTGTGCTGGATTGTCTGAAGTGTTTTATCTGTTACAGAAGTATCACTTTCTCTTGTGTGAAGTCATTGTACCAGTGACAATACATGGTTCATTGGAGGAGTATTTGGTTTGAGCACTATAAATCCTTTTTGGAAAAGTACTTTCAAACATTACTGCCACTCCATAACATTAGCATTGTTTTCATCATACACAAGATTCCAGTCTACTTCTTAGAGACATGATTTGAAGTCTTGAATAGTTTCCTCATTTATTTTTCTAACTACACTGTTCAGAAAGATGTAAGGATCACTTTCTTGAAATTTTGTAACTATCTTCCATTGCAATACATAAGTTTAAACGTTGGCTCAAAGATGCCTACAACATTACTCTGTAATGGTTGAGAAAAACATTCTAGACACACTGCTGCTCAGAATGGGCATGAACAGCCCTTCAGGAGTGGCATAAAAGGTTGTAATAAAACCACCCATTTCGCTGGGGTGTTGTTTCCCACACAATTTGTGGTTAAAAATGACAGTTGGCATGCTATGAGCAACAGGAAGAACTCCTTCACAACTTTTGACACTGCTGACACCCTTGGATATTTCAGTTCTTCTCTGAGGAGACTGTGGGGCTGCATCCATGTAAAATGTAAATGCACCCTTTGGAGAACACTGAAACTGCAGTTATTGCTCTTGTGTATAGGCTGGTACCACCAGGGACTGTTCAAAATCTTTTTGCCAAATTTGAACATGGTCTGAAGCAGTAAATGGTGCTTATGCTTTTACAGCCCTTCTGTTTCACATCCTGCCATGGCACGATCATGCAGGAGTGCGACAATAACACATGCCCGAATAAAGTGGCAGAAGGTCCCTCTAACAGCCACCTGGTTTAGGCAAACCCTCAGTGGCACCCAACCATCTTTATTGAGGATTTTAAAAATAAACATGGGCAGAGATGACCTGTAAAGTAGCCTGAGGCACTTTCAGGCAGATAACTGATACCAAAGGGGTGTAAAAAAGTTGTCTACCTGCTGGCAACTCTGACTATTTTATGGATTCTCTCTGTACATGTTCATTTTTGAAGTTCTCAATAAGATGGATGGGGGTCTTATAGGAACCCTTTGCCACTTTAGTTGTACATATATCAATGTCACATCCCACCATGATCATGCCACAGGAGGACATCAAACAGGAGGGCTGGAAAAGCATAAGCACCATTTGCTGCTTTGGACTATGATCAAATTTTGTCAAATGGTTTTGAACAGTTTCTTGTGGTACCAACCCATATGCAAGAGCAAAAACTGCAGTTACATTGCATTCTAAAGAGGTGCAGTCACATTTGGCTCTGATGCAGTCCCACAATGCCGTTAGAGTAGGGCTGAAACATCTGAAGGTCTCAGATGTGTCAAAGGTTGTCAGGAACATCCTCTTGTTGCTCGACACACTGCAAAATGTCATTTTTGACTGCAACATGTGTGAGAATCAACGCCTCAAGGAAACAGGTGGTTTAATTGACCCCACTCTATACTACCCCCTGAGGCCTTTTCAAGCCAGTTCTGAATGGTAATGTGTCTGGAATGTTTTCCTCATCCATTCCCAAGAAAAGCTCAAGATTTCAAAGCTGTGCATCGTGGAATTGACTTCCTTTGCAGAGGCATCAAAAGAAGGGTTGAATGGGGGGTAGAGGGGCTGTGATGATCTTGCCATTGTGTAACACGTCCACAGTGCCATTAGCCATAATTGTTAAATGTGGCATCAATTTGACATCATGAACCCACATTAAACCTCCCATGAACATCTGAGCTGTGACCTTTGTTTGAAGTGCATTGAACCTGAGAGTGACGCTGCAGTGCGCCATACTTTTGTACCACTACTGAGGAAGATTCTATGCATCGTTGAGCTAAATTCCAAACTTATGCATCACAATGGGAGACTATTACAGGGTTTAGAAAAAGCAGTTCTTTCATTCTGTTGTGCAGTGTGCTTTCCACTGTAACCTGTGTGACTTCTCACTAATACCTGGGTTATTTATAATGTGTTTTTGTCCATAATTAAAAGACAGAACATTCAGAATGATTAACAGTGATGTCAGCTACACTCTAAGACAAAAATTAATGATGCACCATGAATGAATTATAGAAATGGTATGCAAATCAGTAGATGTGGCTTATGTTTATAGATAAACAAATGGTTATAGTTTCAGAAAAACTG
Source organism: Schistocerca piceifrons (assembly GCF_021461385.2). Classification (NCBI taxonomy): domain Eukaryota; kingdom Metazoa; phylum Arthropoda; class Insecta; order Orthoptera; family Acrididae; genus Schistocerca; species Schistocerca piceifrons. The sequence goes on from NC_060140.1 coordinate 660,057,106, forward strand.
GATGATTTATTCAAGAGAAAGAGCTTCCCAAATTGAGCAATTCAATAACACATTGGTCCACCTCTGGCCTTTATGCAAGCAGTTATTTGGCTTGGCATTGATTGACAAAGCTGTTGGGTGTCCCCCTGAGTGATATCATGACAAATTCTGTCTAATTGGTGCATTACATTGCCAAGATCCTGATCTGGTTGGAGGGCTGTGCTCATAATATTCCAAACATTCTCAATTGAGAAGAGATCTGGTGACCTTTCAGGCCAAGGTACGGTTTGGCAAGCATGAAGACAAGCAATAGAAACTCATGACCTGTGCGGGTGGCCATTATCTTGCTGAAATGTAAGCCCAGGATGACTTGCCATGAAGGGCAACAAAATGGGGTATGGAATTGAAATTGATGTAGATACTTCCTTTGAGTTAGTATGGGCAGAGGTCATTGTTGGCAACAGGAATAAAATAATGATTGGATCCTTTTACTGACCTCCCAATTCTGATGATACAGTTGCTGAAAAGTTCAAAGAAAACTTGAGTTTGATTTCAGACATGTACCTGACTCATACGATAATAGTTGGTGGTGACTTTAATTTACCCTAGATATTTTGGTGAAAATACATGTTTCATTCCGGAGGTATGCATAAAATATCATCTGAAATTGTGCTAAATGCATTCTCTGAAAATTATTTCGAGCTGTTAGTTCATGAGCCCACACTATTAGTAAACAGTTGTGAAAACACACTTGACATCTTAACAACAAATAATACTGAGTTAATAATGAGCATCAAAACCAATTCAGGGATTAGTGAACACTGGGTTGCCATAGCAAGACTGAATATTGTAATCCCCAAATCCTCGAAAAATAAGCAAAAAATATACCTCTTCAAAAAAGCACATAAAAGTTCACTTGACGCCTTCCTGAGAGACAATCTTGACTCATCCCAAATTAATAATATAAGTGTAGACCAGATGTGGCTTAAATTTAAAAAAATAGTATTGGCAGCAATTGAGAGATTTATACTGAATAAATTAACAAACCACAGAGCTGATTCTCCTTGGTACACAAAATGGGTTAGAACACTGTTGCAGAAACAATGAAACAAACACGCCAAATTTAAACAGACGCAAAATCCCCAAATTGGCGATCTTTTACAGAAGCTTGAAATTTAGCGCGAACTTCAATGCGAGATGTTTATAACAGTTTCCACAACGAAACTTTGTCTCAAAACCTGGCAGAAAACCCAAAAAGATTCTGGTCATATATGAAGTATGTTAGTGGCAAGAAACAATTAATGTCTTCTCTGCACAATAGCAATGGAGATACTATCAAAGACAGTGCTGCCAAAGCAGAGTTACTAAACACAGCCTTCATAAATGGTTCAAATGGCTCTGAGCACTATGGGACTTGACACCTGAGGTCATCAGTCCCCTAGAACTTAGAAATACTTAAACCTAACTAACCTAAGGACATCAACACAACCATGCCCGAGGCAGGATTCAAACCTACGACCATAATGGTTGCGCGGTTCCAGACTGAAGTGCCTAGAACCGCTCGGCCACAGCAGCCGGCCCTTCCAAAATGCTTTCACAAAAGAAGATGAAGTAAATATTCCAGAATTCGAAACAAGAACAGCTGCCAACACGAGTAACATGGAAGTAAATATCCTCGGAGTAGCGGAGTAGTGAAGCAACTTAAATCACTTAATAAAAGCAAGTCTTCTGGTCTAGACTGTATACCAGTTAGGTTCCTTTCAGAGTATGCTGAGGCATTAGCTCCATACTTAACAATCATATACAACTGTTAGCTCGACGAAAGATCCATACTGGAACATAGCACAGGTCACACCAATATTCAAGAAAGGTAGTAGGAGGAATCCACTAAATTACAGGCCCATATCATTAACGTCGATATGCAGCAGGATTTTGGAACATATATTGTGTTCAAACATTATGAATTACCTCAAAGAAAACACACAGTCAACATGGGTTTAGAAAGCATTGTTCCTGTGAAACACAACTAGCTCTTTATTCACATGAAGTGTTGAGTGCTACTGACAAGGCATTTCAGATCGATTCCGTATTTCTGGATTTCCGGAATGCCTTTGACACTGTACCACACAAGTGGCTCATAGTGAAATTTTGTGCTAATGGAATATTGTCTCAGTTATGTGACTGGATTTGTGATTTCCTGTCAGAGAGGTCACAGTTCGTAGTAATTGATGGAAAGTCATTGAGTAAAACAGAAGTGATTTCTGGCGTTCCTCAAGGTAGTGTTATAGGCCCTTTGCTGTTCCTTATCTATATAAACGATTTGGGAGACAATCTGAGCAGCCGCCTTTTGTTGTTTGCAGATGATGCTGTCGTTTATCAACTAATTAAGTCATCAGAAGATCAAAACAAACTGCAAAATGATTTAGAAAAGATATCTGAATGGTGCAAAATGTGGCAGTTGACCCTGAATAACGAAAAGTGTGAGGTCATCCACATGAGTGCTAAAAGGAACTTGTTAAACTTCGGTTACACAATAAATCAGTCTAATCTAAAAGCTGTAAATTCAACTAAATACCTAGGTATTACAATTACGAACAACTTAAACTGGAAGGAACACATTGAAAATGTTGTGGGGAAGGCTAACCAAAGACTGCATTTTAGTGGCAGGACACTTAGAAAATATAACAGACCTACTAAGGAGACTGCCTACACTACACTTGTCCGTGCTCAGAATACTGCTGTGCGGTGTGGGATCCTTACCAGATAGGACTGACAGAATACATCAAAGAAAGGCAGCACATTTTGTATTATCGCAAAATATGGGAGAGAGTGTAACAGAAATGATACAGGATTCGGGCTGGACATCATTAAAAAAAGGCGTTTTTCATTGCGACAGAATCTTCTCACGTTCCAAGTTCCAATCACCAACTTTCTCTTTTGAATGCAAAAATATTTTGTTGACACTGACCTACATAGGGAGGAACAATCACCACGATAAAATAAGGGGAATCAGAGGTCGTCCGGAAACATACAGGTGTTCATTCTTTCCGCGTGCTATACGAGATTGGAATAATAGAGAATTGTGACTGTCATCCACCATATGGCCAACAGCCGGAAGTGATGATCCAGTGCAACATATTTCCTAGCAGAACCCCTTTGGTTGTCATCTGTGGCACCCTTACAGCACAGCAGTACGTTGGCAATATTATACACCCCATTTTGTTGCCCTTCATGGCAAGCCATCCTGGGCTCACATTTCTGCTAGATGATGCCCACCCATACATGGTGAGAGTTTCTACTGCTTTTATTCATGCTTGCCAAACCGTACCTTGGCCAGCAAGGGCACCAGATCTCTCCCCAATTGAGAAGATTTGGAGTATTTTGGGTAGGACCCTCCAACCAGCTCAGAATTTTGAGAATCTAATGCATCAGTTGGACAGAATTTGGCATGATATCCCCAGGAGGACATCCAACCACTCTATCAATCAATCCCCATCCAGTTAACTGGTTGCATAAGAGCCAGGAGTGGACCAACACATCATTGACTTGCTTAATTTGTGAAGCTCTTTCCCTTAAATAAATCATTCAATTTATCTGAAATTACAATCATTTGTTTGTATGTAGATGTACGTCACATCTACCTTTTCCTGCTGTATTTAGATAATTCCATCATGGTAAGTCTTTTTTGTCTTAGAGTATAATTTTATCTCATCTGTAAGTACACTGACAGTTACTGTACTGGAATGTGAAGTTATTCTGGTGCAAAAATGGCTGCGGAAGCAAGATTATATGTGGACGTCAAATTTTCCAGGTTGGATCTGCTGTTAGAGTGTGTCAGAAAATTAACAATGAATTCCCCAAGAATATTTCTCTGATGTTTTATTACAAATGTGCCATAGGACGGGGACTACAAGTAACTGCTTCAAAAAGAAACTAAAATCTTTTAAAGGTGCCCATCATTACCACAATAGATAAACAAGAATTATTTACAAGCACTTTATTGCACACAATTCAAAATACTACTCTAAAAAAAAAACAGTGTACATCAGATGCACTGCAAATGGTGCTGTTCTTTTTGACACAGATACCATCACCACCTTTTTTTTAGCTTTTCTTCAGAACGAAGTTCATAAGTCATAAATAATTATCACTAGGTTTTCTATATGAAAACTAACATAGTGATCACTGAAACACAGAATATGGGAACAATATGTACCTTCTTGAGCATGCACAGTAAGTGATGTTATGATGAGAAATTGATTTTGGCTGTTAGAAGCAGTTACATGGTGTCTGAACTGTTCAGTTTCTGGTTGGAAGCTATAACATTGATGCTGTTGGCGGTGCCTCTCTGATCACAAGTGCAATGGTTCTCTTTGATGATGATACAAGTTGTGAGAGAAGCCATTTCTATGTACACTACACAAGCAAAAGTATCTGGACACACATATGTATGCAGAACTGACCACTAAATGTTGAGATATAAAAGGAGATGGGAAGTATTGTGTTGCCAGTAGAGAAACAATATCAGCAGAATGGGTCAGTCATGAGAGCCCAGTGACTTCAAACATGGACTACTTATTGGATTTCACTTGAGTAACAGATCCATTAGTGTTGTTTCAAACCTTCTAAAGAAGCCCACGTTGAGCATTGATGGTGTGATTGTGAAGAAAAAGCCACAGCCAAACCAAAACCAGGAAGACTTCATGTAGTACTGATGGACAGGGACCATCGAGCATTCTGGAGAATGGTTGTAATCACTCATAAGTTGCAAAGCGTTACCAGCAGTCCAGCTAGGACAATCATTTATGTATGGAGTCAAAAAGAATGAAGTGTAAGGGGTGATCAATAAGTTTCTGGAGAAGTTTCTGTTTGAGTATGTCACTGCATTATATATGCAATGTAGCATGACTCTGATGTGGACATATATGCACTGATGCCTAGGCAATTGATTAGTGTGACATTTGTGTTCTTCCTATGTGTGTGCAGTAAATGTAGAAACGTGAACTATGGTGATGTTATTACCAAATATGTCCAAACAGGACCAATGTGTTGTTATTCTTTTCTTGGCTGCCAAAGGACAAAAACCGGTAGACATCCATCAGAGAATGAAGAATGTGTATGGGGCAGCATGTCTGTTGAAAACTACCATTGCAGAATGTCTGCTGCTGCCTCCGTGATAATGCACATTCCCATATTGCAGATGTAATGCAGAAGTTACACCAGCTGAAGTGGGTGACACTGGAGCACTGTCCTATGGTCCTGATCTCTCCCCATGTGATTATCATATCTTCAGTCCCTTAAAAAAGGCACTGAAGGGTTGATGATTCCTGTCAGACAAGGATGTGCCACTGGCACTTACAGACTTCTTCACCTGTAGGACATGGTGTTTTACCAAATAGGTATCTTCAAACTGTTGCATTGTTGGGATGGTTGCCTCAATGTTCATAGCAATTTTGTGTGGCTGGCATATTGATTCTGGAATGTATGGACTTCAAATGGAAACTTTTTGATCAATTCTTATACAATGGTCAAGCAGCTCTCACCAAACAGACACTTCTGTAGCAAATGCTAAGTGATGCTTGAGGAGGTGTAAAGAGCATCACCACTGGACAGTGGATAACTGGAAAGGAGTGATTTGGAGTGCTGAATTGCATCATACCCTGTGGTAATCCAACACAAAAGTTTGGGTTCGGTGAATGGCTTGAGAACTTTGCCTGCCATCATGTGTAGTGCCAACGGTGAAGTATGGAAAATGTGGTGTTGTGATATGTGGGTGTTTTTCAAGGTTAGGGTGTGGTCTCCTTATTGTATTTAAGAAAATGCCCCATATTTATATTCTCTAAGGTGTGTCTGTATACTTTTCATCAGATATTGTAGGTAGGTCTTCATACTTTGATTGTATGTGTTTACATGTACCTTGCATATAAATTCATTGATTTGGCACAGCCTTGCAAGACTTGATGCTCATATAATGTACTCTATGAAAAAAATGCTAAGGGGTTTGAGATAATCCCAACACTCCTGGATTGGGGACAGAGTGGAAGAGGTCACATGCAAAAATAATTAGAAAAAAAAATCAGTATTAGTGCTGAATCCATATTTTTGGGTTTTGGGTCCTAAGCTGATTGGTGGGGGTATCAATGTCATTTTGCCCCTAGGAATGGGGAAAGTGATGGAAAGGAGTGCCAATGTGAAAATAATTTAAAACATTCTACATAAGAGTCAAATACATGCTTTTGTGGTTGACTGGAGGCAGTAATACAGCAACACTATTAAATAAGCCAGGATATTAAATAATTTGGCAACACTATTAAATAAGAGGAAATGAAATAAATAAATATCTATCAGACTGGTAGTATGTGGACTACCATGGCGTCATCCCAGATTGCCATGGAGTGACAGGTATGCTTTCTTTGACACCAAGTGATACACATTATCTAAGGTAACAAGAGTGAAACCACCTAAATTAATGGTTTTTCCATAGCCTCACTGTTGTACCTAGTAGTGGCAGAAGTTTGACAATGATGTAGTGAAGGTATAAATTTCCCTCTTCTCTCTTATTGCTGTTATGTGCATTTTCTGACAGACTTCACAATAAAATTTAGTGGAAATCATTTACACTATATTTGTAGACACAACAAACCATTTTGATCTCATGAAATAGGATCCTTCTAATAATAGAGTGTACGTTTGAGTGGTTTTTTATCAGCTTTTGAAAGTTTCACATCTATTATTGAGACTTACTGCCAGATATGAAAAGCTCAATGCACTCCAGCAGATCTTGTGATTTACACCAGTTCCAATTGACATAGTACCGTTTACCATAGGAGGAAGGCAATCAGTGTCATAGGGAAGAAGTAATGTCCATTTGAAAACAGCACATTCATTGCATTTTTCTTTGTTTCTTGGTTGATGTTTACATATCTAAATTCGATCTCAATGCTGAAGTTTTGTGCTGGTTAATTTATGTGCCTGTATGGACTACTTCAAATAGACTGAGACAGTTTTTAAGAGATATAATATGCCATCACAGCCATTTAAACTTTTGCCTGCTACAACAATATGTTTTTTTTACTACTGTAACTATGAGAGACCTATGACGCCTACAGTTGACTTCAAATAATGAGGTTTACTGAAAGCTCTGCCAGCTGTACAGTGTTTATGTATCTCCCTATTCAAAGTCATGCTTTGACTTCCGCAAAACTTTCTGGCAACAGCACATTCTGAATCAATAAGGCTAAAGAAATTTCTTTCAGTTTCCTTCCTCTTCCAAGAACTGTTTCTCATGGTTGTAAGCAGTGCCAAATTTAATACAAGAATATACTGTTTGCAACAGCAATATTTACACATGTATGCACAGTACATTATTAGATTTCTTTTGATGGCTGAATTGAAATTGGCTGTGGGAATTTACTTGTGGACTCAATTACATTGCAGCCACCGAGTTAGGAAGAGCAGTTCTAGATGTGGTAACAGTTATAGAGCTTCTGTAGTACCCACTAGATACACAGCTCAACACACTACCCTCTTTTGAATAGGTATTGAGATCATGAGTACAACCTTTCCTCTCACAGAAAACTTGCATGTTTCAGCTGAACCACCTAAAAATCTCTGCTTGTCAGTTTATTGAACATAATCATATAATTCCACAATCTACAAAGATTTTTGAATGGTGGTCACTCTTCACATTCTCCATTCTGCCATCCATATGAATCCAAATACATTACTTGCTTTAGGTTCATGTTAACTGTAAATAAACACACTGATTATCATGTTTGTGAACTGGAGAAAAAAAAAACAACACAAAATTGCTGAGATTCTTTACCAGTAAGGGTTGTTGCTACTATTTCTTCCTTGCTACATACTGACAACTAAGTGACATCCAATGTGAAAGTTGTTCTCATTCACAGCCCTGAATAACAGTTACTGCACAGCATTCAGTAACACTATTAGTTGATCGGTTGTTGTCAAAGACATATTTGGAATCTTCACTTCATGAGACATACTCATGTTATGGCTTCACTATGTCTGTGAAAATGGCAACAACCAAACTGATGGACCAAGTTACATTTGACAATGGTAAATATTTGCTTAATAATGCCCTCCACACTTACAGTGCTATCTGCAGCTTGAGCAGTTATGCTGTGGTTCAGTTGCCTATATTTCCTAATCAGCTCATTAACCTAGGTTCATTTTTAATAGATAGCTGGAGAAGCCCACTAGAATAGATGAAGAAAGCAACATATTGTGATAGCAATTTTTATGTTATTATGAACTCAAGAACTTAGTGTGAAATTTACAGATCACGGTGTCTGTATATAAATATCTGTTTTTGCATTTGATATATTTAGTTGAAAAATAATTTTAGTTCTCCAGTTACCTATATTCATGTAAGTGGGGATGATTCTGTGTGTTTTATTGACTGCATAGTTGACTGAATTGCACTACATTGTTGGATCTGTCTTTTACAATTGTCACTACATTCTTTTATGTCTGACTGCTACTCTGAACTAATTTCTAGCTAGTAGAGCAGCTTGTGAATGAATGCTGTGTCATTACTGGTTGCTGGCTCAATGACTTTGTTTTTGACACACTGGCATGTAAACAGAGCTGGAATCCAATGTTCCAGATGTTCCATCGCATGTTGATGAAGGAGGTACACTGATTCTGGGTGAAACTGGTACTGTTAGACTTGGGCCGTCACTTATTGTTCACTGTAGAATGATACATCCAAGTGGAAAAGAAGTGGGTACAATGACTGGTGTGTGCAGTACAAGAATAAGCATTGTCAGAAAGGAAGATGCAGGGAGGTGGTCAGCCATTTATACCATGTCTGGTTCTATGCAGGAGTTTACAGCATCAGCTGTATTTAATGTAATAGGTAAGCTTTCTGTTTTATTGCTGTATTCAATAATTTAGTCATTAAAATCATGTTATAATATTAAAAGTAAAAAGTGGATGTATTACTGTTTGCAACATAAAAGTACTGGCTATTTACAAGTAACTAAAACAATGAAATCTGGATCTGGATCGAGAGACATATAATTGAAGAAGGCAGCTGAATATCTGTGTTCTAAAATCCAGTTTTCATGTTAAATATGGTGACATAAAATAAAGTAACTAGGCACACATTTTGAAAGACACACAAAGTTACTCAAAAACCCAGCACAGGAGAGGTATATGATAAAGATGAGGATTAGAAAGTTAACAATCAAATAACATACAACATTCAGTTTCCAGAATACTTCTAATAACAAGCTGCCAGATGTCAGTAATTCAAATATGTGAGATGAATCTAAGAGAAATAAACAGAAAAGAGGCAACACAGCACAAATGCTAAGGAAAGCACATAAATAAAAAAGACAGTTTTGGGGATGGGTGGGGAGGGAGGGAGGCAATCATAAAATAAACATAAATAAAACAACAGAATGAAAAAAGTAAGGTTATTTGTATGTGCACAAACACAAACATTCATCCATGCACACTTCGTTTATTCTTTGACAAGCTTGGCCACAGATTCCTTGACCAAGTGGTGAATGGTGCAAACTATAAATCACTCACCAGCATCAACAATGTGCATCATCTTGATCCTGGAGACCAGTAGAAGTGCTGAAGACCGCTAGTATCATTTGTGAGGTTTCTGCACAACTCTTGATTTGCAGCACCATTCTGAGGACTGATTGCACCCCTTTGGATTAGAGCTGAATGCAGGGTATAAACCAGACGATTTGTCAATTCTCTGACAGAGCTTACTGTAGATTTCTTGGTCATAGTGACTTTACAAGCCTCCCTGCTCAAGGAATCTGCAGCTGAGCCTGTGAAAGAATACTGTAAAGTCACAATTGATGGTCAGATGCACAATGTACATCAGAACTGGTCACCTGGGTTGCACAGTATGTGTGGAATGACACATAGGATATTTTTAGATATTAGGTGAAAATCTGAGATCCCCATTACAAAAACCAGTGCTAGATAAAGTAGTTACTATTAAACAGACTGAACAGCAAATGCAGAGAGCGAGAAATTTTGAACTATGAATTATTAAATGCCAGAATAATCACAACTAAGTCTCATAACTATTGTCTGTCCTAGAAAGCAGTTGCTCCCACATCATATTAGAAACTGAGAGTTGGTTGAAACTTAAACTAAAGAACATGGAAAGTTTCAGCAACACACAGAATATATATCAGAAAAATTGATTAGGAGTAGGATGTATAACAACAAGCAGATGTATTAGGTCAAGCAAGATCCAAAATGAATCCAACTGTGAACTAATATGGGCAAGAGTTCTTGGAGTTGCTTGGGCTTAGATTAACAATCAAATATTTCTACCAGTCAACAGAGTCAGTCACATGGTTTGTAGAATTAATCAAACATAGCCTAAACATGATAGAACAGGAGCTTAACCAATACTGACTGGGAAAACTACACATTGTCATAAAAGACAAACAGTCTAATAAAGTAATAATGATTACACTGTCACACAGCCACCTCACTCAGTCTGAAAGCTCATGTGGAAAAGAAATATTTTAGACCACCTGCCTAGACTTGATCGTACCATCGGTGATAGAGAGATTACTGATGAGGTGACTAGCTGTCCGTATAAATACGGACATGTCATCCTTTTTATCTCTTTGTCCAGGGTCCGGGCAGATTATTACATTGTCATCACTTTCCCAAAGTTGACCATAATAATAATTATATTTACAATTATTGCTGTTTTATTGCTCTTTTCTTAAATACCTTATCTACAGATGGCAGCAGGATCATTGTTTTATCGATTTTCCACTACTGATCATGGATCAATCCATAAGTGAGTGCAAATATAGATTATTTAAAATTTCTGTTCCTTATTCATATTGTCTTGCATGGTATTATAGGTCTAATGTCATGTAGTCTGTACTTATGTGTGAGTCTGAGCTGGCCGGTGTGGCTGTGCGGTTCTAGGCGCTTCAGTCTGGAACCGCGTGACCGCTACGGTCGCAGGTTCGAATCCTGCCTCGGGCTTGGATGTGTGTGATGTCCTTAGGTTAGTTAGGTTTAATTAGTTCTAAGTTCTAGGCGACTGATGACCTCAGAAATTAAGTCGCATAGTGCTCAGAGCCATTTGAACCATTTTGTGAGTCTGATTTGCTGTTTATGGTAACCAAGTGATTTTATAAAATAACTGGCATTGTGACAATTTGCAATTACTTTTCTGTTTACACTGTTAGAAAGGAACAGCATGTGAAAACTAGGTGGTTGCCTCTTTTTCCAGCCATTGAAAGAGTACTGTAAATGTATCCTGCTCTGAAATCTTACTTTCTGTCTGAAACCAAGCCACCAAAGGTTTCACTGCATTTTTTTTTTTTAGAATAAGAAGTTAAGTGAAGCCTACTTATGCCATTTGCTTTCATTGACATCTGTGTTCACTCCAAATATTTTGCTAATAGAAAAGGAGGGCAATTCTGTGCTTGATGTGACTGAAATTTTAGAGCCTGTATGTAAGGTGCTTGAGAACCAATTAAAAGAAAAATTCATTTGCCTAAAGGTTAAATAGAAGATGGAAGCAACAAAAGAAGGCTTTAATGAAGACATTAAACTTTTTATGGAGGAAGCATATGTTGCTGCATCAATTGTTTGATGAACATTTAAAATGATGGCTCTGTATGTTTGATGACTTTTCCTGTTTCAAATGGATGTCTCTTTAAAAAATGATGTTAACTGTAATGATGTTAAAAAAAGCCTTTTTTATTTGCTAGATAAATACTAAACTTTTGAAATTGAAGATGAAAAATGTTTTGACCAATTGTGTAATTTTATGCAATTTCTAAAACAGAATAATAATGATACAGAATTTAGTGGGTTCTCTTGTAGTTAAAACTGGGCCATATATTTTGTGAAAGTAAGTGTTTTCATTATCCTTCAGAATTGTTAAAACTTGCTGAACACTTTTTCAGTATATCAGGACACAGTGCAAATGCAGAATGAGCATTTTTGCTCATTATAAAATAGTGGACTGATGGCAGGAATAGGTTGAATCTTGAATCTATTGGAGGTATTTTAATGGTCCAGTATAATTTAGAAGAATTTTCCTGTGTATCTTTTTACAATTATCCACTAAGCAAGCCTAGACTTCTGCAGAAAGTTGGATCTTCAGAGAAGTACCATTAAAAGTTAAGGAATGTATGTTTGGCTATTAACTAATTCATTTATTGAATTTAAACATATGTTTCCATGTGCCCTCTTTTTTCTAACTTTGTCCTTCTTTTTGAAGCAGTTCTCCCTCTTTTTTATAGTCTGCATTTTGTCACCCTTGTTACTGATCATGATGCTTTTTCTGGAGGGATGGTCTCAAAAGCAAAAAATAATCAAGAAAACAAGAAAGCTAGGAGAATATTTGTGTTTGGTCAAACTGATAGACAATCATTAATAACCCACCTAAAAATGAACTGAGGACAGTTAGTTCAGATCTAACTAACACAGAACACTGAGTTTATAGCTCAAAGATGTTATAAACCATGGTTTAGGTAAATGCTCTGGTGTACCGGTGTGCAAAAGTTAAGGACAAAAGCAAATTTTGAAAGATGTTTTATTTCAAATAGATACCACACTCATAACTCACACAATTATAGTAGTTGGTAAAAAAATGTTTAAAGTCAACGGTAAGCATAAAACATTGTACAAACAACAATGTAGGAAAAGATAGATTGCTACTTACTGTAAAGAAGACACATCAGGTTGCAGACAGGCATGATTAAAAGACACTTTGTCAGTAAAGAGGACACACATACATGCACACACAAGCAAGCACATCTCATGCACACACAACTACCATTTACAGCATCTCAGGCTGGAATGCAGCATCACGTGGGATGCAAGCAGCAGTCTAGAGGGGGTGGGGAATGGGAAGAGGAAGGGCAAGGGATAGTAGTGTATGGGTGGGGAGAGAGATGTATGCTGTCTGGTGGACTGTGCATGGAGTAGACTGCCAACAAGTGCAACATCAGGAGGTTGTGGAGCAGGGAGGTGGGGTGAAAAAAGGAACAAAAGAGGAGAGGAGTGGGGAAAGACAGGTGGATGCATTGGCAGAGGGCTGCCAGGCATTCCAGAACCACCTCTGCTCCCTCTGAAAGATACTATTACTCTCCAATCCACACTCCATACATCACATCTCTGAAATTAAATCCCTTGCTCTCCAGCACCAGGAAGAGCATTCCAGACACCACTTCCATAGATTATCCAACCTGCTGACACCCTAATGCCACCTTGAGACTCCACTATCCAACCCCTATTGTATCCACAGTGTTCCTCCTCATCCACACCTCATAAAACCTAAACCCTATCTAGCTGGTCTTTTCAACTTGCCACATCCCCCCAAAACTCCCTACCAACCCTCCACCAAATACACAGCCAAAACATTCCTGGAACACTGTTATTAACCTTTCCACCAAAACCCTCAACTCCACTGATGTTTCTGTCCTATCCAAAGGCCTCATCTTTAGCCCTAAACCCAAATTCAACAATGCTGGACTAGCCAAAGACCTACTCTACCTCTCCCGAATCCTACAGTTGAAGCACTTCTTTGCTGCCAATCCCCCCAACCAAAACCACCCTAATTTGAACATTACATCCTGCCTCTTCTAGTTCATACCACAATCCAACTGTGATCCTACCCCCTTCCCACCTAACCACCCACTGGTCAACTTCCAGGAATTCCTTACCTCCAACTTAGCCTCAACATTCTTCACCAGGTCCCTGCCCGAGAATGCCAACCTCTACATCTACATCTGCACCTACATGATTACTCTGCTATTCACAATAAAGTGCCTGGCAGAGAGTTCAATGAACCACCTTCAAGCTGTCTCTCTACCGTTCTACTCTCAAACGGCGTGTGGGAAAAATAAGCACTTAAATATTTCTGTGTGAGCCCTGATTTCTCCTATTGTATTGTGATGATCATTTTTACCTATGTAGATGGGTGCTATCAGATTGTTTTCACAACTGGAGGAGAAAACTAGTGCTTGAAATTTCATGAGATCCCATTGCAACAAGAAACTTCTTTGTTTTAATGATTGCCACTCCAGTTCACATATAATTTCTGTGGCACTATCTCCCCTGTTTTGTGATAATACAAAACGAGCTGCCCTTCTTTGAACTTTTTCTATATCATCTGTCAGTCCCACCTGATGCGGATCCCACACCACACAGCAATACTCCAAAATAGGGCAGACCAGCATGGTGTAAGCAGTCTCTTTAGTACACCTGTTGCACCTTCTAAGTGTTCTGCCAATGAATTGCAGTCTTCAGTTTGCTCTACCCACAACATTATCTATGTGACTGTTCCAGTTTAGGTTATTTGGAATTGTAATCCCTAAATATTTAGTTTAATTTACAGCCTTCAGATCTGTGTTACTTATCATGTAATCAAAATTTGGTGGATTTCTTTTAATACTCATGTGAATAACTTCACACTTTTCTTTATTCAGGGTCAATTGCCACTTTTTGTACCATAAAGATATCTTATCTAAATCATCTGGCAATTCATTTTGGTCATCTGATAACTTTACAAGATGGTAAATGACAGCATCATCTGCAAACAACCTAAGGGGGCTACTCAGATTGTCTCCTATGTCATTAATATAGACCAGGAACAATATAGGGCCTATAACACTTCCTTGGAGAATGCTGAATATTACTTCTGTTTTATTCGATGACTTTCCATCTATTACTATGAACTGTGACCTTTCTGACAGGAAATCATGAATCCAGTCCCACAACTGAAGTGATATTCCACAGGCACGCAGTTTGATTAGAAGGTGCTTGTGAGGAACAGTGCTGAAAGCCTTCTGGATATCTAAAAATACAGAATCAATTTGACCCCCCTTTTGATAGCACTCACTACTTCATGAATGTAAACAGCTCATTGTGTTTCACAAGAATGATATTTTTTGAACCCGTGCTGACTATGTGTCAATAAATCATTTTCTTTGAGGTAATCTGTAATGTTTGAACACAGTATATGTTCCAAAACACTACAGCAAATCAATGTTGGTGATATGAGTCTGGAATTCAGTGGATTACTCCTATTTCTCTTTTGGGTACTGGTGAGACTTGAGCAATTTTCCAGTCTTTAGGTATGGATCTTTTTGTGAGCAAGCAGTTGTATATAATTGCTATATATGAAGCTATTGTATCAGCATACTCTGAAAGGAACCTGACTGGTATACAATCTGGACCAGAAGCCATGCCTTTATTAAGTGGTTTAAGCTGCTTACCTGACTGGTATACAATCTGGACCAGAAGCCATGCCTTTATTAAGTGGTTTAAGCTGCTTTGCTACAATGAGGATATCTACTTATACGTTTCTCACCTTGGCAGTCTCATCTTCTTTGGTGGAGGAATTTTGGAAGACTGTGTTTAACAGCTCTGCTTTAGTGGCACTGTCATCAGTGACTTCACCATTGTTGTTGTTGTGCAGTGGAGGTATTGATTGTGTCTTACCACTGGTGTGCTTTATGTATGACCATAATCTCTTTGGGTTCTGTGCCAGATTCCGAGACAAACGTTTCATTGTGGAAATTATTAAAAGCATCTCACATTGAAGTATGCACTATATTTTGAACTTCTGCAAAACTTTGCCAATCTTGGGGATTTTGCATCCTGCAGACAAAGGATCCACCACTGTTGTTATGAATTGCAGTGACTATCTGGCAGGAGGCCTCCACCAATTGTCTGACTCTCCAACCTATAAACTTGGCCAGAGTGATCCCATCCCAGAAGTCAAACACAAACTGCAATCCCTACTTAAAGCCTTGAGCCCTTCCCAGAAAATATCCCCTGAATCCTTTTCCCTCCTCACCCCTATGACAGCCCGCACACCCACCTTCTACTTGCTCCCCAAAATCAACAAACCCGACAATCCTTGATGCCCCATTATGGCTGGTTATTATGACCCCACTGAAAGAATTTTGGCACTCTTTGACCAACTAACTCTCCATAATCTAGCCTCCCATGTCAAAGGCACCAACCACTTCCTTCACAAACTCTCCACCATCCCTACCCCTTTACCTCCTGGATCCCTACTCATCACTGTTGACACCACCTCCCTATACACCAACAATCATTGTGCCCATGGTCTTACTGTTATTGAACACTACCTTTTCCAATGTACTTCAGACTCCAAACTCACTATGTCATTCCTCATACACCTTACTGACTTTATCGTAACCCACAACTACTCCCACTTTGAAGTTAAGGTGCATAAACAAGTCTGCGCCACAGCCATGGACACCTGCATGGCACTCTCCTACGTCAACCTTTTTACGGGCCATCTAGAGGAGACCTTCCTAGCCTCCCAAAATGCCAACCCCCTAGTCTGGTTCAGGTTTATTGATGATATCTTCATACCTGGACACAGAGCCAAGACATCCTATCTCCATTCATTCACACCCTCAACACCTTATCTTCCATCCGCTTCACATGGTCCTCTTCAACCCAGCTTGCCTAACCCATCAACCACCAAAGTACCTGCATTTTGACAGCTGTCGTCCCTTTCACACCAAAAAACCCCTCCCATATAGTCTGGCTACCCCGGGATGGTGTATCTGCAGTGACAAAACTCCCTTGCTCAGTATGCTGATGGTCTCACCAAGGTCTTCACAGACAGGCACCATCCCTAGTCCACAAACAGAGCTCCTGTGCCATTGCCCCTCACAATTCCAATCTTCCCACCAACTCCAAAAGTCAGCCACAAAGGAGTGTCCTCTTCGTCACCCAGTACCACCCCACACTTGTCAACTGAACCGCACCCTTCGCCAGGGCTTTGATTATCTATCATCGTGCCCTAAAATGAAAGACATCCTAACTGAGACACTTCCCACGCCTCCTAGAGTGTTGGTCTGTCACCCACCCAACCTCCTCAATATCCTAGGCCATCCCTATTCCACTCCCAATCCCAGTCCTTTGCAACTAGGATCCAGCACATTCCATTGCAGTCCAGTCACAGGTTTATCCTACTCCATCAGGGATCAGATCACTTGTCAAAGCAGCCATGTCATTTACCAGGTCTGCTAAAATTATTTCACAGATTTTTATTTTAGTACAAGTACCAACCAGCTGTCCACCAGGATGAATGGTCACTGCCAAACTGTGGCCAGGATAAAAGTAGACCATCCTGTGGCACTACATGCAGCTGAACATAGTACACTTGATTTAAATGGCTGCTTCACTAACCAAGCCATCTGGATCCTTCCCTCCACCACCAGCTTTTCTGAACTGCGCAGATGGGTGTTATCCTTACAACACATTCTCTGCTCCTGGAGTTATCCCAGCCTCAACTATGGTAACATTTGCACCCTCTACCCAACAGTTTCCACCCCTTTTGCCCTATCATGTCCCCCCCATTCTCATCTCCCACCCTGTTTATTTGCAGTCCTCTGCAAAACATCCCCCCATCTTTCTCCACTCTTTTCCTTTTTTGTTCCGTTTTCTGCCCATCTCCCTGCCTCACAACCTCCTGACACTGTGTCTGTCAGCAGTGTAGTCCCTGCACACTCCACCAGACAGTGTTCATCTCTCTTCCCACCTATACACCACTATCCCTTCCCCATTCCCATCTCCTTCAGATTGCTGTTTGCATCTCACATGATGTTGCATTTCAGCCTGAGACGCTGGAGATGGCAGTTGTATGTGCATGTGGTGTGCTTGCTTGTGTGTGACTGCTGTGCGTACGTCCTCTTTACTGATGAAGTCTGTGGCCAAAAGCTATGTGTGAGTGTCTTGTAATCATGCCTGTCTGCAAATTGGCATGTCTTCTTTATGGTAAGCTGCAATCTATCTTTTCCTACATTGTTGATATCCCTACCTGGAGTTTTCATTGTTTGAAACATTGTACAAAATCATATCAAACACTTTCTCTGAAAATTATTTTGAACAGTTAGTTGAGCAGCCCCATTGAAGTGTAAATGATTGCATAAATATGCTTGACATATTAATAACAAGTAACCCAAGCAAACAGAGAGCATCATAATGGATACATGGATTAGTGGCCACATGTGCTTGATGGGCTTTAAGTCAGGAGAACTAATGGGCCAGTCCATTTGTGAAATATCATCTTACCCAAAGGGTTCCTCTATCTGCATTGTTTTATTTGGTCATGCATTGTCATCCATAAAAATGAAGTTTTGGATGACTGCATCCCTGAAAAGATGCATATGGAGAAGGAGTACAGTGCCACAATGATGTTGGCTGGTGGTGTTGAAAGACTTGGAGGGCTATGTGTGATGCCTACAACAATTTACTCTGTCAGTGTCTGTTGATAAATCTATCAGAAAATGCAAAGATATTATGGTTATATGTAAAGTTAGTCAGCAGATTCAAAGCTTCCATTGTAATATTTATTGTGTAGCAGTCTGTTGTTGAAACTGAGAAGAGCAGACATATAGAATAAATATTAAACCCTGCATGAAAATCATATTTGCACATGAATATACAACTGTACCAGTTTTTGACTCCCCCCTTCACATACACAACTCAAGAGACACAGTGGTACCTCACACAGTGAGCATAATTCATTCCAGAGTCTTACTCATAGTGTGAAATACTCATTAAGCAAAATAATTTATCCAATATAAATTAACCTAAAATATGATAATGTTTCATCCAGAAAAAGTACTAAATGTTTTATCTTATTCATGCCATTTATTCAAAGAAAATTATATATACAGTGTTATGCACATAATTATTCATGATATATAACTAATTCTTTTTTATCAGAAAGCTATCTGTAATCATTTGTTTCTGCTGGCGCTTCAGCACTTGGCAAAAATGTGACACAGCATTAACGTCAAATAAATTTCTGGTGCACCACTGGTTTATTGAGGTGATGATTTTCAATGTAAGATGCAACCAATTTCCAAGATTTCAGCATTTCTCTTATTGCACCAGAAGATTGCTGCTTTGTTGTTACTGCCTGCTCCTTTTTTGTGGAACTACTCCCCACAAGTTCCTGCTGTGAAACACACTGCAGTTCCATATGATCTTCAATGGTAATTTTGTGGCTGTGATCTTCCACAAGCTCTTTGATATCATTGTTGTCCACTTCTAGTCCCATGCTCTTGGCCAAAGACTCAATCTCAGTGATTACAGGCTCCACAGGTACTGACTCAAATGCCTCAGAGTCACATTTGGTAACACACTCTGGCCAAAGCTTCTTCCAAGCAGAAGTGAGAGTTATCTTCTTCCCACACTTTTTTGATGATCTTGATATTTCCAAAACTCTCTGAGAGTGAGATTGGTAGCTTCAGTCAACTCAAAGAAATGATTGAAGAGTGCTTTATTGTAGAGCTAGAGCGTCTTAAAGTTAGGAATAATCTGCTGGTCCATAAGTTTGAGTGATGGAGTGGTGCTGGGAGGCAGAAATTGGCTCTTGATGAATTGAAATTCTTTAAGGGGGTGGTCTTGTAGGGCCTGGAGAATGGGCAGTAGTGTTGTCCATAACATCCAAGAGATGGAGCAGCAGATTCATCTCAAACAAATATTTTTTCACCAAAGGACCAAAAACTTCATTGAGCCAATCACAAATAGATCACATGTCACCAAAGCCTTGTTGTTGGACCTCCACATCACATTTAACCAGCTCTTCTTGAAGGCTTGTGGAGTTTCTGAATGGTAAACAAGCAGTGGTTTCATTTTCAAATTACCGCTTGCACTGGTGCAGAATAGCAGTCTGAGATGGTCTTTCATTGGCTTGTGACCGGGCAATGCAGTCTCCTCTGCTGTTATAAAGGTATGCTTTGGCATCTTTATCTTTTTCCAGAATAGACCTGTCTTGTCACAATTAAAAACCTGTTGTGGTAGATAACCCTCAGAATCTATAAACATCTTGAAGTTGCTCATGAAGTTCTCTGCTGCTTTTGTGTCAGAGATGGCTACTTTACCATGTCTCATAATGGTGTGGATGCCAGTTCTTCTCTTAAACTTCTTGAATCACTCACAGCTTCCCTTAAACACTTCTTCAG
Source organism: Schistocerca piceifrons (assembly GCF_021461385.2). Taxonomy (NCBI): domain Eukaryota; kingdom Metazoa; phylum Arthropoda; class Insecta; order Orthoptera; family Acrididae; genus Schistocerca; species Schistocerca piceifrons. The sequence goes on from NC_060140.1 coordinate 660,077,085, forward strand.
CTGCTGATGATCCTGGTGTCTTCATAATAAGGTTGGCAAAATTCATTTTCTCACAAATGATGTTCTTCTTAATTGTTGTTGTTGTTGTTGTTGTGGTCTTCAGTCCTGAGACTGGTTTGATGCAGCTCTCCATGCTACTCTATCCTGTGCAAGCTTCTTCATCTCCCAGTACCTACTGCAACCTACATCCTTCTGAATCTGCTTAGTGTATTCATCTCTTGGTCTCCCTCTACGATTTTTACCCTCCACGGTGCCCTCCAATGCTAAATTTGTGATCCCTTGATGTCTCAAAACATGTCCTACCAACCGATCCCTTCTTCTAGTCAAGTTGTGCCACAAACTTCTCTTCTCCCCAATCCTATTGAATACCTCCTCATTAGTTATGTGATCTACCCACCTTATCTTCAGCATTCTTCTGTAGCACCACATTTCGAAAGCTTCTATTCTCTTCTTGTCCAAACTAGTTATCGTCCATGTTTCACTTCCATACATGGCTACACTCCATACAAATACTTTCAGAAACGACTTCCTGACACTTAAATCTATACTCGATGTTAACAAATTTCTCTTCTTGAGAAACGCTTTCCTTGCCATTGCCAGTCTACATTTTATATCCTCTCTACTTTGACCATCATCAGTTATTTTACTCCCTAAATAGCAAAACTCCTTTACTACTTTAAGTGTCTCATTTCCTAATCTAATTCCCTCAGCATCACCCGACTTAATTTGACTACATTCCATTATCCTCGTTTTGCTTTTGTTGATGTTCATCTTATATCCTCCTTTCAAGACACTGTTCATTCCGTTCAACTGCTCTTGCAAGTCCTTTGCTGTCTCTGACAGAATTACAATGTCATCGGTGAACCTCAAAGTTTTTACTTCTTGTCCATGAATTTTAATACCTACTCCGAATTTTTCTTTTGTTTCCTTTACTGCTTGCTCAATATACAGATTGAATAACATCGGGGACAGGCTACAACCTTGTCTCACTCCTTTCCCAACCACTGCTTGCCTTCGCCTTTCATGCCCCTCGACTCTTATAACTGCCATCTGGTTTCTGTACAAATTGTAAATAGCCTTTCGCTCCCTGTATTTTACCCCTTCCACCTTCAGAATTTGAAAGAGAGTATTCCAGTTAACATTGTCAAAAGCTTTCTCTAAGTCTACAAATGCTAGAAACGTAGGTTTGCCTTTTCTTAATCTTTCTTCTAAGATAAGTCGTAAGGTCAGTATTGCCTCACGTGTCCCAACATTTCTACGGAATCCAAACTGATCTTCCTCGAGGTCGGCTTCTACCAGTTTTTCCATTCGCCTGTAAAGAATTCGCGTTAGTATTTTGCAGCTGTGACTTATTAAACTGATAGTTCGGTAATTTTCACATCTGTCAACACCTGCTTTCTTTGGGATTGGAATTATTATATTCTTCTTGAAGTCTGAGGGTATTTCGCCTGTCTCATACATCGTGCTCACCAGATGGTAGAGTTTTGTCATGACTGATTGTGTCACCTTGCAATTGCTTTTCATTTATCCATGTAAGGAGCAACCTTTTGACATTGTCCAGAATACGAAACTGTTGTTTAGATGCTCTTGTCACTACCTTTGAAGTATCTATCTCCTTGATCTTGTCCTTGTTTATGAGGATAGTGCAAGTAGGTGATGTAGAGCAATTGTATGTGTGTGCTAAATCAGCAATGCTCACACCACATTCACATTTTTCAATGATTTCACATTTCATTTCTAAGGTAATTTCCGTTCTCTTATGGCCATCTTCTTTTGGGACATTTCTATTAGGTTATTAAAATTTGCACATAGAAAAACACTTTGTGAACACAAGTTTAGAAAAAAATGTGATCACAAGCTGCACTAAGATGGTAGCAGAAAGAGCACTAAACCCAGACTGCAGCATGTACTAAAGACATCGTTCATATGTTACTGCTGACAATGAAAGCTGTTCATATTGCTGATGTTTTCCCCATCACACACGAATGGCTGGTGACATCACATGAAATCGTCGTCACTCGTTATGCAAAACATTGCTTGCTAAGCGAGTCATTTTTTTAACAATTTGTTTTGCACATTATGGGAAGTGCTCATCAAACAATGTTCCACTGCATTTATATATGAACTCCTAACAAGCAATTAATACTACTCAAAACAAACAAAGCACCTGGCTGCATGAGATTTATATTTAATATGCTGCAGAATTAGCCTCTTTTGCAGCCCATATTTGTCAAAAATGTCTTTCACAACAAGTAGTTCCAAATTATTGGAAAGAGTACACAACAATCATCTTTCTAGAAAGGATAAAATAATGGGTGTGCACAGAATGAAGGTCCAATTTTTCTTATGTCTGTCTGTTCCACGATCCTAGAGCTTTTTTTAACATCATACATTGTGACACTCACAAAGAAACAGGAACTTTTCTTAAAAGTAAAACTACATAATTAGTAAAAACCACTTGTGTAAACACAGCTAGCTTTATCCTTACACAGTAACTAGCAAACAGTAGATGTGTCTGAATAGTAGATTTCTGGAAGCCATTTGACACTAATCACAAAATATCTTTGCAGACTTGTGATTGCCTTTGTAAATATTTGGCTGATAGGCTGCAGAACATTATACTGGATGGAAAAGGTTCAACAGAAATGAAAGTAAAATTGGATGTATCACAGGTTATTCTAATTGGGCCTGTAAATTTCTCAAAAAAAAAAAAAAAAAAAAAAAAAAAAAAAAAAAAAAAAAAAAAAAAATATTCAAGCTTTCGCAACAAACTGTTGCCTCATCAGCAAAGAGGGAATTTTCCCCCCTAAGGTAAGTCTTTCTGCTCCCGGGATTGGAATGACTCCTTACCCTCTCCCTTAAAACCCATTTCCTTTCGTCTTCCCCTCTCCTTCCCTCTTTCCTGATGAGGCAACAGTTTGTTGCAAAAGCTTGAATTTTGTGTGTATGTTTGTGTTTGTTTGTGTGTCTATCGACCTGCCAGCGCTTTCGTTCGGTAAGTCACCTCATCTTTGTTTTTATATATAATTTTTCCCACGTGGAATGTTTCCTTCTATTATATATATATATATATATATATATATATATATATATATATATATATATATATATATATATATATATCTAAAAAGAAAGATGATGAAACTTACCAAACAAAAGCGCTGGCAGGTCGATAGACACACAAACAAACACAAACATACACACAAAATTCAAGCTTTCGCAACAAACTGTTGCCTCATCAGGAAAGAGGGAAGGAGAGGGAAAGACGAAAGGATGTGGGTTTTAAGGGAGAGGGTAAGGAGTCATTCCAATCCCGGGAGCGGAAAGACTTACCTTAGGGGGAAAAAAGGACAGGTATACACTCGCACACACACACATATCCATCCACACATACACAGACACAAGCAGACATTTGTAAAGGCAAAGAGCTCTTTGCCTTTACAAATGTCTGCTTGTGTCTGTGTATGTGTGGATGGATATGTGTGTGTGTGCGAGTGTATACCTGTCCTTTTTTCCCCCTAAGGTAAGTCTTTCCGCTCCCGGGATTGGAATGACTCCTTACCCTCTCCCTTAAAACCCACATCCTTTCGTCTTTCCCTCTCCTTCCCTCTTTCCTGATGAGGCAACAGTTTGTTGCGAAAGCTTGAATTTTGTGTGTTTGTTTGTGTGTCTATCGACCTGCCAGCGCTTTCGTTCGGTAAGTCACCTCATCTTTGTTTTTATATATAATTTTTCCCACGAGGAATGTTTTCTTCTATTATATATATATATATATATATATATATATATATATATATATATAAAACACACAGATGATGTGACTTACTGAACGAAAGTGCTGGCAGGTCGATAGACACACAAACATACACACGAAATTCAAGCTTTCGCAACAAACTGTTACCTCATCAGGAAAGAGGGAAGGAGAGGGAAAGACGAAAGGATGTGGGTTTTAAGGGAGAGGGTAAGGAGTCATTCCAATACTGGGAGCGGAAAGACTTATCTTAGGGGGGAAAAAGGGACAGGTATACACTCGCACACACACACATATCCATCCACACATACATAGACACAAGCAGACATTTGTAAAGGCAAAGAGTTCTGGTAGAGATGTCAGTCGAGGGGGAAGTACAGAGGCAAAGATGTTATTGAAGGACAGGTGAGGTATAAGTGGCGGCAACTTGAAATTAGCAGAGGTTGAGGCCTGGTGGGTAAGGGGAAGAGAGGATATATTGAAGGGCAAGTTCCCATCTCCGGAGTTCTGATAGGTTGGTGTCAGTGCGAAGTATCCAGATAACCCGGATGGTGTAACACTGTGCCAAGATGTGCTGGCCATGCACCAAGGCATGTTTAGCCACAGGGTGATCCTCATTACCAACAAACACTGTCTGCCTGTGTCTGTTCATGCAAATGGACAGTTTGTTGCTGGTCATTCCCACATAGAAAGCTTCACAGTGTAGGCAGGTCAGTTGGTAAATCAAGTGAGTGCTGTCACACGTGGCTCTGCCTTTGATCGTGTACACCTTCCGGGTTACAGGACTGGAGTAGGTGGTGGTGGGAGGGTGCATGGGACAGGTTTAACACTGGGGGCGGTTACAAGGGTAGCAGCCAGAGGGTAGGGAAGGTGGATTGGGGATTTCATAGGGATGAACCAAGAGGTTACAAAGATTAGGTGGATGGCGGAAAGACACTCTTGGTGGAGTGGGAGGATTTCGTGAAGGATGGATCTCATTTCAGGGCAGGATTTGAGGAAGTCGTATCCCTGCTGGAGAGCCACGTTCAAAGTCTGATCCAGTCCCAGAAAGTATCCTGTCACAAGTGGGGTACTTTTGGGATTCTTCTGTGGGAGGTTCTGGGTTTGAGGGGATGAGGAAGTGGCTCTCGTAATTTGCTTCTGTACCAGGTCGGGAGGGTATTTGCAGGATGCGAAAGTTGTTTTCAGGTTGTTGGTGTAATGGTTTAGGGATTCAGGACTGGAGCAGATTCGTTTGCCACAAAGACCTATCGTGTACGGAAGGACCCATTTGATATAGAATGGGTGGCAGCTTGTGACAGGATACTTTCGGGGACTGGATCAGACTCTGAATGTGGCTCTCCAGCAGAGATATGGCTTCCTCAAATCCTGCCCTGAAAGAGTTTGGGTAGAGATGTCAGTGGAGGCAGAAGTACAGAGGCAAAGATGTTATTGAAGGGCAGGTGAGGTATGAGCGGCGGCAACTTGAAAATAGCGGAGGTTGAGGCCTGGTGGGTAACGGGAAGAGAGAGTATATTGAAGGTAAGTCTTTCTGCTCCTGGGATTGGAATTACTCCTTACCCTCTCCCTTAAAACCCACATCCTTTCGTCTTTCCCTCTCCTTCCCTCTTTCTGTCCTTCACCAAATCCTCCCCACTCCACCAAGAGTGTCTTTCCGCCATCCACCTAATCTTTGTAACCTCTTGGTTCATCCCTATGAAATCCCCAAACCACCTTCCCTATCCTCTGGCTCCTACCCTTGTAACTGCCCCCAGTGTAAAACCTGTCCCATGCACCCTCCCACCACCACCTACTCCAGTCCTGTAACTCGGAAGGTGTACACGATCAAAGGCAGAGCCACGTGTGACAGCACCCACGTGATTTACCAACTGACCTGCCTACACTGTGAAGCTTTCTATGTGGGAATGACCAGCAACAAACTGTCCATTTGCATGAACAGACACAGGCAGACAGTGTTTGTTGGTAATGAGGATCACCCTGTGGCTAAACATGCCTTGATGCACCGCCAGCACACCTTGGCACAGTGTTACACCGTCTGGGTTATCTGGATACTTCCCACTGACACCAACCTATCAGAACTCCAGAGATGGGAACTTGCCCTTCAATATATCCTCTCTTCCTGTTACCCACCAGGCCTCAACCTCCGCTAATTTCAAGTTGCCGCTGCCCATACCTCACCTGTCCTTCAAAACATCTTTGCCTCTGTACTTCCGCCACGACTGACATCTCTACCCAAACTCTTTGCCTTTACATATGTCTGCTTGTGTCTGTTATGTGCGGATGGATATACGTGTGTGTGCGAGTGTATACCTGTCCCTTTTTCCCCCCAAGGTAAGTCTTTCCGCTCCCGGGGTTGGAATGACTCCTTACCCTCTCCCTTAAAACCCACATACTTTCGTCTTTCCCTCTCCTTCCCTCTTTCCTGATGAAGCAACCGTGGGTTGTGAAAGCCTGAAATTTGTGTGTGTGCTTGTGTTTGTTATTGTACGTACCAACGCTTTCGTTTGGTAAGTTACAGAATCTTTGTCACACACACACACACACACACACACACACACACACACACACACACACACAGATTTTTAGATAGGATCAACTTCACTGTCAGATTGTTTGCTGGTGATGGTATTATCCACAGGAATATAACTGGGTAGTTTGTATTGTTGACCTAGATGATAATTAGATGAAATATTTGTTAGGATTTGTAGGCGGTGGATCCTTGAGATATGGCAATACGTGAACATGAGAAGTAAGTTTAATCAGTTATATTAACAAAGGCGGATTATAAAACATGCATGCTGTGAGCATCCATCATCATGTGTCTGACATCCTAATTACGGTCGTATCGAAAAGCTCCGTGGTGAGCTAAGAAAAGAGACATATTTGTGCCCGAGGCCACACTAGTTAATACGGCATGCTGCGGACGGTGGCCAGTGGCATACTACCGGACACATGTGTACTGACCAAGCAAATTGTCAGCATTCCAGACAGGTCAGCTGCCGAGAGCATGTTACGTACTGTATGGCTGTGTGCAACCCGTAAACCCTTACATCACCCTCCCCAGAGAAAAAGAGCAACCATGGGTGGCTCAAAACAACCTCCTGGGCGTTATGAGCCTATTTCACCATTTGTGGCATCAGAAGGCATTGCAACATGTATTTCATTTGCAGACGCAGTAACGCTCGGTACAGAGAAGTGTGCCTTCAGGATGACAATTTCATACATGACAAAAGCTGTTGACAAAAGACAAATTAATAAAACCAATAAAAACACAATACTGACAATCAAGTATGCATTTACATTACTGGATGAGTCAAAGGACTTAATTCTATTTGCTGCTTCAATGAAGTTTAACTGATTATTGGAAGAAATCAAATTTTCATGGATGTCCTTAATTAAATCATTGTCTTCAGAAAAACTTAATAAGGAATACTTTCCATATGTTAATATGTATGAATCATTGTAATAAACAGATAACATTATCATTAATGGCAAATGGCCAGTTGCATGAAATTTAGTTGGCAATACACTAGGCATATCAAATAGTTCACATGATAAATCACAATGAGTGGCATTCAAGATTAATCCACCATTATTCAATTTGAGTGTAAAGGGTAGGTCAGGTGATCATAATTTTTACATGTAAATGTGACATCAAGGGTGGAGTTAATTGAGAAAATTATACCTTCAGAACATCATTTAAGAAATGGATGATAAAGATGCATTAAAATTCTAGGGCAATCATCTCTTGGGGGATGATTCATAAACAATTCTTTCTCACAGCTGTACACTCTACTATCTAAGAATACTGCCGATTCAGGGCAAATTAACTTATGGCTACATTTACACATATGCAAATCATTTTCATTTAGGGACACAAAATATCTTCAATCCTTGCTGATCAGTAGATAATCATTCAGTACACACTTTACATGAATATCTGCCTGTCTCCATTTCACAGGGTAAGTATAAATCTTATACAGTTCAAAATTATGCTTTGATCTACCAATGGGTATACAAACAATAACAGTTAATTCATCTTCAATCATTAAAGATTGTGTGGTGGTTAACTTGTAGTAAGCATATAAATTGTAAGAGTTAACAGGGTAAATCATAGTATAGGTTGTATCTAGCATTCGCTCAATTGATAGTAGGATCTGTAAAAATTGTTCTGGATGTAGTAGTACACTGCTCAAACAATCATTTTAACTACTTTCTAAGGCTGTTCTTAAGTTAAGGTCATAAATTCTAGCATTTGATAAACTATGAGTAATCCTTAACAAAGGAGTGTTTAAATCTATGTGTGCACTCACAGAATTTAATCCTCGGAATAGTTCTTGGATATTTGCGTTCGTTTCATTATGAATTACATGGAATTGTGAGGTAAATTGCTTAACACTCTGTTCAATGAAAACTGTGTATTTAGTAATTCTTCTTTGCATATTATTTAATACGATAATTTCATTAGAGAGGTTAGTTGAATCTGTACTGGACTGTTGTCCAAGAGCTAATATTTTGCCTTTAACTTCCAGCAGATCTTGACTAGTTATAGTACCAAATACTGTACGAGGGATACTCCCTCCAAAATCAAACCAGGCATGTTTACACCTAATTAAAGTTTTGTGTGGCAAAAGCTTTAAAAAACAGTAAATCTTTTGTTCCTAATTAGTAAATGTAGACTCTACCTGCATTTTGGCTGTGATCCAGTTATTATACCAAGATGTACCCATTTCCAAAATTGTATCATTATCCTTAACGGAACAAATTAGATCAATTTGCTTCTTTACAGAATTGAACTGTTGCTGGATTTCACTCAGATTGTACTTGAGTACAAGTTTTGCATTACTTGTTGGAACTACCATGTCTGACTGTGGTTCAAACAAAACACCTGTACTCTGTGGTACTATTACTACAGCATTAGTAGAATACTCTATCATAGCAAACATTAGAATAAAAATGAACATCGTTAATTAGTTCTAAATACTAGAGTTAACAATGAACATAAAATAAATGTGTTTTTGTGGTAACCTGTGGAATAAAAGGTTTAGTTTCACTTGTGCACTCATGCACTAGCTTCAATACTAAATTTTCACAACACATTCACATAAGCACATGGCTGAAATAAACACACGCATTGCACTCTCACACACTACACATGTTTATGCAGATTGTAGGGGTGTCTGGAACAGGATTGCTCAGAACATGGCAATGCCTCAGCTTCAAAGTCTGTACTGCGACCTCGCAATTCTCGCTCCCTGGGTTTGAGAACAGCAGGTCTGCCTCTCGGTCAGTCCTCGTTGTCTTGCGGCACTACAGGAAATCTACCCAGTAATGGCTTTACATGATTGACGTGAATGACAATCAAACAAAAGGGCAGTTGGAGCTCAAGAGTGACTGTTGACAACACCTTCAAGATTGGATATGGTCCTTTCCAAAACTTTTTGACTTGACTCTTCTTTAACACCACATTGCTCAGATAAACAAGGTCTCCAACTTGATACAGTGGCACTGCCACTTGGTGGTTGTGTTGTCTTGCTTGCTGAAGAAAGGATTGGTGATTTTGCTGTTTCACTCCCCTCCATGCTTCCTTTAGCTTGTGTGCTAGATCCCTTACGTGTTCATTGCTGATTCCAGCAGTGGTGGTGGTGGTGGTTAGTGTTTAACGTCCCGTCGACAACGAGGTCATTAGAGACGGAGCGCAAGCTCGGGTTAGGGAAGGATTGGGAAGGAAATCGGCTGTGCCCTTTCAAAGGAACCATCCTGGCATTTGCCTGAAACGATTTAGGGAAATCATGGAAAACCTAAATCAGGATGGCCGGAGATTCCAGCAGTCAATCGTGCAAAGTCCAAGGGTGAATGCAGTCTTCTTCCATAGACAATCTCATATGGACTTAGGCCAGTTGAGCTGTGCATTTTGGCATTGTAAGAACTTACCAAGTATGGTAAACAGACATCCCAAGTGTCATGTTTGCTCCTCACATAATGGCTAACCATTTTAATAGTTGTTCTGTGGACTCACTCGACTCTCCCATTTCCTTCAGTGTGTGCTGGTGTAGTCCTTAACTGAGTTATTTGCATGAGCTTACAAGTCTGTTTAAGTAATTCACTCATAAAATTCGTTCCTTTATCACTAATTATACTTAATGGTGATCCAAATATAAGAATCAATTCTTTTACAAAAACTTTAGCTATAGACTCAGCACTCTGATCAGGTATTGGTATCATGAAAAGGTATCTAGAATCTAACATTGTCAATATGTATTTGTTTCCATCTTTAGTCTTAGGCAACAGTCCTGCGACATCTAGTCCTACTCATTCAAATGGTTCACTTGTCTCTAGCAGTTCTTGCAATGGTGCTCTACTTTTTCCTACAGTATTCCATCTGTTACAGGAATCACATTGTGAAACCAACTCGAAAATGTCAGCTTTGTGGCTTGGCCACCAAAACACGTGAGTTATTTTAATGTTTGTTGCTTTTTTACTGCAATGTCCTGATAATACAGAATCATGTTGTTCTCTCATAATTTGCTCTGTCATGCTTTCTGGAACAACTAAGCAGTTTCCTTTACTAGTGATTTTGTGCAATAACCCATCTTTTTTGACAAAATGTTGATCATTTTTCCATAGTCTGCATTGTGGATCTTCTTCTTGAGCTACCTTTAACTCTTCTTCTCGACTTATTGTAACACAAACATTGAATTTTTGACTTATTGCATCAGCATTCACATGTTGTTTACCAGGTTGGTGAATAAACTTAAATTGGTACTCACTCAGTCTTAATGACCAGCTTGTTAATCTGGAACTTGGATCCTTTAAGTTCAATAACCATTTAAGTATTGTATGATCTGTAATTACTATAAATTCTCTTCCTGTTAAGAAACATCTGTTATTTGTTACACCATAAACCAAAGCACAAACCTCCTTTTCAGTAGTAGTATAGTTACATTCTGCTTTGTTTAATTGTCTGGAAGCAAATGAGATTGGATGTTCATGAACAGCAACTTCTTGAGACAAGATTGCACCTATGGCAAATCTGGATGCGTCTGTTGAAAGAATAAGAGGTTTACTGAAATCCAGGTAGGCTAACCCTGGAGCTGTGGTTAGAGCAGTTTTAAGTTCTTCCATTGAATTTTTGCACTCTGTTGACCAATAAAATGTGGCTCCTTTCTTCAGTAGCTGTGTCATTGGATGTGTTATATTCACATAACTGACTATAAATCATCTGTAGAAATTTGACAATCCCAAGAATGATTGTAGTTCTTTAAAATTCTGTGGTCCAGGAAAATTCCTTACATCCTCAATTAATTTTGGATCAGGTCGAACACCTTCACTGGTTATAACATGACCAAGATAGTTAACTTTACTTTGTGCAAAATTATGTTTATCTATTGATAAAGACAGGTTTACTCTTCCTATACGCTCAAAAACAGCTTGTAGTCCCTCAGTATGCTACTTCATGTTTCCACCAAAAATTATTACATCATCAAGGTAACAAGTGCTTGTGTTGGGGTGAGCCCTCATAAAACTGAATCCATCAGGCACTGAAATGTAGCTGAAGCATTATGTAGTCCAAACGGCATATGAAGATACTTGTATACTCCTATTGTTGTTACAAATGAAGTTTTTGCTTGATCATCTGGATGCACTGTTAACTGGTGACCACCACTTGTTAAATCACATACTGAAAAAATTCGACATCTGCCGAAGTAATCCAAGGTTTCCACTATATTTGGTAAGGGGTAAATGTGGGGTGTGGTCACAGCATTCAAAGATCGGTAATCAACACAAAAATGGAACTGTGGTTCTCCAGAAATTGATTCCTTCATAACAATTACAACAGGCGAACACCACGGTGGGTCTGAAGGATTTCTTGGTTTTATAATCCCAGCATCTAATTGTTCTTTAACCATGTCTTCTACCTACTCTCTTTGACTGAATGGTATTCGGTAAGGTTTCTGTCTGATTGGGGCTGCATTCCCTGTATGAATATGATGCTGAACTAAATGAGTGACAGGTAAACTTGCACATTCTCGGAATAAATCTGCATGCTCCAATAAAACAGGCACTAAAATCTTCTGTTCATCAGCTGTCAAATGTTCTATCTTCTTCCAAATCTTGCGCTTCAGTTCATTATTAACTTTGTCTTCTCATTGCAATTTTGTGGTACTGTTACAAAAATCTGTGTTTATAATTGCAGCATTTGTTACCTCATCTGCAAACTGTACTACATCACTCTTACTTACACTCGAAACTTCAGCAACTTCCATTCTTCATGGCAAAACAACATCCTCATTGCTCATATTCGTTATTTTAATTGGGACTTTTGTGACATTCTGTCTCCCCACTGTAGTGACACCTACACTTCTAGCAACATAACAATGCATTGTATCCAGTAACTCACTTTTCTCGGGTCGCTCAATTAATAACATAGTTCCTTCCTTGCATCAAGGTGACTTAACTTCAATGTAGATTGTCTTTCCTGCTCCCTTGGGAATTTGCTGAGGCTGATCCATTGGAACATCAACTCGGATGGTTTGAACTGATGCATCGTTTGGGGGATCCATTCCCACGATGTCAGTATTGCTGCTCCTTTGAGCATGATCTGAAGAATGATTTCCTAGGTTGTACTTGCTAGGCCTAGTCTGATCTTTCTTTCTGTGACAAATATCTCTGCCTTGTTAGCAGACAAGAAATGAAATCCAAGTACTCCATCGTAACGCGTTTCGTTATTTGAAACTACTTGCACCTTTTCTATGTAGTTATCTTCATCTTGGCCTTGGCCAATAATTAATTCTACATCAATTTATCCATAGTTACATAGCTTTCCTCCATTTAACCCTCGCACTTTTAATAGCGGTGGTTTCAATTTATCCTGTTAATCCGTGCCACACCACATTAATGAGGTCTGTGCTCCTGTGTCAATAAGTAGTTTGATGTTTCTCCCACGATATGCACCACCTATCACGAAGTCATGTTTGGTCTGATTTCAGCTGGAACTAACAGGAATCACTGTCTCTGGCAAGGGACAGTGAGAGTGTTGGCCCGTACGTCCCCGTACTCGTTTAAAGATCTGGCAGATTGTCTGTTGTTTGCATTACCTTTCTTCTTGTTGTGACAATCTCTCAAACATGACCCTACATCCTGCAATGATAGCAGATTTGATTCTCTTTACAATCTTTATGTTTGTGACCCAGCTTATTGCTGTACTGTTGTGTTGAAAACTCTGCGTTCTTGTTTCTGCGTCTCATTCAGTTGTCTTAAGGCTTCAATGAAACCAATAGCTGATTCTACTGCTTCCTGAAACATTTTACATTGTGCCAATATAACAGCTTTGCTTACTTCCTCTCCGTGCAACCCATGAATGAATGTGTCCAAGGCTCTCTGGTTGGCTTCGAAAAACTGAATGCGATTTTCATTTTCATCTTCTACAAACTCGTACGTTTGAGCACTGATGTTTCAAATTGTGGCGGCAAACTGCTTGATAGATTTGTCTTGGTGCATTCGCAATCTGTGAAGCTGCTCTTTGTAAAATCTGATTCCGTTTTTATGTTTAAATCTCTGAACAACAACTGTTCTAACCTCTTTGGAATCTTCTGTTTTCATGCAAGTAGGCTCCGTGCTAATGAAATATTGAGTGCTCCCTGAATTCTTAATTTGGCAACCACTAGCGGCACCTTCAAGTTTATGAAAAAACACCTTCACATCATCTTCGGGTTTCCTGCTAAACACTGGTACTCGTGGCAATAATGAAAAATTCTTTATTGTAGTTGTACCTGTACTGCATGAACTATCATTTGACAAGTCTTTCAGAATGTTATGATCGCTTATTTCTGCTTTTAACTGCTGAACCTCTTCTTGCAGTTCATTAATAACAGTTTGTAGATCGACAACGTTACTCTGACTGGATTGCGACATTTTCTCTGATTAATGCCAATGAGTCATTCAAATGTAAAATAAAAATCCATCACTGCCTTTCGTATTCTAGCCAAACAGAAGTAGACCAACCTGAATTCCAGCGTTGGATGTCCCCGCGTAGTCGGAAGATGTTCATGCTGCTGCTGCTACTGCTGCTGCTCGAAGTTCACGTTGTGCTGCACCTCTTCAGGACTGTAGATTTTCCATAATTATCCCACTTCTGACACCACTTCTATAAGGGGGTAGTTCATGTTGTTGCCCTGGATGATAATTAGATGAAATATTTGTCAGGATTTGTAGGTAGTGGGTCCTTGAGGTACGGCAATACGCGAACGAGAAAAGTAAGTTTAAACAGTTTTATTAACAAAGGCGGATTATAAAACACACACACTATGAGCACCCTCATCACTGTGTCTGACATCCTAATTACGGTTGTATCGAAAAGCTCCATGGTGAGCAAAGAAAAGATACATATTAACGCCCGAGGCCATGCTAGTTAATACGGCGCACTGTGGACGGCAACCAGTGGCATACCACCTGTGTCGCACTGCGGCCAGACACACATGTACTGACCAAGCAAATTGTCAGTGTTCCAGACAGGTCAGCTGGCAAGCATGTGTTACGTACCATACGGCTGCGTGCAACCTGTAGACCCTTACAGGAAAGTATTGCCATTGGAGATTCATATGAAAATGCAGAAAGACTTGAACAAAATTTCTGTTTGGTGTAATGAATACCAGCTCTCGAGATAAAGCCTATAATAAAGAGAAAGAACATGACAGTATCCAAATGCAAGGGTTGTGCTGAGCATATTGAGCATCTCATTTTGGGGTAATACTGAGAAGTAATGTGAAATGGGCCAGACACATACAATCAGTAATAGGGATTGTGAATTGAAGACTTAGATTTGTTGGAAGGATTTTGAGTAAGTACAGTGCATCTGTGAATGAAATCAGACATTAGCGCAACTAATTCTAGTCTATCATTCTGATGTTTAGAGTCCTTATCAAGTAAACATGGCAACAGACATCAAAAAAATTGAGAGAAGCCATGCTGCTAGGATTGTAACAGAGTGACATAGCCCAAGTAAAAGTGTAACAGAGATTTTCAAGGAATTAAATGGGAATCTTTGGAGGAAAGGATGAATTTGGAGAATCTGTAATTTAGGAAGACTGTGTGATCATTGTGCTGCCAGAATAGTATATTTCACCTTAAGGATCGGAAGAATATGATGAGAGAGGTTAAAGTGCATACAGAAATGTATAGACAAGGATGTTTCCCAAGCCAAATACACAGATGGAAAAAAACAGAAAATCACAAATATTGATATGAAGTACTCTTCAGTTTGCTCTGTATGTTGTGTAGAGGCCCAGGACTATGGCCTCTACAGTGGCAGTGTTGACTTTACATGGTGGGTTCACATCAGGATGCTGACTGGTGCTGGCTCAAGGAAAGAGCATTAACCATCACACATTTTATTACAAAACAAGCTACAGCATTCGTAGGATTGTTCCTTAGTAGTTACATGGCACTGGCATGTGTCAACAGGAGTGGGACCAGTGGTCACCAATGGAAAGGCCAGCCAGCAGCTGACTTGATGTCAGCAGTCAAGCAGGACTGCTCACATGGGATGCATATGGCAGCTTGTGCACCATCTTGACTTGACTCTGTAATTCGGGGTAGGGTACACCTGCAGATGCAGAAGCCCTTGTGATTCTTGTGATGGAAAACAATCCCCAGAAGTTGTGTCCATCCCTGTGAATGGAGTCATACAGTGTAAGTTTGCCTGCACAGATACTGGCAGATGGGTGGCTGCACCGTCCCAGTTGTAGCGAGCCTGACCTGGTATTTGTAGTCTCTCTTTGCTAACATCACTCCTGATCACCTTGAAGCTGAAAGTATAAATGAGTGCAGGGCGATATTTGCTCAAAAATATAAATGACACCACCATTTGGATTGCATTACACATGTATTTATTCTTTAGAACAACTGATTTTTAATAACGGACCAGTTTGTCAACTATGAAAACTTATTAGCACAGTGAACCAGATCAGCACCTAAGATTACAGTGGGGAAGTTAATTGTTCTATTGTGGCACAAAACTGTTCACATTTACATAAAATGTCTCAATACTTGCTTAGCATTGTCCTGCAGTAATTTATTAAGGGTCACACTTTGAGCATTCATTTAATTCGCTCCATAATGACATAATGAGTATCACTATGTCCAACAATCACTAGTTTTGATAACAATAATGTTTCACACTGTTGCTGATCACATCACAGCTTAGTTAAAATACTTACCAGTTTTGGTTACAGAAATGTCTTTAAACACTAAACTTCTTGAGTTTTGGAATGCTGGTGCACCTACTTTTGTGTACAGAGCTTGCTTGACTGTGAGCACCTGACATAGGTCTTAATCGCAAGCTTTCAGACTGCAAACTACCAATTTTGGGTGACATCTGTGTACTTACAGATGTGCGTAAGAATAAACTGTTATTCTGAGAACTACATCCTGCTTTAAAATGGCTAGGTTGGGTTTTACTATTTTGGATGAACTACCAAAACAAATGTGAATTTTGCCTATAGAAAATGTTGCTGGTTAGAAATTTAGAAAAATACATGAACACTATTATTTTTAAGCAATTTGAATCCTCTTGCTGATCACATCATAGCTTAGCTAAAATTAGTTAAAATACGTATCAATTTATGTTACAGAAATCACTTGAAAGTCTTTAAACACTAAACGTTTTGAGTTCTGGGATGTTGGTTCATCTATTTTTGTGTACAGAATGTGCATGACTGGGGTGTGAGCCAACACTAAGAGCACACCTAACATAGATCTTTACATGTATGATTTCCATATTGCAAATCAAGGTAATGTACATGAAATTATGAATTAGTGAGTTAGTTAACCAATGCTGTGTGTCATTTTGTACACAAAAAATCAGGTAGCTAAACTGTGTTGTCAAAGAGGTACTTGATGTGCATTTTCAACTTCTCGCGGCGTAATGAATAATCCATTAAATTTCGGGCATGCAGCCGCGCAAATAAAATTTCTTCTACTGATATTTCGGCCGCGTATCGTCCGGCCATCTTCAGAGCGAGTTCCAAGACTGACGACAAGGTGCCACGCGCGGCCTTATATGCTCCACCGTGGCGGTACTGCGCATGCGGGTCACAGATGCTGTGCCGCCTGTGGCGAAGGCGTACGGACATTCGATATGCTTATCGATGTTTGATCGGCGGTGGCGACACGGTGACGACTTCTCTGCAATTTAATTACTCCAAGAGCCGGATTCCATGCTTTGTCCAGATTAAAACCATTGTCTCTGTTTATTAAATTGTTGGCTAATTGAATTTCTATAGCTTCCTTGAATACAGATTCCCAAAAAGAAGAGGTGGATGTTAAAATCTTCACATCCATGGTATGGATGAATTACATCGATTTCTTGAGCATTTGAATTCCATCCATGCTAGCATTAAATTTACTATGGAAATAGAAAAAGACGGCTGCCTCCCCTTTCTGGATGTTGTCGTTCGCCGTAAAAGTGATGGCACATTAGGACATGCCGTACATCGGAAACCAACGCACACAAATCTATACCTTCATGCCAGTAGCTGCCATCACCCTTCTCAGAGCATGGGTGTCCTTAAGACCTTAGTGCATCAGGCGCACTGTATATCCAATGAAGACAATTTACAAGGAGAGCTAACATACCTCAAGAGTATTTTTAAATCGAATGGATATTCTCCGCAACAAATTCGTAGAGCATTCGATGCAAAACCTAAAAAGAAGGTATGCGATGGGGAAGAAGATAGTAATTTCTTCAGATCTAGGGCGTTTCTGCCTTATGTGGGTGCTCTTTCTTCAAAGATCGGCCGTATTCTTGAGAAACACTGTGTTAAGGTGATCTTCCGGCCCTCCGTGAAGATTGCGGCTTTACTCGGCTCTGTGAAGGACGATTTACTGCTTTGTAAGGCGGGTGTGTACCAGATTCCTTGTGGAAATTGTGAGCAGTCATACATAGGTCAAACAACACGCACCGTTCATGAGAGGTGTGTGGAGCACTGAAGATACACACGCTTATTACAACCAGACAAGTCAGCTGTGGCCGAACATTGTATTGATATGGGTCATTCCATGAATTACAGTGATGTGAAGATTTTAACATCCACCTCTTCTTTTTGGGAATCTGTATTCAAGGAAGCTATAGAAATTCGATTAGCCAACAATTTAATAAACAGAGACAATGGTTTTAATCTGGACAAAGCATGGAATCCGGCTCTTGGAGTAATTAAATTGCAGAGAAGTCGTCACCGTGTCCCCGCCGCCGATCAAACATCGATAAGCATATCGAATGTCCATACGCCTTCGCCACAGGCGGCGCAGCATCTGTGACCCGCATGCGCAGTACCGCCGCGGTGGAGCATATAAGGCCGCGCGTGGCACCTTGTCGTCAGTCTTGGAACTCGCTCTGAAGATGGCCGGACGATACGTGGCCGAAATATCAGTAGAAGAAATTTTATTTGCGCGGCTGCATGCCCGAAATTTAATGGATTGTGTTGTCAAAGTTTGGAATCCAACAACAGTCATACAAAATCTCAATGGAAGATGGCAGTGGCTCTGAATTTCAAGTCTAATTATTTTGGAAGATAATTATTTTAAGTAATTTTAAATACATTACTGAAAAGTCAGAATGCTTAGTTATGCAGGTAACCTCACAAGTAACAAACTATAGTGCTAACTTTAATTAACTGTAGCTTTTAATTAACATGCTCCACAACCAAGATAATGTTACTCATGGAATCAGTCTAGCCAGGATGAATACCCAGACAATAAACAGTTTGGAGAAAGTTTAATTACACATTTGGAATATTAGTACATACATCACATAGTGCTTACACAACAGTACTGAAAATATAACATAAAATTAGAGACAGGAAAAATATTACTTATTTGAGGGAGTAGAAAAAAACATAACAGACAGGAAGAACCCACCTTGCTATGTCACATGGCAATGAATGACTGCCATACGAGGCAGAAGTCCACCTGGTGAGACCAAGGTGGCACACCAACAGGAAGGTGCCAAGTCCATGGGAGTGGACTTAGAGCCAGTAGATGGCTCATAGGTGGTGGCACCTAAGTCTTGTGGTGGCAGCTTACAAAACCATGTCACCTCATTACCTGGTGTGAAGTTCCCGTGATAGTAGATGCTAACAGACTGCAAATACCTATACTGAAAATGATGGGTATTTATACAGGTTCATTGCCCACTTGTTGTGCCAAAGTACTACTTCTAACCACATACACCAACAAGGCTGCAACTAGAAGGTGTTGCAACTGACCTGCTGCTGATATGGTCAGAACATTATTCTGCTGCATCATCAGTACTGTGAATGTTCGTCCCTGGCCCACACTGTGGTGCCAGCCACGGTGGCCGTGCAGTTCTGGCGCTGCAGTCTGGAACCGCGGGACTGCTATGGTCGCAGGTTTGAATCCTGCCTCGGGCATGGGTGTGTGTGATGTCCTTAGGTTAGTTAGGTTTAAGTAGTTCTAAGTTCTAGGGGACTTATTACCTAAGATGTTGAGTCCCATAGTGCTCAGAGCCATTTGAACCATTTGAACCACAGTGTGGAAACCAACTGACGGTATTGCTGCATCAGATGCAGTAGTGTTTCAGTCTGCTCTGCACCCATTGGCATCTGCAATCTGTTTGCAACAACTGCAGCAGTACCGCTATTTCAGTCAGTGGGGCTGAAAAAATTGGCAGCACTACAATATCTGCCTCTTCTTGTAGATTCTGTATCTCAATTTTTGCTCTGAGTAATTCTGCAAGGATTCTGCAAAAATTGCACACTAAACAGACGCAAAATCCCCAAGATTGGTGATCTTTTACAGAAGCTCAAAATTTAGTGCGGACTTCAATACGAGATACCTATAACAGTTTTCACAATGAAACGTTGTCTCAAAACCTGGCAGAAAATCCAAAGAGATTCCGGTCGTATATGAAGTATGTTAGCGGCAAGAAACAATCAATGCCTTCTCTACGTGATAGCAATGGAGATATTATTGAAGACAGTGCTGCCAAAGCAGAGTTACTAAACACAGTCTTCCAAAATGCCTTCACAAAAGAAGATGAACTAAATATTCCAGAATTTGAATCAAGAACAGCTGCCAACATGAGTAATGTAGAAGTAAATATCCTCCGAGTAGTGAAGCGACTTAAATCACTTAATAAAAGCAAGTCTTCTGGTCCAGACTGTATACCAATTAGGTTCCTTTCAGAGTATGCTGATGCATTAGCTCCATACTTAATGATGATATACAACCGTTCGCTCAACGAAAGATCCGTACCCAAAGACCGGAAAGTTGCACAGGTCACACCAATATTCAAGAAAGGTAGTATGAGTAATCCACTAAATTACAGGCCCATATCATTAACGTCAATATGTAGCAGGATTTTGGAACATATATTGTGTTTGAACATTATGAATTACCTCAAAGAAAATGGTCCACTGACACACAGTCAACATGGGTTTAGAAAGCATTGTTCCTGTGGAACACAACTAGCTCTTTATTCACATGAAGTGTTGAGCACTACTGACAAGGATTTTCAGATTGATTCCGTATTTCTGGATTTCCGGAAGGCTTTTGACACTGTACCACACAAGCAGCTTGTATTGAAATTGCACGCTTATGGAATATCGTCTCAGTTATGTGACTGGATTTGTGATTTCCTGTCAGAGAGGTCACAGTTCGTAGTAATTGATGGAAAGTCATTGTGTAAAACAGAAGTGATTTCTGGCGTTCCCCAAGGTAGTGTTATAGGCCCTTTGCTGTTCCTTATCTATATAAACGATTTGGGAGACAACGTAAGCAACTGTCTTTGGTTGTTTGCAGATAATGCTGTCATTTATCGACTAATAAAGTCATCAGAAGATCAAAACAAACTGCAAAATTATTTAGAAAAAAACATCTGAATGGTGCGAAAAGTGGCAGTTGATGGTGCAAAAAGTGGCAGTTGACCCTGAATAATGAAAAGTGTGAGGTCATCCACGTGAATGCTAAAAGGAACTCATTAAACTTCAGTTTCACAGTAAATCAGTCTAATCTAAAAGCCGTAAATTCAACTAAATACCTAGGTATTACAATTATGAACAACTTAAATTGAAAGGAACACATAGGAAATGTTGTGGGGAAGGCTAACCAAAGACTGTGTTTTATTGGCAGGACATTTAGAAAATGTAACAGACCTACTAAGGAGACTGCCTACACTACGCTTGTCTGTCCTCTTTTAGAATACTGCTGCGTGGTGTGGGATCCTTACCAGATAGGACTGACAGAGTATATCGAAAAAATTCAAAGAAAGGCAGCACGTTTTGTATTATCACGAAATATGGGAGAGAGTATCACAGAAATGATACAGGATTTGGGCTGGAAATCGTTAAAAGAAAGGCATTTTTCATTGTGACAGAATCTTCTCACGAAATTCTAATCACCAACTTTCTCCTCCAAATGCAAAAATATTTTGTTGACTCTGACCTACATAGGGAGGAATGATTACCAGGATAAAATAAGGGAAATAAGAGCTCGTATGGAAAGATATAGGTGTTCGTTATTTCCACGTGCTATACGAGATTGGAAAAATAGGGAACTGTGAAGGTGGTTTGATGAACCCTCTGCCAGGCACTTAAATGTGATTTGCAGAGTATCCATGTAGATGTAGATGTAGTTATATTTTCTTAAGTCATTTCAGTTTGAACCACAAGGTTTGTCAACTGCCTACTAAGCTCAAAATATTAGCCCACTGCCTTTCATTACACATGATCTAGAATTTTGTGTAAGTGACTATTCATTAACTAACAGGGTAATTTTGCAAATGTCTCCCCTTCCATTGGATATCCCTTAGCAGTATATTAACTTAATAGGTCCACTGTACTATGACACAAAATGGAGTACAAATGTTACACCAACTCCTAATATCTCTCAGCCAGCTGGCAACTCTTTGGTGTGCCATAAACTGTTTAAATCCTGTATAAATTATTAAAAAAAAAATCATTTGGCTGTGTCATTAATACCAATTGTGTACTTTAGTACAGAAAAGAATATGGAATGTCATTCATTGAATTACCTTGAATCATGGATGCACAATTTCCTGCCATTAATCACAATAAATATGGAACAAAGTAACATAGCACTCCAAAAGTCTCTCTCTCACACATATTCTTGTAGTTCATCATTTCTCATTGAATCTTATCCTGTGCTCAACAGGTAGTCTGGTCTGTTGGTACCTGGTGCACATGGGGGTCATGTTGGGTGGCAGTACACTGCCTAAGGTAGATGAAGGCTGCAGAAAACTGAGTCAGAGCTAGCAAGGTGCTGGATATTGTGATGTTCACTCTCATGTTTGTATGATATTGGTTACTTTGGTACTGCTGTATATGCTGCAGCATCTTCTGCAGAAATATGCCCTTCTTGGATCACTAAGAATTAGTTCAGGGAGAGGATGAGGTTGGGTTCCAGAATACTATTGAAATAATAGGTCAGGTTTTGTCCTGAGATTACCCCTAACGGTTCATCCAGCCAGTACAACAGTGGCTGTGCTATATTCATCCTGGTGATCCTGATAGCAGTGGCCAGTAAGTGGAAGGTCAGTTCCGGTATATTGCAAGTTGTCCTGTTGATCAGCAATCTGCTGCTGTACAGCTCTAAATGCACTGCCTGTCTAAGTATCCCTTGATCACATCGGTTTGCAGCCACTACTTTAGCATCGTACGTGAAGCAGATCCTGTGAAGCTTCATCTACTGCAAATGGGGTTGTGGCTCCAGGATGTCCCATGAGAACTCCTGACCATCAATCTAGCCTAAGAACAATTATATCTTGCATGTGTCCTTGCTAGTCTGGATCACTTGTGTTGGGTATATGGCCACTCGTTCCCTCTGTAATTACAGAATTCCACAACTGTCATTGCCACGTGTCTTCCCCCATCTTCTGAGACTAGCATTACTTCCCTGGTCTTCACCTGCACACACTTCTCTAGGACTCCTGACTTCCCTGGGTAAGGATGTATGATAAAATGCATGTTGCATCCTTCCTGACCTCTACTATAGCTACATGGTAGATTTTGTATGCTTGGCTTGCCCACCCACTGAACTTTTTTGTGAGCCCACAGGATACTGCTCTTGTTCTAGTATTGCTGGACTTCACTGCTCAAGTGTGGCATGGTGTACAGTTTCCAGTAACTCAGCCACTTCCACCTGGGCATAGCATATTCTATTTGGTAGTGATTGAAAAGGTCTTGTTTCCCTCGTATCCAATGAATCCAACCAGGTCTGTATAACCCAGATCACAGTTCACCATGTCAGTTATTGTTGTTGCATACTCCCTTATCTCTGTGGTCGATCTCCACAATGTGTGTGTGTTGTTTGGCACAGCCTTTCAAGTTTGACAACTGCATACCTGTGGCATTCTAGTACTGTTTTTTTTTTTTTACCACGTGCCATTTCCCTTATCCTTCCCATGATGCCATTCAGCTGTTGGATACTACTGTCATCAGTGGTGCCTATTATTGTTTTTAATGTCTTCCCACCAGCATTCAACCATTCCCTCAAGTGCCTTTGTGAAGTGGTAATCCCTCCACAGCTTGTTGTAATAATCACACGTGGTACATAAGCAGTCCACAGTATTCCACCCACACTTCTCTGAACACATCTTTCCTCTCTGCTTCCTGTCAGAGTTTTGAAAATAATTCCTTCAACCTCCACACTTCATTCTGCATTTCCCATGTTTTATACGTCAGCCTCATAGTTTACTAGTGAATAGTGAGTATAATGTATTCTTGCCTTTTGAACAGCACTCCACTTTCAAACTGCTATTCCTGCAGTGTTCCTACCCAACACCACCAGGATTTGGATGCTCTTGACCTCCATCCTCTGATGCACAGTGACCTGGAGGAAGAAAGCTGTAATTACTTTCCCTCCCCCTTTCAAAAGACCAGATGTCCCATCATGCAATCCCTCACATGAACATACACTACAAAATTCCTGACGTAGAACAATAATAATAACAGCAACAAAGGGTATCCCCCCCCCCCTTAGTTTCTACCTATGAAATTACAATGCACAGTTATAATGTTTCCCACATTATCTCTCACATAATAATACCTTATTAACATAACAACCTCCCAAAATAATCTTACACACTACTTGCGCTAAACAAAATTCTCAAGTACTCCACATCCTCCCTCCTCACTTCTGGGATCCCAACCTGTGTGGTATCTTGCATTTAGATAGCACAAAATCTTTTGGTCCTCTCTCTCTCTCTCTCTCTATCTATCTGTCTTTCCTTGCTCTTTTCTAAATGGCCATTGTTGACACTTGGGACAATGAATCCAGAGTGTCTTGAAACAGTCATAGGCATACACATGAACTATAGTCTGTATAACAGCAACTGCTACCAGTCACAATAGAAGATGATCTTATTTAACACATGGCAGGTTTTGGGCTTGTGCCTATCTTTAGGTTGTTGATGTTCATTTACATGTTTCCATACTCAATATTGGAATTCACTGTTTAAATAAAAAGCAAATAATGATGACTAAACAGACACAACTGAAACAATATGTGTTGTAAATATTATTGTACTTACATAAGGAGTGCCATTATCATTTCCACATTACATTTATCACTTTTTTTATAAACATATTTCGATATTTCACACATTAACTGTGTATTGATTACCGTGATAATTATTGGAACTTCCAAAAAAAGCCTTAGACACCAACATCTAAAGCGCAGTAAGTGTATCAAAGACACAATATGGTAGTTACAATACTTACAATGGTGACTAATACACTTGTTTCAGTTGTCCTTTGTACTTTGGTAATCATTGTTGCCACAACCACATCACAGTCACTGACATCAGTTTCGGTGTGGGCATTGTCAAAGAGGTCAGGCCTATTTGTTGCCTTTAGCTTCAATATATTCCCATCATGAGTGGGGTTCTTAACTATCTGCTCTAGGTAGTTTTCTGAGACGGCATCTAGTAAAGTTACACAGGATGTCGTATCACACCCACCACTAACAAAACTATAATTTTCATAATTAATTGTTGGATGATTAAACTCTCCACCAATGATTACAGTATGATTGGGGACCTTATGAACAAGTGAAGTGAGGTTTTCTCTAAAGTTTCCATTTGCATCAGGAGATGAGTCTGGTAGGCGATAAAAGGACACAGTTATCATTTTATGCCCACTCCTGATACTGAGTCTTGCCCAAACAATCTCACAAGCAGCTTCAAGTTCTGTCTCAGTGGATTTGAGTTTCTTGCCTAATGTGACAAATACGCCACCTCCATTTCCAATTTTCCTATCCTTTTGATATACACTTAAATTTTCCCCAAAAATCTCACTACTATCAATTTCTGGTTTCAACCAGCTTTGTGTTCCTAGTATTGTGTGACCTCTACTGCTTTTCATGAGCACTTCAAGTCTGGCACTTTATTGCAAATGCTTTGGCAGTTTGCCGTTAGAATTTTAATACTCTCACATGTGGGAGGCACTTCTATTGATTTTACACTGATGCTTCTGCGTTTCCTACAGCTATCATTACCTGGGTTGAATGGAGCATCATCTGATCTAAAAAACCCTTGTGTGCACCTCATATAGTCAGCTAGCTGAATAGAAGCTTCTGATGTGTAGTACACACCTGATCCATTTATGGTTACACTAGAGTTCTCAACCCTACCGCGCAAGTCCAGGAAGTCGCAGCCAAGCCTGTCACAGAACCTTTGAAGTCTCTGGTTCAGTCTTTCCATTTGTCTCAGAACCAAAGGGGCATGATCAATTCCGGGGAAAATGCTGCAAACTGTGAGCTTCATTGAAACTCTGTGTGCAAGGCTGGTCTTCTCAACCTTCTCTGCCAATTGCTGGAATGACCAAGAATGACCTCAGACCCATACAACAGGCATCATTTGTTCCAACATGTGCCACAATCTGCAGTTGGTTGTACTCTGTTCCTTCAGTGGCTGCTGGAATAGCCTCTTCAACATGTTGAGTTACAGCACCAGGTGTCCTTTCGCATCCATTGCTGCCATTTCCCTAATGGGTACCATCATTCGCCTTATGTTTGAACTGCCAACAGTTAATAGACTCCTATCCTTTTGTGTTTGCCTCCTCCTGACACTGGACCAAACAGATTTCCCCAAAACAGATGAAGTGAATCTCACTGGCTCACTTTCAGGGGGATTTGTACAACACCTTGAGTCCTCCCTGGTCCCTGTCCACCCTGTACAGCATGCCTAGAACTACCATTGACATGCCACTCACAGTAATGACAGATCCTGTACTTTCCGCAGAGGAGACAGAATCCACAGGAAAGGATAGTACTTGAGGTACCTGTGGTATAGGTATCATAGGTACACGACTAATGGGAGCTCTTCTGACACACCGATTCATTCTACTTCATATTCATAACAAATCCTACTCCTGTTATACAATTTTCTGATGGTATTGATATTACCCTATACTGACCTGATCAGAAATCCTTGCCTTCTTTCAATTTCACATCACTGACACCCACAATATCTGGATTGAGCCTTAGCATTTCCCTTCTCAGATTTTCTACCTTCCCTATCATGTTCTGACTTCTGACTTTCCATGCCCTGACTCATAGAACATTGTCTTTTTGTTGGTCATTCCATCTTTTTCTCATGGTCTCCTCTTCCATGGCAGTCCCCTCTTGGAAATCTGAATGGATGAGTAGTGCGAAATCTTTTGCCAGTGGAGAGATCACCGTGACACTTTTTCAATTATAAGTCAGATGTTCTATGAATACACGTTATGCATATTTAACGCAGTAGTTTCTATTGCTGTCTGCCTCCTCGTGCCATTGATCATTGGTGATTCTTCTGCCTTCTACGGGCAGTTTCCCACCCCAAGGACAAAGAGAGTGCCCTGAAACTCTGTCCACTCCTCTGCCCTCTTTGACACAGCTCTTTTTAGAATGAGGATGACTTCTTATGCCAGAAGCTTCCAGTGCCCATTGTTGTTGATTTTTACTCATACTTTAAGCAATGGCAGGGTTTGAAATTGGGACTGAGAACATTTTGATTAATATTCAAAGACCTAACCTAGACCAAGGGTAATAATCTGGCAATTTTCATGCACATTGCCTTAACTCTTCCTGATTCTCCAGGGGTATGGTGTATGTCCTTGTATCCATTTCTACAGTTCCTTTGATGATTTTGCCAAATTCTGAACTGGCTCCATTTTCCAATTTTTGGCTTGACTGTGTCAGATGGTAAAGGCATTTTTGTCTTGTACACCACCTCACAGAGGGAAAGTCCTGCCTGTGTTGGTGTGTCCTTTGGAGTTATATACTTCCACAACAAATGGTAAATAAGCATCCCAATCATTATGGTGGTCATTACCATAGTGGCTCAACATCCTACTAATAGTATATGTATGTGCTCATTTCTACTATTAGCTTGCAAGTGCAGTATGATAGTCTTTAGTTATGAAACCTGTAACAAGTGGCATAACTGCTACATCAGGCTCAACATGAGGTTAGTACCTTTGTCCATGATTACTGTTTCAGGAACACCAAATTTCAATAACTGCTTATTCACTGTAGCTTTCACTACTGTAGCTGCTTGTTGGTTCAGAATGGCAATCATTCCAATGCATAATGTGAAATTATCAATAAAAATAGTCAGAACATAATTGTATCTGTCTAAAAGGTCAAAAAATATCCACTCCCATCATTTCAAAAGCTTTGGTTGCCTCCAGTAAGCTTATTAGCAGCGGATGCTGAAGGCTCAGATCTGCTTGATGAGCACACGGTACACATTTCTTAATGCAAGGATTTACATCTCTTTTCCTTGTCCTTCACCAGTAACACTTTGCCACTCTTTGATCCATTGTCTATGACCCCATGTCTAGAAATTATGTAATCATGAGTACCCTTCAAAACTTCATCCCTTAGCTTAGAAGGCACTACTACACATGCTCCCCATCCCCTGGCCTACATGACAACCCATCATGGACAATGAACTGTGGCTCGATCATAGTTGTCTTGCAGTTCACATCAGCAGCCTGCACTGTTTGCTACTCTTCAAGCCTGTGACCTAGTGTCCTTACTATTGTAACAATCCTGCTCAGCCCATCAGCATTTTCATGCTTCTTGCTCGGTTTATGGACTATCTCAAAGTCAAACTCACTTAATCTCAATGACCATCTCATCTCATGAGTCCGCTTGAAGGATCTTTCTACACCAACAACCACTTCAACACCATGTGATCAGTTACCACCTTGAATTTTTTATCACACAAATAACACCTAAAATAAGTAACCCCACATTAGGCTTAACATTGTCTCTTCTGTTGTGGAGTAATTATGTTTGGTCCTGGTCAACTGCCATGAGGTGTAAGCCATAGGGTGTTCTTCACCAAGTATCACCTGATTCAAAACAGAGTCCAATGCCCGGATGGAAGCATCACACAATAGTACAATACAAACACCTTCTCATAATCCAGAAAGATGGCACTGGAATCAACATTAAAGTCTCTTTCAACTTTTCAAATGTAACTTGACACTCCATTACCCACTGAAAATTTACTGTCTTCTTTTAGTAATTGTGTAAGTGGCCATTCAATGCGTGCAAAACCCTTTCATGAATTTTCTGTAGGAATTGGACAACCCTAAGAAACAAGAGCTGGAAAATTCGATGCTACCTGTACTAATTTTGAGTCTGTTATTGTCCCTTCCCAACTAATCATGTATCCTAAACAAATTACTGCTTCCAGGGCAAAATGACATTTCTCCATACTCAATGCAGATGCACCATGAGTAATTTTTTAAACACTTCCCCCAAACTCTGACACATGTGTTCCTCTATATCCATTGTAAACACAATTATATTGTCAAAGTACATCACATGTTGCCAAGGTTTAAAACCCCTCCATACTCCATCTAGCAGCTGTTCAAACATGGCCTGTGCATTTGTCAATCCAAATGGCATTCACTGGTACTGCTAATGATTGAAGTGTAGAGAAAACACAACTTTTGGCTGGTCATCCAGATCTGCCTTTAACTGATGATATCTGCCCTTATATCTACCATGGAGAAATACTGGCAGTGCCCCAAGTTTGTCAAGGGTTTCAGTAATGTTAGGCATCAGCTATGCATCTGTTATTGTTTTACTATTCAGGTGCCAATTTATTCTATCATCTGACTTTCTGGTATGACGATGATGGCTGTTCGCCAAGTGCTAATGCTCTTCTCAACTGTGCCATTGCTCAGTTGTTGATTAATAAAGTCCTCCATAATTTGCTTTAAATGCGCAGGTGTACAATAAAGTTTACAATACACAGATGCTTTGTTCCCCATTGGAATTCAGTGGTATGTTATGGGCATTTCTGGAATGGGCCCCGAGGATTAAATAGATCCTTGAATTCCAGTAATAGTACTTCAATTACCACCCTATCTGTCTCCTTCAAATACTCTACTTTCTCATATAATACAGTTGTAGCAGCAGCTTGTATATAATTGTGCCCCACATGTGACATGTGCAAATTGTCTTCATTTCAAATGTCCAAACTTACTACCAACAAGTATTTCATTACCTTCATCTTATCGAAGCCAAACTTATCTATACTTGTGGGTATCACTCTTTCACTGTCCATTTCCTATACACAAACAATACTTCTTCATTTGAAGCACCCTGATGCATCCAGTACATCATTCTCTTCTAGTGACTCTGTCACACACATTTTGATAGGTAGTTTTGGCCCAACACTCATCCAGCATAGTTTCTCATTGCCTTCTGGCACTATACCATGTGAATTTAATCTTAGTGATTTTGTCCATAGTTAAACTGATTTGTCTCTTAAGATAAGATAATAAACATATAATCATGCAAACTGATTCCTGGAACATGTTTTACCATTTACAAATACAAATACAAATGTTTTATTCCACCGCTGAGCATATTTACATGCAATTGGTGTTGTCAGTGTTTACATAATAATAATAACAGTAATAATAATATAAACTTCAAATGCCAAATATTATTAACTACAATATAATAATCCAGCATGGATGCAATACATATTTGTGCAAATGTAAGTAACAACAAGAAGTTTCCTAATAGATCAATTACAAGATAAATGAACTACATAGTTCAGTGAATGACAAATAAAAAATCAAACAGATAATTAACAATAAGTAGATGAAACAGTAATAAAATAGTTGCACAGTATGGCATATGTATAGTTTGCAGTTAATTTATAGTTCATTCTTGTAAGGAAAGTGTGTAATTTGTCACATACTCAAGGAACTCTTGAGGAGAGTAAATTACTTTACTTTTGATCTACCTCAAAAGACTAGTTTTAAATTTATTTACTGGCATTGTGTAGGCATTTTCAGGTAATTTGTTGAAGTAGACAGGACCAAGATATTTGTAGCTGTTATGTGTCTTTGCAAGCCTAGCATATGGCATATTAAGTGTATGTCCACTTCTTATGTTATGGTCATGAACTGTTCTCCTTAAGTCAAATTTACTCAGATTCTCTTTAACAAAGACAACACAGTTGTAAATATACAGGCCAGGCACTGTCATTATATGTAGTTTCTTAAAATAATCTCGACATGATTCATATGGGTTACATTCTGCTATGCACCTTATGGCTTTCTTTTGCCATTTAAACACTAATTTTGAGCCTACAGAATAGCCCCATAATAGTATTCCATAACTTAGGTATGAATGGAAGAATGCAAAATATGCATACAACGGAAGTTATTTACTGACACTGCTAATCACCTTGTACAGTGATATATCGCACGTGAAAGTTGCCATGTATCTTCCCTGTGTGAGTACCCCAGCTGAGCTTTTGATCTACACTCCTGGAAATTGAAATAAGAACACCGTGAATTCATTGTCCCAGGAAGGGGAAACTTTATTGACACATTCCTGGGGTCAGATACATCACATGATCACACTGACAGAACCACAGGCACATAGATACAGGCAACAGAGCATGCACAATGTCGGCACTAGTACAGTGTATATCCACCTTTCGCAGCAATGCAGGCTGCTATTCTCCCATGGAGACGATCGTAGAGATGCTGGATGTAGTCCATGCCATGCCATTTCCACCTGGCGCCTCAGTTGGACCAGCGTTCGTGCTGGACGTGCAGACCGCGTGAGACGACGCTTCATCCAGTCCCAAACATGCTCAATGGGGGACAGATCCGGAGATCTTGCTGGCCAGGGTAGTTGACTTACACCTTCTAGAGCACGTTGGGTGGCACGGGATACATGCGGACGTGCATTGTCCTGTTGGAACAGCAAGTTCCCTTGCCGGTCTAGGAATGGTAGAACGATGGGTTCGATGACGGTTTGGATGTACCGTGCACTATTCAGTGTCCCCTCGACGATCACCAGTGGTGTACGGCCAGTGTAGGAGATCGCTCCCCACACCATGATGCCGGGTGTTGGCCCTGTGTGCCTCGGTCGTATGCAGTCGTGATTGTGGCGCTCACCTGCACGGCGCCAAACACGCATACGACCATCATTGGCACCAAGGCAGAAGCGGCTCTCATCGCTGAAGACGACACGTCTCCATTCGTCCCTCCATTCACGCCTGTCGCGACACCACTGGAGGCGGGCTGCACGATGTTGGGGCGTGAGCGGAAGACGGCCTAACGGTGTGCGGGACCGTAGCCCAGCTTCATGGAGACGGTTGCGAATGGTCCTCGCCGATACCCCAGGAGCAACAGTGTCCCTAATTTGCTGGGAAGTGGCGGTGCGGTCCCCTACGGCACTGCGTAGGATCCTACGGTCTTGGCGTGCATCCGTGCGTCGCTGCGGTCCGGTCCCAGGTCGACGGGCACGTGCACCTTCCGCCGACCACTGGCGACAACATCGATGTACTGTGGAGACCTCACGCCCCACGTGTTGAGCAATTCGGCGGTACGTCCACCCGGCCTCCCGCATGCCCACTATACGCCCTCGCTCAAAGTCCGTCAACTGCACATACGGTTCACGTCCACGCTGTCGCGGCATGCTACCAGTGTTAAAGACTGCGATGGAGCTCCATATGCCACGGCAAACTGGCTGACACTGACGGCGGCGGTGCACAAATGCTGCGCAGCTAGCGCCATTCGACGGCCAACACCGCGGTCCCTGGTGTGTCCGCTGTGCCGTACGTGTGATCATTTCTTGTACAGCCCTCTCGCAGTGTCCGGAGCAAGTATGGTGTGTCTGACACACCGGTGTCAATGTGTTCTTTTTTCCATTTCCAGGAGTGTATATGAAATCCTAATAATTTTACTGTTCTGGTACCATGACTGGGAGCATTCAGATTGAATACAATGCCTTCAGTTTTACTATCATTCTTCTGCAGTACATTTGCCTCAAACCAAGTAGTGCATCTCTCCATTGCCACTGCCATGCTGTGCTGCACATTTTCAAGATTGCTATCACATGTGATGAGTGTTGTGTCATCAGCAATAGCACTGCATCACATGATAAAACTGCAGGTAAATCACTTATATAAATAATGAAAAGGAAAGGTCCAAGAACAGATACTTGAGGTACACCCTCTACAACTGGGAGATGCTCTGACAGTTGATTATTTGCCTTAACTAACTGTTTTATATTGTCCAAGTATGACTGCATTAGGCATAGAGCATTCACTCTCGCTCCATAGTGGTAGAGTTTTTTTATGAGAATATTGTGGGAGACCATATCAAAATCTTTCCTGAGGTCCAACAATGTTGCACAGATAATATCTTTATTTTCACAACAATTGTATATTTTTGCTACCATACTCTCAACTGCATAGACTATAGAAAGGCTAGATCTGAAACCATACTGTGAGGAGGTGAGTGTATTATTATGTTCAAAATATTAACTCATCTGTTTATGCATGCAGTATTCTATTATTTTTGATATTGTGGTGTCACCACCAGACACCACACTTTCTAGGTGGTGGCTTTTAAATCGGCTGCGATCCGTTAGTATACGTTGGACTTGCGTGTTGCCACTATCAGTGATTGCAGACCAAGCGCCGCCACACGGTGGGTCTAGAGAGACTTCCTAGCACTCGCCCAGTTGTACAACCAATTTTGCTAGCGATGGTTCACTGACAAAATATGCTCTCATTTGCCAAGACGATAGTTAGCATAGCCTTCAGCTACGTCATTTGCTATGACCTAGCAAGGCGCCATTATCAGTTGCTATTGATCTTGTGAGCGACGTTCACCATTTATGGATTAAAGTTGAGTATTCCACCAGCTACGTCCGTTTTTTCTAAATTCTAATTTCCTTGACCTGTTCCAGACCTCACGCCAGCCTGCGTGAGCTAAAACGCATGCCTTTTGGCTTCCTCTTGTATCCTGGTGTTGGCTGTCCTGCCAACCCACAACATTTGGCGACGAGGCCAAACTGTGTTCTTATCGATATTGCCCTGATTTACCTGTGTAATGGCTTCGCCACCATCTCCAGATGTACTGTCCGAATCTTATCGCTTACAGAATCAGCAGACACAGGCCTTACTGGATGCCCTTGGACAGCTCATCCAGGGTCAATGTGCAATGCAAAACGATGCGGCAGCTGCCGCTCCACCGCTACCGCAGCCACTACACGCAGTTGCACCAACTTTTCGACCTTTCGATGCTGCACTGGAAAGCTGGATGGAGTGGTCACGCCAATTTGGATTCCATCTCGCTGCCTACGGAATTCAAGGTAATGAGCGGCAGCCTTTTCTCCTTTCCTCCGTCGGGGTACAAAGGTACCGTGTGATAGTCAAATTATTTCCCCGACACGATGTAGCAACTTTGTCCTACGACGAAATTTAGTCTGCATTAGATGCATATTTCAAAGAATCTGTCAATGTAGTTCCAAAAAGGTATACCTTCTTTCGTACAAAACGTATGGTAGGTCAGACCAATAGAGAGTGGATTGCAACCTTGCAAGGCCTTACTAGGGATTGTGCTTTTGAGTGTCAATGTGGACTCCCTTATTCAGATACTATGGTACGTGATGCAATTGCACAGAACGTTTCTGATGTTCGTATAAGGGAACAGATTTTGAAACTAGTCAATCCCTCCCTTCAACAAGTGATGGACATATTGGATCGGCAGGACAGACTTGACTTTGCTCAGGAATCATTTGAAACTTCATCAGCCATGTGTCACGTTAACCGGCCCGCCGGGCACGCTGCACGGAACAGTAAACAGTCCTCGTGCCCGGCTGCACAGCTGCCGCCAGGCTCTCAGCCACGTGTGCCGCGCAGGCAAGCAAATGCAGTGCTAAAATCATGCCCGCGGTGTGCTACTAGACATTTGCGTGAGAATTGCCCGTCAAGCCAGGCTATTTGCTTTTTCTGTAATAAAGAAGGACATGTTCAGAGTGTTTGCCAGAAACAGCTCAGATCGGACACTCACAACCATTCCAGGCCCTTTGCTTCATGTTGGAATCGGAATCGTGAAACTTCGCCCATGGAAATTCATGTAGTTCATTCCACTCGGCCCAGTGCCACTCTCTCTAACAGTGACTGTGTTCATCCCACAAATAGTGTGCGTCGACATCGCCGGAAATCCTGTCAAGTCACAAGTGCTTCTGTACCAGTGTCAGTTCACGTTGCACGAGCCAGTCGCTCTTGTCATCAACAGGACAATAAATTTTTTGTAGCCTTGGATATTAACGGCAAGGTGATACCATTCCAGCTCAATACCGGAGCTGCAGTTTCACTGATCAGTCAAGACACGTACAAACAGCTGGGCACACCTCCGTTGCGTGCCGCAAATGTTAACTAGCTGTTCAGGAGAAGTGATCCCTGTGTTAGGACAGTGTAGCCTTCTTGCAACGTACAAAGGACAAACGAAATTTGTGTCATTTTACATCCTTCGTTCTTCTTCTGCAGTGAACTTGTTTGCTTTCGATTTATTTCAGTTGTTTAACTTGTCTATAGTAAATCAGGTCATATCAGTGAACCAGACTGTGCCCTCCGACAGTGTTTCTCGTCTATGTGACGAATTTGCAGACATTTTTGCACCGGGCCTCGGTTGCGCTAAGAACTATCAAGTACATTTGGAACTGAAAGTAAATGCGCAGCCAAAATTTTTCAGAGCACGCAATGTTCCCCACGCATTGCGTGATGAGGTCGCAAAAACATTACATGATTTGGAATCACAAGGTGTAATTGAACGTGTGCAGGCTTCTCTCTGGGCATCACCCTTAGTAATTTTGCCAAAACCTTCTGGAAAATTGAGACTTTGTGTGGACTTCAAGGCAACAGTGAATCCACAACTAGTGATTGCAACTTTTCCTTTACCACCCGGAAGATCTTTTTGATAAACTGTGCCTGGGTAAATATGTTTCGAAGTTGGACCTAGCAGATGCATACTTGCAAATACCAGTGGACAAAGACTCCCAGCGTGTTTTGGTGGTTAACACGTGTAACACTCTGGTTTAATCTACTTACTTATCCCGCTCGATCGGGATCTGATAGCAGCCCACATAGATATCAATTAATGTGACCGTGTACCTAATCGGGCTGGCAATCGGATTGGGTTGCTACGGAGTTGTTACATTCCATTTTGTCCTTCTCGAATGCTGTAATAATGAATGACTGGTGCCAAGAAGAACAACAACACAGCTTCACTAAACAAAACCTATATTCTTATCAAAAACCACAAAGATGAGGAGACAGCCACTGCCTTCGTCAATACACTGTTAATAACGGCTAATCTCAGCACAGGCCTCTTCGTTATTTATTATCGTCACACGTAATTTCAATCACTGTAATCCAACACTGCAATCCAACACTGCATCCAAATAATGCCGGCGCGGTAGATGCGGAATCTCAATAACGGCACATAAATATCACTGAATCACTCTGTTAATTATACTTTCTCACTTTCCCGTATAATACTAACACAAAGGGGTTGAACCGCGGCGATGGCCACTCCCTTTGTCGCTAATTTCTATCAATTGCTGGCTTCTGCTCAGCTCTGCCCGCCTCGCGGGAACCTACAACACGCACTGCCTTGACTCAACTCTCGCTCTCGCGACCCGACACACTAATCGATAGTTGCCCTGTCGACCTGTGTGAGTGCAAACCTAGTAGTAAGGGCCTGCGGACCCCTTACATCCCCGCCCTCGAAAACGTCTTTAGAGCCGCAGGCGAAAAAGAATCAGCAAGGGAATGAAACATTGCTACATTTGAACAAACACACAGTGTAAATAATTAATGAAATTACAATTCATCAAATAATCCCTCGACTCCGGTAGTGGGCTGCCTCCACAATAATTTTTACAAAAGGTTATGCATCTCATAAACATGGCATTGTCCAAATTACAATTTTTATATCAACCAGCAATAGTCCTCTCTAGTCCAATATTGAATGAAACACACAACATATACACTCAAAAATTATTACTTAAACACAGGACATATGAATTACTATACTACGAATTAGTTACTACAGGTTTTATACTCATTCTTAGATAATCTTCGACATGAAATATGCAATTCTAATTGTAATACATCACAAAACACAATGTAAATAAACCTTTCCCTTTTTCAAATGTCCATTTTACAGCTAATGTCCTAAATATATCTTAGCAGGTTTATTCGGGTCCTGGTAGCCCTCACTCTTGACCGGACCTCACCTGGAGTGTCATTCAGTTTTTCGGTTCCTCCGCCTCTTCCTCTGTAATCAGACGAATGATTAAAATGATTCCTTGGGTCATTACCTCCCCCTCGGTTTTGATCATTAGCTTGATTGTGTCCCTGTGATCGAACAGATTCCAACTGTTCCAGTATCTCCATCAAAGCCTCCCTATTTTTAATTAGGCTCCCAGATACAGTTTCTTGCATTTTCTGATTCAATCTTCTTTTTATCGCAGATATCATTACGTCATCAGTCAGGGGTTGTTCCAGGGTCTCGTTCAATTCCCACAAATGTTCGGCAAACTCTCTCAACGTTCCTCTCCATGTACTAAGTGACTTGCGATGGAGTAGGTCCTCAATTGCTGCACATTGATGGCTTTTGGACCAGTATTTCTTCAAGAATTCCTCTTCAAACTGATCATAACTAGTAGTCCCTTCCTTCTTCCTGACCCCCCAAGTGAAGGCCTCACCTTCCATTCTATCTATTGCAAATTGAATCTTGTCTGAGTCCTTAAGATGTGCTGGGAAAACTCCTTTTAGCCATTTCATAAATATCATTGGGTGCAACCCTCCTTTCGGTCTAAATTTCTGCCCTGTATTATTTTGGACGCACTGATTATCACTGCTCATCAATGTAACGACCTTACCTCCCCCAATGGCTAAGGTGGCGTTGCTAATTCGTTTATCAATTTCTTCTGTCTTGCTCTCCAATTGCTGCACTCCCTGTTGTAACTGCCTGACCTCCATTTCAACCCTCTTGTTATCCTCTTCTCGTTGCACGGCTATGGCATTTCTCAGATTGACAGCTAGTTGGTTTTGCCTATCTCCTATCCCCTTAACTGCATCATTGCATTGTCTCTGCATCTGCGCCACCTCGGCGATTCGATGATTGCAATTTGTTTCCACTTCGTTGATTCTTTCTCCCAATTCGGCTTTTGTTTCTTCAATATCGTCTTCTATCTTTTTTGTTAACTTTCCTTCCACCTTCTCCACGTCTCCCTGGACTTGGTCTATACTCTTCTGCAGCTTATTCTCTCTCTCGTTGATATCCATTTTCAACTGTTCTTGTAGCTCCTGTATTTCCTTCTTCAGATTACATTCCATCTTCATCTGCGATGTTTTGATCTCTTGTGCTATAGTTTCTTGCAAATCTTCCTTTAATGATTTGTGAAATATTTCTTCCCTTTCTCTAGCTTTTTGTGCACTCTTCTCTAACGATGCGTTAGTTTCTTGTAAACGCTTCTCTAACGATTCTCTTGTTTCTTGTGAATTCTTCTCTAATGATGCGTTAGTTTCTTGTAAACGCTTCTCTAACGATTCTCTTGTTTCTTGTGAATTCTTCTCTAACACTGCGTTAGTTTCTTGTAAACGCTTCTCTAACGATTCTCTTATTTCTTGTGAATTCTTCTCTAACGCTTCTCGGGATATTCTTCCCTCTTATCTAGTTTCTTGCAAATCTTCCTTTAACGATGTGCTAGTCTTCTTTATCAAGTCTACCAACATCGACCATCTGTCGGCATCCTCTGAAATTGGCTTATCTCTCGTCGTTTGTCTCGGTGTCTCGGGATAATTAGTTGAGTGTGCTAATGGGCTATCTAATGATACTCCATAATCACTGATTCCCGAATCTTCCCTGTTTTCCTGTCCTATCCCTTTCCTTTCAACTACTGCCTCACAAACCTGATTATCCTCAGTAGACATGTTTGGTTATTTTTAACACACAGGAAAGTAATATAGAACAACCTCTAGTAACCCAAAACACTCCTAATTAAACAACTCTCAAAAACCTAATAATTTCCAATAACAACTTCCACATACACAGTTTATGTAAAAATGTTTTAAACAAGATAATCACAACACTCATAAAATCTATAAATGTAAAATCCCCAAAAACAATGAGCATATCTGTATAATTACCATTTAGACAGTCCAGTGTGCATAAATAAGTATGCTATATTTCAGAGTATGCTTCGCAAATTTTTCGGAAATTACTACAATTGGGCACTTGTCCTAATGTAAATATCAGTTAAAAGTTGTTTATTTATCGCGAAGACTGCACACCGCAATTAAATGTTATGTTAACCAGTCGTCTTCACTCACCAACTGACGTTACCGCGAGTCGCGATGTTTTGACGTTTGAGGTGGGCGTGGCGCTGTACTGCTGCTGGAGCTGCGTGAGGTTGCGCTGCTGTTGCAAGTCGTCGTAGTTCTCCGTCGGCCGCTCCGTGGCGCTGCAGGCGGGCGTAGTTTGTAGTTTGGCCGCTAGGTGCCGGGACTGCGCTCGGTGTCTTGAAGTCGCGTCGCTCAGCAGGCCGCTCCGTGATGGGATGTCGTGTGAAATCACCTCGCGGATTGAAGCTCTTTGGTGCAACTGCTACACGGGTCTGCGTGACGTCACTCAATAATTGCGTCGCCACAATACATTGTCGTCCGCATAGCAGTTTATGGGTCCACACGAAGCTGTCCAATTTTCACTATTCAAAAAGCAATTTCAGTCAAAATACTACCGCTAAACACTTCTTTAAAACTTTCGTGATGAATTCTTGGCTCGTTTTGCTATTTTACTGTTCACACGTGTCTTTCTTTGGCGTTCACTTTTCACAGTTTTTCGTGCGGATTTATGCATTTGCACATTATAACACAGTTTATTGACACTATTGTTCTATTTAATATGGCAAGAAAAAACAGTTTAGTCACAATCGTAAGATATTATTACTTTGTATTGTTCAAAAATGCACTGTTCCTTGTCGCGATTATAAAGTTTATGCTCTGTCCCGATTCAACATTGTAAAAAATTTTTTTTCTCACGTTAAATAAGATAATATTACCTATTGTTATTTATGATTCGTCCGAAAATTGCACTAGTCCTTTCACGGTAAGCCAAGGGTGTAACACTCCGGTTTAATCTACTTACTTATCCCGCTCGATCGGGATCTGATAGCAGCCCACATAGATATCAATTAATGTGACCGTGTACCTAATGGGGCTGGCAATCGGACTGGGCTGCTACGGAGTTGTTACATTCCATTTTGTCCTTCTCGAATGCTGTAATAATGAATGACTGGTGCCAAGAAGAACAACAACACAGCTTCACTAAATGAGGAGACAGCCACTGCCTTCGTCAATACACTGTTAATAACGGCTAATCTCAGCACAGGCCTCTTCGTTATTTATTATCGTCACACGTAATTTCAATCACTGTAATCCAACACTGCAATCCAACACTGCATCCAAATAATGCCGGCGCGGTAGACGCGGAATCTCAATAACGGCACATAAATATCACTGAATCACTCTGTTAATTATACTTTCTCACTTTCCCGTATAATACTAACACAAAGGGGTTGAACCGCGGCGATGGCCACTCCCTTGGTCGCTAATTTCTATCAATTGCTGGCTTCTGCTCAGCTCTGCCCGCCTCGCGGGAACCTACAACACGCACTGCCTTGACTCAACTCTCGCTCTCGCGACCCGACACACTAATCGATAGTTGCCCTGTCGACCTGTGTGAGTGCAAACCTAGTAGTAAGGGCCTGCGGACCCCTTACACACGCATCTTGGTTTGTATCGATTCAAACGACTGCCATTCAGGAGTGCATCCGTCCCTGCATTGCTTCAGCAATATCTACAAACTGTTTGTGTGTCGGTCCCTACTGCAGCAAACTATCTGGACAATATTGTGATCTCCGGAAAGACGGAAGAAGAACATTTAGCCAATCTCAGAACATTATTTCAGGTCTTGCGACAAAATGGTCTTTGCTTGCGGAAGGACAAATGTGTGTTGTTTGCTCATGACTTGCCCTACCTGGGACATGTACTCAATGCCCAAGGCATACATCCCAGTCCTGAGCACCTCCGTGCCATACAAGACTTGCCTTCGCCGCAGAATTTTAAGCAGCTACAGAGTGTGCTGGGAAAAATCAACTATTATCATAACTATGTGCCACACGCCTCTTCCATTTCAGCTCCGCTTCATCGCTTACACCATAAAGGTGTTCCGTTTGTCTGGACGACGGAATGCGAACACGCCTTTCGCCAGTTGAAATCGGCGTTGCTTTCCAATACTTGCCTTACGCCATTCAACCCCCGGAAGTCCCTTTTGTTGATGGTGGATGCATCGGATATCGGGATCGGTGCTGTGCTTGCGCACAAAGATGGATCGCACGATCGCCCTATTGCCTTTGCGTCCAAATTGCTCTCGTCTGCTCAAAGAAATTATTCACAGATCGAGAAAGAAGCTTTGGCTCTCGTATTTGGTGTTACAAAGTTTCATGATTTCTTGTATGGTCGTCACTTTACCATCATCACAGACCACAAACCTTTGACATCGCTTTTTCATCCAAACAGGCCCATACCTGCATGTACAGCGCAGAAATTCATTCGCTGGTCTATTTTCCTCTCGCAGTACCGCTACGATATCTTGTGTCGGTCCACTGCTAAGCACAGAAACGCCAATGCATTGTCCCGTTTGCCTGTTGCTGAGGATAGAGCATTTGATACCTCCGAACTTGCTTGCATGTTCATTGATGCGGAAACTGATGACATGGTCGAATCGTTTCCTATTGATTTTCGTCGTGTAGCTACAGCCACAGCTGCTGACCCTATCCTTGCTACCGTTCTGTGTTTTGTTGCTATGCAATGGCCCTTGTCAAAGTCACGGATCGGGGATCCGTTGCTTCGCCGATTTTTTGCTCACAAGGAGAGACTTTTTGTTCGACGTGGTGTTTTGCTGTTGCGTTCTGATAATGATCAGTCCAGGGTCGTGGTACCACGTTCGTTACAGTCCTCTGTCTTAAAGCTTCTCCACCAAGGACATTGGGGTATGGTGAGAACGAAACAACTTGCTCGTCAGCACTGTACTTGGTACGGAATCGATGCCGCGATTACGAATATGTGCTCTTCTTGCATGGTGTGTGCCGAACAACTATCAGCCCCACCGCGGAAATTCTTTGCATGGCCAAAAGCCACTTCCCCTTGGCAACGCTTCCACATCAATTTTGCTGGTCCATTCTGGAATGCTCGATGGTTGGTTGTGGTAGATTCATTCAGTAATTTTCCTTTTGTTGTCCGGATGTCTTCCACGACGTCATCTGCCACCATCCAAGCGTTATCTGCAATCTTTTGCATTGAAGGTCTTCCACAGACTATTGCTTCCGACAATGGCCCACAATTCATGTCCGCAGAATTTCAGTCATTCTGCAAGGCCAATGGTATTCAACATCTGACGTCCGCGCCGTTTTTGCCACAGTCAAACGGTGCCACTGAACGATTGGTCAGGACTTTCAAGTCACAGATGTTGAAGTTAAAGGAGTTGCATTCTCGAGAGGACGTGTTATTGCTCTTTTTATCCTCGTATTGATCTCAGCCCCGAGGTGGTCGCTCGCCAGATGAGTTGCTCCACGGTCGTCATCATCGAACCTTGATGTCTTTGCTAAATCTGCCACATCAGGTTCCTGTGCTGCGACAGTCACCTGCTTTTGCTCCAGGCGAAGTTGTCTACTATCGTCACTACCGAGGTTCACAGCGTTGGCTCGAAGGGCGCATTCTTCGCTGCCTCGGACGCGCTATGTATATGGTTTTGGGGGCCTCTTGTGAGGTGCGCCGGCATCTCAACCAGTTGCACCTCTGTTGTTGCATGGGATCTGCCGCTCGCCATCTGCTTTCAGTGACGGTGCCATCTGGTCAGCGCCCTGGGGACCCATCTACTGGCTCACCTCAGCCCCAGGTGTTACCAACGCTGCCTTCCATTTTGCCCCATGGCAACGCGCCACCGCCGCCGCAGCCTGTTCTCCCGCCAGCGACACCCGCAATGGACATGTCGCTACAACCGCCATGCGCCTCCCTGGGTCACGCGCCGCTGATTGCTTCCCATGACCGGATGTCCTCCGACATGGAACTCTTGCCCGCTCCGGACCATATGTCATCTTCGCCCGTCGGGTGCCCCGACCCGATGGAGGTCGACCCTTCGGCCCCTCCTGTCTCTCTGCGGGTGCATACACTGCATGTTGGCGTGCACCCTGGAGCAGGTTTTCAGGTGTTTCCTAGCTTCCCGCGGTCCGAATGGCAGGGTGCGGGTGGCACAGCCTCGCCTGTTGTTAGGCTCCCCACCTCATTGCATACGTCAACATGGGGTCCTCCCCACGGCGGGTGGAAGCCTTATGCCACAACCGTACACCGATTTGCAGGGGAGGAATGTGGTGTCACCACCAGACACCACACTTGCTAGGTGGTAGCCTTTAAATCGGCCGCGGTCCGTTAGTATACGTCGGACCCGCGTGTCGCCACTATCAGTGATTGCAGACCAAGCGCCGCCACATGGCAGGTATAGAGAGGCTTCCTAGCACTTGCCCAGTTGTACAACCGACTTTGCTAGCGATGGTTCACTGACAAAATATGCTCTCATTTGCCGAGATGATAGTTAGCATAGCCTTCAGCTACGTCATTTGCTACGACCTAGCAAGGCGCCATTATCAGTTGCTATTGATCTTGTGATTAATGTACAGTCAAGGGCGACATTCACCATTTATGGATCAAGGGCGACATTCACCATTTATGGATTAAAGTTAAGTATTCCACCAGCTACGTCCGTTTTTTCTAAATTCTAATTTCCTTGACCTGTTCCAGACCTCACGCCAGCCTGCATGAGCTTAAACGCGT
Organism: Schistocerca piceifrons; assembly: GCF_021461385.2. Lineage (NCBI taxonomy): Eukaryota > Metazoa > Arthropoda > Insecta > Orthoptera > Acrididae > Schistocerca > Schistocerca piceifrons. The sequence continues at coordinate 660,120,092 of NC_060140.1, forward strand.
GCCTTTCGGCTTCCTCTTGTATCCCGGTGTTGGCTCTCCTGCCAACCCACAACAGATATTATGGGTATAAGTGATATTGGTCAATAGTTATCTGGTGATGCTATACCTCCTTTCTTATGTACTGGTTTAACTACAGATATTTTTAAACATTCTGGATAGTTACCTTCATTTTAAATTTTGTTGATTATTTTAGTCAGTGACATTACAATTTGATTTCTGATGTATTTAATAACATAATTTGAGAGACCATAGTAATCCTCTACTCTATAATTACTGAGCTTAGCTGTTGATTCATTGACCATCTTCTCAGTCTGCTTACTGTTCATTTCTGGCAGCAGTGCCTCTGCCTTGCTCACGTTCTTCATTATGCTGTTATCTGATTGAGGACTGACAAAATGCGCATTTAGAATAGCAGGTGGAATTGGTGTCTGGTATACTTTATCATCACAGTTAGTTTCTGTTTTAATAATTTCCCATGCAGCTTTGCATTTATTTACTGAGTTCAGTACATATGTATCATTTGCTTTGCACTTAGCTGTCTTGACTTCAGACCTGTAAATCTTTTTCACTTTCATGTACATTTCCTCATCAGCATTATTGTGATTGGACCTATCATGATAGAATAGCATTATGATTCTTATTCTACTTAGATGTGGGGTGATAGATGAACCCTGAGACAGTATTTCACTGCTGGCAGTTTCTCCCACTTGGAACTTTGTCCCCTTGAGTTCCATTATATGTTGGCAAATTTGGCATGCCAATTTTAGCATGATGTTTCAACAGAAAGTCTAGCCCCAGCATTGCACAGTAACTTTCACTTACACGAGACACTGCTTCCATGCTCTCCTGAAATTGTTCTACCCCAACCTGAAAACTTAATATTGCTGGCCTACTGCCTTCACATAACTGTCTCTCACCCCATGTGAACTGTAGCATGGTGGGTTTAAGTCTTTCCTACCTACAAGGTCCAGACTTGGCACTGTACCCAATAAACATTTATGCGTCTTACCCCTTATGACTCCTACTATGCTATGTTCCATCTCTACATTAGTTTCTGCAGCATTCAAATTTAATGGAAATACCACCTGATGGAGTTGGGGTTCCCATTTTAAGTTAATGCCTGATCACTCCACCCCTATTCATTCCGCTCTTTGCTTCTACAATCCATCTCTTACTGCCCCATAGATATCCTAACAGTAGCATTAAGGCCTTTTGGGGTTCCTGCCCAAACTCTCTTAGACATACCAGCTAGCAGGCCTCTCAGGAAAGTGTCTAGAGCTCTGTTCTCCACTTCCTGGAGGATAGTATTATTTGCTTCATCATTTCCTGTTAAACTGTAAATATGCTTATTGACTCTTCTTATCTGGTCACGTAATACTTTCTGCTGACTCATTGTGTGTCTGTGACGTTCCACCCAACTGCTTCCAAAAAAATCTCACACTTTTCTGTTTTCTACAGTGTTGCTTAAGTTAACTTTGCAAACATCAGTGTTTTCTTCAACTCTTCATTATATCTTGTGACACAGTATGGTGCTTTCACTGCATCTGTTATGTGTTTGATCCCTCCTAATAACTTTTTAAAATTTTCTCTGATACTCAGCTACATTTTCAGTACTGTCATACAAGTAATATATTGCGTAAGTACTGATATTCCAAAAGCGTAATTAAACTTTCCCCCCTCTCCCCCCATTTAAAATCATTGTTCAGTTTATCCTTCTCACTGTGATGATTCCACTGATACTATTATTTTGGCTAAAGAACATATAAATTAAAAGTTTTTAGCACTATAGTTTGCTATGTGTAAAACTTTGTGAGTTGAAAAGCATCATTCCAGATAATGATCCACACCAACAGAAAGTTAAGCAGTCCCACTTTCCTGTAAAGTACTTTGAGTTATCAGAAACTAATTAACTGAAGAGATAATTAGCATTCACATTCGTAAGCAGCCCCATTTTCCATCACAGATTTTGACATATCCAGTTTTTTATTTCAAACTGTGATTACATACTTTCTCTGCCTTAATTTTTTATACACAAATGACCCCTAATTTGCAATATGGCACTCATACATGTAAACTAGGGGATTTACATTGTGAATGAATAATAGTGTATGCTTACTTTTCTAAATTTCTAACCAGCAACATTTTTCTATAGGCCGAAATCACATTGCAGTTCATAAAAAACAGTAAAATCCAACTTAGCCAACTATTAAACCATTATGTAGCTTATGAAATAATGGTTTATTTCTATGTGTGTCTATTAGTAACTGGATGTCACTCAAAACTGGCAGTTCACGGTTTGAAACCTCACAAGACCTGTGTTGGGCACTTTCACGTCATTACTATGCATGTTCAGTACTAAAAAATATGCTCGCTCAAAACCCCAAAACTCAAAAACTTTAATTAAATTACACAGAGTGTTTTTCTCTGATAAATTACTACATGACAGTGCTAAGTGTGAAATGTGACATTTTCATGTAAATATGAACTTTATCTTGTGCCACATTTAAATAGTTAACTTTGTCACTGGACTTTTGACTGTTAGGTATTGTTAAGTTCTATCTTGCTGTGTGCACTAATTATTTCTTTTATATCTGGTCATATGGTCAATGACTCAATGAAATCTGCTAAAGGCGAAGAAAATTGTTGATTGCTGACATCAAAGTTGTTGAGTTGTATACATTATTATGAGGGTGGTTTGATAAAGACTGGTAAAAAAGCAAGAAGAAATGTTTGTTTCATAAACAACTCATCTTACTTCTTGACATAGTCACCTTTGAGAGATATACATTTGGTGCAGCACTTCTTCAGCCTTTTCATCCAATGGTAAGAATAGGTTCTGTCAAACTCTGGAAACCCTCATTGACTGCAACTATCACTTCCTCATTTGATGAAGATTTCTTCCCAGAAAGCCGAAGTTTTAAGTTACGGAACAGGAAGAAATCACTTGTGGCTGAGTCTGGTGAACAGTTTGTATGAGGAACCAATTCAAAATCTAATTCATTCACTTTCACCACTGTTATTGCTGATGAGTGGGATGGTGCATTATCCTGATGAAATATCACTTTTTTATGTGACAGACTGGGCTGATTTTTTTTCCAGCCAACACAGTTCTCTAATGATCCAAGAATGATGCATAATACGGACCAACTTTCGTTCTGCTTTTTCCAAGTAATATATTAGGATTATTTCTTGGAAAACCCAAAAAACTGTTGTCACCACCTTACCAACTGATAAAATGGTCTTCGCCTTTTTTGGTGCACTTTCGCCAGCCGTTGTCCATTTTGTCGACTGCCGTTTTGACTCTTGGTGTGTAATGATGGAGCCAGGTTTTAGATTAGATTAGATTAGATTAGATTAGATTAATACTAGTTCCATGGATCATGAATACGATATTTCGTAATGATGTGGAACGAGTCAAATTTTCCAATACATGACATAATTAAGTTAATTTAACAACATACTTAAGTTAATATAACAACTTTTTTATTTTTTGTGTTTTTTTATTTTTTATTTTTTTAATTTTTTGTTTTTTTTTCTTTTTTTCCTTAATTTATATCTAAAAATTCCTCTATGGAGTAGAAGGAGTTGTCATTCAGAAATTATTTTAATTTCTTCTTAAATACTTGTTGGTTATCTGTCAGACTTTTGATCCTATTTGGTAAGTGACCAAAGACTTCAGTGGCAGTATAATTCACCCCTTTCTGTGCCAAAGTTAGATTTAATCTTGAATAGTGAAGATCATCCTTTCTCCTAGTATTACTTTTGAATTGGGTTTGGTTGTTAGTAACAAATTTCATAAGAGAGTATATATACTGAGAAGCTACTGTGAATATCCCGAGATCCTTAAATAAATGTCTGCACGATGATCTTGGGTGGACTCCAGCTATTATTCTGATTACATGCTTTTGTGCAATAAATACTTTATTCCTCAGTGATGAATTACCCCAAAATATGATGCCATATGAAAGCAATGAGAGAAAATAGGCATAGTAAGCTAATTTACTAAGATGTTTATCACCAAAATTTGCAATTACCCTTACTGCATAAGTAGCTGAACTCAAACGTTTCAGCAGATCATCAATGTCTTTCTTCCAATTTAATCTCTCATCAATGGACACACCTAAAAATTTGGAATATTCTACCTTAGCTATATGCTTCTGATTAAGGTCTATATTTATTAATGGTGTCATACCATTCACTGTATGGAAGTGTATGTACTGTGTCTTATCAAAGTTCAGTGAGAGTCCGTTTACAAGGAACCACTTAGTAATTTTCTGAATGACAGTATTGACAATTTCATCAGTTAATACTTGTTTGTCAGGTGTGATTACTATACTTGTATCATCAGCAAAGAGAACTAACTTTGCCTCTTCATGAATATAGAATGGCAAGTCATTAATATATATTAAGAACAACAAAGGACCCAAGACTGACCCTTGTGGAATCCCATTCTTGATAGTACCCCAGTTTGAGGAATGTGCTGATCTTTGCATATTATGAGAACTGCTTATTTCAACTTTCTGCACTCTTCCAGTTAGGCACGAATCAAACCATTTGTGCACTGTCCCACTCATGCCACAATACTTGAGCTTGTCTAGCAGAATTTCATGATTTACACAATCAAAAGCCTTTGAGAGATCACAAAAAATTCCAATGGGTGGTGTTTGGTTATTCAGATCATTCAAAATTTGATTGGTGAAAGCATATATGGCATTTTCTGTTGAAAAACCTTTCTGGAAACCAAACTGACATTTTGTTAGTACTTCATTTTTACAGATGTGTGAAGCTACTCTTGAATACATTACTTTCTCAAAAATTTTGTATAAAGCTGTTAGAAGGGAGATTGGATGGTAATTGTTGACATCAGATCTATCCCCCTTTTTATGTAAAGGTATAACAATAGCATATTTCAGTCTATCAGGGAAAATGCCCTGTTCCAGAGAGCTATTACACAGGTGGCTGAGAATCTTACTTATCTGTTGAGAACAAGCTTTCAGTATTTTGCTGGAAATGCCATCAATTCCATGTGAGTTTTTGCTTCTAAGCAAGTTTATTATTTTCCTAATTTCAGAGGGAGAAGTGGGTGAGATTTCAATTGTATCAAATTGCATAGGTATGGCCTCTTCCATTAACAGCCTAGCATCTTCTAATGAACACCTGGATCCTACATATCCACAACATTTAGAAAATGATTATTAAAAATATTTTCAACTTCTGACTTTTTGTTCATAAAGTTTTCATTCAATTTGATGGTAATACTGTCTTCCTGTGCTCTTGGTTGACCTGTTTCCCTTTTAATAATATTCCAAATTGTTTTAATTTTACTATCAGAGTTGCTGATTTCAGACATGATACACATACTTCTGATTTTTTAATAACTTTTCTTAATATAGCACAGTAGTTTTTACAATGTTTGATAGTTTCTGGGTCACTATTCTTTCTTGCTGTCAGATACATTTCCCTTTCCCAGTTACAAGATATTTTTATACCCTTAGTAAGCCTTGGTTTGTTACAAGGTTTCTTACGAGTATATTTAACTATTCTCTTGGGGAAGCAGTTTTCAAATGCATTTACAAAAATGTCATGAAATACACTACTTCTTCATAGCCAATGCTCCCTGCAAGATATCATGCTCTCACTCAGTTGAGGTGTCTGTAGTATCAGCCATCTCATGAATTTTTGTTCGGTGATCTTGCATTACCATATCATGGATTTTGTCAGTTGTGTCCTTAGTGGTGACCTGAATTGGACAGCTGGAGTGTGCTTTGCCTTTGGTTCTTGTATGATCATGTTTAAATTCATTAATACAAAAGTAAATGGTCTTCACTGATGGCGGAGCCCATGTGAACTTCACCAAATTCTGTTTTGATTTGTGTGGCAGTCCAACCTTTCAAATGAAAATGTTTAATATTAGCACAAAACTCAGTTTTCTCCATTTTTAATCACAGTTGACATAGTGGCCAGTTCAGACAGCTGCCAACAATGAACTGTACATAGTAAATTGTTGAACTTCTTTATATTATCCTTGGAATAATCAAGCTCATCAACCATGAAGGCACAACAAAAATGTTCCATTATTTTATGGAAATTTTCCAAACCCAACAAACCACCCTCATAAGTGTTGTAGGAAAGCGGTATCCATCTGACGACCACTAAGATGTTTGCAGCTACAGTTCATCCAGCAATTGGAGATTGCTACAAGCATCAGGCACTCAGGATCAGGTTACTTCCACTACGTCTGGTACCCCAGTGTCATGAAGCACATTGCAAAAGCATTGTGAAAAAGTTAACTCCAAAATATTGGAGGACAGTGAATTATTTACGTACATCTACATCTACATTTATACTCCGCAGGCCACCCAACGGTGTGTGGCGGAGGGCACTTTACGTGCCACTGTCATTACTTCCCTTTCCTGTTCCAGTCGCGTATGGTTCGCGGGAAGAATGACTGTCTGAAAGCCTCCGTGCATGCTCTAATCTCTCTAATTTTACATTTTTGATCTCCTCGGGAAGTATAAGTAGGGGGAAGCAATAGATTCGATACCTCATCCAGAAACGCACCCTCTCGAAACCTGGCAAGCAAGCTACACCGCGATGCAGAGCGCCTCTCTTGCAGAGTCTGCTACTTTAGTTTGTTAAACATCTCCATCTGTCATGGTTACCAAATAACCCTGTGACGAAACGTGCCGCTCTTCTTTGGATCTTCTCTATCTCCTCCGTCAACCCGATCTGGTACGGATCCCACACTGATGAGCAATACTCAAGTATAGGTCGAACGAGTGTTTTGTAAGCCACCTCCTTTGTTGATGGACTACATTTTCTAAGGACTCTCCCAATGAATCTCAACCTGGTACCCACCTTACCAACAATTAATTTTATATGATCATTCCACTTCAAATCGTTCCGCATGCATACTCCCAGATATTTTACAGAAGTAACTGCTACCAGTGTTTGTTCCGCTATCATATAATCATACAATAAAGGATCCTTCTTTCTATGTATTCGCAATACATTAATTTGTCTATGTTAAGGGTCAGTTGCCACTCCCTGCACCAAGTGACTATCCGCTGCAGATCTTCCTGCATTTCGCTACAATTTTCTAATGCTGCAACTTCTCTGTATACTACAGCATCATCCACGAAAAGCCGCATGGAACTTCCGACACTATCTACTAGGTCATTTATACATATTGTGAAAAGCAATGGTCCCATAACACTCCCCTGTGGCACGCCAGAGGTTACTTTAACGTCTGTAGACGTCTCTTCATTGAGAACAACATGCTGTGTTGTGTTTGCTAAAAACTCTTCAATCTAGCCACACAGCTTGTCTGATATTCCGTAGGCTCTTACTTTCTTTATCAGGCGACAGTGCAGAACTGTATCGAACGCCTTCTGGAAGTCAAGAAAAATAGCATCTACCTGGGAGCCTGAATCTAATATTTTCTGGGTCTCATGAACAAATAAAGCGAGTTGGGTCTCACACGATCGCTGTTTCCAGAATCCATGTTGATTCCTACATAGTAGATTCTGGGTTTCCAAAAATGACATGATACTCGAGCAAAAAACATGTTCTAAAATTCTACAACAGATCGACGTCAGAGATATAGGTCTATAGTTTTGCGCATCTGCTCGATGACCCTTCTTGAAGACTGGGACTACCTGTGCTCTTTTCCAATCATTTGGAACCTTCCTTTCCTCTAGAGACTTGCGGTACACGGCTGTTAGAAGGGGGGCAAGTTCTTTCGTGTACTCTGTGTAGAATCGAATTGGTATCCCGTCAGGTCCAGTGGACTTTCCTCTATTGAGTGATTCCAGTTGCTTTTCTATTCCTTGGACACTTTTTTCGATGTCAGCCATTTTTTCGTTTGTGCGAGGATTTAGAGAAGGAACTGCAGTGCGGTCTTCCTCTGTGAAACAGCTTTGGAAAAAGGTGTTTAGTATTTCAGCTTTACGTGTGTCATCCTCTGTTTCAATGCCATCATCATCCCGGAGTGTCTGGATATGCTGTTTCGAGCCACTTACTGATTTAACGTAAGACCAGAACTTCCTAGGATTTTCTGTCAAGTCAGTACATAGAATTTTACTTTTGAATTCACTGAATGCTTCACACATAGCCCTCCTTACGCTAACTTTGACATCATTTAGCTTCTGTTTGTCTGAGAGGTTTTGGCTATGTTTAAACTTGGAGTGAAGCTCTCTTTGCTTTCGCAGTAGTTTCCTAACTTTGGTGTTATACCACAGTGGGTTTTTCCCTTCCCTCACAGTTTTACTCGACACGTACCTGTCTAAAATGCATTTTACGATTGCCTTGAACTTTTTCCATAAACACTCAACATTGTCAGTGTTGGAACAGAAATTTTCGTTTTGATCTGTTAGGTAGTCTGAAATCCGACTTCTATTACTCTTGCTAAACAGATAAACCTTCCTCCCTTTTTTATATTCCTATTAACTTCCATATTCAGGGATGCTGCAACAGCCTTATAATCACTGATTCCCTGTTCTGCACATACAGAGTCGAAAAGTTCGGGTCTGTTTGTTATCAGTAGGTCCAAGATATTATCTCCATGAGTCAGTTCTCTGTTTAATTGCTCGAGGTAATTTTCAGATAGTGCACTCAGTATAATGTCACTCGATGCTCTGTCCCTACCACCCGTCCTAAACATCTGAGTGTTGAAATCTCCACCACGTACAGTGGTGAAGTAACTATTGAACAGTTAGTTATATTTTAGTGTGGCATAAATGACCTACCACTATGTTTTGACTGCAAATAGGACAGTACACTAACAATTTTGGTCAGTGGGAACTAGATTGTATGAAATATGACATCAAGTAGATGCCATTATGGAGAGGACTTTGGCCAATGGGAAAATGAGTTCAACTGACATCATCACTGACGCCATTTTGGGCAGTAGCCAATCAGTCCCACCAGTATTGCCTGGTGTGGACCTCCTGGTATAGTAGGTGCTGCCAAACTGTGAAAAACTCTACTGAAAATGATGGCTGTTTATACAGGTTCCATGCCAGTTTGTTGCATGAGTCATTGATTCTAACCACATACACCAAAACAAGGGAATGGCCAGAAGGTTGCTGAGGTCGGCCCACTGTTCTGCTGCATTGTTAGTACTGTGGGGGCTGGTGCCCAGCCCGCAATATGGAAATTGGTTGATGGTATTGCTGCATCTGATGCAGTGGTGGTTTGGTTTGCTTCACGCCCACTGGCATCTGCAGCCTGCTTGCACCAGTTGCGGCAGTGCTGCTATTCCAGTTAATAGTGACAAAAAGTAGTGAAGGCACTACAGGTGGCTTCTGGAATAATTAAGTAGATCTAGATGCAAAGGGGAGGAAAATAGACTTGTTGACTTTTTGACTGCCTACAACATACAATATTAGGAATACTCTGGGAATTTGAATCATTGTTAATGAAATCTTCTTGTGTTTCTGTGTTCAAATTCCATGACGTTTCAGTGATTGTTATTCTTATCATCTCCACCAGAAGATGATAAGAATGACACTCATCAAAATAACACAATTTGATCACAGAAGGTGATGAGAATGAAACTCACTGAAATATGGAATTTGAATGCAGCCACCCACATGGAAGCCCTAGAAGATTTCATTAGTAGTACACACTGGAAAACCCTACATTCACACACAAATTGTTGTTAGTCCACTGTTTCTTCCTAATCAAATAATGTGCCATATATTTTTCTTGACCAGTAACTAGTAAGATATGGAATGAAAATCAGCACAAAACTAGAAACAAATCAAATCTGCAGGTAGCAAATCAGAAATGTAAATTATGTCAATTTATTTGAGAACAGATGCCAGATTGATGTAAGCAACAAGCGCAACACCTTACAACATTAAGATCACACCAACATAAACAGAAGGAGCCATTTTTTAAAAGTAAGGTACATAGACAAAACCAGAAAAGCTTATGTAAGTATGAAGAAGTAAATGAAAATAAAATCATAAAATGGAACAAGTATTACACAAAAAGTGAGAGATACAAGACATCATATTCCATTACTGCAACTAGCAGATGGCATGGTAATTAACAACAGAGAGCAGGCTTACAGGGCAATTTAAAGTGGTATGAGGACATAAAACTGAGCACAGGTAAAGAGGATGCCAAACTGAGATTCATTGAAAGGATCTTCAGGAAATTTAGTCCACCCACAAAGGAGGTAGCTTACAAAACACTTGTTCGACTGATACTTGAATACTGCTTGTCCATCTGGTAGCCATACCAGATAGAACTGATAGGGTACACATAGGAGATTCAAAGAAGAGCAGTGAATTTCATTACAGGTTCATTTAGTAAGTGCAAAAGAGTCATAGAGATGCTCATCCAACTCCAGTGGAATGTGCTGCAAGAGAGGCACCCTGTATCATGGAGTGGTTTACTGTTAAAGTTCTGAGACTGTAGATTCCTAGAAAAGTCCACCAATATGTGCTTCCTCCTACATCTGTCTCATGAAAACACCTTGAAGGTAAAATTGGAGAGATTCAAGCTCTCATGGGGACTTACCAGCACTCATTCTTCCCACAAACCATTCATGACTAGAACAGGAAAAGTGGTATGCGACAGTGATACACAAAGCACTTTCTGCAACACACTGAAAATTGTCTAGTGGAGCACTTTGTCCTGTTGAAAAATAAAGTCTTGTAAGTCTTTGGTAAGTTGAGGAAAAAACATTGTTCCAACATGTCCTGGAATGTTATTCTGTCTAAAGCTTGCTCTGCAGAAAGAATGTGCCACAAACTTTGTTTTCCACTAAGGTACAAAACAAAAATTTATTTTACAATAAGGCACAAAACAAATTTATCTTTGCTGCGCCTCTCTCAGGCCACAGTGTTTCATGGGGAATTTGTGGATAACACATCCAAACAGATTGTGTCTCTAACCTTTCCAGAAAGATGAAATGTTACTCTGTCACTAAAGTCAGGTATAGAAGAAATGTTTCATCCTCCATTTTTGTTACCATATCTCCACAAAATTCAGTACACATTTCTTTGCCATTTTCAATAAGAACTGGCACAAGTTGTAAACAGTGAGGTTTGTGGTGCAAGTGGTGTCTTGAAACTTGCCATACAATTGGTTGATTTATTTACAGTTCTATACTAGCTCTATTGATTGAATTATTCAGGCTACACACAAAATGATCTCATCTGAGAAATGCAGTTGGCTCATACTTCTTATTTTGCAGAGACATATTTTTTGGGGAAATTTCTTAAACCAACATCTTATGCTCTCCCTAGTTGAAGGCTGAATGCTGAATCGAAGAGAAAATGCCCGCTGCACTCAAATTGCCAAATCACTTCTCCCAAACTCAAGAAGACAGAAAACATTATGGTACTTTGAAGCCACATTACATTTCCAAAGGTGTTTAGATTATTTATATCCAGTTCATACTTCATGAAATAAAAATTAATTAAATCGGGTCCATATTTCTGAAAAACCCTGTATAAATAAATTCAATGTACCTGTATGCTGAAAGGAAAGGCTCATCGTTGACCCACAGGTTTCCATGATTACTGTAGAGCAACTGTTGCAAGGTCTCATTGAACAGCAAACACTTCTAACATCGGCGATTCGCGATTTCGTTGCGGCATCAAATGCGGGGCGTTTCTCGTCATTGTCTATACCTCCTTTTCCGCCTTACGATGAGATGGCGGAAGACTGGTCTGATTACAAAAAACGTCTTCGACAACAATTCTTAGCATTTCATGTCACGGACGAACAAACATGTAAGTCTCTGTTCCTTTCATGGATTTCACCTCACATGTATCGGTTGTTGTCGCAAATGGCTCATTTGAAAGATCCTGCGTCTTTGTCCTTTGCTGGATTGTGTGCACTTCTGTCTATCTATTTTCAAAAGCAAACGCATGTGGTAGCCTCTCGTGTTGCCTTTTATCCTTGTCAAAAACAACCACATTAATCCTATCGCGCTTCGGGTGCTGAACTTCAAGGCCTCAGTCAAAAGTGTCAATTTGTTACTGACATTCACGAAGAATCCTATGCCAATTCCATGGTACGGGATGCTATTATCTGGTCGGCGCCCGACAAAAAAGTTCGGCAATGTGCCCTTCAGTTGGCAAATCCGACTCTAGATGAAGTCCTATCCATCACGCAGTCTTTTGAAATTTCTCACGCCACTGGGGCGCAAATAGAGGCATGGGGTGACGTTGGGGAAATACATCCTCTGTGTGCTGTCGACAACGCGTGCAGTGAGTCCCCGCCGGCCTACGTGGCTGCAGTACGCTCCCACGCGCAGCGTTGGCCTAACTGTAAACAACCCTCTAAGAAACTGCAGCAAAACCCCTGGCAACTTCCTTCATGTCCGCAGTGTTTTACGAAACATTCATGGGAGGACTGTCCCCAACGTTGGGCCGTGTGTCACAATTGCAAAACAAGAATGGTCATGTGTCTCTCATTTGCAAATCCGACCGCATACATGATGTTCATGACAGTGACGCTGATTCTGCTTCTGTGTTGTCTGTCAATTGCACTTCTTCCCTTTCAGGGAAGTTATTCCTCACTGTACAAATCCTAGTTCAGGATGTTCGCATGCAGGTGGATACCAGTTCTGCTGCCACTAAATTAATTCTCAGACTATCTTCAGTTGGGTTCTCCACTCCTATCCCCTGTCACTCAGCAATTACAAACATACAATAAACAGAAGATTTCTCTCTTGGGACAATTTAATGCTGAGGTATCTTACAAATCCATCGTTCGCACTGTTCCCATATTTGTGGTTGACCAGAGTAACGCAGAGAATCTTTTTGGTTTCGATGCCTTTCGCGTTTTTGGGTTCTCCATAGATGACTCTGTCAATATGGTCTCTGATGCTAATCCTTATGCTCAATTGGATTCCTCCTCGACGACATTTTCATCCCTTTTTTCTCCTGGGTTAGGCCGTGCAAACGACTTTGAAGCTCATATCATGCTCAAACCCACTGCTCGGCCTAAGTTTTTTCAGGCTTGGCCCATTCCTGTAGCCATTTGTGATCGGGTAAAATGGGAGCTGGATCGCCTCACTACTTCAGGGGTTTGCTTCCTGTCACTTCCAGTGAGTGGTCCTCTCCTGTTGTTGTCGTTGCTAAGCCCAATGGTGATATTCATCTCTGTGGCGATTTTAAAGCCACTGTAAAAGCGCAATGCCTCATCGACACTTACCCTATGCCCCGACCTGAAGAATTGTTCACTAAACTTGCTGGAGGCCAGTATTTTTCTAAAATTGACCTGTCAGAGGCTTATCATCAACTTCCTCTTGACGCTGCTTCCTGGCAGTTTCTGGTCCTTAATACACCTTTCGTCCTCTATCAATACCAACGATTGCCATTCGGGGTTGCCAGCGCCCCTGCTCTCTTTCAGCGATTCTTGGAACAATTATTGCTCCCTGTCCCTGGGTGTATAAATTACATGGACGACATTGTTGTCACTGGCTCCATCACTGAAGAACATCTTCAGAATCTCTGCACACTTTTTCATGTCTTACAGACTGCCGGTCTTAAGTGTAATCTTCAGAAATCACAATTTTTTCAGGCATCTATCATGTACTTGGGGTTTCAACTCTCTCGGGATGGTGTTCGTCCGCTTCAGCAGACTGTCGCTGTGATCAATGCCCTTCCTCGCCCTACATTTGTTAACGAACTGCAGGCCTTCTTGGGGAAAATAGCATACTATCACAAGTTTTTACCATCTGCTGCTTCGGTGGCTCAGCCGTTGCATAGCCTGTTGCATAAAAACGTGCCTTTTCACTGGTCCGCATCATGCGCCTTTTCACTGGTCCGCATAATGCGATGTGGCTTTCCAGAAATTGAAGACTATGCTGAAACAGGCCCCGTGCCTGGCTACTTATCAACCTGGCCAACATCTTGTTCTTGCCATGGACGCCTCTCAATACGGAGTCAGTGCAGTCCTTGCGCACCGTTTTTCTGATGGCTCTGAACAACCCATTGCTTGTGCCTCCAAAACGCTCACGGATGCCCAACAAAAGTATTCTCAACTTGAAAAAGACGCTTTGGCCATTATTTATGCTCTTCATAAGTTTGGTGTTTTTCTCTATGGATCCAAATTTCATCTTGTTACAGATCACAAACCACTTGTTTCATCCACCGTCACTTCCCAACAAGGCTGCACACTGCCTCCAGTGTTGGGCTCTTTACTTGTCTCGTTTCAATTATGAGATTCATTTCTGGCTAACGGCTCAACATGCGAATGCTGATACACTGTCTCGCCTTCCCATGGGTCCTGATCTGGCATTCAATAGGGATGAACTTTTGTGTTTCTACCAGGATTTTCCTGAGCAGCGGGTTGTGGATGGATTTCCCATCACCGGGGACTGGCTGGCGGCTGCTACAGGTTCTGATGCTACCCTCTCCCGTGTTTTACGCTGTATTCAGAAGGGTTGGCCAGATCGTCTGTCTGCTAAGACTTCTGACCCGTTGCAGAACTACTACACTTTGCGCTACCGCCTCAAGGCTAGGGATGCTGTTATCCTCCTTTCCACCGACAATGCTTCGCCGCGTGTTGTGGTACCTGCGTCTTTGCGTGCTTCGATCTTGTGCCTCCTTCACCAAGGGCACTGGGGTGTCTCTTGCACAAAATCTCTGGCACGCCGTCATGTGTACTGGCCTGGCATCGACTCTGAAATAGTACACATGGTTGCTGCCTGCGGCCCTTGTGCATCACAGGCCGCCGCCCCGAAGTCATCTTTGTCACCGTGGCCTTCGTCTGAGACGCCCTGGGATTGCATTCATGCTGACTTCACGGGACCTTTTTTAGGTACTTATTGGCTCCTCGTAATTGATGCGTACTCTAACTTTCCTTTCATTGTCCGTTGCATGTCGCCTGCCACCGCGGCAACCACAAGTGCTCTCGCCCGCTTTTTTCTTTGGAAGGCCTTCCCTCTACTCTTGTTAATGATAATGGTACGCAATTTGCCTCTTCAAAATTTGCGGATTTTTGTGCTCGTCATGGCGTTATGCATGTCACGACCCCTCCGTTCCATCCAAAATCAAATGGTGAGGGTAAACGAATGGTCCGGACATTTAAGGCTCAGATGTGGAAACTCTTGACTTCTTCTGCTGCTGATGATGGGCTTCTCCAGTTTCTGGCTTCTTACTGTTTCACCCTCATGGGCGACCACAGCCTGGCTGAGCTCTTACATGGCTGACAGCCCCGCACACTACTTCATCTTTTGCGGCCTTCCACCTCACGGCTGCTGGTGCCTTCATTTGGCCGGTTCACCACCAACGACCTTGTCTGGGTATAGGAATATCGCAGGCGGCCAAAATGGAGTCCGGGCCGCATCTTACGACACTGTAGCCAACGCCTGTATGAAATCCAGACAGACACAGGTATTGCAGTGCGTCATTAGGACCATCTTCGGCCTTGTGTGCCAGCAACGCCTGTTCCGAATGCCGCTACACCACCTTCGGCTCTACCTGATGCTCGGGATCTTGGCACCTCTCATTACTCACAACGCAGCCCTCTCACCATCATCTCGGTGCCAGTACAAGAATGGATGCCACCAGGAGATGTGCCCATGCAGGAACCGGATGACCATCATCTATCGGAGCCAATCTACTCGCCTCCTTCTACGGACACGGACACATCGCCCATGTCTCCTGTTATATCAACTGGACTTGCTGCAATGGGCAGATTGGTGCACGGAGCCCCAGCAGATTCAACGCCTATGTCTCCTATCATCTCAACCCGTTATCATCAGGGACACTTCCGTTCGTACGGGAAGCCTCCTCCTTGAGACTTTACGGCCAGTCAAACAACGCCTATGGATGTTAGCAATCTACAGGCCACCTCCATCAAGACCTGTGCAAAAATTTCAAAGGGGGGAAAAGTGTTGTGACTCACCGATCATTCAAAGTGCCGCCACGCAATTACGCGCATCCTCTACATGCAGCGCTGTCTGCCAGCCATGCAGCAGCCGCACCACCTAAGCGGCCAGCCAACCAGCGGCCGCTAAACTTGGACTCAGTGCTCATTCGAATGTTACCGTGTTCACATGTCTTGCTTTGTCAACTTGCTCAGTGACTTATATGTGTTGTGTCATTTTGAAATATATGTGTTCAACTTGACATTATAACAGTTAGCATACTGAGACATATGTCAATCCTATAGTTTTTGTTAGGCTTCGTCACGATAGTGGGAAACTCATGATTGAAAGAGGAGTCATGCAAGAAGATTCTATGCTCAAAAACTATTTTCAGTAGCCCTAGAGGCAGTTTGCAGGTTCCAACATTGGAAAAAAAGAAACAACATGTCTTTATGGACCATACCTGAACTGTCTACATTTTGCTTGTGAGACTGTACTGTTTGCATCTAATGCAGATGAACTTCGAGAACTAAGGGGAGAATAGTGTAAATCTGCAAGAAGTCTTGAAAATCAATTATTAGAATTTATGTAATGCATAATCAGTGTATCAACAAAAAAAATTATGAATTAACAGTGAAATTATTGAACCAGCTGATGAGGTTTTGTTTTGAGGACAGTTAAATGTATAAGGAGAAATGATAATACAATTATTTATTTATTTACATTTTCTTTGCGTGGAGCCATTGTAATGATGGCTTTTGCAAATGTCAGACTTAATACTATGGCTATATTTATACTTATAAAATACACTATTTTCTGTAGCTGTTGCTTCTTATGTCTATTTTTTACATTTATCACATTACAACTGATATGCTAATGCCTCATGTTACAATCACTATCTTAAAATTCATTGAAAGAATATAAACATTTTTCTATTAGAAAAGATTTTGATTTTGTTTTAAAAAGATTTCCTGTGTACATGCTTAGAGAGTTTGGTAGCTTGTTATACCAAATCAAACCACTGATATATGGACTTCTATCAGTCATTTTTAACGTTGTTCTGTTGTGGAAATAGTTACACTTTGTTCTGGTGTTGTGATCATGTACATCACTGCCCTTGATAGCTTCTGTTGATTGACTTATAAAAAATACAACTATTTTGAAGATGTACAGAGAATATATTGTCAGATATTCATGCTGCACAAACACTTCATGACATGAATCTCTATGTCCCATCCCATGTATAAGTCTTATTGCTCTTTTCTGTAGTAGTAGTATTCTTTTTAAATGTACATCAGCTGCACAGCCCCATAGTTCAATTCCGTAATTGAGAAAGGGGTAAAGTGTTCCATAATATACTAATTTCAGTGCTTGGCTAGGAACTATCTTTGCAAGCTGGCTGAGGAGATATATGGCACTACTGACTTTTCCGCATACGAAATTAATGTGGTATGTCCACCATAAATTTTTATCAACATATACACCCAGGAATTTACAGTTACCATTCTCTGTTGCAGAGATATTACACACACAATTCATATTGTTGTGATGAGAACTGCCTGTTTTAAATGTCAGTAGTTGAGATTTGGTGACATTCAGATTGAGTCCCTGATCATTGTAGTATTTTGTTACTTCTTTTACACCACTAGTAGCAAGAGATTCTAGCTCTTTAGATTCGCTCCCATAGAATAAGATTTATGTGTCATCTGCATAGCTTACAATATGGGAGTTAATGGGTTGCGCAATGTCGTTAATATATATAAGGAAGAGAAAGGGTCCAAGAATTGAGCCCTGTGGTACACTTTGTAATACTGGTTCACTGGTGGACTGGGAGTTCATGATTTTATTATCTGGTTTGTATGACAATTTAGTGCTTTGCTTATGATTCAACAGGTACGTGGTTAGAAGATTCATGGCTTGATCCCCAATACTGTAAGATTTTAGCTTTTTAAGAAGTACCCTATGGTTTACCATATCAGATGTTCTTCTCAGGTCCAAAAATATACCTGCAGTCTGCATCTTCTGGTCCAACAGACAGTAAACTTCATGGGTGAACTGTGTAACTGCTGTGGTTGTACTTAGCTCCTTTCTGAGGCCATGCTGCGAATCTACAATCAGTTTATGTTTTGTGAAAAAGGCACTTAGCTGAGAAAGGATAATGCTTTCAAATATCTTACTAAAAGTGGAAATTAATGATATTGGTCTATAGTTGGAGACTTCTTACTTACTTCCCTTTCTATACACTGGTTTCACTACACTCATTTTTAGAACTGTTGGATACATTTTTTCTCTAATGCTGAAATTAATCAGGTGAGTAAGAGGTTTAGAAATTTCTTTTAAGCATGCTTTAGTAAAAGCACTGGATAGGCCATACCATCCAGATGAAAATTTTTTCTTTAGCATGTATATTGCCCTGCAAACCTCCTGCTCATTCACTTCCACAAATTCAAATTCGGTACATTGGGTGAGATCGCACCAGATCTCTATCTGTGAATCTGTAATATGTGTTGATTGTTCACCAGAAATGTAACGATTATTAAAAATATTACATATAGTATCTGGGTTTTTTATAATGTTACCATCATTTTATATACTGAGTGGTTCCATGTTCATCTTGTTGGGACCTTTTCGGTATTTGTCAATCAGCTTCCAAGATGCTTTGCTTATGTTGTTAGACTGTTCTATTGTTTTGCTGTGAATTTGCTTCCTTAGATAGACAATTTCATTTTTAAAAGTTTGCTTGGCCCTATTTATTTTTCCTTGAAAACCTGCATACTAGTAGCTTTATAAAGCTGGTTTAGATCATGTACTTGCTGCCTGAGCCTAGTCAGATCTGTTGGGAGTTTTAGTCTAGGATTACTTCCATTTTGACAGTGTTTAACTACCTTCTGGATTTCTCTGACTGGACAACTATATTCATAATGATGCAATAGGGTTGAGTAGAATTCATCCCTTTTACCTGGTACACAGAATCCCATGTCTCATTCGCTAGTTTGTCTTTAAGAGCATTAATATTTGAGGTATTCAGCAGTCGTTTCTGTAGCACAATTTTTGTTATTTTAGGCACAACTGAATTTTTGTATTCTATCACCTGACAGAAGTGGTCAGAATAAAGAAAATCTAAGTTACTGTAATTTACCTTATCTATAACATCTTTGTTGATTATAGCATAATCTATTCTAGTGGAACATATGTCTGTCACTCTGGTGTCAGAGCTCACTATATTTACAAGGTTGTATGAGGTCAGTACATCACTGAGTTTCAAGTTTACTATACTATTTGAGTTTGCATCTATATTCAAGTCACCTAATATAGTAAGGTCATTAGAACCAGCCTGACCAGCAACACTACTAAGTTTATCCATAAACAACATTACATCAGCATTTGGTGGCCTATACACTCCAATCACTTTATGCTTTGGTAACTTAAGATCATTACTGTGGAGTACAATACCTGTCATTTCAATTGATCCTTCTTTGGTGTGGTGTTCAAGAAAGGAAATTGTTTTAGCTCCTACATCCTTATTAACATAAATTGCCACACCACCACCTTTATGGTTTTGCCTACAATAACTACTTGCTAGTAAGTAACCTTCTAATCTATAGTATATTATTTCACTGCATTTTAGCCCATGTTCTGTTATTACTAGTACATGTGGCAAGTGTTCCTCTATGAATAGCCGGCCGGTGTGGCCAAGCGGTTAAAGGCGCTACAGTCTGGAACCGCGTGGCCACTACGGTCGCAGGTTCGAATCCTGCCTCGGGCATGGATGTGTGTGATGTCCTTAGGTTAGTTAGGTTTAAGTAGTTCTAAGTTCTAGGGGACTGATGACCTTAGAAGTTAAGTCCCATAGTGCTCAGAGCCAGCCTCTATGAATATTTGTAGAATGTCTAGTTTGTTTATGAGATATTTCACATTTAAGTGCATTAACTTTAAGGGTGTTATCCCTTCTTGTTTATTTACCATTCTGCACAAATCAAAATTGTTTGCGTTAAACTTTTTACGACATTTTGCATACACTGGTTTTTTGGAACTGACCTGCAATGAACAAAAGATCAAAAAACATGGCAGGCATACAATTGGTAAACTAAATAGCGTTTAAAAACCAAGCTTTTGGTATGTCTTAAAAAATGGAAAGTTTGCAATGATGAGTTTTAGGTTATGGCAGTGAGATGTGGACTTAGAATGTGCAAACCATTCAAAATTGATGGTTCTCAGTGAGCAGTGGAGAGATGGATGTTGAGAATTACTAAGAGAGATGGGGAAATATACAAAGGAATCAGGAAAAATTATGGAATGAAAGATGTAATTATCACCATAAATGAAATGAAATGGGAATGACATTCAGCCAGACATACATATGTGTATTGGACCAAGAAAATACTTATTTGGATTCCAAAAGATAAGAAAATATCAGTAAGATGTCATAACTGAAGGTGGGTGAATAAAATTAGAAACATGCATGAGCAACATCTTTCGTAAAGATGAAGACTACAGAGGAGGCTATTATCCAGCAGTGCATGTCAAGTGGCTGATCGTAATATTGTAAACATAATAATATTTTCTTTATCCAATGTTTAGATCAGTTTCTCCTTCCTGTCGGCACAGTTGATATGCATTGCCCTTCTTGTCCTGTTCCCCCCTTTAATAAGAGAATGAGATTTTAGAAAATTTGGAAACATAGAGGTTGACATGGGCCTGGTTGTTGTTTCCTTGGTGCAATAACCAGCCCATAAACTCTTATTTTTTCTAATAGTTCAGCCATACACCTTTCAGCCATTTGCAGTGAGTACAATGGACTGAAGCTACAGAACTGACCATTCTTTTAAACATGTGGACTGTGCCACTGCATATGTGGTCACAGATACACAAGTGCCAGAGATGCTGATCAGCTGCAAAGAGTATGCATAAATGAATCTGTGCCTAAGCAGGTAATCCTTGCTGGGATAGCACTGTATCACTATGAACTGCACTCTACTCATGTCTTTGTTACTCTTTATGCACACAAATTGCATTTTTTCTCATGATACTGGTACATGTTGGTAATTAGAATGTGATGGTCTTCATCTTTCCTTTTCAGAGGCAGAGAAAAGTGGTTTAAAGACAATTGTTCAAGCCTCTAAATCAATTCCAGGTGCAATAGACATATTATGTCGGCTTTCGCCAAGTTCCTCTTCAGCACAATGCACTTATTGCAATTTTGTACACCCAAATGGAACAGGTTTTCTCATGCAAGAAGGACTTGGAAATGGACAATATGTTTATTTTGGAGATGGCTTGAACAGTAAATACAAGGACTGTGGACTCACCATATTGGAGCCAATGGAATCAGATTCTGGCATATGGAAATGTGAACTAGGCCTTGATGCGACTTTGCAAGTAAGAGATGGAGGGTACATCTTTTTGCAGCAGAGAGGTGAAGGTAGTTATATGTTTATAGTATTGTTCTGTGACTAACTGTATGTGTCATATGCCTGCTAAAATTGGTGTCAACATCTAGTTCTGTGCTACCACACTTCTTTATTTTGTTATTTTTATTTATTTACTGGTTATCACACACTTTCTAGTTTGGTAGCAACTGAAAGATATTTTTCATGTAATCCTTGAATCAGGCCTATCTCATTTTAAAGAGACAAGAGCTCATAATGCCCCAAAAAAATTGTTGACCATTTTTGTACCTAGAGCAAAATTTGTATGTTGAAATTTAATGGCTCATTTTTCACACAATTTTGAAGTTAATTTGGATTGCATGATTAACTGTTATGTCATTAATAAGGCAGGACCCATATCAGTAATTTCGCCTTTTGAACTCTGTAATGTAGTTTTCAAGATCCTCAGGTTAAAGTACTCACTAACACTGGCTGGCTGGCTGGTTTGGGGGAGGAGACCAGCCAGTGAGGTCATCGGTTTCATCGGATTAGGGAGGGACAGGGAAGGAAGTCAGCCGTGCCCTTTGAAAGGAATCATCCTGGCATTTGCCTGGAGCTATTCAGGGAAATCATGAAAAACCCAAATCAGGATGGCGAGACATGGGATTGAACCATCATCCTCCCGAATGCGAGTCCAGTGCACTAACCACTGCGCCACCTCGCTTGGTCTCACTAATACTAATTCCATCCATTGGTAGGAACACAAATGTCAATTCATTTAATTCCAATTACGGATTTTCATTTACAAACGATTGAGTAATAAGAGAGATGCCATGAAGTTACTGTAATTCATAAAATGAAATCAGATTAGCAGTGTAAAAAAAGTGTTTATTTGAGCTGCTGTATCATATACTGAAATTCTGTTCACACTAAAAAATAATGTACTCATATTTGAAACAGAAAACATAGTAGGAATACTTGGAATATGGTAATTTCTGTGTAATTAAGAAAAATGTAATTAGCATTGTTTATTCGTATCATCTCACTTATTTTTCAATGGAAAAAAGATGTGTAATCATCATTGTATCACATTCCATGCATTTCAATTGTAACCACCAGATGATAACATTTTTTTAAAAATTGTCAACAACTTCTGTAATTGTAATTAGTGAATTAACTATGTGCGACAATACATGAATTGTATATAAGACCCATGAGGAAATGTGTAGGAAACCCAGTATGATGTACAATCTCAAGAATTCTTTGATGTAATATATTGTACATCTGAAACAATAACTGAATTTTGACATCTTTTGAGAAAGATGGTGTTCTCCAGCCACTTTTCACTTCAGAAACACAGGGAAACATCAACTTTAGTGAAGCAATGAAACAAAGATAAGTCATGGTCAACATCTAATATTTAGAACAAACCGAGTTACATCCACCAAATTTCAAGAACACTTATTTCAGCTACAGCTGATGAAATTAATATTTCATAAAGACATTTACTTTGAATTATTTTCTGCTGAAAACATTAATCCCAGAAACTCGATTACACCTTGTATTTCAGTAAGGCACTCTTTTCCATATGTTGAAGGGCAATCAGTGCTGAAAGTCTTCTTTTTGTTAGTGTAAACTGTGTAAATGCTCCTGTGACCACCTCTCAGTGTGACAATGAAATATTGTTCACTGCCTGATCAAAAGTCTTGGGACACCACTATGTAATACAGAACTGATTACTAGATATCACGAGGGGTGGATGTTTCAGTACAAATCGAGATGAGGAGTATTGTGTTGTCAGTAGAGAAGCTGTAACATCAGAATGAGCTGATCAGGAAAGTTCAATGACTTTGAATGTTGACTAGTTCTTTTACGTCACTTGAGTAAGAAATCCCTCAGGGACATTTCAAATACAAAGGAATAGCCACAGCTAAACTAAGACCAAGCACTCATCATGTACTGACAGATAGAAACTGTTGAGCATTGCAGAGGGTGTTTGTACAAAAATTGCATGAGATCTGTGGACGGAATCACCTGTAACTTCCAGAGTGCTACTAGCATTCCAGCTAGCACACTGACTGTGAAGAGAATATGCTACAGTGATTAAAAAGCTCCACATAAGCCACACATTTCTGTGTCCCTGTTTAGCAACACTTGAGATTGTATAAAGAGCAATGCCATCAGACAGTGAATGACGGAAAGATAGTGAATGACGGAAACAAGTGATTTGGAGTGATGAATCGTGCTACATGCAGTGGAAATCCAATGGAAGGGTTTGGATTTGGCAAATTCCTGGAGAATGTCACTTGTCATCAAGTGTACTGCCAACAGTGAAGTATGGAGGTGGTGGAACTATGGTATGTGGGTATTTTTCAAGATTATGGTGTGGTCCCATTATTATGCTTAAGTAAATGCTAAATGTGGAAGGATGAGCACACTTTACAGTATTGTTTACTGTGTACGGTAGAGAAACATTTCAGAGATGATTATTATTTGTATCAGTATGACAACACATTCTGTCATAAAGGAGCTTTCATGAGACAATAGTTTGAGGATGTTAACATTCCTGAAATGAACTGGCCTGCCCAGAGCCATGACCTGAACCCACTGGAACATCTTCGGCATGAGTTAGAACATTGACTTTGCTCCAGACTCCAGCACCCAACATCACTACCTTCTCTGATTCTGAATCTTGAGGAAGAACGGGATGCCATTCCTCCACGGATACCACATTGAAAGTGTCCCCAGCAGAGTTAAGCCATCATAAAGGCAAAGGGTGGACACATGCCATATTAATGTCCAATAATATGTGTCCGGAAACAGTTCAGAATTGGATATTTTCTGTATCTGTACCTCATACCTCTTGTCCACAAAACTAGGCCAACTACAGCATGAGTAAGGAAAAATTAGGTTAATTTTCATGATAAATCTGCTAGAACCCCAAATATGTACCTCACTGAACACTTTTGTGAAGTACTTGAGAGTTAGTTGAATTCCAGATTGCCAGAACATCAGGTATAAAATATTTAACATGCTTCAAGGAAAATGAAATCAGATTATTCATTGATACTATCACAACTTACTGGAAGTCTTTTTCAATATTTAAATGTTGTAATTGTAGCAAAAGTGCATTCCATGCACTGTAAGTAATGGATACACTACGGTATATTGATAATATTACACGCAACTGAGGAAGACAGGACTATAAAAGTTGAAGATGTCAATGGATACACTGTTTGAAAAATCATTAGGCCTCTGAAAAACAGTAACTCTTTTGGCTATGATGGTATTTCAACCAAACTACTGAAATGTTGTGTTGACTTGGTAGTGGCCCCATTGAGTTACCTTTGTAAGTATCAATGAGTCAAGCTATGTTTCCTGAAAGACTGAAGTATACAGTAGTAATATCCATCCATGAAAGCAGTGGTTGAAAATACCACTTCAGTTGAAAATTACTTTATTTTCACATGACCGGTTTCGGACTGTTATACGCCAATCCTCAGGTGTCGTAGGTGTGCTGTGGTCCCCAAGCACTGCATGTACCAGGCGTGGTGTGCTGCCAGGTGTGGTGTATTGCCTGTGAGCGCAGAACAGATTGCTCATAGGCAGCACACCACGCCTGGTACACGCGGCACCTGCGGGCCACAGCACAGCTACGACACCTGAGGATGGGCTTATAACAGTCCAAACCGGTCGTGTGAAAATAAAGTAATTTACAAATGAAGCAGTATTTCCAACCTCTGCTATAATGTTCAGTTGCAGATGTTCTGCCAACAGGATTGTTTGCCGTCCATGAAAGTTGAGATGAGTAAGTGACCTCGAATTACAGAACCATCCCTCTCCATCCTGCATGCTCAGCATTTTTTGAAAATGTAGCTGATGTGTAATATTGAACCATCATTCTGATAGTGACCTTTTGACAATAGCACAGTTTCCTTTCTGTAAAAAATTCTCTACAGAAGAAGCAATATATGCTTTCACAAACTCAGTCAGGTTGAAATAAACAATAAAAAAATTATCGTTTGGCATTTTACATGATCTTACCTAGACCTTCAGTTCTGTCAATAATAAAAAATTCTACTACAGAAACTAAAATGGTGTGGTGTTAACATAAGGCCCCTTGTATGGATGGTGTCACACCTCAACAACAGAAAACAGTTAATCACATAACCAATGATATTGCTGAGGGTGGGAAAACATAAGCAAGAAGTAGCAGGTTGAAGCATTGTTTGCAGAAGTTGATGGGTATATGAGGGGAGCACAGCTGCAAACACTTCAGTCATGTTCCCTTGCACTGTGGGATCCAGCTGCTGAATGTACGTGTCATATACGGTATAGGCTCTACCCGCGTCAAATGAGTGAATGTTGTCCTTAATGATATGTTGTTGTTGTTGTGGTCTTCAGTCCTGAGACTGGTTTGATGCAGCTCTCCATGCTACTCTATCCTGTGCAAGCTTCTATGTCTCCCAGTACCTACTGCAGCCTACATCCTTCTGAATCTGCTTAGTGTATTCATCTCTTGGTCTCCCACTACAATTTTTACCCTCCACATGGCCCTCCAATACTAAATTGGTGATCCCTCGATGTCTCAGAGCATGTCCTACCATCCGATCCCTTCTTCTAGTCAAGTTGTGCCACAAGCTCCTCTTCTCCTCAATTCTATTCAATACCTCCTCATTAGTTATGTGATCTACCCATCTAATCTTCAGCATTCTTCTGTAGCACCACATTTCAAAAGCTTCTATTCTCTTCTTGTCTAAACAATTTATCATCCACGTTTCACTTCCATACATGGCTACACTCCATACAAATACTTTCAGAAACGACTTTCTGACATTTAAATCTATACTCGATGTTAACAAATTTTTCTTCTTCAGAAACGCTTTCCTTGCCATTACCAGTCTACATTTTACATCCTCTCTACTTCGACCATCAACAGTTATTTTGCTCCCCAAATAGCAAAACTCCTTTACTACTTTAAGTGTCTCATTTCCTAATCTAATTCCCTCAGCATCACCGGACTTAATTCGACTACATTCCATTATCCTCGTTTTGCTTTTGTTGATGTTCATCTTATACCCTCCTTTCAAGACCATGTCCATTCCATTCAACTGCTCTTCCAAGTCCTTTGCTGTCTCTGACAGAATTACAATGTCATCGGCGAACCTCAAAGTTTTTATTTCTTCTCCATGAATTTTAATACCTACTCCAAATTTTTCTTTTGTTTCCTTTACTGCTTGCACAATATACAGATTGAATAAGATCGGGGAGAGGCTACAACCCTGTCTCACTCCCTTCCCAACCACTGCTTCCCTTTCATGCCCCTCAACTCTTATAACTGCCATCTGCTTTCTGTACAAATTGTAAATAGCCTTCTGCTCTCTGTATTTTACCCCTGCCACCTTCAGAATTTGAAAGAGAGTATTCCAATCAACATTGTCAAAAGCTTTCTCTAAGTCTACAAATGCTAGAAACGTAGGTTTGCCTTTCCTTAATCTTTCTTCTAAGATAAGTCGTAGGGTCAGTATTGCCTCACGGGTTCCAACATTTCTATGGAATCCAAACTGATTTTCCCCAAGGTCAACTTCTATCAGTTTTTCCATTCATCTGTAAAGAATTCGCGTTAGTATTTTGCAGCTGTGACTTATTAAACTGATTGTTCGGTAATTTTCACATCTGTCAACACCAGCTTTTTTTGGGATTGGGATTATTATATTCTTCTTGAAGTCTGAGGGTATTTCGCCTGTCTCACACATCTTGCTCACCAGATGGTAGAGTTTTGTCAGGACTGGCTCTCCCAAGGCTGTCAGTAGTTCTAATGGAATGTTGTCTAGTCTGGGGGCCTTGTTTCGACTCAGGTCTTTCAGTGCTCTGTCATACTCTTCACGCAGTATCATATCTTCCATTTCATCTTCATCTACATCCTCTTCCATTTCCATAATATTGTTCTCAAGTGCATCGCCCTTGTATAGACCCTCTATATACTCCTTCTACCTTTCTGCCTTCCATTCTTTGCTTAGAACTGGGTCTCCATCTGAGCTCTTGATATTCATGCAAGTGGTCCTCCTTTCTCCAAAAGTCTCTTTAATTTTCCTGTAGGCAGTATCTATCTCACCCCTAGTGAGATAAGTCTCTACATCCTTACATTTGTCTTCTACCCATCCCTGCTTAGCCATTTTGCACTTCCTGTCGATATCATTTTTGTGATGTTTGTATTCCATTTTGCCTGCTTCATTTACTGCATTTTTATTTTTTCTCCTTTCATCAATTAAATTCAATATTTATTCTGTTACCAAAGGGTTTTTTACTAGCCCTCATCTTTTTACCTATTTGATCCACTGCTCCCTTCACTATTTCATCCCTCAAAGGTACCCATTCTTCTTCTTCTGTATTTCTTTCCCCCATTCCTGTCAATTTTTCCCTTACGCTCTCCCTGAAACTCTGTACAACCTCTGGTTTAGTCAGTTTATCCAGGTCCCATCTCTTTAAATTCCCACTTTTTTGCAGTTTCTTCAGTTTTAATATACAGTTCATAGCCAATAGATTGTGCTCAGAGTCCACATCTGCCCCTGGAAATGTCTTACAATTTAAAACCTGGTTCCTAAATCTCTGTCTTACCATTATATAATCTATCTGATACCTTTTAGTATCTCCAGGGTTCTTCCATGTATACAACCTTCTTCCATGTTTTAGCTATGATTAAGTTATGCTCTGTGCAAAATTCTACCAGGCGGCTTCCTCTTTCATTTCTTGGCCCCAATCCATATTCATCTACTATGTTTCCTTCTCTCCCTTTTCCTACTCTTGAATTCCAGTCACCCATTACTATTAAATTTTCTTCTCCCTTCACTACCTGAATAATATCTTTTATCTCATCATACATTTCATCAATTTCTTCATCATCTGCAGAGCTAGTTGGCATATAAACTTGTACTAGTGTAGTAGGCATGGGCTTCGTGTCTATCTTGGCCACAATAATGCATTCACTATGCTGTTTGTAGTAGCTTACCCGCATTCCTATTTTTTTAAAATTCATTATTAAACCTACTCCTGCATTACCCCTATTTGATTTTGTATTCATAACCCTGTATTCACCTGACCAAAAGTATTGTTCCTCCTGCCACCGAACTTCACTAATTACCACTATATCTAACTTTAACCTATCCATTTCCCTTTTTAAATTTTCTAACCTACCTGCCCGATTAATGATAACCTGCTGCATAATCCCAGGGTGCACATGGCCAACACCAACAGAAAAGTTGTCTTGCTTTGCTAGCATTGCCTCCTAGAAAGTAGCTGCACTGAATGAAACAAGAAAGATCTGAACTTCCCAAAATCTTTAGGGTCATCAGTCAACATACCTAAAATCAAATCCATCTGATCAGAAGAGATTCAAGCAGTGACAACTCAGAAAGCCTGATTCCATAGATTGTGTGGAAAATTCAAATCTTTTGGAGAATGGTTGCATTAAATAAAGGACTCGCTCATGCTTATAAATAAAAGTGAACAATCCAGAATTCTCACAACAGACACTGATCAGCAATTATGAAGTGCAGAAGCAGTCTACAGAAGTTAAGACTTCCAGTCCAGTCTGTGTCCATCCATGTGCACTGAGATGAACATCCCAAAGGCAATAGCAGAAGCATTGAAAATCCCTTGTGTGGAAGTGCTGTGTTATTAACTATTTTCCCTCATACATAGAGATGATATTGTCAGTATTGTACATAGTTAATTAGTTTAAAGCAATATTGCAGTGTTGAACCCAGAGCAGTTTTCCCAGAGGCACAGCTTTTGTGCTGTTCCAGTTAAAACATCTGAGTTGCTCCAGTGGAATAGGTAGCAACAGAATTTCTAACACAGGGGTTTTGTGGTGTCAGTGCACTTCGTCCTTGAATCTTACATGTAGATTATGCATCTATTTCAATTTAAATTCTTTTTGATATGCTAAAGATACTGATAATATATTTGCACTTTGATGAACAATCACTGTGGACTAATAGAGTAGGGAACAGATCATTACGTCATTGTATTAATCACTGAGATTTAAGTATCAAATTCATTTTTTGAGACCTGTCTGCCTTGGGTGACCCTGCTAGTAGCTGTGCTGCTGTTGGCATAGCTCTTGACTCCAAGAAGCTCACAGACCATCTGCCCAACACTGAAGGTGCTTTAATTAGGGCAGTGTCCCAAGAACCCTCAAAATTGTTAAATACGAAAGTCAATATAGACCTAAAAGTCAATGTAGACCTAAAACTCTTACAAATTAATAGTGTAATACTACAAAATATTTTTCAATCAGCATAAATTAAATGAACTTCAGCATATGTCCCAACATGCCTATTTACAAAGTCCTCAATTTCACAGAGCCTGAAATGAGATCCAGTCTGTCTGAGATTTTTCCTACGACACCTAGAATAGCTATTCATCACCCTCCGAATCTCTGCAATATCCTTGCCAGGCCCTATGCTCCTTCTGCACCCATCTCTCTACCTTGTGGCTCCTACCCCTGTGACCATCCCCATTGCAAGACTTGGCCTATGAACCCTCCTACCAACACCTATCCCAGCCTTATAACTAGCAAAACATATACTACCAAAGGAAGAGCCGCCTGTGAAACGACGATTCATTCCATTTTAGTTTTCTACGTCTTTCATTTTCTGACCTGTCTGTTTTTCTATGTCCCCCCTCCACCTCTGTTGCATGCAATGCACCTGTCTTTTCACTCTTATTAACTTGTGCATGATGTTTTAGTAGTAAACTGTGTTTTTCACATTACTCTGTCTTCCATATTTAAAATCTCAGGTTTTCAAATCTTGTCCCATACAGTCCTCAACAATCAGTTTTTCCTTTTCATCCCATCCGGTAAGTCTCCCATGATCTGTGGTTCTGGGTGACTTTTCTGAACTGTACCCTTTTCCTAAACCTCTCGAGTCCTTTCCCTCCATCCCTCTTTCAACTCTTCTGCCAGAAGAAGGAGCCACTGGCTCCGACAGCTTGTATAAGTTAAACCTTTTGTGTGTGTGTTCTCCTGACACTGCTTGGTGGGTAGATTTATTTATCTATCCAATTACATTATATTGTCAAAAATTGATTACTTTCATTGTTAAATAAAAAAGTTTTCAAATTGTATAACTAAAATAATATGTATGATTTCATTTTCAGATAAATTCCCAGTTATACAAGCCACTGCATATTCTGAAGAAACAGTGATGCTGAATGGCTCAAGTACAGTACTGGGATGCACTGTTCCTTTCATGATTAAAGGATGTTGGCTGAGGCATCCCAATGGAGAAGTCATTTCTGTGCTACCAGACAAAACTTTCAGTCAAAGATATAGATATTCTGGTGACAGTTTTGGTTTGGGTCAGTGTCTGATTAGATTAAATGTGTATGTGGAGGATTCTGGTCAATGGGACTGCAACGTTGCACTTGATGGGAGCAAAACTGGAGATATTTCAGTACCGTTTAGAGTACATGTGAAAGGTGTGTAACTGAAAGCATAGAAGATGAAGTTGTGGAACAGAAGTTGTTATGCAATAATGTTTATTGATGCAAAAAAACATTAGTAATCCTAATTTCAATTTGCAGCTAACAAGTTGTCTGTCGAACGGAAAATAATTGACGCTGCTAATGGAGATAGCACACTGTTGTACTGTTATAGTACTCAACACCAGCAGCCTCTTGATATGTGCCATTTTATTCGACCAGATGGAAGAGGTCTTACCCTTGATGGGAGTAACAGGTAAGTCCACATTCTATGAAATTTTCAAGTGTACATATTCTGGTACAACATGGTACATCTTTCGTAATGGATATTTTAATAAACTGCCGAAAGAAACGTTCTTACCACCTAGATGTATGTGGATGTGTGTGAGCCTTGAATCAAAGGGAGCAAGGAATCAAAAAGTAAGTCTTATGAAACTAAAAAATAGCTTTATTGTGAAATAAAAAGTAAACTATAAGCAAGGTAAAGGCCGTCTGCTTGAAAGTACTGTAAACATTTTTGTACATCTGTGACATCAAATCCACTTCTACATATGTCTCTGACTATACGTACTCTGCTAGTCAACTGTAAACTGCATGGCAGAGGGTACTTCCCACTGTAACACAAACTAGGGTGTTTTTCTTGTTCCGCCATGAAGTTGTACTATAATCGTAGCTTCTTCACTTAATACTTGTTATGGTAACTATGCAAATATGTTTTCACAAGATATTTGGTGTCTATCCTCAACTGTTGCCAGTTCAGGTTTTTCAGCATCTCCCTGATACTCTCCAAGGGATTGAACAAACCTGTGTCTATTAGTGCTGCTCTTTCTTGTATATGATCAACATTTCTATGTTTCTATTTGGTATAGGTCCCACACACTCAAGCAGTGTTCTAAGATGGAACACATAGGTGCTTTGGAAGTAATTTCCCTATCAGGATGGCTGTATTTTTCTGATATTCTACCAATAAACTAAAGTCTGTCAACTTCTTTATCTACACATGGGGCTGGGTGATCATTTCATTGCTACAGACTGCGTGCCCAGATATTTGTACAAATTGATTAATACCAGTTGTTATTCATTGATACTGCAGGCAAAGGTAATTTCTGCAAAACCTTTATACACTTTTGGGTTTCATGGCATGCAAAATTTTACATTTCTGAGCATAAAAGCAATTTGCCCTTCTTGCAGCAATTTGAAATCTTATCAATATCTTACTGAATATTTGTGCATCTTTTTTCAGGCAATATTTCATAATAGATAATTTGATCATCTGCAGAAAATCTGAAGTTACGATTAACATTGTCAGCTTGGTCATTAATAGACAACATGTGCCCCAAAACAATGCTCTGGGGCAAGCCTATGAGACAATGACTACTCATTGAGGAATTTTCTTCAGTGTGTGAGATAGTGTTAGAAAAAAACCACTCTTCAACTAACTTTTTACTTAAAATGTCTGGCTACAGCCAGCAGACTTCTAACTCTTAATAATTTGACAAGGATGTAGCTCCCATAAGAAATTTTTCCTTACAGCAATCTTAGAGCTCTTAGGCTGACAATTTACTCCAGATGCATTAAGAAGACCAAGTCTTCATAAAACTCAAGTTTAGTAACTGCTGCAGGAGTACCAAAAGCTGAGTGGTCACCTACACAATTAAAGTACCCTCAGAAACCTGAAATTACTATATCTGTTGATGACACTTCATCCGAGATAACATGCCGCATCCTCCGTACCAAGAAAGCCTCAGTCTAGTCACAAGTCATATTTGATACCTTTGTATGTTTGTACTTTCATTAATAATTGTTGATATTGTTGCTTTTCAGAAGTAAAGAAATATTCCATTTACCTGGCTGCCTTGATCCATGGCTTTGAGGGAATTAGGTGATAAAATTGTGAGTTGGGTTTCTCACCGCCAATATTTTAGGAAACCATGCTGACTGGCATTCTGTTTCAGATATTAAACGACACATGGTTATCAAAGATACTGGATGATAGTTTCATGAATCACTGTTGCTACCCTTCTTGTAGATAGGTATGATCTGTAGTTGTCAAAGATACTGGGTGGCAGCTTTGTGAAACACTGTTGTTACTCTTCTTGTAAATGGGTATGACGTGCACATGTTATCAGTCAAGGAGTCTATGGTATATTTTTGTTAAAACAGGGGCATACTCAGCAGCAAATTCTGCATAGAATGTAATAGGGATTCCACCAGGTTAAGAAGATTTTTTTCTGTTTTAGCATATTCAACTGTTCCACAAGACCATGGACACTAATACTTATAACAGTCAGCTTTGTTGGGGCAGAAACTAAACTGAGGCAGTACTTCAGTATTTTCATTTGCAAAGAAACATTTAAAAATAGAGTTCACCATTTCTGATTTAGCTTTGTTACTCTCAATTTCAGCCCCTGTGTCATCCATGAGTGTCTGGACATTAATTTTTGTCCCAATTACAAGTGGAATTTCTTTGGGCTTTGTGAGAGGTATTTCTGTAAGATTATGGTATGAAAATCACTGAAGGCTTGACAAATTTCCATTTTGACAGCCATATGCATTTCTCTTACGTCTAATGCACAGTAGTTGCTGTTTCTTTACAGAGACTGTATATCATGGAGGGTCCCATCCATCACTGAGTGTTCTGCTATGTACTATAACTATTACTTTGTCAATTATTTTTCCTTTTTACCCTTTATTCTTTTGCAATCAATTGCTACAGCCATTTCATGGTCACTGGTACCAGTTTCACTGTGGCCATCTTCAAAGTGGTCAGGTCTATATGTTGCCTACATTTCCCTCATGAGTGGTTTCTAAACTATATTTTCTGAGTAGTTTTAGAGGTAGTGCTTAGCATTGTTTTACCAGATGTCTTGTCACATCCTACAATTACAAAATTGTAACTATCTAAATCACTTGTGTGCATCCCACAGACAGACAGCTACCTAGGTAGCAGCCTTTGATGTATAGTGGAGCTCTGGTTCATTTAAATGAACGTAAAATTTCCGAATCTGATATTGGACAACATTCAGTAATATGAAGATGGTATCTGTTCTTTCGAACTCTTACAGGACTTAGTAAGATTGTCTGCCGCGATTAATGAGTGTAATGGGCAGGGGCACTACAAATGTAGTGTGTGGACATTAAGTTGGGAATGTGGGTCTCACAAGGAGTGTGCAAGGGAGTAATCCCTGTAGTCACACTATCCTCCGTGCTCTTGGTGGCTCAAATGGATAGAGCATCTGCCGTGTAAGCAGGAGATCCTGGGTTCGAGTCCCGGTCGGGGCACACATTTTCAACTGTCCCTGTTGATGTATATCAATGCCTGTCAACAGCTTAAGGTCTTGATTTAATTATCATTACATTCAGTAATGTACCACTGCACCCCATGAATTGTAACATTCTTAGATCTTCCTCACATGCTGTCTATATGGTGGTCGAGATGCTGCTCAAAGTTGCCTCTATCAATGATGGGGGCCCCACAGAGGACATCTACTGTGTAAATGTCATTCCTGCAACTACAACTTCAAATCTCAACTGGCCTTAGCAGTTTCAAATGGGTTCATGCCAACAAATACAGCAGATCATTCTATCAGGTTGAATCCTTTCTCCTGGAGAAAGCTGTTCATGGGGTTGTTGCACTGTGCTCCTGCATTATTATCCTGAAAGGCAAATTTATCACCAAAATATTGGTAGGAGATCTGTACAGTAATCTTGAGGATCCTGCCCTAATACAGAACAACCCTAAAATTACTCTCAATACTGATGAGAGGCACCTCGCATCAGTACATGACACCAGCGAAAAATTTAACTCGCCCAACTCTGTGCTGAATACAAGGCACTACATGCCTGAGTTATGACTGTCAGACAAATCCTGCACCCAAATGAACCCTGACACAGAGGTCTTGTACAACAATACACCAGCAATAAGTGACTGAGATCCTAGGGTGACAGTGTACCAAGCAACATCTTCTTTTATGTCACTGAATGATATTCTTTGTGTAGAAGCTCAGTCATTGAAAAGTTATCAAAAGAAACAGAAACATGGAAAGGAACTTACATAAACATAGAAATGATTGGTCTACCAGGAATAGATTTGTCTTATTACCACATTTTGGCTGATGCATTGCATTCTACTATAACAATGACATGGCACCAACAAATAGAAGATGATAATAAGCAATGATAAGCAGATACTGGACCATACAGAGTGAACATAGTATGGGATGAACACTATTTTGTTTGCATGTCTGTAATTGAGCATGTAGCTTCATCTACTGCATTGACTCAGTGCCGGACCATTGCAATAGATGTGTACAGTTCTGAAATTTTCCCGGCATATTTCTTCTTCTAATAATTTCCGGGTATGCAGCCAGATCCCATCGACATTCTGCTATCATTCTGGTGGCAGAATGTCGACGGGATCGGGCTGCATACCTGGAAATTATTAGAAGAAGATATGTACAGCACTGCATAAATAGTTTATTGTCGTGAACTTATATTATGGGCAGGACTTATGGCTCACGTGTCATTGCAGTGCCTTTCATTTCACAAATCTCAACTAACTCAGAATGCAATTAGCATGCGAATTTCATCAGTGGCACACTAAATGTTAAAATGTAGTGGTTTTAGGTTAGAGATTGTCAGAGGATCCAGTTAACTGGTAAGTTAGAATTCTGAGTAGCATGCTATATTCCATACGAGCTGACAAGGAACTTGGATCCCAGATGGAATGAATGGCAAAGGCTACTGCCACATCATGGTAGACATGATGCCACCAGCAGTCAACCATAAGTTCCCCCTGAAGATGGCCCCTGCGATGGGCTGAAACCGGTCGGCACTAATTAAACAAAAAATGTGATTAAGACTGTTTTCTTAATACTAAGTTAAAAGTGCCTGACATTTCATCCATCACATCTAAAAGGGACATAACTGATGGGCAACTTGTTCAAAATGGACCTCCAGTAAGCGCTGTTAACCCTTTGTGTACTTGAATACAAAATGTGGTTGAGGGAAATTCCCCAGGTACAAAACCAAGCCCTTTTTTGACTCCACTCTATGTTACTTAGAAGTTCTGCTTTCAGCTTAGTGTGCCTTCACACCATGTTGAATTCCCAAACATTGTTTTGTAAATGTAATAATTTGTGTATTATTGCTATGGACCTCTTCAGATTTATAAAGTCTATTTCAGTCACATGCATTTTGTTTGATTAATGTTGCAATTTTTTGAAACATTGGTGTAGGAACGAGTAGTATTTGGAAAATAAAGAGCATTTGCTTCTACTTAAATGTTGGCAGCTCAAAGCTCATACAGGCTGACTTATTGATTGTTTATTAAGTCATAGAAGGTGATGTTTTGCTTCAATAATCACTTGACTGCAGGTGAAAGCAAACAACAATGGCTTCGAAAGTCATTGTTCCTACCAATTGTGAAGTGCAGGCTGTAATGGGATTGACAGCTACTCAAATTCATTAGAAGTTGTGCATACAGTGGTGAGTCAAGAAAATATTAGACAGTGGTTTCAAAGACTTTAAAAGTGGGTGTACAATGCGTATGATGAAGGACGAAGTGGTAGATCCAGCATCCTAATCTATGAAATCAGGTAACAAGCAAACTTAAAACTGTCATCTGATTTGTCATTAACAACTTCTGCTCTAGATGATGAATTTCCTCATGTTAGATGCACCACTATTTACACTATTTTCGTAGAGAAGTTTGGATATTACAAACTATGCAAGATGGATACCAAATGTGCTTACTCCTCAACACGAAGAACAAAGAAAAGACAACCATTTTTGACCACTGCAAAAAAAAAAAAAAAAAAAAAAAAAAAAAAAAAAAAAAAAAAAAAAAAAAAAAATATATATATATGGAAATTATTTGGAAATAAAACAAGCAATCTCCTTCTTAAAGAAATGGGTTGGTACACAGTGATTTGAACATAATGAACTCAAGACTGTTGTTGTCAACAAGTTTAATTCCCATGTGGAGAACTTCTAAGCTGAGAGGTTCATGCAGGCAATGTGACATTATGAAAAGTGTCAGGAAGTGAACATTGATTTAGTGAAAAGTTAAAATGGTTTAATACATTTATGCATGACTTAATGTCCCTTAACAGTAATGGAAATTCCTGGATGGGGCAATATGTAAAATAAGGGGAACGGAACCACACACTTATAGCTGACTGATATATGGAGCACAGAACCATGCAACCGTAAACAGCATTCTCAATAGCTTTTGAGATTTTGCTCTTTTTCAAGTGCCTTACATCTGTGTAATCATGTAAATATCAAGCAAGCAGTTCCTTAGTATAACTGAAGAAACAACTTTAGTATAGCTGAAGAAACAATGGCTTTTTTCAAACTGGAATGTTCATTTTAGCCTTTGTAACCACAAATTGTAAGTAGCACTATAGTGATTGGCAATTTTTCATAGGCCATATGACATACAGAGTTAGTTTATAACACCTGATTCTATTTTTTAACACTTTGGAGACTGGCCACTTAGCAGTATAATGGAGTTAGGAAGTGGCCATTTACTAAAGTGTTAGTGGCACACATGTAATTGATGTTTCATCAGGAGAAATACATATTAAAAAAAGACTAAGCTCCAAGATTTATTTTTCATACTTACTTCCTAGATAGATTAAAAAAATAAATGACAGAAAGTATAATTATTCTCCCAAAAAAAAGTGTGAGGAGA
Organism: Schistocerca piceifrons; assembly: GCF_021461385.2. NCBI lineage: Eukaryota > Metazoa > Arthropoda > Insecta > Orthoptera > Acrididae > Schistocerca > Schistocerca piceifrons. Next base: position 660,157,485 of record NC_060140.1, read on the forward strand.
ATTATTGAACAATTTCTTCCTCTTGAGCTTCTAAAATGTCTTACTCACTCAACAGATATCAGATATTTGAAGCAGTATTACAGAAAACTGGGAAACCTAACAAGTACATACACAAAATTACATCAATGCAATCATAGTGGTTCAGCTATTCATGACAGCAGCTTTTACATTCGCTAATGTTCCTTTCAAAGTAATTCTACAAATTGACAACAGAAGGCAGCACTAGTCCAGGCACAGTTCATGAGACTTCTGTACATTGTTTGCACATGAAATGAGTCTAGTTTTCAAGCATTAGGTCTCTTATGTGTTGAGAAAATTGTGGCCCGACATACACTTGGATGTGGTCTTTTTACCACAAAGTTGCAGCCCAAGCTATGCTTGGGCTTGATCTCCAAAGTGTTAACTGACTTACCCTTCCAAGTCCCTGAAGATTTTCCTCCATGATCAGAGGTACAAAATATGATGAACTGGGTGAATGAATATTCTAAGCTAGTTGCTGCTAAAATTATTCTTATACTGCTTGCTGCATTTAAGTATTTATTCATTCATTAATACATTCATTCGCCATGTTCCATGGTTCCCATCATGACGAGTCTTCAGGGTGTGGATTAAGTTAAGCTATACATTAACAAAAGACACACAACTTGTGGAAATTTTACCTGTGCACTATATTAACAATAAACTATTATTACACTCTTACTGCTATTTTTTCTCTCAGCTACTAAATTAAAAGGAAAATTTCTACTTTGGAATAGGCTGCTATTTCCTAGTTAAGTTAAATACCTGCTGTTTCTTTCTATTAGTGGCTTAATATTTGCTTGATTACATTGATTTTTTTCAATGAGGAAACACAGCTATGTCTGTAATAATATGGGCCTATTTACAATATCCTACTACCTGCAATGCAGCTTTACAGTGAACACTGCCCCTTGCCATTAGCTAAAAGAAATTTTCATTCCTTGACTTTACGTGATTTAAACATGTAAAACTTTATTAAAATGGTCTCTAGCTGATTTCATGGTTCTGACTATTAGCTTGTTTGTATCCTCATATAATACTGTGGCACAACATTCAGAGAGCTTTTGAGTACAATATTCCGTAAACTGATAGGCTTGAGATTTAATTTCATTTGAATTATGTGTTACTCCACCTGTATTGTATAGACATAAACAAATATATAAGATTATTATCGTGTAATTGGATAGATAAAAAAAATCTACTCAACAAGCAGCAGCAGGAGAACAAACACACACACACCACACACACACACACACACACACACACACACACGATTTGATTAGTATCAGATTTATTTCCTGCATATTAGCTGTAATGATACTCTATCTGCAGGGTAATTGAAGGAAGATACAGTTACTTTGGGAATGGACTGGATCTAGGAGACTGTGGCTTACGCATCACATCTGTTACAGCACAGGACTATGGTCAGTGGACATGTTCAGTCAATTTTCTTAGTGCGGCTTTGGAAAATATTGTTAATACTGAACATATTCAAGTTAATCAGAAAGGTGAGTGAGTTATGTTTCCCTCACTGATACTTTTATTGAAAATATCTAACAGATAAAAATGCTAAAACTTCTTAAAAAGATACTGAATTAAAATTTCACATCACAATTATAATTTATTATCACTAGTCATGACTTTTAAAAAGGCATTCTTCTCTTTTCTCGCATCAAGATATCACAAGTACTGACTGCAGAAGACTCAAATGGAAACTAAATGTATAAAGTAACAGTAAATGTATAAAGTAACAGTCAGTTCATATAGATTTATGAATGCTAATTTCAGTGAACATTTAAAAATGAGGACCATCAACCAAGACAATTTCAAAAAAAATTTTCTCTTGATCCCTTCATTAATAAATTTCAGTATTACTCATCTACAAAATGCATCATCCACACAGTTCTGTCTCTTGGTTCTAAATATGTGAATCAGAAAAAAACAACAAATTTTTGACAAATAGAGTTTTGTTGACATCTGCTTTCAAACAGTACTAAAACACAGCTGAAGTCATTGCAACAAACTTTATTTTTTGAACTGTGCAGGAATGAGCAGTGAACTATTTGATTATCAGTTACTGGTCAGTTTTAAATATCTTTTTTTAGAGCAACTATTTTACTTTTTTCTTTTTAATGGAACATTCAAACGTTTGTTGCCCTGGATGACATTTTCTGCTTGATAGTTTGTTCGTTGCATGTTCCACTATCTCCTCATCCCTCCAGTGCTCCAAGAGAGTGTGGATGATACTCTCTTTGTGCCTTTGCAGTAATGGAAGAATAATACAATGTGATTTGTGAACTACTTCTTCTTCATCTTTGACCAGTATTGCCGCAAGGCTTTCTTTCTTTCTTTTGCTACCGCCTTTATTCTGCATTGTGCGCAGGGTCGGCAGGGTTTAGTACGGAGTTGGCATGGTTAATTTTAAGGAGTGGCTGGATGCCCTTCCTGCTGCCACCCCATACCCCCCAGGATGGAAGTAGTGTACCCCAGCTGTCTGCATCCAGTGTAAATCGTGAAATAGTGTGAATGTGTTTCAAATGTCTGCAAGTCATGTAACTGAGGCGGGACGTGGGGACCAGCCTGGTATTCACCTAGTAGGATGTGGAAAACTGTTGTATGTAAAATAAGAGGAAGACAATCACTTGCTTATACTGGATTGATGCATGGAGCATGTAACAAATAACAGAAAACAGTATACACAAGCTTTCTTTCACTAGCTTTTTTTCCAGCAATAATACAATCATTCACACACACAACCTCATGACACTTAAATGCACCCTCTCATGGCTGTGGCAAGAGTAATTATTGATACTCGATTAATGAAAGCAGTTGCCTGAGCTGATGGAGGGGATAAGAAAGGATGCAAGAAGAGTGTAGCTGGAAAGGGGTAGTTGTCTGGACAGATGACTTCACGGCTGCACAACGAAACAAAAAAGTGCAGGGTTTCAACAGAAATAAATCTGGGAAGAGGGGCTGGAGTCTTCGGGGAACTGAAGGTGAGAAAAAAAGGGAGGAAGGAAAGGTGGAAAAGAGAGTTGAAGATGAAAGATGAAGATGGAGAAAGGGAGAGCAGAGAGAAGCACTCACACTGCTCATTTCCTTCACCGCCTCTCCAAAGTTCCTGTCCCGTTATGACCAGTTGCCCTGTCAGTCACTATGGATGTGACATCCTTGTACACAAACCTCCCCCATGCCCATGATCTTGCAGCCATGGAACACTACCTTTCCCAGCATCCTCCTAATACCAAACCCACCACCTCTTTCCTAATACTTGTAACCAACCACATCCTGACCCACAATTATTTCGCTTCTGAGGGCCAAATCTACAGACAAGTCTGTGTTATTGACATGGAACTTGCATGGAATCATCCTGTAACAACTTATTTATGGACCATTTGGAGGAATCCTTCCTATCCAGTCAACACATAAAACCCCTTGTCTGTTTCAGATTCACTGATGACAGTTTCACGATCTGGACTCCTTTGTTCCTCCTCCGCCTGTTCCCAATCTGCTTCAGGGGGTCCTTCTCAACTCATCAAGCGACATTCCTACATGTTGATCTCCACTTCTCAGATTGCTTCATAAATACATCAATCCATATCAAGTTTACCATTCGTCAGCAGTACCTTTGACATCTGACACCCACTCCTCCATATAAAATGTCTCTTCCTTACAGCCTTGCTATTCATGGACACCACATCTGCCGTGCAAAACAGGAATTGTCAAAATATGCCAATAACCTTATCAGAGCCTTTACTGACAGACAATATCCTACCTAGCTCTTCCATAAACAGGCCATCTGCTCCACTGACACCACATTAAAGCTGTTAACCAACCACCGACATGCACTCCTCTGATCATCTGGTATTGTTAGGCCTCGAAAAGCTTAGCCACATACTCCAACATGGCTTCACTAACCTCACAATCCGAGATGAGGAATATTGTACCCAAAATCCTTCCCACTTCCCAAAAAATAGTGTTCTGCCACCCTCCATACCTACAGAATGTCATTTTCTATCCCTCTTCCAATCCTTCTGCCAGTCCACAGTACAATCACGGTCATTTCCTACCCAATAAAAGGCAGGGCCATATGTGAAAGGAGCTGTGTTACACATCAGATATGCTGCTATTACTAGTTAGTATGAGCCCAGGTTCAAATGCCAAACTTGGTACAAATTTTAATTCATTGCTTTGGCCTATATGCATTATTGTAGATAAAGCTGAGATTTAACGTTCCTGTGGAACATATGATTTAATTTGATTAATGTATCATCTAAACCTGAGGTACAGGCAGGATTATCCTCATTTCATGCATTGCTAAGGTGCTATTCCAATATTGGAGAGCGTCTACAGTACTGAAATGAGTTAATAAAGGGAATATCAAGCTGAATTAGGCGTGAATTGGAGTTTGTGTTAGAGAGGGAGACATACTAAGGTTAACTGTGCTGCTCTGTTAGCCACAGTGCCAGGTTGCATAGGGTCCAGCACATCTGCCTTATGAGCCTGACACCCGGATTCGTATTATAGCCTTGGTAAAGTTTTATTCATTGCTTTGGCCTTAATTTATTACTATACAGCATTGTATGTGGGCACGACAACTGTCTACTCACGTGAATGTTCACCACCAAACTGTGACAGACTACAAACTTAATGAACCAATTGCTGAATAGGCTGCACACTACAACATAAATGACTTCAACAGCTGCTTCACTGTGTGGGCCATTTGAATACCCCTTCCGGCACAAGTTTCTCTGAACTATGCAGATGGGTACTTTCTGTCCATCACATCATGTGCTCTTGCAATCTCCTCAGCCTAAACGTCCGCTAACTTGTTGCCATTGCCTCACCGTGCCTTTTCCCTTCTCTCTTCTGCCTGTACCACTCCTTCTCTATCCTAATCAGGGACTGTCTTTTTCCACCACTCTCCCCCCCCCCCCCATGTGGGAATGTCTTATCTCTCAAATCACCCTCCACCTCCAAAAGTCCCATCACCGGCCACAGAGAAGCAGTCCCCTGGTGACTCAGTACCACCCAGGACTGGAAACTGAAACACATTCTTCGCCAGGGTTTCAAATACCCTCATTGTGTGCTGAAGTGAGGAATGTTCTATCCACTATCCTTCCCACCCCTTCCACATTGGTATTCCACCACCACCAAACCTACACAGTATTCTCATCCATCCCTACACAGCCGCCACTCCCAACCCCTAGCCCCATACCTCATATGCATGTAACAGACCTAGATGCAAGACCTGTCCCATACATCCTCCCAACACCACCTACTCCAGTCCTGCCACAAGCATCACCTACCCCATCAGAGGCAGGGCTAACTATGAAACCAATCATGTTATCTGCATGCTAAAATGCAACCAGATAAATTGTGGCCAAGAATCAGCTGCACCACCCACTTGCTGGGTACACTGCCCAACACAATGTTCTTCATTTTAATGACTCCTTCACAGCTTGTGCCATCTGGATCCTTCCTACCACCACCAGCTTTTCTGAACTGTGAGCAGATGGAAATTCTCCCTGCAGTATATCCTACATTCCTGTAACCCTCCTAGCCTCAACTTTCATTAGTCATTGTTCTACACCCATCTATCCACTTCCCTGTTCCCACTTCAGCACTACACAGCCCTCTAATCCACCAACACACTCACTTTACTTCTCTCCTTTCCTGCTGCCCTCCCCCCCCCCCCCTGCCCTTCGTCTAACCTCCTGACTGCTCCTAGCTACCCTACCCTCTATCCACCTCATTTCTGCATGCTCCCACAAGGAGCACTTTACTGACATTCACCCCTACCCTGCTATCCCTCTCTCAACCCACCCCAGCCTCCTCCTTACACCCACCACCCAGATTGGTTCTCCCATCATGCACTGCTACTCATAGTCTGGCCTTGGCAGATGGGGACTGTGGTCATACGTGTGTGAGTTGCATTTGTGATGTGTGTGTGTTGTCTAATTCCAATGAAGGCCTGTTTGACTGAAAGTTTATGTGTTTGAAAGTCTTTTTGTTGTGCCTATTTGCAATTCAGCATCTCCACCATATGATGAGTAGCAGTCTACCCTTTTCATAATATTGTCATTATTCCAATGCTAATAAAGACTTTGGCAATCTACATATATGTCCCCATCACCCTTTGTCCTGTATACTCATAAGAGATGTAAAATTAATGTAAATGAAAGTGTATTTATTTGGTGTAAAGGAAAAGGAGTTTATGAATACATTAAATTTGTTGGAGATTGTACACTGTATTTTCATAAATAAATTGAATGAGGTGACACATTGACCTGTAGCATAGCCCGGGCGAATGCGTTATGCAGGAAGTTTTTTTTGGCAGGGGGGGTCAGGGGGGGGCGCAGCCCCCCCCCCCCCCCCCCCCCCCCTGCAGCGCATAGAGTTTGCCCCGCGCTGCTAGTGCGCGCGCAAGATGGTGGCGGCGCTTGGCAGCGAGCACGACCCTTAAAATTACTAGGGCCGTGCCGTGGAGTTTACATGGGGCTTATAACATGGAGATAAAATTTTTTTTGACACTGTGGTATAGCATGCATAATCATTTCCACAGTCATAGTCTCCTTTATGATAGGCACTGTCACTCTCCCAACAAACATTAAAATAAATATCTCAAAATTAGTACTGTAGACTACAAGAGTACTAATTAATATTTTATTGTCTGTACATTCTAGTAACTCACTAAATTCACTGAATAAGTTCTCTTTTGAAAGTGATTATTGTTTAATACTTACTTGCATTACTTAGTATTTGACTAACATGTAGACTCTATTGACTGCTGTGATGAATGTATTATTTGCAACTAAGAGATCAGTTGAAAGTTTCTGCCACATTAAAACTGTGTGGTGGACCGAGACTCAAACTCTGGAGCTTGATCTTTCATTGGCAAGTGCTCTATAGACTGAACTACCCAAGTATGACTCACAACCCTTCCTCACATCTATACCTCCACCAGCACCTGGTCTCCTACCTTCCAAACTTCAAAGAGGTCTCCTTCAAAACTTTCAGGACTAGTGCTCCTGGAATAAAGTATATTGTGGAGACGTGGCTTAGCCACAGCTTGGGAGTGTTTCCAGAAATCATATTTTGACTCTGCAATGGAGAGTGTGCAGTGATATTAAACTTCCTGACAGATTAAAACTGTATGCCAGACCAAGACTTGAACTCTGGACCTTTGCTTTTCATGGGAAAGTATTCTACCGACTGAGCTACCCAAGCACTACTCATGACCTGTCCTCACAGCTTTACCTCCACCAGTATCTCCCCTCCTACATTCAAAACTTTACAGAAGTTCTCCTTTGAAACTTGCAGGGCTACTAGCACTCTTGGAAGAAAGAATATTGTGGATACATGGCTTGGCCATAGCCTGGGGTTGTTTCCATAAAGAAATTTTCATTCTGCAGTGGAGTGTGCACTGATGTATTGGCAAGAAAACTGAGCTTGAAAGTATCATTCCAGAAACATCCCCACAGGCTGTGGCTAAGCTATGTCTCCGCAGTACTCTTTCTTCCAGTCTTGCAAGTTTCACAGCAGAATTTCTGTGATGTCTGGAAGGTAGAAGATGAGGTACTGGTTGGGAGTTGTTATCTACCTCTCCCTCAATTGTTGATAGTTACTTACTTCATAATAGACTCTTTTAATAATCTTTGAGAGAAGTAAGATTTACTAATCTTCTTTTCTCCTAGTTGGCTCCACTTCTTCATGTCTAGTGGCTGATTCTTGAAGCTGAAATTTTTTGGTATCGTGTAGGTTCTCATGGTTCAAACAGACATAATAACTTCTGAAGAATAGCCTAAATAGTTAATTTTATTCTCACACATTTTTCTATATCACACTGTCTTTACAATTTCCATTTCGAAACCAAAAACTACATTGTTATTGTGAGAAATAAAATCTTGTTCAATCATGTCAAAGGCGTGCCCATTACTAATATATTCTGCGGTACTAACACTATTCCAAAGAGTTTACAAATTTTCTTGATAAATGAATCTCCACCAATTTAAATCATTACTTTATAAATGAATCCAGAAGTAAACATAATAAATATCATCCAATTGCCCAATTAATAATAGGAAATTTTAAGTGTGCCAGACATTTCATGATTTCAAATGTTTCTAATTTTAACTGTACATACAGAGCTAGTACATATCGATTGTAACAACAAAAATAAAGTAATTTCTTTTTATACATGCTAGCCTGAAATATACTACATTGTATACAAAATGAGGAGAGATAATTAACCTGTTTCAAAAGTTGTACTCAATTTGGTATCGATAACTTCTGTTGAAGAAAAGTAATGCTAGGGGAGAGTGTTTCTTTACGAGATCCCCCTCACAACATATGGAAACAATGTGTTTACAATATTTTGTAAAGAAATATAGAAGTATCTGATACAAAACATATTACAGAAAACACAAGAAAAATATCTACTGTACAAGTCATAATTTATACATATATCAGGACATGGCATTCAGATTTTCAGGTCTATGGAATGAACTGTCACAAGACAAATAATACTAAGTCCAAACTACAACATTACAGCACTAAACTACAGAAATAAATACAGAGACAATGTACATTACTAGAATTACAGATTGCAAGTTTACATCCATAAAATGACACCTTCAAAATCTTCAAAAGAAAACGGAAAAAATTCAGAGCCTAAGTGTACGACAAGAGAGCTGACTCGAAAAACTCACGACAGGTACAGACCAGAAGAATATACTCAATCACTTATGAGAAGAAATGTAGCACAAAACCAATCAGTCTCAGAAACCAGGAACTTTAAGGAAATGTTGACTCATGAAAGGACAAAATAATGAAAAAATATTAGGGCTTAAGCTTAAAATGTGGAAACCGACCCATGAATCCAAACCACACCGGGTACAAATCAGCAAAAAATGTTTCAACACAACAAAATAAATAGAGTTCACAGTCATATCAATAAGTTCAATCACATGTAAAGAGTAATTGTAAGAAGCATCTAGCCTCTATCGATAGTTGTATGCTCCCCTTGAGTACACACATGCAGTCGCGATGACCAGGGGTACCCAAAACAGAGTTAAACATGAGTCTACCCACAACTCAAGTTCCAATCGGATACAATATTGTAGTACTCAAGATAAATATAGGTAAACAGAGCCATAGTTAGCTTTGAATGATGACATAATCGAATAGCTTGAGGACCAAAATCGGTGTAGGAAATCAGACATGTATAGATCTTGTTATATTGTCTACACTAGTAAATGTCTTTCACACTATTTGCTAATCGTCCATGTAAACTAACCTACATACATAAAGGTGTAGAAGATTCATTTACAACTGATAAAAAAACATATTGATTTGAAGTTATATAATATATTGGGAAGTCAGTCCCCGCACTTGAAAAAACATTGATTTATGTGGAATAACACTGTCATTGGCAGTCTTGGCTAACAATTTACAAATCTCAGTCACAACACTGATGTAGTTGGCAGATGCTTGAGTACATTACCCACACCTATGATCTCTTGTAAGTCGACAGGTGCAGCAGGGTACAGCCATACAGCAGTTGAGGAGTAGATCTACCCACATCTTTCAGTTTCCTCCCTAGAGTTCTCATCACACGCTCCAACGGATAGGTAACTTCTGCTCTAGCATTCACATCAAATCCTGAAACATTGTTTTTTGTACTGAATAAGCTGTTCAATATCTTCTTCTCATTACATGGATGCTCTCCCTATTTATATTGCAAAAGAAATTATGTAGGATTTATGTCAAATGAGATTAAAAAGTGTTCACATATGAAACATTAATAAACAGAGCTAAATTCAATGGAAAAAAATGAACTAATTAGGTGATACACACAGATATACTAAGATACTATTCCTAATTTTTACAGTATAATTTATGAACACTGTCCCATTTCAAAACTCTAAAAGGATCAACTCATTTAGTCTCATGGCATATACCTATCAAATTCTAAAGCACACATCTATTACAAATCACAATTATATAGTGTATCATAGATTTAAACTCGGTCAGTAGCTAAGACAGATCTTTAGAAATCACATTATCTTACATGTTACATTCCTGGGAAAAAAAACACCCCCCCCCCCCTCCCCCCCCCCACACACACACACAATTATATAGTCGTATAAAACTGCAAATAGATTAACTCAGTCAATAGATAAGATGTCAAATTTGAATAGGAAAAGATATCAGCTGGTCTACATCCTGATACAAAAAAGGTTTAGGAACTGTTTCAAGAATGCTAAAGCTTATCCAGGAGCGGATATAAATTCAGACCACAACCTAGTGATGGGAGAAATACAAGTGAAGTTGAAAAAAGGCTGGAGAGGTAAAGCAAAGGAAAGATTAAACATAGAAAGACTCAAAGAGGTAGGAAAGGCATCAGATTTGGAGAACAAAATAAGGTATGAAGGTACAATATATTGATGGAAGACTGATGATGATACAACTGAAGGGTAGTTCAAAAGATTTGGTACTAATACAGGTATATATGCCAACGAGCCAGCACAGAGATGAGGAAGTGGAAGAATATTATGAGAAAATACAAGAACTCATCAAGAAAGAAAATCGAAATGCCTGCATTATCATCATGGGGGACTGGAATGCAGTGGTGGGTGAAGGAAGAGATGAAGATACAGTAGGAAAATTTGGATTAGGAATAAGAAATGAGAGAGGTGAACGACTAATTAGTTTCTGTAAAGAAAATTCATTAGCAGTGGGTAATGAACACCACAAAAGGAGATGTTACACATGGATATCAAATTTGAATAGGGAAAGATATCAGCTGGACTACATCCTGATACAAAAAAGGTTTAGGAACTGTTTGAAGCTTATCCAGGAGCGGATATAAATTCAGACCACAACCTAGTGATCGGAGAAACACAAGTGAAGTTGAAAAAAGTCTGGAGAGGTAAAGCAAAGGAAAGACTAAACACAGAAAGACTCAAAGAGGTAGGAAAGGTATCAGATTTGGAGAACAGATTTATGGGAAAATGGCAAAGAGGTAGTGTTGATGAAAGTGTTAATGACAAGTGGATAAAAATGAGGGAAGGACTCATGGACTCTGCCAAAGAAGTACTAGGAATCAGAGTATCCCAAAGCACCAGGAAAGAATGGATTACAGAAAACATGTTGAAAAAGATGGAAGAGTGCAGAAAGTGGAAAAGTGTAGAAACTGAAGAAGGCAAAAAGAGGTAAAGGAACTGAATAATGAATCAAGAAGAGAAACTGAAGAAGCAAGAGAAAAATGGATGAAACAGAAATGCGACAAAATAGAGAAAATGGAGAGAAAGGGAAAGTATGAAATGATGTATAGACTGGCTAGTGAGATAGTTTTTGAGTGTAAAAGAAAGAGGAATAACATGGAAATAGAAAGATCGGGTGGTGCTCTAGCAGAAGAATCACAGGAGGTTTTGAACAGATGGCAAGAATATATTGAATGTCTGTATAAGGGGGATGAAATGCAAAGCGTAATTAAGCTTGAAGAGGAGCAATATGTGCCAGAAGATGGAAAGGGATTTACCATCTTGGAAGCAGAAGTAGAAAAGGCGCTGAAGGAGATGAAGATTAGGAAGGCATGTGGAATAGATGATTTGCCAGCAGAACTGTTGAAGAGTCTGGGAAACAAGGCAAGAAAAGAAATAGTCTACCTCTGTAATGAGATATATGACAAAGGGGAATGGCCTGAGGACTTCGCTGCAACAGTTTAGAGAAAAAGAGAAACACTAAAAAATGTGAAGAGCACCAGACCATCAGTCTAATTTCTCATGCAGCTAAAGTCTTGCTGAGAGTGTTGAATAGAAGGTTATATGGCAAGCTGGATAGAGGGATTGCAGAGGAGCAGTTCAGATTTAGAAGAGGAAAAGGAACAAGAGATGCTATTGGCCTGCTAAGAACTATAGGGGAAAGATATATGGAAAAGGGTAGAGAAATCTTTGCTGTTTTTATAGATTTAGAAAAGGCTTTTGACAGAGTTCAGTGGAACAAGCTGATGGATATCTTGAAGAGGAAAGGAGTAGATTGGAAAGAGAGACGACTGATAGAGAATCTATATGTACACCAGAAAGTAAGGATAAGGATTGGAAATGAAATGTCAGAAGGAAGCAGCATTGGATGAGGTGTTAGACAAGGTTGTTGCCTTTACCCACTGTTGTTTAACGTATACCTTGAAGAGATTGTTGCGAAAACCTTAGATGGGAAAAGAGGAATATGTATTGGTGGAAAGAGAATAGAATGTATAAGATTTGCTGATGACATGGTATTAGTGGCAGAAAGTGAGTGGACAGTGAATAACATGCTCAAAGATCTGAATGAAGCTTGTGTGGAATATGGGATGCAAATAAACACAGCAAAAACAAAGAGTATGGTCATCAGTACAAGACGCAGACTGTCCAATATTAAAATAGGACAATCTACCATTAGCCAAGTAACTGAATTTAAATATCTCGGAAGCACAATAACTGAAGACTTGAGATGTCACCAGGAGGTGAAAACTCGAATTGCCATAGCAAAGGGGGCATTCAACAGAAAGAGGAGACTCTTATGTGGCAAATTAGATAAAGGATTAAGGAAAAGGCTTGGAAAATGTTTTGTCTGGAGTGTGGCCTTATATGGGGCAGAAACATGGACACTGAGACGAGAGGATGAAAAAAGTTAGAAGCATTTGAGATGTGGACGTGGAGGAGAATGGAGAGAATAAGCTGGATGGAAAGAGTGAGTAATGAAAGAGTATTGGAAAGGGCTGGTGAGAGAAGATGTCTGCTGAAGGTTGTAAGAGAAAGGAAAAAGAACTGGTTGCGGCATTCATTGAGAAGGGAGAGCTTGCTAGTAGATGCTTTGGAAGGATTAGTTTGTGGGAGAAGACTGAGAGGAAGAAGGAGATACAAGATGATAGATGACATAAAGGGAAGAGGAAATTATGCAGACCTGAAGAGGATGGCAGAAGACCGGACAGCCTGGAGAACTGCCTTTAAGCAGAACACTGATGATGATGATGAATAGATAAGACAGAACTTTAGAAACCACATCTTTTACATATTACATTTTGACAATGGAAAAAAATAGGTACTTATCGATCATGTCTATATTCTTTCAAGTTCATGGTATTGTGTAATCCAAACAACTTCTTAGATTTAGGATACACAAGTCTGTATGCATTTGGATGTGGATTTTCAAGAATTCTGAATGATCCAATATAAATAGTGAAAAACTTCTTTATCTCAGATGTCAACACTTTAGATTTCTCTCTGGCTTTCACCAACACAAGATCTCCTACCTCAAACTTAGAAAATCTGCCTTTACCATCATATCTCTGCTTTCTCCTATCCTCCTGTTTTTTCATTTCCCTAACACACTCTTTCCTCTCTTTTGGTGACAGAATTTTACATGGTTGAAACTCAACATTCTCAGAAGTAAGGTTAGCTGGTCTGTGATTAAACATGATTTCAAATGGTGAAAAACTTGTTGAAGAATGTTATAAGCTGTTCATAATATCCAAAAATCGCTGACATAATCCATCCAACTGGTATGATTCTCACTACAATATGTTCTAAACAATCTTCCAATCTCTCTCATATATCTTTCTGCAGGGCTACTCGAAGGATGGTACACTGAGGTTAGAATATGCCTTATTTTTGTGTGATCAACAAAATCTTTCCTAGCTTGTGATGTAAACTGAGAACCACTGTCAGATAAAACTGTTTTAGGAGTACCCACCTGATGAAATATGTGTTTTCAAACTTAAGAGATGATTTGCTTACAGGTAGCTTTCTTAAAAGGAAACGGCTTTATGAACTTCGAAATCACATCAACCACCACAAAAACATAGAAAAACCATTCACAGACTTAGGCAAACGTCCATAAACGTCCACAGACATGAGATCTAGGTTACTATTAAGCAGTATGTTTTGCATTTGGCCTCTTACTTGTTTGGTTATTTAGCTTCACTCTTTGACATCTGTCAATATTCTTCTTGACTCTTCTCCTTATGTTACAAATGTAGATGCTTACCTGAATCTTTTGCATGCATTTAGTTGACCCACAATGACCAAAACTCTCATGTGTATAAATAATTAAAGTATCAATACAAAGTTCTGGTCAATATAGTTTCCAATCCTCTGAGTCAGTCTTATGTCTTCTGAATAAAATATTCTTGTGTACCTTACCATATTGATCCGTCTCTCTTCCTTCTTTCTTATTCAACATGCTCTTGACCAATTTCCAATTTTGATCATGATTTTGATACCTGGGGTCTTTGCAAATTTGAGGATCTCTTTTTCCTGTTTCACACTTCTCCAGTACATAATTTTAAACTCTTTCTTCAAAGTTGTTAGAGGATTCACTCCCTAAAGGCAGCCTAGACAAAGCATCAGCAACTACAGTGTCTGTGCCCTTAATGTATCTGATTTCATAATTGAACTGCTGTAAAAACAGGCCCAACAATTAATTATGTTATGTATAGCTTGCACACCTGAAGATAACATAATGCTTCGTGATCAGTATAGATGATGACTTTTGTGACCTAGTAAATAACTTTTAAACTAGTTGAATGCCCAATGAACAGCCAAAAGTTGTTTCTCAGTTACAGTGTATGGCTTTTCATGTTTCTGCAATACTCTACTAGCAAATGTAAGAGATCTATGTTCAATAACACAATCAAGTTCAACCTCCAGAAATAAATGAGCACCCAAACAAACATCACTACTGTCGGTCATAATAAAGAAAGGAAGAGACAAATGTGATATGAACATCTGACTCTGACACAACTGTTCTTTGGTCTCATCCAAAGCATCCTGATATTCCTGATTCCAATCCCAAATGGTATTCTTTTGCAAAAGTTCACACAAGAATTGAAGCATTCAAAGCTTGGTTGCTGCAAAATTTTCTATAAAAATACAGTTACCCCAAAAAATAATTTAAGCTGTTTTTGTTGCGAGGTGTAGGAAAATTAGCAATAGCATCAAGTTTTTCTTTATCAGGTGCAATTCCTTTCTCAGATGTAACATGTCCCAAATATTTAACTTCTTCCATGCCAAATTTACACTTACCTATTTTCAAAGTCATACCTCCTGATTATAATTTTCAAGACATATCTCTTAACGGATCCATATGTTGTACCCAAGTCTTTTCAGTGACCAGAATGTCATCAATATACACATTTAATTTTGAATTCACTTCACTCCCAAAGACAGAATCCAGAGCTCTTATGAATTCAGTTACAGATACATTTAGCCCAAATGGCACCACACAGTATTGAAAACACTTACCTCCATACAAAAATGCTGTATTCAAGTGGGATCTGATGAAACCCAGAGGTCAAGTCAACACTACTCATGTATTAAACATAATCAAATTTGTGCAACAGCTCGTCCATGTTCTCAGGATGTTGATTCTCTCTAATAAGAAATTTATTAAGATGTCTGTATAGTCCAAAACAATTCTCAGTCCACCATTTCTCTTACTTACCACAACTAAAGAGTTATTGTAAGCACTGCTACTTCTCTCAATTACATCCCATGTTTCCATTTTATGAATTTCTTTCTCTACATCTTTCCTTTTTGAAAATGGTATATTATATGGCTTGAGAAAAAGGCTGATGATCTTTAAGGTAAAGCATGCACTGATAGCCTTTCACTTTCCCTGGTTTTTCACTAAACACATTTTTATTAAATTCCAAAAGCAAATTCATAGGTTGTTCCTTTTGTAGGTCATTAAGAGTTGTAGCTCCCCTTACTTTAGAATCTACAACACTTTCAAAATCTTGATCCTTAGTCTCTGCAAAATTGTCATCAAACACCTCGTACTCTCCTCGGTTCACAATGTTTTGCAAATAGTTACAACTTTTCCCACAGTTTAAAATACAGAAATTAGTTTCCATGTATTACTTTTAGGTTCCAAAATAAACAATTCTTTAGCATACCATCCAAAACAAGCCTCAATTTTCACTATCCAATCCATAATGAGAATTATATTTTCTTCCAGATTAGGGATTGCTAAGCATCCATGTTTAAAAGTCTTGTCTTCTATACTAAATGTTAAAAGTAGCTGATATTTTACCAATTAGCTTTGCTTACCTGTAGCTCCTCTTATCTTTACATCTACTATGGACATTTCCACAAAATTCTTACTGTACTTAATCTTGTCTGTAAATCGTTCAGATATACCACCAATTGGGCTATCTGTATCAACTGAACAGTTCCCTTACCACTGATCATACTTAATCTTAATGTAAGGACACCCAAAATCTGAATCATCACCTCTGTTATTACACACTTCATGTAAAAGATCACTTTCAATTTCATCAAATGCTACATCCACACTGTCTTTACAGTGTCTCATCAAATTTACTGGCATCATAGCATTATTTCGGTTACTCATGTTGTTGGGTAAAGATTGAACACAATGAATAGATTCCATACAACAACTAACATAACTTATTATAGAAGGAACACAAAATATATTACCTCCTGCTTGGATCTTGTTTATTTCATTCCGCCAATTTGGATTCAAATTTTCACTAACAACAGCTAACTTATTCCAGAATGCACATTTATCTATGTTATCATGAATCTGGTCCCAAACAAACTTCAAACAGTTTTCACATTTATTCTCTAGGCTACAGGTAATGCACCTTTACTGTTTGGATCATTACTCTGCATGACATTGGTGAAAAACTGCTTTGACTGGACTGGTATACCATGACTCTCATTTACATCATCACACACATCACTTACCTTATCTGTATTGTCAACATCATTCACAAATAACTCTGAAACTTCATTATTCTTATACTCCACAAATACCTGATACTCATCATGATCATCACCATCATATTCTTCCAAAATTGCTTCATCAACAACATCATTAACATTACAAGTTTCATCTCCATTAAAGTTACTTTCCTCACACCACTATTAAAATTCTCTGTCTGTAAAAGTTTCGAAAACTTCAAGAGACATAAGATACACAAAAGAAGAACTTTTTACTTATCTTCATTTTCTCTTCTTGTTGTTGGCTCCAAGTCTTGTGTCTAGGATACATTCTTGAAGCTGTAATTTTTATAACGTTGGGGGTTCTTGTTGAACTGAATAACTGATGAAGATCTGCCTGTTGCTATGAATATATTTTTATTTTATCCCATTCTTCTTAAACATACCAACTTAACAATCTCCATTTCAGAACACTAATTCACATTTCTGTTGACAAGATTAGCAAAATACATGCATTTCCATCAGAGGCATGCCCACTACTCCAAAAATTCTGCAGTATTCACATTATTTCACAGAGTTTACAAAGCGAAAAGCTTACAAACTTTCTTGTCCAAAGAAGAATCTTTACTACATTATATCATTACCTTATAAATTAATCCAAAAATAAATTTAATAATTAGTATTAGATTGTGCAATTACTAATAAGAATTTTAAATATGACAGATATTTTCATAATTTCAAATATTTTTGAAAGGAGAGTAATTTTAACTGTACATACAGAGTGCAACGAATTACTTTTTTTTATACATTTCAGCCTGAAACATAACACATCTATATAAAATAAAATGGGGTGCATTCACTTAAACAGCCGAGATAATGTTCATCTATACAAGAATCAATAGGATAAATGGAATCAGTTATTTCTATAAAAAAAGGTAATGTTTGTGCACTGGGGGTCCTGTGCTTGTTGTGTTTCCTTGCCCCAAAACTGAGGACCTTCATTGAGGAGGATTCCTGTTACCTGAGTAGTTACTTCTATGATTGTTTTTCCTATTAAATTGCCTTTGGTTATCCCCATTATTCCTATCCTGCAGATGTTCAAAATTTCTGTCTCTATTAACATTTTGTAGTTATTCCCATTTTGATTTCTATCATTTCGATTGTTATGGTACATACTTCTTTCTGCTGCCCTACCCAGCCTGTCAGCATAATGTAAACACTGCTCAAGACAATCATCAGGTCCATCTACTAAATTCCACTGCAACCTTTCTGGTAATCTCCTTTAAAGTGCATCAATCAATGTCACTTCGTCAAATGGTTTTAAAGTGCGTTAATTCTTAAGTTGATTCTTATAAAACTCCTCCTGTAATTAGGACCATTCGAAAATACACTTTTAATTCTCCCCTTGTAGTGGTTCCACCTGCTTTTATTTCTTCATTTGTTGTCCTCGGTGTCGACATACTGGCCAAAATATGAGGTTGTACTTCGGACACTGACTACTGTAAATAATGTAGCCAAAGATGCACAGTTGTGTTTCACTGTCTTTTACTTTCACTTTTCACAACCCCCGATACACACATTTATATGACCAGTGCACTATTGTTTAACTTTCCATAAGCCTCATTAATAGTCTGTAGGTGAACCTACGAGCAGTAAGACCTAACCACGACGTTCACAGTTCTTGAACAATAATCAGGTATGTATGGAGCAGATACTTCCTCTGTTTTTACGCACAGCCTAATTGTTTAACACTTATTCCACAGCTAATTTCAAGCATTGTTGTTGTTCTAACCAGCACAGGTTACTTGTCTGAAACTCGGGCGTGGACAGACTGTCTTGTGACCAAAAATCAGGCCCTTATATATCATCACAATAATAGTTTCTGAAACTACACATTGTTCGATGTTTAATTTACAGAAATAACAATTAAAACTTAACTCATTAAATTAACTGAATACATGGAAAAATTCAATCTTTTTTTAACCGTTTCTTCTACTACAAGGTTTAGGTCGAATTATTTGCTTAAATCATGACATTAACAAATACAGTTAAGCAAACAATTACTTTGGAATTAAAGAAGGCTTGGTTTCACTAACATGTTTTCAAATAGAACCAAATAGATCCTTTAAGAATGCTATTGTTTCATCTTCCAAATGTTTATAATCAGTACAGCATTTATGTTTGTTTATACATCAACAATACAATTTAAGTATTACTGATTTCACCCTATAACAAAAGAGACTAACTAGAAGTAGTTAAAATAAATTAGAAACTCAATTATATACGTAAAACTAAGCACAAATACTAACAAAGAGATAGAGGAGCTGGCCAGTACTTACCTCAGATCAGTACAGCCGATAGATACACAAAAACCAGAACCGAAAATTTACGTTCCTAGGTTTTGGAACAAATGTTCCTTCATCAGGGAGGAGAGAGGGGAAAGAAAGGGAAGAAGGGAAAGTGGATTCAGTTACTCACAACCCAGGTTATGAAGCAACAGGGAAAGGAAAACAGGGAGGGTAGCAAGGATGGAGGCATGGTTGTCAGAGGGAAGCCAAAGATATTCTACTGTAAGTACTGTGCACTTTTGAAGGCCAGACCTACAAACAAATCAGGGGAACGGCCATGGGAACCAGGATGGCTCTATCCTATGCCAACCTCTTCATGGGCCGCATGGAGGAGGCTTTCCTGAAGACCCAACAGCTGCTTCCCCTGGCCTGGTATAGGTTTATAGATGACATCTTTGTGGTCTGGACTCATGGTGAAGAAACACTCCTTAATTTCCTCCATAACATCAACTCCTTTTCGAATCTGAATTTCACATGGTCCTTCTCCAAAACCCAAGCCACCTTCCTGGATGTTGACCTTCATCTTGTTGAAGCTCACATCAACACCTCTGTCCATATCAAACCCACAAACAAACAACAGTACCTTCACTTTGATAGCTGCCATCCATTCCACATCAAACGCTCCCTTCCCTACAGCCTGGGCATTCGTGGCAAACATATCTGCTCCAGTGATGAATCCCTCAACAATTACATCAATAACCTGAGCAGTGCTTTCCTCTCCCACAACTATCCTGCAGACCTTGTCCACAAACAGATCTCCCGAGAAATACATTCCTCCCCGTCCAACAACAATGTTCCTACCCCCAGACCACACAGAAGCATCCCCCTTGTCACCCAATATTATCCTAGCCTCGAATACATCAACAAATTACTCCGCCAGGGATATGACTTTCTCAAGTCAACCCCTGAAATGAGATCATCCCTTGACAAAATTCTCCCCACACCACCCAGCGTTGCCTTTCGTCGCCCCCCTAACATCCGTAACATCCTTGTTAAACCCTACAATATTCCCAGACTACCTTCTCTACCTAGCGGTTCCTACCCCTGTAACCGACCCCGCTGCAAAACCTGCCCCATGCATCCCCCCACAACCACCTACTCCAGCCCCGCTACTGGTAAAACATACACAATTCAAGGCAGGTCCATGTGTGAAACTACACGTGTCATTTATCAGCTGACATGCCTGCACTGCACAGCCTTTTACATCGGTATGACAACAACTAAACTGGCTGAGCGCATGAACGGACACAGACGAACTGTCCGCCTAGGAGATGTCCAATACCCAGTAGCAGAGCATGCCCTCCAGCATAATTCTAGGGACCTAGGAACCTGCTACACCGTAGGTGCCATTTGGCTTCTCCCACCCAACACCAGTCCCTCTGAACTGCGAAGATGGGAACTTGCACTCCAACACATCCTTTCATCCCGCCATCCCCCTGGACTGAACCTACGTTAAACAACCTTACTCCCATTTAGTCTTCAGTCTTCTCCTCTTTCCCTTTCCTCTTTAGCCATTCACGCATCTTTTCATCCTACATAGTTGTGTTTATTTTTATACTATATACCTCTTTTCTTCTGTATGCATCGTCTTTGGTTTGAAGCTGGCACAGTACTTACAGTAGAATATCTTTGGCTTCCCTCTGACAACCATGCCTCCATCCTTGCTACCCTCCCTGTTTTCCTTTCCCTGTTGCTTCATAACCTGGGTTGTGAGTAACTGAATCTCCTTTCCCTTCTTCCCTTTCTTTCCCCTCCCTCCTCCCTGATGAAGGAACATTTGTTCCGAAAGCTAGGAACGTAAATTTTTGGTTCTGTTTTTTGTGTATCTATCGGCTGTACTGAGCTGAGGTAAGTACTGGCCAGCTCCTCTACCTCTTTGTCAGTATTTGTTTCACATCTTTATATGAGATTTTCCATTAATCATTTAAACTAAGCACAAAATTAGATCAGGTGTTAAATTCTTTAAAACTGAGGGCCAACCTTTCTCTTTTATAAAAATGCAATATATTCATGTATGTTAATGGTAATTATTTTAAAATTGAAAAAATGAATGTTAAGGAGGTAGATGGTTAAACAAGAGGGGAATTAAAATTATCCCAGCTTGCTTCGTCACATCACCCCCTCATCGGATTGACCAGATAGATACTGCAAATGGCTAACTGGTCAATTCAATGACCCTAAGTGATGTCAGAAATCGGGTTTAAAATCTACACATCTACACACAAAAATATCACATAAGAAATCTTATCAAAACTACAGTACATATGTTTTTTTTTATTATTTTATTTATACTCATGTAAACTGGCCATACGAAAATCCCCATACAAAATAATTATACACAGTGTATTGTTGTACAATATCACAAAATATATAAAAGTTATATTTTTAACAAAAATTATGCCTCTTCATCATAAATGATGTCCTTTTTGGGTAAGTGAAGCTACATTTTATACAAGTCCTGCCTTGCTTAAAAAGAATTAATCCTCATGGGTAACAAAAAAGTTAAATTACACTATGCATTGCTGTTTATGTTTAGACAACAAATTTCACTTGCTCAATGTTTAATATTTTCACAAGCACTTTCACACTTTTAATGAGCTTTAATACACTTTTTCACCAAGTTGTCCACACCTTCAACAGGTCCAAGTGGCAGTTAGTAAGAAAACGCACTGCTATCAGTTCCCTTGGAGGTGGTTCTCCTCCACCACACTACATGAAAAAAATTCAGACAAAATATCCTACTTTAGTACAATTACTTTTACTTCTAACTTATATCTAAATAAATATGTTTTAACACTAATGACAAATGATAGTCATTACATCATAAATAAATATATAGTTCTCATAACATTGCAATAATTAGAACTAACATTGACTATATTGTGAAAGGTGTGGACCTGAAAATTTTTTTAAATCAAGTGCACATTACTTTACAAAACATTATTCTAAGTCATAACAGTCTGAAATGGGTTAAGCTTGAAAAATTTTGGTTTCTTTTTCCAATTGCAAACTAACAAAAACTCAAGATGTGCATTACCTCTAGTAAAACGCAAGACGTGCATTATCTCTAGTAAAAACTCAAATGTGCAGTAGCATAGATTTACTAATCATTATGAAATGAAAAAAAGGATAGAGTCAACACTAAAAAACTTAAATTACAACTCAAATCAAAATAAATGGATGGAAGTTATACTAAATCATTGCTCTATTTGTCTTCTCAACTCTGAGCCCTACTCTCGTTCAACGAGAAAATTAAATCCTCACAAAATCAATAAATGTTACCAACTAGTTGTCCTGTCAGAATATTTACATGAGTTTAGCACCACAGTTATCACTTAATCAGCAAAATTCTTATTCTTTGGTCAGTATTACCAACGTAAGCTCTTAATTCCTCAGAACACAAATAGAAGTTTTCAGATAACGTATATATCCAATGATGCAGCATTATATTACTTGTGCCTCACTGCTTTGCTTAGAACTGGGTTTCCATCTGAGCTCTTGATATTCATACAAGTAGTTCTCTTTTCTCCAGAGGTCTGTTTAATTTTCCTGTAGGCAGTATCTATCTTACCCCTAGTGAGATATACCTCTACATTCTTACATTTGTTCTCTAGCCATCCTTGCTTAGCCATTTTTGCACTTCCTGCCAATCTCATTTTTGAGACATTTGTAATCCTTTTTGCCTGCTTCATTTACTACATTTTTATAGTTTCTCCTTTCATCAACTAAATTCAATGTATCTTCTGTTACCCAAGGATTTCTACTAGTCCTCGTCTTTTTACCTAGTTGATCCTCTGCTGCCTTCACTATTTCATCCCTCAAACCTATCCATTCTTCTTCTACTGTATTTCTTTCCCCCATTCCTGTCAATCATTCCCTAATGCTCTCCCTGAAACTCTCTACAACCTCTGGTTCTGTCAGTTTATCCAGGTCCTATCTCCTTAAATTCCCACCTTTTTACAGTTTCTTCAGTTTTAATCTACAGTTCATAACCAATAGATTGTGGTCAAAGTCCACATCTGCCCCTGGATATGTCTTACAATTTAAAACCTGGTTCCTAAATCTCTGTCTTACCATTATACAATCTATCTGGAACCTTCCAGTATCTCCTGGCCTCTTCCATGTATACAACCTTCTTTCATGATTCTTGAACCAAGTGTTAGCTATGATTAAGTTATGCTCTGTGCAAAATTCTACCAGGTGACTTCCTATTTCATTTCTTAACCCCATTCCATATTCATCTACTATGTTTCCTTCTCTTCCTTTTCCTACTACCAAATTCCAGTCACCCATGACTATTAAATTTTTGTCTCCCTTCACTACCTGAATAATTTCTTTTATCTCATCATACATTTCATCAATCTCTTCATCATCTGTGGAGGTAGTTGGCATATAAACTTGTACTACTGTGGTAGGCATGGGCTTCGTGTGTATCTTGGCCACAATAATGCATTCACTATGCTGTTTGTAGTAGCTTACCTGCACTCCTATTTTTTTTATTCATTATTAAACCTACTCCTGCATTACCCCTATTTGATTTTGTATTCATAACCCTGTATTCACCTGACCAGAAGTCTTGTTCCTCCTGCAACTGTACTTCACTAATTCCCACTATATCTAACTTTAACCTATCCATTTCCCCTTTTAAATTTTCTAACCTACCTGCCTGGTTAAGGTATCTGACATTCCACACTCCGAACTGTAGAACACCAGTTTTCTTTCTCCTGATAATGACGTCCTCCTACGTAGTCCCCGCCCGGAGATCCAAATGGGGGGACTATTTTACCTCCGGAATATTTTATCCAAGAGAATGCCATCATCATTTAACCATACAGTTAAGCTGCATGCCCACAGGAAAAATTACAGCTGTAGTTTCCCCTTGCTTTCAGCTGTTTGCAGTACCAGCCCAGCATGGCTGTTTTGGTTAATGTTACAATGCTAGATCAGTCAATCATCCAGACAGTTGCCCCTGCAACTACTGAAAAGGCTGCAGCCCCTCTTCAATAACCACATGTTTGTCTGGCCTCTCAATAGATACCCCTCCATTGTGGTTGCACCTACAGTACAGCTATCTGTATCACTGAGGCACACAAGCCTCCCCACCAAAGGCAAGGTCCATGGTTCATGGGGGGAGGGTTTAACACTTATTCCACAGTTAATCTGAAGCATTGTTTTGTTCTAACCAGCACAGATTACTCGTCTGAAACTTGGCTGTGGACTGACTATCTCATGACCATAAATCAGGCTCTTATATATCATCACAATAATAGGTGTTGAAATTACATAGTTGAAATTACATATTGCTCAATGTTTAATTTACAGAAATAATAATTAAAACTTAACTCATTCAGTTAACTGCATACATTGAAAAATTCCATCTTTTTTAACAGTTTCTTCTTCTACTACAAGGTTTAGGCTGAATTATTTGCTTAAATCATGAAATTAACAAATATAGTTACACAAACAATACTTTTGACAAAACTGATAATTACTTTGGAATTAATGAAGGCTTGGTTTCGCTAACATGTTTTCGAATAGAGCCAAATAGATCCTTTAAGTATGCTATTGTTTCGTCTTCCAAATGTTTATAATTAGTGAAGAATTTATATTTGTTTTGCATCAGCAATAGAATTTAAGTTACAAAACAATTACTGATTTCACCCTATAACAAAAGATACTAACTAGGAATAGTCAAAATAAATTAGAAAATCAATTGCATACATAAAACTAAGCACAAAATTACATCTGGTGTTATGTTCTTTAAAACTGAAGGCCAACCTTGCTCTTTTATGAAAATGCAGATTATATTCATGTATGTTAATGATAATTAGTTCAAAACTGAAAAAATGAATTTTAAGGAGGCAGATTGTGAAACAAGAGGGGAATTAAAATTATCCCAGCTTGCTTCGTCACACCCTGTTCGGCTTCCAACCAAAATTTATTTGAAAAACGTTTTTTGAAACTTTGATATGTTTCCCACTGACTTAGATTCAAATTTAACCAAGACAGAGCTTCTTCGCCTTCGAGACATCTTTTAACAAATTTAATTTTTTGATAGTCACTCATGCCTGACAAAACTATCTCTACAGTGGTGCAGAAAATCCTGTGGATATATATTGTCTAATGGAAAACTTTTGATTGGAGTATTGGATCACACAATACCATTGTTTCCATTGTTTGAATACAGATTTTTGTGAATGCGATTTTCCTGAACAGCTGAAATTTTGTGGTCCAAAATGTTTACATTAGTTTGCATACTGTTTTCAACATTTAAAATTTTTTGATCCAAACTAGTGATGTTTTGTTCCATTTTTTCTGCTACAGCCTTCTGTTCAACTCTGACATCTTAACATTCTTCAGCTGTCTTGCCAATTTGACAATTAACTCATTTTCCAAACAAATAAATTTATTTTCTAAGACATCAACTTTTTTATTCACACTTTTTAACCCCTCTGACAACCAATTTTTACCTCTGAAACCTGATTACAAAGTTTGTCTATTGTACCCTTTCCATTTTACTATTGTTTTCAGTTCATTTAATTGCCCTTAGTATGAAGTAAATTTTTTGGTTAACTGAACATGTTCTTGTTGTTGTTGTGGTCTTCAGTCCTGAGACTGGTTTGATGCAGCTCTCCATGCTACTCTATCCTGTGCAAGCTTGTTCATCTCCCAGAACATACTGCAGCCTACATCCTTCTGAATCTGCTTAGTGTATTGATCTCTTGGTCTCCCTCTACGATTTTTACCCTTCACGCTGCCCTCCAGTACTAAATTGGTAATCCCTTGATGCCTCAGAACTGATCATTAACTGCTCTAAATATCAGTTTTTAAAGTTTCTTTGCTGACTATGCTTTCACTTGGCTCAAACGTGCCCTGACTGGGTCCCACAGCTTTCACTTCTACATCACTACTACCCTTGTCTCTATTCACTTTGTTAACAAGCACACAAGTCCACAAACAAATTAATTTTACAGGTAGTTTGTACTTATCTTTCCTTTTTGATGTCCCTCGTCATAGTTGCGAAGTCCTCTTTCATTCGATCTAGTCTGTCATTGTTGGTAGCACATCGTCACTGTTGATACAACTTTGTTGGGCAGCTCTCGGTCTTCTTTCTTTGAGTGATTGCAAATCCGTTCATACATAAACTGCAAATGACACAAATCACTCTCCCTTCTTCTGCAACAGATAAAACTTCATTCTTAGTCAATTGATCCCGGACAATTCCACCACTTGTAATCCATCCCTCCCTCACTTGTTGATTGTCACTGACTTCTTAATAAATTCTTTTAATAACCTTTGAGAGGAGTATGATTTACAAGAAACTTCTTTACTTATTTTCTTGTAGCTGGTTCCAGTTTTTCACATCTAGGTGTTGATTCCTGAAGCTGAATTTTTTTTTGTATCGTAGGTTCTCATACTTCCAATTGACATAACAACTTCTGAAGAATTGCCTGAATAGTTAATTTTATTCTCTGGCTTCAAATTAATGATATGAATATAATAGAGGGAAACATTCCACGTGGGAAAAATATATCTAAAAAGAAAGATGATGAAACTTACCAAACAAAAGCGCTGGCAGGTCGATAGACACACAAACAAACACAAACATACACACAAAATTCTAGCTTTCGCAACCAATGGTTGCCTCGTCAGGAAAGAGGGAAGGAGAGACAAAAGGATATGGGTTTTAAGGGAGAGGGTAAGGAGTCATTCCAATCCCGGGAGCGGAAAGACTTACCTTAGGGGGAAAAAAGGACAGGTATACACTCGCACACACACACATATCCATCCACACAGTCTGTGTATGTGTGGATGGATATGTGTGTGTGTGCGAGTGTATACCTGTCCTTTTTTCCCCCTAAGGTAAGTCTTTCCGCTCCCGGGATTGGAATGACTCCTTACCCTCTCCCTTAAAACCCATATCCTTTTGTCTTTCCTCTCCTTCCCTCTTTCCTGACGAGGCAACCATTGGTTGCGAAAGCTAGAATTTTGTGTGTATGTTTGTGTTTGTTTGTGTGTCTATCGACCTGCCAGCGCTTTTGTTTGGTAAGTTTCATCATCTTTCTTTTTAGATATAATTTTATTCTCTCACATTTTTCCATATCACACTGTCTTTGCAATTTCCACTCCAAAATGGAAAACTACATTTTCTTTTAGAAAAACAGCTGAGATAATATTAACCTGTTTAAAAAGATGTACTTATATTTGGTATTGATAACTTCTGTTGAGCAAAAGTAATGCTAGGGGAGGGTGTCCCTATACAGAGTAATGCTGTGAGGACATGTCGTGATACATGCTTGGGTACTTCTGTTGGTAGAGTAAAGGTCTCAAGTCCAAGTCTCGGTCCAGCACCCAGTTTTAATCTGCCACATAGCTTCATATCAGCGTACACTCTGCTGCAGTGTGAAAATTCATTCTGGAAACATCCCCCTGACTAAACCATGTCTTTGCAGTATCTTTTCTTGCAGGAGTGCTAGTCCTGCTAGATTCGAAGGAGAACTTTTGTGAAGTTTGGAAGGTAGGAGGTGAGATACTGGCAGATGTAAAGCTATGAGAACAGGTTGTGAGTCATGCTTAGGTAACTAACTCAGCAGAGCATTTGCACATGAAACACAAAGGTCCTGAGTTTGAGTCTTGGTCTAGCACACAGTTTTAATCTGCCAGAAAGTTTCATATAAGCATACACTCAACTGCAGAGTGAAAAATTTCATTTAAGAGATCACTTCACAATTTAGCATATATTAAACTAAAAGAACCCAATGGATTTTAATAGAATAGACTCTGCTAAATGAAAGTATATGAGGCATGGTCTCCGGCAGTTGTTGTACCCCTTGCTCATTGTTGGTAATTGCCTTCTGCCCTGTTTAGCTGCATCTATCCGGCCACTGCATGTGGTAACCCCTTATTAGGAACTGCAAGCAAACTATTAGAGTCAACACAGTTGAATAAGTAATAGTGACTAAAAGACATTTAGTGCCAGTAACTATATTTGTACTTCCAGGTAAAATACATTGAACACAACAACCAAGGAATGTTATATTACACACATAAAACTCAGAGCGTACAATAGCACCAGAGAGGTCTATTATATTTCACATGATGCACTTTGACACTGTCTCACATGAAATATATTGTTCACATGATACTAACACCCCCCTTGGACCATAAATTTTGTGGTTTGCCTTCAAAAGGTAAACCAAACATCCCCACAATCTTTTCAAACTTCTCTTTGTCCAAGGGTTTTCTGGTAACGCGCGCCGCGGAATTTGAATCTCCGCCAGACGTCATGGACTTTGAAGACCCCTAGAGGTCTCTGCACCATCGCGCTGTAAGCTGTGGTGGCACTCGCCTCCTGGCCCGCATTTATTGTGAGGGTGCCACAGTGGAACACGTGGTTCCAGCGGCCAATAGTGTCGCTCCCGATAGTGCCTGCCTCTCGCTCACCCACCCAGTCTAATCTTGCGTACGTCTCAGGACACTTCGTCTCACCTTAGACAGATTATTTACTTTCTTGTTCTGTATATGAGTGGACGTGGTTGTTAGGTTTTCTTGTGACCCCGTTGTCTCAATCTTGTTGTTGTCCGTTCTGTCCTTCGTTGGTCATGTCCGTCCTCTTCCGTTGTGTTGTTGTACGCGGGCCGCTCTGCGGGTCCCGCCGTGCTTTCTGTCACTATAACCCCGCAACCATTACGGTCGCCATTACAACATTTTGGCGACGAGGTAAACAGTGGTCATTGTTGACATGGAGGCGAAGTTGGTCTGTCTGCTGGAGCAACAGCAGCAGCTCATACAGCAGCAGCAGCTCCAGTTAGACATCTTACAGCAGTCGCTGCAATTGCTAACAGACAAAGTCGATGTCCAGGACATGTTACCACAACAACTTCCAAGTCCTTGGGTGTCTGATGCTTTCCCATGTCCGCCATCATTTCCACCCTTTAATGACACTAAAGAGGATTGGGAAACCTACTTACATCGGCTGAAACAACATTTCACGGCTTTTCAAGTCAGGGACGACTCCTTGCAGCGGTCGTTGTTTTTGTCTTGGGCCTCCCCAGACACGTTCTCTCTTCTCCGCAAGTTGTCACCATTGTCTGATCCCGTGGCTCTCTATTTCCAGGAGATATGCCTTTTGCTGACAAACTATTATTTCCAATACTACCATGTGGTCGCCTCCCGGCTGGAGTTCCACCAGTACCATAAACAGCCTGGTCAATTGCATCATTCCTGGGTCACAGACTTGCAGGGTATCAGCCGGCGATGCGATTTTACATGCACCAATCAGCAGTGTAAGGCTTCATATGCGGACTCCCTGATCCGGGATGTGGTGGTTCAGCTGGCTCCCTATCCTGAGGTACGTACTGCGGCGTTGAAACTCGACAACCCCTCCTTGGAAGAGATTCTCCGCATTGCCCACTCCTTTGAAATTGCTCAGGCGGCTAGTGAGCGTCTTATGGCATGACCGCAGATGGTGACGATCGCGGTGTCACGGCGGGTTCTGCCCTCGCGGCGTCGACATGGCCTGGCCGACCAGGGCCAGTGCCGTTGGGACTCCTCATTGTCCGACGTCTCTATTGCAATGGCACCTCCGGTCGCCCCTCATTGCCGGTCGTGTGGCCCACTTCCATCTTGCCCACAGTGCCTTACAGCACATTCATGGGCTGATTGTCCCCACTGCTGGAAAATGTACACGCTGTGTAACAAGGAGGGCCACATCTGATCAGTTTGTCATTGTCGCTCGACTCGCTCCAGTCCTGCCCCTGCTGGGCCTCAAGATACAGTCCATGCTCTGCAATCGGTCATCCCACAGAACGACCCATCAGTGCGGAAGCTTTTTCTCACACCCCGCTTTTTCACTGAGTATGTCAGTTTTTAGGTTGACACTGGGGCTACCAAATCCCTGATTAATATGGCGACATATACCTGGCTGGGCTCTGCTGAGTTGTCACTTCTGTCTCGCCATTTTGTCACCTATGGAGACGGTTCCATTCCCCTTTGTGTGCAGTTCATCGTCCAGGCGATGTACAAGCATGTTCCCTGGCTCCTTATCCTCTTTGTAGTCAACCATCCATCGGCTTCGAGTATTTTTGGCCTGAATGCATTTCAACTGTTTGGCTTTTCCATTTCCGACAAAGTGAAGGTCATTTCCACGGCTGTTCCCTTTCAGGACTTGTGCTCCGCTTTTGCATCGTTGTTTGCACTGGATCTCA
This sequence comes from Schistocerca piceifrons, assembly GCF_021461385.2. Lineage (NCBI taxonomy): Eukaryota > Metazoa > Arthropoda > Insecta > Orthoptera > Acrididae > Schistocerca > Schistocerca piceifrons. Next base: position 660,187,788 of record NC_060140.1, read on the forward strand.
GATGTGCTTCCAGCTTTCAGGTGCACATCACCCTATGGCCAGATGCACAGCCTCACTTTATCCAGGCCCGGCCCCTTCCGGTGGCCTTACAGCCAGCGGTCAAGCAGGAACTTGATCGGCTCCAGGCGGCTGGAGCCAGTGATTTGCAATGCATAGGCGACACCACTGGTGGTCATACGGAAACCCAATGGGTCCCTTCGGCTGTGTGGGGACTTCAGCACTACAGTCAATGCTCAGTCCCTCGTTGACACTTACCCCTTTCCCCGACAGGAAGACCTTCTTGCCAAGCTTGCCCGGGGAGAGTATTTTTCCAAGATCGACCTGGCTGAGGCATACCACCAGGTGCCCTTGGATGCTCAATCTCAGACCATCATGGTTATCAACACGCCTTTCAGATTGTATAAGTACAAGCGCCTTCCCTTTGGTGTCTCTTTGGCACTGGCCATTTTCCAGCAATCCCTGGAGCAGGTTACACAGCCTATCCCTGCCTGTGTGAATTATGTGGATGGCATCTTGGTCACCGGGCATTCCCGCCAGGAACATTTGCAAAACATCAGCACCTTATTTCACGCTATGCAGTCTGCTGGTTTACGCTGTCGGGTGGACAAGTGTTGTTTTTTTCAACCAGAAGTGGAATACTTAGACCACTGGCTTAGCAAAGATGGCATTCGCCCTTCGGGTCATAATGTCACAGCCATTGAGGCCCTTCCTCGTCCCAAGGACTTACCTGAACTCCAGGTGTTTTTGGGCAAGGTTACTTATTATTTAAAGTTCTTGCCCCAGGCTGCTTCCATTGCTCAACCCCTCAATCACTTGCGTCACAAAAGGGTACCTTTTGATTGGACTCTTGCCTATGACCAGGCTTTTCTCCGTTTAAAGGCGATGCTGAAGTCCGCCCTTTGCCTTACTCCCTTTTCACCGGACTGCCCCTTGGTTGTGGCGGCTGATGCATCAGCATACGGCATTGGGGCCGTCCTTGCACAGCGGGATGCCGATGGCTCTGAACAGCCCATCGCTTATGCCTCTAAGACATTGACCGCAGCACGACGTAACTACGCCCAGATTGAAAAGGAGGCTCTGGTGATCGTGTTCACTATCCAAAAATTTCACACCTATCTCTTTGGGGCAAAGTTCACCCACCTGATGGACCATAAACCCTTGGTTACACTTTTCGGACCCCACTGTCACCTTCCAAACCAGAGGGCTCAACGTCTCCAGCGCTGGGCATTGTTTTTACGTAATTACGCTTACACCATCCAGTATAAGCCCACCGCCCACCATGCTAATGTGGACGCTTTGTCACATCTCCCAGCAGGCCCCGATCCTGCCTTTGTCCAACAGGAGGTCCTCTGCTTTCACATTGATTCCACCTGCCGGGATGTGCTGGGTAGTCTGCCTCTTATGGCTGCTCACATTGCTGCGGCTACCCGCCGACACTGTCTTGCGGCAGGTTCTCAACTACGTGGTCCACGGGTGGCCGTCCTATATTACTTGTTGGATGCAGTCCCATTTCAGCCCCTGGCACCACCTGTCCCACTGGCTCTCCGTGGTCGATGATGTCCTTCTATTGGCCATGGAGTCGGATGCCCATCAGGTGGTCATCCCTCCAGAATTGCAGCTTCAGGTGGTCGGTTTGTTACACCGCGGGCACTGGGGTATGGGGATCACATCCATATCGATTTTGCGGGCCTGTTTTTGGGGTTACATGTGGTTACTCATCGTTGATGCCTACTCCAAATACCCATATGTTGTCCGCATGGCATCCACCACCACAGAGGCTACACTCACGGCCCTGGCCCAGGTTCTCGCCATTGAGGGCCTGCCACACACGTTGGTCTCCGATAATGGTCCCCAATTCACGGCGTCGTCCTTCCACTGCTTCTGTCAGGCCAATGGTATCAAACATATCCGTAGCCCCCTTTCCACCCTTCGTCCAATGGCGTGGCGGAGAGGCTTGTCCGCACTTTTAAACACCATTTGACTAAGGCAGTCGACACATCTGCAACCACGTTGGCCCTCACCCTGTTTTTGAGCAACTATTGCACTACGCCAATTGATGGACGCAGTCTGGCAGAGCTCCTCCATGGGCGACAGCCGCGGACCCTGTTCCATTTGCTGATGCCATCCTCCTCCTGCCCTCAATCCTGGCCCTCACAGTGATATGCCCCTGGCACGGCCATGTGGGCCCGTGAGTACAGATGCAAGGTGGGTTGGACACCCGCCACGGTTGTCGCAGCCCATGGGTGGTGTGTGATGTTGGTGCAGATGTCGAAAGGGTTGGAGTGCCGCCATCATAATCAGCTCCACCCGCATGCCACCGCGGGACTCGCGCTGCCACCTCTTTCCCTACCTCCTTCAGGTGTGGATGTGGTCCTTGAGTCACCGTCCCTGCCCCCAGTTGCCGTCTCCCCGTGGGGCTGCCGCCAGCCCTCTCCGCCTCCGGGTGGATCAGCGGCTCCCTCACCTGCCCTGGACTCTGGTTCAGCTGTCATGGATACCTCAGGCATCCCTTCCTCCCCGCTGATAGCAGTTGATGATCCCAGATTCTGTTCCCACTGCCGCCCACCTTGGCACCGTCTGGGGCGTTTCTGCCCCTACATGCAAGTTTCAGGGGGGAGGGATCTAGTACCGCGCGCTGCGAAATTTGAATACCTGCCAGATGTCATGGACGTCAAAGACCCCTAGAGGTCTCTGTACCATCGTGCCATAAGCTGTGGCGGCGCTTGCCTCCTGGCCCACATTTAGTGTGAGGCTGCCACAGTGGAACACGTGGTTCCAGCAGCTAATAGCAGTGCCCCCAATAGAGTATTTAAGTGCCTGCCTCTCGCTCACCCAGCCAGTCTAATCTTGCGTACACCTCAGGACACATTGCCTCGCCGTAGACAGCTCATTTACTTTCTTGCTCTGTATATGAGTGGATGTGATTGTTAGGTTTTCTTGTGACTCCATTGTCTCGATATTGCTGTTGTTCGTCCTGTCCTTCGTTGGTCATGTCCGTCCTCTCCTGTTGTGTTGTTGTTCGCGGGCCACTCCGCGAGTCCCGTCGCGCTTTCCGTCACTTCAACCCCGTGACCGTTCTGGTCGCCGTTACAACAGGTTTTGTCAGAAGAGGTCAGCCAACGTGTTTTCTGTGTGCAGGTAGTCCACAGTGATGTTCTGTCACTCTATGTGGCCCCGAATAAAATGGTTCCTTGTATTAATCTGTTTTGACCTAGCACTAGTGACATCATTTTTAGCTAGGTTCATGGCTTCTTTATTGTCACAGAAGATCATTATAGGTTCCACAATTAAATTTGTTTCTATTTCATATATTAATGTTCTTAGCCACAATGCTTCCTGTGTGGTGTAAGATAGTGCCATATACTTGGCCTCCACAGTACTCAATGCAACAGTTTTTTGCTTTTGACAGGACCATGTAATGAGGCCTCCCATTAATTTAAAGCAGCAGCCAGTAGTGGAGTGCCTATCTCCCATTTCACTACCCCAATCTGCATCGCTGTAGCCTTCTAGTTTTGCATTACTTTCTCTACGGTATCTTAATTCGTGGTTTGAAGTTCCTCTCCGACATCGGAATATCCTTTTCACAGCTTTCTAGTGCTTTTCCTTTGGATCTCTGCAATATCTGCTCACTGAATTGGTGGCAAAAGCAATGTCAGGTCATGACATTTGAGACAAATATAGCAGACTTCCTACTGCTTCTAAATATGGAACATTCTTATCACATTCAACATCTGTCTCATTTATATTTAACTTCACTCCTACTTTCATTGGGATAGTTATGGGTTTAGTCACTCATGCCAAATTTCTTTAAGATTTTTTTCTGTATATGATGATTGATGTATGCTCAATTCTTGTCTCTCTTCACCATTAGTGATCTGCATACCTAAATAATGTTTAACTTCTCCCAAATCATGTACCTTCAACTTGGTTTACGGCTGTTTCTTAAAAATTCTCATTTGGCTTTCATTTTCAGTCACAATAAATAAGTAGTCCACCCATATAGCCATTATTATCATCCCTTCTATTTCCCTTTTATATACTGGGATTTGCCTTAGAGTGCTTCATATTCATATTTATTAGAGTTTTATGTAGACATTGATTCCAGCAATGTCCACTCTGTTTAAGTCCATAAATACTTGTTTGCAAATTTCAAATCTTTTCCCTTTCCAATCTGGTTTTCATGACTTCTCTTGGTGGAATGACATATACGTCCTCCCCCAATTTCCCATTTAAATATCCTATTTTTACATATATATGATGAATAGTTAAATTTTGTTTTGTTGTCAAGGCTAAAATATATCTCAATGAGGTATACCTGACTACAAGTGAAAAATTTTCTTTGTAATCTATCCCTTGTTTTTACAAATACCCTTTTATTACAAGTCATGCTTTATATCTCGGTGATGAATTTTCTGGGCTCTTCAAAGTGAATACCCATCTTCCCTGTAATGGTTTCTTATCTGCTGGCATATTTACCCATTCAGAGGTTTCGTTCTGAGATAAAGATTACAATTCCCTCTCCATCACTTCTTTCCATTCTTGAGAGTTCAGGTCATTCATTACTTCTTCTGCTGTTGCTGGCTTATCATTAAAAAACTGGGCTGCATACATTTCAAAATCCAGATATTCTTTCGGTGTTGGTATGTGAAAAGAATGTCTTGCATTGTTCTCTTCGTTTTGTTCATCCTCAAACTAATTGTCATCATAAATAGTCTCATTTGCCTTTGACTGTTCTCTTCCTGTTCTGCACTTTCACTTTCCTCACGTAAAGTTTCACTCTCGGAACTAGTTGCAGTTAACTTAGTAGTCTTGCCCTCTTAAGAGTCCTTTCTATTTTCAAAGAATACTAGCTCTCTGCTGGTGACTAAACTTTTATTCAATGGATCCATTAATCAGTAGTCCTTTGAATTCTCACAAAAGCCTACAACAATAAACTTTTTAGCTTTTGGGTCCCACTTTCCTCTCAGCTGTTTTGGAATGTGTGCCATTGCATTACACCCAAAAACCTTAGGTCAGGTTCCCTTCCTGCCCATATCTCATAGGGGGTTCTATTCCTTAATGCTTTTGTAGGTGATCTATTGTTTAAATATATGGCCCTTGATACTGCCTCTGCCCAAAAATCTTTTGATAATCCAGCAACCCCATTTTGAGATGGGCTGTACCTTATGATAGTTTGGTGCCTGATTCCCATTTTTGCCAGAAATGCCTTCAATTTGTGGTTCATATATTCTCTCTCATTATCAGACCTGATGATCTTAATCTTATTTCCTGTCCATCTTTCAACCATATTATGATATTCCTCAAAAGTGTCACTCACTTGATCTTAGGAATGAAAATAAACATGAGTATATGATGAATAATCATCAAGAAAAATAAGAAAATAATAACTCCCACCGATGGATTTGCACTCCATCAGGCCACATACATCTGTCTGGATTAACTGCAAGACCTCTGCAGATTTACTTTTACTAGTCTTAAAAGGTAGCCTCGCTTGTTTTCCTTTTATGCATATCTCGCAAGGGTCCTTGGATACACTATAATTCTGTATTTCCTTTACCACATCCCTTATTAAGAGACATACTCTTTCTATTTTGATGTCCAAGTCTGCGGTGCCATAAAAAACCTTTCACTGAGTATACTGAATGACTAAACTTTTTATGCTTACTGACAATGGTATCCAGTTTAAAAATACCCCTTTCGTTACTTGCTGTAGTTGTAACTTCACCATTTTCGTTGATTACTCTTGCTCAGTGCATGTCAACAGTGACTGTATTTCCCTTCTTGACAATATCCCCTACAGACAGTAGGTTAGTCGCAACATTTTTTACATAATGAACATCATGTGCTGTAACCATATCCAGTTCACCATTTGCACTTAGATGTAAGTCTAGTTTCCCAGCCAAATGACATTGGAGCTTGCTGCCATCAACAGTAGATATTCCCATATGAGTCTTATCTTTATCATCATAAAGAAGAGATTTGTCTTTAACAATATGCACAGATGCACCTGAGTCTATAATCCATTCCAGCTGACAATTACCCACATCCACAAAAGAATAAAAACATGAGAGTGCCGTACCTTTGTTATTGTCCCTCCCTCTGGACTATCAGCAACATATCTCTTTTGCTGCAAGTTTGAACTTTGGTTTATGTTTTATCTGCACTGAGATGTAATATGCCCCTTCTTCTGACATCTATTGCACCTGATTTATTTCTTCCTTTTGTTTTCTGAATAACAAGCAGATGCAGTTTCCTTCTCCAATACATGACAGCTTGAAGTACTTTTTAAATCCTGTAGGATTTTCACTTTAACACTGTCCCCCATGATCAGTACATCTGAGCTTTCCAGCTCCAGAATCATAGTTGCATACCTTTTGGGCAGTTCTGCCAACAGAAGCGATCAGCGATCTCAAACCCAGTGTTTCTCAGTCGGTTCGATGTAGCTATTTGTCTACACTCTTCCATTTGTTCAGCTGAGTGGCAATTAACTCACATAATAATCTTATTTTCCCTGTAAGACCTCCATCCTCAAATGCACTTTGTAATTTGTCACAGACTTCTTTCACAGTCACAGCTTTTTCAACATGAACATAATTCACTGAGTCACCCCGTAATATCAACTTTGATTTTGTTTTCCTATCATTACTTGAATAATTGTTATCTGTGGATTTCATTGTCCCATCCACCACATCCCACAGGTCATCCAAACATAAATATGCTTCTACTGAAAATTTCCACATTGCATAGTTTTCACGACCCATAAGTCTTTCAATCTGCGGAATTTGTGCTGCGCTCATTTTAACGGTAACTCTGATCTTTCTTAAAGTAAAGAATAAAACTGAAAAATAATATAAAAGTGTTGCGTTCGTATTGTAAGGATAACTTGTACTTCACGCAAGTGCACTACTTGGAACTTTTCCGATACTTTCTCACTGCTACACTATGTGATCAAAAGTATCCAGACACCAGGCTGAAAATGACTTACAAGTTCGTGCCACCCTCCATCAGTAATACTGTAATTCAGTGTGGTGTTGGCCCACCCTTAGCCTTGATGACAGCTTCCACTCTTGCAGGCATATGTTCAGACAGGTGCTGGAAGGTTTCTTGGGGAATGGCAGCCCATTCTTCACGGAGTGCTGCACTGAGGAGAGGTATCGATGTTGGTCAGTGAGGCTTGGCATGAAGTCGGCGTTCCAAAATATCCCAAAGGTGTTCTATAGGATTCAGACCAGGACTGTGTGCAGGGCAGTCCATTATACAGGGATGTTATTGTCATGTAACCACTCCGCCACAGGCCGTGCATTATGAACAGGTACTCGATCATGTTGAAAGATGCAATCGCCTTCCCCGAATAGCTCTTCAACAGTGGGAAGTAAGAAGGTGCTTAAAACATCAATGTAGGCCTATGATGTGATAGTGCCATGCAAAACAACAAGGGATGCAAGACCCCTCCATGAAAAACATGACACACCGTAACACCATGGCCTCCGAATTTTACTGGCTGGCAGACGATGCTCACTGGGAATTCGCCATACCCACACACTGCCATCGGATCGCCACATTGTGTATCATGATTTGTCAATCCACACAACATTTTTCCACTGTTCAGTCATTCAATGTTTATGCTCCTTACACAAAGTGAGGCGTCGTTTGGCATTTCCCAGCGTGATTGTGGCTTATGAGCAGCCGCTGGACAGTGAAATCCAAGTTTTATCACCTCCTGCCTAACTGTCATAGTACTTGCAACAGATCCTGATGCAGTTTGGAATTCCTGTATGATGGACTGGATAGATGTCTGCCTATTACGCATTATGGCCCTCTTCAATTGTTGGTGGTCTCTATCAGTCAACAGACAAGGTCGGCCTGTACGCTTTTGTGCTGTATGTGTCCCTTCACGTTTCCACTTCAGTATCACATCATAAACAATGGACCTAGGGATGTTTAGGAGAGTGGAAATCTCATGTACAGACATATGATACAAGTGACACCAAATCACATGGCCATGTTCGAAGTCCGTGAGTTCTGTGGAGTGCCCCATTCTGCTCTCTCATGAGGTGTAATGACTACTGACAGTGCTGATATGGAGTGCCTGGCAGTAGGTGGCAGCACAATGTACCTAATATGAAAAATGTATTTTTTTGGGGCGTCTGGATACTTTTGATCATATAGTGTATATTATGGATATACTTATTCCAAATGCATCCCTGGGTCCATACCCTATTAGAGTTGACACAGTTGAATATGTAATAGTGAGTAAAAGACATTTGGTGCCAGTAACTATATTTGCACTTTCAAGTAAAATACATCGAACACAACAACCAAGAAACATTATATTACATACATAAAACTCAGAGCATACAGTAGCACCAGAAAGGTCTATTATATTTCACGTGATGCACTTTGCTGCCATCTCACATTAAATATATTGTTCACACAATTCAAACACAAACAATCAATGCTGAATTTGATAGAGCATGGCTACTGTGTACTCCCTCTTTTCATTCTCAAACTATTCTTTTTGTAGACTGAGCTTACTCTTGATAAAGCTTTAGTACATGCAAATCTCCTATTTTGATTTTCAAATACAATTTTTGTCTGATTTTCACTTGAGAACAGTTTTAATTTTCTTCAATGTATTGAAAATATTCTTCACATTTAATATTCACCGCCAAAAGTAGCTGGATAACATTTAATGACATATTTATCTTCTTGTTGACAACAGCTTGTTAATTAATGTTGCCATTCCATCCCGAGATAGTGGTCAAGTGTATGTGAGGTGTGCCTGCTTGTGTGAATGTAAGTTTTCTTTCCTGAAGAAGGCTTCGGCTGAAAGCTCAATGTGCAGCAGTCTTTTCATTGTGCATGTCTGCAGCTCAGTGTGTCATCTTTACAGTGAGTAGCAATCTATCCTTTTCATAATACTGCTGATATTCCAACCTGGACTTTTCAGTAAATGGGAACGCACCTTTATGTAGAAAGTAAAATATGAAAAATGTAATAATCAACTAGGGTCCTTGGAAATGTCACTCTACAGAATTTACAAATAAAGTGAATCCCCAGAGGACACATGCCACGCAACTATAACCACTGCAAGCTGTTGGTGTTGAAAAGTGTATCCCAATATACATTTTTGAAGTATTCTAGTATGCATTTTCAGGACCTCTGTTGACCAACTTCCTTAATATAAGCACAAGGCTGTGTACACATTACTTCAAACCACCCTTTCATTTATTTTTTCCCCGTAAATATTGAAATTTGTCACTGTCAGGAATGTAAAGTTCAAGCTTAAAAGTGCAACTAAACCTCACTGTTCTTTTTGAATGTCATCTCCTCACTTAATGCTATCACTAAGTTATTAATGCACAAACTATTCAGCTGAACTTCTGTATTAAAATTGAGTAACCATTCTCAAATAGAATTTTTGCAGACACCGTCTGAAAAAAGAGGTGTGTTAACTGATAACATATCATCTTGCAGAATATTTTGTTCAAATAAATCATTACTACACTCCTCCAAGTTTTTAAAAGTGGAACATGAATTGTCTACCTCACTTATATCTGTACCTTGTTTTGAAGTATTAGAGTTAACACTCATGTCTGAAGGTTGTTATGACTCAGTATTCAATTAGACAAGCTTCTTATTTAATGAACTTATAATCAAATCAGATTGTTCAAATATGTCAGAATGTAACTGTATCGTAATATTTACGATAGTGAACTCTAATTATGATATTTTTTAATTTATTTCTAACTTTACTTTATGAGACTCTCTGATATGCTCATCCAATTCTGTTTAGTTGCTTGTAATTCAGTTTTTACGTCATCATCTTCAGTCTTTAAATCAGGTTTTAATTTTATTTTTAAATCAGCATTTGTGCTATCTAACGAATCACTTAATTCAGTGACCATCTTAGTACTTGTTTTTGCAAGTGCTTCTTGGAATCGAATACCTTGAGCATCTGTACTTGCATTAGTATATCTAGCCTAGCATTTGTTTCATCCAGGTTGGTGTTTAAGACAGCATGAGCCTCCAATGACTCTTTCATTTTCCTGGTTCTCACAGGCACACAGTTAAAACAATATTCAGTTTAAAACTAATTTTCTCCTCCTATCAATTGTCACAGTGAAGAAGGTAACCCCATTTACAAAATCTTCTGATCAGGAAACTAAAAAAAAAAAAAAATATATTAACTTGAATGTAACTCATCAAAGTTGCTCGCACTGATCTCAGCAACGCAACGTTGATGGGAAACCAGATTGCTGTACTAGGTGAGCTGCCTGGGCTGGTGTAATTCAATAAGCATCTAGTGCAGATACTGCTAATTGCTATGGCTTAGTTCTGGACCTGATGAAACCAGTCATAACTCTTCCTTTGTATTCTTGGGTAACAATCTTCAAATTCACTAACTTTATAAATTCTTCAGAGATGTAATTATTGTTGAATAATTTAATCTGTATATTGAGCAAGCAGTAAAGGAAACAAAAGAAAAATTTTGAGTAGGAATTAAAATCCACGGAGAAGAAACAAAAACTTTGGGGTTTGCCAATGACATTTTAATTCTATCAAAGACAGTAAAGGGCCTGGAAGAGCAGCTGAACAGAAAGGACAGTAACTTGAAAGAAGGATATAAAATGAACATACATAAAAGCAAAACGAAAATAATGGAATGTAGTCTAATAAAATCAGTGATGCTGAGGGAATTAGATTAGGAAATGAGACACATAAAGTAGCAGATGAGTTCTGCTATTTGGGGAGCAAAATAACTGATGATTGTTGGAGTAGAGAGGATATAAAATGGAGACTAGCAATGGTAAGAAAACCATTTCTGAAGAAGAGGAATCTGTTAACATTGAGTATAGATTTAAGTGTCAGGAAGTCTTTTCTAAAAGTATTTGTATGGAGTGTAGCCATGTATGGATGTGAAACATGAACAATAAATAGTTTGGACAAGAAGAGAACAGAAGCTTTCGAAATGTGTGCTACAGAAGAATGCTGAAGATTAGATGGGTAGATCACATAACTAATGAGGAGGTACCAAATAGAATTGAGGAGAAGAGGAATTTGTGGCACAACTTGACAAGAAGAAGGGATCAGTTGGTAGGACACATTCTGATGCATCAAGGGATCACCAATTTAGTGTTGGAGGTAAGCCCAGAGGGTAAAAATAGTAGAGGGAGACCAAGAGATGAACACACTAAACAGATTCAGAAGGATGTAGGGTGCAGTAGTTACTTGGAGATGAAGAGGCTTGTACGCGATAAAGTAGCATGGAGAGCTGCATCAAACCAGTCTCAGGACTGAAGGCCACAACGACAACAATTTAATTATTGTTCATCAACAAGTTACTTCTTCTCAAATTTGTTATCTTCTCTGGATGTAATTATTTACTCACTTCTACATCTACATCTACTCTCTGCAAGACACAGTGAGGTGCATGGCAGACGGTACATCCCATTGTACCAGTTATTAGGGTTTCTTCCCATTCCATTCATGTAGGGAGTGTGGGATGAATGATTGTCTGAATGCCTCTGTGTATGCACTAACTATTATAATCTTATCCTCAGACTCTCTATGAGAGTGATACATAGGGGATTGTAATATTTTCCTAGAGACATCATTTGAAGCCAGTTCTTGTAACTTTGTTAAAAAACTTTCTGGAGATTGTTTACATTTATCTTCAAGAGTCTGCCAGTTCAGTTCCTTCAGTATCTCTGTGACACTCTCCCACATATTAAATAAACTGGTGAGCACTCATGCTGCCCTTCTCTGTACACATTCAATATCCATTGTTAGTCCTATCTGGTAAGCAATATTCTACAACCAGTCACACAAATTATTTGTAAGCAAATTTTCTTCGTAGACTGATTGCACTTCCCCACTATTCTATCAATAAATAGAAGCCTATCACTTGCTTCACACACACCTCAACCTATGTGATCATTCCATTTCATATCCCAACAAAGTGTTACACCCAGATATTTGTATGACTTGGCTGATTCCAACAGTGCAAAATTACATTTCTGAACATTTAGATCAAGTTGGAAATATCTACACCACTTTTAAATCATATCTAGATCTGACTGAATATTTATGTAGCTTCTTTCATAATAGTACTTCATTATAGGCAATTGCACCATCTGCAAGAAGCCTGATTTTACTATTAATATTGTCTGCAAGGTCATTAATATACAAAATGAACAGCAAGGGTCCCAACACACTTCTGTGGGGCAAAGGCACAGTTAGTTCTACATCTGACAATAACTCTTCATCCAAGATAACATGCTGTGTGTTTCCTACCAAGAGGTCCTCAGTCCACTCACAAATTTCACTTGATGCCTCATATGCTCATACTTTTGACACTAAGTTAGGTGTGGTACTTAGTCAAATGCTTTTCAGAAATCAGATAATTCTGCATCTACCTGACCATCTTGATCCAAAGTTTTCAGAATGACATGCGAGAAAAGTGCGAGTTGGGTTTCACATGATTGATGTTTTTGAAATCTGCGCTGGTTAATATTAAGGAGGACATTCTGTTCAAGATATCTCATTATGTTTGAGCTCCAAATATGTTCTAAGATTCTAAATCAAATTGATGTCAAGGATATTGGATGGTGGTTTTGTAAATCACTTCTGCTAACCTTCTTGTAGACAGGTATGACCTATGCTTTTCTCCAAGAACTGCCACAGTTTTTTGTTCGTGGGGTCTATGATAGACTGTAGTTACAAGAGGGGCTACTTAGCTACAAATTCAGTATAGAACCTGACAGGGATTCCATTGCGGGCTGGAGCATTCCTGTCTCACTCGCTAGCAACTAGACATTATCTTTGGTGTCAGTAACAGCTTTTACATATGACCAGCACTGCTTTGGGTTCTGTGAAAGATCATTTGACAATATTCTGCTATGATAGTCATTGAAGGCATCACACATTGCTCTCTTGACAGCCAAACATGTTTCATTCAGTATTTCTCTATTTATAGCCCTTTGGTTTGTTTTACTTTCTCATGCAGTCATCTCTGTTTCTTTAAAAGTTTCTTTCAGGTGACTTTATATCATGGAGATTTTCTCCCATCATGGACCATTCTACTGGGTACATATCTATCCAGTGCATGATCAACTATCTTTTAAACTTGAGCCATAGTTCCTCTACATGCTCCTGTGCTGTGCTGAATGTTTAAAATTCCTCACTGAGATGTGATGCTAGTGATTTTTTTAATCTAATTTATTGAACATATTCATCTTTCTGCTTGTTTTAGTTGTTCTTTGTACTTTGGTAATCATTGTTGCCACTATTGTGTCAGGGTCACTGATACCAGTTTCGTTGTGAACATCCCCAAAGAGGTAATATCTGTTTGTTGCCATTAGATCCAATATATTTCCACCATGAGTACAGTTCCTACCTGTTCTAGGTAGTTTTCAGAGAAAGCACTTAGTAACATTTCACAGGATGTCTTACCATGCCAACCTCTAACAAAACTATAATTTTGCCAAAATTTTTGGATGAGTAAACTCTCCACTGATGATTGCAGTACACCTGGGGAACTTATGTACAAGTGAACTGAGGTTTTCTCTAAAGTTTTCAGTTATATCAGGAGAAAGTCTAGTGGGCAATAGAAAGATGCAATTATCATTTTATGTGCATTCCTGATACTGAGTCTTGCCCAAACAATCTCACATGCAGCTTCAATTTCTATCTTGGTGGATTTGAGTTTCTTGTCTACTGTGGTACATATACCATCTCCACTTCTGATTTGCCTATCCTTTCGATATACACTTAAATTTTCTCCAAAACTCTTGCTGCTATTAATTTCAGGTTTCAGCAAGTTTTGTGTACCTAGTATTCTGTGATCTTCACTGCTTTTAATGACCACTTCAACTCTGGCACTATGTTGCAAATACTTCGTCCAGTTTACCATTATGATTTTAATATTCTCATCTGTGGGAAGCATTTATTTTGTTTTTACACTTATACTTTTGGGTTTCCTACAGCTATCTTTATCTGGGTTGAATGGATCATCGCCCGATCTAAAAACCCCTTGTGTGCACCTCATATAGTCAGCAAGCTGAGTAGAAGTTTCTGATGTGTAGTGCTCACCTGACCCATTTAGGTGGACTCTACAGTTCTTGACCTTATGGTGCAAGACCAGGAAGACACAGCCTAGCTTGTCACAGGACCTTCAAAGTCTCTGGTTCAGTCCTTCCACTCGATTCAGAACCAAGGGACCACGATCAGTTCTTGGGTTTGTTGGCTGGTCTTCTCAACCTTCTCTGCAAGTTGCCGGAATGACCCAAGTATGACCTCGGAACCTAGACAAGAAGCATAATTTGTTCCAATGTGTGCCACAATCTGCAGTCAGTTGCACCCTGTCCAGTCAGTGGCTGCCGGAACAGCCTCTTCAGCATGCTGAATGGGGGCCGCAGGCATACACACTGAGTTTACCTGGTGTGTTTTCCTATCCCTTGCTGCCATATCCCTAAGGGTTCACTGTAGGCTTGAACTGCCAATGATTAATACACCCTACCCTTTTTCTATTTGCCTCCACTTGACACCAGACAAAACAGGTTTCCCCAAACAGGTTAAGTGAGTCCCACTGGCTCAGTTTCAGTTTGAGACAGCACATTAAACTTGTTGGTTACGAGGATCAGTACAACACACTGAGTTCTTCCTGGACCTCGTCTACCCCATACAGGATGCCTAGATCTACACAACACTCACAGCAAAGTGGACAAGTAATGTCAGATCCCGTACTTTTTGCACAGGAGACAGGATCCACAAAAAAAGGATGGTATTTGAGGTACCTTTGGTACCGGTATCACAGGTACACAACTCTCAGGAGTTCTTCCAACACACCGATTTGCAGCAGCTTCCAATCATTTGATAGTAGTCAGGGTAATTTCCAGCTGCTTACAAACATCAACCAATTCATCCTGTGTCTGAGAACAGCATTCACAGTGGGGCTGTATTTTAGCACATACACAAAACGAATTTTCTAATAACCTTTTGACTGCTATGCGCAACACTGGCAGTTGCACCTCATGTGCTGCATTGTCACTCTCCTCGCCATGTGCTGAACACTTCTGGCACACTTGCCACATGCAATGCGTCCAACATGCCAGCTGTTTTTTGGCTTTCTATTCTGTTCTGGTCTTTGGACTGGCTTTGGAAGAATTGGGGGCATTTATTTACAATATTTACACTTTATTTTCGTGTGAGGTGCATTTTTATTATAATGTATATAAAAATAAAGACATTTACAATAGTGATATACTTCTACATTCTCTCAAAACAAGATTTAACAGCTTTTTATTGCTGAAATTGTGTGTGATAAGTTTAGAAGCATGGATAACCACAAAGAGTTACATTGCACAACTTAGTTTGTTTCCTAACATCATTTCAAACACAGACTATTCATGTCTTATACTTTTCCCTCTGATCTGGTAAATGTGTTGACATGTTTAGTCTTGTAGGATACTCTTGAAGTTTAGCACCACCAGCTCTCTTGCGATCAATATAAAAAGTTGCAAGACTTTCTCTAATTACATTTAAATGAAACTTCTTGTACTTCACTTTCATTCCATATTTCTGGTATCAGCAAAAGACATTGAACATTGCCATGTCCAAAATATGGAAAAACAATTTCCAGTACCACTTAGATGACTTCCGTGTACTTCCCACTGTTTTTATTAGCATGTCGCTTTGGTCGACTAGTCCCATTGACTTATTGTGATCTATTACCATACTTGGTTTCATTTTCAGATCACCACTCTTCCGATCTCTTTTTGAAGTCAGATGCATTTCAGCCTTGTGGTACGTTGATGGCATCCAGACTTCCTTCTTGTCCAGCCACTTAGAGCGATTACCTTCCCTGATTTCGAAGATCAGGACGTTATTTCTCCTTTCTTCAGTTTCTCCTCCATTACTGGCATTTCCTTCAGTGTTCACCTAACTGTACCACATGAATTTATTGCTCTATCATACAACCAACAACATAGATCTGGGCTGGTATGCCAGTTGTTGAAAAACAGCATATGTCCTTTCTCCAAGTAAGGTTGGAATAATGTGACTACTGTATTTCCAGACACTCCCATACCGTGATTATCAATGTCTGTTTGTGTACCAAAATAAACAATAAAATCCTGTATATAATTTGTCTCACAAATGCAATTTACAAAAATTTTAATTTCAAACCTACTTCTCTTTGTTGGAATACATTGCTTTACTTTCAGACAGCATTTGAACATTTTCCAAAAATGTTTTACAGTAGGCCGAATTTTTGACACGTAATCCCCATTTAGGGGCAAAGTGTTGTCATGGAAATGCAGTAAATTCAACAACAAAAAATATCAGTCTCTGGAGATTACTTTGGAAAAAAATTGTTTTTCCAGAAGAGGGTCTGTCAACCAATATTCACTCAGTTTTAACTTTTTCACTCTAGCCATCAGAAAGGAAGGCACTATAAAAACAAACATTTCTGACACATTTTGGTCACTCCACTTGTTTATTCTAGAATTTGTCTCTGGTTTGCAATTGGCTGATAGATACCGGTACGTGTAGTACTTATTTGTTTCCTGGCTAATCATTTCAACAATGCCTGTATTTACAAAAGGTCTAAAGAGACCGAGGCAGCTTTCATTTTCACTTACGTGAGCTTTCATTCCTGATGAGGATTCGTCAAACTGATGCTTCTTTGGATTTATGTTTTCACATCTCCATTTGTTTTCTGTCATCCTTGGGGTCACTGTGTATCTTCATTTGAAGATAATGAGCATTGATTGGAAGTACCCAGCTGTGGACTTCCTCTCAATGTTGTAGGATTTGCAATAGTAATTATAGATGGAGATGAATGAGAATCAACAACGTTTCTAGATCGTAAACTATTCGTAAGCGAATCTTCTTCATCTGAATCACTGTCTGTTGATAAGCACAGCGATTCTTCAAGAGTCACTCTCCATCAACAACTGTATGATCTCTTTGGAGGTGAGGAGCTTTTTACATGCCATCACAATACGTAAAATCAATATCCAAACACAAGCGAATAACAGGTGACTGATGTCTGAACCACGAATAGAGTCTCTGCAGAAAGACACGAAACTACAGTTCGATAGAAATCACAGAAGTGTTATCTGTTGTGTCTACAGCAAATTACTGGTTCAAGTGCTGTGAGGGTCCGCCAAAATGTGCTGACATTGACTTCAAATGTAGTCGTGTTTCGCTTATTGAAATGCCATCTGTTGCAGTTAGAGCAAACAATAAGGTGTGGCAAAAGTCTGCCAGTAGCGCTGCAAACAAACAAAAAATGTTCAAGTGCGTGAATTCCTAAGGGACCAAACTGCTTAGGTCATCAGTCCCTACACTTAAACACTATTTAAACTAACTTATGCTAAGAACAACACATGCACCCATGCCCAAGGAAGGGCTCGAACGTCCGGTGGGATGGGCCGTGCAGTCCGTGACATGATGCCTCAAACTGTGTAGTGCAAACAAAGAGACATCTTATGCAAGCACAACTAAGCAATAGGCGAACGAACGTCTCAGAACTTCTACAGCAGTCAGCAGCACATGGGGCATGGCAGCACTGAACTGCTGTGGCGGTCAGCCACACCCAGGGCATGGCGCGCTCGGTCTGCAGTTGTAGTCAGCCGCAGTCAAAGGGTTAAGGCAACACAAAAGTCTGCAGTAAAAATTACTAGTTTCCAAAAATGTTTTGATATTAATTACAATTGTTAAAAAAACTCGAAGACAGAGTTAATTTACAATAAATGCAGATAATATATAGGGCTACTCCTCTTTAAGGGAAAACTAGATGTGACTCAATATGTTAGTTCGAATACCTGCTACAGTAAATAAATCACGAATGTCTATTTACTACAAACTGCTTGTAGATATTATGCAAAGGACTATGGTAGCTTTCAAAAATTCTCAAAAACACACGTTTATTTGTGCTGACTTACAATGAAATTCAGGGGTGATGTATTCTTTGGCAGAACTGTGATTTGCTATTAAATACATTACATATCCAAAACACTCGTACCAGTAACTAATGAAAATGTAGTTTTGTAAACATCCAGAAATTCTTGAAAATAACCTATTTCTCACGTAGTTGTACAATGGCATTAGAGACTAATTGTTTTGAAACAGGATGGGCCTATAATTCTCAAAAATTTTAGAAGAGCACAATTAAGTTTACACCTATAATTGAGGATAACACTACGAGTTTATTGCGGCAGTTGCGAATGTTGGAAATTTCACAGTGTATCACAATACAAACAGATATTGATTCAATGAAAGATTATGCAGAATCAATGTGAACAGAAAAATATGTGAATCTACAACATCAAATTGGCAAACATGAATCTTTTACACACTGTCTCACAAAAAGGAAAATTCTAAAGTCAGCTTTTACATATAAATAAACGTTTGTATTGCATGGATTTCTCATTAAGCTGATTCTGTGCACACTTCTACACTGGTGGGCCAAAGAACAACATTGCAGCCTGAGTTCATCTTGGTCAAAATCGCTAAAATGTCTAGCACCAACAAGCAAGTCTTCTGCCTGTTGCAGCTAACAATCCAGTTTTTGGTTGTTGACTGGGTTGCTGACAGTAGTGACAATTCTCGATAAAACTCCAATTAAAACCTCTATTTCTTCTTATATTTCATTTTAGATTATTCTTCTTTCTCAGCTTTTATTGACTTCTTTTCTGTACATTCTTCAGAGTTTTATGGGGCTCTTCTGTTATTTTAACTTGTTTCCTAACAGAGTGTCTGAATACCGATTCAGACCAAAAAAGGTACCTCTCTGACACCAGTAACCACAGAGACCTTGCTTTGTGTAGTGGCGGGGGACCTCCACACATTTTCTGCAAGAAGCTCAGCCAGCCTGTCTTTTCCTCTTCTTCGGGTGTAGGCCATGTCTAGTACATCCTCATCTCCCAATTGTAGCAACAGACCTGCACTCATATGAGATTTCATTTCAGTCAACAGCGGCCTGCTCAACTCAGTGTTCACACATTTCACAGCAATTTTAACCTAGAGCTGATCATGGTGTTGTAGGACTCCATAAAGCTCACTCTTGTGTGGTTAAATGCTACTCTGTTTCATCCATGTCACCCCTAATGCTGTATTTTGTTTTAGCCAGGCTGTTCCCTGCTCCACTTACTACAATAACCTGATCCAGTTTGCCAAAATCTTTGCACATATTTCCTATTTCCTCTGTTTCCTGACTGACAGACTGGCTGGCTTCAAAATACTCGTGTACTGGTACCCTGTTCCTAATTTGTCCTGTATCATCTGGCCTAGACCTCTACCATGTCTACTAAGTAGCAGCAAAATTCTTTTCTTCATACTCTCCTTTGGCACTGATGAACATTTCTAGAAGTCTGCTGCACCCTACTGTGATCTACAATTGGATGAGGCTCTTCCTCTCCTATTTCAGGTGACAAATCAAACTTATTAGATACTGTAAGCTGAACTGTAGATGAAGAAGAAGTTGAAAAGTTGGTCCTCTTTCGCCCATTGTTCATAACCTTTACCCAGTTCCCACTATCTTTTGCCTCCACCAACGTACCTAGTTCAAGTTTTGTGTAGTTTAACTCAGCCTGAAGGAGACAAATCTTTGCCTCCTGTTCAACAACTCTCATGTCTTTTTTTGTATATTCTACAGTTTAATGGGAGAGCCTCACTGAACTCCATATTCATTTGTCCATTACAGTCATCCCAATGGAATTCAAACCCATAAACTAAATTCAAACCCATAAACTACAAATACCACTTCCTGTCTGATTACCCTTCAGCAACATCCACGCTTACATTTGCAACACAGATTAAACACTTAAAAATATAATTAAATCACTTAACATACTTTACACTACAGAAATTTTTGTTATTTACGAGCTGCAAAAATTGGGCCTACATGTCAACTTACTAGGTGTACAATATAATATAAAAATTAATTATTTCTTCTTGAAACAAGAACTCAGCACTTATTTAACTGTAGTATCTATTAATTAACTTATTCACAATGAAATGCAGCTTTTATGTATGCATACTGAAAGTAGACAAACTACTCGTGCAAAGTTTCTGAATAAAAGAACCTAAAATTAACGTTGCTATGAACAAAATAATGAAGGAACAGAAACTACTTAAATTGCTGGAAAGAAAAAAGAACAATTTAAAGAGATTCTGTAAGTTTACTGCACCAAAACGTAAGAAGAGTATGGGTACAACCCTACTTTATGACTGTGAAGAAGACCAAGATGACGATGCTGACAATACATTGACTGTGACCAAAGATACCATATATATTTACTTTATTGCTTGGTCAAAATATATAAGAAGGCATGATCGTATATGGCTGCCAAAGCAAAACATGGCTGGACCATTTTCATCTTGTTGGACAAAAGAGTGAGTCTTTCCACTATCAGAAGGTCATCAGTGAGTTTATACGAGATCTCTTCCAGGTTGAAATTGTTGCATGTCTAGTCGCACTACAAATATGTGGTCATCCAGATCGATGTAAGTACTCTTGTCTGAGCAGTCAGTGCTATTTACAGGCATGCTGCAGATATTTGGCAGGGTCCACAAAGGCATGTGTCTGTTGATGGTAGTCTTTAGTAGGATGTGAAATGTAATTTTCTAATTCTAATGAAATTTTGTAATCACTTTGCATGGGCCAAATTACACTTGTTGCAATCCTGGGTGGACAGTGTCATCTTACAGCATTACATAGTGCATTCCTTTAGAGCTTTATAGACAAAGATTTTGTGTGAACCGTGGGCTTGTGAGGGTGGTAGTTTGAGACGAGTGATGTGCTGCTTCATCTTGTGAACAAGCAGAGGGCATTAATTCTCTGTTGATAGTTGGGATGGTTCTGTGAACTTTGTCAGTAGAGTTAATGGTTTCCTGTAAAGGATTTCCACTAGGGACGCATGGATGTCTTTCTTATACACCAGACACGCGCGTAAAAGCACCAATGGTAGGGGTTCCATTCACTCCCCTCCATGACATGATGGCCATTTTGTGTGTGCAATGCCAGCACACCACTAGTCTTATACTCTGAGGGAAATAAGCTGTGTTCCAGAAGTGCTGAATACCACACAAGTGACAGAATTTGGTTAACAGGTCTGCTTCAAATTGTCTGTCTTGATCCATCATTAAGAAGTTGGGACAGCCAAAACCGGAAATCCATAAACAGAGAAATGCTTTTGCTGTGTTTTCTTCAGTGTTGTTGGTGAAAGCCTTGGCCAGTGAGTTACCTTGTTGATTGCTCAAAGGATATAATGGAAACCATTTGTGTCGGTAAGGGGCCTGATGAGGTTTAGGCACTTAGGTATTTGAAAACAGTCATGTTGTGGTTGTGTATGACTTCCTATCTTACAGCGTTGGCAGGCAGCACATATTTGTGTCCAAGTTTTAAAATTTCTTTTGTCATTAGGCCACACAAAGCACTCTGTGACAAGTATCATTATTGGATGGATCCCTGGATAGGGCAGCCCTTGTAGTTTATTGAAGATGACCCTCATGCTGAGGGTTACAAGTGGTCAAAGATGATTCTGTGAAACATCATAAAGTACTTGTGTTGAAGAGCAAGGGAACAATGTGGTGTTTTAAGTGAAAACCACATTGTCTTTAAAGTGTCATGCTGCTTCATACACTGCCAACTTTGGAAAAGAAGTATAGTGTGGTTTTTTTTTGCTACTGACATTGGAGAACTGCTCCAGTCATATAATCACTCGCATCTGAGATGATAGAGAGGTGTATAGAGGATAGTGGGCATGTCAATTTCATGGCATGAGAAAGGCAGTCTTCAGTTTGCTCAAATCGTTGTTGCATCTGTGGGGTCCACTGAATATGTCTTTTACCCATCATGTCTTGGCCTACTAATGCTTTAATTTGCTTTAATTAATAGTGCCTGAATGGCTTCTGTGTGAGGTACGTATCTGTGATAAAAATTTACCATACCAACAAATGGGTGTAATTCTTTAAAGTTGTGTGGGCACTGTTGTTGACTAATGAACTCAGTCCATTTTGTAGTAGGCTGTGCTGTTGCTGTTAACTGAATTTCAAGGAAGGTAACTTCTGATTGCCACAGTTGACATTTATCATCATTAGCTATGGCACCAAATAAGTGTAAGGCATCAAAAACTACTTTAAGATGCTCTTCCTGTTTGTGTTGAGAAACTGAGAAGACCAAAATATCATCAAGTACGGTTAGCATAAAGAAAACTTGAAAAGTACATAGTCCATAAGTATTGCCAAATCTGTGCTGCATTTTTAAGTCCATATGGCATGTAAAGTAATTCATAAAGCGCAAAAGGGTGTGTAATAGCCATTTTTGGTACATCGTCTTGGTTCATGGGGATCTGCAAATAAGACTTTTATGGATCAGCAAATTGACCAGAGAGATGTCTGCTAACTTTTGAGCAATGTCCAGGGAAGTGTGTTGGGACCCTTACTATTCATATTGTTTATTACTGACATTGCAGACAATATTAAGAGTAAAATCAGGCTTTTTGCAGGTGGTGCAGTTATCAGTAGTGAAGTACTATCTGAAAGAAGGTGCATAAATATTGTCAGATCTTTATAAGATTGGCAACTTGCTCTAAATGTTCAGAAATGTAAAATTTTGCACTTCACAAAAGAAACAACGTAGCACCCTATGATATAATGTCAATGATTCACTGTTGGAATCGGCCAACTCATACAAATACCTGGGTGCATCACTTTGTAGGGATATTATAGAGAATGACCACATTGGTTCAGTCATGGATAAAGTAGGTGGTAGACTTTGGTTTATAGGTAGAATACTGGGGAAGGGCAATCAGTCCACAAAAGAAATTGCTTACAAATAATCTGTGTGACTGCTTCTAGAATATTGCTCAGGTGTATGGGGCCTTTACCAGATACGACTAATATGGGATATTGAAAGTATACAGAGAAGGGCAGCATGAATGGTCACAGGTTTGTTTAATTCATGGGAGAGTGTCACAGAGATACTGAAGGAACTAAATTGGCAGACTCTAGAAGACAGATGTAAGCTATCCCGAGAAAGTCTATTAACAAAGTTTCAACAATCAGCTTCAAATGATTACCATAGGGATATATTACAACCCCCTAAATATGCATATGACTTTCAGATCCATAGAAATCTGCCGTTTAAACTTGTCACAGTTCAATCACAATAATAACTGTTTCATATTATCATATGTTTTTTCATGTAAGATGCATACTCAGTCAGAATCAATGGCAACACATTTCCATTATGCAGTAGCACACGCTTTCAACTTCCTTTGGAGGAATCAAAGAACAACCTCCACAAATCACTTCTATAATCAGTGTCTATAGACTGCCATCAGTCACTGTACATCATTACAAAATACCAAGTTCTTTCCACTTTAGAAAACTGGAAGGAATGGCATATGGTGGTTATGGAATGCAGTCACATTTACCTTCTTGTCAAGACAAATATGCTGTTGAAGTCTTGACATCAACAGTTCAGCTTACCTTTCAGCAATTCCAGATCTCTTACTGGGTTGTTAAGCTCACACTGCATTATTTTGTGAATTGTACACTCTTCACTACACACAAAATCCGGACCTGGGTTTTGAAGTGAGGTGCAGCACTAGTTTCACGGATAGCCAGGATGATATCTATCATCAGATTGCCTCCTCTGTATATTATTTGGAGAACTTTCGTTCACACATCCAATGCCATTGACACTTGAGCTGGCAGCAGAGTGACAAAGTGAGTGTGACTGTCAGCTACTCTCCCATAGTTGTTGGTGTACTGCTGTCACAAAGGTGTGGCATGACTCATGCCATTTCCTTTTCAATAATTATTATTGTTGTTACTGATACATCTAACAATTTCATTTATTAAATCAGTCGAGTATAGCGCAGACAAGAAATATTAGCTTCAAGGTCGTGGGCTAGCTTTTCTCTGACACTGATCGGTGATTTACCTTTCAAAATATGCAACACATCTTGGTGGGATATTGCTTCATCTCAGAAACAAGTTTTATTTAGGTATTTCATTACCTCTTTAGGCTTCCTTGTTTGGTGTTACATGGTTCTAGATCGAATAATTCTTTTTGCAGTCTCTCCTGAGTACATTTAGACCAATATTTCGATGAGAAATGCATTTTCATCACTATCATAATCAGGTGGGCAGGAACAGGCATTCCGTCTTTGTGAGGCAATAATCGCATGGCTGTTGGTATATCAGGATACGTCAAGGACGACCATGTGTTAATGGAGTTGTCACTCGAAAGTAACAATCATTCACATGGCTTGATGTCCTTGCCATATTACATGTATAGTAAAGCCCATGGAAGATCTTTTATGATTGAGTCATGAAGGAAAACTCAAGACACAGATAATCAACAGACATGAGGAGCCTCGGGCTTGTCCTGGACCCCAATTTAACAGTCAAAGTACACTCAGTACACCTTCCTAATATATGGCATTATTGGTCTCCTTTTCAATTTCAATGTAGCCTGTCCACAAATGTAGCAAAAATTGTCAGCATTGTTTACACATTTGTGAGGTGTATTGAACCACAGGCATTACAGAAGGAACACACGCAATAACTGCACTTGAGTAACATGTTCTTCCAGCACATGAACAGAGCACAGCTTGTAACAGACTGAAACATGCTCCACTCCTCCCTTCCTCTTCTCCTTCCTGCTATGAGCCCAGGCTAAAAATAGAGACAAAATACATACAACTATTGTTGCTTGAAACTTCATCACTCTTGACTGTCATCTGCAAGATTTCAAAGCTTATATGGGAAGGGATTGGCAATGAATGCTAATAAAATACAATTATAATTCAATGTACCCCCCCCCCCCCCTCCCCTATCTTTTAGCTGGGAAGTGAGCTAATTTGAGTTTTTGATTGTCATTTTTGTCATCATTATGGTTGATACATTTAACAAACATTTACTTCATACCAGTTGCATACAGTAGTGTTTCAGCCATGACATTGTCCATGCCCTTCTGGTATTGAATATCAGTAATAAATTGTTCAATATAAACAAAGTGGCAGAAACACCATGGAGAACAGTTTTTTTCTGGATTACATATGGAATCTGTCAGTGGTCTGTGGGTATATAGTAAATAGTCCAACCCCTGACGTCATCACTGGAGTGCTGCACTGCCTCATGTATAGTGAGCAGTTCTATATCATAAGCTCACCACTTGCTTTGAGACTTAGTTAGCTTCTTTGAGAAGAAAATTTTAATGGTTGTTGCTCATCTGCAACTGTCTGTCAAAGCACAGCTGCAGTTTCAGTGGAAATCATGCAAGAGGTAAATTGACAAGGGAGTTGTCATAATTGGATGGGTTAATGCTGTAGTATGTAATAATCTGAGCTTAATTCTGGTGAATGAATGTTTGTTGCATTTGAGTGATTCAAGTAATTGGCTGCTGTTTGTGACAAGTGATGTCTGTACAAATTAATCATTCCGAGAAATTGCCATAACTCATGATAACTTCTTGGGCCATGGAAGCTGACAGATAGGTTCTGTGCATTCGGTCATTGGTCGAACACCATTCCAGCTAACAGAGTGTCCCAGAAACATTACTTCAGATTGCTGATATTGCCATTTGTTCAGATATATCACTATAGCCTAGTGTTCAAGGATCTTGAAAATGAGTGTAAGATGTTCCTCGTGTTGTTCTGGAGATGCTGAAAAAACTAAAATATTGTCCAGGTGTGCTTAACAGAACAGAAATTTGAAGAAAATGTCATCAATGAAGCATTGTCAGATTTGGGCTGCATTTTTCTAACCATAAAGCATGAACAGAAATTCACGGAGCCCAGATGTTGTTATTATCTCTGTCTTGGTTATGCCCTCAGTATCCATGGGAATTTACAGGTAAGCTTTTTTGCAGTCTAGGACACTAAACATGGAAGCTAAGGTGTGATTAAAGTCTTGAATGTTCTGTATTGGCTAACTATCAGGTACTGTGCAAGTGTTGCGGGTCTGGCAATCACTACATAATCTATACATCCGTGTTTCTTGGGAAGTAAGTGTACGGGATAAGCCCAAGGGCTATCAGACTACCTGACTGCACCAGCTTGCAGTAACCTGTTGATAGTGGGTTTAGCTGCTTGTAGTCTGTCTGGTGCCAATTTGTGCACTTTGTTGTAGCCCTGGAGTAGTGTTAATTTCATGCACGATGTTGGATCTAATGCCATCTCTGTCATCTGGGGAATATCGGGGGGGCAGGGGATTGGTTGGCACACATGGAAGATACGTGCACACTGTTATAAAATTTCACTGTACTGATCTGTATTTGTGATGAGTCATGCAGTGAGGTATGTCCTGCCAGTACATGTGTGTTATCTACTGGGCCACAGCTGGTGCTATCTCCTTCACATGGGGTATTTGGAGATGGTGATGCTGTCCATGCTTTAACAAAAGTATTTTTATATACAATTCAAGATTCTTGTTGTGTAGCCTGAGCTTCTACTTTTTCATCTCTTCATAACTTATCATCACCTTTAGTATTTCATTAGCTAAAACTTGATCGTCATTCAGCAGTTACACACAGATGTCACGTATAGAGATTGAGCGAGGTGCTCTCAGAATAGTTTCCTATGGAACAGCTTGTGAATGTGGTGGTGGACTGCCTGTGATGCTGGGTACCATCTCTCCACTATTGGTTTGCCTGAGGATACCTCATGCTTGGTTCAGGGAGAGATGAAATCGACCAAGAAAATCCATGCCCGATATCAGTTCTTGAACATCTATGACCAGAAACTGTCAGGGAAATTTCTTGTGCAGACTCAGGTCCATGGTGCACACAACAGTTCTGAAAATTTCAGTAGGAGTATCATTTGCAGCACATAGTTGGACAGCAGGCATAAAAAAGTTTCATTGGTGGTTCCTCTCTGGGAAAGGTGCTCACTTCTCAGCCAATGTCAATCAGAATAATTTATTTTTCTATTTTTACCATCTTCTAATGTCACTCAGAAACAGGGTAAAACTAGTTTGGCTCACATGTTTTGGCTATAGGTGACTCAAGTGAGAGTTTGTGTTTGGATGGTTGCACAGCATGGAGCACTTGCATGCCATGTCGACAAAGCAAGTGTGAAACCAACACAATTGCAGTCATGTTGGCACGTGTGTGTGTGTGTGTGTGTGTGTGTGTGTGTGTGTGTGTGAGTGGGTGGGCGGGTGGGTGGGTGAGGGGGAGGGGGAGAGATGGAGAGAGAGAGAGAGAGAGAGAAATGCTGCCAGTGATGAGTGTAGCTTTCACAGCCAGCTGAAGGTCAATGTCTTTGCTGTGGACGCAAGTAAAACCACTCTCATGAGTGCATCTAATCCCTTGGGTTGATTCAGCTGCTCGTGGCTGTGAGCAGCATGTCACATAAGGATGGGGATCATGTTTGTCTGTCCCATCTGTGATTATCGTGGTTGTAGGACTGAATAAATTCTGTCAGGAGGAGGGGGGGGGGGGGGGACTAATTTGTGTTCCACCATTTTGCTTTCATGTGAAGTAACTGCCAACACCATCTGACACAGTAGTGTGAAGAGTCATAGCATGCTGTCTGGCATGAGAGTCTAGTTGATTGATCTATGGACATGTCTCCAAAGCTGAGATAGTGTTCTGTTGCCCAATCTTTCCTCGTAAATTACTTCTCACAACTATTCCTGTGGTGTCTTCATGGTGTGAATTTTATCTTAGCCGGAGGTGCGTCTATGACATCACTGATGACATGGGTGTGCTCTCTTATGTTGCTTAATAGGGCCATGAGCTTAGAAGTACCGTCAGATGCCAATGCCATGTGATATGAAGCTGATAATCATGAACCATGTTGCAAAATGTCCAGTCAGTTAGTTACATGTTCCATAAATTTTTTTAGTCAGTTAGTTTCATGATTCTTTTATCAGAATGATGTGGAATGAGTCAGTTTACAGTATGTGTACACACGTTTAGTGTTTTTTTTTTTCAGTCTACCAGTTTTAAAATAGAAATATGTTCCTGGAATAGGAGTTGTCTGGGAGAAATGATTCTCGGTTAGAGTTAAAACTTGCTTTGCTACCTGTCAGATATTTTCTTTACTGGGAAACTGATCAAAAATTTTTGTTGCTCCATATTGAACTCATTTATGGGCAACTGACAACTTTAATAATGGGCAATAACGCTCATTTTTTCCTCGAGTGTTGTAGCTTTGGACATCACTATTCTCAAATTGATTGTAATGTACTATCTATGATGAGTTTTATTAGTGAATATACATATGTTGATGGTACAGTTGAAATGCCTAACTCCTTGAAGAGGTGTGTACAAGACGACTGTGGGTGAGCACAGTAAATCATCCTTACTGTTTGCTTTTCATGCTATCAATACTTTCTTTCTAAGTGATGAGTTACTCCAGAAAATTATTCCCTAAGACATTACCGAGTGAAAATATGCAAAATATGCCAAGAGGTTGATCTGTTTCTTTCCAAAACTAGCAATTATATGGAAAGCAAAAGTAGCTGAACTTAAACTACTAACTGTTTCTTCTTGTCTGATAGATAGCTCAATAGCATCTAGATTTCTCAGAAAAATCTGAAAGTGTCCTAAAGGGGATCTGTAGACTGTTACAATTGGCAGAGAAGTATTCTGCAGTAACAATTCACAAGCACATGGCTCTAGGTTCTGACCTGCACAAAAACTGTCATCTCATGGAATTGGGTGTACTGCTGGTGGTATGCATCTTCCCAACACAATATTTCGACATCGCAAGTCAGTGTCTTCATTAGATGTTTCCTTTGACTGGTCAACAAGCTGACTGTATGCCATATTTATGTCTGGGTGGTGTCTGGTGTTTTCTACACCGTCCACATCTGCTGTGGCCAGTTCTGGTGGTATTATTTATTTCCAGGCATTCCATTTTCCATTCTTGCCCATTTCCACTGTTTTCTCTGGTGGCGGCCGTGCCAATGGATTCTGTGCTAGGTCTGCATCCACCAGGTGCATTCCCAGCACTATCAATATGCTGCAATCATTTCTATGCCGTGTGCAACTGCTTTGCCTTCCTATGGTGCCCGTGGTTTTAGTACACCCCTACAAGGTACACTTCCTGCTGAATCAGGCTGCTGTGGGAATTGCGTATTCTGTCTGGGCACACCGCAGCAATCTCTCACCGCGGTTGCTGCCATCTGCAGGTCTGTATTGTTTCTGCTCCTAGCATAGATGGTGCCTGAGGTTTCCAGTGGTTGATGATGTTGCCTCTCTCATCCATGAGTGTTACACTTGTCTCCCGAGAAGGTAGTTGCTACCTGGTTATTGGGAAAGGGAACTCTTTTCCACTGTTTCTTTTACCATAAATCATCACCATTGTTTCCTTCATAATTCCAAAGCCACATTCCACACCATACTGAGCTGGTACCTGCTTCCCAGCTGATCAGGTTCTCTGCCTGCCATCTTGATTTCAATATATTCAGTAATCACACTATCAAAAAATCTTGGGGGCTGAGCCAGGATCCTGGGTTTATCATAATGCATGGTGTATCAAGTTCCAAGCAATGTTCTGCTGTTGCTGATTTTGTGGCCTGTTGTAGCCTGCTATGTGTTTAATGTTCTTTACACCTTATTTCAACTGTTCTGGTGGCTTGACTGATGTAAGACATACTACATTCACATGGTGTATGGTAGATATCAGGCTTCCTTAACCCCAGATCATCTTTGACTGTTTCAAGGAATGCCCTGATATTGTTTGGTGTGCAGAACACATTTCTGATTTTGTGTTGTTTCGCGATCCTGCTGATCTTAGCAGATATAGGCCCTGCATATGGTAGAAAGGCTACTAATGTGCCATCTGTGATCCTTTTCATAAAAAAATCGAAAATATCATTCTCTAATTCCACTGTGACCTCTGCTGCAGTGTCTCGAGATCAGATGGTCATGGAACTCGCCCAGTCTTTTCCGACCATGTGCCCAAATGACAAATGTATTGTCAACGTATCTGCTGAAACAGGTCACCCGGCAGACAGCAGTTTTAAATGCCTCATCTTCAAATCCCTCCATAAACAGATTTGCCACTACTGGTGATAAAGGTCTGTCCATTGCTACTCCTTCAGTCTGTTCATAAAGTTGGCCTCCACACAGGAAGTAAGCTATGTTAAAATATGCATGAAAAGGTCCAACTGCGCTCCATCAAATCCCTCACTTCTTAAACTGAGATCATCCTGAGGCGGTGAGGTACAACCTCAAAGCTAACCATGGCACCTTTGTTCGAGATTCATAAGTATTTGAGGTGTTCCACAAAGTCCAAGGAGTTGTGGATATTGTGTCCAAGTGTTACATATGTTGCAACTCCTCATTTCTCTATGCTAACCCCACATGAAAATGATGCTAGTCTATTGTTGTTGTTGTTGTGGTCTACAGTCCTGAGACTGGTTTGATGCAGCTCTCCATGCTACCCTATCCTGTGCAAGTTTCTTCATCTCCCAGTACCTACTGCAACCTACATCCTTCTGAATCTGCTTAGTGTATTCATCTCTTGGTCTCCCTCTACGATTTTTAGCCTCCACACTGCCCTCCAATGCTAAATTTGTAATCCCTTGACCCTCCACACTGCCCTCCAATGCTAAATTTGTAATCCCTTGATGCCTCAGAACATGTCCTACCAACCGGTCCCTTCTTCTCGTCAAGTTGTGCCACAAACTCCTCTTCTCCCCAATTCTATTCAATACCTCCTCGTTAGTTATGTGATCTACCCATCTAATCTTCAGCATTCTTCTGTAGCACCACATTTCTTCCTGTCCAAACTATTTATCGTCCATGTTTCACTTCCATACATGGCTACACTCCATACAAATACTTTCAGAAACGACTTCCTGACACTTAAATCTATACTCAATGTTAACAAATTTCTCTTCTTCAGAAACGCTTTCCTTGCCATTGCCAGTCTACATTTTATATCCTCTCTACTTCGACCATCATCAGTTATTTTGCTCCCCAAATAGCAAAACTCCTTTACTACCTTAAGTGTCTCATTTCCTAATCTAATTCCCTCAGCATCACCCGACTTAATTCGACTACATTCCATTATCCTCGTTTTGCTTTTGTTGATGTTCATCTTATATCCTCCTTTCAAGACCATGTCCATTCCATTCAACTGCTCTTCCAAGTCCTTTGCTGTCTCTGACAGAATTACAATGTCATCGGCGAACCTCAAATTTTTTATTTCTTCTCCACGGATTTTAATACCTACTCCGAACTTTTCTTTTGTTTCCTTTACTGCTTGCTCAATATACAGATTGGATAACATTGGGGAGAGGCTACAACCCTGTCTCTCTCCCTTCCCAACCACTGCTTCCCTTTCATGTCCCTCGACTCTTATAACTGCCATCTGGTTTCTGTACAAATTGTAAATAGCCTTTCGCTCCCTGTATTTTACCACTGCCACCTTTAGAATTTGGAAGAGAGTATTTCAGTCAACATTGTCAAAAGCTTTCTCTAAGTCTACAAATGCTAGAAATGTAGGTTTGCCTTTCCTTAATCTTTCTTCTAAGATAAGTCGTAAGGTCAGTACTGCCTCACGTGTTCCGATATTCCTACAGAATCCAAACTGATCTTCCCCGAGGTCGGCTTCTACTAGTTTTTCCATTCGTCTGTAAAGAATTCGCGTTAGTATTTTGCAGCCGTGACTTATTAAACTGATAGTTCGGTAATTTTCACATCTGTCAACACCTGCTTTCTTTGGGATTGGAATTATTGTATTCTTCTTGAAGTCTGAGGGTATTTCACCTGTCTCATACTTTTGAATGGTAGAGTTTTGTCAGGACTGGCTCTCCCAAGGTCGTCAGTAGTTCTAATGGAATGTTGTCTACTCCCAGAGCTTTGTTTCGACTCAGGTCTTTCAGTGCTCTCTCAAACTCTTCACGCAGTATCATATCTCCCATTTCATCTTCATCTACATCCTCTTCCATTTCCATAATATTGTCCTCAAGAACATTGCCCCTGTATAGACCCTCTATATACTCCTTCCACCTTTCTGCTTTCCCTTCTTACGACTGGGTTTCCATCTGAGCTTCTGATATGCATACAAGTGGTTCTCTTTTCTCCAAAGGTCTCTTTAATTTTCCTGTAGGCAGTATCTATCTTACCCCTAGTGACATAAGCCTCTACATCCTTACATTTGTCTCTAGCCATCCCTGCTTAGCCATTTTGCACTTCCTGTCGATCTCATTTTTGAGACGTTTGTATTCCTTTTTGCCTGCTTCATTTACTGCATTTTTATATTTTCTCCTTTCATCAATTAAATTCAGTATCTCTTCTGTTACCCATGGATATCTACTAGCCCTCGTCTTTTTACCTACTTGATACTCTGCTGCCTTCACTATTTCATTCCTCAAAGCTACCCATTCTTCTTCTACTGTATTTCTTTCCCCCATTCCTGTCAATTGTTCCCTTATGCTCGCCCTGAAACACTGTACAACCTCTGGTTTAGTCAGCTTATCCAGGTCCCATCTCCTTAAATTCCCACCTTTTTGCAGTTTCTTCAGTTTTAATTTACACTTCATAACCAATAGATTGTGGTCAGAGTCCACATCTGCCCCTGGAAATGTCTTACAATTTTAAACCTGGTTCCTAAATCTCTGTCTTACCATTATATAATCTATCTGATACCTTTTAGTATCTCCGGGATTCTTCCATGTATACAACCTTCTTTTATGATTCTTGAACCAAGTGTTAGCTATGATTAAGTTATGCTCTGTGCAAAATTCTACCAGACGGCTTCCTCTTTCATTTCTTAGCCCCAATCCATATTCGCCTACTATGTTTCCTTCTCTCCTTTTCCCTACACTCGAATTCCAGTCACCCATGACTATTAAATTTTCGTGTCCCTTCATTATCTGAATAATTTCTTTTATCTCATCATACATTTCATCAATTTCTTCATCATCTGCAGAGCTAGGTGGCATATAAATTTGTACTACTGTAGTAGGCGTGGGCTTCGTGTCTATCTTGGCCACAATAATGCGTTCACTATGTTGTTTGTAGTAGCTTACCTGCACGCCTATTTTTTTATTCATTATTATACCTACTCCTGCATTACCTCTATTTCATTTTGTATTTATAACCCTGTATTCACCTGACCAAAAATCTTGTTCCTCCTGCCACCGAACTTCACTAATTTCCACTATATCTAACTTTAACCTATCCATTTCCCTTTTTAAATTTTCTAACCTACCTGCTCGATTAAAGGATCTAACATTCCATGCTCCGATCCATAGAACGCCAGTTTTCTTTCTCCTGATATTAACGTCCTCTTAAGTAGTCCCCGCCCGGAGATCCGAATGGGAGACTATTATACCTCCGGAATATTTTACCCAAGAGGATGCCATCATCATTTAACCATACATTAAAGCTGCATGCTCTCGGGAAAAATTACAGCTATAGTTTCCCCTTGCTTTCAGCCGTTCACAGTACCAGCACAGCAAGGCCGTTTTGGTTATTATTACAGGGCCAGATCAGTCAATCATCCAGACTGTTACCCTGCAACTACTGAAAAGGCTGCTGCCCCTCTTCAGGAACCATACGTTTGTCTGGCCTCTCAACAGATACCCCTCCGCTGTGGTTGCACCTACGGTACGGCCATCTGTATCGCTGAGGCATGCAAGCCTCCCCACCAACGGCAAGGTCCATGGTTCATGGACAACAACAACATCACTTCAGTGTTTTCTACATCTTCTAGACATACAAGAAGCTCATCTGTCTTGTTTTTCAGCCCACTAATGTTGTGATGAAACAAATTAATTTTACTTTTCTGGAAACTATTACATATATTATAGTCCCATCTGTTCTAATTTCTTTTATTGTAAATTGACTATTTGAAGGGCAGTATTTTATGGTCAAAACTATGTTGTATATATGCTCCACATAAATTCTGTCACTGATGTGCTGGGTCATATGGTCTCAGAATGACAGTGGGCCAGATCTCTGGAACAATTCATGGCATGAAAGGCAACCTGAGAAATGGACGGCAACCTGAGAAACTTCTTGCATGGCCCACGCCGCTGGCCCCATGAGGTTACGCATGTATTGAGATGGGTTGTGTCCAACATGGATGGACTGGTAAAATCATGTGAGGTGATGCTGTATACACCTGAAGTAGTTGGTCGAATATTATCTTGTTGGCGTGAGAAAAGATTGAACTCACCACTGAAATCACCAACGAGGCTGAAATTCATTACACATTGTTCATGCATGCATTGATCATTGTTGTAGTTGATAGTATGACACAGTGTAATGTCACTATCATGTTTCACACATAACATAGGCAGATATGGGTAGTACAAGGCATCGTGTGAGTCATTGTGTGGGTCGCTGTTTTGTCCAAGTTGTTTGTGAATGTGGCAATTGTGGACGGGTCCATTGTCGAAGCAAACACAATCCAACAAAGTACACTTTTTATGTTGAAATAGCAGTTGCTGTTTGTTGCAGGGTCACCATTGTGGGTATTCCATGTTTGCAGGAAAAAGCAGAAAGCCAGTAAAAGCACTAACTTTAGTACTAAATATGGACTTACAACAAAACACATGCAGTTGGTACAACTGTAAACAACAAATTGAGCGAGTCAAATGTATTCTCCCTGCAGAGGACTAAACTTGTTGACAAACAGACTTGTTTTTTAATATTTTACATCATCAATGGTGATGTCCCCACAAAGGTTTAGATTTTGTATAAGAACAGACTGAAAACAATATTGAACATTCTGATACTGCCAGCTCAATACAGGTTGTTCCAGCAAATGAAGAAAAACTAATGGACACAGAAAATACTTTACAAATATATTAAAGCTAATAATGTAGAAATGGTTATAATGTTTAAAAATGGAAGGAAACCACAATTGGAGGAACTACAAGTAATTGTGCTATCTTTTGGTAGTGATGAAACTGTCTATAATCATGATCTGATAGATAATAAGCCAATTTCATCTAATAACAGTAATAAGTTATGACTCTCAGCTACTACTGACAGATTAGTATCATCAATTAGTATTTCCAGATTTTTACCTTCTATGCCTTCTGAGAAATTACTGTCACGTGGTAGTACTGAGAGTGTGCCAGCTACTGGCTATGTTGAGATTATATCACTGTGTGATACTACTGAGGACTTGCCACCTTCTGTTAATACTAATAATAATTTACCAGCATTTACTAAAACCAACAATACCTTTAGCTAACAGTGATAATTTGTTATCATCTGTTATTACTGGTTACTTACAGTCTATAGTAATGACTGCGAAATTGCTACATTTTAGATAATTAAAGGTTTCAGCAGAAGAAAATGCTAATTCTCGATTTCAAAAGGATTAGTGTGATCACATCATCTGTAACACATAGTTCAGTTTGTGCAGCTAGAAATGACTGCCTATTATGTAAACTGATTTGTGCATTGTATTCATGTTCTTGTCTTTGAATTTAACCATCATATAACATGCAGTACTGTAATTCAAAATGACAGTCCTTTGAGCTAGCAGTTTCTTCTGCTGACCCCGTCTATAAGAATACAAATACCTGGGTGTAACAATTTGTGGGAGTATGAAATGGAATGATCAAACAGGTTCAGTAGTAGGTGAAATAGGTGTCAGATTTCTGTTGATTTGTAACATTGCTTCCAAAAACTCATGCGACACATCCTAGACTACTGCTCATGTGTGCAGACCCACACAAAATAGGAATATTAGGGGATATTGAATGTAGTCCTATACAAAGAAGGGCAGAAAGTTGGGTTACAGGTTTGATTGACTCATGGCACAAGGAAGTCACAGAAATGCTGAAGAATGTACCATGGCAGATGCTTGATGGTAGCTTCAGCTATCTGACAAACACCTGTTTACAGATTATCTGGAACCAGTACTAAGAGAGTAATCTGGGAATACACTACAGCCTATTGTATATCACTCCCATGGAGATCACAAAGACAAGATCACACTTTTTACAGTGTGAAGAGAGGCATTTATGCAGTCATTCTTTTTGTATTCCGTATGCAAATCGAATGGGAATAAACCTTAACATGTGGCACAATGTAAAGAAACCTGTGCATGCATTTCACAGTGGTTTGCAGAGTACATACCAGATATACGAGGGCCGTTCAGAAAGTAACCTCCGGTTGATTTAAAAAAATACACCAAGTTAAATAAAAATATTTTAATATATACATCTTACAACTATATCTTTGCACTATTTTTCTACATAGTCTCCATAGCGATTGAGGCACTTATCGTATCTCTTCACAAGCTTTGAAATTCCTTCTGCATAAAAATCACCCGCTTGTGCCTGGAGCCAGCCTGTGACCGCATCTTTGAGCTCTTCGTCGTCATCAAACCACTGTGACCCGAGCCATTTCTTCAAATGCATGAAGAGGTGATAATCACTTGGCGCCAGCTCTGGGCTGTAAGGTGGATGGTTGATAACGTCCCACTTGAAGGACTCAAGAAGGGCCGTTGTTCTGCGAGCAGAGTGAGGACGGGCGTTATCGTGCAAAAAAACGATACCGGAAGTCAGCATACCACGGCGTTTGTTCTGTATAGCCCGTCGTAACTTTTTTATTGTTTCACAGTACACGTCTTGATTAATGGTCGTACCACGTTCCATGAATTCAACCAACAACACCCCTTTGGCATCCCAAAACACCGTTGCCATCAGTTTTCTGGCAGAAAAATCTTGCGAGGCTTTTCTTGGTTTGGTAGGCAAATTTGAATGTGCCCACATCTTTGATTGTTCTTTTGTCTCAGGGTTCACGTACTTAATCCAGGTTTCGTCACCGGTCACGATTCTGTTTAACAATGGTTCTCCTTCGTCCTCATAACGTGACAGAAAGTCTAATGCAGAGGCCATTCTTTGAGTTTTGTGGTGGTCGGTAAGAATTTTGGGCACCCATCGTGCACATAACTTACGGTAACCCAATCTTGCTGTCACTATCTCGTACAAGAGAGTCTTAGAAATCTGTGGAAAACCAGTAGACAACTCCGACATTGAGAAACGTCGATTTTCACGAACTTTTGCATCAACTGTCTGAACGAGTTTGTCAGTCACCGATGATGGTCTACCACTCCTCTCTTCATCATGAACGTTTTCTCGTCCACTTTTAAATATACGTACCCATTCACGGACAACTCCTTCACTCATAACTCTTGGTCCGTACACGGCACAAAGCTCACGATGAATAGCTGCTGCAGAATATCCTTTGGCTGTAAAAAACCTTATGACAGCACGCACTTCACATTTGGCGGGGTTTTCTATTGCAGCACACATTTCAAACTGCCACAAAAACTAAACTAGCGCAGGTACGACGTTCACTCGACCAAGGCTTGATGCCGACTGACCTGCTGAGTGCGTGAACGCACAGATGGCGTCGCTACTCCCCCCACAACCCGCACTGTGACCAATCGGAGGTTACTTTCTGAATCGCCCTCGTAGATGTCTGTTTACTGTGTGACCTGGACACTGATTGTGCTCATTAGGAGTTTGGGGTAGCAGCTGTATGTATGCCTGTG
The DNA here is from genome assembly GCF_021461385.2 of Schistocerca piceifrons. Taxonomy (NCBI): domain Eukaryota; kingdom Metazoa; phylum Arthropoda; class Insecta; order Orthoptera; family Acrididae; genus Schistocerca; species Schistocerca piceifrons. The sequence continues at coordinate 660,225,293 of NC_060140.1, forward strand.
TGCATTTGTGACATTTACTTGAAAATGAGGATTCTCTAAATTACAACTGTAATAAAGACAATGACCATAATGAGATTTTCACTCTGTGCTGATATGAAACTTCCTAGCAGATTGAAACTGTGTGCCGAACCGAGACTCGAACTCGAGAGTTTGAGTCTTAGTCTGGCACACAATTTTAATCTGCCAGGAAGTTTCTTTAATGGCCATGTTTAGCAGTTTTCTAAATATTAGCTTGTGGCGATTATCTTTACTTGGTTCTTTGTTGTTGTACATCAGGATTTTCCAGTATTGTGTCAACAGTTTCTAATATCTGTATTTTATAGAGTCGTTATTAATTAACAAATAAGATACAATCCAGTACAACACACTCCATATATTACAGGACTCAGTGGATCTGCAATTGCTGGTGCCAGTGTGGGTGCAATTGTTGGAGTAGCTTTAGTGATAGCTGGTGGATGTTTTATCATACACAAGCGCAGAAGAATGCATCAGTCACCGCTCAGTTTTCATTACCAGACTAATGATTCTCACCGTTCTTCCAACAGTTCATAATTATCAATATTTTTTAATTTACTTCTGAATGTAACATATAATTAAAGAGTATTTAAAAAGTAATTAAGTGCTACATCTAAAAATATTCTGTAACATACTGTAGACATGCTATGTACAACCAAAGGTAATTAAAAAAATAGTTAATAAAAACTACATATACTGCTTTTATACATTAGTATAATAATAGCATATACTGCAAATACCCTGCATAATGCAGATATGTTGCAAAAATACTTGGAAGTATCTCATGCTGAATCCTACATCTTGGTTTTCCTTTCTGCAATGACACTTATGCTTTAGTTGTATTAACCCCTTAAATGAAGAAAATTAAAAAAAAAAAAAACAAAAAAAAAAAAAAACAACCTCACTATTCTGTTAGGACCACAAATTTTCATTTGAACCTCCTAAACAACATAGGATACAAGCACTTACTAGTGTAGACATTCTGAATCTAATGTACCGACCCTATGCCATTTTTGGGGTATGTAGCAACAATGTTGTTGTAAGTAATGTGTTCTGAGAGGCTGCTAAAAACAACTACACTTTTATGTCATGGATAAGATGGAAAATGTTACAAGAAGAAAGACTCTTTTGTTGGAAGGAAGAGTAAAACTCTTGAAAATGCTGATGTTCATTGTGGAATATGTGCAGCACTTTCACAGAGTTTAGGGAAACCTGTGTCCATGCTGAATGTAACTATTAGAAAAGTAAGACTTGGTTTCAGAAGTTGCAAATTAAAACTGGCCAAATGTAAAAAGGAAGAAATATACTAGTTACTCAAAATACACAGATATGGAAGAAGTGACAAAGAACTAATTTCAGACAGCACATGCTTCCCTGAAAATGGTGTCGTGGTATGAGAAAAAGCACTGAAAGTGGCCAATATGCTCAGTATCAAGAATTTTTTCTGCATATAACGAATGGCTCAACAAATTTAAGAAATGCTATATTGTAGTCTACAAAACTGTATGTGATGAAGAAAATACACTGAATGTAGAAACTGTTAGTGAACTGCAGAGTGACAGGTTCTAAGAACTTGCACAACACTATGAACTGAAAGCAATCTTTAACATTGGTGAAGCCAGTCTCTTCTTCAACAGCTTTCCAAATAAAACACTTGTCATTAAAGGCAAAAACTGCCATGGTGGGAGACACAGTAAAGTTTGCCTTGCAGTAATGCCAAGTACCAATGCTGATGAGTCTGAAAATATTGGGCCCTTTGTGACTGGCAAATAAAGAGAAACCACATTGTTTCAAAAAATTTCCACTAACTGCAGAGCCACTTAACAAAAATAAAAATAACAAAAAAGGAAAAGTTGCTTGGAGTTGGTGCAGAAATGGGAGCCTGTAACAGGAAAAATTCTCGTTTGTATATTGTAGTGAAATGTGCTGTTAGAAACCATGCTACCAAACTGCTGGATCAAGTTGCATCCCTCACATTTGCGCATTATCCACTCTTTCAAAACAAGCTATAGAAAATCCATTGTGTAGAAGTTGTTCAGTTTGATGGGATTAACAAAAGAGCAGCAGCTCTTAGAAACTCTGTTTGTACACTGTATTTACAATAAACTGTGTGTATACTCCTTAATGGTATTTCTGGTGATTCCAGGTAAATTCAACCTAATAAATTCAGAAGAGTGCCACTCTGTTGAAGAAAGCTCCTATTCTTCAGTTTTATTAAACAGCAGCTGTAGATCTTTTAATGGTAGCTTAATATTTATTGGATTACATTAATTTTTAATAGAAAATAGTTACATACATTTGCAACAAGACAGGACTGTTTTCAGTGCACTTCTACTTGTCATGCAGCTTTACAGTGAACACTGTTACTTGTCACGCAGCTAACAGGAATTATCTATCCTTGATTCTAGATAACCATGTAATTCATAGTAATCATTAATGAAATACTTTTTAAACTTTATTTTGAAATGGTAGAGATTCCACCATCTTTTGCTGTCTATTAGAATAGAGCTTGTTGAATACTATAATAGCACTCTGAACCCTAGACAAGGTGGCAAATTCCATGTGAAAATTGTATTGTGTCTTATATGGTTATCTGTGCAAATTACAGTTTGGCAGAAACTGATTTTTACTAAAACCATTAAGGGATGAATGTACAGAGATGTGAGTATAACAGTTCCGACCTTGTTAAAAAGGCCTCTACAAGATGTGCAGATCACTGTTTTACACAATATTCTTACAACTAACTTCTGTTCAACGAATACCTCATTTACTGCAGGTGCACTGTCCTAGCTTGTCTTTATATCAACACAAAGATATATTTTCAAGGGCAGAAAATTTTGAACGAGCTTCTTGAATACTTTATCTGTAGGTTTAGTCAGTTTTAATGTGTTATCAAACTGGAAGTCGTACAAAGCATGCAGGATGACACAGTGAAGCGTGGAAAAGAGGAGAGAGGTGCTGTTACATGTGAAGCTGTAAGGTCTTAAAACTGTGCCTGGATAGCTCATTCAGTATGAGTATTGCCCATGAAAGGCAAGGTTCTAGGTTTGAGTCCTCGTCCAACACACATTTATAATTTGACTGGAAGTTTCATAACAGTACACACTCTGGTACTGAGGGAAATATTAATTCTACAGCACATTTTTACATGCCTATTTCATTTAGAATATGACTGTTAATGTCTACTTCTAATATTAGCAAGTCAATTTCATTCTTTTGAAATTGTATAGAATATATCTGTGACTATCTAAGTTTGAGTCTGAACCCTTGATTGATATTTCCATGTAATCAGAACACAGTACTACTGTTCTCGAAGTCACTGGAATGTATTGTAACATGGAGAAATTCTACCAGTTGTTCTGCTGGAGATGCTGTTTGATGAATGTATTTGCATTTCACAAGAATGCCATGATGAAAACGTGGCACAAAGTTTACCAAGGTCACACACCATACTGATTCAAAAGCTGTCAGAGGAATAAAGTAATGAACTAGCCTAGCCATGGTGCAGGAGGGATATGTTTTCCCCACTGGAGCATAAATACAACCACAGCAAAACTGTTTAAATTACGACTAAAATTGGATGTTCATTTCAACTCTTGGACCTGGGTGTGGGTTGATGGCATTAACTAGGCTGCCGCAGATTCCACACCGAGGAAAGTCATGGGAAATCACACTTCAAAGTTTGAATGTCTTTCCTGCAAAATTATCATTAATCAGACAACAAAGCAACTGGATGACGATACAGCTTAAGTTCCTGAGGGGGACCGACTTTGCATCCATTCGTAAATTCATGCGTCATGTACCATCATGTGCAAAAATATCCAAATGACCTGATTTACATTCTGCTTGATTTGCATGCAGCTTACATAATGAAACCTCTTGTAGGTTCTCTTAATTGTTTATGGTACAATTGCGTGCCTATACAAAATGGTTTCTACAAGAAACCACTAGAGAATTCTGCTCTGTACGGCAGTCAATACAGATAAAAACGAATACTACAACATTACGAGCCTCAGGATACACGATATTAGACATGAGACAGTCCTTAATCTTGTAAACTGAAATGTATTGCAATAAGTGATATTTCAAAAATGATACCACTCTCATTATCATCTGAGACAACTAATACTCGTAACACTATCACATAAATCATTTGGTAATCCTTAGTCAAAACTAAGTTATTTACGAATAAGAGATTTTGCAAGAAAATCTAGCATTCTAAAGTCCTATGATAATTCATAGTATTCTTGCTCCCTGAAAGTTTTTGCAACCTGTCATTCACTTGGTGAATAGTTTTCCATAAACTGATTACTGAAATAACCAATTACAAAAAAAATGTACAACAGTTTATGGAACCTCATAACCATAGAATTAGCATTGCCACCCACCCAGTTCTGGCAGGATTGTCCCAAAATTTAAATTACTGTCCAGGATCCTGGTGAAGAGACTCAGGACACACTTTTATCCCACCTTGTACTGAATTTGCGAATGCAAACGAAGAGAAAGAATGATGTCTGAATGTCCTCCCCATCACTATACGTGATTCAAAATACACATTTGCCTATTAAATTAGGGGTTATAGGGTACTTATACGTTTCCAGCATGTTTTGTGTCTAGTATGATTTTAGAACTAGAAAGGATTGGCGTTTGGAAAAATTGTTTTGTCCATTCCCTGATGATAAAATACAATTCATCAAGTTCTTTTGTTCTGAAGAAGGAAGTTAAAAAATATATGGCAATCAGTGCTACTATTATTTCACCTTTCAATTTGATCCTGCAAGCTGTTTTCAAGATTTTAAGGGTACTAAACACTTGCTCCACCAAGACTCTGGAAAAGGGGAGACAGAGGAGGAGGAATATTGCTTTTTGTCAAATTGGAGTTTTGGCCGCAGATTTTATATCAAGAACTTTCTTCTATTATACATGGCTGGTTTCAATACATATAGTCCAAGTTCCTCATGCTTCAGCATTGCATAATTTTTCCATTCAGAATCAAGCTGCTGACAGTTGATTTATTTTCGAAGAACAAGAAAATACTTTACGACAGGGAGCAAGGAGTTAACAGAGTATGAATGACTAAGTTAAGTTCCAATACGGAAATTAATTCCAAAATGGGATCTGAGAAGTCAAACTGTCTTTTGATTTGTGGCACAAGCACTACACAGAAATTCAAGCAACTTTTATAAAAACAATTTATGTCCTGCTGCTGTACTTTAGTGTTGGGTTTTAGCATATCAAATGTTTCCTGGGTAGCAATACCCAACTGTATCTTATCTAATCTAACGATGTGTCCTGGAACAAAATCAGAACACTGAGCTTTTAGCATTTCTTCTACTCCTGATTTCCTTTTTATGAAGGAGAGCAACTTCACTTTGAAAAAGGTATTAAAATCTGTAAGTATGCCTAAAACATACATAATGAATTCCAAATTTGTCATGTAGATAATAAGTGCATTATACTGCTCCAATCTGCCCACACATGATTAGACAGACGACCATCGAGTTGCACAAGGAGATAGAATCTTGTGTATTTCAGTACAACATAACACTTGAAATTCTTTAAATGTCTCTCTCCTGCTAAAACTTCTAAGTTTCTCCGAAAACCCTCTATGCTTCTGAAGCACAAAGATCAGTCATATCACATGAGAATTTAAAACATGCGCTGCATGTGGGATGTCTCCTTTCAGACTCGGAAAAAAGTGAATGACTCTCTCCAATCTCCATCCATAATATTATCTGCGTCCACCGATGGAACTTCACACATACCAACGATATTAGTTATAATCTGGCCTGAATCGGTATCAATGCACATTGTTTAGTAACAAATCAATGATTTCATTCATGATTAGTGAAAAAAAAAAAGTGCCTGGGTGTCTCAGTTTATCATACAAGGGCTCTGGAAATGACTTCCCTAAAACATTCTTAATAACGCTTTAAAGCAATCCTCTGAGCGATTATTGAATCAGAAAAGGCTTTCTTGGAAACAATGTATCCAAGGTGCTCAACGGTTAATTATTGGCACCGATTAGTTAATTAATTTCTGCTATTTTTACGTCGTTGGCATTGCTATTTAGCACTGAAGATATATTAGTAGTAGATGCAAGTTTTCATTTAATTAATATGTTTAGAAGACTTTGTACGCCTCAATATTTTATGTGAGACACGAAATTCAGGAGCAGCATGCAGATTGTCTACAGAAATCGCACAAACACTTTCTTTATGCAACGACTTATCCACTGTAATTTACTAATTGTACTATTACTAATCACAACCACAAGTATAGCTCGCACTAGAACATTCAATCCAGTAGTCCAGTATCACAAGATCAACAAGCTCAATATTGGGCTTACGAATTACAGTATACCAGTTCAAACAAACAGCGGAAGCAAGAGCAGAGAAACCGGGAATACCCAGGCTCATTCCACAGTGTAACATGTGTCACAATACTGATATTCTTACACCGCGCCTGTACTTACATTTTAAACAATTAAAGAACGATCTAAATACAAACGAATATGATTGGTGTCAAAATTATCAAAATACTCGCCACTTCATATTACCACCTAAAATAACCACCGACCAAGGTTTTACGCGAAAATCGGGTAACTCTTCAAGTCAAACAAAAGTTTTCAGAGTCCAAAAGCGTTTAATACGTATTATTTGTGGAGTAAATTCACGGACGTCATGTAGAAACCTCTTCAAAGAACTGGGTATACTAACCACTGCCTCTCAGTATATTTACTCCTTAATGAAATTTGTCCTAAATAATATATCTCTTTTTCCAACAAGCAGCTCAGTTCATACATACAATACCAGGAACAAAAATGATCTGCACAAAGACTTAAAAGCACTTACTTTAGTCCAAAAAGGGGTCCACTACTCAGGAACACTCATCTTCAATAATTTGCCAGCAAACATAAAAAATTTAGTTACAAATAAAGATCAATTTAAAAGGAGCCTGAAAGACTTACTAGTGGCCAACTCCTTCTACTCCATAGACGAATTTTTTAATAGAAACAAATGATGTATTGTATATATTCACACTATTAGTATTGTTATTTCATCTAAAAAAAAAGTTGAATATGTTCCACATCCACGAGGATCTCCTCAGCATGGATCTATGGAACGAAAAACTAATCTAATCTAATCTCCAATTGGCAACACTTGTCCACACGATGCCTTTTCTGTGTTCAAATCTGCGCATGCGCGTAAGTTTCCAACAGCGCGACAACTCATGCGCATTTGTGCACGCGTAATTTGCGTTGTTACCCAACTTCGGTGGGAATCTTTCCGCTTTTTAGCAGACGACATGCAACCAGGGCCGTACGTGTTAGATTGTGTAGTGTGTTGAGGTTACGATGTGAAACGATTTATGTGCAATAAAGTCTGTAGGCACGAAAGGAAGCACACTTAAGTTTATGGATAATTGCAGACAAAGATAAAAGTCATAACTCATATGGATACTGCTTCTGTTTATCGGAATAAAAATTCGAGATGTGTTGACTTGAGCGTCGCTTTTTATGTAAAAAAATCTCTTCTATAAAGAATAAGATAACATAAGTTTCGCAGTAGGAAAACTGAGAAGAATAAGCCATAAATTTATGAAAAGTGTATATGAAAACTGTGTCGACTTAATAGCACAACAACTGAGCAGCCTGACATCTGAGTAAAAGAAGTGAAGAAATATGTGTGGCTCCTCAACAAGTTACTAAAAATAGAAATGAAGCACAGAAATGATGAAAAAAAAAACGAAACTGAAAAATACAACCTCCTCTCTTGTGGATTCTGGCGCCTATAAAACCCCAAATTTGTCAAGTCTGGGGATGATAATCTACATATCATACTTTGTAAGTTCATCACACTTTACGTAACGACTAAGAGTCTCCCTTAAGTATTTCTCAGTTTCACAATAATCGCTTTTATTATTATTTATGTATTCGTGTTGCATTGTTGCAGTATGCAAGAGAATTACATGGTTATGGAACGAGTCATACACTGAAGCGCCAAAGTAACTGGTATAGGCTTGCGTATTCAAATACAGAGTTATGTAAACAGGCAGAATACCGCGTTGCATTCGGCATCGCCTTTATAAGACAAACGTCTGGCACAGTTGTTAGATCGGTTACTGCTGCTACAACGGCAGGTTATCAAGATTTAAGTGATATTGAACGTGGTGTCACAGTCGGCGCCTGAGAGATGGGACATAGCATCTCCGAGCTAGCGATGATGGTTTTCCTGTATGACCATTTCACGAATGTACCGTGAATATCAGGAATCCGGTAAAACATCAAATCTATGACATCGCTGCAGCCGCGACTGGAAATAGATCCTTCAAGACGACTGAAGAGAATCGTTCAACGTGACAGAAGTGCAATCCTTCCGCAAGTTGCTGCAGATTTCAATGCTGGGCCATCAACAACTGTCAGCATGCGAACCATTCAATGAAACATCACTGATGTGGGCTTTCGGAGCCGAAGGCCCACTTGTGTACCCTTGATGACTGCACAACACAAAGCTTTACGCCTCGCCTGGACCCCTCGACACCGACATTGGACTGTTGATGACTGGAAGCATGTTGCCTGGTCGGACGATTCTCGTTTCAAATTGTATCGAGCGGATGAGCGTGTATGGATATGGAGACAACCTCATGAATCCATGGACCCTGTCAGCATGGAACTGTGCAGGCTGGTGGAGGCTCTGTAGTGGCGTGGGGCGTGTGCAGTTGGAGTGAGATGGGACCCCTGATACGTCAAGATACGACTGTGACAGGTGACTTGTACATAAGCATCCTGTCTGATCACCTGTATCCATTCATGTCCATTGTGCATTCTGACTGGCTTGGGGGATTCGAGCAGGTCAATGCTACATCCCATACGTCCAGAACTGCTACAGAGTGGCTCCAGGAACACTCTTCTGAGTTTAGACTCTTCCATGGCCACCAAACTCACTAGACATGAACATTATTGAGCATATCTGAGATACTTTGAAGCGTGCTGTTCAGAAGAGATCCCCACCCCTTTGTACTCTTACGGATTCATGGACAGCCCTGCAGGATTCATGGTGTCAATTTCCTCCAGCACAACTTCAGACATTAGTCGAGTCTGTGTCACGTCGTGTGTTGTGGCACTTCTACATGCTGCTCGCAAGGGCCCTACACAATATTAGGCAGATGTACCAGTGTCTTTGGATCTTCAGTGTACTTATTCATGAGAAGAGTACTTATAGATGCTTGTGATAACATAACTCCGTGGAGTGCATAGAATAATATCGATGCCCTGAGGTAGCTCAACTAACCCCTCTGGACCTGCAGTTAGTTCACTCTGATCGATGTTTGTGACTACATGAATTGTACCTTTACGGTATATTGATAATTTTTACTTGTGGACCGTCTGACAGCAACTGAATAAAACACAATTTTAGTGCCATACGCGTTTCGCCTTTATTTTCTGCAAGGCATCATCAGTGGCAGGTTGCGTAGACAGTTTCTTACATATTACGCTCAAGTTGCATTTTTGGTGTTGTTCTTCTTCCTATGAGCGCCAATTTGCTGTTTTTCCCACATGCCACAGCACTATGCACTGAACGCTTGTTTTAATGCAATGTACCTTGTATGACGATAAAATATATTTTGTATGGAATTGTACGACCTCTTATTTGTTATTACATGTAAGTACTACCCAGAGTACTCAATTTACTACAGTGGTGGCCCCGTACTTTCAACCGCACTGTGTTTAAAATGTAAAAACTCTCACACTGGTCCGTTGTCCTACAATGCTGCAGCTACCTCCAGCTCAACCATTTTCTGCTCTGAGGGACATCAGTCTCACCTCTACTTCAACACATGTGAATAACACGAACTTTCTGTGTCTCAGTTTGGTACAATTTCGCCAAAACCTGGGCGAAGTGTCTGATTGGCAGTCTGCAGTGAACCGACAACAATGCTCCCATTGTTTCCACTTCTACCACCCAGACTCACTCAAACTGGCCAATGGCATGAATCAAATTCTCAGTGTGACCTTACCCACTGACAGCACTGTAATAATGCTGCCACCCTATTTGTCAGTACAGTGCTTCGAGCTTCCATGCAGGGAACAATGTCACTTATTCCTGTGGACCCTCCTTTAGTGCCAGTGAATCTATTTACATTAACAGTCTCTGTGTTTTGCAAAGCTATATGGACACCCAGCAGAGTGTTTCAATAGTTGGCGAACAATAATTTCTGCTGAACGATACTCAAATCCTTTCCGACTATTTACCACCTCCTGGACAAAATAACATGGGTTTGAGTGATCTTCTTGGACACAGAAGTGAACTACCCGACATGCACTATGTTGTCATGGAGGATTTGCCCAAATCATCTGTATTGTGACCACCGCCATCTCACCTGAATGACATCACATCTCCGCCACCCATCCCATGTGTGCTTGCAGCCACCACCACTACACATGATGTGCACACACTGCAACTCCTCGATGCGTGTGTTAACGCCCGGATTCAGCACAACTGCCCAACCAGATTCGATGCCTCGTGAGCATACAGTGTACCCACAGCATCCACCAGTTCCCATAGATCAGAACTATGCACCACATAGAGCCTGTCATGCCCACTTTCATCCCTGGCTCATGTCTAAGGTGTCTCATATATTCTCATCTCATCACTACGTACTCCGTCCCGACACTTCTGTGCTTGCTGTGGCTACCATGTCGCATTTCTCTTCACTGCTTTATGACATGCCGCTCCTAATGCTTCCGCTCCTACCATGCCTATCGTGCTGTGTATCTCTTCGCCACTTTACAACATGCCGCTCCTGCCACCTCTACCGCACTAGGCATGATAGTGGCACCCTCATATAACCATGGCCCTTATCATTCTGCATGTCCTTGCCTGAAACTTCCTCCATTGAACGTTGACTTGCCTACACTGTGGTTCGCATTTAGTGAGTGCATAATGGAGACCACAGGTGTCACTGAGGGCAATGACAAATTTTCAGTACCTGTCAATAACCTTGGTGATAACACCAATCACATTAATGATTTTCTGCTTGATGTGCACACACAAACAAATAAGTAGGATACTGTCAAGGCACTTATGCTTCAATGCCTATCCTGCTCTCCACAGCAACAATTTCATCTAGTGATAAGCAAAATCTCACTCGGTCGCAGTATACCATCCACACTGTGGCGCAAGCTTTGCCTGCAAATTAATGCGAGCCTGCTCCTGGATTGTGTTCTGTAGATTTTGTGGCTATTAAAAGTGCTGAGAAGCATTCAGATGGTGATGGTCACATATGAGGATGCTTCACTAGATTTCAGACTACACATGGCTAACAGAATGCTAGTGCTCACTCAGCACACCTTGTTGATTAATTCACATCATGATCACACTACAGCTAACAGTGTCCCCACCCGAATTGCTGACAACACACGCCCCTGGGCAAGTCTAGTTTTCGTGCCGCCTGTGCTCCTGGCCACTACAGTGTACCCCTACCATGTAGATGCTGGCCAGTTGACATCTACCAAGACTCACTAAACCTTGCCAAGCTGGCACTGGCTACTGCTCCATGCTGTCTGCCAGGTGATGAACATAAACAAGTGCCTACAGTGCAGACTACTGTCTGGTCACCGACCTGTGCCTGCTGGCCAAAACAATGCAACTCATCCTGTCACTACACTCGCCCGCACACACTGTTTCTGCTGTTTCCACCCTCGCTTTGGCTCTGATGCACTATGGTGCTCCTGCTCAAAATGATCTTGTGACATGATACTGGCGCACCAGGACACTCATCCTCTTCAAGTCACTGCAAATCACCATTTCACGATAGTGTCCGAAGATCTCATCTGTGACCGGATGGCTCTCAACTCTTTGTTTACAACACACAACTGAGCTCTTTTTTTCTAGTCGACACCAGGGCTGACATCAGCATGATTCCACTGTTTCCTGCTACACTTTCACCTTTGACCATGCAACTGCATGCAGCTAATGACTCCACGCTACCAGTGGTTGACACTGCCTCCATCACTCTTGATCTCAGCAACCATACACCTACGCCCTGGACGTTCTTGGTGGATGAAATGGGGGAAACCATCTTAGGAGCCGACTTCCTGAGGCACTACCGTTACTGCCAGACCTGAACTGCACTCTGCTCCTGCACCATGATGGCCACAGGCCGATCAGCGGCAAGATCAACAACTCCCTTCCTGCAAATGATACTGCAGTCAGAGACGCCTCTCAATCTTATCTTGAAATGCAAATGCTTCTGGATCTCCACACAACATTTGCCGTGCACTCTGAACTCCAGCGTTCCAGTGCAGATATGCGAGCAACCAACAACATTCTCCACTCACACATAGCAAAGACATCTAGTGGGCTTCATACGGCTCAGCAGCAATTCACTGCTCTGCAATATCTACACCCACTGCCCGATGTTGGGTTCAAGACAGGTCAGTCAAGTGCCATTAGCTAATTGTGCTTGCTCGACCACACCCAGTGTTACTGATAGTGCTTCCACGAATGGGTTGTCTGTTGATGGTTTACAATAACACTTATCACTATGCCTTTAGCCCCCATTTCAAGCCAGCCCATTTGGCCACAGACTATTTGTACCATCCATGATGAGGCAGTTCATCACATCAACACAATCCCTGGCCGGATGGTCCCCCGTTGCCTCCTCACCTACCTCCCCACAAACTCAAAGCGACAAAAGCCGCCGTGGAGCTTGCAAGCTGATGTTGTAAAGCCATCCAACAGTGCTTGGGCTTCTCCTATCAAGCTCATCTTCAAAAAGGATAATACTTGTGATTGTGTGGCGATTGTCAGTACCTCAATGCCTCGACTATAATATACAGCTATCCTGTACTGAACTTACAAGACTTCACACATAAACTTGCTGGTGCCACTATATTCAGTGCTGTTGACTATAAAAGGGCCTATTTAAGATACCTATGGCTGATGGGGATTTACTAGAAACTGCAACAGTCATACTATTAGATCTATTTGAGCTTTTATTTATGCCTGCCTGGTCAGGAGGAGAGCTGGCAGGCAAGAGGCTGTTCCAGTGATACCGGGGTGCTCTCACCAGTCCGCTCCACATCCCCATGTGACTATTTCCAGGCCTTCCATTGGCTGGGCAAGGGACACTTTGCACGTTCCTTGGTCAGCACTTCCTTTGGAATAGTGTCCCCTGTCAACAGTACGTACATTGCGAACACACCCACGTGAAATGAGTACAGGTAGGTATCATCAAGTAATATCCAGCACTGCACTAGCTCAGGTCCACCCATTATTTCAGTACAAGATGAAGTTTTAGACAATGAAATGTAACAAAATAAAATTTTGAAAAAATTATCGCGCAATCCATCCATTAATCATTCAGTCTGACTGCTCGTCACACACAGAGATAAAAAAATCTTGAATTATATGTCCAACAATAACATGATCAATGTTTTGTATTTTTGAATGCATATTTTATGCTGCTCTTCACTGCTTTCAGTAGTCCTTTGCTGTCACCCCTCTCTTTAAGAAAATTCAAGAATTTTCCACACTTTTCAGAAAAGTTAACTTTTATTGGAAGCTCTCTTTTCACTAAAGTCACGGACATCGAGTTTCTTTCTTCTGACACTGGTTCTTCATCATACTGAAGACTCTTTCAGCAAATGAGTTTCCGGTAGGAGTTAAAAATACTGGGAATGTGTGAGATCAGTTGTGGCCTGCTGCTTAAAAAATCTATCTAAATCTGGGTTTCAGTTTTACTTTTATCAAGTCCAGCATACACATTCTGCAAAGTAAAGAATATTCGGGAAAGTAAAGAATTGATTGTGTAACTAATCTCCAACCAGGCTGAGATTAATGCTGTTCGTAACCTTTAAAACACACCGTCACTGCAGATGAAAAGCTTTTTGTTCTTTAATCAAAAAACTTGTAATCAGATTGAACATATTGTTCTCAGAGAAGTCATAGTTTTGGGACAAATAATTAATGTGTGGTGGCATAATATGTCTGACTGTGAAATGAGGATCGCTGCCCTGCCGGCGTCGGCAGGATCTTCCAGCATAAAGTCACTCATATTTAGTTTTACATTGCAGTAAGTGTCTGTTGGCTGCGGAGGCGCCGACGCAGGGCATGCCACCGGGGAGTAGGCTAAAGTCCATGCAGGCTTCAGTCTGTTTAAGGACACCATAGTGGTATTTCCCAAGATGATAATGTCAAATATGTTGGTGTCTCGCTTGACTACGTGGTATGGGCCGCTATAAGGAGGGGGGGGGGGAGGAGGGGTGCAAAGCCAGCTTGACGACATCTGCGAGCAGCATAACGTAGCAACAGATATTTAAGTCCTTGTGGACAAATCTCGTAGGCTTTGCGTGATTGGTATGGAGGGGAACGCGGATGTTGCATATTTGCTCATGCACTCGCTGCACTGGTTCCGGCAGGTCGTGGTCCGGTGCAGCTACACCTTAAGTGACAAACTCTGCTGGGAGGTACAGTGGCCCACCATGTAGGACCTCCTAATTGCGAGAAGCACCCAGGGAGGGGCATCTGTCCACGACTGCGAGTGGCAGATTAACGCTGCCTTGAGCATGCTGTACCATCGTTCCACTATGCCATTCGAGTGGGAGTGGTAAGCAGTCATGTGGAATCAATAGCACCTCCAAAGCCGGCACGGTTCATTGAACAAGGCAGACTGAAACTGCTGGTCTTGGTCTGCCGTCACCAATGTAGGACAGCCGAACCTGGCAATTCAGTTGCAAACAAAGACCTCGGTAACTGTGTCAGCTAAAATGTCAGGTAATGGTGGGGCCTCCACCCAACGCCTCATATGGTCATTTATGGACAAGATGTACTTCGAACCCTGTGACTCGGGAAGTGGCCTGACTAAATCAACATGAATGTGTTGAAAATGCCTCTTTGGGATAGAGAATTACCCTACCTTTGCCTATTGACAAGGGACTCAGGACCTCGTCCATCCAGTGCAATCACGCTTGATGTTGAGCCAGACAAAGCGTTCTGTGACTAATTTGAGTGTGGGATGTATGCTGGGATGTGCAATATTGTGCAGCGAGTTGAACATAGTTTTACAATGGGATTGCAGGATGACTGCTTGTATCCTCTCATGTGACGTATCACAAAAACAGGTTTCGTGGCTCCAGGGAGTGTGCGCTGTTGTAATTGTAGCCCAGTGTCTTGTCCAGAGAGTAATTGTTGTAGGTCGTGATCTGTAGCCTGTGCATCAGCGAATAGATCAAAGTCCAGCTGAGTAGACGTGGCACCAAGCAAGACAGGTAGTCTGCGACTATATTTCCCACCCGTTGGGTGTATCTGATGTTGGTGGTAAACTACTAGACCAGATCGATATGGCAAAAGTGCCTTGGCATGGTGGCGACAGAATGGTTTTTAATCACAACTGCAAGAGGCCTGAGGTCGGCGTAAACGGTTGGATGGCATCCTTCCAAGTCATTCTGGAAATAATGGAACACATTGTAGATGGCCAAGAGCTCTCTATCGATAGCTGACCAGTTCTTCTGAGTACTGGTCAACTCTTGAGAGAAGAAATGCACCAGCTGCATTACGCCGGCGATCTCTTGTTGCAGTACCACACCAGTCACACAGTCACTGGCGTCTGGTGATCGAAGGGCGAGGGTGAGAGTCTAAGCGGACGTAATGTGTTAATTTATATTTGGCAGCAAGTATGCCCCAGGTGGCAAAGACATTCCCGAATCCATCTGCCATCCATTTCCCTCTGCCTGCTAGCTGCATTGGGTTCATATGTTTGCCAAGACTTGCTACTCAAGAATCTGTATGAGACCCTCATGGGGCACGGGCAGGGGCAGTTTAGAGTGCATCATATTTCTGACAGAGTGCTAGCCTTTTTCGTCAGTTTTCAAATGGTGCTGTGGCGCCGTTGTCCCACGAGCCGCATCAGCCTGTTGCTCCACTCTCTCTCAGCCCCTGTTCAGCTTCCAGACGTCCCTTTCTTTTACTTCCGCTTTTTTTTTCCCTCGAACTGAGCTATGTCCATAATGCGCTATTGCGAACGCGCTTGACTTCCAGGATGGCAATCTATGGCTTTCTTCAGCAGAACAAGACACCAAATGTGGATGATGGGAAGATCCCCACGTCGAATGGCATGCCATCTGGCGATCGATGTGTTCTGCTTATCTTGCCACTGACGTCCAGTCTGCATGGTACCTTATGGTCAATGGGAGGCAAGTACACCAGTCACGCCTTCACGGAATTTACCTTCCAGACAACCCACTGTGTGTCACCTGTGATGTTCTGGACGTGGATGAACAGCGCCTGGTGTGCGGATCAGCGACAGGTGTGTGGTTCCTGGAGCGACAGGTGCTGGCCTTTACTACCTGTACATCTCCTCATCGGATACCTTCTCACCTTCTCCTCTTTCCGGACTCGGGATACTTTCCACAAACGAAAACGAACTGCGTGAACTGGATTTGTGAACAAGCAATTCACTACTTTCTTGTTAATGGCGAGAAAAATGTCCCTGATTTTTGGTCCTTCTTAATGTACGACATTGTGCAGTTTTCTACGCTCTCAAATACAGACAATTTTTCTTTGTAGTGTTTTCTTTAACCCACCCCGGAGTTACGGTGGTGCTGTAATTAGCAGTTGATGCATACATTTTTCTGTCGTAGTACCGATTATTCTCTGGTCATCAGAATGGTATATTCTGAGATAGTAGGCATCGATAGCCCCTCCGAGTGTGCGAATTGACGTCCCTCCTCCTCTCGATGTTGGTTTTCTGCTAAGCGCGATGGCGTTAGGGAAAGAAAAGACTTGTCTTATTGATATGCTTTGTACAACTACTACTCCTCGTTCTCTAAGCATTCCTTGTTTCCGGTGGGAGTGAACGGGACATGGTGGCCAGGCCTCGGGTTCGACCCGGCCATCCATATTTAGGTTTCCGTGATTTTCTAAATCACTCCAGCCAAATTCCGAGTTGATCCCTTTTGAAAGGGCACGGTCGACATCCTTCCCCATTCTTGAAACAACCCCAACTGTGCTGTGTCTCCAATAACCTCTATGTCGATGGGACGTTAATCTTCCTTCCTTCCTTCTTCTTGCTCCATTCACCACCATAGCACGACACAGGAAGAATGATTGCTGAAATACCCGTGCACGTGCCGTAATTAGTCTGATATACAATTGTGTTAATTCCTTGAGGAGCGATAAGTAGGGAGCTTCAGTATTTCCCTGGCTGAATGCTGGTTCCAGTAACTTTGTAGTCTTTTGTGAGTTATCTAACGCCTATCTTCAAGCGTCTGCTACTTCAGGATCTTCAGCATATCCGTGACACTCTCCCGTGACTGAAGCAAACATGTGAACAGTCGTTCTGCCCATCTTTCTATACGTTTGATTATCCTGTTAATTTTGTTACTGTCGTGTAAAATATACGTCGATGATAAAGTGTGCGTGAATAGCTTAATTGCAACGCAAGCAGGAAAGCTACCGGTAATGTCTTCAACGAAAATATGTGCGAATAAGGAAATAGTCTAAAAAGTGACATAGTAAGAGGTTTGACTGCACTTGTTGGTCCTCGACTCCAACGAACCAGCACAGAGCCGTATTGTTGCTAGGACTGCCGAATTTCTACCCCAAGAACTGAACCACTTACGTAAGGTGTTGAGAGAAAAGCCTACAAACATCCTTAGAGGTCTCAGACCGTCAAAGAAGCAAGGAAACTACTGTCGGAGAAAGGCGAAGACGTTTACGCTTCCTCCCTGCTGTGACTCACTGTCGGGTAATAATAGCAAGATTTTTAAGATATACAGAATTAAATCAGTCTTTAGGACTCCGTTGAAAATTTGGCAACAGTAAAGGTCGGTTATGGGATACAAAATCATCAGTGTTTACAAAACATCCTGCGAATGTGGACAGCACTACACCGGAAAGGAAGTGAATACTATCACGTAAAACGCAGTAGGAAAATATACGAAATGTGTTCATGTCTGCTGTCTCCAGATATATCCAATGGGGTCTGATATCCATTAGTACACGAACATCAAAAAGAATTTGATGATTCCACTGATGTCACTTGGGCTGTAATCTTCTGAGGTGACACTATCAAATACGGTTTTGAACGTAAGTTGTAACAAGCACCTTAGACATAGAAAGTGAAGTCGTCGGGTTTAGAGTTTCGATTTACAAGGGAACCATTAGACCTGTCATATACGGATTTTGGTGAGCCATAACCATGTTGTAGAGGGACCTATCGTGAATATTTGTGTAGCGACTTTTCATGCGATGGCCCCTCGTTTCCGATAAAATTGATGTTAAAGTTTTATCCGTGTACCGCCTATATTTGTAACGTTAATGATGTTTCGACCAATCGAGCGTGGCGTAGCGACTTAAAGATCCACAGCTGCCACGATCACGGTATGGGTTTAAATGCTGCCCATGTACCTTTTTTTTATTTCATCGTACAATATATCATGAAATAGTACGCCATGCAAAATGATTAAAAAATGGCTCTGAGCACTGTGAGATTTAACATCTGTCATCAGTCCCCTAGAACTTAGAATTACTTAAACCTAACTAATCTAAGGATATCACAAACATTCATGCCCGAGGCAGGATTTGAACCTGCGACCGTAGCGGTCGTGCGGTTCCAGACTGAAGCGCCTAGAACCCTCGGCCACAACCGCCGGCCTGCAAAATGATTAAAAAATAGTAACTTTCACCGTAGTAATTTCATAAATGAATCAGTTATTACAGGAAACTGTCTTCAAATGTGTAATCCGTTTGTGTCCTTATAGATTACAAAATCGCCTTCCTCGCCATCGCTTGCTTTCCTACAACAGAATTGCGGATTATATTTGTCACAGAAGCAACCGAAACACAAATTCTTAGAGCTCCGCACACATTTATTGAAACCTGCTCCCTTGCAGACACGGATTTTTCAGAAGCGATACTGGGAAATACAATTCGTTTAAATTCAAAAAGACTGTTCTTTCTTCGATCAACTTTGAAGCGGTCGACGCGTATGTGATCATTCCTGTGAAAGCTGGTGCACGAAATTGATACGGAATTAAAAGCATGTTTTTTTTTAAGGAATCTTCGATTGAAGCGATTTCTCTATTAGTCTTCAGCAAGTCGGGAGCATTTTGAAGTTTTTCCGTGAAAATTTTAACTTGTCCATAAGAATAAACATCACAGGGTTGACAAAGTGGAGTACATCTGAATGGGATAATTATTACAGTGCAGGTGCATGCTTGTCTTTGAAATACAGAGATTGGATCGTAAAGTGTCTGATTAGTCTGCTCTCCCCATGAATGAATACTGTAAAAAAATTTTCTTGTTCCACATACGGAAGAATGACAGATTTTAAAAACTCTTCGTATAGAAGAATGAGATTTTCACTCTGCAACGGAGTGTGCGCTGATATGAAACTTCCTGGCAGATTAAAACTGTGTGCCGGACCGAGACTCGAACTCGGGACCTTTGCCTTTCGCGGGCAAGTGCTGTACCATTTTTTTTAGTTTTGTGTTGTTTATCACTGTGCTTGGTCGTTGCGGACGTCACATGACATCCGTTCAACTTCGTTGTTGATCATTTCACTCAGTTTTTTTTATTTCAGAGGCCAACCAGCTCTCTGACCGAACACACTGAGCTACCGTGCCGGTGGACCGAGACTCGAACTCGGAACCTTTGCCTTTCGCGGACAAGTATT
This sequence comes from Schistocerca piceifrons, assembly GCF_021461385.2. Taxonomy (NCBI): domain Eukaryota; kingdom Metazoa; phylum Arthropoda; class Insecta; order Orthoptera; family Acrididae; genus Schistocerca; species Schistocerca piceifrons. The sequence goes on from NC_060140.1 coordinate 660,244,988, forward strand.
CTACCATCTGAGCTACCCAAGCACCACTCACGCCCCGTCCTCGCAGCTAGATGGTAGAGTACTTGTCCGCGAAAGGCAAAGGTCCCGAGTTCGAGTCTCGGTCCGACACAGAGTTTTAATCTGCCAGGAAGTTTCATATCTTCGTACAGCACTTTCCTGATTTCGTGCAGTCACAGTCACGAGGGGCGTTCAATAAGTAAAGCAACACATTTTTTCCTGAGAGCATGTTGGTTTCATTCAGGATTCCAATACACCATATTATTCCCCACTCTTTGGCTGCAAAACCTAATTTTTCCACTTATTCTCCATTCAATGCTTCGGCCTTATGCCACCTTACTGGAAGGGCCTGTATGCCCGCGTGGTAGCACTCTACTGGTCGACGTCGGAGCCTCCGTCTTGCTGCATCAATAACCTCCCCATCATCCACGTGCTGCTTCCCGCGTAGTGCATCCTTCAAGAGACCGTACAGATGGAGATGAAAGTCGGAAGTTGGGGGATCCTGGCTGTAGGGTGGATGAGTACGAACAGTCCAATTAAGTTTTGTGAGCTCCTCTCGCGCGTGCAGACTTGTGTGAGGCCTTTCACTGTCATGGAGAAGGAGAAGGTTGTTTGCATTTTTGTGTCGACGAACACAGTGCAGGAGTCACGCCTGAGTGCGGCCGACCGGTATGCGGGAGAAAGGACAGGTTTGCCCGTCCTTGTTGCTATGCACGCCTCACCGAACGACTCACCGTGGTTTTGTTCACAGCCACGTCTCCGTAGACGTTCTACAAGCGCCTATGAAATCTGCGATGCTCTGGTTTTCCACCAAAAGAAACTAAGTGACAGCTATTTGCTTAGAACGCACCTCCACTACTACAGACGCCACTTTCGGGGCTATGTATAGAGCCGCTACCTATTGGAGCTTCATGAAACTGAAAGAGCTGAAGCGGGAATACTGTACGATGTTCCACAATAAAGTCCACATTTTTTTCAATTGAAATTAGCAGAGAAAAAAATGAGTTGCTTACTTATTGAACGCCACTCGTATATTTTTTGATTTATGAAACGACTCATCAACTCTTTTTTGAATAATCTGACAAAATTTCCTGGTGAACTTATAATCATAAGAAAAATTCAAGGAATATTTTTCTTGGCGCAGTGCTGTGAAAGAATGACTAATTTTGTTCAAATGTTTTTCTGCACAGGGACGGTTTCCGCTCCTTGCTCCGCAAGGAATCTGTTATACGTCGATTGGTACTACTGGTATCCGGTTTGATCGGTATTAATTACATAATCGAGTTCGAAATTAGGGATGAGTACTTTTGTGTGTGTGTGGAATCCTTCCACAGCTGCAAAACTTCGTCTGTCACTGCGAACTCTTTAGAAGTGATGCATTTTGTGATTTCCGTCAGTCTGAGCCTATGACTCCTTTGAAGTGCTTAACCGGAGCCGAGCTGGTCAAGAAACTAAAATATTCTGATGAAAATGGAAAAGAACCGTTTATTACCGTTTGTAGCAGAGTACGCTTTGATATCCGATCACGGAAAGAGCTGATAATTATTTCCACAATGTAGTCTTATTTTTGTAGTATGTACGAATTATATTTTATTCTAAATATGATTTACGTGCTCCACATTTTACCTAGCTCCGAGGAACGGTTCGTATGCCTCAGGATCGATAGTTTTTCCACTTATCAAAATGAGTTCTTCTCGTTTACATCCCCTCTCTATTTATGAAGGTGGTTAGATAAGTCTGCTAAATTTCCATGAAAGAATGAAAAATTTTTATTTCGCCTACATTGTTTGGTAAGCTTGATTATACCAATGATCGTATAAAGAATTTACGGCCTTCAGATTTGACTGATTTATCGTGTAACCGAAGTTTAACGGATCTATTTTAGCACTCATCCACACGAAGTGCTAAAAGGAATCTGTTAAACTTCGGTCACACTATAAATCAGTCAAATCTAAAGGCTGTAAATTCAACTAAATACCTGTTAATTACAATTACGAACAACTTAAATCGAAATGAACACATAGAAAATGTTGTGGGGAAAGACTGCGTTTTATTGGCGGGACACTTAGAAAATGTAACAGATTTGCTAAAGAGACTACCTAACTACGCTTGTCCGTCCTCTTTTAGAATACATCTGCGCGGTGTGGGATCCTTACCAGACAGGACTGACGGAGTACATCGAGAAACTTCAAAGAAGGGCAGCACGTTTTATATTATCGCGAAACCGGGGAGAGAGTCTCGCTGAAATTACACAGGATCTGTGGTGTACAACATTAAAACAAAGGCGTTTTTCGTTGCGGCGGAATCTTCTCACGAAATGTCAATCACCAACTTTCTCCTCCGAATGCAAAAGTATTTTGCTAGCTCCTACTTGCAGAGGGAGAAATGATCATCATAATAAAGTAAGGGAAATCAGAGCTTGCACTGAAAGATATAGGCGTTCGTTTCTTCCACGCGCTGTATGAGATTGGAATAACAGAGAATTATTGTGAAGGTGGTTCGATGAACCCTCTGTCAGGCACATAAATGTGATTTGCAGAGTATCCATGTAGATGTAAATGAAGTACGGCTTACAGTTCATTGTTGACAGCTGACTGAATTGGTCAGTGTGTCGACTGCGACTGAAAATGGAGAAAGCCGAGTTTCGTGCTATTATTAAACATTTTCATTTGAGGGTTTGAACTACTGCCCAAATCAAAACAGAATTGGACGAAGTTCACGTGGACTCTGCACAATCATTGAAGACCATTTACTTTTGGATTAATGAATTTAAATGTGGTAGGACAAGCACCAAAGACGAAGCGAGTCCGGCCGTGCAGTTGAGGTCACCAAAAAGGTAACCATTGACAAAATCCATCATATAGTAATGAAACACCATCGAGTGAATATTCATGATTACTTTTGAATACATTGTTGGAGTGAACAGTGATCAATGTTGTTACAAATATTTACTATCAAAAACAGTCTTGATCACAAATTATTTATTCCTGTGACCGATATCGACCACAACTGTGGTCATCTTCAGACCAATGAGTAGGAACCTCCTTCTGGTGGTAGTGATTTACCACCAGAAGGAGGTTCTTACTCATTGGTCTGAAGATGACCACAGTTGTGGTCGAAACCGGTCACTGGAATAAATACTTTGTGATCAAGACTGTTTTTAACAGTGAATATTCATGAGACTGCAGACATCTTTGAAGAAGCAAGGACGTAGCCAGGATTTTCTCAAAAGAGGGAGGGGGTTTCAATTTGCTAAAGAGGATCTTACAAAGGCTCAGTTTTTCACTTATGTGCAAAAACCATTTGTTTACTTTTAAATTTTATGTACATAATTTGCTTTTGGGAGGCATTCATACAAGTAGTAAATGCTCTAAAAAATAAGCAATAAAAGTTATCCTTAAAAAACTATAACGTACTTATTGTCAACAGTATATATATATATATATATATATATATATATATATATATATATTCCATCTCCTTCTCCACCTCTCTTTGTCAGTCTCCTCATCCACCTCTTTGTACCCTTCTCCTCCTGCCCCTCTCTCTGTCCATCTCTTCCTGCCATCTCAACCTGTTCATCTCCACCCCTTTCCTTTTTGTGTCCCTCCCCATCTCTCCCCCTTCTCTGTCCATCTGATCCTCTTGCCTTCCTCTGTCCATTTCCTCCTCCTTCTTTGTCTCTTCACTCCCCCTCACCCTTCTCTGTACCTGTCTCTTCTTCCCTCAGTCACTGTCCATCTCTTCCTCTTTCCTTTCTTTGTCCTCTCCCCCCTCTCTGTCCGTATCCACATACCCTGTCTCAGTCCATCTCCTCCTCCTTTCTGTGCCTCATTCCCTCTCCCCCCCTTACTGTCTGTCCATTCCTCCTCTTATCTGTGCCTATCTCCCCCTTACCCCTTGCTGTCTGCCCATCTCCTCCATACCGACAATTCTTCTTTCCACGAACAATACGAGACTGGAATAGAAGGGAGAACCGATAGAGGTACTCAAGGTACCCCCCGCCACGCACCGTCAGGTGGCTTGCGGAGTATGGATGTAGATGTAGATGTATCTGTACCTGTCTTCTCCTTCCCCCTTACTATCTGTCCATCTCCTCATCCTCCTTTCGCTCTCTGTACACTACTGGATGTACCTGCAAAATTATATCGTCGTACAGCACATAGTTACGGAGATACGACGTCATAAACATTGAGGTGCCTGAAAATGAATCTGCGGGGCGAAATTCGCTAGACATACAGATGAAATAGGGGTACAAATATGCGTGAAGTATATTAAATATATGTGAAGTTATTAAATATGTGTGAAGTATATCTGACATGTGTGTGTGCGAGCAAAGCTGGGGGTAAGAACCTAGTCCGACCCCCCTGGAACGATTTCAATGAAATATGGTACACACATTAGTTATAATATGAAACACTACTACAGGGGTTGAACTATCAGCTTCCTATTGAGTTGCGTGTGATAACGTGGAGAGAGGAGGGAGGATGAGGAGATGGACAGACAGCGAGGGGGGAGGACGAGATAGGCACAAACAGGAAGAGGAGGAGATGACAGGGAGAGAGAGAGAGAGGAGAGGAGGAGATGGCAGAGAAATGAAAGAGGAGGAGAAGGACAGAGAGAGGGGAGAGAGGGTAGACGGAGAAAAGGACACAGAAAGGACAGGGAAGAAGATGCACTGGAAGAGGATGGAGGAGGAGTGGACAGGGAGAAAGGAAAGAGGAGGGGATGGACAGAGAGAGGCGGAGGAGGAGATTGAAAAAGATAGGGGAAGGAGGAGATGGAATTGGGAGGAGAGGGGGAGATGGACAGAAGGAGAAGGAGCACATAGACACAGATATAGGAGAAGGTGGACAGAGAGAGGCAGGAGGAGATGAACAGAGTGGTTGTTGGAGGACGTGGACAGAGATAGAGCGTGATGGAGATGGACTAATAGAAGACTGGGATAAATACATCACCACGCAACGCCGGGTACTCTGGTAGTTTCCTTATAAAACAAAAGAAATTACACAAATTGTATGAGCTATGGTTTAGGGATCCTAGCTTTGATTCACGCATTGATTTCAACTAGACTTATAGTGTATGCGACATCATCAATGATTTTGTATTTATCCATGATAATATGGTTACACAGTCTTTGATGCTAATAAACTCCTCTACAATGTGCAACGTGCGTTGTCCTTTATATGACATTTATTTACAAATACCTTACACTTATGACAGTTTACCTATCTGTTCCAAGCATATTACGAATAACACATTTCACAGTAGAACATTGTTCTCGTAGTAAAACTTGAAGAATGCATCACAACAAAAAATGGAATTCGCTTTGGTCGTCTCATATTTGGTCATCTGATAGGGCATGCATATCTTAAGATTTAATTGCGCATGGAATTCCTGGATTCCGTTATTATTGTATTACAAGAGCTTAAATAGATTTTGGTCATAAAGGGAGGGGCGGGGGGATGTAGGGCGCAGTCAGTTCGAACGAATTCAAACAGCCCGCTGAAAAAGTCGTTTAGAAACGAACGGACTATAGAATGTGCTGTAACCACATTCCTCTTCAGCTCGCCGTAAACGTATCTCCGTCGTTCCGTATCGAAACTGGTTTTCGTAATTAGTATTGCCGGATGACGAGATTGGGCGATATTTTGCCATTTAGGCTACTAGTGATAAAATGTTGAACAACTTTTTTAAAGGAATGCCACCATCGTCGTTTTGTCTGCATTTTTATAGATCAACGCTATTTTTGGGTGACACAGGCAAATCCAAGTGCATTTTTATGCATTTATTTTAATTTAATGTTATCTGTGATGATTTTTATCACTCCAACCCCAAAGTTCTAGCAGTCTCCAAATAACGAATCCAGTGCAAACATTAAAGCGCTATAGATAGATAATTAGGCTATTGCAGTAACACATCAGACTCGATTTTTCTCTTCTTTATTGGCTCTGAGCACTATGGGACTTAGCATCTGAGGTCATCAGTCCCCTAGAACTTAGAACTACTTAAACCTAACACGCATCCATGCCCGAGGCAGGATTCGAACCTGTGACCGTAGCGGTCGCGCGGTTCCAGACTGAAGCGCCTAGAACCGCTCGGCCACTTCTTTATTGTTACAAACTTATCCTTAATTAGAAAGTATTACAATAGCACACGGCACAAAAACAATAAACTTACATTAAATTTGATTGCAAGTAATAAACCAACAACTGAGCTCAAGTAAGGACAGCAATGTACAGCAGTTGCGCTTGACTGAAGTACGGATAGGCGATAGCTGATAGAGCTGTCTATATATCGATAGTTAAATCTATCGATGGTCTTGTTCACTATCGACAGTGCGTATCCCTGTTTCTTTGTATGATTGAAAATCAAAACAGCTTTCAGTTACACTACATGGCTTCTGGTCATGTATAATTTTTTCATTTAGGTGGGGGAGGGGGGGTCCGGATCACTCCCCTCTCCCCCTCTCCCCGCCCCCTTCGGGGTTATGTCCGTGGAAGAAGGCATGTGTGAGATGGGTACCACGATTGCCCACAGTCGACCAAAAGTGCATCCGGCACAGTATTTCAGCAAGTTGAATCCGCAAGACCTTTTGCACCGATTTATGACTGTTGACGAAATCTGGATCCATCATTACGCTCCACGGATAAAAATCAGTCAAAACAATGGACAGAGACTGGTGAAAATTTACCGAAGAAAGCAAAGACTTTTGTCTACTGATAAGGTGATGATCACTATGTTTTGAGATTCCCAAGGAATAACACTCATATATTACTAGGAGAAAGGCAGAACCATAACTGACCCTATTATGCTTCATTACTGGATCGTTTAAAACTTACAGTGACTGGAAAAGACTAAGACTGGGACGTAAAACAGTACTCTTTCACAGAGAAAATGCACCTCCACACTTCAGCGATAACAATGGCAAAAGTTAATGAATTCGGCTTTGAATTGGTTCCCCATCTACTCTGTTCACAGACTTAGCCCCAGGTGATTCCTTCCTGTTCCCTAACTTGAAGCTTTGGCTGGCTGGGAAGAAATTTTCATCAAAGAGGAAGCGATAGAAGCAGTCAACGAGTGTTTTGTAGAGTTCGACAGAATCTATTTCTCGGATGGGATAAAAAAGCTGGAGGATCGCTGGTTCACGTGTAAATCCTTCAAAGGAGACTATGTCGAGAGTTGTCTACGAAACGACTTTTTTTTTGCTCTTTTACCAGACTTGTCAAACTACACCACTTTGTGTTTCAAACGAAAGACACCGTCCGACTGCAAACTCTTCAAGCAAGTTTTCGGATAAACAGTTGCTAAAGAGACTGCTCTTTCTTTGTACGATAATGCCACATAATCCGCCGGATCCACAGAGAATCCTTCAGTCATCACCCTCTACTCTAGTGCACTGCAGGGTAAATTGTTGTACGTTTTATCGATCTGTCAGACAAAAAAACATAACCACATAAAGGTTAAACTTAGCTCCTCATGTTCTGACAATTCGTCTGTTTCATCAACATCTATTTAATTATCAGCAGTAATGAACAGATCTAGTATTGCACTGGAATTAGCGGAATTCGAACTCGGAGACGTATTCATAAGACGGTTCGGATCGTGAAGCAATCTTTCGGTGTATCAGATGACGTTAATGAGTTTGCCCTTAGATTGCTCATCACACTCTCTCACTTCTGACGGAATTCCCCTCCACTTCTGAAGGCTCCGTATTTGGCTGTTCTTCGGAAGAAACGCTTGCTTCTACCTTTTCACTGTACTTTTTTGACGTACATTGCACCAACAACGTGGTTCGAGTAACTGATGCAGGAGACAAACGCCAGCTGACTGTTTACAGAGCCTCGGAATTGGGAGTTTAACTGTGAACCATAAACGGAATTCACGTTTGAAGAAACTGTGTATTAACGATTGATTTTATAAACTAAGGCAATTAACGATTGATTTTATAAACTTCGGCGAAAATCACTATTTTTGAATAATTTTGAATGAAATTTGCTATTTAATAATATTCTGAAACTGAAGAAAAAATATTGTAGAACAAAAGCAAACTAGTGCTTTTCATTTATTATGAAGAAAAAATACTTGTGCTGGATTTAAACATCTACCGCCACCTTGGTGACCGTGTACCTTAGCCGCCGTTCGCTTCGTCGGAACATAACTAACGTTATAGGAATAGGTGGTATGCTTGAAACTTCAACGTTGATTTGCTCGGAAATTAGGAGCCGTTGGACAGGTTCCTTTACCGTATACTCATCACTCATCAGAATCTGTGCTTAACACGTCTGACGGTCCCCTTGTTACCTTTCTACCTGTGGAAGGGAGCCCATGAAAGCCGATCCAAAGTCCTCAGACTGCGACACAGTAACATCATCACAACTAGGAGACTGTTGTGCGGAAGAAATCTGTAGGTCAACTACAGATCGGGTCGATTGCTTCTGGGGCCAAGTTCGAATACAATTTTGATATTCCGGCAATTATCTCCGTTCTCATCGTCAGGAAGAGAAACTGGCTATCAATAATGCAAACGAGAGCACTATTTTAAGCTGTAATTCTGCTTCTGATTGGTCAGCTTACGGTGGTACCTGTGAAAATACACTGAGGTGACAAAAGTCATGGGATACCTCACAATATCGTGTCGGACTTCCTTTTGGCAGGCGTAATGCAGCAATTTGACTTGGCATGGGCTCAACAAGCCCCCGCAGAAATATTGAACCATGCCGTCCATTATTGCGAAAGTGTTACCGGTGCAGGGTTTTGTGCACGAACTGACCTCTCGATTATGTCCCAAAATGTTCGATGGGATTCAAGCCGGGCAATTTGGGTGGTCAAATCATTCACTCTAACTGCCCAGAATGTTCTACACACAAATTGCGAACAATTGTACCCTGGTGTCATGGCGCATTGGCATCCACAAAAATTCCATCGGTATTTGGGAACGTGAAGTCCATGAATGGCTGCAAATGGTCTCCAGGTAGCCGAACTTCACCATTTACAGTCAATGATCGGTTCAGTTGTACCAGAGGACCCAGACCACTCCACGTAAACACAGGCCAAACAGTTAATGCACGGTGCCTTTTTGGCTCTCGAACTCTATCTTCAGCTCTTACGATCTGAAATCGGGACTCGTCTGAACAGGCTACGGTTTTCCAGTCGTCTAGGGTTCAACCGATGTGGTCACGATCCCATAACAGGTGCTGCAGGCGATATCGTGCTGTTAGTAAAGGCACTAGCGTCTGTTATCTACTGCCATAACTCATTAGAGCCAAATTACGCCTCACTGTCCTAACGGATACGTTCGTCATACGTCCCATGTTGTTTCTGCGGTTTTTTTCAAGCAGTTTTGCTTGGCTGTTAAATTCTACGCTAATGCCGCTGCTGTCGGTCGTTAAGTGAAGGTCGTCGGCCACTGCGTTCTCCGTGGTGAGAGGAAACGCCTGAAATTTGGTATTCTCAACACAGTGTTGACACTGTGAATCTCAGAATATTGCATTCCCTAACGATTTCCGAAATGGAATATCCTGTGCGTAGCTCCAACTATTATTCTGCGTTCAAAGACTTTTAATTCCCGCCGTACGGCCGTAAGCAATTTGGAAACCTTTTCACATGAATCACCTGAATAGAAATGATAGCTCGGTCAATCCACTGCCCATTTATATCGTTCGTAGGCTATATCACCGTCATCCGGATATGTGAATATATACTGAGGAGTCAAAGAAACTGGTACACGTGCCTAATATCGAGTAGGGCCCCCGCGAGCACCCAGAAGTGCCACAACACGAAGTGGCATGCACTCGACTAATGTCTGAAGCAGTGCTGGAGGGAACTGACACCATGAACCCTGCTGGGCTGTCCATAAATCGGTAAGAGTACGAGGGGATGGAGATCTCTTCTGAACAGCACGTTGAAAGGCATCCCAGATACGCTCAAAATGTTCATGTCTGGGGAGTTTGGTGGCCAGCAGAAGTATTGAAACTCAGAATAGTGTTCATGGAGCCACTCTGCAGCAATTCTGGACGTGTGGCTGTCGCATTGTCCTGCTGGAATTGCCCATGCACAATGGACATGAGTGGACGCAGGTGATCAGACAGAATGTTTACGTACGTGTCACCTGTCAGAGTCGTATCTAGACGTATAAGGGGTACCATATCACTCCAACTGCACACGCCTCACCTCATTATAGAGCCTCCATCAGCTTGAACAGTCCCCTGCGGACATTCAGGGTCCATGGATTCATGAGTTTTTCTACATACTCGTACACGTCCATCCGCTCAATGGAGGACTTTATTTTAGAGCCCTCAGTATGTACGATGACATTCTGCCCTTAGCATAGAACGCCTGATATCTGTTTGACGTCCGCCTCCGGCAGCTGTGTGGTCAGCGTGACAGACTGTCAATCCTAAGGGCCCAGGTTGGCTTCCCGGCTGGGTCGGAGATTTTCTTCGCTCAGGGACTGCGTGTTGTGTTGTCCTAATCATCATCATTTCATCCCCCTCTACGCGCAAGTCGCCGAAGCGGCGTCCAATCGAAAGACTTGCACCCGGTGAACGGTCTATTTTTTTATTCCACAAAAACACTAACAAAAATGGCTACAATGAAATGACATAAATAAGGCGACAGATAATTGCAGTCATAAATTACAGCATTCAAAGAATGAGGAATCATATTCAGTCTTTAGCAGTAGCACAATTTAGCATCTTCACTGCCACCTTCAACTGGTGGCAGTTCAGCATGCACGTTTTCTTCTTCTGAAGCCTGAAGTTCCTCATCATTTCCCAGACCCAAATTAATCATTCAGTAAATCCTTGATGTGTGTTCCTTCCAGGTTAAATTACGTGGACAGAAGAGCAGTCCCGAACAGCGACTGTTTTGTCAGTTCCAGCCTTCTAAACGTATCCTTAGGGAGTTCAAGATCTTCCTTTATATCAGACACCAGATGTTTACCGTCATATTCTTGTATCTGCTGTACTACTGATTTATTTTTCATGTGTGACTTGCACGTGAGGTCTGGGTCGGGAAAGTGACCCAACCCATTCCCTCTCTACTAGGAATCCAGTTCCTAACCTATACCCATTCTGTTGAAGACAATTCGGGGCATGTTGCCATATTTCTTATTGTGATTCTGATATTTAAATATTTTCTCGAATTCATTTTCCATATACATCTTGTATTCAATATGTTCATCGCTCCCAAATTGTTAAAAACATAACTTGTATATTTGCCCACTAACCAAATCACTGCGTTGTATTTTCACTGAGGGTAGCAACTTTCTTCTGGTCTGAAGAAAATGTTAGTCGGTACATTGTTTGCTGTAGTTCTTGTTATTTGAACAATTTTCTCCCTGGTCCACCTCCAGTTGATAACCCGATCTCCACATGCGTAACGATGAGGCACACTATCAACGAGGTTGCATTTGCTGCAGAGATTAGTGTCACTTAAACCGATTGCAAAGAGACCGACGGGAGGCCCTAGTCACACAACATTTACATTTTACCTCTCTGATTCCGTGAACCTGAATGTTCCTACTTGTGTTGTCTCCGCGACCGGCTGGCTACAGTGTGCTCACTGTAAACAAATGGCTTTGCCACGCTCGTCTCTCAATCTGGTACACTGAGCGGCTGATCCCGGCGGAGGTTCGACTCCTCCCTCGGGCATGGGTGTGTGTGTTTGTCCTTAGGATTCAATTTTGGTTAAGTAGTGTGTAAGCTTAGGGACTGATGACCTTAGCAGTTAAGTCCCATAAGATTTCACACACATTTGAACATTTTTTTTTCAATCTGGTACAGGTGCCTTCGTATGGTTCAAATGGCTCTAAGCACTATGGGACTTAACATATGAGGTCATCAGTCCCCTAGAACTTAGAATTACTTAATCCTAACTAATCTAAGGACATCACACACATCCATGCCCGAAGCAGGATCTGAACCTGCGACCGCAGCGGTCGCGCGGTTCCAGACTGAAGCGCCTAGAACCGCTCGGCAACCCAAGCCGGCCTTTCGTTTGGTCTTCGGTAGGATTGAACCTTTTAAACTTTTTATACGATAATTAATTTTAATCTTTTAAATATAAGTATTTTTTTAAAATTTTGTTTAGGCTTTTAGTTGAAATATTTACTTGTTTATGGTGATGGCCTTTACTAAATGAAGGTGCTGAAGTGCGTTGTCACAGCCACGTGACAACATGTGCGTAACTTTCATTGTAGTTCAGTTTCAATAACTTCAGTAGCTTTAATCGAATCCTTGCCAAATGACGACCTACGCTCCACAGTAATTCGGTATGATTTGTTCCATGTAGTTCATATGCCACTGTTTGTATTTTTATATCAGTGTAGGTCTATCTCTGTGCTACTGTACCGTGTATTCTTTCCTTTTATTAATTAATGGATCCGAAGATGACTTGAAAAAGGGCCGTAACAAGTTATCCAGTCTATATAAATAAAAATCGACCGCCACCTGTATGAAAGATCACCTCTTGAGAACGGCTCGACCGATTTGGCTGATTTTTTTGCTGTGTTCATATTTGTCAGGACAAGGTTTGCATGAAAGATAATTTTTGGAAAACCCACAGGAAAGGTCGAAAATCTGGATGGTATTTTTGTATGAAAATCTCAGTGAAAGAAATCTGACGGTCCGTTTGACAGCTCTGCTGTCACATGTTTTCATGCGACGTTCAGTTTTACCGTTCTGCTGTCACATGTTTTCATAACAGCTACCTATTCCGTACTGAATACTGATCGATATTTTGCGAAAAAGAATAAGATTGAAAGATATATTTCAGTGTGTTATTAGTGGTGATCTTATCTTTAGTATGTTACAGAGATTGAATTGACGCCAGTTCGTGTTAATTTGGTGTTTTGCAAACATTCAATTTATTTCAGTTCGTAGTTTATTTTTTTGGAAAAAATGCCACCAGTGAGGTGTCGAAATATCGGTCGGCTTACGAGCAACGCAGGTTAACTACACGATTCGAGTCATTGAGACTGACGAACAGCTTAGTTAGCGTTTGCAGGCAAATCGAATAAAACTTTCTCAAGCGCGATCCGTTATAACGGATACAATCCAGTTCAACTCGCTCAGGTGGAGCTTACGCACAAAATAGTTCGGAGTTTCGTGATTGTCGAGTCAATGATGTTGACGAGTAGTGTATGGCAAAGCCAGTAGTGAGAGGTGTGTGGAATAAAACTTCAATTGCCGTGTTTTCCGCATGGGCAGTTATACGTGGCGTGCCCGAGGGTTGGTAAACCATCGGCGCTATTTGTTTTCTTCCCGGACTGAAAGATAAAAAATATAGTTCGGCAGCAGACGCATTTAAACCACCAACAAATTGTTGTGAAAACAATATCGCAAAGCCAGTAGTGGGAGGTGTGTGGAATAAAGCTTGAATTGCTGTGTTTTCCACATGGGCAGTTAATACGTGGCGTGCTCGAGGGTTGGTAAACCGTCGGCGCTATTTGTTTTCTCTCCGGTCGGAAAGATAAAAAATATAGTTTTGCAGCAGACGAATTTAAAACACCAACAAATTGTTGTGAAAACAATGACTTCCAATTTCTTTCACAATTGTCACAAATTCAAGGGAAGATTCGATTGGATGAATCACTTCTCGTCCAGTTGTTTGACAGACTGACAGACACCGCACAGCCTTAACCACTGGAAATCAGACATGTTATACAATAAAGGTTATGAACTGTATGATATGGTTATGAACTGTAGATTAAAACTGAAGAAACTGCAAAAAGGTGGGAATTTAAGAAGATGGGACCTGGATAAACTGAAAGAACCAGAGGTTGTACAGAGTTTCAGGGAGGGCATAAGGGAACAATTGACAGGAATGGAGGAAAGAAATACAGTAGAAGAAGAATGAGTAACTTTGAGGGATGAAATAGTGAAGGCAGCAGAGGATCAAATAGGTAAAAAGACGAGGGCTAGTAGAAACCCTTGGGTAACAGAAGAAATATTGAATTTAAATGATGAAAGGAGAAAATATAAAAATGCAGTAAATGAATCAGGCAAAAAGGAATACAAACGTCTCAAAAATGATATCGACAGGAAGTGCAAAATGGCTAAGTATGGATGGCTTGAGGACAAATGTAAGGATGTAGAGGCTTATCTCACTAGGGGTAAGATAGATACTGCCTACAGGAAAATTAAAGAGACCTTTGGAGAAAGGAGAACCACTTGCATGAATATCAAGAGCTTTGATGGAAACCCAGTTCTAAGCAACGAAGGGAAATCAGAAAGGTGGATGGAGTATATAGAGGGTCTATACAAGGGCGGTGTACTTGAGGACAATATTATGGAAATGGAAGAAGATGTAGATGAAGATGAAATGAGAGATATTATACTGCGTGAACAGTTTGACAGAGCACTGAAAGACGTGAGTCGAAACAAGGCCCCCGGAGCAGACAACATTCCATTAGAACTACTGACAGCCTTGGGAGAGCCAGTCCTGACAAAACTCTACCATCTGGTGAGCAAAATGTATGAGACAGGCGAAAAACCCTCAGACTTCAAGAAGAATATAATAATTCCAATCCCAAAGAATGCAGGTGTTCACAGATGTGAAAATTACCGAACTATCAGTTTAATAAGTCACAGCTGCAAAATACTAACACGAATTCTTTACAGACGAACGGAAAACTGATAGAAGCTGACCTCGGGGAAGATCAGTTTGGATTCCGTAGAAATGTTGGAACATGTGAGGCAATACTGACCTTACGACTTATCTTAGATGAAAGGCAAACCTACGTTTCTAGCATTTGTAGACTTAGAGAAAGCTTTTGACAATGTTGTTTGGAATACTCTCTTTCAAATTCTGAATGTGGCAGGGGTAAAATACAGGGAGCGAAAGGCTATTTACAGTTTGTACAGAAAGCAGATGGCAGTTATAAGAGTCGAGGGGTATGAAAGGGAAGCAGTGGTTGGGAAGGGTGTGAGACAGGGTTGTAGCCCATCCCCCATGTTATTCAATCTGTATATTGAGCAAGCAATAAAGGAAACAAAAGAAAAGTTCGGAGTAGGTATTAAAATCCATGGAGAAGAAATAAAAACTTTGAGGTTCGCCGATGACATTGTAATTCTGTTAGAGAGAGCAAAGGACTTGGAAGAGCAGTTGAACGGAATGGACAGTGTCTTGAAAGGAGGGTACATGATGAACATCAACAAAAGCAAAATGAGGATAATGGAATGTAGTCGAATTAAGTCGGATGATGCTGAGGGAATTAGATTAGGAAATGAGACACTTAAAGTAGTGAAAGAGTTTTGCTATTTGGGGAGCAAAATAACTGATGATGGTCGAAGTAGAGAGGATGTAAAATGTAGACTGGCAATGGCAAGGAAAGCGTTTCTGAAGAAGAAACATTTGTTAACATCGAGTATAGATTTAAGTGTCAGGAAGTCGTTTCTGAAAGTATTTGTATGGAGTGTAGCCATGTATGGAAGTGAAACGTGGACGATAAATAGTTTAGACAAGAAGGGAATAGAAGCTTTCGAAATGTGGCGCTACAGAAGAATACTGAAGATTAGATGGGTAGATCACATAACCAATGAGGAGGTATTGAATGGAATTGGGGAGAAGAGGAGCTTGTGGCACAACTTGACTGGAAGAAGGGATCGGTTGGTAGGACATGTTCTGAGACATCGAGGGATCACCAATTTAGTATTGGAGGGCAGCGTGGAGGGTAAAAATCGTAGAGGGAGACCAAGAGATGAATACAATAAGCAGATTCAGAAGGATGTAGGCTGCAGTAGGTACTGGGAGATGAAGAAGCTTGCACAGGATAGAGTAGCATGGAGATCTGCATCAAACCAATCTTAGGACTGAAGACCACAACAACAACAACATACAATAAAGACTTTCCATAAAACTGACTGCGAGAAATTACGTGCTAAACTGTGCTGTGAAAATGTACAGTTTTATTTTCCTTTTCGCAGTCATTTTTAACAGAAAACAGGAAAGTTGTGTTTAAGGTTAACTTGATAATTTTACCTATTCTTAGACTGAAGAAATTCGAAATACTGTCATTAAAACTACTATAATGACAGATCCAGTAGCTGGGAAGGTCTCTCTCATACCCAACGTACTAATGATTCAAATCTACTTGCCCATTCGCTTTGACTATTTTCCCAACGAAGGTTCCGTTTTCAATGACAACTCATAAGATCAGTGAGAGGGGGAGAAAGAGATGCACAGAGAAGGGAAGAGGAAATGAATATAAAGAATGGAAACAAGAATATGGACAGAGAGATTAGGGATGAGGAGCTGGGTAGAGGGAGTATGTGATAAGATATGCACAGGGAGCAGAGGGAAGGAGATGTACAGAATATGGGGGGGAGGCGGAGGAGAAGGAGGAGGAGAAGGACAAAAGGAGTGGGGAGGAGGAGAGCTGGAATAGAGAAGAGGTGGAAGAAGGAGATTAGGACGTCTATCCAATTCCCATGCATATTTAGCAATTGCAAAGCATTGCTGGGTTCTCTAGTAGATTGCACATGGACGGTATTTGATTTTCTAGATTTTGTTGAAGTATCACTGTACGATTATCGGGTGAATTCCCTCCCCGAATATTATGAGCCTTACACTGATGGGCGTGCAGTGAGCAGTAATTGCGGTCCCAAATGAACACCTGTACCGTGGACCAAACGGAGGGGGAGCGATGACGTCATCGTCGGGTTATAAATAGCGGCAGTCGTCTGTGGCGCTAAAGTTAGCGGCTGTGAGGACGGAGCGGCGTGTAGCATTGTGCCATGCCGCAGGGCAGGAGGCCGGGAAGCTGCCGCTCCTACGCGGAAGAAGACACACTCACGTGGTCAAGCCGCTCCGTTCATGCGTGACGGTACGTCTCAGTTCGAACACAACAGGGCTATGCTTGGAGGTGGTGACCTCTCGCTTGTCATCCTTCTCACTCGACATATTGTAGTTCCTATTGGCTGAAGAGTCATGTATCCTTCCACGCTGTTGTTATATGAAACGGACGATGGCAGTCTATGGTCATGGCGAAAGTGGCAACATCGTTGCATTTACTTCCAACACGGTGACACTCTGTCTTTCCCTACTGTGTTTATACTCCACGGCAGTAGTCGTCAAACATTTTTGCTCAAGGACAAATACAGATGTTGTGGAGTGAGACCTCCCGTTGGTAATCTACAAAAATTAGTAGGTTATGGGTCCCCAGTAGGTTCACTGTAGAAAGGGTGCGATACATTGACCGGCGGCTCCCGAAGTACTGATTGTTAAAATTCGGCACCTTCCGGAATATTTCGTGTCGACCGTTCCCTATTTCATAATGCTGCCAACTTTTGTGACCCCAAGTTGTGACACTATAATTGCATGACGAAATGTTATGATGATTAAAAGCAATAATTGTACTTATTTTCAAATATTGGGTTGAAGTATAAATTTATAGTGTTGTTCCATGAATTTAATACACCACAGACACACATAACAGAGATTTTAGTCATCAATAATACATTCTCCATCAATATTCACATCAGTCTGCCAACGCTGGGGTAGCTTTTAGATTCCATGACTGTAGAAATCACGTGGGTATGAGGCGAAGAACTCGGCGAGCCATGTTAGGAGCGCATTTTGATCCGTGAAAGAAGTTCCTTGAAGGTTGTTCGATAAACAGCGGAAAAGGGGAAAATTTGAGGAAGCAAGATCAGGTGGATGAGGTGGGTGCGGAATGACTTCCCAACTCCTGTATACTTTTTGTTTTGTTTTTTGTTTTTAGCCTAGCAGAATGCTGACAGGCGTTATCGTGGAGTAGCATCACTGCAGCAGTCTTCCTGCTCGAACTGCGTCTGCAAGACGTCCTCAGTTGTTGCTAGTAAATGTTCGCAGTGATGTTTACATCTCGGGGAAGCAATTCGTAGTACACCATACCGTCGCTGTTCCACCAGATTCATAACATTATCTTTCGTGGATGCGCCAGGTCTCTGTATGGTGAGTTGCTGCTTTGTTTGTGTTCAACCATTCTTTTCCTTATGTTAATATAAAGACACAATTTCTCGTCACCAGTAACAATACATGATAGAATGGTCTCAGTATTGTTCAACAGATGATGAGCAAGTAGAGTTGCACATACGGCCACCCGATTTTTGAATCTTTAACATGGCACGCAAATGTCGCATGATGGTGGAATAACCACAGTTCATCACATTTTCCAGTTCTTGAGTGCACTGACGTGAATTATTGTGTATTAATGCGTTTAAATGGTCTTCATCAAACTCTGAAGGTTTTCCTGAATCTGGAGAGTCACTGAAGTCAAAATGGTCCTCCTCAAAACGAGAAAACCATTTTCTTGTCATGCTTTGTCCAGTGGCGTTATCACCATACATGGCGCAAATGTTTCTGACTGCCTACCCTTTTGTCAACCCTTTATTGAACTGAAACAGAAGAATAGTCGGGAATGTTACGATTTCTCCACTTGGCACTCCATTTTCTGGCTACTACAGCTCCACTCAGTATCTCCAGATGACAAAACGACAATATGTTAACTCAGATGCAATAGTGAATCACAAATACAAAATGACAGTCGGTAAATAAACCCATAGCAACCGGAACAACAACATGGAAAACAAAAACTTTTCGAACTTATGTATTAGCCTAAAGCATTTTGTAATATAAGACACAATCACAGACATTTACTACATGTCTTGAATGCAGCTTTTCTTCTACTCATTGCGTTGAATTACAACAGACATAATTTAATTTGACAACCTTACTACAAACATGTACTGCATTTGAAGATGACTGTCTCTAGCAGTATATATACGTAAAGCAAAATTCGCATATTTAAAACCAAAATTTAGTTTCACTGTTTCCCCCATTTAAAAATTATTTATATTTGCAAACAAAATTTTGATTTAATTAAAAAATTATTCAATTAAAATTTAATTATTCAAAAAACAAAATTTAAAAAATACAAATATTCTAAAATTCATTCAGATTCAATAACATGAACCAAACAACCTTTATTTTGTAGTTTATCTCAATAAATAAAATTTAATCCAACAAATTCCTCTAATTTATCATAACCTTCTGAAAAGATCTTAGTGTAATGATCTGGAAGAATAATTTTATACTTATCATCTAAAAGTAAATAAACCTTTTTCACCATATTTAGTTAGCAATATTCCAGTTTTTGAAATATTGTAAGATTTATTTATTTTTAGCTCTGATAATTTAATTAACACTTCTGCACAAGCAATACTATAACTGTTAAGTACACTTACTAGATTTCAGTGCTACTGTTCATGTTCATTTTGTTTTGCTTCTATTTGCATATAACAAATTCAGGCTTTCAAAAATTAAAATGTTTAACAAACATTTTAATTTTTTTAATCTAATTTTTTTCATTTTTTAATTTTTCTATATTTCTAAGAATGTATCAAGAGGAAAAGTAAAAATAAAGATAACACTTTTATAGCGTTCTAAAATTTATATCTATAACATAATTAAAAATTTTCAGTTAAAATTCTATGTTGTGAATCATAAGTTAAATTCTTTTTACCATACATAAATATATATACAATTGTGTCATTAAGTATATTTTCGTTAAAAATGCACATAATTTTATAGTTTTTTCTGAGTGGTTAAACATGCAGTCTACTAGTCATATTTATGACACAGATAGGAAAATTTTGAATAAAATTGAATGGAGCTACATTTACATCGTTATTTAATTGTGTTATTCTTCTAAAACCACTAAACGCACTCTGTTGTTTTTGTTGTTGTTGTGGTCTTCAGTCCTGAAACTGCTTTTGATGTAGCTCTCCATGCTACTCTATCCTGTGCAAGCTTCTTCGACTCCCAGTAGGTACCGCAACCTACATCCTTCTGAATCTGCTTGGTGTATTCATCTCTTGGTCTCCCTCTACAATTTTTACCCTCCACGCTGCCCTCCAATACTAAATTGGTGATCCCTTGATGCCTCTGAACATGTCCTACCAACCAATCCCTTCTTCTAGTCAAGTTGTGCCACAGGCTTCCCTTCTCCCCAAATCCTGTTCAACACCTCCTCGTTAGTTATGTGATCTACCTATCTAATCTTCAGCATTCTTCTGTAGCGCCACATTTCGAAAGCTTCTATTCTCTTCTTGTCTAAACTATTTATCGTTCATGTTTCACTTCCATACAAGGCTACATTGCATACAAATACTTTCAGAAACGACTTCCTGACACTTAAATCTATACTCGATGTTAACAAATGTTTCTTCTTCAGAAACGCTTTCCTTGCCATTGCCAGTCTACATTTTATATCCTCTCTACTTCGACCATCATCAGTTATTTTGCTTCCCAAATAGCAAAACTCCTTTACTACTTTAAGTGTCTCGTATCCTAATCTAATACCCTCAACATCACCCGACTTAATTCGACTACATTCCATTATCCTCGTTTTGCTTTTGTTGATGTTCATCTTATATCCTCCTTTCAAGACACTGTCCATTCTGTTCAACTGCTCTTCCAAGTCCTTTGCTGTCTCTGACAGAATTACAATGTCATTGGCGAACCTCAAAGTTTTTATTTCTTCTCCATGGATTTTAATACCTACTCCGAAGTTTTCTTTTGTTTCCTTCACTGCTTGCTCAACATACAGATTGAATAACATCAGAGAGAGGCTACAACCCTGTCTCACTCCCTTCTCAACCACTACTTCCCTTTCATGCCCCTCAACTCTTATAACTGCCATTTGGTTTCTATACAAATTGTAAATAGCCTTTTGCTCCCTATATTTTACCCCTGCCACCTTCAGAATTTGAAAGAGAGTATTCCAGTCAACATTGTCAAAAGCTTTCTCTAAGTCTACAAATGCTAGAAACGTAGGTTTGCCTTTTCTTAATCTAACTTCTAAGATAAGCCGGAGGGTCAGTATTGCCTCACGTGTTCCAATATTTCTATGGAATCCATACTGATCTTCCCCGAGGTCAGCATCTATCAGTTTTTCCATTCGTCTGTAAAGAATTCGTGTTAGTATTTTTCAGCTGTGACTTATTAAACTGATAGTTTGGTAATTTTCACATCTGTAAACACCTGCTTTCTTTGGGATTGGAATTATTATATTCTTCTTGAAGTCTGAGGGTATTTCGCCTGTCTCATACATCTTGCTCACCAGATGCTAGAGTTTTGTCAGGACTGGCTCTCCCAAGGCCGTCAGTAGTTCTAATAGAATGTTGTCTAATCCCGGGGCTTTGTTTCGACTTAGGTCTTTCAGTGCTCTGTCAAACTCTTCACGCACTATCATATCTCCCATTTCATCTTCATCTACATCCTCTTCCATTTCCATAATATTGTCCTCAAGTACATCGCCCTTGTATTGACCCTCTATATACTCCTTCCACCTTTCTGCTTTCCCTTCTTTGCTTAGAACTGGGTTTCCATCTGAGCTCTTGATATTCATACAAGTGGTTCTAAGCTTTTAAAAACTTATTCACTGCATCAAGATTCCATAATTCTTGAGGAAAAACTTCGTTTCTTCCATTATTTATGTAAATATTTTGTAATTTAACATGATTGAATGAAGAAGAATCATTTAACTGATTATTTTTCTATTAGTTTCGAAAACAACGCAAATAAAGTACAGCTTATCAAATTCAGAAGAATTATAATAATTAGTAATATCTGATTCAAAATTTCTTTTTCCATTTAATCCAAAAATTTCAACTGTTTATAGTTCAAAGAAAGAAATTGGAATTTTTGTATTTTTCAGACTTTCTTGTTTAAGTTCAAGCGATTATTCTGGTTCATATTTAACAACATGAACACGAATTTCCATAATTGTTACAATAATTTTACCTTCCTTCAGAAGTGTGCTATTATCATTATTAGTAGTCCACCAAAGAACAGAATCTTCTTGAACTTTTCCTGAACTAAAAATGAAAATTTCTGTAAATATCCTCCCCAAAATATTTCTTGAAAATCCTTAAAAATCCACCAAATAATTATAATGGATAAATTACTTCACTTTGTTTGTTTTTAATTTTAATGATTGTTAAGAATATAGCCTTCCATAGTTAATTCATTAGATAGAGTTATTTAAGTATTAAATGGATGTTCTATTCTAGGGAAATATAGTTTCCATTTTTAATTGTAATAACATCAATCTTTTTAACACATAATTATCGATTAGTTTAACTTATTAAGTGCCATGATCCCCATTTAGGAATTAGTCTTTGTAAAGGAAGTTTTGCAGTTATAATAATGCTGGCAGTGAATGCTACCATTTCTCGTTGTTGTCCAGCTCTTTGTCGAGCACTTTCGTTGCAGTTTCGTCAGTTTTTGTTAAACGAGTGAGTCGTACACCTTTATTTCTGTGAAGAAATTATGTTTTTCAGCATTACAAGAGTTACACATTTTCAAAACAGCATAAGTCATATTATTATGTAAATAACGTCCAATTTCTGTGTACAGGCATGTTGCCTAACGGTTTGAGAAGATGTTTTCGATCGTTTATTTCAAAGACCTATTTCATTTCTGCATGACACCCATCTGACCTTTGATCCCTATTTGACAGTTTCCACATAAAACTTTATTTTGCTTTTATTTGCTCCTCAGGCACAATGAGTTGCTATGAAGCACTTTCTATGAGAGAAATTAAAGAAGCTGTAAATGACACAAACTTCATGGCTTCTTTTGGTGATGATGGTCATATGAATGAGACAATTGACATTGTCAAGCTCCTTCTAGATCGTGTAGATGAGATGTCTGACTCTGAAGATATCGCTGAAAGTATGTTTACAAATACTGTCCCATCTAATGTGCCAGTTTCCTTGGTAATTAATGCCAATGGAGAAAAGGAAAATGAGGAACATGGATGCCACTGAAAGTAGAAAGTGAAAGCTATTATCATTTCTAATTGTACAACAGAAGATGCAACTTACTCTCAAACCTATCCTGATACAGCAGAAGGTCAACAGCAAAAATACAATTTGGTAGCAGCACTAAAAGGAAAATCTGGTGTTGAGTACTTGGAAAATTTTTTTGATGAGCAGGTATTGAAATTGATTGTCAGTGAAAGTGTCCTATATGCTACACAGCACTACAATCGCAGCTATGAGCTATCCAATGGGTGTATAAAAAAGGTTATTGGTATACTACTCATCACTGGATACCATGATCTTCCACAGGAAAAGCTTTACTGGAATGAAGATGAGGACTTTGATATAAGGTCTGTATGGCAGTGTATGAGTAGCAGAAGATGTCTGGAAATAAATTGTCACCTTCGTTTCATTGATAACATACCCAAACAGAATCACACCTGATGAAAGGGATAAACTTTTTAAAATTCGTCCTTTGATGGATTTACTGAATAATAATTTCATGAAATAGATAAGCAAATGGTACACAGATAACCAAATGGTATGATATATAGACACTGTTCCCTAAAATAATTCATTTGTGGTAAACCAGGGAGATTTGGATTCAAGCAATGGCCATATGCTATTCTCAAAGCGGTCTCTGTTACCATATGTCACTCAATGAAGGAAAATCGAAGGATACAAGTGATGTTTCAGTTGTGTTGAATATGATTTATTTTCTGTGGACTCATGAACTTCACAATAATATATTTTGATAAGTTATTCACAGGCTTGCATTTAATGAAAGAGCTCTTATAAATGAGAGTAAGGACAACTGGAACTCCCTGTATGAACCGAATAAATAACTGTCCAATAGAATCTGAGTACAGCATAGAGAAGAAATGAGGAGGAGCGCATGACAATAGATTTGACATGAATGTGGAGATAATGGCAGTAATGTGGAAGGATAGCAATTGTGTAAAGCTCTAGTCAAACCATGAGCTGGTGCATCCAACAAGCCAAGCAAAGAGATGGAGCAAAGATGAGAACAAAGAAGTGCAAGTTCCACAGCCAAGAATGATTTCAGAATATAACAATCATTTGGGTTGTGTGGACAAACTGGACTGAAAAGTGGAGATATATCATGTAATTTCAGGTAAGAAATGGTACTTCCTATTCTTCACCAATGCATTAGATGTAGTGTTGGTCAATGCACAGGTCATCTACTGACTCTCAAATGAAAATATTCCACTGCTTCAATTCCAGAGGATGGTGGCAAGGGCATATCTTGTTCAGTCATCTGGGGCTTCTGATCTGTAAAGGACAGGACGTCCATCATTCCCAACATCATATGTTTTACAAGCTCCAATTGAACTCAGGGCCTCTGGAAATGGACATGTGACTGAATGCACAACACTGGGGAAACAAAGAAAATGTGCAATTTGCAAGAAGAATGTGAGGAAACAGTGTTCTGAGCGCAATGTGGGACTTCATGTTGATTATCTTGCTGTCTCACACAAAAAAAGAAATTGTAAAAAGAGCATGGCATTTGGCATGATGCCCATTTGGGAATCGATTAAAATAATTTCTGTGGTGTGTGTACTGTAAGACCTTCGGTACACATACCATCAGATTATTTGACTTGTCGCCCTAAAGAAGTATGCAAGTGTCAGCAATATGTCTCGTGGTCTTATCGTGGCATGTTTATCTTCTGCCGTTAGGTCAGATGATAGAAATGCCACTTGCACGTTTAGAGTAGCAGATTGACGGTGACCAACTTCAAACAGAACTTGATTAATTTTCACACACATTTATTAAAATAATAAAAATCATAGATATTATGTAACTTGCTTCTGGATGCTGTTTACGATTGACAATCTGAAGTTCCTTTGGGCTTGGTACGTTAATCTTATTCTCACATATCTCTGATACTTGACAAAGTGTCTATTTATTTATCTTCATGGCTATGTACAGGAATATGATATTCTTATTAGGCGCAGACTGAAACGTGACTACAGACTAATGCAGACTAATGCAGACTGACTAACTGGAGGTCTGTACACTCGTTATAATACCTCGTGCATTCAGGTATCACTGCGTGAGTGTGATCCGCGAGGAGAAAAGGTTCTACATTAGCAGCAATCTCATTGGCTACGATACATATTAATACGTGGATCGGCAGAAGCAGAATTTGGTCCGTCTCTAAGACAGCACCATCTCGTAGTGCGGAGACAGAAAAGCGCTGCGCCTGCGCTGTTGTGCTTAGCGGGGCGCGCTCTAGTGGGAAAGTTGTGTCTGTGCTGACTATGCAGAACTATGTACACAACAATTTCTTTCAAGGTTATTGCACTTTTTAATTTTATCTTCCTTTTACACATCTCTGTGTCAATCATGCAACAGAGGAATACATGTAGATTGAAGAAAAAATAGGTACATAATGGATTAATTTTTGATTTATCATCATATGCTGGAAAATCCATATCATCTTTGTGGAAAACATCAAATGGCAAAGTTGTGAACAATTAGGACGAATCCATCCATTGCCAATATTATTAATTTCCATTTCTTTTTTAAAAAGATATAAATTATTTTTTTCAGTAACAGGGTATGAGTAAATTTGATAACTTTCGAATTTGTTCTTGATTTATTAAGGAAAAACTTATTAATTAATTTTAAAAATTACTGTTACATAAGCACCATTGAAGCCAATCAAACATGATTTTCATTAGTGACAGTAATTATTAAATTTTGAAAAGTACCAAAAATTGTAATCATTATAGGATAATTTGATTCATAAGTTATTGGTCCTCCAAATTCAGAATGAATTCCCTATGAATATGATCTTTATGTTTAATAAACATTCCATCAGTTAGATTAAAATTGATATTTATTACTTCAAATGGAATAACTTTAGTAACATTATTAGCAATTGCTCTTTCATTACCTTCAATTATTAAATAATATAACAGTTTCTCTTCTTTAATTAGTATATTAGGTTTTTTCGATTGAATGAATTCTTGAAACTATATTGTCCAAAAGGAATTTCAATCATTTCTTCTTTAGTATATAATTTATTATTTTTAGATGTAATATAGAGTTAAAAAGGCTGAAAACAAACAAACTAGTCAAACATTTTATAAGTTTCTTTTATTGCATCAGTCAATATTTTTTTCAGAACAGATGAATTATTGCTCAACTGAGATAAACTACTCCTTTATATTGAAAAATATGTAAAAAAATGACAGATTGTAACTAAAAATAAGAATTCCTGAAAAAAGTTAAAAATAAAAATGGAAAACTCTTATGAAATTCTATTTGATATTCAGTAATGGGATGCAGTGGTAGTGGAAAAACAAGTTTAATGATTAATGATTAATAATATTCTAGCACCAGTACGGTTAAACTGGAATAATGAATCATTTATATGTTTACATCAACCAAAATATCAAGTATTTATAAAAAGATGTGATAAAATTGAAGATAAAATTAATGAAAAAAACTGTTACTTTTATTGAAAACAACGATGACATTATTCCATTAGATGAATGTGAAAATAATTGAGTTGTAGCTTTTCATGATTCATTTGTGAAAATCAAGACCTAGTGAGATAATATTTTACTAGATGTAGATATAAAGGAATACATAGTTTTTACTAGCTCAAACTTACTGAAAAACACAAAACAATTACAGTTAATCTAAACATTTTTAAAGATTTTTCAGACAAGATCACATAAACTTAAATCATATTTATCAGGAATTTGTTTGGGGTGACTTAAAATTTGACGATTTTACAGAATTGTGTTGCAAATGTGGAGTAAATATGATTTTGGTTTTGTTGTTGTTGTTGTTGTGGTCTTCAGTCCTGAGACTGGTTTGATGCAGCTCTCCACGCTACTCTATCCTCTATCTTCATCTCCCAGTAATTACTGCAACCTACATCCTTCTGAATCTGCTTAGTGTATTCATCTCTTAGTCTCCCTCAACGATTATTACCCTCCACGCTGCCCTCCAATACTAAATTGGTGATTCCTTGATGTCTCAGAACATGTCCTACCAACCGATCCCTTCTTCTAGTCAAGTTGTGCCACAAACCCCTCTTCTCCCCAATCCTATTCAATACCTCCTCATTAGTTATGTGATCTACGCATCTAATCTTCAGCATTCTTCTGTAGCACCACATTTCAAAAGCTTCTATTCTCTTCTTGTCTACACTATTTATCGTCCATGTTTCACTTCCATACATGGCTACACTCCATACAAATACTTTCAGAAACGACTTCCTGACACTTAAATTTATACTGGATGTTAACAAATTTCTCTTCCTCAGAAACGCTTTCCTTTCCTTGCCATTGCCAGTCTACATTTTATATCCTCTATACTTCGACCATCATCAGTTATTTTGCTCCCCAAAACGCAAAACTCCTTTACTACTTTAAGTGTCTCATTCCCTAATCTAATTCCCTCAGCATCGCCCAACTTAATTCGACTACATTCGATTATCCTCATTTTGCTTTTGTTAATGTTCATCTTATATCCTCCTTTCAAGACACTATCCATTCCGTTCAACTGCTCTGCCAAGTCCTTTGCTGTCTCTGACAGAATTACAATGTCATCGGCAAACCTGAAAGTTTTTATTTCTTCTCCATGGATTTTAATACCTACTCCGAAGTTTTCTTTTGTTTCCTTCACTGCTTGCTCAATATACAGATTGAATAACATCAGGGAGAGGCTACAACCCTGTCTCACTCCCTTCCCAACCACTGCTTCTCTTTCGTGACCCTGGACTCTTATAACTGCCATCTGGTTTCTGTACAAATTGTAAATAGCCTTTCGCTCCCTGTATTTTACCCCTGCCACCTTCAGAATTTGAAAGCTTTCTCTAAGTCTACAAATGCTAGAAACGTAGGTTTGTCTTTCCTTAATCTAGCTTCTAAGATAAGTTGTAGGGTCAGTATTGCCTGACGTGTTCAAATATTTCTACGGAATCCAAACTGATCTTCCCCGAGGTCGGCTTCTACTAGTTTTTCCACTCGTCTGTAAAGAATTCGTGTTAGTATTTTGCAGCCATGACTTATTAAACTGATAGTTCGGTAATTTTCATATCTATCTACGCTTGCTTTCTTTGGGATTGGAATTATTATATTCTTCTTGAAGTCTGAGGGTATTTCGCCTGTCTCATACATCTTGCTCACCAACTGGTAGAGTTTTGTTAGGACTGGCTCTCCCAAGGCTGTCAGTAGTTCTAATGGAATGTTGTCTACTCCGGGGGCCTTGTTTCGACTCAGGTCTTTCAGTGCTCTGCCAAACTCTTCACGCACTATCATATCTCCCATTTCATCTTCATCTACATCCTCTTCCATTTCCATAATATTGTCCTCAAGTACATCGCCCTTGTATAGACCCTCTGTATACTCCTTCCACCTTTCTGCTTTCCCTTCTTTGATTGTAACTGGGTTTCCATCTGAGCTCTTGATATTCATACAAGTGGTTCTCTTTTCTCCAAAGGTCTCTTTAATTTTCCTGTAGGCAGTACCTGTCTTGCCCCTGGTGATACAAGCCTCTACATCCTTACATTTGTCCTCTAGCCATCCCTGCTTAGCCATTTTGCACTTCCTGTCAATCTCATTTTGGAGACGTTTGTATTCCTTTTTGCCTACTTCATTTACTGCATTTTTATATTTTCTCCTTTCATCAATTAAATTCAATATTTCTTCTGTTACCCATGGTTTTCTAGCAGCCCTCGTCTTGTTACCTACTTGATCCTCTGCTGCCTTCACTACTTCATCCCTCAAAGCTACCCATTCTTCTTCTACTGTAATTCTTTCCCCCATTCCTGTCAATTGTTCCCTTATGCTCTCCTTGAAACTCTGTACAACCTCTGGTTCTTTCAGTTTATCCAAGTCCCATCTTCTTAAATTCCCACCTTTTAGCAGTTTCTTCAGTTTTGGTTTTATAGCAATAGATATGACAAGAAAAATTGATAATGATAAATACAGAGAAAAGATTGTGTTTTAAACATTTAACTTTAAATGTAAACGTTAAACATAAAAATCGTTGAACATAAAACTGTTGAACATTAATGACAAAAACTAAAATGTTGAATGTAAATATTAACCCTAAAAAATTAAAATGTAACATTAAAAACGAAAATGTTGAACACAAAAATGTTGAGCATAAAAATCTTGAATGTAGAATAAAAATTATTGTTGTATTTTTATCCTTAATAAATCTTTTCAGAATATGATCCATAAGTTGTTAAAGAAGCTAATGGAATAGAAAAGTAAAAGGACGATTAAAAGAAGAATTTAAATAAATGGGAAAAACAAATAACACAATATGAAAAATTTGAAAAAGGAGATCACCCAGTTATTAACGTAATTGAACAAGTTGTACAAGGAATCGAAGCATTAGTTGATAATGTATTATCAGCAACTGAAGAAAATATAGAAGTTGAAAAATAAATGGGTCCTTATAATCAACATTATTTAGAAGAATTTAATGATGTTCCAACAATGAAACAGTGGGATAGTGATTAAAGAGATTATAAATTTAGTGGATCAGATATACATTTTTATTGCATAAATAGGAAGAAGTTAAAAATAGAAAAATATCAAAAGACAAAGATTCTTTAAAACTGAACACAAGTGAAGGAGTGTTAAAATTTATTATCATAGTGAAGATATTTTTGGATTAAGACCTGATGGTACTCTTAAATATACTGGTAAATATCCAGTTGAATTCAATGGTGACAAATAAAAAACTGGTAAAAAAGAATATGAAGATACTGATAGATTAATGAATCTTTCAACAAAAGAACAAATTACAATAGAAGATTTAGGTCAAGAAATTGATTCTCTTGATTTACAAAATTATGCTAGAATTTTATTCAAATGCTGTATATTCTGATACTAATCCATATAAAATTAAATTGAGTAAAGGAAATAAATATAATTATTTGATAGTAAAAGCAGTTGATGATAATTTTCCTAGTTTTTCAGAAATAAATCTTAAGGATTCATTTCACCGTGTTAGTGAATGTATTATAAAAAATTCAGAAAAGCTAAGTGACTATATTTCGATGGGTAATGTTTGTCTATTAACTGATAGATAAACAATAATTCATGGCGAAATATTAACTGGAAATAAAATTTATCATAATGTTAAAGTTGGAATAACACAGATGTTCACAGATACATTTTGTGGCTTTAATATCAACAATCTAAAAGGTATACCTTATTTCATAAGATTCTTGAATAATTTACCACATACACTTTGGAAATCAGTAAAACATTTTCATGATTTAATTGACAGATCAACAGATATCCATGAAGCAGAAATTGCTAACAACAAAAATTATTTGAATCACAAAGTAGAAATAACAAAAACAATAACTAAAAAACTCAGAGGCTTCATTATCAATAATGCCAATGGTATTCAACATTTTATTAGAATTTTGAATAATACACCACATACATTTTGGAAAAGTGAATCTCGAAAAGGCTTAGTTAATGATTCAATTAATGATTTACCATTCAAAATATGTTTACCTGGTTATAATTGGTGTGGCCCCAGCAGCAAAGTAAATGAAAATCTGGCATGTTGTAACATCATGATTCAATACGTAATAGCATTTATTGCACAACTTTGAAGTACAGCTTGTAACTTTGGAGCCATTGGTGGTGATAGAAACAGCCACTTGTATCTTAGCGTGACTCATTTGCACCTCTCACTAGCCTAGCTGTGGGAAGCGGTACCTGTCTCAGAGTATTCAAGCCCTTAAGATTCTAAGTAAACTGTATTAAATATTATTCAATTTAGTTAAAAGTCAATATACTGCAATTTGTTATTAAAAAGAAGATTGTGAAAAAATCTCAGCTTTCTAGCTGGCATGCTTTCAGAGTTAGGGAAAATTACCTAAAACAATGTGATGATGCAGGAATAAATAAATTAGATGAAGCATGCAAACAAAATGACAACGACTATTGTGATCGTAAAGATTTAGAATCTAGACATCGAGCTGATAAGTAATTTCAGTTAGCTGCAAAAGAAAGAATGTATACAAGTGATACTTCATTAGGAGATAAAAATAGCTGCAACTGCAGTTAGAGGAAGAATGTATGTAAAACAAATATTTGGGGATGGGCTGAGTTGTTGATGAAAATGGATGGGAATTAAAAAATTTCATTTATTAATTTTTAAAGTATATAAATTAATAACTTTGACTATACTAAAATTCCATATGGAGAAATAAAACCAAAATCAATTAAAATAAAATAATGAAGAATAAAATAGTATTAATCAATTTTTAACTGAGGCACAAAAAAGGAAAAGAGATAAAGATGGGTGAAAATTTAATTATTCCATTAGGTATTACTGTTATAAAAAATTGTTGGATATTTAATGAACAAAAGTAAACATAACTCCAACATGGATGTTTATTATTACTATTAGCTGCATTACCATATCTAGCAACTATTCTTTTACTCACTGGTGGATCTGCAGCAACTGCAAATGCAGAGATAAACAAGAGAAAAGCTTCCAGAATGAGATTTTCACTCTACAGCGGAGTGTGTGCTGATATGAAACTTTCTGGCAGATTAAAACTGTGTGCCGGACCGAGACTGGAACTCGGGACCTTTGCCTTAAGCGGGCAAGTGCTCTACCAACTGAGCTACCCAAGCATGACTCATGCCCCATCCTCACAACTTTACTTCTGCCAGTACATCGTCTCCTACCTTCCAAACTTAACAGAAGCTCTCCTGCGAACCTTGCAGAACTAGCACTCCTGAAAGAAAGGCTATTGGACAGACATGGCTTAGCCACAGTCTGGGGGATGTTTCCAGAATGAGATTTTCACTCTGCAGCGGAGTGTGCGCTGATATGAAACTTCCTGGCAGATTAAAACTGTGTGCTGGACCGAGACTCGAACTCCGGACCTTTCCCTTTCGCGGGCAAGGGCTCTACCAATTGAGCTATGTAAGCACAGCTCACGCCCTGTCCTCACAGCTTATCCTTTCTTTCAGGAGTGCTAGTTCTGCAAGGTTCGCAGGAGAGCTTCTGTTAAGTCTGGAAAGTAGGAGACGATGTACTGGCAAAAGTAAAGCTGTGAGGATGGGGCATGAGTCATGCTTGAGTAGCTCAGTTGGTAGAGCAGTTGCACACGAAAGGCAAAGGTCCCGAGCTCGAGTCTCGGTCCGGCACACAGTATTAATCTGCCAGGAAGTTTCAAGAAAAAAGCTGATAAAGGATTGGAAGAACAAATAAGACATAATTTAGGTGTGAGAAAGAATGGAAGTGGATGTAGAAAAAGTTTCGAAGAAATAATTAAAATATTTAATAATCCTTTATCAAATTTAGTCATTGAAGAATAAGTTAAAGAATTAAAAATCTAATATTCTTGTTGCATTTTTATGATTGATGAATCACCTGATGAACCAAAAAATTTAGAATACGGAATAGTAAATTTAAATACAGCTGATCATGTTGCTACTCAATGGATCTGTTATTATAGGAATAACGATACGAAATTTGTTTTTGATTTATTTGGTGTAATATGCCAAAACAGCTAATAAATTATTTAGGAAACTATGATGTATATTAAAACATTGAGAGGATACAAAGTTGTAAAAAATTTATTTGTGGTCATTTGTGTGTCTTTGTTTTAAATCTACTATGTATGAATTATAAGTTTAATGACATGTTAAATATAATAAATGGGAATTTTTCTAAGTAAGTTGTATCCTCAACTCAGTAACGATTTACAAAAAAATAAAACATTATCGATTATTAAAGCCAAGAAATCATAATGAATAAGTTTCAATATTTGAAGATTTTCAAGAAATTATCAAAAATTTTCCATCAGTATTTTAAAATATTCAGTCAACAATAGATCCAAATATTCAGGAAGAATTAGCGCCACATTTAAAAAATAAAACCATAATTACAGTCATTAGAAAAACAATGATAAGAAATTCAGAAATCAGAAGACTCAAAAATAGATAATACAATTAAATAGTTTCAGAAAGAGTTAAAAGACATTTTTAAAGTATCTAGACACTATATTAGTTTTAAAGGTAGAGGAATTGTAAGTACAAATGATCCAATTGATGTAAAGATGCAGGGAACAAACAATATTTTGTTAATAAATTAAAGAATCTTGTTATTAAGGCTGAATATACAACTATTTTAATCCAGTTCAATAATTATATCGGTAAAACGGATTTTAATCAGCTTAATAGAACTACTGCAACTAATTACTTTACAAAAATGGAAATAGTAAATGCTTTTTCAGATTATTTCTGAAAAATAGATTTAACTCCATATTTAAAGATGTTAAGTAATATGATAAATAATAGAATTTAATTTTATGACTGAAGACAAATAAAAAATTTACAGTTTCAACGAATATGAGTTTATTCTTAAAAATCTGTTGTTTTTGATAAAAATATAAACCGAGATTTTACAATTAATAAGTTTGATATTCCAATGAATGTTTTGACAAACTTTACAAAATAACTCGGAACATACAGCCAATAAAAATAGTATGCAACTCAAATTTTCAAACTATAAGATTAAAAGATTCTATTATAATTGTTCCAGTTGATGTAAAGAAAATTATATTTGGTAAAAAACTGATTATTTTTTATTGTATATAAGTGGAGAATCAGAATCACGTGTACTGTTTGAAATATTAAAAGTTTAGAGAAACACATAAACCTCAAAGTGTAACAACTAAAAATGGAAAACAAACAACTGAAGGTCCTTGTTAAGTTTGTAAAACTCAAAAAAGCAAATTTGTTAAATGAATTTGTAGGTAGTGAATTAAATATTCATGAAGAAATAGTTAATGAATTACATAAAGCAATAAGAGAAATTTTAAAAGAAATGTATCATTTCTGATGGAATAGATGATGTATGGTAGGTAATTATATCGAAATTTATTTTGGAAAATTAAAAGGAATTTAAAAAATAAATAAATTATATAAATATTTATTAACAGTAGTGGATGTTTCTTAAAAACTTACTCTGGATATTCCAGTTAAAGATAAAAGAGGTAAAAATATAGTTGATTCTTATGAAAAAATATTTGAGTTGAGAAAGCCAAATAATTTACAAACAGATGATAAAGAATTTTATAATAAAGAATTTCAAGAACTAAGGAAACAAATTGAGTGTTAAACATTATTCAAGTTTTAGTGTATTAAAAGCATCTTCTGTTGATCGATTTAAAGAATTTTAAAGGAAAAAATACGGAAATATTTGATTTGCAAGGAAATTCTAAATGGTTTGAACTAGTTTCGAAATTGTTCGATGAATGTAATAATATAAAACATTCAATAATAAAGAAGAGCAAAATGAAAGCAATTAAGAAAACTGTTTATCTAGCAAATTTGTTATATACTAATGCTAAATATAAAGTTGGTGATAATGTAAGAGTAAGTGAATTAAAAGGAATTATCGAAAAAGGTTGTACAGAATATTGATCAACAGAAATTTGTTAAATTGAAGATGTTGTACATTCTAAGCCAATCACATTTATTTGAAAGATTTTAATGTTGAAGAAATAAAAGACAATTTTTACGAACAAGAACTATTGAATACGAATTTTCCTGATGTTTTTCTTCTTGACAAAGTTTTGAGAAAGAAAGGAGATAAAGAATAAGTTAAATAGTTAGTTTCTGGTAACTCACACACTAGTTCAGTTTATAAAATTAATGAAATTTTTAAAATGTTACTAAAAATTTTATATTGTGCTTACTGTTTTGTTAAAGAAGATGGAGTATATTCTGATATTCAAACAATGTTTAACAATAATTATTTAACGTCAGAATTAGTTCAAAATTATAAATTTCAACTAACCCAATCAGATGGTACTTTGTCAACTTTTTGGCTGATTCGTAACTTGATCGTGAGCATACAATGAATAATAGTAATGAATTTAAAAAATCTATACACACTCTCGGAGCTTGAGCATGGCATATACGTTAAAGGTCCATTCACGTATTTTTAACTGTGTTTCTTATCTCTGTGTTTTCTCTAAATTCAGACTTCGTTAACAAACAGGACCCGAAGACGATGGTGGATCGTGCTGGACGTCTTTTTCCTTAAAAGCACAGAACCTTCTGCCATACCAAGTTACCAAACAATCTCACAATGACTAAAAACACAAAATAAAACATACATTTGTTGGTAATTACAATATATTCTGAAGTAAAAACACGAAACATTATGTGACTACAAGTGCTGTTTGGTTGCAACTCGAGAATAAAATATTGAAATAATGTTCTATTACTGGCGGTGTGCCACATATGTCCGACTTGGACAAGACCTAGAAAACAAAAGGTGACTCTTAGTCATCTGACAATCAAAACTCTACAAATGTTTCCAGTGGCTGCAGACAATATTTATACAGGTGTGGACTATATCTATAGCTCAAATTATTTACAACATTACTGGTACTTATAATTACATTTTCCACATCTACATCTATATTTATATCCATACTCCGCAAGCCACCTGACAGTGTGTGGCGGAGGGTACATTGAGTACCTCTATCAGTTGTCCCTTCTATTCAGTCTCATATTGTTCGTGGAAAGATAGGTTGTCGGTATGCCTCTGTGTGGGATCTAATCTCTCTGATTTTATCCTCATGGTCTCTTCACGAGATATACATAGGACGGAGCAATATACTGCTTGACTGCTCAGTGAAGGTATGTTCTCGAAACATCAATACAAGCCCGTACCGAGCTACTGAGCATCTCTCTTGCAGAGTCTTCCACTGGAGTTTATCTATCATCTCCATAATGCTTTCGCGATCACTGAATGATCCTGTAACGAAGCGCACTGCTCTCCGTTGGATCTTCTCTACCTCTTCTATCAACCATATCTGGTATGGATCCCACACTGGTGAGCAGTATTCAAGCATTGGGTGAACAAGTGTACTGTAGCCTACTTCCTTTGTTTTCAGACTGCATTTCCTTAGGATTCTTCCAATAAATCTCAGTCTGGCATCTGCTTTACTGATGATTAATTTTATATGGTCATTCCATTTTAAATCGCTCCTAATGCCTACTCCCAGATAATTTATGGTATTAACTGCTTCCAGTTGCTGACCTCCTATATTGTTGCTAAATGATAAGGGATCTTTCTTTCTGTGTATTCGCAGCACATTACACTTGTCTACTTTGAGATTCAATTGCCATTCCCTGCACCATATGTCGATTTGTTGCAGATCCTCCTGCACTTCAGTACAATTTTCCATTGTTACAACATCTTGATATACTACAGCATCATCCGCAAAAAGCCTCAGTCAACTTCCAATGTTATCCACGAGGTCATTTATGTATATTGTGAATAGCAACGGTCCTATGACACTCCCCTGCGGCACACCTGAAATCACTCTTACTTCGGAAGACTTCTCTGCATTGAGAATGACATGCTGCGTTCTGTTATCTAGGAACTCTTCAATCCAATCACACAATTGGTCTGATAGTCCATATGCTCTTACTTTGTTCATTTAACGACTGTGGGGAACTGTATCGAACGCCTTGCGGAAGTCGAGAAACACGGCATCTACCTGGGAACCTGTGTCTATGGCCTTTTGAGTCTCGTGGACGAATAGCGCGAGTTGGGTTTCACACAATCGTCTTTTTCGAAACCCATGCTGATTCCTACAGAGTAGATTTTTAGTCTCCAGAAAAGTCATTACAGTCGAATATAGTACGTGTTCCAAATTTCTACAACTGATCAGCGTTAGAGATATAGGTCTATAGTTCTGCACATATGTTCCACGAACCTTCTTGAAAACGGGGATGACCTGTGCCCTCTTCCAATCCTTTGGAACGCTACGCTCTTCTAGAGACCTACGGTACACCGCTGCAAGAAGGGGGGCAAGTTCCTTCACGTACTCTGTGTAAAATCGAACTGGTATCCCGTCAGGCCCAGCGACCTTTCCTGTTTTGAGCGATTTTAATTGTTTTCATATCCCTCTGTCATCTATTTCGATATCTACGATTTTGTCATCTGTGCAACAATCTAGAGAAGGAACTACAGTGCAGTCTTCCTCTGTGAAACAGCTTCAGAAAAAGACATTTAGTATCTCTGCTTTAAGTCTGTCATCCTCTGTGTCAGTACCATTTTGGTCACAGAGTGTCTGGACATTTTGTTTTGATCCACCTACCGCTTTGACATAAGACCAAAATTTCTTAGGATTTTCTGCCAAGTCAGTACATAGAACTTTACTTTCGAAATCATTGAACGCCTCTCGCATGGCACTCCTCACATTACATTTCGCTTCGTGTAATTTTTGTTCTTCTGAAAGGCTTTGGCTATCTTTATGTTTGCTGTGATGTTCCTTTTGCTTCCGTAGCAGTTTTCTAACTCAGTTGTTGTACCATGGTGGCTCTTTTCCATCTCTTACGAACATGCTTGGCACATACTCATCTAATGCATATTGTACGATGGTTTTGAACTTTGCCCAATGACCACACTATCTGTCCTTCAGATAAAACTTTTGTGTTGAGCCGTCAAGAGCTCTGAAATCTGCTTTTTGTCACTTTTGCTAAACAGAAAAATCTTCCTACCTTTTCAAATATTTCTATATATGGCTGAAATCACCTATGATGTAACCACTTTATGACTGCTGATTCCCTGTTCTGCATTAACTGTTTCAAATCGTTCGGGTCTGTTTGTCACCAGAAGGTCTAATATGTTATTATCATGAGTCGTTTCTCTGTTTAACTGCTCAAGGTAGTTTTCAGATAATGCACTTAAAAAAATTTCACTGGATTCTTTGTCCCTGCTACCCGTTATAAACATTTGAGTCTCCCAGTTTCTATCTGGTAAATTAAAAGCTCCACCCAAAAGGTCGGGAAATCTACTCGAAATAGTTTCCAAATTTTCCTTCAGGTGTTCTGCCACAACAGCTGCTGAGCCAGGGGGCCTATAGAGACATCCAATTACCATGTTTGAGCCTGCTTTAACCGTGACCTTCACCCAAATTATTTCATATTTCGGATCTCCATCAATTTCCTTTGATACTACTGCACTGTTTATCGCTATAAACACGCCTTCCCCTTCACTGTTCAGCCTGTCTCTGCAGTAAACATTCCAATCTGAGTTTAGAACTTCATTACTGTTTACATCTTGTTTCAGCCAACTTTCCGTCCCTAGTACTATGTGGGCATGGTGACCATTTTTTAATGAGAGCAAGTCTGGGACCTTTATATAGACGCTCTTTCAGTTTACTATTACCACATTAATATAGTCATTCGCTGTTGCGTTTTGCCTGCTGCTACCTTATCGCATCTCAGGAAGTGTCTTGTCAGCCTATGGAGGGAATTCTCTAACCTAAAAAACCCACATGTGCACACCACAATTACTTGGCTACCCTTGTAGCCACTTCCTGCGTGTAGCGCACGCCTGACCTATTCAGGTGGATCCTACATTTCTCCACCCAATAGCGGAGGTCGAGAAATTTGCACCCCAGATCTCCGCAGAATCATCTGAGCCTCTGGTTTAAGCCTTCCACTCGACTCCAAACCTAAGGCCTGCGATCGGTTCTGGGAACGACACTACAAATAATTAGCTCAGATTCCACCCCGCGAGCGAGGGTTTCCGCCTTCACCAACTCCGCCAACTGCCTGTATGAACTGAGGATGACCTCTGAACCCAGACCGCAGGAGACATTCGTGCCGACATGAGCAACAATTTACAGTCGGGTGAACCCAGTGCTCTCTATCGCAGCCAGCAGGGCCTCCTCCACACCTCGGATGAGATGAGACCCCCCTCCCCCACCCCTGGCAAGCAGACAGAGTGAACACTAGCCTCCTTTCTGCTTTATAAAGCTCAGCAACTGGCCCCTGAGTTGCGAGGCGAAAGGACACACCTGCAGGCGAGCAACTGACTCTAAAGCGCATTGCATGATAAGTCTACAAATATGCATACATATCATATACAAGATATGTATCATTACATAATATTTACACGAAACAGATTTACAATGTTTGAATTTGGCGCTTACATGTATAACAGTTTTATGTATGCTGATGCATTAGCTCCATACTTAAAAATCATGTACAACCGTTCACTCGATGACACACCTCTACCAAAAGACTGGCAAGTTGTACAGGTCACACGAATATTCAAGGAAGGTAGTAGGAGTAATCCACTAAATTACAGGCCCATATCATTAATGTCGATATGCAGCAGGATTTTGGAATATATATTGTGTTCAAACATTATGAATTACCTTGAAGAAAATTGTCTATTGACACACAGTCAACATGGGTTTAGAAAACATCGTTCCTGTGAAACACAACTAGCTCTTTATTCACATGAAGTATTGAGTGCTATTGACAAGAGATTTCTGATCAATTCCGTATTTCTGGATTTCCGGAAGGCTTTTGATACTGTACCACACAAGGGGCATGCATTGAAATTGCGGGCTTATGAAATATCGTCTCAGTTATGTGACTGGATTTGTGATTTCCTGTTAGAGAGGTCACAGTTCATGCTGATGCATTAGCTCCATACTTAAAAATCATGTACAACCGTTCACTCGATGACACACCTCTACCAAAAGACTGGCAAGTTGTACAGGTCACACGAATATTCAAGGAAGGTAGTAGGAGTAATCCACTAAATTACAGGCCCATATCATTAATGTCGATATGCAGCAGGATGGAAAGTCATCGAGTAAAACAGAAGTGATTTCTGGCGTTCCCTAAGGTAATATTATAGGCCCTTTGCTGTTCATTATCTTTATCAACGATTTGGGAGACAGTCTGAACAGCCGTCTTAGGTTGTTTGCAGATGACGCTGTCGTTTGTCGACTAATAAAGTCATCAGAAGATCAAAACAAATTGCAAAACGATTTAGAAAATATATCTGAATGGTGCGAAAATTGGCAGTTGGCTATATCTTATGAGCAAAATTCCTTAAAACCTTTAAAGCTACATTTGCACGTTGAGCTTTTCTTAACAGAAAACTTAATTATAAGTAGTGAAATACATAAGTTGAGCCATAGATATAGACCATGCCTATATAAATATTTTCTGCAGCCACTGGAAACATTTGAAGATTTTTCATCGACAGATGGCTGAAGTCACCTTTTGTTTTCTAGTCGTTTCCAGATCAGATGTATGTGGCTCACGGCCATTAATACTACATTATTTCATTATTTTGTTCACGAGTTGCAACCAAATGGCACTCGTAGTCACATTATGTGTTTAATTGAGTTTTTTCTTCAGAGTATATTATAATTACTAACAATTGTATGTTTTATATTCTGTTTTTAGTCATTGTAAGATTGTTTGATGACTTGGCATGGCAAAAGGTTCTGTACTTTTAAGCAAAAAGACGTCCAGCTTGATACAACATCGTCTTTGGGTCCTCTTTGACAACGAAGTCTGAATTTAGAAAAAACACAGGGATAAGAAACACAGTTAAAAATACATGAGTGGAACTTTAACGAA
The DNA here is from genome assembly GCF_021461385.2 of Schistocerca piceifrons. Taxonomy (NCBI): domain Eukaryota; kingdom Metazoa; phylum Arthropoda; class Insecta; order Orthoptera; family Acrididae; genus Schistocerca; species Schistocerca piceifrons. Next base: position 660,285,249 of record NC_060140.1, read on the forward strand.
ACTGACATGCTCAAACGGCAAGGGTTTGTAGAACTTTTAAAAAAAATTATTACTATAATTCATTGTATGGTCTCAATCCAATTACAAATTAGCCAAAAAAATTAATTAAAATGGCGACCATGACAGGATGTATTGTTATATGTATATGTTTATTGCAAACGACAAATGGGATATGAGACCGGAATACACTGAAATAAGACTAATTACTGGAATGTATGTCAACACCTGAAATTACGCTACAATCGCAGATACAAGGTAAGGCACCACATCTTTACATCAACAACCTATCCCAAGTGATTTGTATTATCATAGCTTGCTTGGTAGATCTATCGCAATTGGCCATTTCAATAGCAGTGATTTTAAGCTACATTACGCTTTCCAAAATTATTTTCATTATTCATACAGTGCAACAATAGAGTTATATCAGTTCACAATATGGCCGACTTTAGTTCTGTGTGACATAATATGGAATGCAGCCATTGGTGTTCAAAATTCCACCATTACTTTCGACAGTTAATTTTCTTGTTCAGACATTGTCACACACCAAGATTAATTTTTATATTTATTCTGATTGCACATACGAGTTTAAATTTTTATTGTGTCATACATTATGTGTGGCATGGAACTGACCAGAAAACAATTAGCAAAGATTGAGACACAATCCGATTCTGACATGCCACGTTATTTAAAACAAAAAGTAGATGGAAATTTAGTTTTATTTTCTAAGAAAAATTACTAAGATTAATTACATTGTTTTACAGTTGTTCTTGTGAATAATTATCCAAAATATTGAAATAATTTCGACAACAGAAATATTAAACCTTTCTGCAGTTCTTTGGAATACAGTTATTTAATTTGGTATGTAACTAATTTTTAAAAGTCCTTCACAATTTGGATGTCTACTTCTAATATGATTTATTTAATTTTTCAAAATTCTTATATTGTTTTCGAAAAACATATTAATCATAATTAAAATTATTATCTCATAATCTTAAAATAACAAACGTAAGTCTTAAGTTTTCATCAAGTGTTCGAGGAACTACATGTGGTAATAAACTATTTACTTGTCCATTTCTTTCATATATTCCTAACACAGTTCTTTCAATTATTTCATCTGATTTCTTATGTAATTATCCTTAATAGTATTTAGATCTTTTAAATTATTTATTTGGCTTTCATAGAGCTGTTTACATTTATCTTCATTTTACATTCTCCATGTTTTCGAACTGATGGTAAAACTTCTTCACAAATCCAATCTTGAAAATTTTCTTCAAATGATAGTTGTGAATTCTTAATTAAGGAATATAAACATTATTCATCAATAAATTGTTTTTGAGGATGTACATTTTTACATAGCAATGCTTCGTCACTATTGAAATTCTCAAATGTTTTACAGACATGTTTCTTTGAAGTGTTGTTTTACAGCATTTCAAGAACGTTTTTACCGAAAGATATCTCCAACTTGATTTGCATAAAACCATAGATTCTTTTTTTCATCAATCATTTTTAAAACTTTTTTATTGTTATGTATAAGTTTGTTATTTCTTAGATCTAAAAATGACTACATTTATATATAATAAAATTTATTAATTTTTTAAATTTAATAATTTTTATTTATGTAATTTTGATAATAAAATGATTTGTCCATTATGCAAACAAGGAAAAAAGTTCATAAAGAAATTAAAATTACAAATAAGAACACAACTTAAAAATGGACTGTATTGATTGTATAATAAAGAGGAAAAAGAATATAGAGGAAATTGATATGAACATATAAAAGAACTTATTAATAACTGAAATAGATAAACACTTCTGAAAATTGTAAAAAAATTTTTAAAAATTCTTCCAAATAGCTTCATAAGAGAAAATAGCTTTCAATGAAAAAAAAGGGTATTATGAAAAAGTTTAATTTTTGCGGGAAATTTGTTTGTAGGGTATATCTGAAAGATGTAAAAATTACCATATCATGAAAAATATAAAAAACTGATTAATTTTTTATTTCTTTATTTGTTTTTGTGTTAAACTTCTCTGCAACTATGTAATTCACATAAGAAGTCATCGTCATCATCTATTATTTTATTTGACTTTAATTTATAATGAGTGTATGGTAATGTACTAATTCCATCTTGTAATAAAATATATTTATCATCATCAGAACTTAAAAAAATTTATTACCTGGAACTGTATAAAATTCTTGTTAAAGTGAGTCAGTTAAATTCACTTTCTATATTGTTTTATTTTTTATCCAAACAATTTTGTCATCATCAAGATTAATTTCGCTTTTTATAACAGATTTTCGGATCCATTTAGATTTTTTCTCTTATTTATCTCCAACTTAATAAACAAACATTTTTCATCTGAAACCAGTGTTCTCTAATATAAGTTTTCCACAATATCCATCTTTCTTTTTCCTAAGTCTTTCTTATTTACTTGCAGACTTCCATAAATATTATCTTTTGTATAATCATTAGTGTCAAATACGTTTATCATCGTTTTCACATCTTTATAAAAATCTTCCAGTCTTTTCATAGATAGAAGTATCGATCTCCATATAACATAAATCAATAATGTCATGGAGAAGAAGGTGTAATTAGTTGAATAACGAACACTAACTTCACTTAACGAAGGTTTATTCAGCAGTTGCACATACAAGAGCATGGAGCAAACTGTCTCTGGCCAGAACACATACAGTACATACACAGCTATTGAACATTCCAGTACAATGATTCTTGCCATTTGTGGATACTTTTACAATGTACTCGAATGGAATATAGAAATTAAAATTGTACAATCCAGGTGAGTTTTGAACTCATAACCCTCCATGCAGTTTAGTATCATATCCACTACACCATAGTGCTACTCAGCTTCTTCTGCAACAGTGCTCCCTTCCTAAACGAACAGCGTCTCGGTGTTACGTTGTCCGCCGGCCGCGGTGGTCTAGCGGTTCTAGGCGCGCAGTCCGGAACCGCGTGACTGCTACGGTCGCAGGTTCGAATCCTGCCTCAGGCATGGATGTGTGTGATGTCCTTAGGTTAGTTAGGTTTAATTAGTTCTAAGTTCTAGAGGACTGATGACCACAGATGTTAAGTCCCATAGTGCTCAGAGCCATTTGAACCATTTTTTTACGTTGTCCTAGTCCGGGAACAAGTCACTGGTCGTACATACTCTGACTCCTGATGACTGACGTTCGCCCTGGTGGTGATCTTCTTAGAACTTTCCTTGCCGCTACGTTCTTCGTTGCCTTTTCGCTTGTTGCCTGTCGCTGGAGTTTCGAAATTACCCTGGGTTGCAGGATCCTTATAGGGCTTCATTCGAAGGACGTGGAACGTATCTCTGATCTTTCGTCGTCTTGTGTCATGGTCGAAATCTTCAACTTCATAAGTAACGTCAGACAACTATCTTAGAACCTTACAATGTCCAAAGTAGCGCCTGAGGAGATTCTCAGAGAGACCAACCCTCTGAACAGGAGTGAAGATCCAGCCGAGGTCACCAGGCTGGTAGACAACAGGGCGGTGGCTCACGTCATACCTTTGGCGATCGTTTTCTTGAGCCTGGAGTGTGCGGAGTCAAGCTAACTTCCGAGCTTGCTCAGCTCTGGTTAACACCTGGCCGATGTAGTCGTCGTCCATGTCATCAGGACGTAACGGAAACAGAGTTCCATCATCGTAGTCACCTCACGCCAATGCACCAGGAAAAATGGCTTAAATCCTGTGGTGTCTTGTTTGGCGGCGTTGTAGGCAAACGTCACGAAAGGTAGCACCTCATCCCAGTTGCTCTGCTCAGCATTGACGAACATTGATTACATGTTGGTCAAGGTCTTATTAAGGCGTTCAGTAAGCCCATTAGTTTGCGGATGGTAGGCAGTCGTCATGTGATGAGTAATGTTGCACCGACGGTTTATCTCCGTCACAAGATTCGATTGAAAAACTTTCCCTCGATCCGTAATTAACGACCTTGGGGCACCATGTTTTAATGCAATGTCTTCCACGATCACTGCAAACAATAATCCATCTACTGCCAGTTGTAGACGCTGGAAATCGTCCGAGGAGGTCAATCCCAACACGCTGGAAAGGCGTTTCGGCTGGTGGAATTGGTATGAGTTGACCGGTTGGTTTCTGAGGAACTGCCTTTCTCCTCTGGCACTCTCGACAGTGCGACACATAGTGACAAACACTCCTAAATAAACCTGGCCAGAAAAATCTCTTGCGGATTCTATCGTATGTTTGAATAAATCCTAAATGTCCGGCCTCAGGTGTGTAATGGTATTTCTGTAGAACATCTAAGCGCATGTGTTTAGGAATCACTGGTAGCCACCTCTTTCCAAAAGGACCAAAGTTTTTCTTGCAAATTAATCCATTAACTACCTTAAATTGTCCTTTCACATCCTCTGACCGATTTAAGGCAAGCATAATTTGAGATATTTTGGCGTCCTTCTGCTCAGCAGAGAGATCCTGGAGTGCAGCGAGACAGTCACTATCTTTATCAAAGTCTTGATGATCTTGCACAGGATTTCTGGAGAGACGGTCGCCATCTTGGTGTTTTCTATCACTTTTGTACACTATGTTAATGTCATAGTCTTGAAGATGTAGTGCCCATCTGGCGAGTCGTCCTGTTGGATCCTTAAGACCTGTCAACCAACAAAGTGAATGATGGTCTGTAACAACTGTGAATGGGCTTCCATAGAGATACTGTCGAAATTAGCACATGTCCCAGATCACAGCAAGACATTCTGTTTCTGTAGTTGAGTAGCTTCTCTCGGCTTTTGTAAGTGTCCTAGAAGCATAGGCTATAGCCTTCTCTTTTCCATCCGAAATTTGCACCAGAACAGCACCGATCCCTACCCGGTGGCATCTGTGTGTAGTTCTGTAGGTGCTCTCTCACTGTACAGACCAAGTACAGGGTCAGTCTCAGAGCTTCTCGCAGCATATCGAAAGAATCTTTTTGAGCACCACCCCAGATAAATTTAGCCTATGCTTCTAGGACACTTACAAAAGCCGAGAGAAGCTACTCAACTACAGAAACAGAATGTCTTGCTGTGATCTGGGACATGTGCTAATTTCGACAGTATCTCTATGGAAGCCCATTCACAGTTGTTACAGACCATCATTCATTTTGTTAGCATCAGCTTTTAACACCTCTTGGAGTGGCCTGGCTTTGATACAAAAGTCTTTGATAAAACGACGGTAATAAGAACATAATCTGAGGAAGCTTCTCACATCTGTAATACTTTTAGGAATAGGAAATTCCGTTATAGATCTCACATTTCCTTGGTCTGGCCGCACATCTTTGTTTGACACAAGGTGTCCAAGTATTTTGATTTCTTTTGATCGAAAGAGACACTTTCTTGGATTAAGTTTCAGTCCGCCTTGTTGGAGACACTTAAGAACGGCCCTCAATCTTTTTAATGTTGATCAAATGTTTGTGAGAACACGATAATGTCATCTAAATAACAGAGACACATCGTCCACTTCAGGTGCCTTAGAAGATTATCCATCATCCTTTCAAAAGTTGCTGGTGCATTACACAAACCAAACGGCATTACCTTGAACTCATACAGGCCCTCAAGTGTGATGAAAAGCAATTTTTCTCTTCGGCGGCCTCACCTCCAAGGAAGGTCGCACCCTTTAGTTTTCCAAGTTGCGGCAGCTAGGTGATCGGCTGGAGCTTCTAAACGGCGATGGAGACCTTGATCAGCGTGCTGGGGAACGTCCTCCCAGCGGCTAGCTTGTGGCAAAGGTGACCTATGTCGTCCTGCACCCACTCTTCTTGTTCATCTTCGTCATTCAGCAGTTGGCGTCGGCTAACATCGGTCTGCTGTCTTCTGGCGCGGGCGTCATCAAATATAAGCCGCCTTTTCGACAATAGTGCACCACATGTCCCGGTCGTCCACAGTGGAAATATACTGGTTGGTTATCCTAGGTCCTCCAGACGTCAGTCTTCTTTGGTGCCCAAACACGTGCCTCATGCGGCGTTGTAGGAACGTATCTCCGCCTGGGTCTCGACTTTTTCGCCGTTTTAAAGGGACGAGAGATTGGGTTCAATGTCTGTTCCACTTCCTCCCTTATGACCTCTTGAAGCGTCTCGGGTTTTTGTTCGCCATGCAATCCAAGTGCCTTCGGAACTTCCTCCCTCACTATCTGACGAAGAACACTTGTGAAATCAGTTGCTTCCTCCATCACAGACATCGATACGATGTTTAGAAGCCGTTCAAACTTCTTGAGTGTAATTCTTTTTTGATGCATTGTGTCGATATACTGGCACCATTTTATGAAGTCGTCTGCTGTCGAAACCTCCTTCAGGAGTAGGGCTTGATACATGTCCACAGCAACACCTTTCATGAGATTTGAAACCTTATCTTCCTCCTTCATTCTAGGATCCACTATTTTACACAGCTCCAAGACGTCTTGAATGTAGGATGCTGTAGTTTCTCCTTGACGCTGTGCCCCGCACTTTATCTTCATTATCGCATACCATTGCTTGACAGTGCCCTCCAAGTAGAAAAATATGTTAGCCAAACACACCATGTCATCCCATTTGTCAAATTTGGCTATACACTCATATACCTTCAGCCACTTGTTTGGATATTGACCATCATCACCAGAGAACCTGGAAGGATGTCGCATGTGGTGGCACATGGTCGCTTTCATCATAACGTCCTCTTCTTCTTCTGTCTCCGACAGATTGCTATCTGTTGAATACGGCTCGATCTCGGGTTTCTCGAAAAGTAATGACGGCTCTGTCGTAGCCTGATGAGAGCCACTCCGTCGTCGATAATGTGCGCTATCACAGGTTCCAATACCCGACGTCTCCACCAGAATAATGTCACATAGAAGAAGGTGTAATTAGATGAATAACTAACACTTACTTCACTTAACGAAGGTTTATTCAGCACTTGCACATACAAGAGCGCAGAGCGAACTGCCTCTGGCCCGAACACATACAGTATATATACAGCTACAGAACATTCCAGTACAATGATTCTTGCCATTTGTGGATACTTTTAGAATGTACTCGAACCGAATATAGAAATTAAAACTGTACAAACCAGGTGTGTTTTGAACTAATGACCCTCCATGCAACAGTTTAGTATCATATCCATAGCGCCACAGTGCTACTCAGCTTCTCCTGCGCCAATATTTTCACAATATTTTGGTTTCATAACATTATAACAAAAAATCATACATGTTTATTTTTGAACTATTTAGAATATTCATTAAATATAAATTGGTTCATTGAATTTTACTATTGTTTTTTCATTTGGACTGCAACTAGATTTTTTGAAAATATGATAGTATGTTCATAATGTTGTGTTGAAATGTATTTTGTATATTTTTATCGATCTGTTACTATTTTAATATTTTGTTTATTTCTAATATTTCCCATTGTCTTACCAAATACTGAATTATTCATCAGTTTATAGGTATCTTTTTCAAAATCATTTTTGGCTTAGAACTCGTTTCTATATTTTAACCACTATATTTATTCAACTAATCTGGTTGTTCAAATGATAAGATTTTCCTCTATTTTTAAGACTTCTGTAATGTGAGACATAATTTTTTTTACTATTTAATGTAGTCAATAACTTATTTCCTCCTTCTAGTGCTAATGGCAAGAACTTAAGGAAATCGTGTAATTTCTTTTTGCATATTATAAATCGACTTCTAAAATGTAACCATATTTATTAATATCTTGTATTTTAAGTATTTTTCAGAATTAAAACATTTTGCATTTACCCAACTGAAATCGCTAAATGGTAAAAAATGAGACATTGTCCAAATATATAAATTATTTGCTTCTAAATACGCAATATAATTCTATTTCGTTTCTGATTCAAAATTTTTCATACATTTGTTATTTGATTTAACATATCGTTTATTAATTTGACAAATTCCACCTCGAATTCCTTTTTCAAGAAGTAAAATCATTTTGAAATCATTTAATAAATCTAATTCAATTTTTGTCATTTTTAACATACAATGTCAAGATAAACAAGGAGCTGTAAAATACCAAGATAGATCAAGTTTATATAATTTAATATATATATTTCTAAAATTTTCCAAAATACCCGCTAAAATAAAAAGGCCAAGTTTTTTAATATAATCCTGTATTTTACCCAAATTTTTGGTATTAAATTTTTCCCAAAGTGTTTTTGCACGATTATAATCTTCATCAGAAATATTTTTTTTAAGCCTCGAATAAAAACTGAAACCTGATAGTCAAGGGAAGGCAGGATTCGGTTATGATTGGGAATGGGGCTGTAATCAGTCACTATTGGTTGCCTTTTACAGTTACACACATTTTTTTTAAAACAGTAATTCCACATTCAACAATAAACAAAAAATACCACAAATTATTAATGAAGGAATAAACAACTGTGTAAATAATAGCGTTTTAAGTACATTACAAATTAGCAAATCACAATAAAATACAGATACAGATAGTGTTTAAAAAAACAAGCCACTGTGATCATGGCTAAAAGCCTTACACGCCAGGAATGGCAATAATATAAAAAAAATTTTGAAACTTGCTGTGAAACAGCCAAGGTTAATGAAAAGAAACAATCAACTGACCACCAAATGGGTGAAATAAGATTATAGTAACCTTGTAACACAACCTTTACACTGCTAGATTTATTCCAGAAGGCGACTGGAACTATTAACTAGACATACATAACCTTTAATGTAGGCATTACAAGTAATGGTAATAAATAATGCAATAATAAAACACAAGGACCACTCACAGATGGTGCTTCAGGAATCGACCTCTGAGAAGGTTCGGCAACAAACATTTTCGCGAGCGATGAGATAGGCATCCAAGAGCTCCCAGTCTACCACAGAGAAGCTCTGGGAACCTCTCCAACAAACCCCCTAGTTAAGCGGCCTGCAGTGAAGAACGACTGGTGAGATGAAACTCACTAACCTTAGCATCAAAAGCCAGCATTCCTGCATCTCGATGCATCTTACATTTAGCACACTCACAGAAACCAAATTTCTGACCAGAAGCGAAGAAAAAGGTGTGCCCTGAATAATCCAAGACAAGACCAGTTTTACCGATAAAATCACATCCCAAAATCAAATCCACTGGCAGCTCCTTCACCAAGGCCAAAGACAAGCGCCACAAGAAATCCCTAACTGAGATACTCCCTCAGACCCAACCATGCAGAGGCAACATCTGCCAATTGGCAACCCGTCATCTCTACACCAAAGAAGGGACTGGCCTGTCTCGCAAGACGACCAAATTCAAGAAACCATTCCAAGCTCAACAATGAAAAGGAGCTACCAGGATCCAAAAGGGCACAAATAGGTTCGCCACCTACTCGAGAACAAATATAAGGCAGTGGGGGTGATGATCAAGCAGCGACATGGGCACACCAGGGTTTAAAGACTCAACCCCGGGGTCACTGCCCAGCCGGGCATCATTTATTGATTCTGGGTGTCTGTGGCTGAACCCAAATACGAACTAAATGCCTGTACCTGAAATAACGCAGCGATTCCCCTTTAGCAGACTCAGTTGGTGTTGGTAATCCAGAGTTCCCCTTGGTGACATCCACGGTCTGAACCTTAACTACATGGTGTCTATCGTCGTAGAGCATCAACGCGGATATCACTACAACAGTGGCACGAAGTTCTTCCCAAATGGAGGGATGACCACGACAAACAAAATGTGACTTATCCGCCACTCGCATTCCCCTCAGGACAATTGAAACTAACTCCCGTTCTGATAAGTCGACTAACAAGGCTAAACAGGTCGTCTTAACCTTTTCCATGTATTGATGCAACTCCTCTCTATCTTGCTGCACCTGCCCAATATAGCAACACTAGAGCTGTTTACGAACTCTGGTGGTCAATCTTTCGCTGATCACAAGCTCCCTAAATTGCTCCAATGAAAACCCTTCTGCCATAGCTCTGGATACCAGATTCTTCAATTCGCCTCTAGTGAAAGGATACAATAGAGACAAAATTACCTGATGCAAAACACCAAACACATCAGTATGTTGCTCAAAGCGAAACAACAACCATAACATTTTGTGATGTCTCGAAATAGATGGACCAGGGGATTAGGCAATTTAGCAAACGCTCCGACTATTCCCTCAGAGGACAGAAGGGCCTTATTCCTGGTTTCGCTAGTGCACCGCCCAGAAGGTAACAAATCCTGCTCCCCCATCCTCTTCCCATCAAGCTGTAAACATGTAACCTTAAACTGCACTTTAATAATCAAGGACCCAAATTCAGCGGTTGACCCCTTATCACGTTCCTCTTACTTTATTGCCCTTAAATCAGCTATCTGGTCGGTTAAATGTATCAACTGTGCTTGCACCCTGTCTAACTGACTGCCACTAGGTTGAGTGCCCTCTAAAAAGCTGATGTTGTCCTCAAAACTCCGAACAGCTTTAATCAAAAACTCAGTGGCTTCTTTTGTCTCACCAACAACATCCGGCATGACGTCAACCGGCTGAAGAATGGTAGCACACAAGTGGGCTGCTAAGTCCAGAACACTACCCTCGATAGGTTGGTGTCTTATTGCTAGCTCATAAGTAGGGTGGACCTTCCTCAATAGGCCAATGCCGGAGAACTGCATGATTGCCATTAGAGTGTTGATCACATAAAACAGAACACAGTACTAAAGGCAGAAATCATACAACACTAACAGAGTTTAACGAATCAATCCAACAGTAACTGAAATCGCGATATTGCAGTCGTAACCATGCTCTGCTACCAGTTGAAACCTGATAGTCAAGGGAAGGCAGCATTCGGTTACGATTGTGGACAGGGCTGTAGTCAGTTACTATTGGTTGCTTTTTACAGTTACACACATTTATTTTTAAAACAGTAATTCCAGACTCAACAATAAATAAAAAATACCACATTTTATTAATGAAGGAATAAACAACTGTGTAAATAAGGGTGTTTTCAGTGTGCTACAATTTAGCAAACACCATAAAATACAGATACAGATAATGTTTTAAAAAAACACTGTGATCACGGCTGAAAGCCTTACACGCCAAGAATGGCAATAAATTAAGAATGTTTAAGAACTCGCTGCAATTACAACTTACATGTACTGATATATCAAAAGGTATGTGGCCACAAACACAGCAGAAGGTATCAGACGCCAAAAATGGCAGTAAATAAAGTTTTAAGGCTTAATGCTAAAATACAAATATCGAATTATTTTTTTCAAAGCAAATGACCACAATCACAACTGAAGGCCTTACACGCCAGGAACGGCAATTATATAAAAAATTTTGAAATCTGCAGTAAAACAGCAAATACAAGCCAAGGTTAATTAAAAGAAACAAGCAACTGACCACAAAATGGGTGAAATAGGATGATGGTAACCTTGTAACTCAACCCTTACACTGCTACATTTATTACAGAAGGCGTCCGTAACTCTTAACTAGACATACATAACCTTTAATGTAGGCATTACGAGGTATGGTAATAAATAATACAATAATAAAACACAAAGACCAGTCACAGATGGTGCTCCAGGAATCGACCTCTGAGAAGGTCCGGCAACAAACACTTTCGCGAGTGATGAGACAGGCAGCCAAGAGTTGCATTCATTTCACAAGATGGTAACTCAGACTAGTGGCAGTCTAAGGAATGACTAAAGATAACCTTGCGGAAGCTGCCTGACGTCCAATAAAGCAAATGCAACGATGGAACAATATGCCAAAGCCGGAACTGGCGGTCTGCACGATTTCCCCAGAATACTTTGTTTAGAGCGCCTGGAACGAGAAAGGAACCACTACCAGATATCCGTCCGCTCCCACAAACCCGAAAATCTAAACAAACAAGTCACAGTACAGAACACCAGACAAACTAACAGTAACTAAAACCCCACTCGATTTTCTTGCGAGGCAAAACCGAAATGTAACCAATCAGAATCAGCAACCACACGTCACTGCGGAAACAATTGCAAGGCGAGCCAAAACCAAATACCAAATGAGTGACATCAAATTCATTAGGCACACAAACGCACACTGAACTCACTGTGACAACTCTGATGATGGTTACCAAAATGAAACAAATCTCTTCACTACTTTATTAATTCACAGTTGAGTAACCACACTGTCTAATCACTGAGCGAAGTGCTTTTAACACAGTAGGGTCTTCAAGTACCAAGCGGAGTGCAGTTCCACCAAACTGCACATGACAGCGCGACGATAATCTATCACAACATCAGATACATACTACGGGGTCCACATGGGTGACTGACTCCGCTCTACTGGGATTGAAATGCACTCATCTTTAAGCTTGCTGGATCCAGTTTACTACGAGGTCGTGTGCCCTCGTGACCACAGACCTTCCATCCGGCAATCCATGCACGCCGCCAGTGGTCCCGGCGTGTTCTCACACTGTGCGGACCTAGCTCCTCTTGAGTCCCCAACTGAACTTCCACATTCACACGACACAGAAAAACAACGATGTTGCCCCAAAGATAGGGCAACAGTTACTACATAGCGATAACTGCCGCTGCTGCCACTAGCAGACAGGTAACGCTTGCAAAACGAGTGGTGCCAGTCAAGATGAGAAGAAGACAAAGAACCGCAACCATGACAACTAAAGGATATGGTCTGGCCTCCAACAGAGGGCGGAAAACTACGAAGAGCACCAATGCAAGCTGCAGCACAGCTCAAAAACATTCATTTTTAGTCAATTTTTGTTGTTGTAAGTTTTCTTCAGAGTCCATATATCACTAAGGATTAATTCCGTTTACAATCATTAAATCTGATCATTCACCTTTAAAATATTGTACCACTTCTTTAAATTGTGCTCTACTAAGATTTGAATATAATTAATTAACACTTGAAGCCATAAATTTAAATGTATCCACGAATCTTAATGTTAATCTATCTTCAACCTCTTTACTACAAGAAATATATTTTTGTTCACTCATTTGAATATGATTAATATCTATTGCTAATTCTTTGAAAAACAAGTGGACATCGTAATTTGCTGAGTTATGAATATAAACTGGAATAAAATAAGGATTTTGATAATTAAGATTACAATCTTCATATGCAACTCCTTGATATTTTCCTGTTAAATCACAATGATCTCTCCTTTAATAAATTTCTTTTCACAAATAAAACAAAATTTTGACTGTATAAAATTAATTTCTCTTCATTTCTCGTTATCAATGGAATATTTCAGTCATTTTAGCAATTTCTCTAGATTCTTGTTTTAATAATTCAACGAATTTTTTTGCTGATCTTTACCAGTGTATGTTACAGGTTTTTTGTAATAATTTTTAGAATATTAAATGTAATAACCAAATGAAATCAGTAAATGTTACTGATATTTATTAATATAAGCTTTTTCAGGATATGGCTGGCAGGTGTTAACATCTTAAAAAAGACACTCGAAATCTGCATTAATTACAGAAGGTACTTGTAATGATTTACTATAATTTTTGAATTTAATTTTTTCACCTTCTACAGGTAAATCTGTCTTTACTTCTTTATGTTCTTTACAATCATTTTTGTGATTGTCTAATTTTTCTTGAGATAAAAATAATCTTAAACATCTATCACAAGGATAAATTTGCCATCGATTTTTAGTTATTGTGAACTAATTAACCCAATAGCTTTTTTATCCAACAATAGTGTGAATTATTTTTATCTCGAATTAAATGAAGATTTTTGTATGGGAAGAGGATATACAATACATTTTTCATTATATGCATAAACATTAATTGAAATACGAGGGTTGGAAGTTAAATAGTGGCAACTATTTATTCACAATGGATACAAAAGAGTTACATGTTTGCACCTGTTACTGTCCTTCAAAGTAGTCACCAGCATTGTGTAGAACCCATTGCCAGAGATGTGGAAGGCGTAGTATACCATTAGCAGAGCCTGTTATGTTCATCATGTGAATGGGGCGGTCTAAAGTTGTGGTGAGCTTAATGTGCGACGGTGATGGTGTTATCGTAATGCATTATGTTCCTCCACAGCAGCACAGTACTACTGTTCGTTTTTGGAGCATCACCTGTATCCAGCTCTGTGAAAGAAGTGGTGACACTTTCTGCACAACCCACCAGTAATTTTGCATGACAATGCACAGGTGCATACAGCGCAAGCTGTAGCTGCTCTGTTCAGTCAATGGGACTGGAATGTACTGTACCATACACCATACTCTCCGTACTTAAGTCCTTGTGACTTTGATTTGATTCCAAATATGAAGGAACCACTTTGTGGCATTTACTTCAGAACTGTTCCAGAGATTCGACTGCTCCATTCACACCATCAACACAACAGGCTCTGTTCATGGTATAATACACCTTTCACATCGCTGGCAAACAGGTTCTACACAATGCTGGTGACTATTTTGAAGGAGAGTAACAGATGCAAACATGTAACTCTTTTGTATTGGTTGATAATAAATAATTGCCACTATTTAAGTTCCAACCATCATAAATGACTTAGTTTCAGATTTTGGAATATCTGTTAACTGAACAGGAAAATAAATTTTCTCTTTTTCAAAGATTTCATCTAGGTCAAACTAGGTCAAATCCAATACTTTTACAATTATTAAGTCTTTCTACATGATCATTTGTTGACATAAGACTGATTTTATTGGATAAAGAAAGTATTTTTGATCTGTGTTTTTTACATTAATTACAGCTATTTCATCTTTAATTTCTTTCAATACCTTGTAAAATTAAATTATTGTGTTTCATCCTTATTTTTAAAGCTATAATAAACTTTCATATTGGCTTAATCGCTTTTGTTTGTAACAAAATATTTTCAAATTTAGTGATTACTTCTTCTTTAATTTGATTAAAAAATTCTTGCAGTTCTACAATATTATCAACATTATTAATTGTGTAAGATATTATTCTCGTTTTACAAGCAGAAGGTTTTCTATTAATTCATTTAGTCATTTAAGCAAATCGTCATCATCTAGAAAATCAAATCCATGTATATTTCATTAGTGTGTAAGCTTAGGGACCGATGACCCCAGCAGTTTGATCCCATAAGACCTTAGCACAATTTTACAATTTCCGTGATATTTATCTACTAGATTTAGAAAATAATTCTTACTATCGATATTATTAATATTACCCTCATATCTGTTGATATTAGCGATCACTGGTTGTTTATTAAATTTAGAATAATTTTTTAATTTTTCAGTTTATGGATTTAATGAAGATCATTATAAACTTTTTATTCATTTCGTTATTATTATTATTAATATTGTCCTCAGATTTTTTCATAAAATCGATTAATTGCTGGAATACTTCTTAAATTTTTTTACAGATTTCATGAAATTGCTTTAAGGATTTTTTATTCAGTTCACTATTATTATTATTAATATTGTCAACAGCATTTAGAATAATAGTGATATATTTTTCTTTATTAAGTTTAGAATAACGTTCTAACTTTCTCATTTTACAAATTGCTTGAAGTTCTTTCATAGTTTTATCTCTTAGTTCTATCTTCTTCCTTTCTTTCATATTAAAATAATCAATAAATTCCTCTGGATCTCGTGTAATTACATTTGAATAACCTTTTTCTCTACAATAATTTTCTAAATCAGCGTAACTTAATGTACATTTTTTTTACAATAATTCTTTAAAATAGCTTAACTTTGAAGTAAATTTTTGTTTTGATTTTATTTGAATTGAAAAAATTTAGCTTTTTAAAAAATTGATAAGGGATCATTGAAATCGATAGTATACGCTGATTAAGTTTGACAGAGCTTATTTATAAAGAGAAAAAGTTGTTAGACTTTTATTTTTTACATAAATTAAATTTTTGTTCAGGTATATAGATGAACACAATCACAGAGAAGCTATTTATAAAGAAAAAATTATTAGATTTTCATTTTTTAATTAAATGAATATTTCGCTTGCGGATATAGACAAATTTTTAAATGGGGCGAACAGTGAAACTAAAAATCTTAGTTTTACACATGAGAATTTTTTAAAAATATGGTCTTTGATCCAGAATCGACATACAAGAGTACTTTGAAAAGGTCTCGGAATAACCATGAGAAGTCACCTCTAGCTCAACGAGTTGCTCCCATGATATTCATTGGACTGTTACCTGTAAACATCTGTCACTTGTTGTTGTTCCTGTTTGCAAAGGTGGAAAGAATCGAGATTCGAGCAGTGATTAAGTATTTCGTAAAGAAAGGTATGAAAGCAAAGGACATTCATGCCGATTTCCAGAATACAATGGGGGACTCTCCTCCTTTATATTCAACTGTTGCCAAGTGGACAAATGAATTTAATTTGGAAATTTGTGGTAATTTGCTATGGGATCAAACTGCTGAGGTCATCAGTCCCTAAGCTTATACATTACTTAATCTAACTAACTAAACTAATCTAACTAACTAACTAACTAAACTAACTAAAATTACACGAACTAAGGTATGAATTGTTGCCACACCCACCTTATTTACCTGTTATGGCTCCATCAGACTTCCATCTCTTACCAAAGCTGAAAATTTTTCGACGAAGATTCACTTCAAACAAAGAATTGATAGCTGGAGTTGATAACTACTTTGCAGGCCTGGAGAAAACTTATTTTTGGGATGGGAACATCGTTGGAGCAAGTGTGTTAATCTGTAAGGAGACTACACACAAAAATAAAAAGAAGTTTTAGTGATGTTAGTACTTTTTTCTACTTCATTCCGAGAACTTTTCAAACCACCCTTGTACATATACTAATCTTTATAATCCTCATTCACAAATCTATGTTATTTCGTTTGAAATTTATACCACAGCAGCTTACTGGTACGAGCTGCGTATATTCTTTAGTTGCTAGTAGTAGAAGACAAACAATAACACTATCCCCCTCTCACATCTCTAACCTCTCAACAACAGCTGCGCTACTTAGCCCTCTGACCCTGAGTAAGTGGGAAACTGTACCTAGCTTATGGTTGAATCCAAAGTAAATTGAATTAAGTCCGTCTTATAATATTTCTTGCTCTCTAAGTATTTCTGTTACTGAGCAGGAAAACTAGACTCTTAAGAAGCACTTAATATTACGAGTTACTGAGCAAGGTGGTACACTGGACTCGCATTCAGGAGGACAATGGTCCAAACCTGCATCTGACTATTCTGATTTAGGTTTCCATGATTTTCCTAAATCGCTTCAGGCAAATGCCAGGATGGTGCCTTTGAGAGGGCATGGCTGACTTCCTTCCCTACCGTTTCCTAATCCAATGAGATCGATGACCTCGCTGTTGGTCCCCTCCCCCAAATCAGCCAACCAATGTTAGATATGTCTTCGTATTAGGATGTCGTTTGCTAGATGCATATTATTATAAAATGACTGATGGCCGCATGCATCAGTTTTATGATCACTGCTCTATGGCTTCCTCTAGTACCAAGGAATGTATTCCCTGACTTTTAACACATGTCCCACCATTTTTAGTTGTATCCAGTTTTTCCATGTGCCATTTCACTTTAGTTACATGCACTTCTTACTGATTTCCTTATTCACAAGTGACATAGTACTATGTTCCTGAACATTACCCAAAGCTTCTTGGCAGTTACTTTGGTAGTTCAGTTACTTAGTTCAGATTAAATGTACTTTTCGTTTAATAGATCCACATTGTAGAGACCCTCAAGAATGTAGACTATATCCTAAAACAAGAATATAAAACACGTATTTATAAATAAAACGATGTTTGTGCTAATATACCTTCCACAGAGCCCAAGCGAAATGATCCTCATGATGTGGAGTAAGTAAAAATATCTGCAACAATCCCTCATTTAGTACATAATAACAAATCTGTCACAAAACATGTAAATGTAGGTTACAGTGAAGTACAAGTGATAGTTCTGAGGCTATTGTTTTATTCATATTGATGACATTATCGCACTGGAAATGTTCATAAGTCATATTTTACATATTAATCTTATTACCTGATATTATTAAAAATATATACAAATCAGTCGATTCTATTAAGAAATCCATCAGCGGAATAGGAGCAGTTGGCTACAAATAAATCCTTAAGGCTCCTCTTGGACCAAACATTATTAGTAATTAACCTTTTTGTGGCTGCTGGTAAATTATTGAAAACGTGTTTGCTGAATAATGGACATCTTTCTAGACCAATGCAAATGACTTTAAATCTTCATGAGGGTTCTTCTTGTCTGTAGTATTCATTACATGAACTGAGCTGTTGATTTGAAAACAGGCGTATTATTTAAGAAAAATTTTATTGTGGTATAAATATATTGGAAAGCAATGGTTAGTATTCCCAATTTCATGAACAGGCTTCGGCAGGAAGTTCTTTAGTTTATATCACAAATAATTCGTATTACATGTATTTAGATTCGGAACACTTTAGATTGGTTTAAAGAGTTACCCCAAAAAATGACCCCAAGTCACATTGTGGGAAGAAAGTAAGTGTAGTATGTTAGATTTTTTATTATTGTATCGCCCTTTTCTAAAAACATAAACATAACTATTTGTTTGGGCGCTTCAGCAGTTCTGTACTATGCTTCTCCCACGTACCTGTATTTGTAAGTATAACTTCCGTGACTGACGTTTTTAGCAATATTCGTTTCTCAAAACTGAATTTCGTACTTCGATATTCATGATCACAGTATCTACCCCCTTAGAGATCTTCAAATGCAAATCAAGATTCCTCAGTACTTCAGTATCCCACTTCTGTACACATTCTTGGTGACAGTTGTCTTGTTAAGTGCACTATGAAACAATGATTTAAAAAAAAGCTTTTTTATATTTTATTGAATATCCAGCCATGGATCACAAATAGTTATTAATCAGGTTATTGATTTCGATCAACAATGATTATATTCAGTCCTCTGTAAATGTAGTGTACTACACGGTTCGTGTCATTACGCATTTTTATGGTAGAGGCACATTAATTAGCAATACAAGCTTGTCTCAAAATTATAAATTTTGAGTACCATGGGCATCACTATAGCATACATGTTGAAACTCTATATATATACTTCGTTTAGTATACTGCATTTAGTGAGATCTGAAGACGGTCATAATTGAACAAAATTAATAACCTGATTGATTAACATCTGTGGTCCATGGCTAGATTTATAACAATATTAATATTTCCTCAATTGCTGGAGGACTTTGCAAGAGGTCGCTTGTTTTAATCATAAATATATGTCCAAGTGATGCTAAATGCTATTATCTTTACATAAAGGAAAGTATTATCTTCTCAACAATCTTCAAATTGTAAGCTACACTCTCAATTTTTATACATGAAATTAGTGAATTTACTCATGACACTTTTGTTGCCTATGTCTGCAGTCACTTCCAGAACTCAAATTAATCGTCAAATTAACCTGATTAATATGATTGCATTTTGAATTGCTGGTTTATCCATGTATCACTGCAATAAAATAAAAACAGTGAATGGGTGGGGAGTACGAATGAGAAAAGTGGCATATTTGAGTTTACAAAATAATGAAAAGTGCTTATTCATCGTTTTATAGCTACAATCGAGCTGTTAAATCTGACAAAAAAGACAAACATAAATTCTAAAAGGGATGGTGCTTGATTGGCAAAGCATTCATTGAGGTGGAAACTATACAAATTCTCCCCTGAATTAATCACTTTTACAACGAAATCAGACTTTGTTTACATGAATCCACTGTGAGGCTGAACCCTATTGAAATGGAATCAGCTACGACGACGTACACCACAAACTATGTTTCATGGAGAACCATGATTTAATAACTTACGCTGGTGCAGCAACACTTTACCCTTACACCTTGATTCAGGCAGAAGCAGAAACGGCACACTGTGGAGAGGAGCGGAGCACTGCGGCAGCTGTAATGTTTTGGTGTGTCCACAAAAATTTGCAAACTACACTGATTGATGTTCTGATTATTAGAATGCAGGAAACATCCTTATCACAGCCCTAAAATCCCAGCAAATTTGAGTGTGAGGTGCACCCATTTGCTGGTCTGGCCAACCAATTTGACTCACAGGCACGACAGCACATGCAGGAATTGTCAAACGTCAGACGGCTGACTCAGGACGAATGTCATGACACATGATATGTCCGAGATGATATGCAGTTCCACTGTCGGTGCAGTTGGAAACTGTCACCGGCTCTTAGTCGACCACGAGCTGCAGAGCACAAGTCTCACCCCTCAGGGAAGACCTGAAGTTCTCCACTAGGGAGGACAAGAATACAAAAAAAAAACAAAGAATCACACTTTTCACCAAGCATTGGTACAGGAGCCGAAATAGCAGGAAAAAAAAATCCCCCTGCACGTTTTACAAACCAAACGGACTATCTTCCACCCACTGAATCTCCCCTTTTGACTGTTCTGCTGGCCTGGTAGCCAATCCAGACACAGTACAGGGATTACCATGATGGGGGAGCAAGCCAATCAGCGGCTCAAAATCTCTCTTGTTTGAAAAAAGAAGATTTTAGACCAGCGAGGCGACATTCTCAACGTAAACATGACCATGTTTCGGCAAGAAACGTCTACCTAGAAAGGACTACAGTCCTTCATTTATGGGGGGGATCTAATCTTTCCCGGGTGACCATTTACGATTTCTGGGAAAAGGCTGTTAAGCTTCTGAGACAGTCGTGCTCATGAAACAATTTTTTTTTTTTTTTTTTTTTTTTTTTTTTGGAGCTCGCTGAAAGAATCTGCTGACTTCCTGGCATCAGGGGAGCTACAATATTGCAGCTTTGTTTGTATCGTCCCAGCTTGTAACATGAGACTGCTTGCAGTTTTATGACCATCCCACCATTTACACAAAAGCTCAGATTACGGTAGTCTCTATTAAATGGCTTCCTCCACCCACTTTCTGCCAACTGGCCACCTTTGTGACAATCTGTCACCTGGCCCAAGGAAAATATTTTGTGAGCTGGTGTCCTCTTGGCCCGACCCTAGGTGGGAAGAGTGGAGTGCCACTGGCCGAAATCTTTCTGCAGGTACAATTCACAGAGTACTGCTTCTGCGAATCACTCAAACAGCCAGGTCACTGGACTCAACGTTTACGGCTCACAGTCAATCTTTCTCCGTGCTCTCCGTCAGCTCCACTACGGCCCCTCGGCTACAGGTTATCTACAGGCTGCACATACAGTTGTATCAACATTGTGCCCACAATTTCCTCGTGTAAAAAAGTCATAAACCGTACCCACCTGATGAAGTACTGGAAAACAGGGAGATCATGGCCTAAAATATGAACATTAATCTGACAAATGGTGTAGTTAAAGTGAAAGAAAGGGGGGCCACCTCTCAAACTTACTGTGAATATATCGCAATTCGTGTAAGGAAACTTTATTTTATTACCTAGGATGTAACACTACGTACACAGCAAACAACTCACACATTTGAAAGAAAGAGAGAGTCGTGTGGTGTTTCTCGTTGGGAGACACTGAAGGTTAGGTTCATTCACCTAATTGGAAAGGATTTGTTTCATCCATGTACAATGGCATCTGTTGAGTGAAGGAGACAGTACTGGACGTTTGTATCGTGTACTTACATCAGAGGCGGGAGAGAGTGAAACCTGGTCTTTAACATAGTACAGAGGGGACTACTGAGTTTCAGGTGCCCACCTGAAATGTGAATTGTACAAACACGTCACTTGTCATCACTCCATGGAACACTGCAGAGAAGTTTGGTTCAAATGGCTCTGAGCACTATGGGACTTAACATCTATGGTCATCAGTCCCCTAGAACTTAGAACTACGTAAACCTAACTAACCTAAGGACAGCACACAACACCCAGCCATCACGAGGCAGAGAAAATCCCTGACCCCGCCGGGAATCGAACCCGGGAACCCGGGCGTGGGAAGCGAGAACGCTACCGCACGACCACGAGATGCGGGCAGAGAAGTTTGAAATTTAGCTAAATAAACTGGCGCAAAGTCTGGTGATCAGGGGGTCTGCACTACCATCTGCGTTCCTCTTGCCTGCTAAATAGTGTCGGTGAAAATTTCATCCACCATCAGGATTCAGTCTGCAAGCTCCATGGCAAGCGCCTCCAATGAGGTGTGCGACCTTAGCTTGGGCGGCAGGGGTGGGTCACACCTTATTAAATGCTGTAGGATTTAGATCCTAAACTACATGCTGTAGCATGATTTGACTTGATTGGCCCTTGTTAATGAACATCGGAGAAGATATTGAAAATGGCCACCGTAAGACACACGTACCAGCCCTGCCTGATGAATAGCTGCAATAGTCTTTTCTGTGCTCTTCCAGTGTCTGAGGACTTTTTGAGTACACCTGACTCTTCAACTTGCCCACAGGAAAGGAGATCAGGCGATCGAGGTGGTCGAGAGTGGCTCTGGATCCGCTGATTGTCCTCTCCTCACCGACCACCTCATCATACACTAGTGACAAGCTTGTAAAAGCGGTGTATGCTGCTGCCGCGTCATGATGAAAATATTCTTAAAGTCGTTCACCTTCTATGAGTTGATCCGCATATGGATAAACTGTTTGTGAACATACTGGGCATCATTAACAAGATGGTAGCAGAATTGTTTTAAGATACGGACACCAGACATGCGCACCAAATGACCAGTCTTGCGATTACGCAACTGCGCTTCAAAGAAGAGGAGAGTATTATACCTAGAGGATAGTGTATCTAAGACGCTCCATGTTTTTTGGTCGGTACTTCAGTCTAGTGACTGATTTTAGTATCACGTGAAGGAATTCGCACTGGAGGCTGTCATAAGCAGATTCTGCGATTTGTTGCTATCAGTCATGCAGTTGTGTTTTGCGCAGAATTTTTAAATATTTCACGTTTACAGATTTAAGCGTCGTATAATACAGAGTCTTTATAATTAAACTTTCGGTATTTGAACTTGCGTAGACAGAAAACTATTAATCGTGTGGGTTCCCACCTATATAGCAATGATGTTCAGACTGTGCGCGGCAGGATTTGCGTTGTTAGTGGTATTAGTGTCATGAAATGCCGCTATGCGTCGGTACGGCTACGTTGGGGTAAAACACAAGCATCAATGTGCATTATGGTTACAGTCAACATGGCTCTGAACAAGGTGCATAGGGCTTTACTAGTAAAACTACTTTTTTAAAACAACAGCAACAGTGCTGCTGTTCTTCGCGTGTATCGACGCGTTAAAGAAATACACAGATGTCCTCTTTACGCACCTGGGTTGAAGAACATGGTTCGGAAGTTCAGATTAACCGGCGATTTGGGAATTACTCCTGGGAGAGTTCGCCGGCCAATTGTGCCACAAATTGCTAGAGAAGTCACTGTTGCCATGGCTGAGAATGCTGGACGCAATGTGCGATCCTCAAGCAGTGCACAAGCTGTGTATCGATAGTTGAACATTCCATCGTCCACTGCTGCAAAAGTGCTGCGAACAATTGTGCATTGGTATCTCTAATGCGGAGCGAGATTGTCGTGGATGCAGATGGTCGTCACATGGAGCAACGTTTGTAAACTGGAACGCAAGCATGGTATGCAATTAACAAATGATGCCCTCTTATGTGGAAATTAAAATGTATTCCTTTCAGTGGTTTATTCTTTACTTCTCTTATATATGCCCTTAAAACTATTTCCAAGAAGTTTCATTGTCCACGATTAGGCCTACTCATTTTTGATGGGGGCCATCTTAAGTGACGGTAGTTTAATTATAACCATCCTGTATACCAGGGCTTCCCAACGTGTGGTCCGTGGACCCCTTAGGGGTCCGCCGGCTCTTTCTAGGGGGGTCCGCGGCCACCTTTCACCAAATCGTGTAAAATAATGAATAAAATTATTGAATAAAAATGTGAACAAATTTATCGCTTTTTTCGTGTGAAAAACATGAGTACTTTTACATCAGTTCGTATTACCAAGCAGCCTTTGCGGTTCCTAAATGAGAACGCATACACAGTTTAGTGCCGGAGAATGCTGCTTCTCTGATCGACTGTTTCGCAACAATGCGGGGGTCGATTGTGAGCCGGCTCACGGCGCTAGATGCGCTGAAACCTTATACGCGTGCGCGGAGCGAGCTTCGTCGATCAATCACAGCGCTCGCTGGCACATTTGCGGCCCCAGGGATCATTAAATGTTAAACTTGCTTTGTCAGTGCATTACCTATTTCATAAGTCGATTTGTGACCTTCAAGTTTTTTCATTCATCTCTAAACCAAAGACTATTGATACTGCGGGGGGGGGGGGGGGGGAGGGGGGTCATTGGGAACATGGCACTTACATTAAGAAGCTTTCAGTTCCCATGGCTTTCTCTGAAATTTAAAGTTACTGTGCTCTTGACTGACTAGGGGTCCGCCATGGATTTTCGACTGAAAAAGGATTCCATCAGCTGAAAAGGTTGGGAAGCCCTGCTGTATACCAAAGCTGTTCACGAGGACAGTTTAGCCACATTTCGTCGGTCGTGTACCATCTTGTACCTTGACACAGAAGGTTTTTACGATGGAACATATGATACTCGCAAATAAACTGAGTCTCTTTAATATTTTAATAATTTTACCTGTCCTTAAAATGGAAATTTGTGTTAGTTTCCAATAGCTTCTCCGTGGGCATGCTGAAATGTAATGCCTCGAAATTTTTATGAGACTGAAGTTAATAAACGATGTCAAATGTACGTTCGTCAGATTGACCTGAAGAAAGGAAAGTGACTATATAGCCATAAATCGGCACCTTCTGACTCCAGTAGCGAGGTTCTGATCTACATCTACATGTAGAGGACAACAACCTCCCTTGTATTCTCCATCTACATGTAGATGTAGATGAGAACCTCGCTACTGGAGTCACATGGTGCCGCTTGCTGACTAGTTCTGTCGCCGTCCAACTCCGACTGCAATACAACGTCCGTCCCCTGGATGAAGGATGACATGTGAACTCCTTCTAGAGTGACCCCAACAAAGATACATGGCTGTCAAGCCAAAAACTCCCTACTAGAGTCACGTAGTGCCGATTGCTGGCTGGTCTGTCATCGTCCAACTCCGAATAAGATACAACATCGCTCCCCCGCTTGAAGGATGATTTGTGAACAACCTCTAGATTGACCCCAAGAAAGAAGCGTGACCATATAGCAGAAATTCCGTGATGATGATGATGCTGATGTTTGGTTTGTGGGGCGCTCAACTGCGCGGTTATCAGCGCCCGTACAAATTCCCAATCTTTTCTCAATCCAGTCTCGCCACTTTCATGAATGATGATGAAATGATGAGAACAACACAAATACCCAATCATCTAGGGGCAGTTGAAAATCCCTGACCCCGCCTGGAATCGAACCCGGGACCTCTGTTCTCGGGAAGCGAGAACGCGACCGCAAGACCACGAGCTGCGGACGGAACTTCCGTACTGGAGTCACATAGTGACGATTGTTGAGTAGTTCTATCATTGCCCAACACCGGTTAGATTTGGCTACTTCTGGGTTGCATTCAGCGCTGATATCTCTGCTCGATCTTGAAAGTTCTGTTCGTTGCCAGTGAAATTCCACAGACGGTGCTAATGCAATGCCTTCGCCTAGCGATGTGAAAGCTATGTTTCTATTAAACAGCCAACGAATATCAGTTTATCGAATCAAGGGCTCTGTATTGGCCGCCAACGTTAAAATGAGTTCACTAACTATACCTGAGTGGGTCTGCAACCATTGGCAGCTTCTACCGTTCATGGAATTCAAGCCATGCAGCCACAGCATCAGTTTTCATTGCGTAATTAACAGTGAACAAGCCACAAGTTTCAAAGAATGCTAACGTACTAGTCAAACAATGGATCCAAATCTTACGAAAAACACTGAAAATGCAGCAGAGGCAGAGAAAGAAAAAAAAATGGGGCTGCTGCTGCGGCGATGTCACCAGTAATGTCTGGAAATGAAGTCATAAAATTCGTAAGAAAAATTTCCAACTTGTTAAATGTCTCGAAAGCCAGTAGAGCTGGCTGTGACGCTCCTTAGGGTTGTGCCAACAGTGACTGTATCTGCAGTTTATTTTGCCACTGCTACACCTCCATTTTCTACTGAAGCAGTTGTTTTTCAGTGTGCAGTAAATTAATGTGGCTAGGTCTGTAGTGGAATAAGTACGCCCTAAATTCTCATCGCTGTCGTATGTGCGACCCGAACTCCAATTAATAACGTTTGGCGGATACATACATACACAAATACACGATAGCTGACGAAAGCCAGGACACAGTGAGAAATCCACAGTTTCTTATTTGGATTATAGAGAGTCCGAGTGCACAATCGTGTTTGTCAACCGTACGCACTTTCACAAACCTTGGAGTTTCTGAGTACCTTCACTCAAGATGCAATCCTCAGCTACGTAGTATAAAGCGACGCTTCCGATTGATGGTGTCAGTTTTTTTATTGTTTTTTTCTTTCCTATATCGCAGCGGGATAGCAGCGGGTGAGTACCCGCTTTTTATCGATACCGTTTTTAAGTATGTTGTGGTCTGGTTTGATACAGCTCTCTAAACTAGTCCTGTCTGTGTAGCTGCTCCGCATTACCACTGAAATCCATATCCACTTGAAACTACTTACTGCAGTCAAACGTTAGTCTGCTTTTACTTTCCACACTGTCATTCATTGGGAGTTTAGCTGTTTCTTGGCGCCTCAGGATGTGTACAATAAAACTGTCTCTTCTTTTAATTAAGTTTTGCAATACAGTATTCTTCCTCCCAACTCGGTACAGTGTTTTATTGGTAATCCGCTCTACCCTCCCTTCTTCCAGCATTCTGGATCTCATTTCAAAAGTTTCTATTCTCTTCTTGTAGGAGTTCTTAAGTGTCCACGTTCCTCCATGAGGCTACACTTCTAATACTTTTAGAATGAGTTTCCCAACATTTAAATGTATATTAGTGGTTAACAGCTTTCACTTTTTCAGATAAGATATTGGTGTCACACCTCTTTAATTCTCTCATCGTCAGTTACTTTTTTCCCGGAGTACAAAAATTCATATACTACTTTTAGTGTCTAGATTTATAATCGAATGTACTGATTTAATTTGACTAAATTTCATTTAGCTTGTTTCACCCCTGTTGATGTTCATCGTGTAATCTCTTTCTCAAAACACTATTCGTGTTCCAAGTTTTCTTTTCCGTCTCTATCATAATTACAACGTCGTTGGCAGACCTTCTGTTTTTTTCTCCCTGAGCTTCAACTATTTTTCTAAATATATCTTTTGTTTCCATTACTGGTTACTCATTGAACAAGCCTGTCTCAATCCTTTCTCAACTACGGACTCCATTTCATGTTCCCTTGCAACGAACCAACTCATTTGAAACAAAAGCTACTGTTTTTGTGAATTTTCTCAAGTATACGCTTTACGTAAATGACAGTCCTATACAAATGTTGTGAAACTGATTATTAAATTTAATTTATGTTCTATTCCAAATTTATGAATGGTACATAAATATGTATAGATCTACGTCTACATCCACATAACTGCTCTGCAATTCAGACTGTTTCTCTACCGTTCCCCTCTTGAAGAGCGCACTGGAAAAACGAACACTCAGATTTTTCCGTGCGACATCCTATTTCTCTTATTTCATTACGATGATGTTTTCTTCCTATGTTGACTGGCGACAGCAAAATTTTTTCCCTTTGGAGGAGAAAATTGCTGATTGAAATTTCGTGAAAAGATACTGCGCAACGAAAAGCTCCTTTGTTTTAATTATTGCTACTCCAACTCGCATATGATATCCGTTGCACCCTTTCCGCTATTTCATCATAATACAAAACGAGCTGCCCTTCTTTGCACTTTATCGATGTCGTCCATCAATCCTATCTCATGCGGATCCCGCACCGCACAGCAATACACCAGAAGAGACCGGATAACAAACTCTTTCGTGGACGTATCGTATTTTCTAATGTATAAGTGTTCTGCTAGTGAATCGTAGCCTTTGGTTCGTTTTGCCCACAACGTTACTTACGCGATTTTTCCAATTTAAGTTATTCGTAGTTGTAATATCCCAGATATTTAGTTGAATTGACAGACTTTAGACTTGCATGATTTATTGTGTAACCGAAATGTTGCGGATTCCTTTTAGTACCCATGTGAATGGCTACATAGTTTTCATTATTTAGAGTCAGCTGCCACTTTTCGCACCATACAGATTTCTTATCAGAATCTTTTGCGGTTGATTTTGATCTTTTGATGACTTTAATCTCACGGTAAACAGTACCATGTATGAAATGCTAAGAGGGCTGCTCATATTGCCTCCTAAATCTATTATTTTTTTGGCCATCATTGGACCACTCTAGTCAGTTAAACGAAGGTTTATACAGATTGTTGTTATTCAATAAAACAACACAGTTCAATAATAATTCCATAAGACAACTCAATAGTTCAGTGATTGTACAGGGATTATTAAAACAAATTGGAAATTTGTGGTAGGGACTATGGGACGAAACTGCTGAGGTCATTGGACCCTAGGATTGCACACTAATTAATCTAACTCAAACTAACTTATGCTAAGGACAACACACACACCCATGCCCGAGGGAGAACTCCAACCTCCGACGGGGGCAGCCGCGCGAACAGTGACAAGACGCGCTAGACCGTGCGGCTACCCAGCGCTGCAGGGATTAATATAATTTATTATTATGTAAGGGGCGTTTTGCTCTTCTGTCTGCCCAATACTTCTTCATTCTTTCGGATACTTTCCTTCTTCCTTCGTCTGAGATCATTCTTCCTGTATCCCTTTTACTGATCTTCATTTGTAGCACGGTTTGTATGTCGTGCAGTAGTCTGGTTTCTTCTGTTTTGTTTTTTAAATCATCTGCTGTAATTTGGAATTCTATTATATCTTCCTTAACTTATATGATCCATTTAATGTTGCTCTTACTGTTCTACAATTTTTCTGTCATTCCCTTACTAATTCTGTTTTCTGGTTTTCTCATTAGATGTCCAAAGATGAGACACGCTTCTTCTTGGTCGTGCTCATTACTGGTTCCATTTTCTTCTACACTGTTTCATTTGAAGCTATTCTCCAATGATCTTTTAAGTGATATTATTTACTTATGGATGTCCTAATTATTCTTCTTTCTGTCTTTAGTATTTTGTCAATTTCTGCTGTATTAGTTGTTTTGAAGATGGTTTCAAGCTATTTCTGGTTGTGTAACTGTTTTATAATGTTTGCCTCTATGGATAGTTTTTTTTGTTGTATGTGTTTTTGGTAATGTAATTTGCTTTGCCTTTTTTTATGTTTTGCCGTGATGGTTTCTCATTTGGATTGTAAGTTACAATATCACCTAAATATTTAAACAGTAGTGTTGATTTCTTGTTCTCCTATTCTAATTTTGTTTGCAAGTGCTTGGTCAATTACTATAACCTCTGTTTTTCCGAGTGATATACTGAGGTTAATTATCTGTGCTATTTCTTCTAGCGATTTAACTCGGTGCTTGGTTTCTTGATCACTGCTGGCTAGGAGAACAAGATTATCAGCAAATCACAAGCAGTTTAAACTTCTATTGTTTTTAGCACATCAAATTCCTATGTTCTTTGGGTATCCTTGTACCATTCTCTCACTGTGTACTCCAGGGCACAGTTGAGCAGTAATGGTGATAGCAGTCACCTTGTCTTAAGCCTGTTTTTATACGGAATGATTCAGAAATTTCTCCTCTAAAACTAACTTTCTATTTGGAGTTGATTAGAGGAAGTCCTATTAATTTAATTAGTCTAGTTTTGGATGGAATCCAAGTTGACTTAAAAATTTAGTACTGAAGGTGTATAAGGACAATCACATAAACTAAGCTAACCTCCGTCCGAACAGCCCTCGGAAGGCCCAACCGTACTGACCTACCGTCCTGTCATCCTCGGCCTGTTGGTGTCACTGGATGCGGATACGGAAGGGCATGTGGTCAGCACATCGCTCTCCCAGCCGTTGTCAGTTTTCGTTACCAGCATGCCTTCTTAAAATTCAAAAAATGTAATTGCAAGAGGTTTGTTCCGTTTCACATAGTATGCCAGAATCAGTTTTAAATTAAGATACGCTCCGCACAGCTCTATGGTCTGAAACCTCCTTGGTATTCCACTAATTCGTGTTCTAGTTGTACCTTGATTCTTCCATATAGGATCTCGTATAATATCTTGTATTTGGAGTCTAGGATAGAGATTCCTCTGTAGTTCTCTGGATTGCTTCAGAATCGTTTATATAGATTAGTAGGGCTTATAACACTTTCTCGGGGAACGCCAGGTATCACTTCTGTTTAGCTCGACGACTCTCCATCAGACTATGCACTGTGTTCTTTCTAACAGGAGATCACGAATCTGCAATACTCCATATCCACGCACTTTGATTACACTGCGATTTGCCTAGGTATGTTGTTGTTGTTGTTGTGGTCTTCAGTCTTGAGACTGGTTTGATGCAGCTCTCCATGCTACCCTATCCTGTGCAATCTTCTTCATCTCCCAGTACCTACTGCAACCTACATCCTTCTGAATCTGCTTAGTGTATTCATCTCTTGGTCTCCCTCTACGATTTTTACCCTCCACGCTGCCCTCCAATGCTAAATTTGTGATCCCTTGATGTGCCTAGGTATATTATTGTTAAATAATACTCTATTAAATAGTAATGTTAGGGTAGGTGACCTTAAATAATTTCTTGGCAATCAAACTAACAATAAGTGACTGTGCGAGTCCCGCTCCTATTTTATTTATTTATTGTTCCGTGGGACCAAATTAAGGAGAAGTCTCCATGGTCATGGAACGAGTCAATACATGAAATTATAACACGATAGTAGAAACAGATAAAATGAAATGTAAGAAACATATTCGGGCGACAAGTCGCAAGTTTAAATAAAGAAAATCAATTTGCTTAATTTTTCAGCTCTTCTAGGAGCTCCTCGACAGAATAGAAGGAGTGAGCCATGAGGAAACTCTTCAGTTTAGACTTAAAAGTGTTTGGGCTACTGCTAAGATTTTCGAGTTCTTGTGGTAGGTTATTGAAAATTGATGCACCAGAATACTGCACTCCTTTCTGCACAAGAGTCAAGGAAGTGCATTCCACATGCAGATTTGATTTCTGCCTCGTATTAACTGAGTGAAAGCTGCTAACTCTTAGGAATAAGCTAATATTGCTAACAACAAACGACATTAAAGAAAATATATACTTTGAGGGCAATGTCAGAATTCCCAGACTATTGAATAGGGGTAGACAAGAGGTTCTCGAACTTACACCACATATAGCTCGAACAGCCCATTTTTGAGCCAAAAATAGCAGAAGAATTACCTCAAAAAATAATACCATACGACATAAGCGTATGAAAATATGCGAAGTATACTACTTTTCGTGTGTAACTGTCACTTATTTCAGATACTGCTCTAATGGTAAATAAAGCAGCATTTAGTTTCTGAACAAGATCATGAACATGTACTTTCCACAACAGCTTACTATCTATCCGAACGCCTAGGAACTGGAACTGTTTCGTCTCACTTACAATATGCCCATTCTGTCTGATCAAAATAACCGTTCTTGTTGAATAGTGAGTTAGAAACTGTAAAAACTGAGTCTTATTGTGATTTAGCATCAAATTATTTTCCACAAGCCACGAACTTATTTCATGAACATCATTATTTGATACTGTTTCAATATTACACACAAGATCCTTCACTACCAAGCTGGTGTCATCGCAAACAGAAATATTTTTGAATCACCTGTAATACTAGAAGGCATATCATTTATATAAATAAGAAACAGCAGTGGCCCCAGCACCAACCCTTGTGGAACACCCCACTTAACAGTGCCCCATTGGGACTGAACATCACTATCATTCTCAATATTGTGGAGAATTACCTTCTGCTTTCTGTTCTTAAAGTAACAGGTGAACCAATTGTAAGCTACTCCCCTTACTCCATAATGGTCTAACTTCTGCAGTAATACTTTGTGGTCAACACAGTCAAAAACCTTCGTTAAATCAAAGAAAACACCTAGTGTTCGCAACCTTTTATTTAATCCGTCCAAAACCTTACAGAGAAAAGAGAATATAGCATTTTCAGTTGTTAAACCATTTCTAAAACCAAACTGTACATTGACAGCAAATTATCTAACTTTCAATGCTCCAGTAACCTTGTATAAACAACTTTCTCCATAACTTTAGCAAACACTGATGGCATAGAAATAGGTCTACAATTGTCAACATTATCCCTGTCTCCCTTTTTATAAAGTGGTTTCACTTCCGAGTACTTTAATCAGTCAAAAACTGACCACTCCTAAAGGAAAAGTTACAGATATGGCTAAGTACTGGGCTAACATACATAGAACAATACTTCAGTATTCTGCTAGCTACCCCGTCATATCCATGAGAGTTCTTGGTCTTTAGTGATTTAATTACTAACTCAATCTCCCTCTTGTTAGTATCATGGAGGGGCATTTCAGGTAACAGTCTCGGAACATTTTTTTCTAAGAGCGCTATATGATTCCCTGTTGGGACTAGGCTTCTATTTAGTTCACCTGCTATATTCAGAAAGTGATTATTAAATACTGTACATATATGCGACTTATCAGTAACATGGACATTTCCACTGTTGTGACTAGGTTTCTATTTAGTTCACTTGCTATATTCAGAAAGTGGTTATTAAATACTGTACATATATGTGACTTATCAGTAACATGGACATTCCCACTACGCACTGATTCTATATCCTCGATCTGTCTCTGCAGACCAGCCACTTCCCTTACGACTGACCATATGGTGTTGAATTTATCCTGAGACTTAGCTATTCTATCTGCTTACCACATACTTTTTGCCTTCCTAATACATTTTTAAGCACCTTACAATACTGTTTGTAATGGGCTGATGTATTTATATTTTGACTGTTTCTAACGTTTTGATATAATTGCCACTTTGTTCTACAAGATATTCTTATCCCTCTAGTCAGCCACTCAGGCTGCCTGTTTGTGCTAGTACCCTGATTTGAACGTTCTAACGGAAAGCAACTTTCAAAGAGCAGGAGAAAAGTCTTGAGGAAAGCATTATACTTATAGCCTACTGTATCAGCACTATAAATATCTTGCCGCTCTTGTTCCTTGATAAGGTTTACAAAGGTCTCTACAGCAACTGGATCAGCTTTCCTAAACAGTTGATAGCTATATTTAACATGTATTGCAGCACAAAAATCTTTTAGAGTTAAAATTTGTGCATCATGATCTGAAAGGCCATTCATCTTTTTGCTAACAGAATGCCCTTCTAGTAATGAGGAATGAACAAAAATGTTGTCTATGGTTGTTCTACTGTTCCTTTGCACTCTAGTTTGAAAGAATACGGTTTGCATAAGATTATATGAATTAAGGAGGTCTACCAGCATCCTTTTCCTTGCACACTCACTTATACAATTAATATTGAAGTCACCACATGTAACTAACTTTTTGTATTTCCTACAAAGTGAACCAAGAACCTCCTCTAGCTTAAACAAAAATGTTGTGAAATCGGAGTCTGGGGATCTATAAATAACAACAGTTAGAAGTTTAGCTCCACACCTGCACAACATTCAAACACCTTTTCAGTGCAGTACTTTGAAACATCAATTGACTCAAATGGGATGACGTTTTTCACATACATGGCTACTCCCCCACACCCCAAAGAGCTCCTAGAAAAGCTGCCAGCCAACCTGTATCCTGGTAAAGAAAGCCTCTGAATTATCTCCTTATTTAAGAAGTGTTCAGATATACCAATAATTTCAGAGTCAACATCTATAAGCAGTTCACTAACTTTATCTCTAATTCCTTGTATATTTTGATGAAATATACTACTTCCCTCATTACTCGGGTACCTAAGCTTTGTCGAGAGTGGTTCCTTTGTTAGAGAGACTTCCCTTAAGCAGGAATACCTATCAGCCGACTTCAATCTAAAAAAAGGTGCTGCTCTAACACCCACTACTGCAGGAATTTTCCCACGAGTGATCCCACCACCCCCACCTATGCTGTCACCTATAAGCATTGCCAACCTCCCCTTCCCATACCTGTTGAGGTGCAGGCCATGTCTAGTGAAACCCGTCCTGCTGATAGACTCCACCGACACCACTGAAATGTGACCCATGCCTTCTGTCATCAGCGCACCCCCAAGTCTCATGTTATTACGCCTGACGGATGTATTAAGATAAGGCCGATCGTGACGCTGAAACAGTTCCACGAAATGCACATTTGTGTTGCCAGTCTGAGTGGATATCTTTTCCAGGTCACCATCTATGTCATACTCCCCATCCCTATCAATGCTATTACCAGCCCCACCCACAATCACTACCTGATCCTCCGTAGAAAAATCCCTACATAACCCCCCTATGTTAACTGTCACCTGAGCCAATCCTGCATTAGGCTTCACAATGCTGGTGACCTGGTACTCACTTCCCAACACCTCCTGCAACTGCTGGCCTACACCTCTGCCATGAGAACTACCTAACAGCAGAACCTTCTTCTTTCTTTTCGACTTTGCAGCTGTCATAGCCACCATAACTGCTGAGGTCTGCTGCATACTTCCTACATCTACAGCTACTAGAGATTCCTCTCCACTAGACTCTGACAGTTGGTCATATCTATTGCAAACACCAATAGTCAAACTATCTGAAAATCTCCTTCTCCTAGCAGATCTCTTGCCAACAGCCAGCTCCCATTCCCCAACCCCCTTCTCCCTCCTCATCCTATCTAGCTCCTCCTGTGCGTTTTTCAGTTGCACCTGAAGGGCACAGATCTTACGCTCCTGCTCCCCTATCAACTTACTCTTGCTACATAAGTTTCATTTCCAGGAGAGGATCTCACCAGAATGCCCACTGGCTTCCCCACTGCATTCCCCCCAGTGAAAATACTTCGAACAAGTCTCACACCGCAATCCACTACTCTCGTTCTTGATTGTGAAGAAGTGAGCTTGAGACATGTGGCACTCGCCACTGGGTGCGAGATTCACGCTATAAGGCCACTCCGTGGGCAGCGATAAGTTAGACGCTTAGTACAACGCCAAAGCAGCCAAGGTTGGAAATTTTACCACTTGATGACTAGTTTTGAGTTGGGACCCATTTTCAAATTACCCAGATAGTCACAATGGTACTTCCAAAAATATGGGAACCATGTCAAGATAAGCACAGTATACACATAACAAAGTGCAATCTGTATGTCCTGTAACTGTTCATTTACACTTTGTTATTTTGACAGGGTCTTATTTGGTCTTTGACATGGTCCTTAAAAAATGTAGTCCATCAACAAAGGAGGTGGCTTACGAAACACTCGTTCGACCTATACTTGCGTATTGCTCATCAGTGTGGGATCCGTACCAGGTCGGATTGACAGAGGAGATAGAGAAGATCCAAAGAAGAGCGCCGCGTTTCGTCACAGGGTTATTTGGTAAGCGTGATAGCGTTACGGAGATGTTTAGCAAACTCAAGTGGCAGACTCTGCAAGAGAGGCGCTCTGCATCGCGGTGTAGCTTGCTGTCCAGGTTTCGAGAGGGTGAGTTTCTGGATGAGATATCGAATTCATTGCTTTCCTCTACTTGTACCTCCCGAGGAGATCACGAATGTAAAATTAGAGAGATTCGAGCGCGCACGGAGGCCTTCCGGCAGTCGTTCTTCCCGCGAACCATACGCGACTGGAACAGGAAAGGGAGGTAATGACAGTGGCACGTAAAGTGCCCTCCGCCACACACCGTTGGGTGGCTTGCTGAGTATAAATGTAGATGTAGATGTAGATATTTTGGGAAATACCATTTTGACTAACTGTCAAGAAAATTTCCGACTTTGGCTGGTTTTCCGTTGTTTTGATTAACACAAGTTGTTGCACTGCAATTACACCAGCATACTGTAAGTTTGTAACGCAAACGCTGTCTGGCGAATTCCAGGCAGCATTACAGTACGCCTCGGGCGCCGGGCCTGAGAGATGCACTTCGGAACCTAGTGGGTTGTTTACGATGTTCATTACCCGACGCCACCATAACCAGTCGTCGACAATTTGTAATGGGCGTAGTTAGACTATCTACTACGTAAAAGGCTTTCCTTGTAAACGTGTTCGTTGAATAATCCATTAGTGTTTGAATTACTTTTTTGTCACGTTTTTATATTTGTTACTTTTATCTTGTTTGTTACATTGAAAATGAAGCATGTAAAACAAAAAAGTAATTTTTACCTTCTAGCTTTGAAATAATATAACGTGTCGTGTACGTAACGCTAAACACTATTGAGAGAAAAATGATATTTGAAAAGGTTACACATTTTCGTACTGGATGAAATAAGTTAAACATTGGTAAAAAAAGTTACTTGATATGATGAGCAGAAAAACATTCAATATAAAATCATACAGTCCCACATTACATTTCCTGCACTGGGTAAATGGTGATGGCTTTCAGTTTATTCCAAAACATTGCCTTCTTTTATTGAACTCCTGTATTTTCATAATAAGGTGCTTCATTCCATCAAACTGAAATTCGTCTGCTGCAGTACTGGAGTATAGGGTATTTTCGGGCGCTTTCGGTGATTACGCATACGTCATGAAGTACTGTTGCACAACACGAGGGACTATATTTCCATTTTTACGGTCGAGTATCAGGGCACTATGTACAGCGACATCCAGTAATCAATTGAAAAGAGCCCACCACCGTATCCTGTTGCGATTATTTATCCAATATTGATTCACATTTTGATCCATGCAATGTGTTCCACCCATGTTCTTGCTGTATTCTGTCAGGATGGAGGGTCGAGGATCATCGATGAGTTTCCTTGACCAATGAGAATATCTTTTAACATCACTTTCTGGATTCATACCAGTCATCTTTGATGCTGCAGGAACAACGCAATTTTCATGCCATTTATATAGTAACAGACCATTTTTCCTTTGTATGGCAGAACAATAATACCTCTCTCATTTTTCTCTATTTCCTCCTTGTTTGGAAGGAGGCGATTTTGGCTGATATAAATTTATCTCACATCCCAAGTGCTCGAAAACATCCTTCAAGAAAAATTAACAGATTAAAACTTGAAAACAAGTTGTCAGAATAGAAATAAAAAGTATTACAATGCTCTCGATAGTGCTTAACTTTACTTTTATGTAACGCTGAAAATGTAGTTCTTGTACATGTAAAACAAATAGTGTCGTACCAGTTTCAGTAAATGACATGTTACTGTCGGTTTATTAAGGAACTATTTAGAGTTTTTGAAAGTGAAAGATGAAGTATTTTAATTATTATACCTGCTCTAAATCCATGGTGTGATGAGATTCTGGCTGTAGAGAAAACGTTTAAATTCTGTTTAAATTTTTTCCAGTAGTGAACTGCTACTCAAATCTCCTTACATAAGACTGAGAGAGCAGAAGTTCAACAATCCTTAAGTAAATGTAACAAGATTACAGAAATTCAATTTTGTCCAAAAATAAATGAAAGTCCAGTCCTTAACGTGTACCACTAAAGTAACGTTGTGCATTAATGAGATAATTATAACACAATTCTTTCATTAAAATCGTGATTTTGTAGAAATTGCTGCTCATTATCCTCATGTCATTATCTCCAGGGATAACATGCTGTAGTTACTCCTAATTATAACTGATTGCCTTTGAGTTAGTGAAACAATCCGCACATTATATAATGAACCAATAACTTTTTTGCAAAAGCTATTTAAAAGCAATTTATCTGCCAATGAACTGGGTCAACAATTGAAGTGTTTGTTAAAAACCTCCAGCCTTAATTCCGAAAAGTAATCATCGCCATTAAATTAAATAAATTACTTTTCTGACAATTAACATGACACGAATTTTTCATATTTTATAACTCCATTAGTGGGTCTGTGTACAGATCTTGTTGTAGTTTGATACGAAATACTTCGATGGTGAACAATCATTTTGGTCAGGACCAGGTTTAAGACTACGCTATCGAGGCTGCAGCCTAGGTGGGCACACCGCAAAGGGGCCCACACCACAAAAATTTTGAATAAATAAAAATGTGGTTCAAAATGGTTCAAATGGCTCTGAGCACTATGGGACTTAACATCTATGGTCATCAGTCCCCTAGAACTTAGAACTACTTAAACCTAACTAAACTAAGGATATCACACAACACCCAGTCTTCACGAGGCAGAGAAAATCCCTGATCCCGCCGGGAATCGAACCCGGGAACCCGGGAAATAAAAATGTGTTT
Organism: Schistocerca piceifrons; assembly: GCF_021461385.2. Classification (NCBI taxonomy): domain Eukaryota; kingdom Metazoa; phylum Arthropoda; class Insecta; order Orthoptera; family Acrididae; genus Schistocerca; species Schistocerca piceifrons. The sequence continues at coordinate 660,323,248 of NC_060140.1, forward strand.
TTAGTTTAAACTTTGGTGTACGTATTGTTCGTATGGTCTTCTGCGGCTGAATTTTTCAAAGGACAACTGATAATTAAGTCAGTTTTCAGCACTCAAAACTCGCGCTCCCCGCTTCCCAGCGGTCACAGATCAAAGGCGTGGCGCTTCAGTTCTTCAGTTGTAAAGAATGTGCTAAACGAAATTTGGCAATTCTACAGGAGATCGATTTTGTGGATAGACGATTTCTCCCAAAGTTCATTTACTGTAAACCAGAATTCTTTTCCGAAATCTAGATCGCTCTAAGAATGTATCAGTTAAGATCACAAACAACAATGGTAAAAGACAATTTTCAAAACAGTGGCTAATAAAAGAACCCAGATTTGAACCTCCATGCTCGAAGACAGTCCAACGTTTTGACTTCTTTCAGTATTGAAAGTGTCACTTTAATACAACTAAGTAATGAGATATAACAAAAAGTTTCAATAGTATGGAGACCGTAGGGGCTCGGGTTTGATTCCCGGCAGGATAGAAGATTTTCACACTTGGGGGGTTAGGTGTCATCCTTATATTCGTATTGTCGTAAATGACAAAAAAATCGTCGCCGGTCTACTGTCGTATCGTCTTTCCATTATTGAAATGCTGATGGGCACGATTCGAAAGCCAATAAATTGAAACAGAGAAAGTATGAAGTGTATAAGCAATCCAGTTAGTCAATAAGAGCATTTAAAAACATTCATTTTAAAGGAAATTATTTGGGGAAGTGTTGTATTTCAATTAAATGTAGATAAAATTTGCTTGGCTAATATGCTCCTTTTGTTATCTTGCATTTGATAAACATACACGTTTGCTTATAGTTAAATCAGTAAGTCACCCACGCTCGACTCTTTCACAAATCTATTTCCCATGTGTAAAACAGATTCAGACGTCTGATTACTTTACAAATGAGTTAATGTGTTAAATATTTGATGTAAAGCATGCAAGTGAGAAAAACTTTAGAAAAGGTCTGTTTAAAATTTGTTGAATTCACTGACTGCATTCATTATCAAAGACCTGACTATAGTCTGGTTCAGTTGGGCTCCTTTTCAAACAAAAGGTAGTTCTTCAAGAATCTTAATGTTTATGACATAGTATCTCGTGAACTGCAGTATATGTCGTACTTTGCTGATGTGTTCAGTGGTATATGTGGATACTGTCTGCAAAGCGTGTTGCGAATAGAGTTAGTAGTAAAGAAGTAATTAATTAAAACGTCATGCCAGTTCTGAAGTTTTAGCGCAAGAGCAGCTAAAATGTAGTAAGCGATAAAGGTTTTTCGTTTCATCATTTTGTGGGCATGTTAACGAGAAAAAGTGCCATAAAGGCTTGGCTTGAAATTATCTGTATAGTTTGTTAAAAGTCACTAAGTGCTCTCGTTCTCAAATACTGGATGAATATAGCCTGCGTAATTTGCACGCCGTGTGTTATGCTGTCTAAAGTAAACACTGTCCAGTCACATTAATGTGACCGCCTGTCAAAAGCCTGAATAACAGCCTCTTGCGTCGCGAGGACGAAAAGTCACTAAGAGTCACTGAGATCCTGGAAGCTACCGACAGGGCTGTGGCTGCGACCAGCTGCGCTAGGTTTCTCGGTTGAGTATCCACAGCGTGAACAGCCCCATCGAGGTGGTCCCACTGAATTTCGATTGGGTTTAAATCCGGGAAGTTTGGTGGCCGGGTGAGTACAGTAAACTCATCGTGGTGCTCTTCGAACCAAGCGCGTACACCGCAAACTGTGTGACACGTTGCAGTGTCCTGCTGGTAGATGCCACAGTGATGAGGAAAAAACAAATTGCATTTGGTAGTGGACATGGTCCCCAAGGATAGTTGCCTACTTGTGGTGATTCACTGAGCCTTCCAGGATGACGAGAACACACGGGGAATTCTACAAAAACATTTCCCAAAATATAATGGTTTCTCCTCCGGCCTGGACCCTTCCGGCGTTGTTGCAGGGCTGTACACGCCCGTCCGATGGAGCTTAAAACTTGCTTCATCTGGAAAGGCGACATGTCGTGACTCAGAGAACGTCCAGTTGCAGCACTGCCGTGTAAATTCCAACCTTCGTCGCCGATGAACGGCAGTCAGCATGGGCACACGAACTAGGCGCCTGCTGCAGAGGTCTATACGCATCAACGTTCGTTGAGGAGACCTGCCTCTTGGTTCATCTGGGAGGTCAGTTTCTCAACAGCCACACGTCAGTTGTCCCGTGCACATCTCCGCAGCCGCCTTCCACCCCTTTCATCTATGGTCCATAATGCACTACAGTTTCCTCGGCGCCTGTTTGGGATAGCGCCTTTTTGCCGTTCACCGTACACTTAAACCGCGGCAGCATGCGGACTGTATAGAAACTTAGCCGTTCTGGAAATTCTGCCATTCTTAACTCGAAAGCCAGTGATCATGCCCTTTCGGACGGCAGATAAATCGGACCGTTCCCGCATTACGATGACGGCTGCAGAGTTTTCCCAGTCTCTCCGACACGCTTTATACAGCGTTAGTGCTGTCATACTCTCTGTGAGTTGTTGGACGTTGGCGTGGAACATACGCAGTGGTCACATTAATTTGCCTGGATGGTGTAATTTTAAAGCTTGTCTTACTGTGTTAAACCCTTAGTGCTATATTGTAGCTCTTAATGTGTAGATTATAAGAGCATTTTAAATTGTTAAATTCGGACAATGTTATATGAAATGCTGAATATAACATTTTTCTTGCCCCTGGAACCCGTTAGGTACAACACTTGCAACTGAGATTGAGGACTGGGTTAGCTGTTTAGCACTAGATATGCGTTATTTTCAAAATTGAAGCACTGATATGTTAACAAATAGTGCTGATTATCTTAACCATTTCAGTGCTCTAAATTTTTTAAATCTCATCAATTCATTACATCAAAAATTGTATTGTAAAATTTTATGAGCTAAACAATAAATGTTAAGTGCGGTTTTTAGGCTTTTTATTCGAAATTTGCTCTAACATACTATTTTTGCTGGTCTGCCATCACAAAATCCCCTAGGCGTCTATAGGTCCTAAATATGGCCCTAATATTTATTGCAAAAACATTACTTGTTGAAAGGGGTTCACCACCCTGCTGGAGCAAATGTAATTTCGATGTATTGCTCACGCGCTGCCTGCGACAGAAAATATCTTTGCTACAATAGAGTCGCAGGTCAGAACAGTCTCGGCATTGGTGCAGTCGCTCGCTGCTGCAGGGCACTGCTGCTCACATCTTTTACTTTCCCCTCTTTGGGGAAGTGTGTGTGGGGGAGTTTGTAGCCTTTCGGCTTTTACTCCCCTGTGAACGTGTGTGTGTGATTTTTCTATAGTTTTTTGGTGTCTGTGACTTGTGATGTTTGTTGTGAGTGAGTCTAGTACTTGCCTGAGGTAGGCGAAAAGATTGGTGTTATATGGGAGGGGATTGGATTAGGGATTGGGTATTGGGATTTTCTCTTCGACTTAATCGTCGAAGATCGTCATAGGGCGCTTATGCTTATCGCGGGACATGTCATACCGACCTAGGGAGTGGATGAGCGCGTTTTCGGATCTGGAAGAACCCTCATAGAAGGCCCTTGCCAGATCCTGGAAACGCTCTCTCAGGAGTGGGATTTCGGCTGCGGCGTGCAAGTCGTCTGTGGGGAATCCAAGAGGTAGGTGCAGTGCCCTTCTGAGGGCGCGGTTCTGCAGCCTCTGGAGTTTGTCCAGGTGCTGCTTTGCCGCGTATCCCCAGACAGGACACGCATACTCCATTACTGGTCAGTTGTCTGTCGCTGGTACAGCGCAGTTCATAGACATGTATTGTAAGGTAAATTTTATTATTTTTATCGGCATGCAGGTATTTAAGTCACTTGTCTGAGATGTTAATATGAATTTGTTTCAATCTTTTTGTGATTCGTCAGCACCAGTTGACCCAGATTTGTGTTATTCAATTTTTCATATAATGGATTGCAGATCTTATCAATAATATAAAAGATTTGCAGAATGTAATATTTACCAATCAACAAAAAAAGGAAGGAATAATTTTACCTTAAGTCTTTACCAGTCCCGATCCAGTCATTTATTTAAATTTAAATAATTCAGAAATTTTCTCAGATCATAGTGATGTGTGCTTTAGTAATCAGACGACCAGCTGTACGGCTATATCAATAAGCAAAGTCAGTTTTTCTAATAATTCAGATCGCAGACAAATGCTGTCCAGTATTAGTAGATAGGCCAGCATTGCAGTATGCTGTGCAATTTACGAGCAGATATATAGACAGCGTTATCCGGCGACACCATCATGAGGTAAGAATTTTTCAGATTGATTTCATAGGGCTATGGCGTAGCGCTGCTTACGTCAAAATTTATCAGTTTTCATGAGTTAGGATATCAAAAGAAAAAATTATCATTTTTATTATTTTATATGGGAAGGTTACAGTGTGTTATTTAGAAAAATTCATTGTTTTGGGCAGATAAGATAGTGCAAACTTGTAACGATATGCGTTTTCGTGTCGTGCTCGTTTTCATTATTGTCGCGTACATGTTACTAGGGTGGTTTGAAAAGTCACTACGAGAGGTCAGCGCTAGCGCAACGAGTTGTTCGCGTGATATTCATTGGACTGTTGCCTGTAAACACGTGCTACGTCAGTGCTCTTGGAAGAGAGCTATGGCTGTGACGTGGCTCTGTTGTTGTTCCCGAGTATTGATTTGCGAAGGTGGAAAAAAATCGAGATTCGAGCAGTGGTTAAGTACTTCGTAAAGAAAGATATGAAAGCAAAGGACATTCATGCAAATTTCCAGAATACACTGTTGCCAAGTGGACAAATGAATTAAAACTTGGCCGGCAGAGCTTAGATGACGATCTGCGCAGTGGTCGGCCAAGATGTGTCACTACTCTAGAAATCATAGCAAAAGTGCACAAAATTGTCATGAAGGATCGCCGATTGAAAACGCGTGAAATTTCTGACGCTTGCCAGGTGTCGTCTGAAAGGGTATATCACATTTCAAGTGAAGAATTAGAAATGAAAAAATTATCTGCATGATGGGTGCCGCGACTCTTGACGCGCGCCCGCACACATGTGCCATCGCCATGGCAAAATTACACGAACTAAGGTATGAATTGTTGCCACACTCACCTTATTCACCAGATAGGCTCCGTCGGACATCCATCTTTTCCCAAAACTGAAAATTTTTCTTGGTGGACGAAGATGCACTTTAAACGAAGAACTGATAGCCGGAGTGACAACTATTTTGCAGGCCTGGAGGAAACTCATTTTTGAGATGAGATCAAGGCACTGGGACATCAAAAATGCCTCTGAGCACTATGGGACTTAACAGCTGAGGTCATCAGTCCCCTAGAACTTAGAACTACTTAAACCTAACTAACCTAAGGACATCACACACATCCATGCCCGAGGCATGATTCGAACGTGCGACCGTAGTGGTCGCGCGGATCCTATAACCGCTCGGCTACACCGGCCGGCCGCGCAGGTACTTCGTTGGACCAAGTGCATTAATCGACAAGGAGACTACATTGAAAAATAAAACAAAGTTTCAGTGAAGTAAGTACTTTCTTTTCCATTCCGTTCCGACAACTGAAGCGCCAAAGAAATTGGTATAGATATGCGTATTCAGAACAGAAATATGTAAACAGGCAGAATACGGCGCTACGGTCGGCACGCCTAAATAAGACAAGTGTCTGGCGCAGTTATTAGATCGGTTACTGCTGCTACAATGACAGGTTATCAAGATTTAAAGTGAGTTTGAACGTGGTGTTATAGTCGGCGCACGAGCGATGGGACACAGCATCTTCGAGGTTGCGATGAAGTGAACCGTGGATATAGGAATCCGCTAAAACATCAAATCTCCGACATAACTGCAGCCAGAAAAAGATTCTGCAAGAACGGGACCAACAACGACTGAAGGGAATCGTTCAGTGTGACAGAAGTGCAACCCTTCCGCAAATTGCTGCAGATTCCAGTAATGGGCCATTAACAAGTGTCAGCGTGCGTACCATTCAACGAAACATCACGGAAATGGGCTTTCGGAGCCGAAGGCCAAGTGGTGTACCCTTCATGATTGCAGGACACAAAGCTTTACGCCTCGCCTGGGCCCGTCAACACCGACATTGGACTGTTAATGACTGGAAACACGTTTCCTGGTCGGACGAGTCTCGTTTCAGGTTGTGTCGAGCGGATGGACGTATACGGGTATGCAGACAACCTCATGAATTCATGGACCCTGCATGCCATCAGGGGACTGTTCAAGCTGGTGGAGGCTCTGTAATGACGTGGGGCGTGTGCAGTTGGAGTGATGAGAGACCCCTGATAAGTCTAGATACGACTCTGATTGATGACACGTACGTAAGCATCCGGTCTGATCACCTGCATCCATTCATGTCCATTGTATATTCCGACGAACTTCGGCCATTCCAACAGGACAATGCGACGTCCACACATCCAGAATTGCTACAGAGTGAATCCAGGAACACTCTTCTGAGTTTAAACACTTCCGATGACCACTAAACTCTCCAGACATGAATGTTATTGAGCGTATCTGGGATGCCTTGCAGCGTGCTGTTCAGAAGAGACCTCCACACCCTCGTACTCTTACCGATTTATGGACAGCCCTACAGGTTTCATGGTGTCGATTTCCACCAACACTACTTCAGACATTAGCCGAATGCATGCCACGTCGCGTTGCGGCACTTTTGCGTGCTCGCGGGGGCCCTAAGCGATATCTGGCAGGTGTACCAGTTTCTTTGGCGTTTCACTGTATTTGGGTATCAGTAAATACACGGAAATTACAATTCTAGCTTCTTTTCCAAAATAATGCAGGAAGAGTGTTGTTTTACAGCTGTGTAACTTTATTTTGTACAGGACAGGGAAAATTTCTTCGGGGCGCATTTATGCAATAGCGCATAAATCTAAATTACGATAACTACTACCGGAATAACTATCTAGCTACGTACTGGAACTGATCGCAGTGGACTGGTGATAGTAGTGTTTTGTTGTAATTATTTTGTTTGATTTTCAAAATTGGCAAATATCAAGAACTTGTGTCGTTTAAAATCATCGTGATTTTCACCGCTTTAATCAAAATTACCAAGTATTTTTATTATAAGTTATGTATGAGAGGAGACTGTTATTTTCGGCAGTGGATACACAGGGCGATTTCCGTCTAGTAAATGGCTGTAAAACGCATACCTTAAGAATTAGGAGCACTTGTTCATTTTCGTTACTGTGAAACACGTCTCTTCTACTGAACAGTTGTCCGTAGCTCTTTAAAAATTTCTGTTTTAGAGACCATTTTTATTAGAGATTTTTTCCTCGTTTTGGCCCACACTACCACCTCTGAAACTTGCCTAACCTACGATCGTAGCTAGAACACTACCGGTACGTGTCTTCCACTTTCACAGATATCAGAACGATTTTTGCTTGTAACTTTCGACTTGCTCGTTCTCAGACCAGGGATCCCCGAAAGTTTGCAACGTCATTACGGAATCACACTGTATATTTATTTTTACCCTCTTGTTTCGGTTCTGTTTAGGGAACCACTTGCCTTATTTCCGAACTGTTAGGCTTACGATCACACGAACATTGTGATTTATCCTACCGAGGTGTTGGAGTGCTAAACCTTCGACTCTTATTACTGCAGTCTGATTTCTGTAGACGTCGTTGTGAACTTTTGCTCCATGTATTTATCCTTGATAGGTCCAGAATTACAGAGAATGTATTCCTATCAACAATTTTAGAAACTCTTTCTAAATATTATGGAAATGTGGCAATTATCGATGTGCTTTTCTTCAATTTACTTTCTGCGAGAAGTCATAGGATCAGTATTGCCTCAGTTGTCCCTACAGCTGGCCGCTGTGGCCGAGCGGTTTTAGGCTACTCAGTCTGCAAACGCGCTGCTGCTACGGTCGCAGGTTTGAATGCTGCCTCGGGCATGGATGTGTGTGGTGTCCTTAGGTTAGTTAGGTTTAAGTAGTTCTAAGTCTAGAGGACTGACGACCTCAGATGTTAAGTCTCATAGTGCTTAGAGCCATTTGAACCATTTTGTCCCTACATTTTTTCGAAAACCTTACTGATCTTGCCTATGTTCAATTTCTACCGGTCGTTCGATTCCTTTATAGATAATTCGTGTTAATATTTTGTATCCATAACCAATTATACAGATGGTGCGGTAATACATGTGTCAACAGTAATATTTACTGCCTCGTGAAGTATGAGGCTGTTTCTCCTGTCTGATATACCCCGCTTACCACGTGGAACTCTTTTTTTATGGCTGATTCTCCCGAGGTGCCTTGTTTCGACTAAGACCTTTGGTGTTCTGTTGTATTCTTATTGCGTTATAGCATTCTCCATCTCATCTTCATCCACGTTTTCTTTCCTTTACATGTTATTGTTTTTAACTTTCTTTCTTCTGTATAGCCCTTCTACATATTCCTACCACCTGTCAGATTTGCCTCCTTTGTTTAGCACTCACTTGCCATATTCCCTATTGTTATCTATATTATAGTTCCTCTTTTCTCCATACGATTTCTATACGTGATATCTGTCTTTTCCATAGTCATACATACTTCTACAGATTTTCATATCTCCTCTAGCCATTCCTGCGAAACTGGGAGAAAATGTGCGCGTTTTCTTTGCCGTTCGACAGAGGGTTCGAATAATACGAATTAACTTATAAGGGAAACGTTGACTGATTGACGGAAGACAGTGAATTAGCTTTTTTAAGTGAAAAAAGCCCTTAAATTATGCACAGAGTGCCGGATAGCTTGTTCAGGAGGCGGACAGGAGCAACGGAAAAGGAATTTGCGAATTTCTACGTTTTAAGGATGTGCGCAACTACGTTGCTCGATAAGTAATCTCTTGTGTTGAGATTATGATGAGATGACGGATATTTAGTCTGAGCGGGATACTAGGGCGCATATACAGTGAGTGGCTAACGGAGTATATACATTGACTGAAAAAAATTAGTACATCTGGAAAGACAACATCGATTTCGATCTGATAACGGCATATGCCACCTGGAAGATAGCAGATATACTGATAACGGTTTCAGCGTCGTCCGCTAACAGATAGAGCAGTGGCATAGCTATCAGAGCACCTCTCTGTCTACCCTTTAATAGGGATTGCTCACAACCAGAAGGCTCAGTGCGATGGAAACGAGTGAAGCAAAGAGCCAACCATGCCAGGGAGACGCACTTTTGCTTCGTATTGCCAACTGAGTGAGTCTGAAACGGATCGGACAGTGGCCTTCCGAGTGGCAGGAAGGTTTTTTCGGAGAAATGCCTCACAAATTGGTCGTGCTGCGTCAATTGTGCAACGATGTTGGTATCAGTGGCCACATCCGCAGGCGAGGTTGTGGACGTCCACGCAGCACAGACGTCAGCAAGTATCGTCGTATTGTAAGGGCAGAAGTGGCAGATCGCACCGGTATCACAGCACAGATACGAGAGATCCTGAGTCCAGACTTGCCAACACGAATTGTTGCGACCAGTTATTAGCAGTAGGGCTAGGGTCATGCACATCTCTAGCCCGTCTTCCGCAGCGTTGACTTGCACAGCTCGACTTGTACCGTCAGGTGATGGCTTAGAAGATGGAATGGCGCGCCGTGCTCTTCACTGATTAAAGCAGATTCAACTTGCACGCAGGTGATGGTCGTTTGTGCATACGACGTAGATCTGGTGAGCTCTATCTCGGAAAATTTGGAAATTTGTGTTAAGGCCTTATGGGACCAAACTGCTGAGGTCATCGGTCCCTAAGCCTACGCACTACTTAATTTAACTTAAACTAACTTACGCTATGGACAACACATACACACCCATTCCCGAGGGAGGACTCGAGCCTCCGACGGGGGCAGCCGCACGAACCGTGACAAGACGCACTAGACCGCGCGGGCGCTGTCTCGTGGAGGGCATTCGTCCAAGACACGCTCTCCACACCCCAGGCCTTATGGCGTTCCTGGAGAGGACGCTAACCAGAGATCGGTACGTGCAGAACGTTGTTAGACCCATTATTTTGCCGTTCTTGCAACAGTGGGTTGATGTGTTGTTCCAAAAGGATAATGCTCGCCCACATTTCCTGTGAAACTCAGCCTGCCCTGCAAGACGTGCAGCAACTTCCCTGGCCAGCTCGATCTCCGGACTTGTCTTCTGACAAGCAGCTGTGGAATGTGATGGGACGAGAAGTGACTGGTGCAATTTGTCAACCAACAACAGTACAGAACTACGCGAACAGATAGAGCGGGAGTGGCATAATGTATCCCAGGACAGTATTCGCCATCTGGACCATCGACTGGATGCCGCGCATGGAGGCTACACCATGTACTAATACGGGTGTTTCAGCGTGGGTCGGTACCTGATACGTAAATGTAATCATTTCATGTATTCCATATGCACTGTTGCACCAATAAATCTTGAGTGAATTGGAAATCTCTAAATGGGTGTACCAAATTTTACATCAGTGTGTAATGTACGGTAGTCAGGTAACTTGCGTAGACGCAACCATCCTAAAAGCGAGTATGAAGCTCTGACTTGGTGAAAAAGACGAATATTGCAGATGTAACGCGCACAAGTTGTCGCGTTTAGTTCTAATCATCTAGAGTTTTCACTACTCGTGACTTTTTAGACAAGATAACGCTTGTGGAGGTTCACCAGAACGAGGGATTGCACTGTTTACGTTTCAGGGGATGTCAAACCTTTCAGCCGTCAATTTTCAATCTCATTTTATTTGGCAACCAGTTTCAGGCCCTATGTACAGACAACTATGGTACCAGTATGAAATAGATACCCAAAAAAGGGGCGCAGCGCAAGTCTTATGTACAATGATAATATGTAATAACATAACAATAACAATACCAACCAGCACAGGAAGTTACATATAGTTACAGATAAATTAAGAAATAAAATAAGAGAACAGTATATGTGTCATATAATCGTAAAAAAGGAATCTACTAAACGGAGGTCAGTATTTCATGTTACGAATAGATAATCACGGTATAATCTACATCTACATCATACTCCGCAAGTCACCTAATTGTGTGTGGTGGAGGGTACTTTCGGTACCACTATGTGATCTCTCCAACCATGTTCCACTCGCGAATAGTGCGTGGGAAGAATCATTATCGGTAAGCCTCTGTATTGGCTCTAGTTTCTAGAATTTTCTCCTCGTGGTCAATACGCGAGATGTATGTGGGGGGAAGTAATATGTTGTCCGACTCCTCCTGATAAGTGCTGTCCCGAAATTTCAATAGTAATTCTCTCCTTGATGCACAAGGCCTCTCTTGTAACGTCTGCCATTGGAGTTTGTTTAGCATCTCCGTAACACTCTCTCGCCAGCTAAACGATCCAGTGACGAAACGCGCTTCTCGGCCTTTTGGCTAAGAAGCACCCCGCGGTCGGAGCGGTCCCTTGTGCTCTGTAGCGGGTCGCGAGTCGCGAGTCGCGTTTCGTGGTCGTGGTCGTTTTCGCTTGTTCTTGGTTTTTCCAGCGTTGATATTTTTGCGGTGAATATGTCGAACCGGTCGAACAGTATTCAATGCGTATTCGACAGAGCAGCGAGACGGCCAACGGTCTTTGAAATACAGGAATGGATATTTGGTGATCTGAAAGTACCGGAAATTGACGTCGACACCTTTCAACTGGATTTTGTCTTATTCTCGTTATTCGTGAAATTTCTCGACCAAGAGAAATACGAAAAGTATGGCCTGGCACTCGCGGGCGAACATCCGTTCCGCTACTTCGATGGAACAGTCGGAACAGTGCATATAGTGCCATCTGGCTTTGGGATACGGACTGTGCGGGTATTTAATGTACCCCCTGAGTGTCCCAATGAAGTAATCGGCCGTGTCCTGTCGCGGTATGGCAAGGTGCTTAGCATCACGAATGAAAAATGGGGCAGTGCCTACCGTTTCCAGGGCAACAGCGGAGTCGTAGTGTTCGTATGGACCTCCACCAGCACATACCGTCATATTTAAATATTGCGAGTACAAGGGCACAGGTTACCTATATAGGGCAACCACAGACATGCTCCCTCTGTCATTCTACGGAATGCCCACGCAGGCGCCCTGTGCAACTGCCGCGGGAACGCACTGAAGGTGACAACCTTGTGCCTCTTCTCAGCGAGATAGTGGCGGGTGCTGCCCAGCGAACCGCTGAGAGAACTGACGACTCGACTCCGGGTCCGTCAGGAGGGGTGAAAACGGTACCTAGTGCAACTGTTGACAGCCCTATTGAGATTGTCTCGGACCAGACGCCCGTAGTGGCAGTACCGCCGGCGGCGACTAGTGCGCCTGCTGTGGCCAATGAAGTTGTCACTGTAGAACAGATGGAGGTAGTTCTTGCTACCCCACCCCCACCGGCAGATGACGCTAAGTCCCCACGGCGTCGTCATAGGCGCAAGAAGGCGAGCCAAGTACAGCAGGTGGAGGAGGAGGGCGTCATACGTCCCCCTCCTGAGAGCAGCAGTGAGGCTGAATCTCAGGCCTCATCAGTTACACGCTCTGTTTCCGCTGACCGCTCGGACGGTATGCGGAAAACTGCTCGCCAATTAGAAGCACTCATTAGTTCATCACGAGATCGGGGAGCAATCCCCGCAAAACGTAAAAATGAACAGGGTAGCGAACAGCCGCGGCAGCGCACTCGCACCCTCTCACATACCGCTGCGACTGAGCCGTCTGCGCCGCCTGGTTCGGACTATCCCGCCGATGGGGGAAGACTGAACTGGGCTGACGACGAAGACGACGAAATGTGTGATTGAGTGGGCTCGTTCCCACATGAGCTGTCTGATATTTGTGTTTAACATCTGGGGTGAAGTAGCAGGGTTACAGTTTCGATATTTACGCACCTGCTTACATACTACCATGACCTCATCTGACGTTACTTTCTCTGTGTTGTTTTCTCATGCCTGCAATTGACCGTCAGCCGGGAGACCTCTCCCTTTTAACAGTAAATATCAACTCCATCTCCAACCCAGTAAAACTACGCTCTCTGAAGGACTTTCTGCGCCTTGGTGCATTTGATGTGGTTTTTCTCCAGGAGGTTTGTGCCCCCTTTCTCTCTGACCTGGTTGGTTATGAGTCACTATATAACATCGACCCTGACGCCAGGCGGGGCACTGCTTTGCTATACAGATCAGAGTTAACTCCATCCAATGTTACAAAACTACCCAATGGTCGCGTTCTTGCGTGTATCATTCGGGATGTACTTTTTATTAACGTCTATGCTCCTTCAGGAGCTAATCACAGGCATGACAGAAGAACACTCTTTACGTCAGATATCACCCCCTTCATGACAGCTCGTCGTCTTTTCGTGTTTGGCGGAGATTTTAACTGTGTGGTGGTCGATGCTGATCAGGTCCCAACGCCTGAGGTATGAAGCACTCGCTTCACTCCTTCAGGCGGCTGACCTTAATGATACGTGGCGCCACTTTCATCCCGCCTACACACAATTTACTCACATCTACCCCACAGGAGCAAGCCGTATTGACCGTGTTTAGGTCTCTGCTGATTTGCTTCCTGCCCTTTGTGCCGTCCAAGTCATTCCTGTGGCCTTTAGTGACCACTGTGCGTACTCTTGCTCCTTGCATATCACGGGCCCAACCCCGGTTCCTCGGGGCACCTATTGGAAGATGAATACACTACATCTCCCAACGCCCGAACTACGCACTCTTATCACGAAAACATGGCGGGATTGCATGGCTACTGCATCGAAGTACCCTACCACTGTAGTTTGGTGGCTCCGCTGTGCGAAGCCGCGGCTGCGACGTGTTATCCAGCAACATAGTCGCGAAGTCGCACACTGGAAGCGTAGCACATTAGACTTCTATCAACAATGTCTAAACGATGCACTAACCCTTCCTGCTAACAGGTATGACCAGCTACGCATGCGCCTCAACAAAATTAAAGCAACAACCCTTCGCTTCTCTCGGGAGAAGGCCGAGGGGATGGTGGTGAGGTGCCGCTCCACATCCCTGATTGAGGGCGAGAGGCCATCCAGCTATCACCTTGCCTCTGAAAGGAATCATGCAAAGAAGAACACCATTCTACGCCTTAAAACAGACGATGGTACGCGCCTCACAGACCATCGTGAAGTTCTCAAACACCTAACAGACCATTATACGCACCTCTTCCAGGATGTTGCGGTAGACGTCGCCGCCCAACGAGCACTTATCGGTGGGGTCCCAACTTCATTGGATCATCGAGACCGCGACTGTTTAACCGAGCCACTCACACTCGCTGACCTCACATCTGTCCTCCGTGCCTGTCCGGGACAAAGATCACCTGGCCCCGACGGTCTCCCTTATGAATTCTACCAACAATTCTGGGACCTGTTAGGAGACCGCTTCTGCAAAATGTGGGAGGAGATTTTTGCTGGTTGCGAACTACCCGCCGACTTTCTAGCTGGACGTATTGCCCTTATTCCAAAGGTCACAGGTCACTGTCGAGCTAAAGACCTCCGTCCTATCACCGTTCTTAACACTGATTATAAGTTGGTGGCACGAAGCGTGGCCTCTCGTCTTAAACAGGTAATGAATAAGGTACTTTGCCCCACTCAATCATGTGGCGTTTCGAATCGAACCATCTTCACCGCCGCTTCTATATACCGTGAGGCTGTCTTACTCACCGCCGACACTCGAACCCGGCTGCAATTCTCTCCCTAGATTTCGCCGGTGCCTTTGACAGGGTCTCCCACCCTTACCTGTTGGCCGTTATGTCGCGGATGGGTTTTGGCGAGCGCTTCATAAGAATCATCCGGCACTTCTTCGATGGAGCAAATTCCACAATCGTTGTGAACGGCTGCAGATCACGACCAATTCCCATCAGACGATCAGTTCGACAAGGGTGTCCCTTGTCAATGTATTTGTTCGCTTTAGCGCTGGACCCCATGCTGCGTGACATCGGACGGATGGTCGATGGTGTCGCTCGCCCAGGCGTCACCTTCCGCAGTGCGGCATACGCGGATGATGTCGGTGTGTTCGTCGCAAACGCTAGGGACATCGATTCAGTTCGCCGAGTTCTCAACGTTTATGAACGAGCATCCGGTGCCATGTTAAATTCCAACAAAACGGTGCTGATCCCGCTAGGACCACGGCCATTGACCATCGAACGCCCATGGTACCAAGTTGTGGGGGAACAACGTATCTTGGGCCTTGGGGTGACTGCCTGTCCGCAGCGCATGTTAACACTCACGTGGAGGCGGCTTCTCACGCGCATCAGAGGACTTTGCGTGAGCCACGCTGATCGACGACTCGACCTCCATCAACGAATCCAACTGATTAATACTTACATCCTAACACGGGCATGGTATGTAGCACAACTCCTTACGCCACCGAAACAAACTGGCAGAGCCATCTCACAAACAGTATATTGGATTTTGTGGCGGCATGCACTGTTCAAAGTTGATGCACAGACTTGTACACTGCCAGAGGTCGATGGTGGCCTTGGACTCATTGACTTTCCCCACAAATGTGCGGCCCTCCTGATTCATCGTATCGCCACTTTGCGTGAAACTGATCCAGGTGGGACAACAGCGGTTCTTTTCGACCGTTATCGCCCACAATCGGCGCCTGCACCAGTATGTTTGACACATATTCCGTTCCGGATGACGACAGTCAAGGACTATTACCTCAATCAAAGTTACGTCCTAACAGTGGCCACTGGCAAGGCACGCACGTCGAAGCGCCTTTACCAGGCACTTCGAGGCCAGCCCACACCACATAAATTAGAGGACAGACGACCGTCGGTCATCTGGCACCAAGCTTGGGCTAATATCAACAACCCAGCCCTTCCCACGGAAGTTTCAGCCCTATGGTATCGTGTCGTAAACAATTTAATACCCACTAATCATCGCCTGGCAGCCATCCGCCTACGGCCCTCGGCTGCTTGCGGCCGATGTGGTGACGTAGACACCAGAGAGCACCGTCTCTTATGCCCTCACGTCACAGAAGTGTGGGACCTTGCACGTGTGCTGTTAGCGCTGATCGGTGGGACGACACCAGACAATGTGTCAATCGACTGGTTCCTTACCCCTGATATTCAGACCAACCCCCGAACGCGACGTAACGCAATGGTGTGGCTCTATGACCTTTCCCTCACCGATGCTGTCTCTTTCATGGACTACCTGTGGAGCCAACATCGCCTGGCGGAGTCTGACCGGAAATATGCCACTACCTTTTCAAGATTTCTGAAAGTTGCAATGGTTCATGGTTATCAAAAGGTGTTCCGGGTTGACTAAGGCACCTCGTCCAGGAATTACCTGAGTTTACCCCTGGAGCTATGTCACTCGGACTTTTAAACTACCCTTGACTTGCCTATACCCAAGATTTGACATTGGCCTTCTGGGCATCACTAGAGTAGACTATTCTATGATACTAATGATATGACAATTGGTATGGAAAATTATTGGGAAATTAGAAAACACGTAATCTATCTTAGAGGATTATTACTTCGTTAATTCTATGGGCGATGGGATTATCTCGCCAGTTTCGTTTTCATTTGTGTGTGCTGCCGTCCCTGTTTTTTATTTTGCCTTCATTTCTGTCTTTATTTATTTCTTCCTTTTTATTTTCTAAACTCATCACTTGCTTCACACCTGCAGAGAGAGGTGTATTTCTGAGTAGTGTGTCGTCGCCCCCTGAGGCATAGCAGAGTATGCCTCCGCTTTTATTTTCGGTTTCTGGCAATAAGTCTTGCTACTAACAGCACCCTGCTTTACGTGCTGCGTAATGATCACAACGAAAAGATCCGAGAAATTAGAGCAAATACGGAGACTTACAAGCAGTCATTCTTCCCACGCACAGTTCGTGAATGGAACAGGGAAGGGGGGATCAGATAGTGGTACAATAAGTACCCTCCGCCACACACCGTAAGGTGGCTCGCGGAGTATAGATGTAGATGTAGATGTAGATGTAGATGTAGATGTAGATGTAGGGCTATAGGGGAGGAAGGAGGCCCAAAAAAAAAAAAAAAAAAAGAAGAACGCCGTTCTTCTGCAATGCTATGATATTGCAATGCCCGCGGAACAATTGGGGTAAAATAATGTAGTCATATACTGGAGAGTTCAGACTGAACATAAAACGTTTTATTCCATGCTGTCATATACTAATAAAAGGTACCACTTACTGGAGGTCAGCCCCATCGCTATCTGTATCATCATATACTACTAATATCTAATAAAAGGAGAATAAAACCACATCAGCGCAATTTATCGATCACGACTCATAAGGTGCAGAGATTTGCGTTTCACGTCCTGCGGGAATACATTCATGAGCCATATAATTATGACCACTGATCAACCGCGATGTTCAATGTCGTTTGGTGGCGTTTAGGGGACATGACACGATAAGAAGCGGAACAAAGATAAATGAGGAATCTTTCTGGCGACGAAAAAGAACCGAAAATATGGAAATCCACTGACATAAACGACACTGACAAGGAGCAGACGGTTCTGATACGGCGTCTGGGAAGGAGCATCTCGAAAACGGCGAAGCCGGTCGGCTGTTCCGGTGCTACTGGCGCGAGCATCTATGAAAAATGGTTGAAAGACGATGAAACTATGAGTAGGCGACAAGGAGTTGGGCGTGCACGCCTCACGAAAGAACCTGCCCGCTCTGTAAGGCAGCGTAGGCAGCGATCTGTTGCAGATCTGATGACAGAGTGTAAAGCTGGGGAACACACAAGTGTTTTGGAGCACATCTGTAAGTGCACGCTGTTGAGCATGATGCTACAAAGTAGATGCCATACGCGTTCTCATGTTGACCAGCGACATCGTCAGTTGCGATTGTAGCCGGCATCGGATCATCGAGATTAGACTATGGATCAATGGAAACGGGTCACCTGGTCGGATGAGTAACATTTTTTGTTATACGAGGTAGATGGCCGTGTCCTGATATGCTGTCAGAACATGTACAGTATTATACTATGATAAACATTCCCCTGGGCTTCCGTGTGACCTGATTTAGTAACCGAAGGCTGCATGGGAAGATTTGACTACATGAACATTATTGCGGACCACCAGCATCCCTTCATCATGTTTGACGTCCCCCCCCCCACCCTTCCGACGACGACGGTACTTGACAGCGGGATAACTGCCCGTGTTACAAGACCAGAGTCGTGTTACAGTGATTTGAAGAACCTGACAGTGAATTCACGTTGATGTCTTGACCGCCAATTCGCCTGATCAGAACTCAAAGATATACTAGTTTTCCTGGTGTTACATTTATTTGGCGATACACGATGAGTTTATGCTGAAGAGCGGAGGAGAATCTTGGAAACTTAAAGCAACCTTTGAATCAGGAAAAAAATATTGTCTTAGTTAACTGCTAATTGATGGTCAATACAGGAACATGACCACGACTACGTAGTCAAGAAATAGATAGCATCTGCCTCTGCTTCGAAATACATACTGCAAACCATTATGAAGTGCACGGCAGAGGTTACTTAGCCTGGTGCCACATGTTAGGATTTCTTTCCGACCAAACTGTGAATGGATGCCTGCTTAAAAGCCTCTCTGGTACTGTTATTTTCTAATTTTGTCAACACATCTTCTACGGGAGTTGCACGTATAGGCCTGAAAGAATATCGACAGACACTTCACGTAATACTAGTTTCTGAAACCTGGAATTGTTGACGTCTATATTCAGATGTCTGGCAATTGATGTTTTTAAACATTTCCGTGACATCCCCCCGTGAGTCAAACAAACCTATGAGCAATAGCGTCATCCTCCTTATAGCATAATTGCTAAAGAGAGGCAGTACTTGCGGACGCTCCTTGCAATTTGGCGGGAGCACAATAGCTGCTACAAACATGGACTGGATTGCCGTGGTGCACGCACTGACTTTACGTCTGCGCTATTTCCGTATCTCAGGGTCATTCCGTGAGGACCACCATCACCTGCGTAATGTTAAGGCGTTTCCAAAATCCAGTAAACACTCGCGCTCTGCAACTGTTTGAACTTATTTTAGAAACACTCGCTGTTTGGACAGGTCAGGAAAGCGCCGCTGGATCAGGCCTATTTCAGCACTGGACAATATATTAGGCAACTTTAAATGACGTGGATTAGAAACGGTCATAGTCACGGCTGCCAGCGTTACCCAGAGTTTCTAAACATTCTTTTACGGTCTCCAGTTTGTATTAACGACTGACTTTTTTCGGTAGTACCTTTACTGAGCGCAATAATCAGTAAACAAGAAAATTGTACTACTTGCTTGCGAATTTTGCTGTGTTGTTTTCCGGTCTGAGGTCACGTCTCCTTCTAGCTGTCAGTAGACTTCAAAATACGCTACTCAAAAGAATTAGGGGGACATGACTTCACGCGTCTGTCATATTCCATTGAGCATTAATTGAGGACTGGTATGTTTACAAATTATACCTTTATATTTCACAAATTAAGTACACAAAAAACATAATTACATCCTCGATTGTTTGCATAAAAAAATTGAAACGTCAGACAGGTATCGAAAACAAAGTGCAAACAATCACTCATCCCTTCATCTTGGGCGCTTTTCATTGGACTTTGAGATCTTCAGTAACGATTGAGCCCCTTCCGTGAGCGTTTATCACTACCTGACACATACATGGACCACTCCGTATATCTCTGTGGAGATCACCCTGTGGTATCTATTCCCATTCTTCAATGAGAGTTCTTGGAGAGTCTATGGTGGAACAGAACGACTACGAACATGTTAGTCAAGCACATCCCACGTATGTACGATGGGGTTTACATCGGATTCCATTACTTCAATGTCCAGGCTTTGCGAGACGTCTCCGCTGATGCCTGCCATAGAACCTAGCATTAGAAGCAACTGAGGGCAGCCGTCGTATGCAGGAGATACCACATGATCTAGCAGGATCTCTGGCCTGGCAATAAGGAGACCATGGACAATGACAAGATCCGTATGGCTGTCAACACTGAAGCCTCACCACAACATCATAGAATCTTGGAAATCTGTCCATTTTCCTGGACAACATTCGGCAGGTAGCGTTCACCACGGGTCTCCGCCCACGAAAACGGCCGTCACCTTGTGTCAGAGCATATTTGACTCGTCTATGAATAACAAGTTTCACCAGTGACCAAGTTGCCAGTTGACATGGGAACGGCAGAGTTGACGGCGAGCTACAAGATGTTCTCGTTTCGTGTCGGGTGACGTCTGGTTCGTAAGGTCCTTTCTCGTAACCTGTTCATTAAAATCTGATCGGGCACAGACGGTCTTGCAGTGCTCGCGGTATCCGTATGACGCCGCAACGCAGTGATGGCCATATATTGGTTTTCACGTGGAGTTGTAATGCGTTTGGGACCTTGTCCAACTCGCATTATGTACTGACCTGTCTCTCCGTAATGTGTCCACAACCTGTGAATGACACAAGGCACTGGCATCTGCAGTAACACGAATGAAAGACCGAATGTTTTTGGATCAAACGGACAGCCCTTCCTACTTGCACTGCATTAAGACGCCATATTACACGTGTATTCTCGAATACGCATCCACAAATGAAAACTGCCATTTATGTACCTCACTAGAAAACACTGGGACATAGGCACTCACTTCCTTCTGACGAGTCACCTGACACTGTAATACGTTAACACAGCCAATAGATAACGAATGATTTTAATTGTTGCCAACATTGAAAGAGAAGATCTCAAGCCATGCTACAGGACCACAGGTACCGCCTGTATCAAAGTAGATTTAACATACCGGACGTTGATACGCGTGTTCCCCTAATTCTTTAAAATGGGGAACATTCGTTGATAATTTCTTTCGGTACCCTGTTTTGCAACGTCTTATGCTTGACACGATAGATCCGAATCTATAGTCAGTGAATAACTGCAGTTTAAGAGAAGTAGCGTAATGACACAGAATTCGAGTTGTACAAACGACGAATGGTTCAAATGGCTCTGAGCACTATGAGACTTAACTGCTCAGGTCATCAGTCCCCTAGAACTTAGAACTACTTCAACCTAACTAACTTAAGGACATCACACACATCCATGCCCAAGGCAGGATTCGAACCTGCGACAGTAGCGGTCGCGCGGTTGCAGACTGTAGCACCTAGAAACGCTCGGCCACACTGGCCGGCTGTGTTTAGGTACTTCTCCTTGTAGTACCGCATTATCTATCTCACCCTCATCCAAGTTCTCTTCCCTTCCATAGCCTTATTTTCAAGTTTCTTTCTAATGTATAGTCCGGGCCTTATTTCTTTGCTTACTTTGATTTTACATTGTTGAGTTTGTTACTTCGCAAAAGAATCCCACGTCCTGAATTACTTCACACTTGATTTATGCGCAAGCCACATAACGGAACATTCTTGTGGTTCCTCTAATCTCTTTTCGGTACAGCCGTTTGACTATACAAAATGGTTACCACAAGAGAGCACTAGAGAACACTGGTCTCTTCGTCTGTCAATACAGATGCAAATTAAAAAGACGATTTTACAAATACCAGGAACGGGTTATTAGAGATGATACAATTTTTAACACTTGTAAACGCAAATTTGTTGCAATAAATGACATTTCAAAAAGCAAATTTAAACTTGAAATCACACGCCGAACCACGAAAGATCCTAAATGTGATTTCAATCAAAAGTAACAGAATGTGGACATGTTTAAGCTTGAAATAACGTGACGTAAGGTTTGTATTTTCGTCGAGGATTTGATACCAGCCCACTGGGATTGTTAACTAAGAGCAATAAAATGTCAGATATAGAATTTTGTCACAAGTAGCGAGGTATCTGAAACTGAAAAAACGAGAAGAAAAAAATTTGTTTTCCTGGGATTTAAACGTAGCATCTGTCGCCGACATTTCCTAGCCACGAACAGACGTTAAATACCGACATGTTTCATCAGTGGCGAGATGTGCGTACGTATGAACTGAAAATAACGTGACGAAATATTCTGTGCTGACTGAGAATAGAGCCCGCACCTATTATTCTTGTAGACTGTGCGTACTGAGAGATTTATTACTGAATTCTTTTCCGCCTGTACTAGGAGTGGTAAGTCTGAACTTGAAGTTCTGTATCTGTTTGGGGTTGGAAAAGGTACCTATAATAATTGTTGACACCGCACGAAGAGACAAAACTCATAATTATCTTTCGCCTATAGTCTGATGTGCACATGCTACAATAGCATGATGAAAATGTTTGTACTAGACCAGGATTCGGACCCAGTCACGCGCCTTTTATGGATACCTTAAAGATTTTGGAATCTTGGAGAAACAACGAAGCGATAGGACTGCAGCGTCCCAAATGGGTCAGTTCCCGCGAAAGGGATGATCTGAGTTCGAATCGCAGTACAGCACCAATATTTTCCACATCTCAAATTCAGATATTCGCATAATAAGAAATATGTGAAATGTGACCTTACATGACGACTGGTTCATTAATAAATTAAAATTTCTGGTCTAAGAAAGCTTACTGGTGACAGAACTTCTACTTACCACGACAGCCACCTCTCTGAAGGTCCACCCTTCATTAACTCTCCTGCGGTTGGCAGGGAAGGGAAATCGTATTTAATGCGGATTTTTAACCACAGTGGAACCCTATGTTGTTTAATTGGCGTTCTAGAGATGAAGAGGTTCTGATCGTGCTTGTTACAAATAGTTGCCTGAAGCATACAATCTTCAGCACATAAAGCTAGTAGCATTCGAACACACCACCAAACTACACAAATGGCTGGCTACTGATTTTGTTATAAAGAAGGATGTTCTGCTGTGGATGAGGATTTTGACTCCCTGGAGGTTCTAACAACCCTACCACAACAAAGGTCAAAAATTAATTATGATTGTAGTGTTGCTCACGCTGCTAAATATTGCATTTTCAGGCAACAACAAAGTTATATTATGTGGCAGGTGTCATTAGAGCACAGTTAATAAAGTCATTTCTTGAAATAATGGATAAACTAGGCACTCATCTATTCGTGTTTCCCACGCTGGTCTCATTGTGAACTCATGGCTCAATCGTCGAAAATCTAAGTGGTGATGATTCCAAGCTCGGATGCAAAGAGGCCTAGGTGTTATTCTGCGATATTCAAAAGTTTTATAGATGTGTTTCATAAAACTTTCTTGAAGATTAAACTTTTGCAAGTTAGCACAATGGTGATGTAAAAAAGTTATCAGCACTCCGAATTTAAGTTACACTTCTTTTTTATTACTTTTGTTGCAATATCACTTCACAATATAAAACATACTTGAAAATATCTTCCTCACTG
The DNA here is from genome assembly GCF_021461385.2 of Schistocerca piceifrons. Taxonomy (NCBI): domain Eukaryota; kingdom Metazoa; phylum Arthropoda; class Insecta; order Orthoptera; family Acrididae; genus Schistocerca; species Schistocerca piceifrons. The sequence goes on from NC_060140.1 coordinate 660,346,433, forward strand.
TTAAAGTTCACATTTCATAAACTGACTACAATTTGCGTCTTTTCAACATGACGACCAAGACTTGACTTTCTAATCACCGCTTACGCGCCCAAAAATTAGAATTACAAGTACGACAAAGATCATAGTGACAAAAGAAAGAATACATCTAAGAATAATATCATTGAAACATAAACATATCGATGTATCAAAGTACCTCTACATTAATGAAATCAAATCTGAATGTTGTCTCTGAAATATGTTAACTACTTTACAGAAACACAGTAGAATATTGCTGGTATCGAGAGGTTGAGGTGAGGTGCCGTAATGGTTACGTAATTCACTGCATGTTCAAAACATTCATTTCCTCGTTCTGCGGCATTGCCATTCACCAGATGCTTCAGTTACCCAATGCGTATTTTCGAATAGATTTTGTAATCTTTGAAATAACATGACATAACGGACTTTTTCGCGAAATGGCAACACGGCAGGATGCGGAAATTTCTGCAGGAAATATTACTTTTCACTTGGACTGTTGTGTTGCTCTAGTCTAGGTATTAATTTTATACTACCAAACGTAGCGCAGTGTAAACGCAAGCCGAAATGTGGAGCGCATTCATCTCTTTAGTTTGTAAATCGCCTTTTGTCTAATATTACTGATTAGGCAACAGCGTTATGACCATTTTTCATCTGAAGTGAAAAATATTAAAGAATGTAATCTATCACTGCAGGAAAAATTTTCCTCGAGAAAATAGAGTTGTCCTTAAGTTCGTGGAGATCGTGTTGCCACGCAGGTTGCTACAAGAATATTTATCAATCGTTATATTTGTTTGAGGTTCTAGAACTGTTCTTGCGGCGATTTATTGAATGTGGCATAGTTCAACGCTGTGCGAAATGTTGTTTAAGCGTTAGGCAATGGATTGTAAAATAGAGAAAAGTCTAACGTTTGTGACATTTTGTTCTCTTTAGATTTGATAGAGATTTGCAGGCAGTGGAGGGAGACGGAAACATTTGTGTCGTGTAAGGGGTAAGCTCATTGTAGAAATAACATCCGACAATGGTATTCTCGTTTCAAGTAAGATCAACACGGCTTGATACATTTCCCACATTCATGAATACCAGTGGACTTCGATGAAGGACATTTTTAAGATTATTGACAAACTAGCTATACTCAGCCACACTTTGCTGTAGCTCAATCTGCTCAAATGGAAAAGAAAGGAAAGAGAAAGCACACGCTTCTAACATGTAAGGGAATTGGATAAGCGTCTTAATCTCTTTCTCTCCCCTGTCTCTGTCCTTCTCCTTTTCCCTCTTTCTATTCACCTCCGCCGGCCGCTGTGGCCGAGCGGTTCTAGGCGCTTCAGTCCGCAACCGCGCGACTGCTACGGTCGCAGGTTCGAATCCTGCCTTGGGCATGGATGTGTGTAATGTCCTTAGGTTAGTTAGGTTTAAGTAGTTCTAAGTTATAGGGGACTGATGACCTCAGATGTTAAGTCCCATAGTGCTCAGAGCCATTTGAACCATTTTGAATCTCAGGGGTTAATGTAAACAATACTTTTAACAGCTATGGCTCTGGCAGGTGCTGTAGTGCTTTCTAAATTCAATGTTTCTATATTAATGAGACATTCACGAGAGAGAGAGGAGCTCAAGTTTATTCGTGTGTATGTGTTCTACGAAGAAAAATTCGGTCCAAACAAAAAATCTTGAGTTTGGTACCTATAAAACAGCGATATGATGCCACAGAAACTTTGATAATCAAATATTGGACTGGTAACTGGGTGAGAAGAGTGAATTCCAACCTGATGAGATTCAAACGGAGACGTCGTATCCATAGATAATCTTGTGGGAGTAGTGAACCTTGAGTCTGAGTGGGAATGTCAACGAAGTCAGCTTCGACATCTGCATTCAGAAAGGGTTATAACAAATATCGAGAATACTAAATCATGTGAGAAGACTTTTGATCGAGACGCCTACATCTACACTGTTTACAAAATTGTTCAAAGCGAATAGTAGGTGCTACCTACAGGACCATATGACAGGTTAAGTTCCTGTCTCATTTAAGAGCGTTCACCCACCTGCATCTTTACGAGGTGTTATTCTCCTGATCTTTACTGCCTCTGAGCTAGAGATACGACGCGAACAAAAATATTCACAAATTCCGCCCTCGAAACTTATTATTGGAGTTTCTCGTCTGTAGTTGGAGCGGCCTGCGGCCCACCCTACACACTTGACATTACCGACTTAGAAACTTACCAACTACAATAATCACTAATTAATTCTATATTCAAAGGCAACTGCATTTTTACTTATCGCGACGAATGTAGCCTTTTATTTCGCTGGTGAAAATAATCATTGCCAGTGCATGTCTGAAGTTATGGTACCTTAATATGCCTCGGTATGCACGGTATGCACTCTAAGACAAAAAAAATTCGTAAAAATTGGATAATTTATTCAAGAGGTAGAATTTCACAAACTGAGTAAGTCAATTACACGTTAGTTCACCTCTAGCGGTTACGCAAGTGGCTTGGCATTGATTGACGGAGTTGTTGGATGTCCTCCTGAGCGATATTGTCCAAAATTCTGTACAACTGGTGCGTTAGATCGTCGAAATCCCGAGCTGCTTGGAGAGGTGCCCACAATGCTTCAGAAGTTAATTGGGACGAGATCCGGCGGCCTTTCTGGCCAAAGCAGAATTTGGCAAATATGAAAACAAGCTGTGTGAAACTCTCGCAAGTATGTGAGCGGGCATTATCTTACTGAAATGTAAGAATAGAATGATTTGCCACGAAGGGCAACAAAACAGGGCGTTCAATATCGTCGACATACCACTGTGCTGTAAGGGTGCTGCAGATGACAACCAAAAGGTCCTGCTATGAAATGAAATGGTATGACGGACCTTCACTCCTGGTTGTTGCGCAGTATGGCGAGCGGCAGTAATGTTGGTATTCTACGGCTGTTCGTGGCGTCTGCAGACACGTCTTTGCTGGTCATCGGGGCTCAGTTAGAACAGGGATTCATCACTGATGACAATTTTACTCCAGTCAATGCAATTCCAGGTCGAAGTCATGTCTGGAGACGCCCCAGACAGCGGTAGGATATCAATGTGATTGTCGCCGCCATATGGCCCGACACCTAGGAGAGATGGTGTAGGGTGCCATTTCATTTCATAACAGGATCCAGTTGGTTGTCATCCGCGGAACGCTAACAGCACAACGATACGTCTGCGATATTCTACGCCCAATTTTGTTGCCCTTCATGGCTAGGCATCCGGGTCTTACATTTCGGCTCGATAATGCCCGGCCAGAGACTGAGAGTTTCTACTGCTAGTCTCCGTGTTTGCCAAAGCCCACTTTGACCAGCGAAGTCGCCGGATCTTTTCCCAATTAAGAAAGTTTGGAGCGTTATGGACACGGTCCTCCCACTATCTCTGCATTTTGACTATCTGACGCACCAATTTGACAGAATTCGGCATGATATCGCTCAGGAGGACATACAACAACTCTATCAATCAATACCAAGTCGAATAACTGCTTGCATAACCGATAGAGGCGAGCCAGCTCGTTATTGACTTGCTTATTTTATGAAGCTCTTTCTCTTGAATAAATCATAGAATTTTTCTGAAATTGTAATCAAGTTGGAAGTGGGTGTAAGGGCGGCATGGGTGCAATTCGATATCAAATTGATATGCAAATTAATAAATTGATCAATCAATTATCCTCAGTCCCACTCCCAGATGACGACATGTGTTTTCCACAGCCGGCATGTGGATCCCCGCCCCCTCCCCCACTCCTCCCCCTGTCCATCCCTCATCTACCCTACTGGCGAGAATTTAGGATTTTGGCCTCAATTTCGAATTTTGGCGGGAATTTCTTTGTCCCAGGGCTATGCTGACATCCCATCCCCACCCCATCCCATATAAAATGGCAAGAAATTCTAATTGGAATGGGAATTTTTTCTCCACTCATGTGACCAGAATTGACGGATGTGGTTCAGTTTATACTGAGCTGTTCCTGTGGAAACATCATGATGTGTTCAATCAGTGAGATGAATGTGATGGCTAGAGCGGCTTTCAATAGCTGTCATATTGTATCCATTCAGAGGAGACTGTAGCCACAGTTCACTGCATGGGGGATGGAGGATTACGATAATGGAAGAGTGTAGGAGAAAAAAGCAGAAGAATTCAGTTCAGAAGATTGTGACAATGCAGAGGGATGGAGCCAAGATGCATGTCGCAACTGATACATGCTCATGCGGATCTGAAAGCTGCCAAGATATTCCAAATGAAGCATTCACTCTTCCAAAACAGAAGAGGCAGGCTGTTGATGCCAATTCGCTTCAGTGGAAGTCTGTTCATGAATGTGATACATACCACTGAAAAGCTTCCCCCTCCATCAATACACAATTTCACCCAATCATCACTCGCTGGTCATCCTCGGTGATGCGCAGAATGTGTTCTATCGAAGAGCTGTTGGTGTCTGATTGGGAGGAATTTAACAGCCATGATGCCTGTAAGAACGCAGCCGAGGGCTGCGCCCACAGCCTCCTACTTGCAGAATGGAAACGAGTTATACTGGATGAGTGCCTGAAGAAGAACAGGAATATTGTCCAGCAGATAATGGCTATGCAGCAGAATGGTGTCAAATGCATTCTGTAAGTGATGCAGACCAATGCTGTAGTTACAACTGCTTGCTACTTTTGAAATTCACAGTCAGTCTTCCATCTCACAAGAGATGTCTGCCCCTGATCCACAGGACCAAGCAACTGGTCTAGTTCACAATTATGCCACGAGAGGCGCTTGAAATTGGCAGTAGCCAATAGGAACGCAGCATCCGATAACATCGGGGATGTAAGGTGGGCCCAGCACCTCTGCAGCCTCAATCAGTCAGTATGAAGAGCCAGCAAAGATAGTCCTGCACTGCCCAGCCGCAGCTGCAGCAGAATGGGAAGATGCCGCGGAAGAGTAAGTACTCTTTGTTTAATGTCTGTGTTTACTGTCATGTGAGGCAAATGAAGTCTTTGTGCTGCTATTATCACTTGTAACGGTTTTTCTTCTCTGCTCGTCAGTGGATGCGACGTCCTCCAGCCTGTCAGGGTCTGCAGCAGTGATGTGTCCCACCCCCTCAAGAGCCACAGCAGTGGCAGTACCCTGAGATACTGTCGCGCACCTGCTCAGCTTATTGCAGCAGGACAAGAAGCTGTTATTGCCGGTTGAAGACACCCAGCCAGTCCCTGACTCGCAGATGTGCACTGGGGGTCCTAACCAGCATGAAGCAGGTCGGTTCTGGCCCACATCATAAACGCCATCTCAGAATATTCCAGTGACACTGCGTGGACAAAATGTGGATGTAGTGGATGAGAAGGTATCAATTGATCCCTGTGCACCACTTATAATCACTTCAGTGTATAATTTAATTGCTAGTAGTTCGAAGTGTTTACATATTGGTATAGAAGCATCTGCAGATGGAGACCAGTGTGTTGTGATAGAGGTTGAGAATGCAACCAAAATTGTTAAAGTGCGGTTTACTGAGGTGATAAACTGTCTTGTGCAAAAGTCTATATCAAGTAGCAGTTGACCGCCGAGTACCATCCGAGGCGTCTTCCTTTGGACATTTACTGTGCTGCTCTAACTCTACCTGTCACAACAGTGTACGATGACTCTGCACCCTGTGTGAAATTGGGTGACACATTCATCTATCTACAGCACTCCCCCGTTACAACGTTGTTTGGTCTACAGGTGGTGCTACCCATTGTTTTGGAAACACTGAACAGATGGCTGCCTTGTGCTAAAGCTGTGTATAGGGACATTGCAGAGTATCTTGTATGAACAGTGTGCATGTAATGTAGACGACTTCGAACAGTGGGTCAGTATGGAGCCAACGGAAACTAATGTACCAATAAGTTTGAGAGAAATACATGCTGAATTCTGTGCTTACAAGAAGGCTTCATTTCCGATATTCTAAACTGGTGTTAAGATAAACAAAGAACCTCTTGATGTAGTGCATCCCGTGTATGATTACTGAATCAAAATGTGTATAACCATGAATGCGTTTTTATTCTTACCTCGTGTTATTTTGTAAGTACTGAAGCTATTGTTACCAGTATTTTCACTGCAAACACGCAACAACAGAAAATTATGTCATTTAACTAAAGTCTCTGTAAAATTCCATTGCACGCCATTACCTGACATAGTCGGTATCATGGTGGGGCATAGTGTTCATTATTTTCTATAAAAACCCATTGTAGACCAGTACCTTACGTAGTAGGTATCATGGCAGGTTGAGTGAAGCATCAAGACTTTGTTATAAGTGACTTGACTGTGACGGCGTGCAAGAAGACCGGAAAAAGAATGGCGTACTCCTTCCGGACAACATATGTGCAATAATTGTAGGTCCATCAAACAGCAGCAAAATGAATGTTCTTATGTTGCTGCGAACACATCCAGATGGAGTCCGCTTTGAGCATGTATGTGTATTTTCAAAAACACTGTTTCAGCCCAAATACTATTACAGGAGATATTGCAGGGTGTAGATGGTGTGACATGTAAGACATTCGGTGAGGGTAGTGATATCCCTCCACTAGAAAACGTAAAGTCAAACATAATGTTCGTATTTGACGATATTGGTGTGGAAAACCAAGAGCAAATTCGACAATATTTCTGTTTTGGCCGCCATATAGTTGATGTATTTTATCTGAGTCAGACATCGAGTGTTCCAGTATCCTAAAAAAAAAAAAAGCTGGTGAGGGATAATGCAAACTTAATTATTACATTCAAACATTACAGTCTGAATGTAAAACACATTTACCAGGCCTTTGTTGGAACCAATATGCTGTGCAATGATTCTGTAAAGATATGTGGAGATTGCTGCAATCACTCATAGTATGGGTTTCTCATTATTAGCGAACAGGAAAACTGAATGATGGCAGGTATAGACGGAACTTCAAGTAATTCCTATATAGTATATAGCCATGGAAATAGGTGAGTACATCAGTATAAGCGTCACCATGGATAAATTCGCATGCATGGCTGGAGCTCAGTCTGAGAAGATGGCTGTACATAGATAAAACATTGGCATGTACATGGTCGCGAAAATTCAAACTCTCGAACGTTAAATTGGAGGCGCACACAAGGAACTAGAGACATACTGTCATACTCTTCTGAGACTGAACAATACACTGAATGATAGGATTAATTCAATGTAACAGAAAGTCAAAGACTTAACTGAAGGGGAAACAGCTGTTATTGAGAATGGGACATTGTATGAACGGCTTATTGCAACTGAAAAGAAAGTAAGCGAGCTAGCTGAAGGGAAAAGAGCTGTTATCAAGAAGAGGGAGCAGCATAGGAAAAAGAAGACCGGATATGTAGAACCCCACGCTGCACAGAAGTCCAATTAGTATACAACGAGATGTCGACCAAGCATTACGTCATCGAGGCATGGAAGGGTAATTACGGCTGTTGAGGTTAAGGCATTTGAAGCGAGAGCAAACACTAAGAGAAACCTTTAAGCCGGTTACAGAGTCTCTCAGTCAACTCTCACCAGAATTACGCAATGGCGACGTTGCCATTGCCGATTTCATTAAGTGTCACAATGCTGCTAGGGTAGACAAAGTACTCAGTGTCATCAGAGTAAAAACATACATTCTGTGCATGCAGCCTATAAGTTTAACTGAGGGTACAATACAGATCGGCAATAGACAGTTTCAGAGAACACTTGTTCTACTGAACCTTATTTGCCTAAGATCCACAAAAACTGCGAATGATTCATCTAAAGATCTGGAAATATATCGTGAAATATTGCATTTAACTGATCTGCATAAGAACGCGAAAATCCAAAGCAATGTGAAATACAAATCCGTTATAAAACCTATATTGGACAATGAAAAAATAGCAGTGGTGATGGTATCGATAGCCGGCCGCTGGGGCCGAGCGTTCTAGGCGCTTCAGTCCGGAACCGTGCGACTGCTACGGTCGCAGGTTCGAATCCTGCCTCGGGCATGGATATGTGTGATGTCAAAAAATGGTTCAAATGGCTCTGAGCACTATGTGACTTGACTTCTGATGCCATCAGTCCCCTAGAACTTAGAACTACTTAAACCTAACTAACCTAAGGATAGCACACACATCCATGCCTGAGGCAGGATTCGAACCTGCGACCGAAGCGGTCGCGCGGTTCCAGATTGTAGCCCCCAGAACCGCTCGGTCACTTCGGCCGGCTGTGTGATGTCCTTAAGTTAGTTAGGTTTAAGTAGTTCTAAGTTCTAGGAGACTGATGACCTCAGATGTTAAGTCCCATAGTGCTCAGAGCCATTTGAACCATTTGATGGTATTGACATTCAGCATAACAGAGTTAGTAATCGACTTCCGTAGCATATATATCATGACGATCCCAATGAACTAATAGATTAGCTAAGACTGCTTATGGCGTCAACTGCTGCTGGTAATACAGCACATTCAGATGAAGTTGTTTCTGCATTTCTGAACTTAGAGAGAGAGGTATCATAGAGTAAGTATTGAGACTGTAGTGCAAAAACTGCACAAACCAGCACGCAAAACATACACTCATAGACATGTTCTGGTTAAAGGTTTGGCAGGTGTAGCTAGTCGACATGAGGGAATATTCACGTGTGTATAACGGTTTCAAATACATTTTAATGGTCATTGATACTTACTGTACGCGGGTTTCCCAGAAAGTGATGCGCCGCATTTTTTTTTTCTCAGCCGAAAACAATGCTACGCATGGAAACTTTACGTATGTATCACTTGAAGCCTCCTGAGTGAGCGTGCCACGTTTCCGTCACTTTCGACAGACAGCATAGCTGCAGGAGAGTTTCACAATGGCATCTGTAGGTGATGTACGTTACAAGCTACGTGCCGTCATTGACTTTCTTACTGCAGAGAAAGAAACTGTGGGAAATATTCACAAACGTTTGTTCAAAGTCTATGGAGCATTTGCTGTCGACAGAAGCACAGTTAGTCGCCGGGCACGGAGGGTGAGGTCATCGGAAGGCGGTTCGGCGAAGCTGCAGGATTTGCAGCGGTCGGGGAGACCATCCACGGCTGTCACACCTGACATGTTGCAGCGAGCTGATGTTGTCATTCTCGAGGACAGACGCATTACGACTCGACAAGACATTTTGAGGACGATGAGGAGGTGGTTCACACAGTGAAGCACTGGCTCCGCCACCAGGACAAGGATTGGTACCAACAGGACATACAGGCCCTTATTTCGCGCTGACGAAGGCCATAGAGCTGGATGGGGATTACGTGAAAAAATAGTATGTTTAGATAAAACGCCATTCTTTCGTATCTGAAATTCTCATTATGTTCAGTAAAGAATTGTTGAAGAAAAAAATGTGGTGCATTACTTTCTGGGCAACTGTCGTATATTTGGCTGGGGATTACCCTTGAAAGCAAAAACAGGGAAGGATGTCGCGCATGTGTTTGAGCGTTTGCTGCAGATGGGGAGGAATTGAAGTCCAGGAAACCTTCAGACAGATTATGGTGGTGATTTTTACAACAGATATTTCACGACTATGATGGAGCGGCATGGAATGCATCACTACTCGACTTTCACCCACCTGAAGGCGATTATCGTGGAACGCCTGAACAGAACAGTGAAAGCCCAAATTTGGATGCGATTAAATGTTCGTCGCTCACACAAATGGACCAATATCCTCCCACAAATAATTTCACAGTATAATCGAACCAAAAACCGCACAGTAAAAATGAGACTAATCGATGTTCGTGATAACAGACTTCTAGATACAGTATACAATTGTATTAAAATGTTAGATTCACGCAAAAAAGCAATTTAATGTAGATAATTTAATATGTATTTCAAAACACAAGACAGGATTTGAGAAGTCATACATGCCAAACTGGTCCACTGGGCTATTCACTGTTTCCTAAGTGCAGATAGCGAATCCTAGAACCTACCTCTTAAAAGACAGCAGTGGTAGTGAAATTACAGGATGCTTTCACCCAGAAGAGTTACAGAAGAGCTCGGAACTAAATGGGCATGTCGTAGAGATCATACAGCTTCGACGGAATAGAGCGTTAGTTAAATGGCTTGGTTTTCCTGATCACAAAAGAGCTGGATCGACGTTGGCGACTTGCTATATTACAATGTGCGCACACCCCAACCACCTCCGTAGCATAGCATGCGTGACAGGAGAAGCATTAGAGGAGGAGATGGTGTTATTCTCGACAAACTACATAATCCCGGATATAACTACCGTGGACCTGGAACAAAACTTCAAATACAATTGGCACTTAGTGATAAAGGGATAAATCTGCTCGACGAAGTTCACGTGGAACACAACAGCGCATACCTGGCAAATGGTCTTTGGTGTGGCGTCATGTGTGCTGGACTGCTGTTGAAATTGATCGTCAATATTTTCTAAAGTTTTAGTCTTCAGTTACTTATTTTAAAACTTATTTGTGTTAATATTTGCTGTAATGGATTTTCATTAATCTCACTTGTTCTTCCTGTGTTATTAACTCGAGTGGTCTGTTATTTATGTGTGTGCTTACGTTGTGGTCTGTTATTTGTGTGTGTGCTTACGTTGTTCGTCCAATGCTCACGCCTCAGTAGTGTGTTTACATTTTTCGGCGTGCGGTTGCAGCTGTAGCGGTTATAAAGCTATGTACTGACAAAGTTATTTGTGCACTGTTATACAGTTATTAAATTTAATAGTTTTCAACGGTGTTTCGTGCTGTTTGTGGCGAAATTGCGATTTAATAAACTTTTGGAAACGTTCGCTCGCTGTGTCTTTTAGAGTTTTCTGTGCATTGAAGTCGTTTAGTAAATTTCGTGCTTTAGTTTTCAGCTGACATTTATTATTGTTTCTAGTAGTAGTAGTTGTAGCTTTATTCATCTGTAGATCTCTTTTTACAAGGATATAGGACATGTCAAAGTATTTACAAATTTAGATCAGTTTAAAATAAGCTAGTTCGTACACATATTTATTTACAGACTTTTAGTTAGAGACAATCATTAGATTTACTCCCGGTATACAATACTTTTTTTACAAATAACTTATTAAATAATGTAATGCCACATTGTTCACTCATATCTCACTATCAGTCACTGCACACACTATACACACATTGTTTCATATCACTTCACTCACTATACACACACACACACACACACACACACACACACACACTGGTGATCTCTGGGACATTTTCCGTACTGCAACTTCCCATTCCTATCCTGAGAAACTGAGTCAGCATCTCTCCATAATGAGTGAAATGTTGAGCTCAGAAAGAGGAAGAGGTATTAGTATTGTGTTATGCATAGCTTGGGTGTAAGTATAACTAGAAAGGAAAAAAGTAGAAAAAAACATAAAGTGACGGTGTTATGTGGAATGTTGGATATTTTATAATAATAATCATTATTATTATTATTATTATTATTATTATTATTTACTTGGATAACATTTTTATTAAACCTCTACTCTGTTTTAGCTAAGTAATCCTTCAATGTATAATATATATTGCATAACAGGTACTTTTTAGCTGCCTTTTTAAATAAGTGTATTTTGCAATTTCTTTAATCTATTTTGGTAATTTATTGTACAGTTTTATTCCTTGGTAGAAAATGCTGTTTTGAGTTTTATGTTTATTTTTCCTTGGTAAACGTAAGTTGAGTCTACCTCTTGTTGCATGGTCATGGACAGAGCTGTTTGTGCAGTAATTATCAATGTTATTTTTGATGTGTACAACTGACTGATAAATGTACTCACATGGAGCAGTTAAAATCCTCAGCGTTCTGAACAAATCTTTACAATGTGCTCGACTAGTATTTTTGGTTATATATATATATAAATATATCAGTAAAATTTTCGTTCAGTGTTTTAATTTCGTTGAGTGCTCCAGCGACCACTTGAATTTTTGGTTTTAGCTAATAATTTTGTGAAGTTTTGTTGGTATTGGTATTAGCTGTGGTGTAGTAGTATTAATACAAGTAATTGCTTTCTTAGTAGACAGAGAATTTTGAGACCGCTATTGTTAGTTCTATAAATAGTTCTAGTGGTGTAACTGAACTCAGGTAACATAAATGTATAGTTTTTTTTTCAGTAACTCTAAAGTTGTGCCATGAGTGAGAAGTGTGGGCTCTGTCGTAGGTTTGTGGGTAATGGGTGATGGTGTGGGATTTGTTCAAAGTATTTTCACTGGGGGCATTGCAGTGAGGAAGCCAGTGGGCATTCTACCGAGATCCTCTCATACAATGCAGAATCTGTAGTAGAAATAAGTTGATAGAGGAGCAGGAGCGTAATATTTGTGCCCTTCAGGTGCAGTTACGATGCGCAAAGGAGGAACTAGATAGGTTGAGGAAGGTAAAGGGTAGTGGGGAATGGCAGTTGGCTAGAAGGCATTTAGCAAGAGGAGGTAGTCAGACAATTATACTTCGCATATGTGCAACAGATTTGACCAACTGGAAGAGTTGAGTAGAGAGGAGCCTCTTGTAGCTGTAGATGTAGGGAACATGTAGTAGTCCTCAGCAGTTAGGAGGCCTAGGTCAGTTGCAAAGTCTAACAGAAAGAAGGTTCTGCTGTTAGGTGGTTCGCACGGTTGAGGTGTGGGCCAGCAAATGCAGGAAGTGTTGGGGAGTGAGTACCAGGTCACCAGCTTTGTGAATACTAGTGCAGGGTTGGCTCAGGTGACTGACAGCATAGGGAAGTTATGTATGAATTTTACGAAGGAGGATCAGGTAGTGATATGATGTAGGTGATGACCTGGTAAAGGGAGCTACTCGAACTGGTGGCACTAATGTGCATTTCGTGAAACTGCTTCAGGGTCATGATCGGCCTCATCTTAATGCAGCTGCTAGGCGCGTTAATATGGGGCCGGGGAGGGCGCATGGGTCACATTTCATTGGTGCCAGTTGGGTCTATCAGTAGATTGGGTTTCACTAGGTATGACCTGTACCTCAAAAGGTATTGGAAGGGGAGGCTGGCAAAGCTTATAGGTGACACTTGTGTGGGTGGTGGTGGGATCATTCATGGAAAAATCCTGTAGTAGTTGGTGTTAGAGCTGCGCCTTTTATAGACTGAAGTCAGCTGATAGGTATACCTGCTTAAAGGAAGTCCCTCTAACTAAGGGCTCACCTTCAGAGGACGTCATGTTTCCAAGTAGAGAAGGAATTAGCGTATTTCGTCAAAATATAAGAGGTATTGGAGATAAAGTTGGTGAACTGCTTATAGAAGTTGACTCCGAAATTATTGGTATGTCGGAGCACCACTTAAATAATCTGACAATTCAGAGGCTTCCTTTACCAGGATACAAATTGGCTGGCTGTTTCCCAAGGAGTTCCTTGAGGGGTGGGCGAGTAGCCATGTATGTTAAAAACAGTATTCCATTTGAGTCCATAGATGTATCACAGCACTGAACAGATATTTGAATGTTGTGCAAGGGCAGCTGAATTTAGTGAAGCTAAACTTCTAATTGTTGTTGTTTATGGGTCCCTTGCTCTGACTTCAGAGCATTTCTGCTCAAGCTAGAGAGTGTTCTTGATTCACTTTATAGGAAGTACCAGAAATTAGTTATATGTGGTGACTTCAATATAAATTTTGTATATGATGGTGCAAGAAAAAGGATGTTGGTAGATCTCATAAATTCATATGATCTGATGCAGACTGTTTTTCCAACGAGGGTGCAGGGGAACAGTAGCACAGCCATAGACAATATTTTTATTCATTCTTCATTACTAGGTGGGCATTCTGTTAGTAAAAGGGTGAATGGCCTTTCAGACCATGAAGCACAAATTTTAACACTAAAAGGCTTTTGTACTCAAACAAATGTCACATATAATTACAAAGTATGTAGGAAAGTTAATCCAACAGCAATAGAACGTTTTTCAAAACTTATCAAGGAACAAGAGTGGCAGGATGTTTATAGTGCTGATAACATAGATGATAAATATAAGGCTTTCCTTAAAACATTTCTCATGCTCTTTGAGAGTTGCTTTCCAGTAGAACTTTCTAAACAGGGACAAGCAGTAATAGGCAGCCCGGGTGGCTGACTAGTGGGATAAAAATATCATGTAGAAGAAAGCGAGAATTATATCAAAATGTTAGAGGTAGTCACAATCAAGCTACAAAGCCCATTGCAATCAGTATTGTAAGGTGCTTAAAATGTTATTAGAAAGGCAAAGAGTATGTGGTATGGAAAAAGAATAGCTAATTCACAGGATAAAGTTAAAACCACATGGTCAGCTGTGAAGGAAGTGTCTGGTCAGCGACACAAGGTCAACAATATAAAGTCAGTTCGTAGTAAAAATGTTTCTGTTACTGATAAATCAGATATATGTATAGTGTTTAACAATCGTTTCCTGAGCATGGCTGGTGAATTAAATAAAAATTTAGTTTCTACAGGGAATCATATAAACTTCTTGGCAAATGTCTTTCCGAGATTGATGTCTTAAATACTCCTCTGTGATACAGACAAGGGGGAGATTGAGTCAATAATTAAATCGCTGAAGACTAAGGACTCTCATGGTTATGATGGAGGGCCTATCAGAATATTAAAGTACTGTACTGCACATGTTAGCCCTGTATTTAGCCATATTTGTAATTTTTCCTTTAGGAATCATCAGTTTCCTGAACGATTAAAGTACTCAGTAGTAAAGCCGATTTATAAACAGGGAGAAGTGGATAATGTAGATAATTTAAGACCTGTTTCTATGTCATCAGTGTTTGGTTAAGTTATTGAAAAGGCTGTGTATGTATGGATAATTGACCATTTTATATCACAAGATTTGTTATCAAATGTACAGTTCAGTTTTAGAAGTCGTTTGACAACTAAAAATGCTATATTCTCTTTTCTCTGTGAGGTACTGGATGACTTAAACAAAAGGTTTCGAACGCTAGACAAATTTTTTGATTTAAATAAGGCGTCTGATTGTGTTGATCGCAAAATATTGCTCCAGAAGTTGGACCATTATGGAATATGGGGAGTAGCTCACAATTGGTTTACCTCTTACTTTAGCAACAGACAGCAAAAGGTCATTATTCACAGTGTTGAGAATGGCTGTGATGTGGGGTCTGAGTGGGGTATGGTCAAATGGGGGTACCCCAAGGATCAGTGTTGGGGCCCTCCTGTTCCTTATTTATATGAATGATATGCCCTCTAGTATTACGTGTAACTCTAAAATATTTCTGTTTGCTGATGACACTAGCTTGGTAGTAAAGGATGTTGTGTGCAACATTGGCTCTGTTTCAAATAGTGCAGCTCATGACCTAAGTTCATGACTTGTAGAAAATAAACTAATGCTAAATCACAGTGAAACTCAGATTTTACAGGTTCTAGCACACAATTCAACAAAACATGACGTTTTAGTTTCACAGAATGGGCATATCATTAGTGACATGAACAGTTAAAATTTGTAGGTGTTCAGATACGTAGTAAACTGTAAAGGAAAGCCTGCATTCAGGATCTTGTTCAAAGACATAATGCTACCATTTTTGCTATTCGAACGGTATCTGAAATGAGTGATAGTTCGACACGAAAATTAGTCTACTTTGCTTATTTTCATTCGCTTATGCCATATGGTATTATATTTTGGGGTCACTCTTCCTATTCTAAAAGGATATTTTTGGCTCAGAAACTGGCGGTTCAGGCAGTAAATGGTGAAAGTTGACGAACCTCTTGTCGACCCCTGTTCACGAGTCTGTGTATTTTGACATTGGCCTCTCAATATATACATTCCTTACTGTCATTTCTTGTTCACAATATTAGCTCATTCCCAAGAATTAGCAGCTTTCACTCAGTTAATACTCGGCGGAAATAAAACCTGCATTTGTATCTGGCTTCCTTAACTCTTGTGCGTAAAGGTGTGCAGTATACTGCTGCATCCATTTTCAGTAGTCTACCACTCGAATTCAGAAATCTTAGCAGTAATCCACGCGCTTTCAAATCGAAACTGAAGAGTTTCCTCATGGGTCACTCCTTCTATTCTGTCGAGGAATTCCTTGAAAAATTAAGCTGATTCTTGTTGTATTGTTGATTGCGTTTTCTTAAACTCATGGATTGACTTTTTTCGGGTTAATAAACATTTTATTTTTATCTGTTATCACTTTTATGTTCTAATTTCATGTACTAACACATTTCATGACCTTGGAGATTTTCTCCTCAATTTGGTCTTATGGAATTTGACGTGCAAATAGATCATCACACTGCCGCGCGAATTTTAGGTGATATAGCTAAGGCAATACGTGCGAGAAGGGATATTGGTGTAGGTCAAAGCACTGCAGCATTTGCAGCTGAAAAAACCATGCGTGGTAAAATTAGGTTGGGCTTGGGTCTGAAGAAGTTCAGCTAAGCCATGAGCACTGCATGTCGGGCGTTGACAACCAAATGGTGCATGAAAAAGTGCATCCTGACAGCGATGTATGTATCTAAAAGCTCTTGAAGTAGAAAGGAACGAGAAAAAGAAGATCAGTTAAACCACGCAGGGTTCTACCAATACCCAAGACGTCTGGTGGAATTATTCCCTTCCTCATTTCTGCCCTAGGTAGTCTCTCTGCTGTGGGTTCACTGGCTAGGGGTGCTGCAGCTATTGCCAGGACAGTCAAGAATGCACAAAACTCTCAGGAGCACTTGCAGGAGGCACGGAGACATAATCACATGATTGAGGCAGCAGCCATCGGAAAATGAGTGTACTTGAAACCATGAAAAATGGTTCAAATGGCTCTGAGCACTATGGGACGTAACTACTGTGGTCATCAGTCCCTTAGAACTTAGAACTACTTAAACCTAACTAACCTAAGGACATCACACACATCCATGCCCGAGGCAGGATTCGAACCTGCGACCGTAGCAGTCGCGCGGTTCCGGACTGCGCGCCTAGAACCGCTAGACCACCGCGGCCGGCTGAAACCATGAAAGAAAGGACTAGGTCTCTTCATAAAAAAAACAAAAACAAAAAAAGACCCCTAGCATATCTCAAAGACGGATTGATTAATTCAGTTTACGGATTCTTCCCATCTGTTGGAACAGATTATAAGACTGTTGTGACTCCTACCAACACTATATATCTTCCAGTGAAAGTTCAGACACTGGGCTACCTGGAGTTGCGCGTTGTGAACCCGAATAACCGACTTGTTGACTACCGTGGCGAGGAAAGCATTGTGCGGCTACTCTAAGACACAATCTACATCTACATCTACATTTATACTCCGCAAGCCACCCAACGGTGTGTGGCGGAGGGCACGTTACGCGCCACTGTCATTACCTCCCTTTCCTGGCTCAAATGGCTCTGAGCACTATGCGACTTAACTTCTGAGGTCATCAGTCGCCTAGAACTTAGAACTACTTAAACCTAACTAACCTAAGGACATCACACACATCCATGCCCGAGGCAGGATTCGAACCTGCGACCGTAGTTGTCGCTCGGTTCCAGACTGTAGCGCCTAGAACCGCACGGCCACTCCTGCCGGCCTCCCTTTCCTGTCCCAGTCGCGTATGATTCGCGGGAAGAACGACTGCCGGAAAGCCTCCGTGCGCGCTCGAATCTCGTCTCTAATTTTACATTCGTGATCTCATCGGGAGATATAAGTAGGGGGAAGCAATATATTCGATACCTTATCTAGAAACGCACCCTCTCGAATCCTGGACAGCAAACTACACCGCGATGCAGAGCACCTCTCTTGCAGAGTCTGCCACTTGAGTTTGCTAAACATCTCCGTAACGCTATCACACTTACCAAATAACCCTGTGACGAAACGCGCCGCTCTTCTTTGGATCTTCTCTATCTCCTCTGTCAACCCGACCTGCTACGGATCCCACACTGATGAGCAATACTCATGTATAGGTCGATCGAGTGTTTTGTAAGCCACCTCCTTTGTTGACGGACAACATTTTCTAAGGACTCTCCCAATGAATCTCAACCTGGCGCCCCTCTTACCAACAATAAATTTTATATGATCATTCCACTTCAAATCGTTCCGTACGCATACTTCCAGATATTTTACAGAAGTAACTGCTACCAGTGTTTGTTCCGCTATCATATAATCATACAATAAAGGATCCTTCTTTCTATCTATTCGCAATACATTACATTTGTCTATGTTAAGGGTCAGTTGCCACTCCCTGCACCAAGTGCCTATCCGCTGCAGATCTCCATGCATTTCGCTGCAATTTTCTAACGCTGCAACTTCTCTGTATACTACAGCATCATCCGCGAAAAGCCACATGGAATGGGCGTCAGGTATAAAACCAGCACACACAGCGCAGAGCACAGCACTTCGCAGCAGAACCGCAAGATGGTAACACGTGTGAACTACGAGTTTTTAAATCAGTGAGCTTGAAACCTCGCAATGACGTCGTCGCTCAATATATCTCACCCCGTGGAACACGATGAGCGAATCATACGCCTGGAAAACTCCTCACATAAACCTTATGCTTCAACGACATTTACCAAGAACGATGGAACTAGGATTGTCAACCACCAAAAGGACATTCTAGCTCTTCCATGCAAGAGTTTCATATATTTGGATGGATCATTTAAGAAAAAGGATGGTAGTCATACAGTGGGATTTCTGTTCCAACGGGGCAGAGGTCGATTGGATACGTAATATAGGCATAGTATCAACTCTTGAAACATATGTCTCATCATAACCCTCGAATTTGAATGGTTTAGAAAATTCGTAGACGAGCCTGTGGGCGGAACAGCAGAAGAGTGTCGCCGATTTACTGCACGCATATCTCTAAAAATGCTTATCGGGTACTTTGAGGACATGCAGCAAACTATTACGAATGATAAACCGGAACTTTTCTGGTACAGAGTACAATGGATAGCAATTCATACATTCAAGGAGCTCAAGAGGAGAAACAGATCATCATCAATAATTATATGGAAAATGCCACACATCACTGTGACAGACGAGGAGCATTTGAAGCTTTTAAAAGTTCTGAATACCGGCATATATCTGCCATTAACTTTCCGTTCTTGGGATGTTTTTGAGTATCCAGTGCTACCGACAGCAAGCAGACAAACATAACCTCGGTGCAGCTGGAAACACCGAGATGCATCTTACTTGCATTTCAGACCAACAGAAGGGGGGATTTGGCAGATGATTACACCCTATTTGACAACTGTAATTTAACTAATGCGAGAGTCTACTTGAATTCAGAATTCTATCCATATGACAGTATACTGCTTCAGTGGGACCAGAATGTGTATAGTCTAGCATTTGACATGTATGCAAGGTTCTGTGCTTCTTATTCAGAAGGTATCAAAGAGGAAGGACGCCTAGTTCGTCTACGGAAATCAGAGGAGCTATCACCAATCATCATAATAGACTGTTATCAGCAGAATGAGATAGTTAAATCAGGACCAATAGATGTGTGAATCGAATTTGAATCCTCATCAAATTTTCCAGAGCCCGCTGCAGCTTATGCTGCAGTTCTACATGACCATTTGATTAGCTATTGCCCACTTACTGGTGTTGTGCAGCATGCTGTATAAATGACCAAGTACTCTGTCATGCTTAGAGCTTTCCAAAACGGTAACTTTGAGTGTGAACGTCGTTGCTGACATTCAAGGTTTCTATGACAATAAGTGCAGACAAATCACATTTAAAGATGTTACATTCATAGCGTACCAAGAAGATGCTGGTATAATAGAGACATTCTCAGCAAAAATTGCATTGCTGAGGCGTTTCGAGTACGTGAATGGTGCTAAACGCCAGAGGAGTGTAAAGTGGTTAACACGTTCCTTCCATCCATTCCACTGGTACGATGATGATATACCTTATAAAGATATGCGGCATCACTTCTAATATTCGATCATCCTTGTAGCATCAACTAGGTCAAGGCGAGAAGAAAGTCATATGAATGCATCGAATCCTCATCTATTTACGACATGGAACTCTACAGGTGCCCTGCTGTCCATCAACTCAAGAGGAAGAAGATGTGTGAAAATAGTGCTGTGTGTGTTTATGAAAATGTAAAATTACTTTTAAGAGGGATTAATGAAAATAAATGAAATTTTTACATCACATTCTGTGTTTTTCTTTCTTTCCACCTACCTCATACTTAGATAGTATGTAGCTTTGCCCAGACCTTATGTCTGTGGCTTTGTTCAAGCACAGGAGATATCATTTCAGCCATGTTTGCTATATGTCTTTGGAAGCGGACACGATCGCGCGCCTCTTTTTCCCCAGAACCTTTACGTGCAGTGTGATACGCAAAATCCCTTACAATCAATACATGTATTTTCTTTTCCTCCATCTTAAACGTCACCTCCCTCATGCGTCCAACTAATACCTTGTGCAGCCTTTAGGTACATTTGTAAGGGTAGGGATGTGTGAAATAACAACGAAGACGTATGGTAACGAATAATTTGTTTTATTAGACATAAATATTCACATTTGTAATACAGTTTTACATCAATGAACCTTGTTGTTTTTACAATACACGTAGTAATACTGCTTTTAAATTAACAGTTCTTGTTACTATATGTAATTTTTTTATTTACTGTTCTTGGTTTTACAAATAATGGTACTGTTTGAAAACAAAATTTTTACTTTGCATTGCATTGATTACAGCTATTGAAGACTTAAGTTTCTCTTACACTAATACTATTACTACTCAAATTCTACCCAAAGAGAAGACTTAATTTATACACTGAATTGGGTGGCTCTAAACGTTTTCCACCTCAAGCAACTGTAATAATTTAATAACACAATGTAGTGGATGGCCCTAAAACGTTCATCCCAAACAGGTGCACTAAAATGAACTTGGTGGAACTCACACTTAAAAACAAGTATTACTTGGACAGCTAGTGGTAGATGAAAAAGTATTCTGTTTACACATGCACTCACACAATCATACACACACGTGAACTATGGTAAAACTTTTTCCTCCACTTGCAGTTTTTTAAAGTTTTGATGATTTTACCAGTTATGTCGTCAAAATTAATGGGCAACTAAGACGATAAAATAAACAATAAATTTTAAATATCAACACAGTTGCGGACGCCGTCGAAACAAATTATCCGAACATTGCCTGTTGTAGATTATTTTAAAGTTCGAGGTCGGTTGTCAGTGCTAAGTCGTACGTCGTACACGTACACACAATTAGTGGGTATGTGAATGATTAGAGCTGCAATTACTCGTGTGAGATAGCATCATCAGTACCTGACGCAGTTTGAAAGAACTCTCATTGTGGGTCTACATTTGGCCAGATTTATGGGACATTTGGGCGTGGCAGCGGCCCAATGTTGGACTACCTCGAAACGTGACGGCAGGCACACTCGTCGTCAAGGTTCTGATCGACCACACCTCACCACCACACGGGAGGACCGCTGTTTTGCGTAACAGCCACATCGCAACCCCTTCACATCTGCCCCCGCCATCCAAGAATAAGTGATGGCCTCTCTGCAACGTTCTGTGCCATCCCGCACTACTAGTCGGAGACTGGCAGCAGCAGGACTGTCCCGTGTGCAGGTTGCACAACTACACAGATGACTGCGTTTGTTGAGGTGCCGTAACCAGGATGCATGGATTACTGACGATTGCTGAGTTACTGTCTTTAGCCACGAATAGTACTTCTGCATTACACTGATTACCATCGTCAGCGAGCATGGCGGCTACCTTTGGAGAGATCCCATTCTTCCAATGTTTTGGAGAGGCACAGCGGTGCTACTACCAGTGTCATGGTATGGGGAGCCCTGGGTAGTTCTTCGGGTCACAGCTGATGGTGACTGACGAAACTCTGACGGCAAACGGTGTATCATGGACGGCTTGCGTCCTTTTGTGTTATTCAAGCGACAGTATTGTGGTGCCCATTTTCAACAGGCCAATGGGTATACTCACATGGTACGTGTCTCTGTGAACTGTATATGTGTTATTGAGGCAGTCGTGTGACCAGCAACATCTCCATATTTGTCTCCAGCAGAACGTGTTCCCACGCCCGGGTTCCCGGGTTCGATTCCCGGCGGGGTCAGGGATTTTCTCTGCCTCGTGATGGCTGGGTGTTGTGTGCTGTCCTTAGGTTAGTTAGGTTTAAGTAGTTCTAAGTTCTAGGGGACTGATGACCATAGATGTTAAGTCCCATAGTGCTCAGAGCCATTTGAACCAGCCAGAACGTGTGTGCGGCGTCGTCTTCCTCCAGGGATTCCCATTTGAGTTCACGAAGAATCTCTGCAACACTCGCGTGATGATCGAATACTTAAAAGTGTGCTCATAATGGCAAGTTGTTTGTAAGTTTGACTTAATATTACAATCACTGAAATAACATCACGTGCCCTATCAACATACGACATTTCATTTAACTTCTTTTTCTTCTTCTAAGGCTTTTTTTTGTTTCTGTTTTTTTCAGGCAGTGAATTTGTAATACGCTGCATCTCACCACACTATTGCTTGTCTTATTTCATTCCACAGATAAATATTCGTGATGTGTGAATCCCGTCTCTGGTGATAGTTCACGAACTAGATTTGCACCGCGTTTTTTCTAGCCATCCTTTCTCCTGTAGGTGACATACTGTACTGATTATAGCTTCCGCAACTTCCTTAACTATGAGCGACCGTCTGCAAACATGCTAAGTTCTTCCACTGTCGGCTATAAAAGTAGGAGTCGAAATGACCTCTGACGCTAGTGACAGAAACAGTTGACAATAGTAGTGAATAGGGAAGACGAAAATCGAGAAACCGTCATGTGGAAACCTTCAAATAATTCCTGTCTGTATGAAGTAAATATTCTGCCCTGTGTTTCGGCGTCACTAATGTATAGTCAATAATATTTCGTAGTGTATAGTGTTAAGGAAGTTTTTGGTGTTACAGTATACAGCTGTTATGTTGCTAAGAGAAGAACAAAAAATTCAAAGTTTTTTATTGCCAAGCGCGAGTCATAGTGTAGTCTTAGTAGTACATAGATCGTTACAATCATTTCACATTTACTTCAAAACGCACAGCAGCTAAAGTATAACTGATACAATGTTGCAGCAAAGCTTTTCAAACTGCGTTAAGAACTTCATTACTTTGTCTGTAGATATAATGACAAAATTTCTAAATTTTTCGCACTTTTACACTTCCATTGCTTTTTGTAGGCTTCGACGATGCATCCATATAATAGATAATTGCATTAGGATATTTTACAATATTAATGCTAAATGCAACTACATGAAAACGTTTCCTGGAGTCCCCCAACACAACAAAAAGTTGTTAGAGACACAATGATGTATCATTAATACAATGTGCAGAGATGGGAGATATTTTCAAACTGTAGTGGGTTCTTAGTGATTAAAATTCTTCTGGATATTATGCCGCGTCATTGTTAAAAAACTAACAACAGTAATGAACTAAAACCGACGTTTCGGCCGAATTGCAACGGCCTTCCTC
This sequence comes from Schistocerca piceifrons, assembly GCF_021461385.2. Taxonomy (NCBI): domain Eukaryota; kingdom Metazoa; phylum Arthropoda; class Insecta; order Orthoptera; family Acrididae; genus Schistocerca; species Schistocerca piceifrons. The sequence goes on from NC_060140.1 coordinate 660,369,758, forward strand.
AGGGCACGGCTAGTTTTGCATGGGGATAGGTGCTTCTATTTATTACAGACTATCGATGTCTGACGTCACTGTTATAAAACTATTAATTGGCCCTCTAATATGATTGGCTAGTCATGAAGTAAGTCGTAAGGGAAGACGGAAGGAAAGAGGCTATTCGTGGATGTCCATGTCGTCAACGATTGGTAGCTGTCCACCAATCAGCGTTCGGCTTCTGGTCGGCAAGTTTTCCTCCTGGTGTGCGCGGAAGTGGACTGACAGTTGCTCTACAGCTGTTTGTGCAGATACGTCCGTGTCCCGTGTAGCTTCTGTCCAGCGACCGCTCACGGCCCGTTGGACTGGGATGGCCGGCAGCCAGGATGCCGGGAGTTTGTAGCCATCTTCTCTGCTGATGTTGTTAGGCTGCTTAATAATTTCGATCGCTTCCCGTATTTTGCGTTCTCGCATCCACGATGCTTTCACCAGTACTCGGGCTTCCTGGAACCTGATATATTGTCCACTATCACGGTGGTGTTCCGCTATCGCCGATTTATTATGTTGTTGTAATCGTGCATAGCGTTCGTGTTCTGCTACTCGTTAGCTGACAGGTCTTCCTGTTTCTCCTATGTAGGCAGCCCCGCACTCACACAGTAGTTCCTAAGCACTTGCAGTGTTAAGATTGTTCAAAATGGTTCAAATGGCTCTGAGCACTATGAGACTTAACATGTGAGGTCATCAGTCCCCTAGAACTTGGAACTACTTAAACCTAACTAACCTAAGGACATCACACACATTCACGCCCGAGACAGGATTAGAACCTGCGACCGTAGGGGTCGCGCGGTTGCAGACTGAAGCGCCTACAACCGCTCGGCCACACCGGCCGGCTTAAGAGTGTTGACTAAATCCTTGGTGGAACCTATCATTTCGTGGATCCTGTGACTGCTTCGAAAAATCTTTTTCATGTGGTAAGTGGATCAGTGGAAGCTTCTCTTCTTTGCCTTCTTGTCGTGTTCTACTCCCTTTGGTTTTAGTTACCTTTCTTATGATGTTGTAGGCTCTTATGCTGTAGTGGGCTCTATTTTCAACGATGAATATCCAGGCAGGAAAAACTGAAATCGAATTAGTCTCTGAAATAAAATAAATCATACCTATTTTTTTTTCCCAAACGTCCTTCATTACTTCCAAAACGTGGATTATATGACTAATCTTTGACTGAATCTGCTGTTCATTTGACGTATACACTTCTTCGAGGCAAACTGTTTCGTTCACTTCCACATTTAGACAAGAAGGCATATAGAAGTGGAGTTTGCTCTGCTCTGTTATTGAATAATATCTATGAAGTGCAGCTTTATTGTAACCTCAAATCCATCCTTTGTTACAGTCAGTAGGTGACAAAATTTCATCCTGTAACACAAAGTAATGGTACTCTTACGTGACTGGCGTGAAGTTTGAACAGATATCATGTTTGAGTTGTAGAAACATGCCTGCCAACTGTCGCTTATGTCGAACAACACAGTGTATATTCTCTAGGACACACAAAGAAAAAGCCACCGGCGCACCACGAAGAAGTTGTGCAAACTGGTCACAAATTTATATTCATTCAGGTATCGACGGAAAACGCAAAACTGTAAACTTGGGCGACCGATGGACGAATGTGTGACACTGCAGCGCAATTTCACCACACGGCTGGCGAGGACAGTAAACAGGGGATATGTCGATACTAGGGCATAAAGACGTTGCGGTTTTTATTCCGTGTACTCAGTTGGACAATGACGATGTCTCACAGACAGGCACGTGAACAATATACGCAGATGTCAGCATGTAAGAGAGAACGTGTAGTTGCGCTTAAAGAAGCCGGTTGGTGTAATTGGCGAATCTCTCGACATTTGAATAGGAGCGATGTCACTGTCCGACGATGTTGGCAGGAATGGGTGAACCATGGCAGAACACAGCGTCAAGATGAAAGCAGTCGACCTAGAGAAACGCCAGAAAAAGATGACCGAACAATCGTCAGACAGGCACTCACTGTCTCGGATTCATCATTATCATCGATACGACGTGCAATTGGTGCTTCACAGACCACAAGGACCATTAATAGACGACTGACAGAAACGGGGCGCCCCTTGCACCGACTCCCATTGCCCTCTGTAAACCAAGAAGCCCTTTGCAGTGGTGTCTGGCACATTAGGCTTGAAACCTTACTGACTGGAGTAGAATTCTCTTCAGTGACGAGTCCCGTTTCGAACTGAGCTCCAATGACCAGAAGAGTCGTGGCTGGAGACGCCCCAGACAACGGTGAGATACCAACCTGTCGCCCGCCATACATCCCGATAAATCAGGAGTGACTGTCTGGGGTGCCATTTCTTTGCACTACAGGAGCCCTTCGGTTGTCATCCACGGCATCCCTACAACCCAGCGATACGTCGACGAAATTCTACTCCCGTTTTCGTTCAGGAGGACATCCAACAAATCTATCAGTCAATGCCAAGCCGAAGGGACAGAGGTGGAGCAATGCCTTATTGAGTTGCTTAATTTATGAAACTGTTTCTCTTTAATAAATCATATAATTTTTCTGAAATTGTGATTAGTTGTTTGTCTGTACATGTGTATCACGTCTATCGATTTCCGTCCCATTTGGATTATTCTTTTGTGGTACGTTGATTTTTATGTCGTAGGGTATACTACAAGTTTTATCGAAAAATTATTCCCCGCAGAAAGAGGTCAATATTAAGGGGTACGACAGGAACGACAACTAAAAGCAGAAAGGTCTAGTAACGATGGGTCACAAAATGCATAGTTTAAGAACTAAGAACAGCTCTTCATCCTCAGTACTCTGAAAAAATTTCCGGTATTGGTCCATACTACCGTTTCTCAAAATATGGAAGGCAAAGAGCTCGCAGTAGAAGAGATTTGTTTCATAATATCGAAGATGAAGAGGAGCTCATAGCTCTTAAGGTATGCGTTTTAGAGCCCATGTTTACTGTACTTGTTTGCTTCGAATGATCGCTTCTGTCATACCCCGGAATACTGACCATTCCTCCAGGGATACTCTGTATATAACAAGTGCTTTTAAGCAAGCAGCTCATTCATTCTGAGCAGGTAGAGAACGAGCGCTAAATGTGTCCTCGATGAGTCATGAGATTTTCCCCCGCTCCCCCCGGCTGACAAAGTGGTATTGCACTACATATAAAATTATGGGAAATTCAAATTTTGGAGGGAAATTAAAAATTTGGCTGGAGTTTTCCTCTACATCTGTGTAAGTAGGGCTGTTGTACGTAAAAATTGGCGGGAAAATTAAAACTCCATGATGACTATCGAATATGGCGACTAAAACATAAAGGTGCAGCTCTATGACGCCAGAATCCAGGATGATGGACGTGGGATACTGGAGTAGACTCCAAAATGGCGATCCAACATGGCGACCAGGACATACAGGCGCAGCTCTATGACGTCATAGTTGATCTACTTTAGATCATAAGGGGAGTAAGTTGCCTGTAGAGACCTGTAGGACTCTACAAAGTGTGTAACTCCGTACTTACATCATAAGTTTAGCAATCCTCCTCTGACATCACCATTTAAAGGGCCAACACGTACATGTGTTATTTCAGTTAAAAATTGGGGGTACACATTTCCATCCAAGTCCACTTGTGCTATGCCTAATCTAAATGATTGTCGCTATACTGTATACGACAATGATGCTGATTTTCAATTTAAGCATCTCTTCTGTGTGTGTGTGTGTGTGTCTATAATTTTTCTCTGTTACTTATAGAGTGTTGTGGCCAACGGTCTTGCCGCAGTGATAACATTTGTACCGTCGGACCACCAAAGTTAACCTCTGCCGGGCTTGGCTAGCACTTGTTTGGGTGACCGTTCAGTCTGTCGAGTGACGCTTATGGGCTAAAGATGACTCGGCCATCCGTCAGTACTGCTGGTCCTTCCGAAGCCTATTCGGATGGAATTTGTAGACTGTTTTATCACAGAAATGCTCAGTGCACTTGAGTTGCCTCCGGTAACGCCCCTACCCATAACACGACCGGTGAGGCAGCCTCCAGTTCCAGATGATAATGAGTTCTTGAGAGAGCTGGAGGAGAGGTTCAGTTAGGGACATGCAGTTATGAGTTAGCTGACCGAGGCTGAATTTCTGTGTACTTTCGGATGCTTATAGAATACTTCAGAATGGCTTTTATGAGGCCAATTGAGGAGCTACTTGGCTGAGAAGTAGCAGTTCGATTCACGAAAAATGAGTATGGCCAGAAGAGCGGTGTACTGACCACATGCTCCTCCATATCTACATCCACGGATACCAATAGGCTGAAGATGACACGGCAGTCGGTCAGTACCACTGGGCCTTCCAAGGCCTGTTTGGATGGAGTTTAGTTTAATTAATTCCTTTTGTTGTAATTTAAATTTATGTTGAGTTTAGACACCTGCGGCAAGGGCCATTGCAGGGCGACGTGTAAAGGTAGGATTAAGTTGTTATACCGAAGAGTTCGTCTTTTTTAAACATTTTAAGCACAAGAGGTAGACACTCACCACAATACAACACCACAATTGGACGGCGATCCAACGGAAGCGTGAACTTCCAGCCTTAGAAAATATGCAGCGTAAAGATGACAGAAAAAGATCCAAAGAGTGAGCAGAGACATGACAATAATTACCACTCATACTGTTGTAGTAGAAGACAATTTTAAGAAAGACAGAGGCAATAAAAAGCGAAAGCTGAACCAGGCATCAGGCATACACAGGGGCAGCAAGAATTTGGAAAAGGTAGGCAGCAGTACCTGATCAGCGAAGCAGCCAGTGGCCATAAAGCCATTAAGAGGGTCACTCGCCACGACAAGTGACAAATTTTACGATGGGAAGATAGAAGAGAGGGCGCTTACTTTAAACAAACCACTCAAGAAGGATGAAATTCGGCGACTACCACGTATTGGAAGTGGGAAATGGATTGCTGAAAGAATGTGCTTGGAAAAATGTGTCAGAACAAATTCTATAATTACGAGACCATGTCATATCCTGATATAACAAATATCTCGTCAAAAAAAATCCGCAAATTCTGTGTTTTAATATATTTCTCCATATCCCAGCCCAAAGAAGAAAGAAAATACAAGAGAGAAGAGGAAAGCAGGTGGCAAGAGCAGAAGAGAAGACCATCAAGAAACGGGGAAGAAAGAAAACATGCTTCTAGCATGAAGAATTTACGTTCCCAAATCCCATACTAGAATTTTAATCATTAATATGATACCAGGATCACTCATCTACATTGGAACAATTTACCTGCGTGTTGTATCCATATTGACAACACTTTTTTTTTCTTTTGGAAAATCTACTCAGCAGTGTCCAGTGTAATAGACTCCAATACTGAATTACTACAACTACTATGGGGAGACACCAGCTGCTATCTATGACCCACGTAAGATATGGACCAATGCTCTGCTTAACCAGTCTGGTAAAGAAACTCATCTCTCATGGCACTGCCCATGGAGGTCAAATATAACGTTCTCTTAGTACACACTCTAAGCTGTCACTATGGCTGAACTCTTCGACCAAGCATCATTACTCGCCACATTCTGTAGATTGCGGCGCCGACAATGACAAAGAAATGTATTAGTTTTATGTGAATGAATCACAGCCGATTAGCAAAAAGCAAACCATTGTGTCATGAACAGTGCGAGACCATGCGAGTATCGCCAAAAATTCTTGTGTTCAACAGTTAAAAAGAGTTATCTCTCTGAACTCTGTAGAAGAGATTGTGTGCTTATGTAATATTGAAATTGTATATGTGTACTTCTATTTACCTTTGTTGTGATTGAAAATATTTATAAGCTAAGCATATTTTGAATTCATGTGACCTAATATCTTGTGTATTTATAATTAACACGTATTTGGTGTTAATGTTTCCATATCATATATATTGTATATGATTATATGTGCTAACAATTGGCATAACTACTTTTCTTGTATGTTTGACATACATCAACCACAGTGATAAGGTTGGTCGATGATAGATCAAAGATAATGTACATTAAGAGAAAGTTTCCTCATCTTCACTCATTACCACCATCACATTGAATTTAAATAAGAGGTAAGTATGAGTTATTATTGGAAGGGTGTTTTAATTTTATTGAATTCACTAATGGAGTTAGTCACCAATTTTTAGAATTTTAAGAGACAAGGAAAGATTGCGGTCTTGTAATTTACTGTAATGGGGCTCTACATACAAAAATTTCATTATGATATTATTGTAAGTCTAATTTTAAAATAGCTGGACAGTGAAGTATAGAATTTAATTATCACACTGAAAATTTTATCTACTTTTGCACAGCATCAACCATTGATTAAACCCGGCCCAAAATTAACTCTGAAGGGGAAAATATGTAAGGTGACACAGTATTTTACCACCTCACATGTGATACTCCATGACACATAATTTGCTTGATATGGCACGTGCCATACTTTGGAAGTAATTAGCTTAATTTGCATAATGAGGAATGCAATGAGCAAAGGGCACAGACATGGCTTTCGTGTACATGACATTAACAGCCCTTCCTAATTTGCATACAGGTAAATGCATACATTTTTATAGGAATGTGGAACTGAAGTGAAAGGGGTCAGTCACTCAGATTAGGACACAGAAGCATGACGTGGAAATCCACTTTAGGAAACATTAGCGAGGCACAACAGACCGACAGACAGACGTTTAAGATGACAATGATCTGGGCCCTCGCCTCTGCACGTTTCTAGGGCAGATGGAGAAAACTCCTCTGCATCGTAGATTTAGTAAACACTCGGATCACGTAATCCAGTCGTGAATAGCACATGGGTTTCACATGTTAGGACACATGTCATGGCGATACTAATATGTAATAACAAAAACTAGACTGCCGATTGAACGAATGGAAGACGAGGAAGAAAGCGACGTTATTGTGAAGCAGAAGTTTACTAGGTAAATTCTAATTGGCTCAAACAAGCAAGTATGGAATGTACCGAGCACTCCCATTGGCCGATACCAGTGATGGTGAGTCAAGGCCACGGTACAGTGGGGGAAGTTCACGACAATATAGTCAACTGCAGATGGATAATGGAGGCTTTCTTCTATTGAGAAGTGTCTAGTATTGCATGGGGCGCATAATGCCTTGTGATGGCACAGAGACAAGTTTTCCTGTGAACATTTTTGATGCACTAGGCTCGGTATCAGCCGTAATTATGCTGAATCCCTTGTAGATCTCCGAGAAAACGAGACGAGTCTTTCTAGTTAATATCCTTGCAAGAACTTTGAATGCAATATTGTGTACATCACCCAGACCTGGCTAGTGTACAGAGCCATTTTGTCTTAGCCTAGGGACAAACACAGTCTTCCGCTTCACGGAAACTTAGCAAAGTTTTCGACTGGTTAAGTTCAGAGACCAGCATAGAGTTATCAGGTTGACAGTTACAAGACATGTCACCCGCAGAAGCCAGCCACTGCCGCCACTACTGCTGTCCACTTCGAAAGATAAAAGACGCATTGCTGAGGCATTAAACTTTGAAATCACTACTTTGCTTTCACTTCACTTCAGAACTGCATAAGCTTGGAGTAATAGCTAGAATTCTCTAGTGTTCATGAAAGCTACATCACCCTGAGGTTTAAATTCGAGTAAGTCATACAGGTGGTAGGAAACACTGCTCAGCTAGAGTAATTTAGTTTATGCTGTTAGAGTGAATATTTCTGACAGAAATTGCAGTTGAGGTATCTGCTTGCACTTTTGTCATGTTTTTCTTATAAGTTTTGTTAAATTTGATGAATATTTTTTTCTTGGTTTATGTTTTTGACACGGGATCTTCCAAGACAGTATAAGATTTTCCTAAGATTACCATTTTGGAGTCCTGAACCCAAATGTTATACAGGGAAAAGACCGTTCGTTTGTCCTAAAATAGAGGTCCCCCTTCCACACTGACATATTTTAGGCACACTGACAATAGCTGTTCTGTTGTCTAACAGCAGGCACCTCTTGGATCTCCATTCCTGGTGGGGCCCAGGTTCGCAGGCTTAATATTTTCCTTTTCAAAGCACTCCTTGCACGTTTAGTGATGGGGTAGATTACACAAGAACCATAGTACTCCGTATGTTAGACATTCTTGTAACACACGAGAAAAATCCAGCTTCACTGATGGCACTCTCAAAACTCACTTGATGGCTGTGAGGAGCTGAAACTCGGATTGAGCATTTGAAATGAATGCTCACTCCCATCTACACAAGTAGAACACAGTGTTGCCAAATTGCTCGCAATATTGTCAGTCCATTATTTTTCTCACACATTTCACATTCCTCTTAGATGAATGATGACATACCTTGAGCAAGTATGTGTACGGAAGCTACCGTACTGATAGTAAAACAGCACCAATATACAAACAGCACAAACAGTTTATTACCTTCAGCAGATACTGCTCTAATACCGTGGAACACCGTGGATACCCTTCTTAATGGCCCTCTTTTGGAGAGGAAGTGAGTCCACAAATTTCTTCAAGCATGCCATATCGAGCTGAAGCCACTCACTGATGATGATCGCTACACTTCACCCCAGTAGTTACAGACATGGTCTTTGTGTTTAGGAGTGTGTTATTTAGCGATTTAGGTGAGGTGTGAAGGGCTGCCTGAATACTCATTAAACCAGCAACATAGGACGTGATGTCTTTCTTCAGAATTTCCTACAAAATTCCGTTCAGCCGCCTAATGAATGCTGCGGACGATATACTGTGGCCAAAGGGCAATCGCCAGAACTGATAGCAGTGTGCTTCAACTAGGAAAGCCGTGTATTAATGACATGAAGGGTGTAATTCAATTTGCCAGAAACTTCAACGGAGGTAAATGGACGAAAACTCTTTGACACCATGAAATGTTTGCAAAAGATCTTCTAACTTCTCCATACGGTCTGATGAGAGTAATTTTACTCATCCATTCTCTTGGATGTCACAATTTGACCTCTCTTTACCTCTAAATTTGCCTTTAAAATACAAAGTGGACTTTATTTGCGAACACCTGCGACGGTCACTTGCGGAGAAAATGCTCAGAATATCAGCAACGTGTAGAAGTTCAAGGACAGCTCCCTAAATATCTACTGGTCCAAGGAGACGAAAGAGCGCATAAAATACGAGATGATTGTTCGCAAAAATTTCGAGAGTTCAGGCTACAAAAGCCCAGTGCAGTTCCCGGATGCTTTGATGGAAAAGAACCAGTATCTTGACGTACAGTCATGCTCAAAAGTATGCGAACGACCTGAATTCCATTTCGCCTGATTCGCATGCAACCCGCATAACGCAGCTGTCTAGCAGGTCCTCTGATCACTCCTTGGTACAGTCGTTTGACTATTGAAAATCGTTCTGACAAGTCACCACTAGAAAACACTGCTCTGTATCGCAGTAACTCAAGATCTAAAGTAATACCACGATATTACAAATATCAGGGAACCCCTTATCACAGATATGACTGTCCCTGAGGCTTGAAAGCTCACATTTATTACAATAAATGACATACCTGAAATGTTACCACTCTCATTATTACGTCAGATAGGTAATGCACGTAGTACATTCGTCGTATTCATGATTTCGTCTTCAAAGTAACACACCGTACTTATTATTTAACTCAAAATGACATTAAAATTTTTAAGTTATTCACGAGCAGCTAGTTGAGAATATGTATGAACTTCAAATGACACGTTCTGCATATGGATTCAAACCCAGGTCATGCAGACTAAGCAAACATTTCGTGATGGACGGAAACTAACAGTCATTCTTGATTAGGCATACAGAGAGTGATATACCTCGATTATAGGCAGTATCAGTTAGCAATATCAACTTTAAATTACATAACGAAAACATTTTTAACGGACGCGATTTCCTGTCCAGCATCTACTGTCCGTGTTAACGAACTACGAGAGATGTTAAATATTGCTTCTTCACAAGTAACTTACTTGAAATGCCGTGAGGTAAAGCTTTGTATTGGACAGGAATTCGAACCCAGAACCTAATCGGATTGATATCGAAGCACAATCAACTGTGACATATCGGATTTTATCGGCAGTAGCTAGATGTTCTAACTGAAATGACGAGACGAAACATTAAGTTTTTCCTTCCCAGGACACCAACCCGGCACCTATCGGTGTTATATTCTAGAGAAAACGAACGTTAAATATGGGTTTGTTGCACCAGCAGCGACATGTGAGCATGTCTGAACTAAAAAATATGACTGACAGTTCAGTGCTGACTGGGAATCGAATCCCATACGTATCGTACACACAAAGAGACGTCAGCTGCCGAATTTTTCTCCACCAGCAGCTCGGAATAACATCTTGAACGTACAGTGATCTCGCAAATAGTTCTGTGTCTCACTGGGAGTCAAAAACGTCAGATATCGTAAGTGCTGACACCGAATGAAAATACATTACAAATCGAAATTATTATCCACCAGCAGATAGGTTTTCTCATGCTAGAGCTTGATAATGCATAATGAAATCTTTAGTGCCGGGCCAGGATTCGAACTCATTCGCGCGCAATATGTGGAGATGTTGAGGAATCTGCAGTTTTGAACAGACAACAAATTGTAGCCGAGCTGTATTGTCACGAAGGGATCAAATTCCGCGTTAAGGGCGGACGAGTTGCATTCCCAGTTCAGAACTATTTTTATCGACATAAAGAAGCTCAGATGAAAGATGGAATAAGTGTTCTGTGACCCTACATAGCGTTTGTTTCGTCACTAGGAATAAATAACGAGTATAAGAAAGGTTACTGGTGATAGAGTTTCTACATGTCGTCATTCTAGACTTTATTGTGGTTAGACCTAACGTCTACTTGGTAGAGAAGGAGTACCATTTTTAATGCGAATTTCAGACCACAATGCCACTATATCTTCTTCACTTGGTATAGCCGGAAGAGAATGGAATCTGTCTCTCCCTATCTAAAATCATTGACAAAAGTCGGAATTGAACCCAGACCATACGTATATGAACCTATCATCAGTCCAACAGACCAACAAATCCTCCTCTCTATGACTCATTTTTCTATCATAACACTGTTGCGCCACACTGGTAAAGAATTCTGACACACAGACTCCCTGTAGTAATTTGCAGCATGTTCAGTAAATTCATTTCCTTGGTTGACCGAATCACCATGAACCAGCTGCCTCAGGTACCCAGTGCATACATTCGACACTATTATTTAGTAATCACCGAAATAAAATCACGTAACTGCCACCTACACAGAACTGCCAACACTGTAGGATGCAGAAATTTAAATAGGAAGTGTTCCTTTCCACTTGAGCTACTCTATTGCGCTATCTGTTTGCTGAATACGTCGTGCAGTGCAAAAGAAAAGCTGTAACTGTTTGTCTCTCAGAAGCCTAGACCCGGCCATATGCATTATCTCGCAGCACTGTGAAATGCAGAAGTTCTGGAAGAGTTGTTGTTGAGTTCTGGAGCTGTTGCAGCTACGTGTCAGTTAGTAGCGTAATGGTAAGTGTTGTGCACTCTCGATAAGATGTCGCGATTTCGACTACATTTGCTACTACATTTTTTAAAACGCAATTCTGCTGTCTGCTGAAGTTATCAGTCTAATGGAACTTTGAACATAATTCCCTTCACTTCTAACCCAAAATAGTCACATGTGGAATAAGGGCTAACTTCTGCGAAATTGTGTTCATCTCAGGTTTAAAACACAGCCGGGCAGCAGATGCATCTCGAAACTTTTGTATTATGTATGGGGAGAGGGTATCGTGCCAGAATACGCCAGAAAAGTATTTTCTACGTTAGCTGTCGTGTGGTAGTGGCATTTGATTCTTCTTCAAACCTTGTTTGACAGCTTTAACTCAGAACAAGTTTTCTACATGCATGTAATCAATAAACTGCATGTGCATTGTCAGACTGTTATAGATAACATCAGAGAATTCACATATATCGTTGATGATTAATTTCTCTCTTGTGTTTACTGTTGTTTTACAACACTAAAGGAAACCTTACGAAAATTGTGCACTGTATTATAAGAAATGAAATAAAACTACCCACGATAAACTTGCGGCGAAAGTCTGTTTTAATAAAACTGAGTATCTGTATACAAGCGTGCCTCTATCGACACGAATTTTTAAAATACTACTCACTTAGATTTTGATTGGGTCTGTGTCATACTCAAGAGGTATACAAATGTGGTATTTCATAAATAAATTTATGTATTCCTAAAAACCCAAAATTCGCTTGTCAGCAGCGGAAAGAGGCGTTACCTGTTGTGCAGCATTGAAAGTTTTTCACTATTGCACTATGAGTACTTTCTTGTGATTTCTTTATCGATGTTTGATCTGACTGCTTGTAGCTCTTTCACAGAAGGGATAATAACGCTACAGTCAATGAGCCTGGAACTGCTATCCATTACACACGCTTTCTCACAGGTCAGCGCGTTACCATGGAGCTGGCGAAGATGTGTGCCCCGTAGCTTCCTCTTACGAGACCAGTAGTGGCTAGAAGTCGTAAACCACTATTTAAATGTCGAGATTAGTTGCGATTTCGACGTGCATCGACTTTCCTGGGCTGAAAACCGTAAATTTACAATATTTTGTTACGCCTCAAGCGATAATAACTCAGATTATTCAATGGAAATGACAGGTAAAATCAAGTGAACTTTGAGGCTTATTTCCGTGCACAACAGGAAGTAACTTGTCGATCACACAGTTGCCAAACATACGTTGCCTTGTTGCCAAATCTCAGTTACAGTACCAGCAGGAAGAAGACTAACCGATGTGATTCTACTGCGGGCTCAGGCTGGGAAGGGACCATAGCTGGTGTCTCTAAGTCGCGGCTGCTACGGCTTGGAATACGTAATGCGTCTGATTCGCATTTCTGTAACTAGGTTTAGGGACTAAAGCGTAGTTACTAATAATACTCAGAACTGACTGCAAACTAAGCATCATAAATCAGTAACTCTTATAGAACTTTTTATATTTCTTTCGTAAGTGTACTCAAAACTAAGAAACTCATTCACAGACGTTTTCATGCCTCGCCGATAGTCGAGCACAACAAACAAATAAAATTAAAACAAGAATATGTGTGGGTGCGTGTGTGTGTGGCAGAGAGAGAGAGAGAGAGAGAGAGAGAGAGAGATAAACATCAAAAAGAATGATAGAGAGAGTAAAAAACTGTTGTAAAGAAATTGAATTATGGTACGTAAAGAAATCTTTCATTAAGATGACACATTCCACATCATTACGAAATGTCCCATCCATGACCTATGAAACAAGAATTAATCTAATGTATTCTAATCTAATCTAATCATATCGTATTGATGACTAGCCATGACGAGTCATGAATTACCGAAACTTTTGCCAATACTAGTAACCAAATCTAAACTTGAAAATAAAAGACGACAGTTTTTGTAATAAACCACTAAAGATGTCTGATATACCTCCATTCTGAAATAACAAAGTGTGCATGCATTTAAAGATGAAGTGCATGATGTGAAGTTCTGTGACGGAGATACGTACCCAATACGTAATCGGATTGTTAACTAAGTAAAATCAAATGTTACATGTTGGTTTTTCTTACCAGCTGCTAGGTGTTTGAATCTAAAATAAGGATACAAACTTTTGTGCCTAAGCGACAATCAAACTGCACACCTACCGTTCATCTACGAATATAGCATAAGTATTAGTTGCTTGCTCACCAGCAGTAAGATTTGTGCGTGTTTGACCAGAAATAACGACACCTACTGCGATTGTTTGCAACACATGAACAGACATTAAAATGCATGTTAATTTTCACTAGCAAGTCGGTGTGCACGTGATGGGCTTGAAATGGAATTAAGAATATTTTTCTACTGGATCAGGATTCGGACCCACATACTTACCTTTGGAGGAGACCTAGGGAAGATTGAAGTCTAGGGAAAAGGAACGAAATAATTGAACTATACTGTTCCGAGAGATTCAGATCCTTGAAAGAGGAGATACGAATTCGAATCACAGTCCAGCACCAAATTTTTCAGCGTCTCTAGTTCAATCAAGTACAATTAAAATAAGAGCCCTGTTCCTTTAAATGGCTATCTGTTCATCAAATAAAATAAAATTTTATGATGTAAGTAACTTTGCCGGCGATTGTACGAGGGCTGTCCAGAAAGTAAGTTACGATTCATCGCGAAATGAAAATCACAGTGAAAATCAGAAATGTTTTATTTGTAACAGTTAGCTACACCTTTCAGCTACTTCTCTACGTAGTCGCCGTTCTGACTCAGATATTCGTCGCAGCGTTGTACCAACTTTCCAATACCCTCATCATAGAAGGCAGCCACCAGTGCTTTCCGCCAATTCTCTACGCTGGCCTAAAGCTCGTTGTCTGGGCCAAAATGTTGTCTTCATAGCCAGCGGTTCGTTTGAGCAGAGATGAAACTCAGTGGGAGACAATTACGGGCTGTATTGTGGGTAACCAAACATTTCCAATTGAAACGATGCCCCTACCCCTGCAGAATGAGGCTGAGAATTGTCTTGAAGAAGAAACCGCACGACAGTTATGTAATGTTGGTTGCATAGCTTCAGGGGAAAATTCTCACCATGCCTTCGTACTTGGCGGGAGACACTATTTTCTATAACATCTTTACGAGCTCACTAAGAGATCAGGAATGAAAAGAGCGACATAATTCTACCTAGAGTCATACTAGAAACACTGCCCAACACATCTTTGCAAAGTTTTATCGGATTTTCATAGTCGTTTCCATTTCGCGACCGATCGTAACTTACTTTCTGGACAGCCCTCGTATTTCTGTTTACGGGGCACACATCTTCGCCAGCTCCATGGTAACGCGCTGACCTGTGAGAAAGCGTGTGTAATGGATAGCAGTTCCAGGCTCATTGACTGTAGCGTTATTATCCCTTCTGTGAAAGAGCTACAAGCAGTCAGATCAAACATCGATAAAGAAATCACAAGAAAGTACTCATAGTGCAATAGTGAAAAACTTTCAATGCTGCACAACAGGTAACGCCTCTTTCCGCTGCTGACAAGCGAATTTTGGGTTTTTAGGAATACATAAATTTATTTATGAAATACCACATTTGTATACCTCTTGAGTATGACACAGACCCAATCAAAATCTAAGTGAGTAGTATTTTAAAAATTCGTGTCGATAGAGGCACGCTTGTATACAGATACTCAGTTTTATTAAAACAGACTTTCGCCGCAAGTTTATCGTGGGTAGTTTTATTTCATTTCTTATAATACAGTGCACAATTTTCGTAAGGTTTCCTTTAGTGTTGTAAAACAACAGTAAACACAAGAGAGAAATTAATCATCAACGATATATGTGAATTCTCTGATGTTATCTATAACAGTCTGACAATGCACATGCAGTTTATTGATTACATGCATGTAGAAAACTTGTTCTGAGTTAAAGCTGTCAAACAAGGTTTGAAGAAGAATCAAATGCCACTACCACACGACAGCTAACGTAGAAAATACTTTTCTGGCGTATTCTGGCACGATACCCTCTCCCCATACATAATACAAAAGTTTCGAGATGCATCTGCTGCCCGGCTGTGTTTTAAACCTGAGATGAACACAATTTCGCAGAAGTTAGCCCTTATTCCACATGTGACTATTTTGGGTTAGAAGTGAAGGGAATTATGTTCAAAGTTCCATTAGACTGATAACTTCAGCAGACAGCAGAATTGCGTTTTAAAAAATGTAGTAGCAAATGTAGTCGAAATCGCGACATCTTATCGAGAGTGCACAACACTTACCATTACGCTACTAACTGACACGTAGCTGCAACAGCTCCAGAACTCAACAACAACTCTTCCAGAACTTCTGCATTTCACAGTGCTGCGAGATAATGCATATGGCCGGGTCTAGGCTTCTGAGAGACAAACAGTTACAGCTTTTCTTTTGCACTGCACGACGTATTCAGCAAACAGATAGCGCAATAGAGTAGCTCAAGTGGAAAGGAACACTTCCTATTTAAATTTCTGCATCCTACAGTGTTGGCAGTTCTGTGTAGGTGGCAGTTACGTGATTTTATTTCGGTGATTACTAAATAATAGTGTCGAATGTATGCACTGGGTACCTGAGGCAGCTGGTTCATGGTGATTCGGTCAACCAAGGAAATGAATTTACTGAACATGCTGCAAATTACTACAGGGAGTCTGTGTGTCAGAATTCTTTACCAGTGTGGCGCAACAGTGTTATGATAGAAAAATGAGTCATAGAGAGGAGGATTTGTTGGTCTGTTGGACTGATGATAGGTTCATATACGTATGGTCTGGGTTCAATTCCGACTTTTGTCAATGATTTTAGATAGGGAGAGACAGATTCCATTCTCTTCCGGCTATACCAAGTGAAGAAGATATAGTGGCATTGTGGTCTGAAATTCGCATTAAAAATGGTACTCCTTCTCTACCAAGTAGACGTTAGGTTTAACCACAATAAAGTCTAGAATGACGACATGTAGAAACTCTATCACCAGTAACCTTTCTTATACTCGTTATTTATTCCTAGTGACGAAACAAACGCTATGTAGGGTCACAGAACACTTATTCCATCTTTCATCTGAGCTTCTTTATGTCGATAAAAATAGTTCTGAACTGGGAATGCAACTCGTCCGCCCTTAACGCGGAATTTGATCCCTTCGTGACAATACAGCTCGGCTACAATTTGTTGTCTGTTCAAAACTGCAGATTCCTCAACATCTCCACATATTGCGCGCGAATGAGTTCGAATCCTGGCCCGGCACTAAAGATTTCATTATGCATTATCAAGCTCTAGCATGAGAAAACCTATCTGCTGGTGGATAATAATTTCGATTTGTAATGTATTTTCATTCGGTGTCAGCACTTACGATATCTGACGTTTTTGACTCCCAGTGAGACACAGAACTATTTGCGAGATCACTGTACGTTCAAGATGTTATTCCGAGCTGCTGGTGGAGAAAAATTCGGCAGCTGACGTCTCTTTGTGTGTACGATACGTATGGGATTCGATTCCCAGTCAGCACTGAACTGTCAGTCATATTTTTTAGTTCAGACATGCTCACATGTCGCTGCTGGTGCAACAAACCCATATTTAACGTTCGTTTTCTCTAGAATATAACACCGATAGGTGCCGGGTTGGTGTCCTGGGAAGGAAAAACTTAATGTTTCGTCTCGTCATTTCAGTTAGAACATCTAGCTACTGCCGATAAAATCCGATATGTCACAGTTGATTGTGCTTCGATATCAATCCGATTAGGTTCTGGGTTCGAATTCCTGTCCAATACAAAGCTTTACCTCACGGCATTTCAAGTAAGTTACTTGTGAAGAAGCAATATTTAACATCTCTCGTAGTTCGTTAACACGGACAGTAGATGCTGGACAGGAAATCGCGTCCGTTAAAAATGTTTTCGTTATGTAATTTAAAGTTGATATTGCTAACTGATACTGCCTATAATCGAGGTATATCACTCTCTGTATGCCTAATCAAGAATGACTGTTAGTTTCCGTCCATCACGAAATGTTTGCTTAGTCTGCATGACCTGGGTTTGAATCCATATGCAGAACGTGTCATTTGAAGTTCATACATATTCTCAACTAGCTGCTCGTGAATAACTTAAAAATTTTAATGTCATTTTGAGTTAAATAATAAGTACGGTGTGTTACTTTGAAGACGAAATCATGAATACGACGAATGTATTACGTGCATTACCTATCTGACGTAATAATGAGAGTGGTAACATTTCAGGTATGTCATTTATTGTAATAAATGTGAGCTTTCAAGCCTCAGGGACAGTCATATCTGTGATAAGGGGTTCCCTGATATTTGTAATATCGTGGTATTACTTTAGATCTTGAGTTACTGCGATACAGAGCAGTGTTTTCTAGTGGTGACTTGTCAGAACAATTTTCAATAGTCAAACGACTGTACCAAGGAGTGATCAGAGGACCTGCTAGACAGCTGCGTTATGCGGGTTGCATGCGAATCAGGTGAAATGGAATTCAGGTCGTTCGCATACTTTTGAGCATGACTGTACGTCAAGATACTGGTTCTTTTCCATCAAAGCATCCGGGAACTGCACTGGGCTTTTGTAGCCTGAACTCTCGAAATTTTTGCGAACAATCATCTCGTATTTTATGCGTTCTTTCGTCTCCTTGGACCAGTAGATATTTAGGGAGCTGTCCTTGAACTTCTACACGTTGCTGATATTCTGAGCATTTTCTCTGCAAGTGATCGTTGCAGGTGTTCGCAAATAAAGCCCACTTTGTATTTTAAAGGCAAATTTAGAGGTAAAGAGAGGTCAAATTGTGACATCCAAGAGAATGGGTGAGTAAAATATCTCTCATCTCGGAAAATTTCGAATTTTCGGACTTGTGTTGAAAATCAAATGGTGTTTCGTCAACAACCTCTGTCGTACGGAAAATATCAGTCCTTTTGATGTCCTCGTTCGACGTCCTCTCATTTGTGCTGCCTTCACGGCTTCGAGAAAATGCAACGTTTATATCACCATGTTTTCTGCTCGCTGCTAACGGTATGAAGTTATCTGTCCCGTCCGAATTTGTTTCTGGTTCTTTTGCGTTCCCCTCGGCCGCATTTGAAATTGTTTCCTTAGATCCTCATCCTATTTCTTCTCCATAAGCGTATTGATCGCTTCCTGTTGAGATTTGAACGAAAGGAGGGTCCGGACCTCTTCAGTCTCGCTCACTGGAGTTGCAGTTGTCACGTCCGAACTAGTCCCTAATTTGCGCAGCTCTGACTCTAATTCGTCCATGGCCGCTGGCGCATGAAAACCCGTGGCTTCACGTATTTTCGTGTCGATGCGCTGCTCCGCGTCATTTTGCCGCTTTTCCACGCTTTCGACCTTCTTGTTCAAATTGATCACTGCCTCTCGTCCTTGCAGTTTTGTGCGTTTACGCGTTCAGTGATTCAGTTGCTACTCGCCTTGCGAAAGTTGCTACTGCCCTGGTACCCTCTGCCGTCTTATTAGCATCATGTGCAATCTTTAAACCTTTGATTGCTTTGGTGCCGCGCGGGATTAGCCGAGCGGTCTGTGGCGCTGCAGTCATGGACTGTGCGGCCGGTCCCGGCGGAGGCTCGAGTCCTCCCTCGGGCATGGATGTGTGTGTTTGTCCTTAGGATAATTTAGGTTAAGTAGTGTGTAAGCTTAGGGACTGATAACCTTAGCAGTTAAGTCCCATAAGATTTCACAGACACACATTGCTTTGGTGTTTACTTTACGTAGGTTTTCCTGGAATTTATTTGCCCATGACTGGTGTTCCTCTCGCATCTGATTTACCTGAGCACCGATATTTTTGATGTCCGTCCTCGTCTCATTAATTTTCTCCTCCATTGCTTGTAGTCCATTAATCCTTTCCTTCATTCCTTTTAGTCTTCTCCATTCCCATTAAAAATGCCACTAGATTGTAATCTTCTTCCTTTAGTGACCAACAGAACTCGTAATTGATTTCTGCGGTATTGGTTCCTCATCATCGCGTTCTCATACCTCCCCGTCTTCTCTGTCCGGATTTCTAATCATCACCTCTGCTTCGATATTTTGTGATACGCTCACATCTTCTATCACATGCGATCTGACACTGTCTGTCCCCTCAAGAAAAGCCATATCCCTTTCGTCTCCCTGATTTCCTTGTTGCACGACATCGTTGTTGCTAACACTGCTCAACAGCAACGCCTCGCTAAGTTCAAACTGTTCTCTACAGTTTCATTGCGGTCTTCCTTCATGACGTGCGCTATTTTCTTTAATTATCTGTGCAACACGTGGTCAACCGTATTATCTAACTCACAAGATATACACAATACAACACAATGATGTCAAAAAAATAAAACAAAAGCAAAACCGTTTGCAGTTCGAGACTACGACAATAGTACAGGAGAACTAGATTCAAAAACAACCAAATACAAAACAAATACAACAGTAAACATCACAAAAATAATACGACAACGCCATTATCAACGACGGGGTAAAGGTCGACATGTGGCACAGAAGTCACTGACACAAATACACTGTAAATAAAACAAATAAACACATAAACTACACAATCAGAGAATTAAGTATCTACAACATACTAATGAACCATGTTTCTCCTTTTTTTATTTCATCATAGCGTGGACCTGTTTGGCAAGGATGCTAAATGACAGCACCATAGAAGAGCCAAGGACCTAGATCCTGGCAGCGGTTCGCCAATTGCAAGCTTTATACTTTCAATTGCAATCAGGAATTTAATAAAAACGGCAAAGGGAATGTTAATCAGAACACTGGGAGGAGTTGTGGTCTAAATAACAATAGATTTATATAAGAATATATAGCCTACAGTTGCAGGTTAACTTTATCGTTTACCTAGGTTTCAACGTTAG
Organism: Schistocerca piceifrons; assembly: GCF_021461385.2. NCBI lineage: Eukaryota > Metazoa > Arthropoda > Insecta > Orthoptera > Acrididae > Schistocerca > Schistocerca piceifrons. The sequence goes on from NC_060140.1 coordinate 660,390,073, forward strand.
TAATAACGTCTTCTTCAGAACACAAAATATTATTTAAATGTTTGCCTAAAACAGGCCATGTCCTAAGTTAACTTTGTAAAACTTGATGCATAACCATAAGGCTTTGTCACTTCTATAAAACAAGATGTAGCAAATTCACTTTAATCCAGTTGTATGGGCCTCGTCGTGTGACTAGAGTCTCTCGCGGATAAATGTAGTGATTTTCCCATCGTTAATGCGCCGAATGAAATACGTTTTGTGAATGAATACAGTGTTCTTCCGTAAGTAACATATGACGAGTATTGTATGTAGTTTGTAGTAATTAGCTCGTCCATTTGTTCCGTAGTAACTAGTTATTGTTTGTTGTGTCATATCTTTCAGGTGCATACTCTGAATAATGGAGGATGTACACCCTTCGACTAGCGCTGTAATATATAGTCGGGAGCTGTTCACAGACAGTGGCAAGCGGGAAGTTACCGACGCTTTGATTTGGTTTGTAAAAGTGTTGCAAGTGTTGCATTGTGAATGTACTACCGGAAGCAGGCAGTTATGTTTCTCAGCGTTCCATATTTATAGGAGCGGCAATCGTCGAGCGATTTTTGGAGCTGACGAACGAAATGACTTTTGTTGATACTGAAGACGAAGCAGTAGGTGATGCAGTGGAAGATATCCCGACCAGTGAATTTCAAAATGGTCATAACACTTTGGAAATCTCCACGTCACTGGGAATATGTGCTTCATCTGTTCCCGATGAGTATTACGAACCGGTTACTAAACGATTGAAGTACGGCGCTATACCCCTTGAAGTAAAAGTAAAGGCGGTAGCGCTATCCAGGAATCATCCAAATTGGAACTTACAAACACTGCAAAAGAAAGGAGCAACAACAGCCCTGAAAAGGAAGAATGACTTGAAATTGTGGGAAAGTAATATCGTTAAAGGAGGGACAAGGTACGTCAAATACCAGGCGATAAATAAGTGGACATACGACCGATTTGTCAAATGTCGTTGTCGTAACGAGAATGTAACAACGAGAATACTTCAGGAGTGGGTTGCAGGCGCAGCGCTTCAATATATGGCCAACAAGGATTTTACGTTTGCTGCATCATTATCTTGGGCAAGAAATTTCAGATCGGAGTACAAATTCGTGAACGGTACTTCACTAAATACGTCTCTCATAAGGAGGTACAAAATGTAGAAGATATACAGAAAGTGGCGGCTCTTTTCAGCACGCAAACGGAGTCACTTATCACCGGTTTTAATCGTGATTGTGTGATCAACACCGATCAAACAGGGTGAGAGTATCGGGTGAACATTCGACGCACGTTATTGCATAATGGAGAAAAAAGGAACTCTTGTCGCAGTTGGTAGTAAAAACAAAGTAACACATTTGTACACGGCGCAATATGTCATCACAGCCTCTGGAAAGTGTTGCCTAAGTTTTTCCTGTGTTTACAAGAAACGAATGTTACATTTGGTCCTCGGGTTATAGAAGAGGTCAATCGTTTAACCGACTCGTTGAAAAATGTTTACATTACCTGCTCCAAATCGGGGAAACTGACGAATGCGATTTACTGAACATTTTTTGAGAATGTTTTAAAACATACGTTTCTCTTAACAAGTTTTGTCTAATATTGAATTCCTGGAGTGGACAAATTAATACTACCGTATATGACACAATGTTTGTAGATGGTGAGGGTCAGCCGACGTGCACAGTAAAAGTAATACTGCGAAACTGCACACCTGTGTCCCAGCCGTGTGATGTTTATTTCTATGGCCAGGTTAAAAACTTTATTTCCAGGCTTCAGAATTGCAGTGTGCTTCTGGAAACCCAGCGGGAATTGCACAACCGCACGGATGCAATAACTATTCACAGCATAATTCACAACCAACTTTCAGCACCGATTTTTCAGGCAATGATATCGTATGCGTGGTAGGCATCAAAATTAATTCCCGAAAAAGACAGATTTTTAAATGTAAATCAGATATGTTTTCGGCCGACTCTTCGGAAGGAACAGCGTAGCTGTCGAAAGATTGCATTCATTAGATGTTCTTGGTGCCGTGAGTATATTTGTTTCGAATGTTTATATGACAAGTACCTTCCATCTAGTTGTTCGAAGAAAAGTGAGGACACGTAACAGTGACTGGAAGAGCCATTGTAAAGTGACCTGGAGTTGCATTTTAGTTGTTTACCGTCCCAAGAGGTTTGAGAAATTTATTTGCCTACCTTATTATTATCATTCCTTATTGATTTATTTACCTTATTAACCCCCCTATCCCTATCAATTAAGATATGGAAAAATATAAACGAAAAGATAGGTTTCTTCGAGAATCGAACCCACGTTCCCCGATTCCGAATCAGTTACCTTTTTTTTTTCTTTTTTTTTTTTTTAGAAATTATCAGGTAGTGGGGTGGCGGAGGCAAGGTGGGCAGGGGTCGCAACCCGAGGCCTGGCCGCCTGGCCACGATGTCTCCTCCCTCCCATCCTGGGGATGTGGTGCTTTATTCATTTATTTATTTTTAACTTTTCAATTTTTTTTATTTTTTCATTTTTTTAACAGTAAGGAACTGAAAAGTAGTAAGTGCACTCGTTGCATCGAGTTGGGGACGCACATAACTAAAAACATGCTAATAGTTGTAGAAAAAGGCATAAAGATTGAGAGCAAAGTGCCGGGCTAAGGAAGCCATGAAACAAAACTGAAGGGTGGAATCCATATCAGCATTAACCAGTGCTACATCTTGCACCGGATGGGAAACAAAAACTGCGAAGACCTTTTCGCAGCGGGGACAAAAAGAGGAAATGGGGCAAATACTGCTACAGAGTGTGAGGGTTCACGACGAAACTCTCCATCTGCTGTATCATCCAGGTATGACTTCTCGTAATGACCAAGGTAGATCCCACGTTGTACCGTGTAGTGTTCTATCACCGTCTTGTAATTTTAGCTTCTCTTACTCGTGATGTTCCAGCTACGTGGAGGGTCGTGGAACGCACTCCACAAATAATTAGAAAAATACTGTCGATACTTGGGGTTACGGAGGATCTTTCAATGTCGTTCCTGCAAATAGTTCCAAAAGTCTAAAGTGTCCTTAGGGCCGTCTTGAAAGAAATAATGCACTGCATGTCCACGAAGCCACGTCATTGCATTAGTTTTAGTGCGTGGGTAATACGTCTCATTCGGGAATAAGATAGTCTTGGGGTCGATATGATTCGGTGTTACTCGAAGAAAGTATGCTGACATTTGCCTCACTAAGTGCCACACTGCCGCAGACTCGCCACAGCTAAGACGGTGTTCATCGTTGTCTTGAACGCCACAGCTCGTGCACGTGGGTGAGTCTACCATGTGGATCGCATGTAGCTTTGATCTGGTCACCTGCTTACCGTTGACAGTGATATACCACATCGCCGTGACGTCAGTGTCCAGTGTTACGTGGTGAATTGTCCTCCACACTACTCGCCAGTCGACGTTCGGGTGCTTTCTCTCCACGACGTTATCGGGTCGTCCATGTTGCGGGACCCGATAAACCGTCTTTGCCGGCGCCAATTGAGTCGCTGGTAAGGCAAATCGAACGTAACTTAGTTCGAGGTAAAAGACACCGATGTAGAAGAGCGAGGATGGGACGTGGTGTATCGGCACAGGTGGCAACAGGGAGGACGGTGCTAGTTCTTCTATTAACAAACTCGTCAGACTGTCCGGACCGCGGTGCCATAGTTTGACTAATGTGCTCACAAATAGGGCGACCGCTCTGTCATGAACGTGATAAAGGCCAAGCCCTCCCCGATCCGGGGGAAGGGTGAGAGTCTCATATTTGATCTTGAAAAGCATTCCTGAACTCACGAAGGACCCCAAAGCCGCAAGTATACGGCGAGCTAACATCACCGGTATAGGTAATATCTGGGCGATGTGCGGAATGCTTGACGCTAAAGGTGTGTTAACATACTGGGTCCTTTGGACGATGTCCAGGGCTCGTAGGCGGTTGTTGGCAATTCCAATTCGAACATTTCGTAAAAGCCGTCGAAAGTTGTGAGCAGCGGTCCGTCGTATATCGTCTGTGAAATCAACGCCGAGACATTTCAAACTATCTCTGAGCTGTAAGGGGGTGACACTGTTCTCAGACAATCCGACCCCGATGTTCATCGCCACCGATTTTGCGACGTTGATACGACTACCAGTGGCCATGCTATATTTCGCTATCCAATTCAGTGCGCTAGCGGTGTCGTCACCGTTGCGGATGACAATCACCAGGTCGTCAGCGTACGCTTTACATCGGAAAGTGTGACCTCGTAACCTCATACCCGTTAGTCGTTGGCGCAGGCCGCAGAGGAGTGGTTCCATGGCCACAGCGTAAAGTAAAGTGGACAGAGGGCAGCCTTGGCGTATTGATCGAGAAATGGTGAGGGGCTGCGTAGGTCGGCCGTTGACGATCACCTTTGACGTCGCGCCACGGAGTAGTCGCATGACGACAGTGACGAATGGCTGTGGGTACAGCATATGTTGGAGGACCGCTTCCAAATAGTCGTGGTCCACTCGGTCGAAAGCTTGACAAAAATCGATTGCCGCCAGTGCACCCTTCAGACGGCATGCCCTCGCCAGTGAGATCAAGTCACGATATTCACTGAGTGCTGTTTGAATATTATTGTCGCCTCCTAATGACGTTTGATCGGATGAGATAACATTTCGTAAGGTCTGGCTTATCTGCGCCGACAACAGTCGAGAAAAGATCTTAAAGTCGCAGTTCAATAGCGTCAACGGGCGATAGTCCTGCAGTCGCGAGACACGAGACGGTTTGTGAATAGGAATAATCATCCCTTCCACAAGGGCCGCAGGGAGCGGCACTTCCGGGGATAGTAGTTCGCGACAGATGTCCATCCATCGGGAGGCTAATAAATATTGAAAAGTCCGGTAAAATTCCAAGGGGAGGCCATCAGGACCCGGAGACTTGTTGACAGCTCCTTTTCTAATGGCGTCGATCACTTAATCTTCTGTAATTGCTTCCATCAAGGCCGCTTCCATTGCCGGGGTGACGGTGCCGTAAATGGTCTGAGAGACGTCCTCCAGTGCTGTCGGATCAGGGGTCTGAGCGCAATAGAGTTGGGAATAATGATTGTAGTACGCTGTGTTTATGTCTTGTTGCGTGGTGAGACGACGACCGTCCTCCGTGTCGATGAAGCGTATCAGCGCTCGTTGGCGTCGTTTACGTTCACGAAGAACGTGGAACATTGACGGGCGTTCGCTCGGTATCCGATCCTGCGTCCTCGAGCGGATGACTACCCCATCTAGGTGGCGTCGCATATGAGCGAAGATCTGAGCCTTAGCACGGTGGACCGCCGTTTGTCGCTCCGGAGACGGCGCCATAGCATCGCAGTCGCGCAGTACCCTGACGTAAAAGTCGAGTGTGTCTACGCCAAGTAGCGTGGCCGCGACCGTATGTTATCAACGTTCGCCTCAGTGCCGGTTTGGCGCAGTCCAACCACCAGCGGATCGTTGTGGGATATGGACGGAGGCGATTTTCACACGAATGCCACGTATCCTCAACGGCTTGGCGGCAATCCTGGTACGACAGGTGAGCGATGTTTAATTTCCACGGGCTGCGGCTTCTCCACACTTGTTACCGCCGCAGGATGATGGCACAAATATAAGCTGAGTGGTCCGAGAAGGCTGCAGGCCACAGTTCCGCATCCTGTGTTCCACCGGCGAGAGAGCGTGAGACATAAATCCGATCGATACGACTGGAAGAGTGACTCGTGAAGTGTGTGAATCCCGGTCGGTGGCCGTGAAGATGTTCCCAAGTGTCCAGCATCTGCAGGTCCCGAATTAGCGTCTCGAGTTCCGGGCGCGGATTATGTCGTGGGAGTTGGTCTCTGGGTGCCAGTACGCAACTGTAGTCACCTCCAAACACCAGATGGTCGTGGCGGCCTTGAAAGAGCGGGGCGACGTCTTCCGCAAAGAATCGTGAACGTTCGCGACGTTTGTCCGCCCCGGAAGGTGCGTAGATATTGATAAGGCGGACACCCAGTACTGTGAGTGCCATTCCTCTTGCCCCGGGCAGAAACAGGATATCGTCCGCCACTATTCCTTCCCGAAGAAGTACAGCGACACCGCTGCCTTTAGGGGAAGCTGGAGAGACGCAAGCATCGTAACCGTACATGCCTGGGAAGTCGTCGACATACACTTCCTGGAGAAGGGCTATATCGATGGAAGCAGAGTTCAACATATCCTGAAGCAAGGATAACTTAGCGCGCGTCCGTATAGTGTTGATGTTGATAGTTGCAACGCGATAAGTTTGAGGTCTATCCATAGCACCCGTGTTGGCCATCAATACCCTTGTAAGGCTGTCTCGTCACTGCATCTGATGGCGGAAAAGGATCAACACTGGTGGGGTAAATTTCCCCGCGTGTCGTCCGACACGATGGGCAAGGAGTTTTCCTCACAGTCGTCCTCCCAGTCGCCATGAAATACCATCGGCTGTTGATGGCTGTTAGCGGCTGCTGCGGCACTCGGCGCTGACTCCATCGGCTCTACTGGCTGGGAATCGGCAGCGGCTGTCTGCTTGTGATCCTGCTGTTCTGTGGGGTCGGAGGGGCTGAAGCCGTCACCACGGCGAGCTGTTGAGTTTGATGGTACAGCGGCCTCTGTACCGCCGGTACCGTCGTCGGAGTGTCGACAGTCCATGTCAGACGATCGCTGCAAACACAAGTCCGATGGAGCACGCCGCCGTCTCTTGTGTTTTCGCGGGGAACGCTGTTTACGGACGTGTGTTTCAGTATCTGAATGTGGGTGGATTTCTTCGGCTGCTCCGGTGTCTGGAAGAAAAGCCGCTGTCGGCACAACCCGTGGGTAAATGTCCATCCTGGTATCCACGCCTTCTTGTTAAGTCGGTCGGTGATTATCTTCAGGTGGGGGCGCCGTTGTAGAGGCCGGATCCTGTACTGCAGAATCCATCATGGTCTCGCTATCGGGGGCGGCTATCGGACTAATGTGGTCAGCATCAGAAAGGGTTGCTGCCCGTGCAACTTCGGCGTAATTGAGAGGAAGGGTCGTCACTGTAGAAGGAGTCTTAGATTCACCTGTCGGGATTTCAGTAAGCCGTCGTCGGAGACAATCCGACCGGACGTGCCCTTCTTGGCCACAACCAGAGCAAGTGCGTGGCTGACCGTCATACATAATGATCGCCCTACATCCGCCGATGACAAGATATGACGGAACATGTTTGGTCAGTTCAATTTTTATCTGTCGTACCCCGTTAAGAACGGGATACGTTGTAAAGGTGGTCCATTTTTCGGCCATATGGCTGATTACTCTGCCGTAGGGCTGGAAGGCCGCGGTGACTACGTCCGGTGGCACTTCGAAAGGGAGTTCGAAGACGCGTATCGTACAGAGGCAAAGCCCCGCGTGATCGATAGAGACTGCCCCAATATGGCCATCAGAATGTTTGAATGTAAGATCGTTCGCATGTGCCCGCACGATTCTGTTGCACACCTCGTCACTTACTAACTTGACGTAGACAACACTGCTCGTGATAGAGAGATGGATACCAATTATGTCTCGCGGTTCAATTTTAACGTCATCACGTAGAAAACGTTCCACTTCAAAAGCTCGCGGTCGTGCATGATCGGGTTGAAAACTGATCTTGATGGTGGTTTGTCTGTATGAATGTTCCATGTTGCGTCGGTAGTGATGGACTCTAAACTAGCGACAACGCAGTAGTAAACAACTACGGGCACTCGCGACCGCGCGGACGGGACGTAAACAAGACGTCCTCGCCGCAGCGCTGCGGAAAGCAGACTGTCCTTGGCCGTTGCGCTACCCGTGCCGACGGCGAAAAAGCGTTTACCATGTCGGTACAGAAACGCTAGTTGAAAAAGTTTCTTTCCTCGATTTCTGGAAAAGTATGCGTTTTCGGACCCCATACCTGATGATAAAAAATGCTCTATTTACAATTATCAATCGATCCCGCCAATTTTGAGTCGATTGCTCGTCAGAACCTTTAGGGGTGATTTTCTCAAAAACGCGAGGGTGTTGACCGAAAATATTTTAGGTTCCTTCGTTTTAGGTTGTACACTAGCGACCTGCCAAATCTGAACCGAATCGGTTGGCCGTGTCTGAGGCCTTCCCCTTGTGAGTAATTGTGGAAGTACGGTGTTGGTCACTTCTTCTCTCTACTAGAGTCAGTTTTCTGTGAAGGCGTGTGTGGAAAAACCGATGTCGGCACGACACATCAATCATCACTCCCTCGTCATGTGTGTGGCTGCAGTTTAACAGCCGGTAGCTTTCATTTTCAACTTTCTGCGGCCTGGACGCGACGCCGTGGGTAGCTTTACTTGTTTCCTCTTTCACGCCGACTGACTTAATCCGTCAGATATAGCACGACTCCGGCAGCAGACGCCTAGTAATGGTGCCAGCTCACTCGGCGATTATTGCCCGCCGTAATTATCTCGCAGAGGCGGCATCAGCATGATATTTGGTCACTATAGTAACTCAAGGAAGAGCTGGCAGAGAGATACGTGCATCAGATTGCAAGGGACGTCCATTCAATATGAAACGTAGAGTGAGTATGTCACAAAGTGACGACACACATCAGACTGAATACAGTGTTCGGCAATAGGTTGGCACGCCTCCAGATGGCAAAGTCTCTGCGTCTCTCCTTCTATCCGATTCTTCTCTCCGCATTGTTAACCCATTGACCGACTGGCTGCTCACTAAATGATTTGATAGCTCACTGATCCACCAATTGATCTATATGACCGATCACCCTGGATGATCTGTGGCTGCTCTTGCTTGGGAGTTTTGTTAAATCAATCACCTTCTGTCCTCTAGGTCACTGAGTTCCTCGTTCTATTGTCTTTGTCATTCGTGGGCTCAATTTGCAATCCCATCCGACGGAAAATCAACGCTGCGTAACCAGATCTCCCAGTCTCGATATAGTGTGGAAATTATAGAACTTGCAGAGGCTTGCATGTAACTAGGGAACGCTCGTGTTGGTCTCAGGTGTTTAATGTTGCAGTACTTCACAGTGCAGGCTGTTCACATCAGATTAGCTTCTAAGTTTTGTAAGACATACACACTGAATTTAGTCGAGAAATGTATAATAACACTAATCATATAAAATTTTAAGTCCCCGATCTTGTCCTTAATCTCTGTCAGTTTTACCTAGACTAGGATCCTGCCCCTTTCCTATTGTAGCATAACCGAGTGTAGTTTATAAATACCTGATATGCCAATTAATGAAACATATTTCAAAAATTATGCCGATTTAGTTTAGCTCGACAATGGTCTAAATTATTAGCAATAATGCCACAATAAGTCAGCCAATTTGTTCAGTATAACAATCGGAGGCAGTACATATCGTAATTTTAATAAAAGTACTATTAGAGTACTGTAATAATAAAATTAAAATCAAAAACATTGGGAAACTGGAAGTATTATTTTTGAACTTTTCACATAATGATTTATTCCGTGAAAGCATTTCCTGTTGCTTGGTTGGTGGTTCGTATTTAGGTATTGCAACTACGATGAATTATGATTACTTTTATTTTATGCAAAGGCTTCCAAATTATTTAAAATAGTAAAATTCTATAATCTTTATTTTACAAGCTGGTGCATTTTGCCTGTGCAAGTAAACATTACTGTGACGTAACTCGATTTGGACTGTAATAGATTTACCATTTAGCTATTTACGTAATGTTTATTTTATTAAATTTGATTTTCTTTAGTAACTTTAGAGGGGATTCTGGTCGACACCGATGGAAAACTGCATTTTTTTTGGTATAATCTGCATCCCTTAAGTACACAGATTATGCCTGCAAAAGGATTTTTTGATTGTGAAAGTACTTTAGAAATTACAGAGTGCTGAATGGAAACATGCACCGACCGAAATATAGGCAGTGGCAGGCGGTCGATGAATTAGTTCAAGAGAAGACCAGTGTACGAATTCCTGTCCAATGAAGATTTGTTGAAAAGATGCACCGGTGCCAATACGCAAATTGACAACGAGAGCTCTAATGCTTACATTTTAAAATTGTACTGAAACATCTTCATGGGGGGGGGGGACCTGTTGAAATAGCAGCATATATAGTTGTAGGTAAATTCAACGAATGTTATAAATCTATTGGGAAGGCCGTGAACGTGTCAGGAATCGCCATAAGGACGAACAGAAAAAACTTCACGGAGTCATCTGACACGAAACACCGCCGTGGAGAAAGGAATGTCTGTTTGTTAAAAGAGTCCGGATTGGAAAAAATACAACACTAAATGTAGAAACAGAGCGTTTTCGAAGAAGAGGAAGGATGTCTCTGTGGTCCTGGCAACGAAGATTAATCGTAAGTTTCGAAACAACGTTTTATCGTTGTTATTAAACTTTAAATGCGTTTTTCTCCAAACAACATTTTTCAGCGCTCAGCGCTCTAGACCCTCGACAGATTAGGCGATTCAGCTGATTTTTTTTTAAAAAAAGTAAGATAATTAAATTTAGGGGGCCTTTGTGAAAGCTTTTTTATTCAAATTTTAAATATTTTTTAAACATTTCAATGTAGTAAAACAAGCCAGGAAATTGACAAGTTTTGCAATAGCTGCCATTTGCTTTTTTTTAGGTATTTTTCAAAAACCTATCGTGATGTTCTCAAATTCATTGTAATTTAAGAATTTTCTCTTTTCATGGATGTCGGAAATAGCCACGAGTCTGCACAACGCTTCGCGCAAACCAGGATTCGCCGCGAGGCACATGGTTTGAATAGGGCTATAGCCGCCATTTTTAATTTGTTGTTAGACAAAAATATTTTCCTACACGAATGTGTGTGTAGTAAAGTGCTAAAGCTCCATGTAATAAAACCAATCCGACTTAAGCAGGGAGATGCCCTGTCTCGGCTACTTTTTAATTTGGTCCTAGAATATATTGTACGAATGGCAGCAGGGGTAATTCAGAGGGTGTGGAGTCAAATGGAAATATTAAGATATTAGGGTATGAAGATGATCTAAACATCATTAGCGATAGGAAAGAATCTGTAACAGCAAATGCGAATGCGTTAATCGAGGCTAGTGAAGATGTATATCTAAGTATAAGTGAAGACAAAACTAAATACCTGGTTACTACTAGAATGTCAACAGCAGTAGATCAGGAAATGTTAAGAGTTGGAGACATGCAGTTTGAAAAAGTGAACACATTTAAGTATCTAGGCGTGGACATCACTTCGAGAAATGAGATTGAATCCGAACTGAAGAAGAGATTACGGGCGGGATATGCGTGCTACTTCTCACTGAATAGATTACTTTCATCACGGATATTGTCTAGGAATTTAAAGATTAGAATATACAAAACTATTATTCTACCAGTTATGCTGTATGGGTGTGAGACTTGGTCTCTCACTGTGCAAAATGAAAAGCCGTTTCGAGTATTTGAAAACAAAATTTTGAGGAAAATTTTCGGAGCAAAAAGGGATGACATTAGCGGAGAGTGGCGAAAACTGCATAACGAAGAGGTTCACGAACTCTATTCAAGCCCTGACATAATCAGTATTATTAAATCACGTAGGCTGCGATAGGCGGGTCACGTAGCTCGAATGGATGAGGGCAGGGCAGCGCACAGAGTACTGGTAGGGCACTTAGAGGGAAAATGTCGTGTGGGGAGACCGAGGCGTAGATGGGAGGACAATGTGAAGGCTGATTTGAGGAGCCTAGGTATTGAAGGTGAATGGAAGGAAACAGCCCAAGACAGGGACAGATGGCTAAAATACGTTGCTGCGGTAATGGACTCTCGAGCTCGGTATGACCAGTGAGTGAGTGAGTGAGTGAGTGTATATAAAAGCAGTTCTAGACTTCACCCATTTTCGTGCCCCTCGACCAGCAGTCCCCTTAAATCCATATTTTAGTTTCGTGTGCGAACAATTTCGTCAACACACGTTTGTTCACGTAAGTTACGTATAAATTACTGTTATGATTACCAGCAGATTAATGAATAGAGTTTGTCCAGTTGAACTGGCGACCGAATTTAGAAATAGCTTCATTGATTTGTTATGGTTTACTCAAAATTTCGTGGTACTTTTTGTTGTATTTGCTGCGTGTGGTTTGTGCTATTTTACAACGATCATGCAAAATTTACCTAAGAAGAAGGTGGCGTAAAATATTTTTAAAAATAACTTGTACCCTGCTCCATTAATCAGTTATTACTCCCGATTATTACCGAATTTTCTGTTTCGACTAGGTTCACGCATTCACAGTCGTCTGCAAAGCCCATTGTGATTAGTGGCATATTTGATCAGCACATTACGTTGTAAACCTTAGCTCCATAAACACTGCATGCGTTCTCAATGCTGGATAAGATATGCTACTTGCTGAGAATCTGTGTACAGGGTGTCCCATAAATTTTTCGAAAAACTTCTAGGGGAGGTGGAGCTCATCTAAGGATTGAGAATTGCATAGCAACCTATGGGCACCAACATCGTCGTACACCGATAGGTGGTGCTGTAGACGAGAGTACAGGAGGGTAACCTCGCTAGGTGGTGCTGGAGGTGAACTTGAGGATTTCGTCATTCGATTGTTAGTCAGCATACGAGGAGCTTGCAGACATCCACTTAATGTATAGAATGGATGAGCGCAATGGACGATCCGCTGGACGCATTTATCGAGAACTATCCGGAGACAGACATCAAGCGCCCCACAGTTTGTTTGCACGTCTGCATCGAAATTTGTGCGAATATGGGCCATTAAGAAGTGGCAGGACTATAGTTGGAGCCACAAACGATGGCGGTCGAGTTTAGGCTCGTTCTTTACACATACGTCACGTGTTCTGTGAGAGCCAATGATCGTTCAGTTGTGTTTTGAGCGTTCTGGTGTGAATGTCGTACCAAATACGAGCATTAAACGTGATCATAGCGAGTTATTTAGTTAATTCTTATTTCATTTATTGCGAGCTGTCATGGCCAATAGTCGTGACAAGTGACAAATTCTGCACATGCACATGCTACGGTCGTAGGTTCGAATCCTGCCTCGGGCATGCATGTGTGTGTCGTTCTTTGGTTAGTTAGGTTTAAGTAGTTCTAAGTACTAGGGGACTGATGACCTCCGATGTTAAGTCCCATAGTGCTCAGAGCCATTTGACCCATTTTTTGCACATGCACAAGCAAAAAGTATATGTGTGAGCGTACCGCAACTATCGCTTGGAACCGGCAACGGTGCAATATCCGTCTTATTCTCGACCTGCGCGAACTGTCGTCGTTAGTGGATAGGACTATATCGAGAGCAGGCCACTATCGGCGCTTTCGGTCGTTAGGCAAGAAATGTTTTGGGTGCCATGGAAATTAATCCAAGCACCAGCATACGTGCCGTTGCCTCGAACCTAAGAACTTTTCGTTGCAGTGCCTAGCATGTTTTGAGGGTCGAGTTCTTAAACGCCTTTCAACTCCAAAGGGTGTTGTTATTGTGCCCCGATGGCCATCCTGCAGCTGTGCATTTTTCACAGTGGTTTGTGCAACAAAATGGCCGAGATGTGCATTCCCCAACTTATGTGTTGTTCACTGATGAGGCCACATTCGCTAGGGAGGGCGTATTTATTCACCACAATGAGCATTTGTGGGCAGCAGAAAATCCCAACGGTGTGCGGTACCACATGGCACAACATCGCTTCACAGTTAATGTATGGATGGGTTTGGTTAGTAACTGCTTAGTCGGGCCGAACATTTCACCATCCCGCTTGACCACTGTGAATTACCAGACCTCCCTGAAAAAGGTTCTTCCCGACTTGCTTGAAGATGTTCCAGCAAATGTGAACCGCAGCATGTGGTTTCAACATGATGGGGCGCCTGCTCATTTTAGACTGGCTGTTAGTAGGCATTTGAACACGTCATTTTCGGAGGTGCACTGGGTTTATCGAGCCTTGATTTCTTTCTGAGGGGAGCCACGAAATCTCTCATGTATTGCGTTCCTATGGAGTCTGAAATTGATCTTGTCGGAAGAATCGTCTGCACAGCCGCTTCAATCAGAGAGATTCCCGGTGTCTTCGAGCGTGTCCAGCAGTCAACGCTCCGTCAGTGTCGGGTGTACGTGCCGTCTGGTAGTACAAACTTCGAGCATTTGTTGTAACATTACAGCTGTATTCATGTCGTAGGCCATGTGTACTTATTACGTCCAACGTATATGATTTCTGGGGCACCCTGCATATGAATAAGTTTTACTATCTGAAACGTAAATGATTTAATCAATTATCTAAAACACTTGACTTTTAATGGTGTAATATTAAAAAAAAACTGTATAACCAAAGCATGCATCTCGATCGTTTAAAACGGTTAATATTTTTTCCGCAGTAATGCTCTAACTGAACCGTTGGTAAAGGAGATGATGTATTATTTCAGGGAAAAACAAAGCAACTGACTGAAATCGAGGAGAAGTGGGTCACTGAATGGTGATGCTTTAAAGATGAGTTTTGGTTGTGCATTCCAGTTCAAGACTGGGTTTTAAGCAACCAACAACGCCTTCATATTTTCACATTCTCCCACTCGTATGCCCAAACTATTAGGCTAGCAAGAAAAATGAAAGGGACCTTTTTGTTGGAAATATAAGGTATTTGAATTTTGTACTTACATACATTATCGCTTGAGGCCGTAGTTTTCGAACTATTCAAGAAAAACGTACAAGAGTGACCTTCAAACGCGTTTTTCTTGCATAACTCGAAAACGTTGTCTCCAGCGAAAACGTATTCTAATACAAAATTCAACTGCATTAAATTTCTTACAATAAGGCCCTGTTAATTTTTTTCTGTAGGACTAATAGTTTCCACTTAGTGAGAGTGAGAATATGAAAATGTCACGTGTCGTTTTTGAAGATGCGGATTGCATAAAACCGATGGGTAGGGGCAGCTAAATTGCCATACATGTTGTGTGTTTTTGTGTGTGTGTATGTTAAAGCAATACTGTGTGTAAAAGTCAAAGTAATGTAGGCCTACACAATAGACTAAAATTTGTCACTACTTTATGTCACGAATATAGGTGGACGTTTACTTTGTATAGCAAACTTACTATCTTGCTGCATGCATTCAATGTCAAAATGTCACCCATAAATGTTATGTGAATTATTTTGGGGAGATACGTGAAATGTCAGAAATGAACAATATAAAATACACAGTATGATTCTCCACATACTGTCGCGCGATTTTCACCCCAAGTTATACATATGCAGAAGTTTAAATTATAATGTTGATAACTTACTGTAACTATGAAGGCTAATTAACTTATGATGAAATCAATCCGATAGTATTCAATTCTGATCAATTGATAGAAAGGTTGTAGCACCAAAAATGTGTTAAACCAGCCGGCCGAAGTGGCCGCGCGGTTCTGGCGCTGCAGTCTGGAACCGCGAGACCGCTACGGTCGCAGGTTCGAGTCCTGCCTCGGGCATGGATGTGTGTGATGTCCTTAGGTTAGTTAGGTTTAACTAGTTCTAAGTTCTAGGGGACTAATGACCTCAGCAGTTGAGTCCCATAGTGCTCAGAGCCATTTTTTTGTGTTAAACCAAAAATGTGAACACAGACTGAAAACATCCCATGTCGAACGGATATAAAAAGAATAATAATAACGATAATAACGATAGAGCCCACTGTAAAGACACGAGATACATTTTAGGACCAAAATTTACGATGTACCTGTGAATTAAGTAACAAAAAGAATCAAAGTATTGTTATCGACGAGTATTTCACGAAATTTTAATGTTAAAACCTAATATTTCAACATACTGATTATATCAGATATATTGTAATGATTTGCCAACTCAAAATTTGAGAGCAGTTTCATAGAAGCAAAGAAATTTCAATGGTGATCTACATTAAGTTCAATTTGAGCAATGAATTAATTGATCTGGTAATTGTTGCATGTTACGCAAGGACCTGTGGCGGTAGCCACACTGTTGTGTGTGTGTGTGTGTGTGTGTGTGTGTGTGTGTGTATGTATGTGTGTCCTGCCAGTTTCCGACAGTTAGTTTTATGACTGTATCCCGTTGACCTTTTGCTACTTTTGTGTTGGCCCTGAATGACATTTTTATGTATGTTTCGTAGAAATAAAACAGTGGAAGAGCAACTCGAACGTGTTAATTACATCATTTTAATAATTAGTACTCCATAAAACTGTTAACATGTCTACTGAACTAACAGGCACGCATCGTAATGGATGAACTTACTGCACAGTTACATCCCCCATTCACCGAGAAACTACTACAAAAGTTAAATATTCAAGTCTTAATCCTAAGGAGCGAAACATTATAAGATGTTCTACATGGTAGCACCCCACTGGCGTATAAGACACATAACAATGATAAAACAACGTGAAACTCACATAAAGGTCCTTCTTTGAGATGTTGTTCAAATCACGCGTCACATGGCCTGAATGTCGCTTTTGTCGCAGGAAGGGAGCAAGGAAGATTAGAGTTCAACATCCCGTCGACGACGACATCATTAACGTAGGGGCACAAATTCTGGTTAGGGAAGGAAATCACCCGTCTCCTTGCAAAGGAACCATCCCATCAAATGCTCTGGTCGATGTAGGTAAATCAAGGAGAACCGGATGACCGGACAGGGATTTGACCCATGTCCTCTCTAATATGAGTCCAATGTACTAGCCACTGCGCCACTCCGTTTGGTCGTCGGGTATGTCCAAATGTTCAAATGTGTGTGAAATCTTATGGGACTTAACTGCTAAGGTCATCAGTCTCTAAGCTTACACACTACTTAACCTAAATTATCCTAAGGACAAACACACACACCCATGCCCGAGGGAGGACTCGAACCTCCGCCGGGATGTCGGTCGGGTAACGGCTCCGATACCTAGTGCACCAAACCGAGTCCTACGTTAAGGATTCCACTCACTTCGTGTCTCTCCTAAAGGAAATGCATGTTACGGACCAAGATCTGATGGTTAGTATCGACGTCAAATCCCTATACACGAATGTCCCAGTGTCAGATACTGTGAACATCCTAGAAGAACGCGTGGCACCTGATATATGTGAGCTTGTGCGCCACTGTCTGACGACCACCTATTTCAAGTGGAGAGGTCAATTTTATGAACAAACTGACGGTGTAACTATGGGCTCACCCCTATCGCCTATCGCAGCAGAAATTTTCATGGAGGCATTTGAGGAAACAGCCCTCCAGTCCGCACCATTACGCCCAAATTGTTGGCTTCGCTATGTCGATGATACTTTCGTCATGTGGCCCCACGGAGAAGAGGAGTTACAGAACTTCCACAAGCACCTTAACCAACAGCATAGGAAAATTCAGTTTACAATGGAAACAGAGAAGAATGGGGTGCTGCCTTTTCTCGACGTGGAAGTTTATCGAAAACCTGATGGTAAACTTGGCCACAAAGTGTACAGGAAACCAACCAATACGGACAGGTACCTTCACGCCTCCTCCCACCATCACCCCACGCAGAAGAAGTCCGCCCTGCACACGCTAACGAAGAGAGCGTATAGGATAAGCGACGAAGAACATCTGAAGACAGAACTTGAACGCCTCAGGTCCATCTTCGGAACTAATGGCTATGGGAAGCAGATGATAGACAGCACCATGTCGACAAGGGAGAAGACTAATAGGGAAGAGGAGAAGGAGGCACAGAGCATTGCTGTGTTACCATATGTACAAGGGGTCACCGAACGTATTGGCAAAATTCTACGAAAAGCCGACATCAAACCAATTTTCCGAAGCAGAAACAAAATATCAGACATGCTCGGTTCTACCAAGGATGCAGTTGACAAACTAAACACAGCTGGCGTGTATGAAATTGGTTGTGCGTGTGGATTAGTCTACATAGGTGAGACGGGACGTCCGATTAGCACAAGGCTCTCGGAACATGAAAGATATATCCGCCTGAAACAACACACTAAGTCAGCAGTGGCGGAACACCGAGACGAGTGCGGGAAACCAATATTTTTTCAAGAAGCCCGCGTCCTGGCGAAACAGCCTCTCACTTTCAAAAGAAAGATTAGAGAGGCGATAGAAATAGCCAAAAGACCCGCCAACATGAATAGAGAGGACGGGTACAAGCTTCCGAGGTCTTGGCTGCCTGCAATAGCAGGGCTACGGAGCGGCGGCAGAGCCGTGGCGGCCCATGCAGACACGCGGAGAGCCGCAGTAGTGGTCGCGAGCACACAAAGCAATGGCACGCCGCAGCCGGCTTCTGGACAGCATGGAAACAGTGTGACGTCACAGCCATCACCTATTCGCTATTCGTCCGTCTCCACCAATGGGGTGGATTAATATAAAGACCAATAGAAAACAGCTATTTCAGCCAATGACAGATAATAAAGGAAACACCAATAAACGCATACCTTTCACCCCTCCTCCTCCTCCTTTTACAGCCAATCAAGTAACGACACGGTTTTCTCGTGCAGCTATTTAAGGAATCAAGTGTGTTCATTTAGCAGTTAACGTAAGGCCCTGATGAAGGCTAGCTGCAACGCTGGCCGAAACGTTGGCGCATTTTAAATTATGACGATGCGGTCTGATACCCTGAAGAATTTTATTGAAGGAGTATTGAATATTGATTTAGTGATTTTGCTCCACTGTGGCTTGTGGCACTGCACCGTTGGAACATTACAGCCACACGTCCACTACTTAACACTGTGTGCTCTCTCAACTGACTGCTCAAATGTACACCTGTTGTGCACAGGTGTTATTTTAGCTGCCCCTGTAGTTACTACGCAGACGTCACTTGTATGCTGGGAGTAAAATTAGTCTCGGAACTTTTTAGACGGACTGTGTACCCATAGGAACACATAAAATAATATTTAAAAGCCAATACTTTAACCATTGTTTTCTTTCTTTTGCGTTCCAAATAACTTAAGAAGCGTAACTGACTGACCATTCATACAATATAACACAGGTGTTTGCATACAGGTATTAAAACCTTTAAAACATAAAACTGAATGAAAAGTCCAATAGTCCCGCGATGGCTGTATTTGTTGAAGTCAGTTAGAGAGTCGCACAACCGGTTTCGAAACTTTCAAGTTGCATCTTGTGGTGTGTATCCGTACAGAAACTTTAATAAGTAAATGCTTTGTTAATGGGGAAATGAAGTTATTTGATATATTTCAAAGTACTGAGAGAACAGATTTAAATGAGGAATAAAATATTATACATCTTGTATACAAAGAACGGGTCTACTATAATAAATAAGATCTGTAATTTCGTACGAAAAGATGGTTACTTACAAAGCTATGTCATATGGTATATGAAACTTTCACAGAATGCCGCATAGGAACACTTGGCATAGCTAGGCAAAGTTCTCAGCCTTATTCCATTAGTAGAAACCGTCGTCAATGATGAATATGCTCTCTATGAAAGCGAAGAAATGGAATTAGAAATCAGAAACTGATCCTTGGGTGAAAAACAGCGAAGCAGCAAAGAAAATGAAAAAGAGGTGGGGACAGTCCCATGTAATGTGGAACAACTGACAAAAACGGAACTGACGTGTATTGAAATCACGATGAACTTTCGTCACTTGACCGATTAAAATATGTTCCAGTGGGCCTATGCCAAGCAACGGATGATACTCCTCGTTAATGTTATTTAGGAAAATATTCGGTGTTGGAGTGACTGAAGAATACAATTAAAGTTAATGATGAAAACTAATAAAATTAATGTACAAAAATACATTGGCGAAAATAATTTTTAACATGTTTTGGGGGCCACCAGTGATAGAAAGGAAGAAGATTACGCTGAAATTCAAACTTACCGAAAGCCGACACGTCTCTGCATCTGTTATCAACACAACAGTAAACTTAGGAGCGAGTGCAGTGGCTACCCTCTGGGTACTGAGATTGTTAAGAAACCAACTAACGCGGGCGACACGGTACATAAAGAGAAGCGCACTGCTAGTGTTCTGCTGAAGAAATGCGGTCGCCAAGCGAACTATTAGACTCGGCTATTCGCATTCTATAAGAATACAATGTAAGTGATAAAAAATATAATAATGTTAATAAGGCGGATTTTTTTAAAAAATTCTTGCAACTCATTTCTGTAACATTAACACAGAGTGTACAATGTATGAATCAGAATGACCTACACGTGGACCGGCAGTGAAAGTAAACCTGAATATTAACAGAAAACAAAAAACCTGCAATAGGCTACCCAACTAGTTAGGTGCTGAGACCCCTTATTCAAAAATTGAAATAGTCAAAGTTGCCAATAAAGCTCGGTGTCTTAATTCCGTTTGGCTGTTGACAGTATTATCACGGGACTGTCTCATGGACTTTATTATATCTTCATTATATCTCCTCAAGCATATTTAAAACACAGTCCTTGCTATCTTTATGCAATATCTCCAAGTTATTGTGGAGGTCTGAAACAGAATGTTGATTATCGTGTAAGTCAGATATTAGTGCGGATTTCGAACTGTACAAACTGAGATGTTCTTTAAGTGAATGTTGAAACCTGTACCAATTTGCCCATTGTACCTCTGAGAACAGTCATTACAGGAAATTGAATAAACCCCTGTGTTCTTATATGGGTTATTATTATCATCTGTAACTTGAAAAACAACTGTATTTTTATTCTTCAATAGTGCTAATATTTTCGCCATTCAAAACAGTTCTTTTACCTCTTTTTTAGAAAAAACTTTAATTCAAACACCAACATTATCAATATTACATTAACCCACTATCTAACACACTAGTGGGTCGTATTTTTACAATACAATTATTAGCAGCGTATTAACTATTACAACAAGTGTTAGATTCTCTACTGCTACAGGAAATATAAGCTATTCCATGGGTAACAGCATTTTTACTACTCCTGCAGCGTCACAGGTGTGCCAGAAGATGTATTAACCTACTTTTGTCGGGCCATGCCCACCGAGCTAATCCCAGTGGGCGTGCCCCTGGCGCTGGGCTGGCCATGAACTTGAACTGCTGCAGGTACTACTACTGATAAGGAAGAAAAACCACATCCTACTTGAAAAACTAAGCTACTACGGGTCATAATCGGTGTGCATTGTCAAGTTCGGTTGGGTGTCGCACCTTCCCCCTATTCCAGGACGTGGGGTTCCCGACCGTCACGGCGACCGTCCAGTACGCGCCCCGGCGGAATGGGATAGGTGCGGGGAATGTTATGCTATCTCCTACCAATTATTAGTTGTCCCTTCTGTATTCTCGTAGGACCTTTGATGAGACATCGCTGGCGAGACTGTCGATAATTCTAAAGTTATTCTGGTCTCTGATCAGGTGGTAAGTGTAACTGAATCCGGCGGCCACATCGTCAAACAGGGGACACTCATAGACCACGTCTGGAGTGCCTTCCTCAGCACCACAGTCACACGAGAGGGCAGCCCGCTTCCCGAACCGATAAAGATATGTCGGATACTGCACATGTCCCGGGAGGAAGTGCAGTAGCCCTTTACTTGGCTTGAAATGTTTGAGTTGATATTAGGTAGCAGCTGGTGAGTCCTTCGTCCAGTATCATCGTTGTCGCAGTATTATTGACAAAGTTCTTCCCCCTTCTTTTGATCGCAAACTTGTCCCCTACTTGAACTCTCAAAATTTGTTCAGTCTTGTCGAATTCGCCTTCCTTAACCCAGTACCATGGTGCCTGTTCCTTATTTTCATGTCCAAGTGACAAAACCCTATCAGTACCAGAAATGCCGCCCCCCCTCCCCCCCCCCCCCAGGAGATGTTCTGTAAGCCCCACTGAACGCAGGAGCATGTTACTCTGCACCCTCGTCAAGGTCACGGCAGGCATGACCCTCGTGAGCCTGTGTGCCCAAACTCCTGACCCGCAAACCACTATGGAGGTTAGAATAGTGTTGTGCTACAACTTAATTAACTCTGTGGGTAGGTAGATCCTTTTATGCCAAATCGCAATTAAGTTATTTAGTACTTCTAACGACCTCTGGCCCAATGTGTCGATATGATACGCGAAACTCCATTTTTCCTTAGTGATAACATCCAAGTATCGGGCCTCTCGTCACTAAATAAATGGTGTGCCCTCGATTCGAACTGTTGGGTTCGTGGCTAGCTGACCCTTTAACAACGGGTAGGTTGACTTGTTGGGTGCTACCCTGAGTTTGGTTTTTGGCGCCATTGTGTCAAGATGGTCATTGCCCTCTCTACCTTGGGTTATAGATCTTGAAGGCTGCGGCCTCCTACCAGCAGGAGAAGGTCGTCCGCGTAGGCTATCGCCTCTAGCACATCTGCACTGCTCTCCAAGCTGTCCAGGAGAGACTCCATGTTTATATCACAAAAGAGAGGGCCCAGGACAGAGCCCTGTGGACACTCCTTCGGAATTTTTTTCTCACACTCCCGCTAGAGGACGGTAGTCAGACCTCCCTTCCCACACAATAGCTTATAAGACAGCCATATAGCGGCCCTGGACACTCTTTCTCCCGCAGGCAGGAGAAAGCGAAGGCCACCACAGGTTGTCAAAGGCGCCACTGATGTTCACCATGGTGCCAACTATGTACTTGTGTGGGGACGACCCACAAACCACGGCCGCCAGGGTAATTGCGTCAGACGCAGGTCGCCCCGATCGAAAGCCGAATTGCCTGTCGCTCGTCCCACACAGTACTCGATGCGCTGTCAGTCTGTCAGCCAGCAATCGCTCTAGCAATTTACCCAGCAGGTCCAAAAGACAAACTGGACTGTAGGATTTAACTTCTTTCGGGTCTTTTCATGGCTCTTCTTGATAATGACAACATTAGCCTGCTTCCAGAGGGAAGGGAACATACTTAATCGTAATGCCTCATTTTATATCATTGTAGATGTGTTACTAGTTGAGGAGCGAGGTATTGTACCACCTTCGCCACAATGCTGTCTGGTCCTAGGGCCTTGACTTTCTTTAAAGATTTTATGTGAGTAGTCACCTCTTCCTCAGAGGACAGGTTTATTTAATGAAAACTGTTTCATACATTTATGTTCTTATTTATACACAGTGTATGTTTCTTCTTCGTCCACGGAAATTAGACTTTTCGCGTTCAGATATCTGGCCTGTTTTGTGGAAGAATGCACATGGAAAGAAAACACGTCGATATGAAGCAGTTGCAGTGCGTCTCAGAAACAGATCAAATAATAAAACGAAGATTAAGAAGGTCCAAATCCATGTCCCAGTGCCGCAATCAACGGTAACGTCAGAAGTTCCTTCCTGAGAGAAACGTTGATGTTCCATTTAGTCCCGTCCCATATGTTCCGTTGATGGCCAATGTGAAAGCCACCGTTAGAAATGCATTGTGGAATGTTTAGACGTTCCATCATGTGTGATCGTCCTTAACCTTAGTGTGCATCTCAAATCGCTTACCTCAGTCACACGACGTGCAATCTTGGTAGCAATCTGCGGTTGTTTGCTGATGATGCTGGGGTGTACGGTAAGGTGTCAATGTTGGGAGACTGTAGAAGGATACAAGATGGCTTAGACAAAATTTATAGTTGTTGTGGTGAATGGCAGCAGCTTTAAACGTAGAAAAATGTAAGTTACTGCGGATTGGTTTAAACCCGTGATGTCGTGCTTGGTACAGTCACGTCGTTTAAATATCTGGGCATAATGTCGCAAAGCGATATGAAATGGAACGAGCTTGTGAGGATTGTGGTGGGGAAGGCGAATGGTCGACTTAGGTTTATTGGGAGAATTCTAGGAAATTGTTGTTCATCTGCAAAGCAGACCACATATAAGAGTGCTACTCGAGTGTTGGGGATCCGTACGAGGTCGGATTAAAGGAAGACATCGAAGCAGTTCAGAGGCCGTCTACCAGATTTGTTGCTGGTAGGTTTGAACAACAAGCAAGTATTACGGAGATTCTTGGGGAACTCAAGTGGGAATTCCTGGAGGAAAGGCGTCTTTCGTTAGGAGGAACAGCATTGAGAAAATGTAGAGAAGCGGTATTTTAAGCTAACTGCAGAACGATTCTGTGGCCTCCAACATATATTGCGCGTAATGGCAACGAAGATAAGATACGAGAATTTAGGGCTCATTCGGAGGCGTGTAGACAGTCCCTTTTCCCTCTGTTTGCGAGTGGAAGAGGAAAGGAAATGACTAATAGTGGTACGGGGTACCCTCCGCTATGTGCCGTACGGTGATCTGCGGAGTGCCTATGTAGATGTAGATGTAGATCTCTACACGAGATAAACGATGCTGACAGCGCAATGATCGTACGTTTTCACTCGAGTACGGGTTGTCTGTGGCGTACACTAGTGTGTACGAAAAACTATGTTTCCCAGAATAATTAGTAGGGCCACGGACGCACAAAGTGTCCGGCAGTCTGACGGCGGGGACGGGACCGTGGCAACAGCCCCTAGGGGGAAGGGGGGAGGGGAGGGGGCGGTGAAAATAGTCCGTGTGGCGCGGGGCGACGCAGTGTGCAGTGTGCGCGCAGGACCGCCGGACAGCGCGCCGCACGCCGCACGCCGCACGCCCACCGGCAGTGCTTCCGCGCCCGCGCCCGCGCCCGTGGCTTCGCGAGTGCTCCGTCGTGCTTGTGTGTGGAATGTGCAACACCCATGCCCAGTGACAGCACCGCCGGCAGGAGCGGCGCTGCGCCCGTGACGGCGACGGTAACCGTCACGACCAAGACGTCGACGACGCACGCAGTGGCCGCCAAGAGGACCCGCAGCGCAGCCACGTTCATGTCCACCGCCAAGACGACGCGCGCAGGTACGGCAAGCCAGCAACAAGGGCTTCCCAGGCCGCTCACTGCCGGGTGGCAGCCGCCCTCCGCCTTCTAGCGAATACGTCATCAAATGCGCGACCCTAAGATTACAGGACTAGAGCGGAATTCCCGGGGAATCGACTAAAAGCAGGTGGCGCATCACATCTCGCAAGTTTGCAATAAAGCCGTGTTTGAGAACAGGGAAGAGCTGCTGATAAACAAGGCTTTTTCAGCTACCGATTTGGATAATCTCATCATCTTCGGGTATCATCCAATTATTTACAACAGCATGTAAGACAACGTTCTCTCCGTGCGTAGTAGTGTGCAGAGTGCAATCATCACAGAAGGATGGAACCTCATTATGACAGTGTACAAAGATTAATAAATTATATTAATGCATAGCTATGTAAATGTCGTTATGCCTTGATAAAACACGAAATTTTCTGCTTTAGCACTTGAACATGTTAAGGTGAAGTTTTACCACCGTTAGAGGGTTCATTTGTTCTCTTAGCAAAACACACTGATGTTTATGTGGCTGTCTGACATCTGCAGGACAGCTGACATTTTCCTCCATTTTCTGATTTTTTGTTAGTTCCGTTTTTTCAGGCATCTACATATGTGTAAGTTGTTCTTCATAACGCGCACTGTGCACCTGTTTATCAGATATTCACTTTTTCTGCCACATAAACTTTAGTGCATAGTATTAAGAGAATAAAAGCGCCCACTGATGATGTTGAAACTCCACTGAAACATGTTTGGGTGTTAAAGAAGAGGAATTTGTGCTTGTTCAAGGCAGAACCACGTTTCCGTCATTATACGGGATGATTATGGAATGTATTCGCTAATTGCAAATAGGATTGTACACCAGCTATGCGACTTACTGGTAACGTATGTAAATTTGTGCCGGACCGGAACTCGGAATTTCCGCTTTACGCGAGCGGGCGCGTTAACCACTTTGACTATCCGTGCACGACTCACAGGCAGATCCAAACCTCCTTATGTCCTAGTGCCTATGTCCCATAGGGCTCGCTTACAAATCGCATGATTCCCGCACTGGGAGAGATATTGGTTTTGTCCATCAAATTACCTTGCTTTGCCATGAAATACAGTGGGGCAGCGTCTGTATTTTGCAGAGTCTGTACAGTTAGATGCAATGTTCCTTCGGACATGCATGCATGCATGCGTGATGTCCTACGGTATACAGGGTGAGTTTTTTGTCTTGAGATAACGAAATATCTGAAAAAGTACGCACCAGATTAAAAAACGGCAAAATACGTGTTCAATATTTTAAAAAAGTAGGGTCTGGTGATACTAATGTTGACTCCTCCCTGCCTCACGCCAAGACAGCCATGCGAAAGAGGTGGGAAACTTTGAGATGTTAAATAGGAACACTCTATTTTTCATTGTAGATTGGGACTGTGCAAAAACTGCGGTTGCTCGACACAATACAAATTATTGGAACGTGGAAAACACACATTGGTTACTCCACATTGAACATCAGCATCCGTGGAATGTGACTGTTTGGTATCGAACAAATGGTGATAAGACTACTGGTCCATTCTTTATCGAAGACAGTGGTGATAAATATCGAAAATTCTTGGAGAGTGATCTTCCAGTATTGCTTGTAGGTCTTTCCTTAGACTTGCTACAGACAATGATTTCAACATGATGGGTCCCAGGACATCACGTGTACAACCGTCGGTGAATCGGAAAAGGCGGTCCATTGTCTTGGCCTGCAAGATCGCCAGATCTTACTTCTCTTCTGTTTGAAGAGTGAAGCTTATAATGCAATGCCAACAATGCGCGATAACATGGTCCAGCGTATCACCAAAGCATGTAGTAGATTACAGCGGAAACGTAAGCGCACCGATGTGGGCAGCGACATGTTTGAGCACTTACTGTGAAATAATTCTTACAAAACAAGCACCCCATTAGTGAGAGATGAGAGGACTCGCCTCAAACGAGCACCCCGCTGGTGAGAGGTGAGAGGACACACTTCAAACGAGATTTTTTCACAATTATTGATTACGTCTGCCTTTTTTTTCTCTTGATATAGAGAATTTTTCTCGAAATAATACCGTTTTGGAATTAAATTTGTATATTACAGCGCCATCTGTCAAACGACGACAAAAATGTTACAAAGGTTAGTGTCTTTTCCATTACAATCCGAATTTAAAATAAAAATGGGATGTTCATATTTGAGATTTCAAAGTTGCCACTTTCCCTGGGGGAGGGGTAGGGGTGCCAATTTTGGTATCATCGGATAAAATGTTTAAAAATATTGAATAATATTTTTCAGTTTTTTAATCCGACGCGTAGTTTTTGAGATACTTCGTTGTCTCAAGATGAAAAGCTCACCATATATATTGGAAAGAAAACATGAACCAAAAGAAAGCTTCAGTCACAAGATGAATATATTAATGCATTTTACTGTTGACTATACGTGGTGATTCAGTTGTCTCTTTTCGAGTAATGCACCTCCACCCACATTCATCCCTGACCAATCAGGATTTCTAGTATGTTATTCATGGCACGCCCTCCTACCACTGTACAAAAATTTCGGACGACACGGACTATTCAAGATATTTGGCCTTTTTTAGCCTTTGTTATTGAGCCGTTACGCCACCAGCATAATCGGCTACTTCTTTAACATTTTTAATTTAAACGTGTCCGCGAGGGCAACGAACGAAAAATGACTTTCATAAACGTACACTAAGACTAATTGTGTTGACAATTCGAACCAAAATTAACCCTTAAAATCACATTTGTTTCCTAGGCAGAAAGCGTGAAGAATACAACGATGTAACTGTTTATATTATGCTGTTAAGCTTCACAAAATTATTAGGTAAAATTATATACAAACTTCAGTTTTACGATCTGTAAGTGTTCGACTAAGCCGTTGGTGTAATAAGACCAATCAATGAAGACCAAAAAGGGTCGAATGTGGAAAAAAACTTCGTGCAGTCGCAAATACCTGTACAGTGCTAGAAGGGAGTGCCATGAATAACATAATGGCCGGCGGGGGCTGAGTGTAGGAGTGGGGTTGTGTTTGAAGGTAACTTTTGTACGTTTTCCTTGAATATCTCGAAAACTGGGGCCTTATAGCGAAGACGTATCCCTAGCACAGAATTTAACCATAATAATTAAAAGTCTCGTTCATTTTTTCTGTAAGGCTAATAATTTGCAAATAGAGAGCGAGAGAATATGAAAATCTCGTGCCTGGGTTATGAAAGACAACTACAACATTGCGGGTTGCATAAAACGACATCGTTAGGGGCAGCTGAATCACCATGTGTAATGCATTTCACCAGTGACACTAGATAGGTTTTATTTGAAGCAAGAGTAACAACGTTGCCATCCAGGTGGTTGTAAATAATTTTATTGTATCTAAAGATGATCAGATGATCGAAAGTGGTGGTTAACAATGATTTGCAAGCAATTTCTGACAATTCTGATATATTTTTTTCTGTACATTGTGCTGTGAGTTACTGATTTGTATTTACACTTCACAGCGCGCCGTGTGATGTATGCTGAGGAATTACGGTCCATTCGGTCGAACAGAAAGACTGTATGTTGTATGATTTATTTATTCGTGAGCATTACGCATTACTTGGGGAACAGTAGTATACTACACAGAGTGGAAAATAGCTATGGTAAGATATTGTGGCACGGTCATCGGCTGACGAATTCAACGCATTTCACCTGTCTCTGTGCTGTCCACGTAGAAATGGGTTTCTGGTGAGCCACATTCAAACCGACGGCGATCCGACTCAGAGCAGAGCTGGTCGATCACTCCGAATGTTGCTGCGGAGGCGATGTAATATCCGTTCGATAAACGCAGGTGCTCGTCCTGTGCTACGGTGTACGCTTACGCAGACATTATCTCTCCGATACTGGTGGTCCAGCATAAAAATTATTGGGTCGAATTCCTGTCTAATCAACGATAATATTATGTTTTGACCAATGCGTCTTGCACCGATAAGTTCAATAACTCGGGACGTGCTGCCATTTTCACTACATATCTGCCGATACCTGAGTGCTTGGATGTCGCGGGTACACTCTTGCTATAAGCCCAATCTAGGCGTAACATCCAGGCGTCGGGGCACATGATCAAATGGGACAACCCTTTCCTTGACTTTTGGGTACTGAGTTTATATAACTCGTCTTTGTAGCTACGTTTGTTCTCTGATAAACTCGGCAATTCTCTATCGAGAAACTATCATAGAATCTCGCGACATATTCTTTCTGATTACACATACTCATCTGTTCTTTTTCCTCTCTTCAAACGCTTGGCCCCATCTAGAACTCTTAAGATAGTTCGATAAACTAGCCCAGTTGTTGTAGACTAGCGGGGCTGTAATGTCTGTCCGTCCATCCAGTTTACTTTTACGGTGGTTTCCCCATACAGAATTAGCCGATTACGAAATGGATCCACATTTCTCCAAATAGCCGTCCCTAAAGAGCCCCTGTAAGCTAGTTGGTGCACTTTTTTCTTCCATTCTGAATGGTCGATTTCCAAGCAACTTCTTTCGTTGAATAATTACATTTTTGTTCAGAATTTCAACATTAACATCAATCTGACATTTGTCTCTCAACTATAATGTTCCTTCGGTTTCCCTATTTTGTATGGGTTTTAATGTACCCTGAACTGTGCCACTTTCGCATGAACAAATCACTTACTAACCAAGTAAATAACATTGAACTCAAACGTCAGGTAAACGTATCTGAACAACGTTCTACCACTAGTCTTGTTAATAATGCACTATAAACAGCTGCTGTCTTTTGTTTTAATGGCTACAGTGTTAGTGAATTTACAAGCAGTCACGAATACGATACATTAGTACGCTATGTACATCGTATTCTGTTAGCTATATTCAGTTATTGTCGAACAACACTTCTACCGCGATGGTGCTGCTCGTATCACAAACACCACTTTAAGAAAGAATTGAAAGAACGACACACACGCTACAGTCGCAGGTTCGAATCCTGCCTCGGGCATGGATGTGTGTGATGTCCTTAGGTTAGTTAGGTTTAAATAGTTCTAAGTTCTGGGGAACTGATGACCTCAGATGTTAAGTTCCATAGTGCTCAGAGCCATTTGAACCATTTTGAACGGCGCGCACCACTACTGGTAGCTCGTGTTGTACCTTGTTCCACTTAGGTCACTGCTTTTCATTCACGTGTCCAGTTTAGTAACGACAGATAAATGCAGATAAATGCAGCTGCTCTCATATAACGCTGCACTTGGGTGTACGTCGCGCCAACTTCAAATGTAACGCGGGTTTGTACCGTCATCTTAATAACGACACGCTATCCCCGCACCGACTGCTTCTCTACTAGAAGTTCGCTGGCCTTGTAATGCCGTCGCCCCTACAGTCCCAAAACTTCAATAATCTTAGTTACTTTGACTTTAGCTCTAGTCAAACTTAAGCTTTTAGATTTTATTTAGACGCTTACAGCTATGTGACGTACACCCAATTCGTGTAAAGGCTTGGGAAAAAATGTAATAACAGTAGTTTACGAGTAAAAAAGCCAATCAGTTCGCACGAAATACACTTTTTTATACTCAAAATCCTTCTTGAAAAACCATTTGAGTAATTACTTCTGTCAAAGAAGTAATGTAACAACAATATCGTAATTTAAGTTTCTGAAAGCAGCCACAAGTCGCACTTTGTATATTTTAGTGAAGGTTTCGCTCTCAAAAGAACAAGAGCATTATCAGAAGTACAATGTAAAAGGTACAAATTGATGTAATACGGAAAACTTATACAGACGTTACGTAAAGTACAAATTCTTCTTTCTGTAGGGTGACTTACTTTTAATTTTGGCTGACAGCATTAAATATTGCGTTTAAAGTTGGCTGACAGCTCTAAAGATTAAGCTGGCTGTACTGTAGTACTTAAACTTACGTTTAAAGTACAGTAGTAAATGATGACACTGATAGCGCCAAAGTTGAAATTGACGGTCCGACAGTACTTGTTACGTCCATGGTATATTGTGCCCAAAGATAATTTATAGCTACATAAAACGAAATTTACGTTTTAATCGCCTGCTTTATGGGCGTGTGTATACACGTCTCATATCTGTACATCTTTGCTTATCTTTCAAAAAATACGAGTACATCCGTAAAAATTGAAATATTTTTCAAAATACATATAAAAATTCATATTTTAAAATGTCTGTACAAAAAATCATTCAAGACTGTTGCACATTTTTTAAAATTTTGTTACGATAATATGCCAGGTGTTATATTTTGGTTGTTTATCTACATCACTACATCAAATAACAGGAAGAAACCATATAAATTAAAATCGTTTTTTTCGTTTATAAATTTTTGAGGGATGTTCTTCTTTTCTACGAAAGTTTCCAATCCTTCCACAACATTTAACAGAAGATCTTTATCTGTGGTGTGGATAATTTTCATTCTATCTTTTGTCACACCTAATGTATGTTTAGTTGTTCTCAAACGTTCATCTAATGCTGTACGATTTGAATTTAAATTGCAGTGTTCCTTATAACGTTTTGTAAAAGTTTTTACAATTTAGCCTTGATTTCAGGTACCCTATCTTTAACGGAAAAATTTACTGCATGGGAGACGGTCTATCGATGGGTA
Source organism: Schistocerca piceifrons (assembly GCF_021461385.2). Taxonomy (NCBI): domain Eukaryota; kingdom Metazoa; phylum Arthropoda; class Insecta; order Orthoptera; family Acrididae; genus Schistocerca; species Schistocerca piceifrons. The sequence goes on from NC_060140.1 coordinate 660,421,268, forward strand.
ATAGTTTATCCAGCATTTTTCTTAATCACTTGGAAATGAGATTTTTTGATAAATTCTTCGTTTTAAAGTAGAAAATACTGTATTATCACCGGTATGTTGACGACAGTATAGTTGTATTTAAAGGAACCAAGGATGATTTAAATGAAATAACAAAGTCAATCAAATGTACCCAAAAATTAAGTTCACAGATGAACATGAAATTGATAGTAGCATAAACTTGTGCAATTTGTCAATTAGTAGATCGAATGGAAGACATATTTTTTTAAGTTTACAGGAACCCTACGTATTGAGGTAAAATTATTGAGCCGGCCAGTGTGGCCGAGCGGTTCTAGGCGCTTCAGTCTGGAACCGCGCAACCGCTACGGTTGCAGGTTCGAATCCTGCCTCGACCATGGATGTGTGTGGTGTCTTTAGGTTAGTTAGGTTTAAGTAGTTGTAACTTGTAAGGAACTGATGAACTCAGGTGTTAAACCCCATAGTGCTCAGAGCCATTTGAACCATTAAAAATTGGGAATAATTCAAATCATCCAATTCAGCACAAAAAAAAACATATTTCTATTCAGCTTCACACAGAATGTTACGGTTACCAATCACAGACTAAGATAGAGCTTCAGAACTGCAGGGAATCAAAAAGATAGCATTAAGGAACAATTACTAAGAACGTGACATAATGAAACTGTAACACCCTATTCGGAAAAATATTAAACAAAATAAAAACAATAGTATAGGAATGCCAGTGGAAAAATAAAGGTTATTACACCCAAATAAAAAGGTCCTATAACAGACCGTATTGCGAGGTGTTTCCCAAGACAGGAAGTGAGAGCATCATTTCGAACTAGCGACTCCCTTAGACATGCACTAATTTACAAGGAGAATTACATAAGGACAAATAAGATACTTCAGGAGTATATAAAATGAGTTGCCACAATCGTCAGAACAATTACACTGGCCAAACTGGAAGACAGCTTAGAATACATTACAAGAAACACTGCAATTTATTTCAAATCATACAGCACTGGGTGAACATTTGAGAACAACTAAATATACATTGGTGAGATAGAAGACAGTGTGAAAATTATCCACACCACAGATAAAGGTCCTCTGCTAAGTGTTCTGGAAGGATTGAAAATTTTCGTAGAAAATAGGAAAAACCCGCAAAATTTGCAAATGAAAAAAACGAAATTAATTTATATGGGTTCTTCAAGTTATTTTATGGAGTGTTGTAGATAATCAACCAAAATATAATACCTACCTATTACCATAACAAAATTAAAAAAAAAACGGGTGTTTTGAATTAATTTTTGTACAGACATTATAAATATGAATTTTTATAATGTATTTTGAAAGATATTTCAATTTTTACGGATGTACACTTATTTTTTGAAAGATAAGTAGATATGTGCAGATATGAGATGTCTATACAGAGGCCCATAAAAGAGATTAAAATGTAAATTTCGTTTTCTGTAATGTAAATTACCTTTGGATACACTACATCATGGACGTTACAAATCCTTTTGTACAGTCAGTTTCATCTTTGGTGCTACCAGTGTCATAATTTACTACTGTATTTTAAACGTCCTTTAAACGGAAGTTTAAGTACCACAGTACAGCGAGCTTAATCTTTAGAACTGTCAGCAATCTTTAATGCTATCAGCCAACATTAAACGTAAGTCACCATAATGGAAATAGAATATTTCCTTTACGCAACATCAATGTAAGTTTTCCGTATTACCTCAATCGGTATCTTTTACAGTACATGTTCTGATGATGCACTTATTCATTTGAAGAGCGAAACCTGGCAGTAACAAAATACAAAGTGACTCCTTTCTAGAACTTAAGTTTTACAGTCGCTGGCCCTGCAGGCAATGCCTGGTCTTGCTAAAAATATCGTAATTTGTTTAATCACTTTTGCATCATCACTACATAAAACTACTACAAATACTGGATTTTACACACAACACAGGCGCTGGGACTAAATTTCAATATAACTACTAAGTCGTTTCCCTTTAAAATGTAATATTAGCTGCGATTATACAGCGTTCCGCCGCGAACTTGTTTTAAGGTTGCTTCACTTCTTCAAACTTACCCAAACACGAATTATAAACTTACAAAATGCAGTTCTTTTAGAGCAATGCTCTTTAAATAAGCGAGCCTGATATTTTTATTACAATACTTATACAATGTTAATTCTTCTCGTCTGCAAATATTTTCTCTATTGTCAGCGATGAACATAACTAACACATATCAGGGATATAAGCCTTAACTTCCTGAGAGTCAATAATCTCTTTATTTGTTATCAAACAAAATGTTTCGTAATATTGGCTATTCGAAATATGATACCCTTAGCGTATAACTCAAAATATATCGAAACTATTCCTCAAAAAATATTTAATATCACGTTTGATACTCCCACGAGCGCTTTAATTACTTTTTTTGAATCAATAATAAACTTTAAATATCCTTCCTCTATTAGCTAAATGTTAAAGATTCAGACTATGCAGTAGATCCCTTCGGATTACTTTGCGTAATCCTTTCTCTTAAAATTATTTATTTTTAGTTAAATATTTTTCTTTCTTTCTTTCTTACAATTTGACAATCAGTAAGTAGGATTCTATTTATTGACGCGTGGAGACACTTTCTTTTTTCGCTTTGAACAAATAATAATTTATTTCTCTTTTATAATACAGTTAATCGTCGTTATGTTACGTAGGTAGGCAACTCACTATTGAGCGGACTGATTATTAATAAAACTGAGTCAAACGTAAACCACTAGAAGCCACAGCCACTTAAACTTTGACATTTAAACAACCTAAGCTACAGAGTTGCCTCAGGCCTTAGACCGATATACTGCGTGAACTAAAGACGGTAAATTAGCCAGTCGTAACTTCCCTTTTTCAGTAGATAAGACTGCCTTACCTGATTAGTCAAGTGGTTCAGTGATTAACTGGTTCGCTGTAATTAGGACAAAAATTAAAGTTGGTGATCTGAATTGTAAAATAAAATCGATTGTTAACAGTTGCTACCACATAAAGTTCCGTTCACACATATGTAATGTCTGCCAAAAATCATCTAACCAAGCAATGTAACTACTTTCTCCCAGACTGGCCACAAATCCACAACCATATACAAACGCTACGACTCAACTAACCTTGAACGAGCGCGGGGGGCACACAACTTTAAGAAACTGTTGAAGAATTGAATCCCCGATTCGAACCCAATATCATCTAAACATGCAAATTAATCTCTTCTTATATATATATCAGCTCAACAGCAGCAGCAATACCTCCAGTATCGCGACGTAAGAGTCACATTAAATTAGTTTCACATTGACCTTCAATGTGTTCAAATCACGACACTCGAACGCCCGACACACAACCATATAAAGTCTCACGGAAAAAGCCTTAATGCCGCCCTATGTTTGTAAGCTGTAATTTGAAGAAACCGTTGGCACGGTAGCACAAATCCGGCAACCAACTCCTGACTCCCCACTACTACCGTATGCTCTTCGATCGAGTCAAGACTGAACTGACTTCAGTTCGTATCCTAACGATACAGATCTCCAGTCGAGTCGAAATTGTGCTACCTATCTGCCTCATGTTAAACTTATCTTCCAAGCAAATGAACAGTGTTCCCTTCTCCGTTAACAATCGAATTATAATGTATTATTATGCCGCTGCTCGCTGGTGCTGGAGTGGGGAGCTGCGGGTCGTTTACTCCTTGCGGTCCTGGGTACTTCTTTGCTGCCAAGAACCTGCTCGCTGCTCTACTGCTGCATTACATTTGTCTCCACTACTACAACGTTACAAAGAAATTAATATAACAAACACATAACATTCCTCTTTACGTATAACACGTTCATTACACTTCGCCTCAGCTACAGTTGGTTGTCAATGAAACTGTGGTGAGAAAATTAAATGTAAAATTTTCTCTAGAAAATTAAAACCCTTTAGACTGATTGTGACTAAACAAAAATTTACCGGCGAATGTGTACTAAAACTCTATTGGAGCTGTCATATCAACGAATTTAAATAAGCTACCAGCTTTTCATACAAATGACCCTCCGTTATCATTCAATTTCATATCGCCACATATTGTTGCGCCAATGCGTGTTACGTGATTTGTTTAAGTGATGATTGGGTGACTCAACCGATACAAATACTTGGGTGCAACAATTTATGGGAAATTGAAGTGAAATGATACATAGGCTCAGTGGTAGGTAAAGTAGGAGGGAGATTTAGCTCGATTGGTAAGATACTAGGAAATTGCCGTCATTCTAATACGGAGGTTGCTAACAAAACTCTTGTGCGACTCATCTTAAAATATTGATTTAGCTGTGGGAGACCGATACCGTCTAGGTTTTAGGTTTTCGAACCCGCAGCAGAGCCTCACCGAAATGAAACCTGAACAAGTAGACCCTTAAAATAACTATCTCATTAACGGCTTCTTACAAAACTTCGGAAGCCCATATTAAGAAAGGAATCTAGAAATATACTGCAGTGCTCTCCGTGCCGCACCTGTAGAGACTAGAGACAAGAGATTAGACTGTGACCGTAGGCTTTGCCGGCGTAAACTGTTGATGAAGGTTTCTCGGGTCTCCAGCCGGGTGGTAGCGCTGATATCTCACGATGTTCGCCAGAAGATGGGTTGAATGACACTTCCAGAAACGTCACGAGATATCAACGCTACCACTCGGCTGGAGACCCGAGAAACCTTCATCGAGAGATTAGACTAATTACACTAATTACAGCGGATCTAGGGGAATTTAGACGGCCACTCTTTGATCTCTATGTACACGTTTTAAGAAAGAAAGATAAGTGTTTAACGCCCAGTCGACAATGATGTCATTAGAGACGGGGAAGGATGGAATCGGGGGAGGATGAGGAAGGAAATCAGCCGTGTTATGTCAAACGAATCATACTTGAATTTGCCTCAAGCGCTTTTAGGGATATCACGGAAAACCTAAATGGGTATGACCGAATGACAATTTAAACCATCGTGCTGCCGAATAAGAGTTCAGTTTCTTAAGACTGCGCCACCTTGCTCGTCGTAGGCGAATGGAAAGGGAATAAATTGTAAAATATGGTACACTGGAAAGTATTCTCTAGCATATACTTCAGTTCTTTCCAGACAATATATGTAGATCTGCTTGCGCATATTCAATTTGTTTACGTTTAAGGTTAGCGGCAATGACAGTCGGTGAAAGAAAATCCCTAACAGTTGGCAGTACTGTTGGCAGCTTTCAACTGCGGAAACCAAAAGGTTGCAGGCCAAAACAACAGTAGCATATATTGCTGCGATAATAGTGAGGCGTTCCATAGAGATGTACACAAAATGGCGTTACTTGGTTGGTTGAGAAAGGCACGCAAAGCAGCCGCGCCAAGCCCACTGCAGCTGTCTGGGATCATACGCCGCATTTTGGTTCCGCAGCTCTGCCCATCGAGATTTTAAGTTGCAATGCAAGCGGTCTGTCGTTTCATTTGTGCTTTGAAAATGATGGGCTGTTCACCTGTCAAAGGATCGTGCGGTTGCATAGTATTTTATCAGTTTGTAGCCCCCTAAGTTATTTGAAGCCGAAACTTCACCATTGTGATATTGTGACTGCAGTTAGGCCGTGTTGAATGAGACTGAGGTCAGAAAGTGTGACCGGCAGGTGTGGACTGGGCTCGCGCGCCCCTCCCGGAAGCTGCAGCAACCGCGTGTCGGCGCTTCCGCCCCAGAAGCGACCTGCGTGTCGCCGCGTTCACTGCCATCGGCAGGCATGCTTTTCGTAACGAAAGAAACTGTTGCCTCCTTTGCAGCACTAAAGCTTGGCCGTCACGAACACAGAGGCCTTAAGCTATTGTGAGGTTACGAAAAATTTTAATGCTACAGGCAGCAATGAGGGAGCGGGAAGGGTTAGAGGCGGAAGGGGGCGGGTGGATGATGAGAAGTTGGGGGGGTGGCGAGGGGAGGGAATTGACTAAGAGAAGCTGACGGAAATACCAACAATCAATTACATTATTTGCTCTGCAGCTCACAAGAAAATTATGGAGAACTAGCTGATAAACCCGACGCTGACGGGTATTCGTTTAGCCACTTATACATTAGGATCGAAAATAAAAAAAATGAACTGTGTTTGTAGTGTAATTTCCATCAATCGTGAAAACAATTTTGGAATTATGAAACAGTCGTACAAAGAACAACACATACAGTACAAATGTATAAATGCAGTATCCAAATTAATAAACATAATATGCGAAATTCAAATTCTCTGCAATATTTATTTAACTTAGAAGTTGATTATAAACAATATTTCTAGTTACATGTCCAGGCATCTGGGCGCAACTGCTTCGCGTGTCTACGATTCGATTTTGTAAACGTCTCTACGGCAACGTCTTTTCATAGGTCTATAGACGATTATCGTTTTCGCCTACAGCTGTTTCCACTTCGCAGTTGAAAGCTGTGAAAAGCGCTGCCAGGTCTCAAGGATTTCATTACGTTGACTCGTCTGTAGGAGTGTCTTAGTACTAAGGAACAACTGTATTGAAGCTTCACGCTTGGTGCCGTATTTTTTCACGTATCTCTCTATTTATGACGTCATATCTCTTGAACTATGTGCCGTACGATGATATATTTGTGCAAGTACATTCAGAGGCGAAATATCTTCCCAATAGCGTTAGTAGCAAAGAAGTAATAATTTTAAACGCCGTGCGAAATTTTTTCACGCGTCTCATTGTTAATGACGTCATATCTCCTATGTGCCATATAAAGAAATTTTGTAGGTACATTCAGTCGCATATATGAATACTGCCTGCGAAATGTGTTGCGAGTAGAGTTAGTAGTAAAGAAGCACTACATTTAAATGTCATGCGTGATGCGGCAGTTTTTCACTGCTCTCTGTTTATGACGTCATATCTCCCAATCTATGATAGAAAGCTGGTTCTCACCCTCAGAGCAATTGTAGCCTGACAGTAATGGATGTATGTACCAAGTCTGGCGGATCCAAGGATCTCGAGTCAAACACCCATTCAGTCCTAGCTCGTTTATCTGCCTTCTATGGTTGCTACTCCAATTTTGTTTATCATGTCGATAAGAAAAAATTCTTCTTTTGGAACTGAATGTTTGATTTGTTCCCAACGAAACATGTTTCGCTTATTCATGCTGGGTATCATCAGCGTTCTATAACACAAAGAAAAATATTTAATTACACATACTTTTAGGAGGTTAGTAGTGATTCCTGGCAGGCTATTTCAATGAGTTGCCAAGAATCCTCAGATCTCTTCGCCATTTAAATGAGCTGCCAGAAACCACTGCAAAAATATTGCAGAAATATGAATAATTAAATAATTTTAAATATAGAGCACTGATGATGCCTAGCACGAATAAGTGAAACATGTTTGAATAAAAACAAATAAAACATTCAGATGTAAAAGAAGGAATTTTTAGTTCTACATGATAAACATAATTTGATAAGATTTTCGCTTGCTGAAATTCAAAGAGAAGTCTGCACATTGTTTCACAACACTTGCGCCACCCAAGGCTCCCCGCAACACCTGCATTGCAATACGGAGTCAGGGCAGTCCTCTCATACAAAACCTCCAAAGGCTTGGTTAGTACCATTGACATTACGTCCAAAATATTGAATCCTGATCTAATAAACTCTTTTTGAATCTACTAAGACTCGCTGCTTATCGTTTACTGGATGCACAGATTCTAAAAATACAAACGCAGGCCTAAACTGGAAGTTAAAATGAATCACAAACCATTGCTAACATGTTTGGATCCTGAGTTTGACTTATGCAGAAAACCGCACACTGGCCCAATGATGGGACTTGTATTTAAACAATTACTGTAACACAATCTACGTCAGCTTCACTACAAGTACCTCAATACAGTGTACACATTTGGGACCCGAACATGAGTTCGACACCCAGGATGTTATGTTCTCAAATGGGCACAAACTTACAGTACACACCAGAAAATTTCAAGGTGCACCAAGGGCCAAATTAGCGTTAACATTTACAGTAGTGCAGGTATATTACCTCCGTAAAGACATATTGTTGTGTTTGAAATAATGAACACACTAATCAAAGCTCTAGTCGTAGGACGAACAGAAATTGCAGTGGTGTCCATGGGCATCATTGAGTTGCCATAAACTTGCTGCAGTCGTTCTCTGATAAAAGCTACAGTGATTTATTTCATCAAATTTTGGAACTATACTTCATGTAGTTAACTTCCGATCACATGCAGCCTCGATTGTACTACAGAAATACCGCGTATTACCTGGCTTGTCCATTTGGAAGAGTACCAACGGAACAACTATGGGATGTGGTGACTTGACAAAAGGTTAAGTCTCGAATATCAATGAACTGCATTAGTAGACCGAAGCAGAAAGATTCACTTAAACTATTCTTTCCACGATACCACAAAGTGCAGAGGGTCTACTTAATCTTGTTGGTATTTCACAAATAACTGATTTTGCGTGAGTGATATGTCGGACGGAAACTCTTTGTTTGATCCACAATTAATCATATGTGGTGCCAGTTTCATAATTTTTTTGAAGAATCTTTCATAGTGTTACAGCTTTCACAATATAAAATGTAAGGAGCCCACTGACGAATGTTTGCAGTCGAAGAAAAGATCATTACATGCGAAGCATGTGGTTAGATTAGACAGCGATAAAGAAATAAATTGACGTGTCCTTTTCGAAGGGCCATCCCGGCATCCTTAACCTGAATGGTTGGACAGGGAGTTGAACCCCATCGTCCAAAATACGAAGTGGTCTAGTACAACACTGCTTTCATCGTAATTACACTTATCTCTAAAAGATCATTTAATGTTTTAAATAATGCTTCTAAAAAAGAAATCCACTTTCTACTAACACACATGAAAAATGATTGTTATCGGCTATTGTTGATGTCAAAATCCACAACAAAAACATCCTGAAGATGCGATAATTGAAAGGCAGTACGAGCAGTAAGACATAAATAGATAGCGCATATCAATGCAAATGATGAGTTACTTTCGGATTACTTCAAAGAAATATGTGGTTCAAACCTTTCGTTAATTATTGGTGGAAACGATACTAAACCAAAGCAAAGAAGAAGTGAATCGTGTTCTAGTAAGAAAAGAAGAAGACTGAAACAATTCAGTGGTAACTGCTAATATAACATCAAAAGTAATCAACTGGAAGACTGTTTGACAAAAAGCAACACAATTGGTATCGAATGAGCGGATCAAACCAAATTACTTGTATTTTCTTACAATGTAAGCACCTCCAGGTTAAAGTTTGATTGCACATCGCTACAAATCTCAAGAAGAGACGCTATTGCCTTATTTCGTCTCAGAATTGAACATACAAAAATAAAATTATGAATTTATACTAAAGCAGGAGGAAACCCCGCAGTGCATCTATTGAGCACCATAAGTAGATCGCCACATCCTCGAAGACTGTACAGCTACCTAAGACTTGGAACGTCAAATTGACCCAGGAAAATCTAACACTGATTCCAGCGGACAATACATTAGTTATAAACCCTGTACTACACTTGCTAAAGAGAAAAGGTAATAAAACAGTTGTTTGTCGACTTAGGTGGTAGGAGTAGGAAGTGAGGTCTTTCGGCGCCAGTTTAGCTCCGAGACACCACCAAATCTGTTCTTCGCATCCGGACCCGACATGAACGACTAATTCTTTGTATAGTTTTTTCATTTTTTTTTCAGAGGCCATGTTTGCTTTCAAATAAATTTTTATGGAAAAAGAACAAACACAAATTTATTCTTTTTTACACATACACGTTTCGGTGAAGTTCCACCAACCTCGTTGCGTTCATTTTGTTTTCTTGATAGCATCTACTCTTGTTCATAAGACTTTCTGTCGTCTGCTAACATTCTGGTACAGTTTAGTAACTGAAGTTTTTGTGATTTACATGTTGTCATGAGTATGAAATCGTTTCGCAACCACACACTGTGTCACTGTTTACAAACCCTTCAATTCAAGTTGAGAATGTCTTAAAACGTGCCTCAGTATGTACGAACGAAATTGTTTGCTCAAAGCAGAATCCTTATTCAGTACATATTTTTCTTACAATACTTCGTACCGATATGAAATTTGATTTAACTTTGCGGTAGAAAGACAAGCAGTCGTTGTCAAATTCTGTTTATAACGAATGCCGACAGTGGCTCCTGCAGTCGAAATGGAAAAACCAAAGGCAGCAGAAGTGCCGGGGAGAACCGTGCCTGCTTCTCTGGTTGGCTGTAGTGAAGCTGTTGTATTTCAGCAGGCCACTACTGCAGATAACGCTGGCCAAGTATTTTTAAAAACTGTCTATCGGTGCAACATCCTCTCTGGCGGTCTGCCAAGAGAAACGCAGTAAGTAATAACTAACAGTCAGTTACCGAACCCCTAACACGAGCGCCGAAAATACTGCTCCACTGGCGGCTGCCAACGGTTCCGGCTTCGGACTCAACCGTCCTCCAATTGTCTGTCAAGTTAGATGCGTGCTCCGAAACTGACCTTCAATAGATCCACCTCCTTGCCCGCGATACCGAATTCGTTCTTCCCGTAACAGCACCTCGGCTGACTACTTGATAAGTTAATAAGGAAACAAATACGACCCGTTGTCATGTTTATTTACATGTCATATATAGGCAGTGACCTACAGTGTATATCGTTGCAAGTCACAAGGAAGACGCGAAATAGCCCGCCTACTTAGCTGAGTAGCCATCCCGTCTGAATGCCACGCAGCGGGCAGGGGTTCGACTCTCCGCCGGGTCGGAGATTTTCTCCGCTTGAGGTTGGGTGTTGTGTTTCCCCCATCATCATTTCATCGTCATCGACACGCAAATTGTGCAGTGTATCGTCAACTCAAAAAAAATTGCAAATCGGCGGCCGAACTTCGCCGGACGGTGACTCCCGGCCATAGGTGGTGCCAAACGATCATTTTCCAGCATGTCCGCCCCCGGTAGCTGAGTGGCAGCCAGTACGGTAGCTCAGCGTGTTCGGTCAGAGGGTTAGCTGCCCTCCGTAACAAAAAAAACTGATTTAATCGATCAACAACGATCTTAAACGGATGTCTTACGACATCCGCCCCGAGCAGATGCAACGAACCAAAGCGAACAAAATGAGATTAAAAAAAAAAAAAAGTGGTCAGCGCGACGGACTGTCAACCCTAAGGGCGCGGGTTCGATTCCCGGCTGGATCGGAGATTTTCTCCGCTCAGGGACTGGGTGTTGTGTTGTCCTAATCATTATCATTTCATCCCCATCGACGTGAAAGTCGCCGAAGTGGCGTCAAATCGAAAGACTTGCACCAGGCGAGCGGTCTACCCGACGGGAGGTCCTCGTCACACGACATTATTATTATTTTCCAGGATGCGAAACTGGATACGCTTATGCTCCTGAAGATCACTTCAGGAGCTCTGGAGTTAGACAAAGAACTCGCAAGATCACCATGATACAGCAACTGACTTTGGTTCCTTTACCATACCGACAGATTTTGTTCGTTACAGATACTCCTTTCTGTAAATCTGTGAGTTGCAACTGCTTTCAGAGCCACGGAAGTTAAGAGGACATCTTCGGCTTGCATCTCAACGATCAAACAGCGGGCATTCAGATCTCCCTGGAATCCACCGAAGATGTTTTCTTCCAGCTTCTTCAGTGATAATTTTGAACAGATTCATGGTACCAGAATGAAATTTTCACTGTGCAGCGGAGTGTGTCCTGATATGAAACTTCCTAACAGATTAAAAGTGTCTGGCGGATCGAGACTCGAGCTCGGGAACTTTACCTGTCGCGGGCAAGTGCTCTACCATCTGAGTTACCCAAGCACGACTCACGACCCCTTCAATTCTGCCAGTACCTCGTCTCCTATCTTCCAAACTTCACAGATGCTCTCCTGCGAACCAAACGTAAAGGTCTCAAGTTCGAGTCTGGGCCCGGCAGACAGTTTTAATCTATCAGGAAATTTCAGATTTATGGTACAAATTTTGTTGTGGTATCTGATTCCACAGTTCCCTAGCTACCTCACATTAATCTGTATTACTTCTTGGAATGTCTTCGTTTGTGAGTGCATCGGCTCCATTTGTCATATTACGTAGTTTCTTATCATTCTGTCGCTAAAGAGATGCTAAGACCAGTGCAAAACCACAATTTCTAATGCCTGCAATCTCCTCTCTTCACTTCGCCTTCGTGTACAGCATCCATTTCTAACGTACAGGCAACGAACGAAGGTAGGTTGACAGTGCATGTAATTGACCACCCACAAAAGGAAGCATCACGTACAGGCATACTCCGTTTTGAACTGTTTGCGAAATACAGCTATACAAAACACTTTTCTCAAGAGCACATCCGTTTTGTAAGAGCGGCACTGAAGGGTCTAGCAACAAATCGAATAAAGTCATTATTTTTACTAGAAGGTATCTTCAAGCGATGTTTCAATTCAGACATTACTTTTAATGCGTATGTATCAGTGTGAAACATCGTTGTAAATTTCTTTGATCTACAGTACAAGAGGGTTTATTTTCAATGTTTTAACAGCATTTAGCAGAGAATGAAAAAAAAAAAAACATGTAGTTCAGCGTGTCTTGCTCTTGAATCGGACAATGTATCTGCCAACTTTGACCAACATTTTAAATTTTCTGTTCGTATACTGGAAGACTTATTGTACCACATTAGGCCTGATTTCCATTCTTGCACAAATTTGATCCTGTAAAATTCTGACTCAGTCATCGAAGCCATCTGTTGGTAGACATGCTGCCGTCTCTATTGCTCCACAGCCAGCATATACTGCTAGATGATGCTCTCGAAGTAAACTGCAACCAGTAGCAGTGTGAAGAGTTTGTTACAAATCTGTCACAGTTGCAGTACATATATTTTGGCGACCAGTTCATAAACGGCTGGTTTATTCTCAAGCCTGACCTACTGAGACTGCATTGAAAGTGCCTGATCTTAATGACAACCATCTAAAATTGGCAATACATGCATCACACAGTGACAGTAGATAAATATCCAATATACATATGCTCACTTGTATAGGAAGCATCTGTTGTAACGTTCATCTAACGTCACTGTGTGATGCATGTATTGTCAATTTTAGAAGGTTATGTATATGTGTATGTACTGCAACTATGACAGATTTGCAATAAACTCGTCATGAAATAAAAGGGTTGCTGGTTATACATCAACAAAATGTTGAAATTGCATGATAGATTTGTAATGTAATGGCTTGATAAATATTCTGTTTCCAGTCTGGTACTTCTAAAAGCTAAGCCTTTATGATGACGAAAATCAACAGGTACTATTATCTGACAGAAAGCATGAGCAGTTACCTGCGACTATTTGCTAACGAGGCTGTAGCGTATGTGTTATCTTAAATGACTGCATGACCTGCAGAGATTTGTATTTGATGTGACGAATGGCAGCTTACTCTGAATGTCAGAAATTATAAATTAAATCCTATGAATACGAAAAACAATCCTATAATTTTCTAATACAATATTACTGGCTTGACACATTCCGTCGTAACCGTGCAAAGCGATGTGAAATAGAACTAGCGCGTAAGGTCGGCTATAAGGAAGGTGAATCGTCGTCTTTAGGAAAATATAGCTCATCTGTAACAGAGATCACGTATAGAACACTTGTGGGGCCCGTTCTTGAGTACTGCTCAAGTGGGAAGAAATCAGAGTAATTCAGGAGCATGCTGCTAGATTTTGGATGAACACGCGAGTATTACGGAAATAGTACGTGAGCTTAAATAGAAATCCCTGGAGAGAAGACGATTTATGTTTTCGCGAAAGACTACTGTGAAAGTTTGGAGAACAGGTATTTGAGGCAGGATGCAGAACGATTCTAGTGCCATCAACTCACATATCGCGTAAGGACCCCGAGGACAAGACAAGAGAATTCAGGGCTCGTATGGAAGTATATAGGCAGTAGTTTTTCCCTCACTCCACTCATGGGTGGAGAGGGAATAACTTACAGTCGTGCAAACTACCCTGCACCGTGCACCTAATGGCAGCTTGCACAGTGTCTGAAGGGGACGGACAAAAATACGTGAACTCCTCGGGAAATGCATGTTTGAACATAAAAGGGGGTTTGAAAAGTTCGTGCAAAGTCCGAGAGATAGCACCACCGGCGCGTATCGAGGTCATGTTTACTTAGTAGCATCTTTGGAAAGGACGCACACCAAGTTTCAGCCGTATTGGTCTATTTCTTTGTGTTTGGCATTCGTGTGAGTCGAGGAAGTCGAGTGATTGTCAAAAAATGGACGAAAAAGAATTTCGTGTGGTGATTAAACATTACTTTATGAAAGGCAAAACGCCTCAGGAGGCTAAATAGAAGCTTCATAGACATTACGGTGACTCTGCACCTTCGATTAGAACAGTTTGTAAGTGGTTTAAAAATTTTCGGAGTGGCCATATGGGCACAAGTGATGCTGAACGTTCTGGACGCCCTGTGGAGATTACGACTCCAGAAATCATTGATAAAATCCATGACAAGGTGATGGATGACAGAAGAGTTAAGGTGCGTGAGACTACTAGTGGTGTGGGCATCTCGAATGAAAGGGTACATAATATTTTGCACAAACATTTGGTCATGAGAAAGCTATCCACAAGATGGGTTCCGCGTTTGCTCACGCTTGACCAAAAACGGGATCGTGTTAAGTGTTGCAAGGATGGTTTGCACCTGTTCGTTTCGTCACTGGGGATGATACATGGATACATTACTATACTCCTGTCCGCCCCCAGTAGCTGAGTGGTCAGCGCGACAGAATGTCAATCCTATGGGCCCGAGTTCGATTCCCGGCTGGGTCGGAGAATTTCTCTGCTCAGGGAATGGGTGTTGTGTTGTCATAATCATCATCATTTCATCCCCATCGACGCGCAAGTCGCCGAAGTGGTGTCAAATCGAAAGACCAGCGAAAGGTGTACCTGACGGAAAGCCCTAGGCACACGACATTTACAGTTACTATACTCCAGAGATTCAGGGAGAGCATAAGGGAGCAATTGACAGGAATGGGGGAAATAAATACAGTAGAAGAAGAATGGGTAGCTTTGAGGAATGAAGTAGTGAAGGCAGCAGAGGATCAAGTAGGTAAAAAGACGAGGGCTAGTAGAAATCCTTGGGTAACAGAAGAAATATTGAATTTAATTGATGAAAGGAGAAAATATAAAAATGCAGTAAGTGAAACAGGCAAAAAGGAATACAAACGTCTCAAAAATGAGATCGACAGGAAGTGCAAAATGGCTAAGCAGGGATGGCTAGAGGACAAATGTAAGGATGTAGAGGCCTATCTCACTAGGGGTAAGATAGATACCGCCTACAGGCAAATTAAAGAGACCTTTGGAGAGAAGAGAACCACTTGTATGAATATCAAGAGCTCAGATGGAAACCCAGTTCTAAGCAATGAAGGGAAAGCAGAAAGGTGGAAGGAGTATATAGAGGGTCTATACAAGGGCGATGTACTTGAGGACAATATTATGGAAATGGAAGAGGATGTAGATGAAGATGAAATGGGAGATATGATAGTGCGTGAAGAGTTTGACAGAGCACTGAAAGACCTGAGTCGAAACAAGGCCCCCGGAGTAGACAACATTCCATTAGAACTACTGACAGCCTTGGGAGAGCCAGTCCTAACAAAACTCTACCAGCTGGTGAGCAAGATGTATGAGACAGGCGAAATACCCTCAGACTTCAAGAAGAATATAATAATTCCAATCCCAAAGAAAGCAGGTGTTGACAGATGTGAAAATTACCGAACTATCAGCTTAATAAGTCACAGCTGCAAAATACTAACACGAATTCTTTACAGACGAATGGAAAAACTAGTAGAAGCCAACCTCGGGGAAGATCAGTTTGGATTCCGTAGAAACACTGGAACACGTGAGGCAATACTGACCTTACGACTTATCTTAGAAGAAAGATTAAGGAAAGGCAAACCTACGTTTCTAGCATTTGTAGACTTAGAGAAAGCTTTTGACAATGTTGACTGGAATACTTTCTTTCAAATTCTAAAGGTGGCAGGGGTAAAATACAGGGAGCGAAAGGTTATTTACAATTTGTACAGAAACCAGATGGCAGTTATAAGAGTCGAGGGACATGAAAGGGAAGCAGTGGTTGGGAAGGGAGTAAGACAGGGTTGTAGCCTCTCCCCGATGTTGTTCAATCTGTATATTGAGCAAGCAGTAAAGGAAACAAAAGAAAAATTCGGAGTAGGTATTAAAATTCGTGGAGAAGAAATAAAAACTTTGAGGTTCGCCGATGACATTGTAATTCTATCAGAGACAGCAAAGGACTTGGAAGAGCAGTTGAATGGAATGGACAGTGTCTTGAAAGGAGGATATAAGATGAACATCAACAAAAGCAAAACAAGGATAATGGAATGTAGTCTAATTAAGTCGGGTGATGCTGAGGGAATTAGATTAGGAAATGAGAAACTTAAAGTAGTAAAGGAGTTTTGCTATTTGGGGAGCAAAATAACTGATGATGGTCGAAGTAGAGAGGATATAAAATGTAGGCTGGCAATGGCAAGGAAAGCGTTTCTGAAGAAGAGAATTTTGTTAACATCCAGTATTGATTTAAGTGTCAGGAAGTCATTTCTGAAAGTATTCGTATGGAGTGTAGCCATGTATGGAAGTGAAACATGGACGATAAATAGTTTGGACAAGAAGAGAATAGAAGCTTTCGAAATGTGGTGCTACAGAAGAATGCTGAAGATTAGATGGGTAGATCACATAACTAATGAGGAAGTATTGAATAGGATTGGGGAGAAGAGAAGTTTGTGGCACAACTTGACCAGAAGAAGGGATCGGTTGGGAGGACATGTTCTGAGGCATCAAGGGATCACCAATTTAGTATTGGAGGGCAGCGTGGAGGGTAAAAATCGTAGAGGGAGACCAAGAGATGAATACACTAAGCAGATTCAGAAGGATGTGGGTTGCAGTAGGTACTGGGAGATGAAAAGGCTTGCACAGGATAGAGTAGCATGGAGGGCTGCATCAAACCAGTCTCAGGACTGAAGACCACAACAACAACAATACTCCAGAGACCAAACAACAATCTAAACAATGGGTTACCAAGGGAGAATCTGCACCAAAAAAAAAGACGAAGACCATTCCTTCGGCCGGAAAATTTATGGCGATTATCTTTTGGGATTCGCAAAGGATAATCCTCATCGACTATCTGGAAAAGGGTAAAACTATTACAGGTGCATATTATTCATCGTTATTGGACGGTTTGAAAACCGAGCTGTGTCACGAAAATGCACCAGCACACACCTCAGCGGTTGTGGTCACAAAATTAATGGAAACAGTATTACAAATAGTTTCACATCCCCCCTACTCTCCAGACCTGGCTCCCTTGGACTATTGTTTGTTCCCCAATTTGAAGAAATGGCTGGCGGGACAAAGATTTTATTCAAACGAGGAGGTGATGTAGCAAACTGATAGCTATTTCTTAGACTTGGACAATTCCTATTATTCGGAAGGGAACAACAAACTAGAACAGCGTTGGTCGAAGTGTATAAGTCTAAAAGGAGACTATGTCGAAAAATAAAAAAGGTTTACCCCAAACACGTAAGTAGTTTTTATTTTTGCACGGACTTTTCAAACGCCCCTCGTATGTACACATGCTAGCCAAGCCAGCAAGTTGCGCTATTGTATTTGACCAAAAATGACTCTTGTGCAACGTTCTCAACACGTTGCAAATGTCAGTTTTTTGAGTGCATTATGTTGGAGCTAAAAGAATTAGAGCGTAGGCAAATTGTTGGTACTCGTACGATGGGGGCTTCCGTAATCAAGTTAGTTGAAGTGTTTTGTGTTTCAAGAGACACCGTGTCGAAGATTTATACCGCATACAGGAATAGCGGAGGAACATCATCCGCTAAGTCATGACACGGACGAAAATGTGTGTTGAGCGATGCGGCGGACAATCATTGTAGAGAATTGTGGCAAGAAATAAGAGGACGACAGCTGAAAAAGTCACTGCACAATTAAATGTGGCACTCGTGAACCGTGTCAGCACCAAAACAACGCGAAGGGAACTCCATAAGCAGGGAATAGAAGGAGGAGCTGGAATTACAAAACCACTCATCACTGTTGCAAATGCACGTGGCAGGTAAACATGGTACCGAGGCCCCAATGCATGGACTGTGAAGCAATGGAAAAAAGGAGTTGGTCGGATGGGTCTTGCTTCACACTATTTCTAGCTTCTGGCCGAATTTACGTCCCAAGAGTGAAACATGGCGGAGGTTCGGTCCTTGATTTGGACAGTCATATCGTGATACTGGGTGGCACCCGTTGCTACTGTGCAAGGTCGCATTACTACCAAGGATTTTGTATGATCACGTCCATCCAGTGGTACGATGTCGATTCCCCAAAGACGATACTGTGTTCCACGACGACAGGGTTGTCCACACTCTTCGCATCGTCCATAACTGATTTTAGGAGCACGAAGATGAATTGTCGCATCTCCCCTGGGCTGTACAGTCACCAGACCTCAGTAAGAGCGTTTGAGATCTACTTTGCAGAGAAAGCTGCTTGATCGCTATACACCTGCATCGGCGTTATCTGAACTTGCCATTATTTTGCAGAAAGAATTGTACAGGATTTCCTTGAAAACATACAAGGCCTGTATTTATCCATTCCGAGGGGAAGGGAAGCAGTTTTTAATGCCAATGGTTTTCTTTCGCCTTGTTAGGCATGGTAGTGTGCTGTGTTTTTGGTGCTTCCATATTTTTGTCCACCACCTACATGTAAATATAACGGTTCAGAGCGTTTCGCAGAATCTCTGGAGCCAACAGCGTCACAGCATGAGCTACCACCTACATTTAGTCTACAAGACAAAACTGCAGTTAACTCAATACTGTCTAATGACGAGCTTGCAGTATCTCCAAATCCGGACACAGGTGAAATAAATGCCTAAAGCAGTATAACGCGATTGTCCGCCTCCTCTATTTACACCGATACAGTGATGAAGGGAAGAAATTTTTTGTAGTTTAAGCCGGCCGAAGTGGCCGAGCGGTTCTAGGCGCTTCAGTCTGGAACCACGCGACCGCTACGGTCGCAGGTTCGAATGCTGCCTCGGGCACGGATGTGTGTGATGTCCTTAGGTTAGTTATGTTTAAGTAGTTCTAAGTTCTAAGGGACTGATGACCTCAGCTGTTAAGTGCCATAGTGCTCAGAGCCATTTGAATTTTTTTTCTTTTTTTTTTGTAGTTTAACGTCAGTTTAACAGTGCGGTCATTAGAGACGGACTACAAGCTAGGATCACGAAAGGATGGGGAAGATAATCGGCCGTGCCCTTTTCAAAGGAACCATCCTGGCCTTTACTTGGAGCGATTTAGAGGAATCACAGAAAAACCTAAATCTAGATGGGCAAACGGAAATATTAATTGTTGCGTCCGTCGTTCTTCCGAATAAGAATCCAGTGTACTAACCACTCCGCCACCTCGCTCAGTATTTATTTTATTTATTTCTCAAGTACAGATCTGCTGTCAGTTATTATATAGCAGGTCGTACATTGTGTGATTTTGCATGTTATATCATATAAATTCAGTTTTATTACTAGTACATTTTTTTATGAAAATTTGACAAAAGTACAAATTACAAAAACCAGAAAAAATATTTATATATAATAAGTACAAATGCATATACTCACTTCTGTTTAAACTTGTTGCTAACTTAGATAATGATAATAAATAAGATATAGATACAATGTTCGCTTCCATAATGGAATAGATAAATATGCTACCATCTATCCCATAAATATCAAACTGTCCCCTCTCTTTTGGCACCATATACAAGTTGTCACTGATGTCAAGAAACAATATCTAAAGTGATCTTTTACTTGATGTTGTAGTAACTTAAGCTAAACACGTGTGGGTAGAAAGTAAGAAAAGGTTGTGTTTGCTCAAGGTGAACTAAACTAAAAAAATTTATTACAGTTCATATCTACATACATAGACCAAACGCCTTGTCATAAAAAATGCCAAATAATACACAGACGATACGTTTAACACTGTACGCGGCATGTACATTTTTGCGTCCTGTGCTCTATTAATGTGAACAGATACAGCGATTCCTCGAACTCGTCTTAATGTCCGCTCCTACCTCGTCTATTAGGTTATTAGCCTAAGGAAAGGGGGGGGGGGGGAAGTGTTCAGGTATCTGAACTTGCCGTTCCGCTCCACGCCGGACACAGTGGAACATCCTTTAAATCCAAGAATTGTACAAACTTTGAAATGAATGTGTGAAAAATTCAAGCCGTTGGTGAGTGAGTCGCTTTGCTACGGAACTGGGGAGGGTTTCAGCGGGAGCTAGCGCGACGGCAGTCCGCGCCGGCGCTTGGAACCAGTTTGCGACGGCGACTGCTGACAATAGCCTGGCCGGCGTGACGGCGCCGCGCCGGGTGAATCAGCCCGTGATGTGGTCTGCAGTTTCAAGCGAGACAGTCTGGTGGGTTTCGCGAAACCAGACAATAGCGCAAGTGGCTGAGCGGAAGCACAGGTGAGAGCCGTCGACTTATTTAGTGTCGACGTACTATGAGCTTCTTGCGCTCAGTGACGCAAGCGCTTCGTAAGGTGCAAAGTGGCATTGCACTGAATGTCCAAATTAATGTAAAACTGTATACTACGACGCTCTGATGCATCGAATACGCCTTCCAGCAACGGCAACGTGAGTTTGCGTCCATATAATATGTACTATGATGAGCCAAAACATAGCTACCACCTGCATAATAGCGTGTTGGTCAATCGTTGGAAAGTAAGACAGCAGCGATTCAGCGTGGCATGGATTCGACAAGTTCTTGGTACGTTTCCGGAGGTATACTGTACCAGACCTCTACACACAGGTTATACAGTTCTCTAAGTTACGGGCCGGTGGTTCGTGGGCTTGGAGGTGGAGCCCAGTAGCGTCCCAGATATGTTCATCGGGTTCATATCAGGCGAATTTGATGTTGGAGACATCAAGGAGAGCTCACCATCATACTACCAAAGTACAGTAGCACAATCCTGATGAAAAATTCCATCGTCGTCGGGGAATACAAAGTGTGTAGGACTGCCGGTGGTCTGCAGTAACGCCCACTTAGTCGTTTACTATCACAGGTTCGATGGAAGCCTAGGTGAACGACACCTGCAATATAATAGTGCCGCTGTCGGCCTACGTTCGTGGCGCGATGCGTATTTCGAGCAGCACTTCGCCTTGATCAAGGCGCACCTGGAAACGATTATCGATTTGGTGGAACAAGAAAGATGAGTTATCTTGCAGGAGACTTGTTTCTATTGATCCACTGTCCAATTTCGATGATCCCATGTCCTCAGCAGTCGCAATGGACAATGTCGTTAGGTCAAAATTGCAACACGCGGAGATTCAACAATGTGCGGTGAACAGTATCCTCCGAAATACTTGTGCTTGCACCAGCATTGTGCTCTGTCGTCAGATCTGCCACATATCGCCATCTATCGTGGTTTGCAGAGTGCACAAGCCTCTGACCTCCACGCTCTGTGGTGAGGCGTGGACGTCTAACAACTTATCACCCACTCACGGTTTTACTTTCAGTGATTGGCAAAGTTACTGAGTGTTCTCCCGAGGGATATCGTGCAAACTTCTGTCCAACTGGCGCGTTAGATCGTCGAAATCCTGATCTGGTTGCAGAGCCCTGCCAATAATGCTCGAAACGTTGTCAACTGAGGAGAGATCCAGCTACCTTGCTGGCGAAGGTAGAGGTTGGCAGGCACGAAGAAACTCTTGTCGCGTGCGGATGGGCATTATCTCGCTGAAATGTAAGCCCAGGATGGCTTGCCACGAAGGGCAACAAAACAGGGCGTAGAATATCGACGGTGTACCATTGTGCTGTAAGGGTGCCGCAGATGGCAACCAAAGGGGTCCTGCTACGAAAAGAAAGGGCAGCGCACACAACCAATCCTGGATATCGGGCCGTAAGGTGGGCGACAGTCAGCTTGGTGTCCCATCATTGATCGGAGGACCTTCACACATATCTTAGCTGGTCATCTAGGCTCAAATCGCAGCGGGATCATCACTGAAAACAGTTTTACTCTGTTAGTGAGATTTACGCCTGGAGATATCCCAGACAACGTTAGGATACAAATCTGACTGTCGCCCACCATACAGCTCATCAACCAAGAGTGATACTATGTGGTGTCATTTATTTTTTATACCAGGATCCCTTTGGCTGTCATCTGTAGCAGCTTACAACACAGCGGTATGTCTACAATATTCTTTGCCCCATTTTGTTGCCTTTCGTGGCAAACCATATTGGGTTTACATTTCAGCGAGATAATTCCCGTCTGCACTCGGTGACAGCTTCTGCAACTTGTCTCCATTGTTTGCCAAAGCTTACCTTGGCCAGCAAGGCAGCCGGACCTCTCCCCAACTGAGAACTTTTTAAGCCCTGTGGGGAGGGTCGTTTAACCACCTCGGGATTATGACTATCTATTGGGCATGAGAGCCCACAGGAGCACATCCAACAATCCTATCAATCAACGCTAACCACTTACATGTGGGGTACAGATTGAACAACACGTTACTGACTTTCTCAATTTGTGAAGCTCTTTCTCTTGAATAAATTATGTCATTTTTCTGAAACTGTAATCATTTGTTTGTCTGTACATGTACATCATACCCACCGATTTTCGTCCTATTCCTATACTAATAATTTCTTCGTGTTGTTTAGTTTTTCTGGTTGGTTGGTTTGTTCGGGGGAGGGGACGAAACAGCGAGGTTATCGATCCCGTCGGATTAGGGGATTGGGAAGGAAGTCGGCCATGTCCTTTCAAAGGTACCATCTCGGTCTTTGCCTCAGGCGATTTAGGGAAATCATGGAAAACCTAAGTCAGGGTGGCCGAACGCAGGTTTGAACCGTCGTTCTCCCGAATTCGAGTCCAGTGGTTTTTCTTTCTTTTTTCTTTTTTTTTGTCTCAGAGTGTACATATCATGGGCCCGTACCTCGACCAAATGGCACTCAGTCTCGCGGTGGGCAGTGTTCATTATATGTATTTGTGTATATGTGTGCCTGTGTGCATGCTTGTGCATGGTAGCGCGTTCCATTAAAAATTTACAGTGGTGTGGAATTACCGCTTTACGGGCTGTTTGACGTATTTTATTTATATACTGCGATACTCATTTCTGTATTTCTATAAGGGGCGAACTTTAAATTCCTTGGCAAATTAACAGCAGTTGTTCAGGGACATTTACTGAGTCTTTTTTATAAGAGAGCCATGTTCTTCGATGGCTCTTTACAGAATAATAATGAGATAATAATTTATGGGGTTTGTTATCCTGATTACCTTTTTCCTGTGTGAATACCTCTACAACAACGAAAACGCCTGCTATGTGCTATTACTAAACGGACAACAGAAAAGAAAGCAAATTAAGCAGCAACCCTGAGGCGAAAGATTTACACTTGTATCAGAGTGTGCTCAGTCTCTCGTAGTGTAAAGTACACTACGTAACAAACCCGGAACTGTTCTCCTGCAGGTATCGTTCAAATGTTGATCAGTGACGGCATAGTGTACAGCGACTGTTAACATTCATTATGCTGGAGAAAGAAATTTGATACAGGATCGAGCAGTACTGAATGCAAGCTCCAGGGCAAAGAGAGCTGTTGTTAACATAAAATGTTATGAGTCGATGGAACAAACATGTTTCCAAACGAGGCATACAGAGCATACCGTCGCAGATATTTCTAGTGCAAAGTTAAAGGTTCCCATAAAAGAGGTAGTCTGCTGTTTGAAAATTTAGCATTTTTTTATTTTGTAATTTAACTATGTGGCCGGATCTTTTCCTGATGTCACAGTAGTCAAGGTAACCTAAGAGAAATCATGTGCGCCATCAGCCTGTAAATCGTGCAACCTTTGCTCCATGTGTTATCGTATTGATACTGTTTGTCTGTCGTCTTCTCTGAGACTGAGGACAAGACCAGAATTTGTCCATCGAGAATGGGAAACCGCCTAAAATCCACACCCAGGCACCCTAATGTGCCATCCGACGGTTGCTAATCTGACGCACAGATTCCATGTGGTTCTGCCTCACTTCCTGCCTTGCAAGGTAGCACCCTCCGTGTTACGCCATGTGAGCATGTCTAGAGATACAAATTTAAACAGGAGTAAGAAATCCAACGAAATGCAAGTACTCTGTAATCACTCGGAAAGTATCCCTGAACAACCTCTAAAATTATGTCGGTGGAGTTTGGGTTTGCCAAGTGTTGGTGTTCCACATAAGATATGAGCGCTGTCTCTGGGTGTACCATCACGTGATGCCACCTCCCAATGATCAGATTGTGTTAGCAAGTTTCTGGGTGAACCCATATGCCAATCACCACATGACCATATCGCCTGATGCTCGGACAGTCAGACAATGCTGTCTGTGGATAAACTGATACCCTGATCACCACATGACGATATCGCCCAATGGTCAGACAGTCAGCAAACGCTGTCTCTGGGCAAACCGGTAAATCGATCAACACACGATGCGACGGCCCAATGCTGACTGGGAGTTGGAAAGCGCTGTCTCTGTGTGAGCCAATAGCCCAGTCAGCACATGATGCTATCATTTGATACTTGGACGGAATGAGCTGTCCTTTGATGAATTAATAGTCTGATCAGCCCCTGATGCTATTTCCCGATGCTTGGGTTGAGTCAGCAAATGCTATGAATCAATATCCTGATCAGCACAAAACACTGTCGACCAATGCTGAGGTGGAGTCAGGATGTACTATCTCTGGGCGAACCTGTAGCCCAATCGCCAAACGACTTTATCACCTGATGCTTGGTCAAGTCACTGAGTGAACCAATAACTCGCCATTATGCTATTTTCCGATGCTCATCAGAATCAGAAAGTGCTGTCTCCGATTTAGTTCAGCACTTACATCTAATGAACAAAATACGAGTGTACAGAATATCAGACAAACTGTGTGACTGGATTGAAGAGTTTCTAGAAAACACTACACAGCACATCTTTCCGAAAGTAGAGAAGTCTTCAGACGTAAAAGTAACTTCGGGCGTGCCACAGGTGAGTGTTAAACGACCATTACGTTTCACAATGTACATAAATTACCTAGTAGGTAATGCCGAAAGTTGCATGAAGCTATTCGCGGATGATGCTTTTGTGTGCAGAGAAGTAGCGACGCTAGAACATTGTAACGAAATGCAGGAAGACCTCCAGAGGATCGACGCTTAATACAGGAAGTGGCAATGACCCCCAACATAAACAAATATAATGTATTGCGAACGCATCTTCAGAAAGACCCTTTATTTTACGATTATACAATTGGAGAACAATCGCTGGAAGCAGTTACTTCCATAGAATATCTAGGAGTATGTGTACAAAGCGATTGAACTGGAACGACCACGTAAAATTCATCACGAATAAGGCAGATGCCAGGATGAAATTCAACGGAAAAATTCTCCGGAAATGTTGTCCTTAAACAAAGGCAGCATAAGACCCATTCCATCAATATCTGAAAATTGCTCGTCAGTAAGGGATCCGTACCAGATAGGAGTGATAGAGGAAACAGATAAGAGCCAAAGAAGAGCACCATGTTTCGTTACAAGTTCATTTAAGAAACATGAAAGCGTCACACAGATGGTCAACCAACCCCAATGGCAGATGCTGCAAGGGAGGCGTTCTCTATCACGGCGTGGTTTACTGTTAAAGTTCCGAGAGTGTAAGTTCTTAGAAGAGTCAGTATATACGTATATTGCTTCCTCCTAGATATATCTCGTGAAAAGACCACGAAGATAAAATTAGAGGGATTCAAGCCCACACAGAGGCTTACAAACAATCGTTCTTCCAGCGAACTATTTGCGACTGGAACAGGAAAGGGGGGAGGTGACAGTGATAGACAGAGTACCCTCAACCAAATGCCGCAAGGTGGTTTGCGGAGTATAGATGTATATATGCACGTAGTTGAACCAATATCCTGATCACAGCATTATGCTATTACCCAGTGCTCGGACAGAATCAGAAAGTGCTGTTTGCAGGTGAGCTATGACACTATCTGCCTACATCTGATGGAGTCAACGAGTGCTGTCTCTTGGTAACGAATACCTGAATCACCACATGACGCTATCGCCTAATGCTTAGATGGTCAGAAATTTCTGACTATGAGTAAACAAATAACCTGATTACCACATGAGACTATGGCCCAAAGCTCGAGAGCAGTCAGCAAGTGCTGTCTCTGGGTCGTCCTAAACCCTTATTACTGCATGACGCTACCTCCCTAAGCTCGGATGAAGTCAGAAGGTACTGCAACAAAGTGAACCAGTACCATAATTAATGCATGACGCAATCGCCCGATGCTCGGACAGAGTCCTGAAGTGCTGTCTCTGGGTTATGCTATCGCTCAGTGCTCAGATGGAGTCAGAAAGCACTGTCTGTGGTTGAAGCAGTAGCCTGATCACAACGTGACACTATCGTCTAAAGCTTGAACGGAGTCAGAAAGTGCTATCTCTGGATGAACCAGTGCCCTGATCATCACATGACACAATCGCCTGAAGCTCAGATGTAGCCAGAAGGTGCTGTCTCTGGGTGAACCAATAGCTTGATCACCACATGACGCTATCGTCCGGTGCTCAGAGTGCGACTTGGCATTTCGGTCTTAGGTGAAACCACTAATGAACTAAAGAGCCTCCGCTTGTTGTAAAAACAGGAATGTAATGTTCAATTAGTGCAAATTGTTTGACATTTTCCCCTCCAAACCTTTGTTTCACATTCGTGTATGAACAACAAAACAAAACCTTTTTTAGAGAACCAATCAATTAGTGAAAAGAGCTACAGCTTCTTGATGCAGGGCTATGCATTGCACACCCTGACAATGTGACTGTAGCAGATGGCGACGTGTTTTTGGAGATAAGATAGTTAACTTCATCTTTTTGGTCGTAAGTTAGTTCCAGAGCATTATGTGATGATCAGGGCTGGGTATTCCCACACACTGCCGAAGACGAAAATTACTTTAGTAACAGCTGCAGGTTAGTTTATTTATAACGTTTTCTGGGTAAATTATCTAAGCTGTCAAACTCAGATGCTTCCAGAACCGATTAAAGTGTCTAAGCGGGGTTCTCGACAAGCAACAGAACTCAAAGTAAGAGCATTTTGTTACATATGCAGCTCTCTACCGAGATTTATACGCTACTTAGCAGAACTTTAAAGCAGCTATATACACTGGTGTGCAAAACTACAAAACTAAAGGACAAAGTAAGTTTGGTGTGACGTATGCTAAGTAGCAATTTGACGAAACTTGGACCATACATAGAAAGAACTGCTATATTCTACAGAAAGGTCCAGAATGTAACTGAAAAAAAAAAAATACGTGGTCAGACGAATAGAAATGGCACTTTTATTCAAAGACAATAAGTACACTGAAGTGACCGCGGTTTATGATGGTCCCCTGGACGTTTCAAGACGCAGTACATGGTTCTTAATAGAGTGCGTGACCACCACAAATGACAATGCAGTCTCTGCAACTTTCTCCACGAGGTTGTCAAGGAGTTCTTGAGGTAGAGCGATTCATTCCTCCACCCGCTTGACTGACATCTGCTGAATGGTCGTTGGTGCATTTGATCATGCTGCAGTGTCTCCCCAACGTTCCCACATGGCTCGAGGGGATTTAAGTAGGAGCAACGGGCAGGCCGCTCCCTTCACCGAATATCCTCTCGTTCCACGAGCTCCTCCATCGGCAGTCGTGTATTTTCATCCATAAAAATGAAGTCAGGCCCGAATGCACCCCTGAAAAGAGGCACATGGGGAGGAGGAAGTACAGTGTCACTGTAACGTTGACCAGTCAGTATGCTGTGTTCAAAGATTTGAACGTCAGTACGTTCATGCAACAATCTGCCTCCCCTCACCACAGTAGGTCGACTACCAAAACTGTAATGTTCTACAATACTGGACATACGCTCACATGGCGAGAGATGGGAACGACATGTCGTGTCCTAACACAGGGCAGAGGGAAGTCAGGATGTTACAGGTCGTCTGCAATTTCCGTGCGGTTAGGAGCAAATGCAGAAAGACAAACTTCCAGTGAAGGAGGTCGATTATTTGTAGTAGCGCGAAGCACTATCACAAGGCACCATGAGAGGCGCGAAATTTAAGACCCGATAGGATGCTCGCAGCGCGAGACTCAAGGATCCTAGGGTCTGATTAACACTATTTATTTACGATATAAATACTACACTGAAAGCTAATTCTAAGCATTAGAAAAAGCAAAGGGTGCATCTGGTTGCACAACAGAAGTCAGTGACCGAGCATGTGGAGTGGGCGCCAACAGAAGCGATGAACATTAACAGTATTTTTAGTACAAACTTTTAGAGCAGCAGTCCAAGTTAGAAAAACAGACTTGTCGGAGATTACCGAGGCTGGCAACAAGTGACACAGAACTGACGTCCTAATGATCTGACTGAGAACTCTGAATTCAAAAACATGTATTTTTAAAGAATTGTGGCAGTGCACTATTTCTCCTTTCCTATAGTCGGTCCACCAATCCACCAATACTTTACAGGCTTCAGCCAATATGACGAGTTGCTCTGCACCTCTAAGACGCCGCTGACCAACCACAGTCAGACTCTTAGCGTCTTCCCACTTGGAAGATAAGGATGTGCCTGGAATTTACATTAACAAGCTTCAAATTTGGCAGCAACAGCGTTCATCTGAAAGCTAAGCGTCACGTCCTTCCTCTTACGGCTTGTAACAACAATCTTTTACGTCACTTGGCACTATTCGGAAGCCTTTCGTGAATGGGGACCGCTGGTGTAGGACTCAGAACAGCGTAAACTCACTGACATTGCGGTTCTCAGGGGCTAGTATCAAGCTTGCTACATCTGCTAAGAAGTGCCTTTTTGTGACTATCTTCTACTCTGACGCTTGACCACAGCTTCTAGGCCAATGGTCTCCAACCGAGGGCTAATTAACCCACGAGGGATAAAATGAAATATTCTGAGAAATAAAAGCTAAACGACTCGATTCTTTTTCAATCACAAAGTCAGTAAGCCTCTAGTTGATTATGTAAGTTATCAATAACTACATATTCTCATTTTGTAGTATTAATGCCGTGGAGGTTACAGGTTCCTAACGTAGTCTACCCATAGTCTATCCATTGCCTACCCATTGAACACATATGTTGTGGTTTGTACAGTACATCGCAGATGATAAAAGTGAGACAGATAAGTAACAAATGCTAAATATCTCACGAAAATGTCTTCTGCAAGTTATAGATAGTACCTGCAGTAGTCCAGAAATTGCTTCATGACTCGCTTCGGAACAGATAAATGAATTAATTGACAGCATGGCACAGAAGTAACTACATAAGGGCTACTATAAAGCTGTACACAGTTTTATTATTATTGGAGTGGATAGACACAAAGCATTAACAGCCTGAAGTCGTCCAGTAGTAAGGACTACAGCAATGAAGTGATTTACGAACAGCAAGCATAGTGCACACATCTGAACTTGTTTGATTTTATATGAGGCTGAAATGTGCTGGTCAAGCAAGGGCCTCAATAGAGAGGAGTGATGCAGGGGAAGCATGTTTTGTAACCTCACTGTTGATAGTTAGCTTTCTTTTCTGAGAAGGAGCTGTGCGTAACACTTGCAATGGCAAGATAAATTCCTTCGTCATTCATTCTGACACAAGCAAACTAAATATAATTCATCTTTCATCATTTCCAAAATGAAAGTGTTCCGATAAAAGTCTTTCATTCTACAGTTTAGTTAGGTGCCAAAGTTGGTGATAATATGGGGGAGGGCGGCGGGGCGGGCAACAGATGGCAGGGGAGGGAGAGAGGGGCGGGGGTAGTAGCTAATGTCTGACTGCACTCAGGGGTAAATGTCTAAGAAAGGTTGACAAACACTGGTCTGGGCGGTGAGTAGAGTTGCCAGTTATTTCTCCTGGGACAACTCCTCAGAGCTTCTACAATTATTAGGGCTCTAGCATTACCTCCGGTAACCTAAGCGCTACTACTTTTGCGTGCTCTCAGCATTGTGTCTTTGATTTCCTATCTGAGAGTGCCCTTCCTGTCTTCCAGCAGCGTTAAGCTTAACAATGTGCAAGTAATTACATGGTCAGTAAGCTACAGACAGGATATTCGACGAATGAGCTGACCTTCCCGTTCCCCTGACTTAAATGCCATCCAGTACGTATGGGCTTTCTTGGAAAGACTTACTGGTGGAAGAATGGAAAGCCTTGTTACAAGGACTCCTTACCAACCTTGTGGCTAGCATGAGAGCACATTGCAGAGTTTGCATTGCCGTCTTGTTCATCACACACCTTAATAAAAACCATAACTCACCGTTTTGTAATGTCCAGGGGACTTCCGTGTGATAATGTCTTTGAATAAAACTGGTTTTTTGTTCATCTCACTGTGTATTTCTTTTAGTCAC
The DNA here is from genome assembly GCF_021461385.2 of Schistocerca piceifrons. NCBI lineage: Eukaryota > Metazoa > Arthropoda > Insecta > Orthoptera > Acrididae > Schistocerca > Schistocerca piceifrons. The sequence goes on from NC_060140.1 coordinate 660,451,633, forward strand.
CTTCAGTAATACATTACAGTCGTATCCTGTTATTTTGCAAGGACGTTTACCGTAAACCATAATAAGCGCCAGGTCACCAAGATTATCAAATGCGCTTGGTTCAAAATGGTTCAAATGGTTCTGAGCACTATGGGACTTAACATCTATGGTCATCAGTTCCCTAGAACTTAGAACTACTTAAACCTAACTAACCTAAGGACATCACACAACACCCAGTCATCACGAGGAAACGCGCTTGAAAGGTACTGTGATAATCATTGTTTTCTGTTGTCACCTGAAATGGTAATTTCTAAAAGGAACAAGCTTATATCCGGGAGATAGGTCCGAGGGAACTCCACTGATGTTAGTGTGCCATTGCCTGACTGGTCCCATGCGCCAACTACCTCACAGCAGAGATATCCGTGCGTGTTGTTCGAGTAAAGAAATCTTTCTAACGTTCATCGCCGCTTTGGTAAAAATTAATAGCTAAGAAATCTAGAAGATTAACATTACGAACAAAAGTACACCCGTACGTAAAAAATGGCATTATTTACGAGGGGGCAGCGGCCTTGCCGTAGTGGATACACTGGTTCCCGTGAGATCACCGAAGTTCAGCGCTGTCGGGCGTGGTCGGCACGTGGATGGGTGACCATCCAGGCCGCCATGCGATATTGCCATTTTTCGGGATGCACTTAGCCTCGCATTGGCCATTGAGGAGCTACTCGGCCGAATAGTAGCGGCTTCGGTCAAGAATACCATTATAACGACCGGGAGAGCGGTGTGCTGACCACACGCCCCTCTTATCCGCATCCTCCACTGAGGATGACACGGCGGTCGGATGGTCCCGGTAGGCCACTTGTGGCCTGAAGACGGAGTGCTTTATTATTTTCGAGGGGCTTTCAATAAGTGACGCCAATTTCGGTTGAAACATGCGGGATTTGTTGTGGGACATCGTGGAACATTTCCGGTTCAGCGACTGTAGTTTCATGAAGTTCTGTTGGTGGCGGCGCTAAACGTAGCCTTCAAAATGGCGTCTCTAACGGAGATGCGTTCCAAGCAGAGAGCTCTCATTGAATTTCTTTTGCCGGAAAACTAAAGCGTCGCTGATATTTACAGGCGCTTGCAGAATGTCTACGCAGACCTGGCAGTGATCAAAAGCGCGGCGAGTCGTTGGGTGAAACGTCTACCATCATCCCGACAACGTCCGCCGGCCGCACACAGAACTCCTGGAACGTGCGGATACTCTCATTCGATATGATCGAGGGATCACAGTCAAACGAACATTTCCTTCTCCATGGCAACGCAACGCCTCACGTAAGTCTGCCCACCCGAGAGGAGTTCACAAAACTTCATTTGAATGTTCTTTCTCATTCCCCCTGTAACTTGCATCTCACACCCTCCGACTTCCATCGGTTTGGTATAATGAAGGATGTACTACGGGAAGCAGTACATGGATGATACAAGAGTTCGACGTCGACCAGCCCTCCCAGTGAGGTGGCGTAAGCCATCGCAGTGAACGGAGATTATGTTCAAAAATAGCGTTTTGTAGCCAAAAAGTGGAGTTAATATGTTGTGATGGAATCCTGAATGAAACCAACCTGCCTTCAGAAAAAAATGTGTTGAATTACTTGCTGAACGCCCATATTATCGTTCAGATACAGATAACAAAGCATTATGCAGAAACTTCAGTTCTTACATGAATACGCCATGACTTACAGAAATCCTTAGATAGATCACAACTATTCCGTCGGGTGCAATGTAATTTCCATAGTACCCTGACAGAGAAAAGTCGCAGCATCAAGAAGGGGTTGTGCGATATAAACGAAAGTCAGTAGGCATGTTTCTACATCTGAAAGATGAAGTACATTCAGTTTTTGCGGCAGTCGCTTAAGAGTGGCGCTAGTAGCACCACCGTGAGGATGCAATTCAAGTTTGCTTTAAATGCATGCTGTAACGGTAGTGAACGTTAGTTACCTTTAAGATTGGACGAGGTGTGTTGCTGTTAGTGAAGAATGCCTTTAAGGTGGCAGAGACGCCATTACCGACACCTCAATGATTTTCAACGAGGTCGTGTAAAAGGGGTACGAAATCTGGATGTCCCTTCGACGGTATTGCAGAAACTCCTGACAGGAATGTAGGCAATGTACAAGTTTGCTGGTGGTGGTGGTTACGTGAATGTGCTGTCGCAAGAAGACCGAGCTAGTGATGGCCAGGTGCCACTACCGAGAGGGAACCACCGTGTTCAGCGTATGACTCTGGCGCATCGTACTGCATCTGCAGTAGCAATTTGAGCAGCCGTTGGCACCACAGTGACATAACGGTTACTTCAAGGACAGCTCCGTAGCGTGCTTTCCACTGATTCCAAACCAATGCCATTTGCAACGTCAGTGGTGTCAAGCGAGACTTCAATGGAGGGTAGTGTGGAGGTCTGTTGTGTTTCGTGATGAAAGCTGTTTCTGTCTCGGTGCCAGTGGTGGCCGTGTGGCCAGTTGAGGGCCTGCAACCAACCTGTGTGCCAGACGCCCTGGAGCTACACCTACACTCATCTAGACTAAATTGGAATGATCACATAGATAATATTGTAGCTAGAGCAATCCAAAGACTGCGATTCATTGGCAGAACACTTAGAAGGCGCAACAGGTCTACTAAAGAGACTGCTTACACCACGCTTGTCCGCCCTATTCTGGAGTACTGCTGTGCGGTGTGGGATCCGCATCAGGTGGGACTGACGGATGACATCGAAAAAGTCGAAAGAAGGGCAGCTCGTTTTGTATAATCGCGAGGTAGGGGAGATAGTGTCACAGACATGATATGTGATTTGGAGTCGCAATCATTAAAACAAAGGCGTTTTTCGTTGCGAGAGGATCTTCTCATGAAATTTCAATCACCAGCTTTCTCCTCCGATTGCGAAAACATCCTGTTGGCACCCACCTACATAGGGAGAAATGATAATCACGATAAAATAAGAGAAAGCAGGGCTCGCACAGAAAAATTTAAGCGCTCGTTTTTGCCACGTTCCGTTCGAGAGTGGAACGGTAGAGAGACAGCTCGAAGGTGGTTCATTGAACCATCTGCCTGACACTTTATTGTGAGTAGCAGAGTAATCACGTAGATGTAGATGTAGATGGTCTGGGGTGCGATTTGTTGTGTCCTGCCCATTCGTCTAGTATAGGATGCCTAGGAAACCTGCAGATTGCTAGGCAACAGTTCAAGCAAATCGTATTAATTAAATTTTATTACAGTAAGATAAATGACAATACTTAACTTTTGTGAAATACAAAACTGTCACAAGCAATGGGACAGACAAATAAGAAGTCTCTTCATTGTACACAACTCCTAATACAAGTGAAAAAATACAGTTCATACATCGCTCCTGTAGCGTTCGTAGAACGGCCAGTCTTCAACTCCTGCGGACAGGCGGAGTGGCGCTTATGTTCTCTTCATCTAGAGGCCGCTGCTGTCTCGGTGTCGTCATAGAGAGGGAACGGTCAGTGTACTACTGGCTGACGTCGTCTCACGGCCTTCTCTGCTCTAACGCTCTTGACCGGTGTGTCGGCGCTTGACGTTACTCCAGAACACGATTTAGTATGGCAGCAGGAGCACACTCGTGGCTGTGCCACGCACCCTGTGTGCAAATGTTTATGTCAATATGGTGATTCGACTTGTAGTGCTGCCATTCATGAACAGCATTCTAGGACGTGTTTTCTAACAGGATAACGCTCGCCCATACAACCCTGTTGTAACCCAATTTGCTCTACATAATGTCAATATGTTGTCTTGGCCTGCGCGATCATCAGATCTGTTTCCAGTCGAGTACATATGGGAAATCATCAGAGGACAACACCAGCGTCATACTCAACCAGCATTGACCGTCCATGTACTGACCGACCAAGTGCAACAGACGTGGATCTCCGTTCCACAGACTGACACCTGGCACCTGTACATTGAAATGCATGCATGTTTGCACCCTAGCGTTGAACATTTTGCCTGTTACAACCGTTATTAGTGTACTAGCATTTCACATTTAGAATGGCTTATCTCGTGGTTGCACTAATCTGCCATCTTGCAATGTTAATCACTTAAATGTCCGACCCCAGTAGCTGAATAGTCAGCGTGACGGATTGTAAACCCTCTGGGCCCCTCATCGACTGCAGGTCGGCGAAGTGGCGTCAAATTTGGAAGACCGGCACCCGGCGAACGGTCTGCCCTATGGGGGGGCCCTAGTCATACGATTAAACAAAATAAATCACTTAAATATGTATTCCCGAAATTTCAGTATTGTACACTGATTACTTTTTGGTGTTACTACTTTTCTCCGTCAATGTATTTTGTGAACGAATATGTAAATGGCACTTTCAGGTGCGTGTGTGCGAGAGCGCATTCGTGTTTGCGTGTGCGGATGTAGTGTACCGTCCTCTCTCATTGAAAGGAACAAACATTTAACACCGACACATAAATTAGAGGTTACGATCCACAGCCTCTTTCTCATGCGCCTTCAACAGCCCAGCGCCGTCATCGCGTCACAAATGTTTCTATACCGCCCATTCAGTCCGCCCCCGGTAGCCGAGTGGTCAGCGTGACAAACTGTCAATCCTAAGGGCCCGGGTTCGATTCCCGGCTGGGTCTGAGATTTTCTCCGCTTAGGTACTGGGTGTTGTGTTGTCCTAATCATCATCATTTCATCCCCATCGACGCGCAGGTCGCCGAAGTGGCGTCAAATCGAAAGACCTGCACCAGGCGAACGGTCTACCCGACGGGAGGCCCTAGCCACACGACATTTCATTTTCACCGCCCATTCAGGTCAGTAAGTTTTCAGACCGGTTTAAGTCTAAAAAGGGAAACATGAAGACGTTGGTTTTAATACTTCAGTTTCCCATCACTTGAGTGCAGCGCCCAGAACGTTCACCCAAGTACAGTATGTGAAACTGTCAGAAAAGCCACTATCCGAATGTACTGTAAAATTTTTAGACCATGCGGCATCGGACGTCTGGAAAGCAGCTATCGTGTGTAATAAGCCTGAATAGCTTTGCTATGTAGTTCAGGCTACTACACGGAATTACTGAATAAATATTGGCGATAGCGTACAAGAAATCGAATGTTAAATGAATTCTGATTTTCGTTAACAAAAATAACCTCTTTGAAGTGACTGAACAGAATGCACTAACTGTTGTACGTTAATCACGCTTAGCAGGCGAACAACATTTACGTAACACAATATACACACACATATGATAAACACTTGAACTTGCTGTAAGTTAGATTGAGCAACACCAACTGTCAGTAATAATTTTAAGGTTACTGAATTTGCGTTGTACTGAAGGTACAATGAGTACTGTGGTGGCAATAAATTCTTTAATTGAATAATCAATGAACACTATAGAACTGATGGTTACTAGAGATGTTAAAAACATTTCTTTAGAATCATTTTGTTCTAATGAAACTGAATCAGTTTTTACGTTATAATGTACTGAAAAGCCACCACATCGAGTTGAACTGTAATTAATGTGGCACAGTACCTGGCGTCTTCTGTCAGTTGTATAATCCGGCGTTTGTTGGAAATTTTCGGCGTTAACTCCGATTATATCTTCTTGTTCCATTAATACGCCTATACTCACGTAACATAGCCTTTTTACTGGTATTGCTGCACGCACAGTGATGGATTTGGGATAATAATGAACTATTTTCTGTAAATAATTGATGACAGTCGTGGAATGCACTTTGAATCACAAACTTATTATTTCACTCAGACATTACACTGTAGAGAACTTGACTTGATAAATACATAAACTGGTTCGCTACGGATAAATGTACTTGTTATGGCGGCGGCATAAAATGCACTGTTCATAAAAACACTGTCGTACGATAACTACTAGTTCGTTGCTTGTGCTGGCGTGAGCTCATCAATGGATCTCATATGGTAGTAAGATCTCTTTGCAACATTAGCTGCAGACACTGGTCACTTCATACCTTGCTGCTGGTCGCTGCAGTCCGTCGTAAATTACTTCCACAAGGCGTGCCATGTGCTTTTTGAGCGAGAACAGCAACTATATCGCTCACAAGCCGTCTCCATCGAAATGTTGCATCCTGCAAGCCTTATTGTCCATTTGACTTGCTGACACACCATAAATCCAGTTCGTGTTTGTTGTAAGCTAACTTTTAACTGTCTATAAGCGACGTTGCCGTGCCGTACTTAAACCGTCACTTTCGCGCCGCGTAATCTCTGTTCTACATCTGAACATTCCAGAACACATCTCTCTGTACTGCCAAATTCATGCGCCAACCTGCATTGTCCGCGTTCTCGGGGATTTCCCTCACATTTAAACATTAATTTACTCTATGCCAAGTTCTCTATTTACAAATGGACATACCATAACATTGCCATATTCAATTACAGTCATTATATATATATATATATATATATATATATATATATATATATATGTATGTATATATAAATATTTTTACTATACGTAATAATATTATCCTAGTTTAATGCTTCTTTATTTCATCGTCAGAGTGCAGCACTATTCAGATACTGTCTTACTCATAGCGCTATTTCATTTAACTGCCACCAGGCGGAAGCACCTGTGCTTTTGTTTGTGCAACTACCCAACAGATGGCATGAGCGTTCACTTATTCAACTGCTGCGCCTTGGCTATGCTTCGTTGTGGCATTACACCTCCTTTCGTTCGTAGTACCACTCGAGTGTCAGATTGACTTTTACGTCGGTTATTTCATCAAAGTGTAAACCCTGCATCTGAATTTCTGTACTTTATCATTTTGTTGGTAGGTTCGTATCGACAACACCAATTCTTGTCACCTGTGATGATGTCTCTTTAACAGAGCTGAACCGTCAGCGTTTTGCATTTCAATCAAGTCGTGCAGGTGTTTATGGTAGTTTGTTATGTTCGGGAGGCAATGTGTGTGCGACAAAGTTTGCCCACATTTTTCACTTCTTCAAAACATTCTGGAGAACATAACGATTTGTGACTCAACCATGCTGACACACTATGGCTGCACGTCTACTACTTAGCACTGCCTACTCACAGCAGACTGGTCGAACGAAGATCTGTTGTTTACTGCTGTTACTTCAAGCTGCCAGCGCAGTTACTCCCTCTGACATCAGTTAAACGCCAGAAATCAAACCGGTCTCAGAACTCATTGAACGGACGATGTAAATGTCTCCCTCAAAACCACAACACTGCTCTCAGTGACAGCTACAAAGTTTACTTGGTTTACATGTACAGATATGCACTGGCTTTAGTAAACAATGTATGTTGTAAATAAAACTGTTCGTATGTGCAACTATTCTGAATATTTCTTCGTAGCAGATGAGTAATGTGTCATTGTGATGTAAGAGCCACGATCAAGAACAGCATTGCCATCAAATTTGGTTTACCTGAACAAATAAGCCTGCTCCTATTACGTTGGTAGGTACAAATGAAGGTGAAAGACGTTCGTAACTTTTACAGCTCGTTATTGGTGTAAAGTGATGTCATCAAACAGAAAGCTCCTGAGAAATGGGCAATGAAATTAAAAAAAAGACTAAAATTGGTAAAATAGCAAGGAGTTTCCTTTGATCACAAGCAGATTTACCACCATACCCACATCTAAAAGCAGTATCATCGGAGTGCAGCATCGGCGATAGTAGTTCCCACAAATGATATGGGTCAGAATGCTTTGTGAGGTCGTTCAAGGGGAGAGAGAGAATGAGCACAAGAAAGAAAGTTAAGGCTTTAACATAAAACAAAAACATGTTAGTTTACCAATAAGCGATTTACTATCGTCAACGTATACTGAGGTGACAAAAGAGGGGATATCTCTATTATCATGCCAGACCTCCTTTTTCCCGGCGTTGTGCGACAACTTGCTGTGGCATACTCTCAACTAGTCTTTGGCAGTCCCCTGTAGAAATATTTAGCCATGCTGCCCTACAGCCATCCAAAATTGAGAAACTGCTACCGGTCCACATCTTTACGCACGAACTGACCTTTTGATTATGTTCCATAGATGTTCGACGGGATTCATATCGAGCGATCTGGGTTGCCAAATCATTCGCTCGAATCGTTCAGAATGTTCCTCAAACCAATTGCGAACAATATTGTGGCCTGGTGACATTTTTGGGAACATGAAGTCCACGAATGGCTGCAAATGCTCTCTAAGCAGCCGAACATAACTACTGCCAGTCGATGATCGGTACAGTTGGACCAGAGGACTAGGTCCATTCCATGTAAACACAGTCCACGCCATTATGAAGCCATCACCAGTTTGCACAGTGCCTTGTTGACAACCTGGATACGTGGTTTCGTGGAGTCTGCGCCACACACTCAGTCTACCATAAGCTCTTACCAACTGATATCGGGAGTCATCTGACCAGGCCAAGGTTTTACAGTCATGTAGGGTCCGGCCGATGTTGTCACGAGCTCAGGAGAGGCGCTGCAGGCGTTGCCGTACTGTTAGCAAAGGCACTAGCGTCGGTAGTCTGCTGCCATAGCCTATTAACGCCAGACTGTCCTAACGGATACGTTCGTCATATGTCCCACCTTGATTCCACGCAATGTTGCTTGTCTATTAGCACTGACATCTCTACGCAAACGCCCCTGCTCTCAGTCGTTAAGTGAAGGCCGTGGTGAGAAGTAAGCCTTAAATTAGGTGTCCTTGACTCACTCTTGATACTGTGGATCTCTGAATACTGAATTCCCTAACGACTTCCGAAATGGAATGTCCGATACATATATCTCCAACTACCAATCCGCATTCAAAGTCTGTTAATTCCCGTTGCGCGGCTATAACTACGTCGGAAACTTTTCACAAGAATCACCTGAGTACGAATGATAGCTCTGCCAATGCACTTCCCTTTTATACCTTGTGTACGCGATACTACATCTGTATATATGCATATCGGTATCCCATGACACGTCACCTCAGAGTGCTCGTATTATTATAGACTTACTTTGAAACTATGCTCGGGTCTTTATTTCAATTCTAGTAGTTCATCTGTTCCTCCCACTACTCTCTTTCCGTTTGTTACTCCCTCCTCTCTTTGTCCATCTCCTCCTCCCCCTCCTCCTGTCGATCTCCTCTTTCCTTTCTGTATCAATTTCCTCTTTCAGCCCCTACCTCTCTCTCTCTTTCCATCTCCCCTTCCCTACTCTGTCTATCTCCTCCTGGACATCTCTCTGTGCCGTACAGTAATATAATTTTACGTACGCATTCGGCGGCATATGTGGATACTTTATCCTAAATGTGTTGCGAATAGAGTTAGTAGCGAAGAAGTAACAAATTTAAATGTGATGTCACGCCCTATGCGACACGTTCACAGCATCAAAAGGAAAATGTAGTAAGTGGTAAACTTTTTTCCTTCCATCATTTTGTAAGGATTGCAAGCTAAAGAGTTTCGTAAAGGTCTGAAATAATGCGTAAACTTTGTTGCAAATCACTAAGTGCTCTCGATATCAAATACTGGATAGCGCGCTTAGTAAAAAATGTTCAACTGTGTGTGAATTCCTAAGGGACCAAACTGTTGAGGTCATGGGTCCCTAGACTTCAACACTACTTAAAGTAACTTAACGCCAAGGACAACACTCACACCGATGCCCGAGGGAGGACTCGAACCTCCGGCGGGAGAGGCCGCACCATTAGTGACAAGGCGCCTCTAACCGCGCGGCCACTCGCGTGGCGCGCGCTTAGTAGTTATACATTATACAATCTCTACATTGTGAAAGAAAGAATGTAGATGTATGGATTAAACACATTAAAATTGTATAAGAATTGTATTCATTACTTTGAATCATATAGCACAGCACACCTCAACCAATAAAAGCATACTCACAAAATATGCATTTCTTCTAAAGTAGCCTACGGTTTTCCTCATGGTTCACGCTATCTCTATACCAAGTTTCATCGAAATCGGTTCAGCGGGTTAGTAATACTAAAGTTAAACGTCATGCATGTTGCGGCAGTTTTTTACGCACCTCAGTGTTTATGACGTCATACTCTGAACTACGTGTCTCACAATGACATAATATGGCAGGTATGGCGAGCACAGTTAGCAGTAAAGAAGTTACAAATTAAACTGTCGTTTCTGATACGAAAATAAACAGGCGAAAATGTAGTAAGCGATAAACTTTTTTCCTTTCATCATGTTGATACGGGCGTCAGCGGAAAAAAAAAGGTTTGAAATTATGTGTGAAGTTTGTTGCAAGCCACTAAGTGCTCTCGTTATCAATTACTGGATGAATAAATTCTGAGTATTCGCGCGTGGTATCCTACACTTCCTTTTCAACCCCCACACTCATCCCTTTAATAGGAAGGTGGTTCTTACTCCCACAGCGATTCTTTCAAGACTTACGTGACGTGTGTACCGAGTTCGGCTGAAATCGCGGTGCAGTGGTTTCGGAAGAGATGTGGAACAAACATACATTTTTATAAAATGTATGGATATCTTTTCTCCGTGATCCGATTCTGATGGTGTTAAGCCTATACGGCGTCCAAATTCGACCAGTAATTTTGGAGATTAGCGTGCTCAGACAGACAGACAGACAAGAAAAACTTCAAATTACGGTACCTTTTCTCGTGATCCAATTATGATGAAATAAAGGCTACATGCTGCCCCGAGCTATGCTGAAGTTGCCGGCCGGTGTGGCTGTGCGGTTCTAGGCGCTTCAGTCTGGAACCGCGTGACCGCTACGGTCGCAGGTTCGAATCCTGCCTCGGGCGTGGATGTGTGTGATGTCCTTAAGTTAGTTAGGTTTAAGTAGTTCTAAGTTCTAGGGGCTGATGACCACAGATGTTAAGTCCCATAGTGCTCAGAGCCATTTGAGCCATTTTTTTTATGCTGAAGTTGCCAGTGAAAACCCCATAGAAATTAGTTTAGGAAGGTAAACATTTAAAGAGTCGCCGACGGGAAGGTGATGAGAAACAAAGAAAGATCTCGAATAGGGCAATATTAACGGGAAGAAAATCGGCTTTAAGTAATTATACTAATGCACGAGAAACCAAACTCTAGCTGGCCGGACAGACATTTGAAATTGGTTTCTCCCACATTTGCGTTTAGTTCTGTAGCAACCGCGTCACCTCGCTCGGTGCGTTTGTGTTGGATGTTTACAGTTGATGCGGAGAACAATAGGGCGAGTGGCGATTGTGAAGCGGAGTCTTTGTGTTGGCTAAGACTCCAGTTTTGGTGGCAGTACCAGTTTAGAACTATTGAAGGGGAGCTTTCTGCGCCTTACTAGAAGAGGTTATGGGATTATACGCAAAGTATCACGGGAACTGCCAATAATTTCACTTGTTCATCGTTGGAGTTTTCTGCTGTGTATGAAACATGCCATTTGATGATCTGCTAAGTAAAAGCAGTAATAATAACCATCTTGTGATTATTGAAATTCTTGTCATTTCTGTTTTGCTAAGAAAAATCGGAGAGGAATTTTGCCGTATGCAATACAGCGTTTTGAAGTTCTGTTTTCACCCAGACATGTTTCAGCACTTCTTGTGCTGTCTTCAATTGGCTTATTTATTTTTCTTTCGGCAAATTGTTGCTGTATGTTAACCTCTAGTGCCGAAAGTTGATACAACGTACACAAGAGGTTAATATTTAACAACAATTTTGTAAACAAATAATCTAACTGACGGTAACACAAGAAGTGCTAAAACATGTCTGGGTGAAAACAAAACTACAAAATGGTGTTTTGCATAAAGCGGAATTTCTCTCCTAGTAGTAATAATAATGTACTCGCTACGAATGGATTACTTACGAAAACCTGATCGAAAATACACGATGCACCTGTGATGCTCGACCCGTAAATTAGTTGCTTAAAATGACATACGTAAATTACGCTGCACTACAAGTTCGGGCATTATGAAGACTAGACTGAGAACTGCTTCTCCCAGAATGAGAGAAAACGTCCTGAACTTAGCGATGTATTCCTCCCTAATGACCTGTACTATAATATCTTCTGGATTCTAAACTTACTCCAAGATAGGGAGAATCAGCTGTTACACGTAAGGCTGAAAACCCGATGGCGTGTCCACACTGTCGTAAGTTAGGCGTTTGTGTTTATAAAATGCAGAACGTAAGGCCGAAAGACACATTCATAAGATATATCACTGCCAGGCAACGAAGTTCGGCGAAAATTGGACCATACATAGATAAACCGGCTACGATATAGTACAGATGGTGACTGAAAGAAATACGCAGTGAGACGAACAGAAATGATACTTTTATTCAAAAACCAATAATTACACAGAATCGCGCTTTAAGATAGTCGCCCGGGCACCACAAACAACGGGGCATGATTCTTAATAGGGTATGTGATCCCCTCGGACGGCAGTGAGTACTTGCAAGATGCTCCCATCCCGACCACCTGGCACACCAAGTTTCAGCCATATTGGTCTATTTCTTTGTGTTTGGCATTCGTGTGAATCAAGGAAGTCGAGTGATTGTCAAAAAATGGACGAAAAACAATTTCCTGTGGTGATTAAACATTACTTTATGAAAGGCAAAACGCCTCAGCAGACTAAAGAGAAGCTTGATAAACGTTACGGTGACGCTGAACCTTCGATTAGAACAGTTTATAAGTGGTTTCAAAATTTTCGGAGTTGATGTTGAACGTTCTGGACGCCCTGTGGAGGTTACGACTACAGAAATCATTGATAAAATCCATGATATGGTGATGGATGACAGAAGAGTTAAGGTGCATGAGATTGCTAATGCTGTGGGCATCTCGAATGAACCGGTACATAATATTTTGCATAAACATTTGGACATGAGAAAGCTATCCGCAAGATGGGCTCCGCGGCTGCTCATGCTTGACCAAAAACGGAATCGTATGAAGTGTCGCAAGGATGGTTTTCAGCTGTTCTGGAAGAATCCGCAGGACTTTAAGCGTCGTTTCATCACTGTGGATGAAACATGGATAAATTACTGTACTCCTGAGAACAAACAACAATCTAAACAATGGGTTACCAAGGGAGAACCTGCACCAAAAAAGGCAAGACTATTCCTTAGGCTGGAAAGGCTATGGGGACGGTCTTTTGGGATTCGCAAGGAACATCCTCATCGACTATCTGGAAAAGGGTAAAATTATTACAGGTGAATGTTATTCATCATTATGGACCGTTTGAAAACCGAGCTGCAAGATAAACGCCGGCGACTGGACCGCAAAATGTCCTTTTCCATCACGGCAATGCACCAGCACACACCTCAGCAGTTGTGGTCACAAAATTAATGAAAATAGGATTCCAACTCGTTTCACATCCCCCCTATTCCCCAGACTTGGCTCCCTCGGACAACTATTTGTTCCCCAATTTGAAGAAATGGCTGGCGGGACAAAGGCTTTATTCAAACGAGGAGGTGATTGCAGCAACTAATAGCTATTTTGCAGACTTGGACAATTCCTATTATTTGGAAGGGATCAATAAACTAGACGAAGTGTATAAATAAAGGAGACTATGTCGAAAAATAAAAAAGGTTTACCCCAAACACGTAAGTAGTTTTTATTTTTGCACGTGCTTTTCAAACGCCCCTCGTATGCATGGTCCGATTTTCAACGAGCTATGTCATGTTGGCAGTGACACATCATGCGAAAACTGCTTTGGTTCTTACGTTTTGTAGATGAGTGTGTTTTCACGAACTTAACCGAAGCCTGTCATCCACGAGAAGCTTCTAATAGTCATTCGCGATGTACCTAAGTCGCCGGATACATATTTGGTGGGAACGAAGTTCTAATGAATTTTCACCTACTTAGATTTAGTTTCCATGGTTTCGATAAATTAGTTAAGTAGAAGTCCAGGATGGCTCATTTGGATAGGACGTAGGCGACTAGCAGCTTCTTCCTCGTCCACTCCATTCTAGTTCTGCAGCTCTAGTGACCTGGGCTTCAGTGGAACGGTAATACTTTATCTTCGTTTTCGTTATCTTGGATGACCAGCAGCATTAAATATAACGGCCTGGCGGTATACTGAGTTCATGGGAATGCTTCATCTAATAAATTTATCAGTGAAAAATTTAAATATTAGAGAAAGGAGATCGTGAAGGGGGGGCTATACCTCTAACAAGAATACGATTGTGACGAAAGAGACTCCTGTCTCCTAAGCTTCACTTTTACCTGAAGAGAAAATTACTAACAAAAGTAGCGGGATGGAAACTGCAGGAACGAGGCATTTAAGGTACACATACTATTGCTAAACGTCTTGTAAACTAGATGGATGCAAAGGCAAAGCTATAGTATTGTGAAGAATATAAAAATTGCACTAGCGCCAAGTGGGAAGAGAAGTAGGTAAGAGTCTAGCATCAAGTCGTCGACGAAGTCGAAAGAGACATAGGTCGAGATAGATTGACCTTTCGATCCACTTACTACAAGATATTTAGAAACACAACGGAGCCATGCGGTCCAACAAGTCTATTTTTATTGGCTTACCTACAGCAAGATTGCTTGCACATGCAAAACGTGAAGGGAAACTCATTAATCAACCTGACTTCTTACAATCTTACGGCGCGATGGAGATTATGTAATACTGTGCGTAATGTAGTACTGATTTTAGTTTTTTCTTTTAATCACACTGAAAGGAATGACAACTCAAAAAGTATGTGTAATACGTTATTTGAGTATGCTGACTGACTAGAGTAGGGGTTGTTTGCAGAAGGTGACAGAATCTTTCTGATATTAATGCAGCCATTCATACCACCGGAAATATCCAGTACTGATTTGCTGGAACGAGACTGAAATAACACGACGGCCACAGCCCCTTCATTCGCCGTAGTTAAAAATTAATTACTCATTGTGGTCTGTCATTTTTGACGATTCCACCGTCTAAAAACGAGGACACTTGACAGCCACTCTAAACTTGGACGCGTAGTGCTATTGTTTTATTGACGCAGTGGGTTTTCGTAGCAATGTGTACAGTTTGAACATATTAAGTTTCTATTTCTCACATTATGTGGAGTGGGGTAGAACGTCATGTTTTTTTCCACACAGACACTGTAGTTGAAAACCTTTCTGTGATGATTTATGACACCCGTAGCCGGTAGCAGTAACAGAGATATTTCGTAGATAATCATGGTGTCGCAATAAAATTTGCGATAATTCTTTAAGCGTCTATTAGATATCTTTTAGAAGATGTTCTATGCGACTACTGGTATAGAGCGGTTGCACAAAAATATAGAAACGCCGCGACAAATGCATGCTTGAACATAAATGCAGGTGCTGGCCAAGCCTTCAGGTTGCCCTGTTGTATTTGACAACGAACAACACCCATACACTGCCCTCAGTACGTTGCAACTCTCGGTTGTGGTCAGGACGGTGTTTTGTTTATTTGTGAATGCATTATGTCGGGGCTAAGTGAATTCGAACGTGGGTCAGTTGTTGGTACTCGTATGTCGAGCGCTTGCGCAACCAAGGTAGCCGAAGTGTTTGGTGTTTCAAGAGGCACGGTATCGAAGATTCATACTGCATAAAGGGAAAGCGGGAAAACATCATGCGCTCAGTCACAATGCTGACGAAAGTCTGTGCTGAATGATTGTGACAGATGGTTATTGAAGAGGATTACGACGAAAAATAAGAAGATGACAGCTGAAAAACTCATTGCAGAACTGGATATTGCACTCGCAAACCCAGTCAGCACCAAAACAATACGAACGGGAGCTCCAAAGCACGCATTGCAGAGCTAACTAAAAATAAAAAACCACTCCTCTGTGAAGCAAATTCCAGTAGTAAGAAAACATGGTGCCCAAGCCAAAAAATCTGGAGTAGCGTTGGGAGAAAGTCATTTTGTCGGACGAGTCTTACTTCAGACTGTTTGCAACTTCTGGCCGAGTATAAGTTCCGAGACGGAGAGATGGCGGCTGGGGTTTGGTGACGATTTGCGCAGCCACATCGTGGCATCCCATGGGCCCTGCAGGGCCGTATTACCGCCAAGGCTTATGTGACCACTTTGGCGCAACGTTTATTCCCCAGCGGTGACGCTTTATTGCAAGAAGACAGGGCCTCGGTTCACTCAGCTCGCATCATGGAGGACAGGTGAGCATGAAGATGAATTGTGACATCTGCCCTGGCCACCGGCCACCTGATCTGAGTGTTATTGAACATTTGTGATCTACTTTGGAGAGAAGGTGCATCATCGTTATCCACCTCCATCATCTTTACCTGAACCTGCCATTATTTTGCAGGAGGAATGATAAAGATTCCCTTTAAAACCATATGGGACCTGTATTTACCGATTCCAAGACAACTGGAAGCTGTTTTGAAGACCATCGGTCTCCTACACCGTGTTAGGCGCGGTACTGTGTTGTTTTTTTGGTGTTTCCATATTTTTGTCTGCGCCCTTCCCCCAATCCCTGCAGAGACCGCCTTACATTTGTAAAGAAGCTTGCCGTGTTAGAAGGGTACTTATTCGAAATGTATACTTGTAATAACTAGTATAATGTTTAGTACTGAAATCATCAGCGGCTCGGAATGACGCATTCGCAGTTACATAATAGACGTATGGTTTGCAGACCCATGTTTGCCGGAAGCTTTTTGCATCTGTCATCGTACACTTCCACCCGCCAACTGAACTCCAGTATGGTGTTTCTTGTCAGTCTAACAGAACGCAGGCGTACGTTGTCATGGAGTAGCATCACCTCATGCAGTTGTCCTGATGATTGTTTTTGGATTGCATCTGCAAGACGTCTCAGTTGTTGACAACGAATGTCAGCAGTGACGGTTACACCTTGGGGAAGCAATTCGTAGCACACCACGGTACCAGATGCGTAACGTAATATTTTGTGGATGCTTCCAGTTCCTTGTGCGGGCAGTTGCTGCTTTCTTTGGTCTCAACCGCTCTTTTCTTTTCTTTGTGTCAGCATTAAGACGTCATTTATCGTCGCCAGTAACGATGCAGCATAGGAATGGTCGGTGGTTTTCACGAGCTAGCTGATGATGAGCAAACAGAGATGCGCATATGATCATCCATTAATTTTTGTCATTTTGGCTTAGAGTTTTGAATCTTCTCAATTGCATGCAACTGTCGCACGATGGTGGAATGACCAAAGTTGATCGGATTCCCTAGTTCTCGAGCACACTAACGTGGATCATTTTGGATAAACACGTCTAAACGATCTTCATCAAACCCCGAAAGTTTTCCTGAATGTGACGCGTTACTAACGACGAAACGACCCTCCTTAAGACGAGAAAATGATTTCCTTTCCACCCTTTGTCCAATTTCGTTATCCCCATACATGGCGCAAATGTATGTGGTTCCCTCTGCTGCTGTCACCCCTCCATTGAACTCAACAGAAGAATATGTCGGAAATTCTGGGATTTCTCCACTTGTAAAACCATTTTCTGGCCTCCACAACTCCACTCACTATCTCCAAATCACAAAATGACAATATGTAAACTCAAATAGCACCAGTGAACCATAAATAAGAAATGACAATCGGTAAGTAAACCTACAATCCAGAAAGTTAAGATAGGTTTGGGTGAGAAAGGTAGCACTTTACCATTTTAGGCGAGTGTTTGTATTACTTTCTCCAACACTTGCAGATCTCGTTAGACTTGTCTAATTTAATAATTCAAGACTGGATCCCACAGTTTAAAACTACTGTGCTCTAATTTCATCCATTCTGCAGCTAACACTCTACTGGGATATCCTCATTGGATCGTTACTCTCCGTCGGGAAGTAGTATGTGTCTCGTCCGGTAAGCGGAGGATAATAAACGGTGAGAGCACTCAGCTTTGTTTAGCCGCCACGGCCGTAGCTCAGAAGCCACGGAGCGCCCACTGGGAATATTAGCCGGTTCGCAGCGGGCAGCGGGCCCTCTGTGGCACGCCGCGGCTCGGCTCTGCCAACACAAACCACGGCGTGTTCAGCTGAGGGAAGGCACCGCCGCAGCGCTCCAGACTGTTCATCAAGACGCTTCGTTATATGATGCATGCGCGTACACGAAAAATGACTGTTTTGGCGGGAAGGACACCATCAGGGATTGGGCACTCCCTAGCTTTGTCCTGTTGAAGGATTATGTTTAAACTGGTCTTTAACGATATAGAAAAACCACGGAAAATATAACTGTGGATGGCTAGATAAGGGTGACATACAATTTGTTAAAGAACTGAGAGAGAACAATAAGGCAGGAAGACCAAGAAATGCTCGGATCAAAAAGGCTCTAAGATAGGGATTTAGTCTTTCGCCCCTAATTATCCAGTCTGCGAGCATATATCGAAGAAGCGATGACGAAAATATGAGAAATATTCAAGACTAGGATCAAAATTCAAGTTGAAAGGGTATCACTGATAACATTCGATGATGACAGTGCTATCCTCAGTAAAAGTGAAGAATTACAGAGTCTGCTGAATGGAACGATCAGTCTAATGAGTACAGAGTACGGATTGAGACTGAAGCGAAGAAATACGAAAGTAATGAGAAGTAGTGGAAATGAGAGCAACGAGAAACGTAACATTATAATTGCCGATCACGAAGTAAACGAAGTTACAGAATTGTGATACCTAAGCAGCAAGATAACCCACGACGGACGGAGCAATGAGGACGTAAAAAGCAGAATAGAACTGACAAAGAGGGCACTCCGGCTAAGAGAAGGTTACTAGCATCAAACATAGACTTAATTTGAAAAAGAAGTTTCTGAGGATGTACGTTTGGAAGACAGCCCTTTGGAGTGATAAGACAAGGAATGAGGAGGTTCTCTGCGGAATCGGCGAGGAAAGGAAATATGAAAAATACTGACAGGAAGAAGGGACAGGGTAATAGGACATGTGTTAAAGACTTCGAGAAGAAACTTCCACGATACTAGAGGCAGCTGTAGAGGGTAAAAACAGTAGAGGAAGACAGAGATGTGAATACATCCAGCAGATAATTCACGAAATAGGCTATAAGTGCTACTCTATGATGGCACAGGAGTGGAATTCCTTGCCCACAGCCTCGCGGGGTAGCACCGCGGCAGACAGCGGTCCGGGCGGGAGGTTCGAGTCCTCCCTCGGGCATGGGTGTGTGTGTTGACCTAACAGTAAGTTAATTTAAGTTAGATTACGTAGTGCGTAAGCTTATGGACCGATGAACTCAGAAGTTTGATCCCATAAGACTTTACCACAAATTTCCAATTTCCTTGCCCACATCACATCAAACCAGTCGGAGGACTGATGAGTAAAAACAAAAGTTTTGAACCGTCATCCTTGCGAGTTGGGGGTCCATCACCTCGACACTACTTCAGAGGAGGTGTTGCATGTTATTAGTGTGACGTTCCTAGGGGTGACTAACAGCTTGCTCGCTGTCCTTATGATGCTCCTTTTGAGAGTCGCGATTCTTTCTCTGAACAACAAACCCACGCTTTCCGCCGTCACCGGGATATGAAGGACATCAGAAGCAATATTTGCTTGGGCTGACTGCAGCTATACATTGCAAAAACGAAATTGCAAATTTCTGCCGAAAGGTTGTAGAAAATGCTTCTGACGACTGTTCGGGTGGAAGATTAAGACGGTTTTGGATGTGGGAGGTGAGAAGTCTCCGTATTGTTTCCTCCAAGACTTGCGCAGCTTGTTTCATTCACAGACATGCCTAAGGTCGCTGACACAATGTCTACGGAGACCTGACAGTGAAGAAAAGAACGGTGAATCGTTGGCGGAGGCGACTGTCTTCAACGCAACAAGATCGCACAAACCCATCTGATCTCCCGCGCGCTAGCCAGCCGCACACAGCTGTCAGTCCTGCAATATTGGAACGTACGGACACTCTCATTCGAAATGATCGACGAATCACAGTCCGACACCTCGTTGCACTACTGGAGGTCTCTGAGGGAATGCTGACACACAGGTAAGGCACTGTAAGTATGTGCCCATTGGGTTTCTCGCCGCCCAACAGAATACCATAGAAAGTAACGAAGGACCACCTGTGCAGGATTGCTTCCGCGTTACGAGGTTGATTGTCACACATTTTTATCGAACATTGTTATAGGCGATGAAAGGTAGGTTCATCGCTTCAAACCGGGAACAATAACAACAATCCATGGAGGAGCGCCACACTACTCCCTCGAAAGAAAAGAGTTGCAAGCCACATCCTCAGCCATGTCGACATTTTCCTGGGACTATGAAGGAATTACTTTGTCCCGTGTCCTCCTTCATGGTGCAACGATTAACACACTGAAGTGTATTTTTCTAACCCCCCCCCCCCCACACACACACACCATCCCCCCAAAAATTGAAGAAATGACTTCATTGTGCTCGTCACCACAAAAAAGCTAACGAACTACTTCTTCTCCATGGCAATGGAAGGCCTCACATCAGTCTGCGCACCCGAGAGTTCACTGGACGGTTCTTCCTCATGAAAAGTTCTTCACCACCTTCTGCATCATTGGTGCTGTAGAGCTGATATGCTTCTGCTACTGTATAAAAGATAATTGAGATCTCCTGCTGATAGGACCACTGTCCAGGCAATCTATTACATGCCATTAATTTGTATTACTCATATTGCTTTATAGTTTCCAAAATGTTTTATTCGCATCTTGAGGTTGTTACAACAGAACCAAGAAACTCTGCCATATCACCGCACTGCCGTTATACCTCCACACCAAAGACCGAAAACTTCCACTGTCACCTCCAAGATCTCCCTCAAAAAAAAAAAAAAAAAAAAAAAAAAAAAAGTCTTCTTATTTTTACTAAACTCATTGGCATGGTGGCCACCTTGAAGTCTCTCGAAAAACTGACGTAAGTCAATGACCTCGCAGGGTCTATATATATGTGCATGTTTCGCAATATCATTCATTTTTCTTTTTTAGACAGCAGATTAACGAAATACATTTGATTTTGACAGTGCCAATAGCAAAATATAGTGCCACCGTGTAGCAGGTCAATTTAAACTTGAAATAACCTTCTTCACAGTAAATTCATTAAATATACATGTACAATATTTGGCAGGTACAATATTTCACACGACTTATTGATTATACTTCTCCGTTTGGGGTTATCAAATTAAGACTCAACGTATTCTTTTAATTTAAAGTGGGTGACAATCTGCTAATGTCACGTTTCACTCTCCTTCCCCCCCCCCCCTCCCCCCCCCCCCCCCCCCCCGCCGCCCTCCCAAAAGACTTGTACAGTTGAAAACTGGACAAGACTTTTGAAGCCTGTTCCATTAACACTGGGTACTATTCTACAATATGGTAGTGAATATGACAATATAAATAAATGTGTGTGTGTTACAACATTACATAAGCAGTGCCCCAATGGTACACACACTTTCTGTAAAACTTGACTGTAAGACAAAGATGGATTGGAAGTTTCTTGAGTTTTCACAGAATTCCAAGGTGAACAGGTTTACATAATACTAAATATTGCACCGCTTGTATTATCTGATCTTAAGTAATTCATGTCATCAGCTGAAAATCTTGATATTTCAAGATGCAGCTAATAAAACTTTTTGCATTTTTGTAAACAAATATGAAACGAGGCTGAAACAAGTAGAGACAATATTCAATAGAAAGAAATAATTAAATGTGGTTATGTACACAATTTGTGCATATATATTTTCATATAAAAAAACACAGTTCTTTCATTAAGTATTTACATGTGCAGTCCCTCAACTGCTGATTGGGACATGAATAACATCTGTTATTTTCGTTCAGGTGACAAAACATTTTAATATTCTAAGAGACAAAAATCACAAGTGTAAAGCAAATTATTCATAGCAATGTAGCTTCTAAGTTGTGACTGAGGTAATAAATCTTTATATTATGAATTAACATATACAAAACAAAACTCAAATTGATGCTGTTCTCAAACTGCTATTCAGATGATCCACAATTACAATGACAGTCCTAATGCTGCAGTTTACATCACATTTAAGTGATGATTGCAGCTCAAATGCTGTAAAAGCACATTTCTTCTCATGTAACGCAGCTGACATACAGCTGGTTGAGTAACGACTCTTGGTAAACGTTATTTTACATCCCTTATCATCAAATGTCTGAGGAGGGAGACGGAGGAAAGCTCCTAACACTAACTAGCGGTTTCTATGTGCTTTTACATTTCATTCCGTTGCATAGGTCTTTCTTTTCACCATCATTTCGCTTACTGAGTCAGTCTTTCTTTCATCTTTCATATGTTCATGACGCAAGTGTGGCAGTTGCATGTCTGTAAACAGTCTCTGATTATTACACATACCCAAAAAGGAATCCTGTAATTTACATTTTGCAACTTCATAAGTTTTTACTAAACATGTCAGTATTACATTGTACTGTCTCATAACTGACAGAAAGATTTGAACTTCAAAATCATTTCTCTTTCTTACCTCATAGTAAATAAGTCTCTGGCTAGTCAATGTCGAATAAATTAATCTGGATATTTACATGATATGGCTTTCAGCAACATGTTTCAAGTTCATGAATATTTAATGATTGCATTACTCTTATTTGTGTTTCCTTAAATTACATATGTATACAATTATGGGATAAGTCCTGTCGACTTCACATCTCTTTGTAACTTTTGCCAAAACCATGCATGGTTTGTTTCATTTTAGGTAAATTTATCTTACCATGGCCAAAAACGAAACTTCAGAACTATATGCCTGTTTTTATCTTCGTTATGAGTAATCTTTGGTCAGTAATCTCAGTATATTAATTATCATAATTACTATTACAATCAATATGCATACATAAATCAAACTAAACATTACTGTCTCTGTATAGTGCTAAACATTCTCTGGGTGCAATGAGACCTGTTGAAGTGCAATGACATGTTTTAGTCAAATATGTGTCAGATGTAAATAGTATCATCAGTATAAGGCATCAGATCATATATGTAGTACAGTCAACAAGTAAAACCTTTCAAGCAAACCTCTTATCATAAGTAAATGTGAAAAAAGCATTCCTACTAAGAAAATGCAAATTGTTTTCAATATCTTAGTGCAATATTTAATCTTTCAACAAAAAATTGTGCTCACAACAAAATTCTCTTCTCTCCTCAAGCTTATTTCATCTCTCATACCATAGTGGATCAGATCGATGGTAGTAAAGTATCTCATGTGCCAGAATAGTAAATCTTCATTCTCAGCCAAACAGGTATGAAATATTTCATCAGAGTGACTCTTCAAATAATCTGGTAAAATTTTAAAATTACAGTGTTCACAGAGTTTTTACACTGACATTTTTGTGCATCAGCACACAAAAAGTGTTCAATCATTAATCATTAATAGATGGTATGCATAAAATATGTGTACTGTGTATTTTCATTTAATTATTGAATAGAGTCTTAACATTTTCAATGGACAAGCCTAGCTCAAATCTTCATATTACATTTATCAAGCATTTTGTTTCATGACAGTAGTGTAAAATGTGCATGGCATGTGAATATGACCATGAATATAAGGTTTAAATAATCAGAAATAATTCACAGATGAACGAACACTAAATAATGGTTATGAATTTAGACAGAACTTTTGTGTAGCTTCAATTGTTTTAACATTTCTGAGTCCAAGCAAAATTTTTGACCTTGGACATATAAACCAATGGGCATTAGGGTGTGGATTTACATGTATTTCGAACGGGCCTACATAGATGGGCAAAGAACTTCTTCATTTCAGTACTCGCAGACTTGGATTTTGTGTAGCTTTTTGTTAATACAAGATCTGCTATGTTAAACTGTGTATGTGTTACATCTCTATCATGTCTCTGTATTCTCTTATCATTGTTTTTCTGATAATTTCATCTCTTTAATAAGCCGAAACATCTTTACAAACAGTAAATTCTAGAAGTTCTATAATCAAATAAGCTGACTTTTTGTCCAATAAAATCTCGTAAGGTGAAAACCCTTTCGTGGAATGTTGCAGACTGTTAATTATGTCTTCAAAACTGTTAATGTATTCTATCCAATTGGCACGATCTTTGTTGCAATGTATCTTACACAATCTTCCAATTTCTCTCATATGCCTTTCTGCAAGGTTACATTTTGGTGATTATGCTGAAATCAGTATGTGTTTTATGTTGTACTCATTTATGAACTCTTCCTATGTTTTTGAAGTAAACTTCCATTGTCCAACAAGATTGCTTAAGTTATGTGTAATGGATTAAAGTAATCTTTTGTGATTTTTTCGGTAATTATTTTGCTGGTTGTCTTCTCCAAAGGGCAAAGTTCCACATACTTAGAGAACAAATCTACCAACACAAATATGTTCCGAAAACCACTTTTGGCTATTGGTAATTGGCCAAATAAGTCAATACCTTCTAAATCCATTTGTTTATATGGGATAACACTTTGTACATAGCTTCTGCTAATTTGTTGTTTACCTTTACCCTTTGACATCAGTCACAGTTAGCAAGGAAATTCCTGACCCTTCTAGAGATTTTTTGAAAAATATATGTTTTCCTGAATTTTTTGAATACCCTTCAATGGTCCACAATGTCCAAAACTTTCACAGGTACATATTATTAATGTGTCTACACATAGGGGTGGCCAACAAGTTTTGCACCTGTCACTGTCAGGGCCATGTCTATAAAATAGCATGCCTTTATAGGTTTGGTAGTAGTGTTATACTTTCTCATATCACTACTTCCCTAAATACTTTCATTTTGATTTAGATTGCATCTGAAATGATTGAAAATTCTTTTAATTTGTGTTTTATCCTTTACCCCTCTTAAATCCGTAATTTTGAAATTTGTGCCTAAAATTTCATTCTGAAATCCTTCCTGTTTAATATCTGACCAAAAATTACTCATAAAATGTTTTTCAAACTCTGTAAAACTCATCTCAAAATGTGTGATCTCATTTGCCCAGGATATGGCATCACCATCTAAAAACCTTTTCACCAATTTAATCTTTAAGCTGTCTGACATATTGATTGTAAAACTATATTTACATTGGCAAATAAAATCTAAGGAGGTATTTTCCTGTCTCCTGGAAAATTTTAAAAATCTATGTTACTTCAAACAACACTACCACCACTGCAAAAGTTCTTAAGGATTAAATTTTCTTCTATTTTAGAAAAGTTAGATCTTACGTTGGAAATATTTCTGAACATGCATCTACATCGCTTCTGACTTCAAAAAACTTTTGTAAACTGTTTTAGTTACTTCATCTATCCTTTGGTTTACAGCTGAACTCACATTTTCAGCCATGATATCCAGGGCATTATTGATTTTTTTAAATTTTTATTAATTTCTTCTAGCAAGCTATTTTCAGTTTCTGTATTTCTATTTTCAACTTTATCTAGCTTCATATTGAATTCTTTATGATCTGCTTTCAAATTAGTGACCTGATTTACAAGAATTTTTGTTTTGTCTACAGTACTGTTGACAGTGATCGGAATTTGGTCAACATCTTTATGGACAATTTTAGGGCTTCCCCTTGCCACTGTACATTTCAAATTGATCTAGCTTTTGCCCTTGTTTACCTCGTGTTTTATCCACTTTACTTAATCATCTGTTGTTTTGAAGTGAGTTTAATTTAATTGGCAAGTCTATTGAATATGCTTCCATCTCTAATGTTTATTGCCTCACATTCATCCAACCCTCGAGATGACGAACCAGTGCTCCTGTAATTTATCTTCTTCAGCTTCCTCTTCTGAGTCACTGTCACTAACATGGTGGTCATGATTACTACTAACACCATTAATTACTTGCTGTAACCGTAGTACCTCCTCCTTCTCTCTGCTCTGGACAACGTTTTCTGCGTTTACGTTTTCCATTTTTTCTCAAAATGACAAAAAGAGATTTAAGGGATTACCCTACATAAAATCACAAAATAACGATGTCATCCTAACTACAAATTGCTTCACACGACCTAACTTCACCAGCACTTTGCACATCAGTAAACAATTTTGTTGAGACACTTTGGCGTAAATGATGATGCTGTTGCTGCGATGATAAAGCCTGCTATACTCACCGTCGGAATTCTGCATAGAATTTGTCCAAAACAATTGTTCATCTAAGTTTGCAATTTTCTTTTTCCCAAATTTCATACCAGTCACGGTGTATTACCATTATTATTTTAGTTTGTCGGAATATACATGATACTTAAAAACTGTGTGATCTCGTTTTTTAGTCAGAGTTTTACGTCGATATCAGCTTCTCTACCAGATGAAATGTTCCTCTTCACTTTCCGAATCATTGGAGCTGTAGAGCTGATACGCTTTCCCTGCTGTATAAAAGAAAATTGAGATTTCCAGGCCCTGCTGTATAAAAGAAAATTGAGATTTCCAGGCCAGGCAATCAATTATGTGCCATTAATATGTGCTGCACGTACTGTTTTTACAGTTTACAAAACGTTTTATTTACATCTTGAGGTTTTTACAATGGAACCAATAAAAGCCGTCATACCACTGTGCTGCCGTTACGCCTCCACATCAAACAAAGACCAAAACTTCCACCGTCACCTCCAAAGCTCTCTCTCCAAATAAGAACATCCTCTTACTTGTACTAAATTCGATGGTACGGCGGCCACTTTGAAATCTCTCGGAAAACTGGCATAAGTCAGTGACCTGGCAGTGTACCATATATACATTTTTGCAGTAAAGTCATTCATTTTTCTTTTTAAGACAGTAAATTAACGAAATACATTTGATTTTGACAGTGGTAATCGCAAAATATTGTGCTGCCAGGTAGCAGGTCAAACGTGAAAAAGCATTCTTTCATTAAATTCATGAAATATACATGTAGAATATTTCATAGGTACAATATTTCACACGACTTACTTTGGAATTATCATAACAAGACTCAACGTATACTTTTAATTTAATGTGGGTGAGAATCTGCTAGCTGTTACATTTCACTTCCAGAATGAGATTTTCACTCTGCAGCGGAGTGTGCGCTAATATGAAACTTCCTGGCAGATTAAAACTGTGTGTCGGACCGAGACTCGAACTCGGGACCTTCGCCTTTCGCGGGCAAGTGCTCTACCAACTGAGCTACCCAAGCACGACTCACGCTGCGTCCTCACAGCTTTGCTTCCGCCAGTACCTCGTCTCCTACCTTCCAAACTTTACAGAAGCTCTTCTGCGAACCATGCAGAACTAGCACTCCTGTAAGAAAGGATATTGCGGAGACATGGCTTAGCCACAGCCTGGGGGATGTTTCCAGAATGAGAGTTTCACTCTGCAGCGGAGTGTGCGCTGGTATAAAACTTCCTGGCAGACTCAAACTGTGTGCCGGACCGAGACTCGAACTCAGGACCTTTGCCTTTCGCGGGCAAGTGCTCTACCTACTGAGCTACTCAAGCACGACTCACGCCCTGTCCTCACAGCTTTACTTCCGCCAGTACCTCAGATTGAACGGTAGTGGCGAATAACTGTGTCCCTATCTTACTCTGTTATTAACCCGAGTATTCCGTACTTAGTCTTCCATTCTTATTGTTCCCTCAGGGTTATTGCACTCTGCAAATTACTAGTCTTTCCCTTAGGTTACATGTATTTTTTCGAGAAGTTCGTTATTTTGGACGATTTTACGTTATCGAACGGTTTTCTAGGTTGGCCAACCCCATTTACATGTCTTGACTTTTCTTACGATTTGCTTCCATTATCGATCGCAACGTCAGATCTGCCTCTCCTGCGCCTTTTAACTTTCCTAAATCCAAACTGATCGTCATCTAACAAATCCTCGATTTTCTTTCTGTTCTTACCAGCAAATCTGATGCATGAGCTGTTAAGCTGCTTGTACGGCATTTTTCTCATATATCTGCTGTTGCTGTCTTCGGAATTGTGTGGATGATACTTTCAAAAATGGCTCTGAGCACTATGCGACTTAACTTCTGAGGTCATCAGTCGCCTAGAACTTGGAACTACATAAACCTAACTAACCTAAGGACATCACATACATCCATGCCCGAGGCAGGATTCGAACCTGCGACCGTAGCGGTCGCGCGGTTCCAGACTGTAGCGCCTAGAACCGCTCGGCCAATCTGGCCGGCGATGATGCATTCCCAAAAGTGTCCAGTCTCATAGATCCACAAACCAACATGACTAGATAGACGTTGGGTTCATCTACATATATGTGATTACTCTGCTAGTCACAGTAAAGTGCCTGTCAGAGGGTTCAATGAACCACCTTGAAGCTGAAACTTCCTGGCAGATTAAAATTGTGTGCCGGACCGAGACTCGAACTCGGGACCTTTGCCTTTCATGGGCAAGTGCTCTACCTACTGAGCCACTCAAGCACGACTCACGCCCCGTCCTCACAGCTTTACTTCCGCCAGTACCTCGTCTCCTACTTTCCAACTTTTACAGAAGCTCTCCTGTGAACCTTGCAGAACTAGCACTCCTGAAAGAAAGGATATTGCGGAGATATGGCTTAGCCACAGCCTGGGGGATGTTTCCAGAATGAGATTTGCACTCTGCAGCGGAGTGTGCGCTGTTATGAAACTTCTTCTTTCTTCTTTCTTTCAGGAGTGCTAGTTCTGATGTTTCGATGAAAATGTTTTCGAGTATCAAAATATGTGGCGTAAATTGTCGAATATTTAGACTACATTGAATTTGAAGCTGAAAGTTTCACACTACCTTAATATGTGACATAAATTTGGACTTGATACGTCCACCCATTCCTGAGAAAAAAAAGAATTCTAAATAGTCCGACAGATAGACAGACGAACCGACGGACAACAAAGCGATCCTGTAAGGATTCCGTTTTTACAGACTGAGACACAGAGTGAGGCTAAGCAATATAGGACATTAATAACTGGACTTTAGATGAATGAAGTTCCGTCGAAACCTTGGAAGTGGCATGTACAACATCTCGTTTTCATTCAGGGTAATTTGACCTAAATACTAACGAAGTGACTGTTCCACATTCTTTCGATGCTCGGAGGACGCAGAAACTACGCAGCCCCTTGTGACGCAATTTAGTGACAAGTTCGTGACCTCTACGTTGTGGGAGGAGGGGGGGGGGGAGTGGCGGGGAGGTCGCTCGATTTACGACGAGGTCACTACGCGTTTCTTTTTTTTGTTTTCCTTTGAAGCGCTTGTCTTTTGTGGAGGCTATCCTGTCCCACACTAATAGTCCACCGAAGGTCGACACAGCAGCTGGGAGGACGTGGACGCGTGCCCAGAGCACGATGTCGCCTCGCTGCCCGCCAGCAAAACAGAAAAGCTGGGGAATGTACGCTGGCCGGCCAGAGGCACTGCGTCGCGTCGCGTGGCGTAGCGTGAGTCACGGGTTAGCAGGTCGCAGGATGCGCCCAGCCGTCCTGATTAGTCGCGAGCACGCGCCGGCCTACGCCGAACTCGGAGCTCGCATCCGGTGCCACGCGGCGCCTGACTGGCTTCGCGACGAGCGGTCGTGGTGCTTTAACTTTCCAGTCGTGCACACCCTGGAATCAGGTTCGGTAGCTCGGCCGTTTCAAGCAGTGGGAGCAGCTACAATAGCTACGGCACGCTCATTCAATATGCGGCCACACATCCCTGGACCTACGAATTCTATCAGAAGTACGAGGCGCGTTCAATAAATAACGCTACACATTTTTTTTCTGAAAGCAGGTTGGTTGTATTCAGGACTCCAATAAACCATATTATTCCCCACTTCTTTGGCTACAAACCCCTGGTTTTCAACAAAATCTCCGTTCAGAGCGACAGCCATACGCCATCTTACTTGGCGGACTTGTATGCCCTCATGGTAGCACTCTACTGGTCAACGTCGGAGCCAACGTCTTGCTGCATCCACAACCTCATGATCCACGTACTGCTTCCCGCGGAGTGAGTCCTTCATTGTGCCAAACAGATGGAAGTCGGAAGGTACGACATCCAGGCTATAGGGCGGATGAGGAATAACAGTCAAATGAAGTTTTCTGAGCTCCTCTCACGTGGGCAGACTTATGTGAGGCCCTACGTTGTCGAGAAGAAGAAGAAGTTTGTTTGCATTTTTGCGGTGACGAGCACGCTGAAGTCATTTCTTCAATTTCCGGAAGATGTGGTGGGGAGGGACGGGGGGTGGGGGAGGGAGGGGGTAGCACAATACACCTCAGAATCTTGTTCGTTACAACATGAGGGAGGACACCAAACAGAACAGTCCCTCCAGAGTCCCAGATGTGTACGGCTGGCGGGCTCAAGGGAGTTTGGACGAGTTGCGCCACCTTGTTGCGATGAAGACAGACACCTCATCCAACGGTTCACCGTACTTTTGCTCAGTGCTAGGTCTCCGTAGACACATGAAAGCCCCTATTAATATCTGTTCTGGTTTTCCGCCAAAGGAAACTTGATGACAGCTCTCTGCTTGGAACTCACCCCCTTCCGGAAAGTATAGCGCCGTCACCTATCTGAAATTCATGAAACTATAGGAGATGCAGCGGGAATAATCCACGATGTCGCATAACGAATATCGCATTTTTCAAGCGAAACTGGTCGAGAAAAAAATGTTGTGTTATTTATTGAACGTCCCTCGCATGGAGAACCTCCTGCTCGTGATAAATCATTGAAGAACGTGGGCTGTTCAGTAAAGAACGATCAAATTTTTTTTGACAACATACCTTTACACGTCCTCATAGTTTTGATGGTCCTTTCCAAAACAGTTTCCTCTGGATGCGATGCACGTGTCCCAGGATATCTGCCAGTCTGAAAGAACATACTGGGAACCATTTTTGAAATGTCCTTCAGAGTCGCCTACCCAGCCTGCTCTAGTTCTGATGACAGGAAAATGTATCCCACACGTTGTTTCTTCTGGTTAGGGAACAGGAAAAAGTCATGTGGCGCTAATTACGGACTGTAGTGGGGGGGGGGGGGGGGGGTTAGGGGGGAGTTGAGAGACAGACTGCCGGCCGGGGGTGGCTGAACGCGTCTAGGCGTTACAGTCTGGAACCGCGCGAACACTACGGTCGCAAGTTCGAATCCTGCTTTGGGCATGGATGTGTGTGATGTCCTTAGGTTAGTTAGGTTTAAGTTCTAGGGGACTGATGACCTGGGAAGTTAAGTCCCATAGTGTTCAGAGCCATTTGAACCATTTGAGAGAGCGCGCGCGCGCGCGCGAGAGAGAGAGAGAGAGAGAGAGAGACTAATTGAGTCCTGCAACAAATTTCAGCTAGTAACAGCGAATACAATTTTTATAAGTTCCATGAGGTGGAGGTATACTTGGAAGGGGCCGGGAGACACAGGAAGTATCCATATGGATTACATCATAGTGAGACAGAGATTCGGGAATCAGATATTGCTATGTAAGTCGTACGCAGGAGCGGATATAGACTCGGATTACAATTTAGAAAAGATGAAGGCTAGGCAGAAATCAAAGATAGTCATCTGGAAGAATCAGTACAGAATGAAGTGGGATACTAAAGTAATGAGGAGTGATGCAGTGCGTTTGATGTTCTCGAAGGCTCTAAGCTCTAGGGGACTGATGACCTCAGAAGTTAAGTCCCATAGTAACATAAAAAAAAGTTTTGGAACAACATTTGCAATGTGCGACCGTGCAGTATCGTGGTGCAGCATCCATCCTGTTTCATGGAAATTTGGTCTTTTCCGCCTGAGATTGATAGAGGAAAGGTAAAGACACCAAACAGCCAGTCCTGACGTTGTGACTGATAATGGAAGCAAAACAGAAGAAAAATCATGGTTCGTTCAGACAATTTGACAAAAGCCTTCGACAATGTAAAATGGTGCAAGATATTCGAAATTCTGAGAAAAATTGGGGTAAGCTATAGGAAAAGACGGGTATTATACACTCCTGGAAATGGAAAAAAGAACACATTGACACCGGTGTGTCAGACCCACCATACTTGCTCCGGACACTGCGAGAGGGCTGTACAAGCAATGATCACACGCACGGCACAGCGGACACACCAGGAACTGCGGTGTTGGCCGTCGAATGGCGCTAGCTGCGCAGCATTTGTGCACCGCCGCCGTCAGTGTCAGCCAGTTTGCCGTGGCATACGGAGCTCCATCGCAGTCTTTAACACTGGTAGCATGCCGCGACAGAGTGGACGTGAACCGTATGTGCAGTTGACGGACTTTGAGCGAGGGCGTATAGTGGGCATGCGGGAGGCCGGGTGGACGTACCGCCGAATTGCTCAACACGTGGGGCGTGAGGTCTCCACAGTACATCGATGTTGTCGCCAGTGGTCGGCGGAAGGTGCACGTGCCCGTCGACCTGGGACCGGACCGCAGCGACGCACAGATGCACGCCAAGACCGTAGGATCCTACGCAGTGCCGTAGGGGACCGCACCGCCACTTCCCAGCAAATTAGGGACACTGTTGCTTCTGGGGTATCGGCGAGGACCATTCGCAACCGTCTCCATGAAGCTGGGCTACGGTCCCGCACACCGTTAGGCCGTCTTCCGCTCACGCCCCAATATCGTGCAGCCCGCCTCCAGTGGTGTCGCGACAGGCGTGAATGGAGGGACGAATGGAGACGTGTCGTCTTCAGCGATGAGAGTCGCTTCTGCCTTGGTGCCAATGATGGTCGTATGCGTGTTTGGCGCCGTGCAGGTGAGCGCCACAATCAGGACTGCATACGACCGAGGCACACAGGGCCAACACCCGGCATCATGGTGTGGGGAGCGATCTCCTACACTGGCCGTACACCACTGGTGATCGTCGAGGGGACACTGAATAGTGCACGGTACATCCAAACCGTCATCGAACCCATCGTTCTACCATTCCTAGACCGGCAAGGGAACGTGCTGTTCCAACAGGACAATGCACGTCCGCATGTATCCCGTGCCACCTAACGTGCTCTAGAAGGTGTAAGTCAACTACCCTGGCCAGCAAGATCTCCGGATCTGTCCCCCATTGAGCATGTTTGGGACTGGATGAAGCGTCGTCTCACGCGGTCTGCACGTCCAGCACGAACGCTGGTCCAACTGAGGCACCAGGTGGAAATGGCATGGCAAGCCGTTCCACAGGACTACATCCAGCATCTCTACGATCGTCTCCATGGGAGAATAGCAGCCTGCATTGCTGCGAAAGGTGGATATACACTGTACTAGTGCCGACATTGTGCATGCTCTGTTGCCTGTGTCTATGTGCCTGTGGTTCTGTCAGTGTGATCATGTGATGTATCTGACCCCAGGAATGTGTCAATAAAGTTTCCCCTTCCTGGGACAATGAATTCACGGTGTTCTTATTTCAATTTCCAGGAGTGTATGTGCAAGAACCAAGAGGGAACAATAAGACTGAAAAACCCTGAAAGTAGTACTCTGATTAAATGGGGTGTAAGACAGGGGTGTAGTCTTTTGCTCCTACTTTTCATTATATATATTGAATGAAAGAAAGGTTCAAGAGTGGGATTAAAGTTCAATGTGAAAGGATATCAATGATCAGATTCGCTGATGAGATTGATAACCTCAGTGAAAATGAATAAGAACTACAAGACCTAGAACGAAATTTTCACTCTCCAGCGGAGTGTGCGCTGATATGAAACTTCCTGGCAGATTAAAACTGTGTGCCGGACCGAGACTCGAACTCGGCACCTTTGCCTTCACAGGATAGTGCTCTACCAACTTTTTTATTTATTTATTTTTTTAATCTCACTTTGTTCGTTACTGGTCGATGTATTTGTTCGGGGTGGACGTCCCATGACGGTTGTTCAAGTTCATTGTTGATCCATTAACTCAGTTTTTTTTTTTATCACAGATGGCAGCTATGCCTCTGACTGAACACGCTGAGTTTTTATTTTTTTTTTAATCTCACTTTGTTCGTTACTGGTCAATGTATTTGTTCGGGGTGGACGTCCCATGACGGTTGTTCAAGTTCATCGTTGATCCATTAACTCAGTTTTTTTTTTTTTTAATCACGGATGGCAGCTATCCCTCTGACTGAACACGCTGAGTTACCTACCGTGGCGGCATTACCAACTGAGCTATCAAGCACGACTCGTGACCCGTTCTCACAGGTGCTAGTGGAAGTAAAGCTATGAGGACGGATCATGAGTCGTGCTTGGATAGCTTAGTTGGTAATGCCGGAATGGCAGCTCAGCGTGCTCGGTCAGAGGGTTAGCCACTCTCACTAATAAAAACAAAAAAAAACTGAGTTAATGGATCGACGATAAACTTGAACAAGCGCCATGGGACGTCCGCCCCGAACAAATAGAACGGAAAAAAAGAGAGGAAAGTGGCGCGGCTGGCGCAATGGTTTACGCACCTGGCAAGTAAGCAGAAGATCTCCGGTTCGGATCCCAGTCCGACACACAATTTAGCCGGCACCATAACTTAGCGTGTTCGGTCAGAGGGTTAGCTGCCCTCTTGAATAAAAAAAAAAACTGAGTGAACGGTCAACGATGAACTTAAACAGGTGTCAATGGACGTCCGCCTCAACCAAATGCAACGAACAATGCCGAACAAAATGAGATCAGAAAAAAAGTTGGTAAAGCACTTGCCCTTGAAGGCAAAGGTCTTGAGTTCGAGGCTCGGTCCGGTACACGGTTTTAATCTGCCAGGACCTGTTGACTGGAATGAACAGTCTAATGAGAACGGAATATGGATTGAGAGTAAACGGAAGAAAGACGAAAGTAATGATATGCAACAGAATTAGGGACAGCGAGGAACTTAACGCCAGGATTAGTTATCACGAAGTAGATGAAGTTGAGAATTTATGCTACCTAGGCAACAAAATAACTCATGACAGACAGAGCAAGGAGGACATAAAAAGGAGACTAGCGCTGGCAAAAAGGGCATTCCTGGCCAAGAGAAGTCTGCTACTATGAAACACAGGCCTTAAGTCGAGGAAGAAATTTCTTAGAATGTACGTTTTGAGCACAGCACTGGACTGTGGGAAAACCGGAAAAGAAGAGAAGCTGAGAATCTGAGGTGTTTTGGTACAGAAGAATATTAAAAATTAGGTGGACTGATAAGGTAAGCAATGAGGAGGCTCTCCAGAGAATCGGAGAGGAAAGGAATATGTGGAAAACACTGACAAGGAAAAGGGGCAGGATGGTAGGATATCTGTTAAGACATCGTGGAATAACGTCTGTGGTACTAGAGACCGATGAAAAAAAAAAAAAAAGCAGGTTACCTGGCCATAAATCCTTAGTGCTTCCTGAGCGAAGTGGAGCGGGTCGTTAGTCGTACAGTTAACATCCTCAGTCCAAAAAATGTGTGTGAAATCTTATGGTACTTAACTGCTAAGGTCATCAGTCCCTAAGCTTACACACTACTTAACCTAAATTATCCTAAGGACAAACACACACACCCATGCCAGAGGGAGGACTCGAACCTCCGCCGGGACCCATCCTCAGTCCTGATCCTACATTTTTATGAATGAAATGTATATATTGGTGGTCAATGCGTTGTTCTGGGATAAAATAAGTCTAAAATGCTAAACGTAAAAGTTTTCTGTTGTTCTCCAGCCTACTGAAGTAATTTCGTGATGGTGTTGCAAACTTTCAGGGATGACGGATAAGAGTAAATGTATCAATTTGAGAATAAGACCTTATTCCGGAAACGCTCGGGTCGAAAGGTGTGGTCGAAAATCTAGTCAAGATCTGCCGTAGTCTCACGCAACGCCCAAACTAAGGCCACAACTACCGAACCCTCATGTGCGTGTGCGTGTGTGTGTGTGTGTGTGTGTGTGTGTGTGTGTGCGTGTGTGTGTGTGTGTGTGTGTGTGTGTGTGTGTGTGTATTCCTAAGGGACCAAACGGCTGAGGTCATCGGTCCCTAGATTTACACACTTTAACTTATACTAAGAACAACACACACACACCCATACCGGAGGGAGGACTGGAACCTCCGGCGGGAGGGGCTGCGTAATCCGTGACATGGTGTCTCTAACCGCGCGGCCACTCTGCGCGGCGAGCCCTCATGATGCCGTACAAAATTCCCGCTGAATACTCCCCAATAACCTCACACAGTTAACCCTGTTAATGGACTAGTAGCGGTGCACTTAACTGGAAGTCAGAGAGCCCGCAAATCCTAAATCTTCGGTACAGAAACAATGAATTCCATTCACCTGCAGAAGTTTTATTCGTCCTAATGTCGATGGTGTCGTTTAAACAGTGTCAGAGGCAGCGAAAATTCTTCAGTCTCGATAGGCGCCTCGTACAAAATACTTTTCACAAGACTCCTCAGGAAGAAATCAAGTGGGATGAGATCAGATGAATAAGCTGAGCACAAACAGAACCTCCTCTGCCTCCAGTTTTAAGGTGTTCACGAACCCTCAGTCCAAAGTGAGGTAGGACTCCATGTTGGAACCACATCTGCTGACGAATGACAATTGGGTTATATTCCAAAATCTTGGTTAGTATGTCTGTGACAAACACTGTCTGTTGCATTTAAGCGAGGAGGAAGAAGAAACGGGCCTAGTACGTAATCACTGACTATGGCTGTTCACAGCTGTAGCATTCCATCCCTCGTGAAACCGCATTCGTCCGTGAAAAATACATAAGCAGAAATGTTCTAGAACTTCAAATGCGTAGTGCCTCAAAACTACCTGAAAGAGTTCTTGTGAAACGCAATAACCTCTACTAACCCGTGTACCTCGCAACTGCAAAGTAAACGGATTCAAGATCCATAAACAATACAATTAATGTTGCAACACAAGTTGTGTAGAACATGCAAATTATGTACTGCCCAGAAGGCGGATAGCACCATTTACCACAGTGGCTAGAGACTATTTATTCAAGTAAATGGAGGAGAACCCCAGCTAAATTTTCCGCCCATAGCTTACAGAACGTGGAAGAGGTTGGTACTGGCTGACAGCAGTGTCTCACTCATTAGTCGCGCCCTTCGAGCCATTGTGCAGAGTTCAACCAACTTATTTGTATGACAGCGTAAGGAATGAAAGACACGGAATTCTCCCATGGTGCACGTTCTTACATCTGCCTACACAAAGGTGCCGTTAGTCACGCTAATCATTTTGTAGGACTCCGCCGTGTCGGAGTCTATGAAGGAGAACGCCACAGACTGCAGTCCCTTAGAAATCTATTTTCTATACACAGAGAGCCCGGCATATGACCACCAATAGCAGGAAAGCACACCTGGGTTTTCTTATCTCCATCAAGACAATATGACCCGTTATTCCTGAGCTAACAAGCCGCGTTCTCTCCTCCAGCATAGTTAAGAAAGATAAAGACATGCAAATAATCAAACATCGCGTAGCGATATGTGACTAACAGCACTACTTGAAAAGCTCTCTGATACAAAAAGCGTGAGCGGGACCACGATTCTGACTCGGGCCGCTACCTGTTATGATCAGTAATCGCACACAAATATCCAGGAGTGATTGATGACCAATTTACACAGTTCTAATTATGCCTGAAGCTCTCTGATACTTTCCAAAGAAGTTTTCCTGCGTGACTTTCTGAACTAGTGTTTCTGATGGAATATTGTGGAGAATACCACAAGCTCAGCTTTTCCTTCAGAATACTCTCAATCATTAGCTGAGCATGCAATATGGTGAGACTTACCGAAACGTAAAAACTGCAACTGAGCGGAGCTAAACGCGGATCCTCGTTTTTCGCGGGCAACGCTGTAACCAAGTCTGTCATGGAACGAGTCACAATCGTGCGTTACGGTTTCAGGTCTGCCAGCACCTGATCCTACTTTATTGTGGTATAACTACCATTATTTACATGCACTGAAATAAAACTCCGTTTCCTCCGAGAAACACTTACGAAAAAAAAAAGAAAGAAAGTGGGACTCACGAGCTACTTTTTCAATACTATGTTTTCCAGTAACAGATGATGGTAACATATACTTCAGTTTTGAGCAAGATTACAAGTAAGGTATCTTTTATGGACAAAACAACATCAAAAGAAATAAAGATTTCGGGAGGTACCGAGTAGTCACAGCTTGAAAGATGAAATCTTAGAACGCCAAAAATGGAACTCTCATAATCGCTCTACAGATGTAAGCTTAGCGGGTTCTCCATGATAGGGAGGCCAAAGGGAAGACGGGAAGATCAAAACTAAAGTTCGCAACACGTAGAAGTGCCTGGTGCATGAAGATGATGATGACGATGATGACGACAATCGTAAACATTTCAGGCAAAAGATAATTAAGAATAAAACGAGAATAAAACGTTTTCACAACAGCAGGCGTCATTTCTCTTTCTTGAGCTTAGTGCAATTAATTTGAAATTTTACGTTTAAACCTGGTACAGTAATTAGAAATTGTTCGTGCCAGAAACTCTCGCGAGCAATGTGAAAGCAAGTACGTTTAAATTCGGATTAGTGTAGCCCATGTTCTCTGACCTAGAATAGCCGAACCTACCCTACTTTTGAACACTAACATTAACTATGCAAATTACTTTCAGTCTATACGATACCAATAAATTAACCTAAACTGAATCTGACTATTTTTAAATTAAATGAAATACACAGAATGGTTATCCATAATGCGCAGACTGACTTCCTCATCAAACAATCGCACACAATGGTTAACCGTTTCGTATTAAATCTGCCCTATTAGAAAAACGCATCGACTGAATTATATGAAAATTTTGCAAATGAAAACGGTTCCTAATTTCATCTCGGAAAGTTCGTTTAGGCACTACAATATTTTTTTTCTACCTTGCAACGGATAGCTCAACTCTGCTGTGTCTTGTTCAGTCCTAAGAATATGAAGTGGTGCTCTGCATGATGCTCGAATAAATCACAGCGTGGACAATTGCCTTACCGTTGCTTTAGGTTGATCTGGTAAAGGAGAATTTTGTTTTGTTACGTTTTCTAAGACGCAGATAATTGTCCAACTAATAGTGCAAGGCATGGCAGTGTAGTAATATTACGTTTTCCGTTCAAACTATGACGATAAACTTTAGTCAAATATGTGGAAATAAATAAAAAGAGTACATTGAAATTATAATAAAATCCTTTTAATGACACAGAAATGACTGTTACTAACAGGAAACTATGATCTTCTTCTTAGCAATGACATACACCGTAAAAATTAATTAATACAAATAATATTTAAATTATGTAAATTATACTCTTTGCTTTTCTAATAAAATGCTTTTAACTGAAAGCTGAAGGTGAAAGATAATTACAATTCTGACTACTTGATCGATAATTTGCTCTATATAGTAAAATGTAGATATTGTTAAACACAATGTAATATTTACTCTACAGCAATTACTCGACTAGCTCTTGCTAAAAGTCAATGTATATTACCCCTTTCCAAAAGTGTTGTCTCTCTATAAAACCATCCCAAAAATCCATTCACTATATTCAGTCACATCGGGGAACATCTCAAATAAAATTCGTTCCCTTTACGGCAGGTCCGCCATCAAAGTTCCTCACTCAGCAGGGACTCTCTCTCTCTCTCTCTCTCTCTCTCTCTCTCTCTCTCTCTCCGCAGCTGTCTCACTCGCTCTCTCGCGCGCTTTACTAATAACACAACCACAATAGCCAAAGAATACGTTATCACTCACGTGTTCGGGCATCCAAAGACACTCGTAGTGGCAAACATTTCAAACAAACTGCTATTTCTCATGGTACATACACCTTTCAAATATAAGAGAATTTTACACCGGGCGCGTTTCGCTTTTATTTACAAAGCAAAACAAAGATACTTCATAGATAAAAGCGAAGTGTGTCGGGTGTAAAACTAATTGCAGTAAGTTTAACACGGAGAGACCAATAATAATTGAAAATAAAGAAGTTTCGAGTGTCTTGTCATCGAGGAACTACATAGATACCGAACACTGGATCAGTAGGACAGAGAGATGAATGGGTCGTAGTCTCTTAAGAAACCGTATCTGAATTGGGGGGCATTGATCCAGGGCAACAACATAGAAATTCAGTAGAGATAAGTAGACAGCAATTTTACTTTCCGCTTCCGCGTAGTATGAGTCCGGTATCGTATCCACTACTACTGTCCCCAGTTTCTTCGCCAGCACGATTATGTTGTCTATGGTCTTCTACTACTGGGTTCCCAATTGTGTAACAGTGCCCGAAGCTCTACATTTCAACTGCAACGAAGCTGTGAAAGGGTGTGAAAGTCTTAAACTTGTAGCCGATCCTTTCTTCCATCATCAAGAGCTGGTAGTGCTTTCCAGGTCTAATGGTCATCATGTCAATCATGCATTAAATAAAGAAAATAAATAAATAATCTCTTATTGCGTTCAGGAGGTTTAAGAGGATGGCAGTATTGTCTATATAAGCCGTTTGGTCTTTCGCGGCTATGTACGCATGCTCCGATATATATTTATTGTGAACGGTGAACAATGCCTGGTGGTGTTTTTAGTCAGTCTTGTTCCTCTTTCATTCGCAAATGGAGCAAGACACGACTGAATGCTGCTGGGTGCTCCCTAAGCTCAGTTGCCTACATTTCGAACTTCTTAGGCAGAACATGACGTAAGCAACGTAAAAGTTTCACAATACTTATCGAATACTGATTTTTAAAGATTATCAACAGGTTATCATGAGAATTACAGTGCCGTCTCCCCATAATTCAAAGTCAGCATAATTTGTTGCATTGACTAGGCTAACGCATCACACTCTAACAAAATGGTGCTGAATTATTTTGACCTCTCCCTTCAATTAGATCTCCTGAGTTCTAAATTCAAGAGTTGATCAAACTACGATCTTTTATGAAATTACTGTTGCCGTAGTTTTTCCCAAAAGAATACAATAAATTTAAGTCTTCAGTTAACTCTCCATGCAACTTATTTTACACGCTCGTTTCACTTTATATCACTGTGTAATGTTGCACACCAGTATTTAAAACCTGTGACGGAGAAGAGAGCCTTACCACTAGAGTCTAAAGCGTAAGCTAATTCACTTCTCTTGACTATAGGAATAGTCATATTTTTTACAGTCGAACTGTTTTTCATTACACTATGTAGTGATGCTGGACATATTCTTTTAAATTTAACTTGCGGTCGTTGAACTTGGAAATTATGTAATCTGTTTAAAGACAGACGTTTCAGTGCTGTTCCTCAGTCAGAGTGTGGCGTCTACTCCACTTGACATTTCGTAATAAAGGTCAACATACAGAGCAAATAACAAAAATGCCGTTAATATGTTAACACGCTGTTAGGAATATAATTACACGTATGGCGTAATGCCAAAACTATATTTACACCAATATGTACACATTTTCTGTTGGCTGATGCACTGTACTCTTAGCAACCATTCGTTTTTCGTTGTGTGTACGTGTCCTTATACATGCAACAAGGAAAGAATGATAGACAGAAAATTGCGTCACTAATTTATATGGATAAACAGTGGAACAAAAAACCACCTTGAATGTAACTGAGGTAAATGGTGGGAGCCACACATCCGGGTGACTGGAGAGGGAAGTAGAGGAATCTTTTACCGTTTCTGCATCTTGGTACAAAATATTATCACTTTCAACATTTTGACATGGCATGCTGATTTCGAAACCTGTGGCCTTACTCATGTTCCTAGTGCCATCAGAATTCTAAACTGAATCCTCAAAAACCGAAAATACAGATTTTTGTCAGTTTCATTTTCTTGAGACACAGGTACGTCAACTGGAATTAAAGCGTTGTTGTCAAGGTGTTGAAATTAAATGTTAGTTACGACGTGACAGCAGTTTGACTGTTCTGCTAAAACGGGGCGCCGTCATTGCCTTGCAGCTTGTAGAGAGAGGATTTAATTCTGCATTTGTTTCTAATATGTGGACACTCCAGGAGTTCTCACGTCTTAGAAATAAACGTGGGGAAGACCTGCAAGTACGCTGAACCAATTGGTAAACTTCGAAGAACTATTCCGTTTACAAGCTGAGCAGCTCAGAGATTGAAGTTTCAAATAAAGATGGAAAAAAGAAAACAGTGGTGGCTCGTGCAAAATTTTATCATTGTGCTACGATGTGGTGGCCTATAGCCATTTTACTTATAAGGGTAGTAATCGTAACTACATTGAATATATGAATTTTACTTACATAAATTTAACTGTGTAAATATATTTTATAATCAATCATTTAAAACTGCAAGGAATAAAATAAAATAAAATGAAAAAAAGCAATAATAGTGAGAATCAAACCTGAAACAATAAATTGGCAATCAGTGTGTTGACCACTGGGCTGTGGGACTAATACTCCTCATACTTTATGCATGAATCTTTAGAAAAGTTACGCGCTGTTGGCGGGTTTACGCGTCCTGTCCTGTACACCCTCTCACTGTTCGGAATAAGTTACTTCCATATCACGATGAATATTTATAACATTCGTACCTCTTTGCATGCTATCGTTTGCTAAATACTTAGCTTAGATACCTCGAATCATTTATGAAATACGACAGTTGTTATGACCACATGAGACCCGATG
Organism: Schistocerca piceifrons; assembly: GCF_021461385.2. Taxonomy (NCBI): domain Eukaryota; kingdom Metazoa; phylum Arthropoda; class Insecta; order Orthoptera; family Acrididae; genus Schistocerca; species Schistocerca piceifrons. The sequence goes on from NC_060140.1 coordinate 660,493,722, forward strand.
TGCAGGAATGGAAATGGGTGCAAAGTATTACCATCAGCCCGATTAGCAACCAATAATAACTGGAAAAGGAAATATCGTTCTGCTCTAAGTTTTAAATTAAATTTAAATATCTTATATACATTTCATACACAGCAGTATATGAACTAAAATCAACAATATGCAAAGTTTATCAGTGCGTTTTTACCTCCGAAAACTCTTTAAAATCTCGTGCAGTGATTTATTTCATTTGATGTAGAACAGTAACTACGACGAGTAACAACACAAATTAAGGCCTTTATCTAGAAAAAAAGGCAGACTGTAATATGTGCGAAAATCAAAATTTTTCACTTAACAATTTTCTTAAAATCGGATGATAGGTATTTCATAGTGGCCAGAACGCCCTCTCTCAGCAGAGGTAGCAGCGTTGGGCGAGCGTCACAGTGACAACAACAAAGCAGCTCTCAGCACGGAATATAGAGATTATGTCTGCATCACTCAAAGGGTAAAATTTAAAATCAATAGTTTAACGTTGCGATGAATAAAATAAAATAAAAAAAACAACAGAAATCGAATCTACGCCGACGAATTGTCAGTCAGCGGCCTTGACTGCTCGGTCGTGGCGACGTTGCATCAAGTGGTCCTCAGAAGTTCTTCATACTCCTTTCACAATGCACTACACGCAGTTTCAAAGAAAACACAGACCTGATTCTGTGAGCAACATAGCACTCAGAGTGCATGCGCGGTCGAAAACTAACAGCTGCGTCCCTTCTCTGAGTTGGTAGTAGCATGTCTGACCATCATTTCAGCACTCGACGCTGATTTATAACTGTAGGGAAAGAGCACTACAAAACATGTTTCGACCATTTTATTTGCATACCAGCGCATAGTTGATGAGAACTGGCATAATTTTAGTGCTATTTCCCGCTCGCATTGAAAAGAAATGGCATAGATATTTAAGATAATTCTCACTTATTGTTTAGTCTCAGTTGCACACTTTTTTAATTCAATTGCATGTTTCATCACTCTGGATCGTCTTCAGATCTAACACAAAGTAAAACTAAATATCTACCATCAAATATTTTACAGTAGTAGAAAAGAAAAGAACTGTAATAAATGTATAATTTGTTTAAGATCTGAAAATTATCCAGAGTGATTGAAAATGTAATCGAATTAAAAAAAAAAGTGTGCAAATGAAGTGGAGCAATAAATGACAATTATCTTAATTATGTACTCGTATACTGTTGCTGAATTCTCTCAAGACGATTATGTTGACGACAGAGAAAGTGCATAATATTTGTGCCATATTTACAGTGTGCCGTGGGCTGTGGCACGTTAGTATTTGATCACCAGCCGCCATAAAAAAAAAAAAAAAAAAATGAATCGAAGGACTGGTGGCGCGCGTAAACACGTTCAGAGCACACAGGGACTGGTATGGTACAAAGGCGCGCGCGTTAACATGTCCAGAGAAGTTAAAGGGATAAGGGAACTCTACTTGTTTAGCGATGCACGCGGTGGTCAAAATCGCATACGGTCATAAGAATGTTGTTCTTCGTAACAGACTGTTGCAGATTTGACAAAAACTACCACAACCTCCCCACTACAGAGCACTTTTATCCATCATCTGGCTGTAGGTTAGGTGCCGCGAAAAGAACGAATGTGCGATCGAGTTTTTATTCCATATCATTATACGTCACTTATTATCGAATTCAGTCACTGTAGTTGCTTTCAAGCTTACGCAGGAAAAACAAGTGAAATAGGGATGTTAAAACAAAGTGAAACTTTATAAAAAAAGCTCGTCATCTTCGCTTGTACTTTGGGAAGAGCTATTAGAAAACAGGACAAAGTATTCGCTCCCCAATAGTTTCTGTTGGTTGAGTTATGTTCAGAATAGAAGAAGAAGAAACTGCTAAGCCCTGTACCGGAGGACTAATTCCACACCTTTACATTAGTGCAAGCCAGGACATATTTTCCCAACAAAACATTGGGCTTCCTCAAACAGAGGCATTTGATGGGAAAGTTCCCTTAAACAAGAAAATGAAAGGTCATACTGAGAAACGTCTGGACTATATTACAGATCTGGATTATCAGCTCTTTTATAGTCAGTTGAAGACGTGGCCTACCACAGAAGTGAACGAAGGTGACTGAAAAGTGAGTAGAACCAATCACATTTGCTAACATGTGTATAACAGAACGCTCAAGACAGACATATGTAGTTTATACGACATTTATTTCACTCGAGATCCTGTCATTCATTAATTTAAGTTCATACTTTCATTTAATTTTAAACAAGCGACTTAAAATCTATTTATCTCTCAGTTATTTCTATAAGGGGAGAACTATAGGTGAAAAAAATCACCATAGCAGCCGCAAACACTTTTCAAACTGGGTAATATTAGCCTTACGCATTCCAGCAAATGGATTGTTGCAAATGCCACAAAGAAATTTTCCATTAAATCACTTAACAAGACTGTGGAATTGTTTTCTTCCTCCAGAAAAATTTACCAAACTTCAGTTTTCCCCTTTTAGAAATAAGATGTTCACTTACTAGAAAGAAAAGAACAGTAAACTTAATGTTGTGTTCCACCCTCTTTCTAGGCGTAGTCCCCGCGTGAGTAACGAGATAATTAGATGAGAATCACAATGTGGTTTGACAAATACGGGAAAACGAATCCTCTTTTCTCCCATCCCTCTCGCCATACACGCTACGGTTTTGCTCCACTTTGTTTATATTACAAGCTATGCATGTCAATGTGCCTATCTATTGCACAATATACAGTTGACGAGCATGGATATTGAGCATTAGTGTGGTCAAATGTTGCAGCTCTAAGTTTGGCGGCTATTACCACGGAGAAAGATGTGGAAACACATGTTCATTGGTTTGATTCCATCTAAAATCCTAAATGTGTCATCAGCTCTAATACAGCAGCGAACGCGTCGGCTGTTGGGACTCAGAGGTTTGAGTAATTTTTAGCTTGTGACGGGACAAGAGAGCAGCACAGTAGTGTGTAAGGTCGTATCTTGAATGCTGTCCAAGCGCTGTCGCCATTCACCGACCGAAGACAGCGACATAAAACACTTTTGGAGTGATCCCAGCGCCTTGGGCGCGTAATTAACGAAGTGTTGCAAGACGTTGTTATTTTCTTGTGGCGTTGTAGACTTATATCAAGCTCTTTATAGGCTAAGAGGCCATAATTTGTTCCGCGGGTAGGGCTACCCTTGTGAGTAACTTCTCAAAGCATCGTCTCGTCTTATACTACAAGGACAGCTGCCGCTCGTAGACGCTGCAGAATCTAAACATTAAATCCTACAACAAAAACCTTCTTTCTTGAAATCATTTCAAGGATTACTCATCTTAACTAATTACGACACCGTCACTGCAATCGCAGATCCTTCTTTAATGAATACATTCACTTTCACAACAGTCATTATTGATCGATGTAGAGAACATTGAATGTGTTTTTCAAGCTTTCTGGATACGTATGAGCTCAGTGATTACTCCTCTCGAGTACTGAGTAAGGTGGTGCAACAGGAAAGGCTCTGGATTTGTATCCGAGAGGAGTGGAATACAAATCCGTTTCTTCCCATCCTGGTGTGTGTTTTCCTTTGTTCTCCTTAAGGATTTCCACAACGCCGGAATGGTCCTTTGAGTAAGACCAGGACTAAATCGTTTCCTCATCCTTCTCTGAACTGTGCTATACTCTTTCTTTAATGATCTGAACGTCAGTAAGACAGCCTCGAGTAATCGATTCCTTTTTCTTCATCCGGCGAATAACTTGCACATAAATTTTACTTTATGTATTTTTTGTCTCCAGTCACTAATTGCTTAACACTACGTCTGTTTGTACTTATTAAGTTTTGTATAAAGCAATTTTTCTTAAAGAACTTTTACAGAAAAGCAATGCGAATCTCTGTTTGAGAGACAGGTGTTGCTTTTGAGGAAGATAGCCAATGTTTGAGGCTTGATAGTAGCTTAGCTCTCCTTACCCGCGAGATCTACTTTCTTTTTTTCTCAGCTGGATACTTCCGTTACTGTTATTTATTTAAGGACATGTGACAAGTTCATATCACTTTTTGTTTTGTTTCATATGATTTAGTGATATGTTTCCACTGAACCTCTATCTTCGACACTCGAAATCTCTTCTGAGGCATTTTCTCAATGGTATCTCTCGATCTTTGTGTGAGTGATGGGTTACTTCTTTAATTTACACCTCAATTGACGCTACTGGTTTTTTTCTTAATATTTCAACGTCGATGATTCATTAAATCTAATACTTCTTCCTACAATCTTTCAGCAAGAAGGAAGCAGCCGTTGTGTAATACGTATTGTACAGGCTTTCCTGAAAGACCAGTTCTGGAAACGGTCCTTGGGTGAGACGTCGAATGTCGTCTTGAAGTTCCCACAATATTTCATCAGCGCAACCGATCGACATCTTCAAGTGCGACGAACACACTGCTGATACAGTCTAGGACAAACAGTCGCGACACTCCCACAGTAACCTCTAGCGCAGCGCTGTCAGGCGGCTGGCATATATAAACACACTGCGAAATGATTGCGTATTGTATATATGGTGTGCAGAAGCATGCTCAAAACGCAAATGAGGTCGTATTTCGAAGTTAATTCCGCCGCTAGATATTGTCGCACCAATAAAAACGTCTCCTAGAACGTAAATATCATGCCTAGTTTTGTATTTGTTAAAATGAGTCTGAAATCCTCAAAGAAACTTGTGAAACAAATTATAATCGGCGCAAAACCTTAGAAAGTACTTGTCAGACACGAGGATGACTAGTTCGTTTAGAACTTGAACATATCTGGTAATTCAAAATTTTGGTAACGTTTTTTGGGAAAACAGTGATCTTATAATCTATATAAAATCAGTGAAAAAACAGTCTTGATTGCGCTGGTTATTTTATTAAAATGGCCGGTTTCGGCCTAGGCTTAGGCCATCTTCAGACAACACCATCAGCTGAAGTTGACGGTCATTTTAATAAAATAACCAGCACAATCAAGGCTGTTTTTTCACTGCTTTTGTATACCTGGTAATAATTCATTTCCTGTCGCAAACGATTTTCAACGGCAGGATTACAACTCTGATGATGTGAACAGCGTGCAGGGTGATTCTTATTAATGTTCAAAAACACTGAGTGACGCAGATGCCGCTGCGATAAGTAATTTAATAAAAGATAGATGGGGCCGCAAATTTCGGGAAATACTCAAAAGTGGACGACAAATGTTGAACTCGTGACGTCGCCAGATGGCGTACCTCGCCGCACTTGCAATAATCGGGCTTGTCGATCGTACACTCGCCGCTAGGAAGAAGTGTTACACATCGCTGCTCAGCGGTGCAAATTTCGAACACCTTTTGTAAATGTGATGTTTTAAAAGAAGAAGTTTCAAAATTACAGTTTTCACTGTAATCGAGCAGAAGCTCTTCGAATGTTGTTTGTTTTGTTCCTTCTTTTTTTTGTTTACAGATATTATTTAGTAAAGAAAACATAGGTTATTTACTGGTAACGACGAAATTAAAAAGCCCGTACTCAGTTATTTGTGACACAATACGGTAGGTTTTTGTTGCACTGTATTTTGCGATAAACCAACGGAGACCGCGAATCGGCCCACAAAATAAATCTTAACTATATCTAAGCACATAACTGTCTAAAGCAAAAAATAAGTAATAACTGTCTACCAGACGCAACAGTCGAATCCTAAGCCTCGCGCGCTGAGTCGCACACGAATGCCTGGAGCCACACACACGTGGACGCTTGACTTGGCTTGGGATGATTAGGTGCGACAGACCGATAGGCTAAACCGCAGCACGTGCGGCGACGTATGTGATTTGACGATGTCACGTGTCTAACATTATTTTGGCATCCAGTTTTGGTATATTTTCAGACATTTGTCGCCTCGTGTGTCGTATACGTATAAAATAACTTGTCTCGGCGTCATCTATGTCGTTTGGGAGGTTTTTAAAAGAGAATAAGAATTACACTGAGATGTCATAATTGCACGTTGACATCAACAAGAGACGGGTATTACTTCATCTACGTTTTCCTTTTCGTATTGGAAAAGTCATGTCACGTTTAGTGGCTGGGAAATATGGAAGTAACACCATTAAAAACAGTAAGTTCTCCGCATATAACACAACTTTTGACAGCGAAAGCGATGATAACGCTCCAAGCGGTTGTGTAGTAACTTGACTCAAAGATTGCATTTTTTGTCCTATAGAATTTCGCGACTGTTTGTCGTAGACTGTGCTGTTGAGCTGTGACCGAAGGTTCCTATTTATGTCAGTCTACGAAGGAAACGTGGAGGCGCGAAGGCGCCAAATTCGGTGACCAGTAGCGAAGATTGCCTCATCGGTAGCGGAAAAGACAGCTACGTCGCCTGTCGGACGGTGAACCAAGAACTTCGGCGCACGTGTCAAGGCTGTCAGACACACTATGCGCTGCATCGGCGGCGCCCATCACGCTTTTGTCGGCAGACGCATGCCATTTGCGTCGGCGGTGTTTGTTCGAAAATAGGTGGATTACTGAAGAAACAAAGTTAAATGCGTTTTCTGCCAGCTGCCGAAATTCAGAGCTCTTGTATGCTCAGAGTCTTGGTTTAAGAAAGTCTGGTGCCTGTAGCTGCGGGACGTCATACTGTAGAGAGGAAATAGGCGAAATCAGTATAAAACCAGAGTCCTACGAAAGTAATATACAGTGTATGAAGCATGCACGTATGACATTTATTATGCAGTTAGTAGATACATGTAAGACATAAACAATCATGACGAAATTACATAGTTTCGTTCATAACACTAGTAACAAAATAAGGCGTTTGCATTCCCTGGATGGCCCTCACTGTCCTGTTATGTTATTACATTGTTAGTTCGTTGTCCAACCTACGTTCTTCCTAATTACCACTGACTTTGTTAGTATTCATAGTTCATGCAGTGATATTGTCGCCCACTCTTCGCGTATCGCCCATTTCAGTTCACATATAGCCTCAAGTTGCCTTCCACTGCGATAAACAGGCATTGCAAGTATTCTTGAAAGGCTTTCCACGGGATTCAAATCCAGCTACTCGTAGACCAGGGCAAGACACCGATATCTTTATCTTGAAACAATCAAATTGTCGATAAGTCTGCGACGCTTATCGTCTGTGGCAGTGATCGGACGTCCGCTGAGTGTTTCATCTACAATTATAGCTTTTCCAGGCTTGCAACCATGAAATTTTGTTAACCATTGATTTACAGTAGCCCTATGTAGGGTATCGTTGCCTTTAAACGACGATGAATTTCACTATCACTTTGTCAGCAATTAAATATTCGATAACAGACGCTGTTTAACTCACGCTGACATAGCACTAAAACACGTCCCCACACATCCGCATTCAAACTGCGCATAGGTACAGAGGGGGAAGTTTCTTCCAGATGTAATCTGGCGCGTTTCTCAAGTTTATTAAGGTCTCGTTGCACAAGCATGTGTGCATTGCTGTTTAGCCTACCCTCGCATACAGCCAGCTTGCCCTGGATAGCCTGTCGTGGGCAGCTGCATCAAACCAGTCTTTGGACTGGAAATCACAGCAGCAACAGCAACAACATAACCACGTACACTCATAATGTTTTATTAACTATGTCAAATATGTTTCTGAACAGGGAGTTCGCTTCAGACATTTGGCTGAGGCTGCCGGTGTAGAGGCTTTGTCCAGTAAGTAATATCACTAAGTCAATGAAAAGTAATTTATTGACCAAACCGGTACAATGCATCGAAAGTTTTCAAAATAGGATCCTCCTGTGTCAGTTCATTTTTTCCTGCACGATTTCCAAGCGCTGTATGCTCCCTGCAAGACCTGAGTTGGGACGTCCTTTAGGACACTCGTAAAAGCATGGTCTCGAAATGGTGTCTTGTCCAGGATGATTTGAGATGGGGGAAAATGCCGCAGCAAAGTCGGGATCTACGGAGGCTGTGCAGCGTTGCCGCTTTTTTGACCGGGTAATCCCTCACTAAGATGGCAGTGTGACACTGGGCGCATTGTCTTGATGAAACTTGCAGGAAACGGCGATGTATAGTCCGTAGCGCAGCCCATTTTTGCAACCCTTTGAGCACGTATCCGTGACAGACAACACTGGTGATCCGTCCAGCAGATGCAAACTCTGGGCAGACGATATCACTAGCATCAATAAAGACTGTGGGAATTGCTTTCCCTTTGAATCTTCTCATGTGTGCCTGCATGGAGTGTGGCGACAGTGACGTGTGCAACTCGAGCGCTGACTCTTCGGCTCAAGGTCGCATTTGAAAAAGTAGCATCATTTCTATACAGTTCCAGAGCTTCCTCACAAAAAAGCATTCGGTAGTATGTCCTATCTCATGGCTGAAAGTTTGCTTCCCTACGAGGTAGGTATTCCTGAAGAATGTGAGCGACGTTACTTCTTCACCCATTCTCTATCGAACACTCCACGAAATTAGTATTGCACATGTATTTGGAACATAGTTTCTACTGCTCTACTATTTTCCTGACTACGCTAGATAAGAGGCATTGACACTGGCTCTAGTGCCAATACGATTTGAAACGTGTTGTTGTTCTTGGCTGTGGACGATACCCGGCGGTATTTTTATTGAGACGTCCATCGAGAGCATTGCGTGTAAAGGCCGGTGCAAACTGGTTAAGGATCCTAAATAGACCGTTGATATTTTATTTGTGCCTTAGGTAACTGTTATCTTCAAACAAGCCGCTTCAGCAGTCTAGTGGACAACCAAGTATTGCTGTTTATAACCGCCACCTTTCAAGATAATTATTAACGCTGTATTGCTAAAATAGTGACAGAAGTTGCGTATGTAAGGTAACTCGAAATGCCCACTTCAGAGCACAGTGAATATCTCTGGTATCGTGTGGACCAACATGTCACGGAATCTGGAGGGAGTGAGCAAAGTGTACGGACAAACATTGATTGCGCAACTATTTTTTCGAGGTGATACTTAAAACCTTACTTTAAAGCATCATGCATTACACTTAAGAACAGGTTTAGGTACATAAAATCGTAAACGTATAGATAGTAATCCCTCCTTAGCTTCAAGAGAGAGAGAGTGGCAAATGATGGGACGGAGTACATTAATCATACTCTATACAGCAGCCTGTGTAACACACATATGAAGGGTAAAAATTGTTTAAGCCGACAAACTCTAGGAGGATGCACGGCACACCAAAACAAATACTTTTCCCTAGTGTCATGTTGTCCTGTGGGGTGTTATTAAAACAGCAGAGGGAGTTTTCGCTGGATGAAAATTAATTAAGCTAACAAACTCTGGGAGTTTGAATGGGACAATGAAAACAATTTTTCCAATGCGTTTTCCTGTGACCACAAAAAGTGACACAAACAATTTTAATTCTTTATTACTAAGATACAAAAACATTAACGTAACACAATTACTTCAGTTACAATAGAACTTCAAAAATGCCTCCATTGACTTTATTTCATGTTCTGTCTAACACGTCCAAGGCTGCAGGAATGTCCTTAATTCCTACTGCTGCTGCTACTACCCGATAAACCAGACCCTCTTCTGAGTCATCAGGGGCTTTGTAAACAAGATTGCACATCTCTCGTCACACAAAAAGTCCAGAAGGGACAAATCAGGGAATTGAGTAGTCCGTGATACAGGACCACCACTGCCAATTCGCTTTTCTGGAAACTGTAGGTTCAAGAATCGACGCACAGACGAGTGAAATGTGCAGCCGCCCTTCATTCTGCAATCACGCGCGCTGCACTGTAGCGACTGGAACGGCATCCGGCAGCTCTTCCAATACTCCACCGAGAAAATTGTAATAAAGTCTGCCATCTTGGTAGGCGATATGACCCAATTAAAAACAGTCACCAACAACACCTGCCCACGCGTTCACCAAGAGCGGCACTGGGAGTGCGAGTACATGTGGCACGTGTATTAACCTCACTCAAAACAGGCGATTTGTGGTTATTGAAGACCCATCAAGCCTGAACGTTGCTTCACCTGCAAACTGCCAGAGGATAGAAGTGTAGGATTCATTTGACACTATTCCAGGTACCATTGCGAAAACTGTGCTTTGAGTGGGTACTCATTTAATTCCAGGTTGTGCACACGCTGTAAGTAAAATGGATTAATAACTACTCATGAAGAAAGTTTATGCGCAGTTCCACGGGTGCTGAGAACGATTACGCCCTCTACTGGATTAGAAAATGCCCACAGGTAACTGACATTAGAGAAAAATGTTTGTTCTGGTGTCCCGTGCAACCTCCCAGAATTTGTCGGTAAATAATTTTCACCCTGTAGATGTCACTGTTCCAACGACGCGGCAGTTATCATACTGGCTCATCGATAGTCCTGAAAGTCCGCCCTTGTCTCCCACCTGTGCGCCGATTGGGTGCTTGCCATGTCGGATGGCACGGTGCCGAACATGTGGCGCAGGAGTGTCCACTGGCAGATACTCCTGTCACCCATTAACAGAATCTAGTGCTGGTGAAAAGAGCTTGTGAAGAATTTCGTGTGTAAACAGGCTCTTGAGCTATACTTTCTTCGGTCATCCTAGGGCTGCCATACGTTCAGATTCTCCGGATTAGTTTTGAGGGCGTCCGGGACCATTGTGGGGTGGGATGGGGAGGGGTAGTAGGTGGATAAATCCGAACCTTCTTTTTTCTCTGGAGAAATTCGAATGATTGGAAACATTTTAACAAATCTTAGTCAAAATTAACTAAATAAGGTCTGGCATACAACTACAAGTACGCTTAGACGGTCTCCTATACGGATATTTTCTGTATTTGTTTCTTGAGAACAATGAGAAGCCGCCGACGAACGACGACTACATACACCGCTTCGCCGCCCCGCCCACCAGCCAGTTGTGCGCTGGCAAGCCGATTGTGGAAGACAATGGACGTTTCACAACACATATGCGTGCCGCAGATACAAGACCTAGATACTATAGTACGCTGACTGGTGAAATTTTGTGCCATTTATATTCGTTAGAATTTTTTAACTCGTCATTGTTTTATTTGTATCTCTTGCCTGTTTCTTTTAATTATACGCATAATAGTAATCAGGCTGTTGTGTGTATTACATTTTAATCCGAACGTCTCTATCACGCTCTTTCATCAATCACTATTACTTTAGAGTGTAATTTATGAGGGGCTTTCAATTCCCTAGAGTAGCGGTAGCGTTACCGCCTACCACGCAGGGGGCCCGGGTTCGATTCCCGGCAGGGAACTGGGTGTTGTGTGTCCTTCATCATCATTGTCCCGCAAGTCGCCGAAGTGGCGTCAACTAAAAAGGACTTGTAATACGGCGGCCGAACTCCCCCGCATGGGGCCTCCCGGCCAACAATGCTATACGATCACTTCGTTTCAATAAGTAACGCAACACCTTTTTTGAAAGCAGGTTGGTTTTATTCAGGATTGCAATATACCATATTATTTACCACTCTTTTTTCTACAAAACACTATTTTTCATCATAATCTTCATTCAATGCGACAGCCTTACGCCGCCTTACTGGGAGGGCCTGTATACCCGCTTCGTACCATTCTAATAGTCGACGTCGTAGCCAGTCAGTAACCCCCCCCCCCCCCCCCCATCGTCCACGTACTGCTTCCCACGGAGTGCATCCTTCATTAGGCCAAACAGATGGAAGTCAGAAGGTACGAGATCCGTGTTGTAGGGTGGATGAGGAAGAACAGTGCAACGACGTTTTGTGAGCTCCTCAGGTGCACAGACATGTGTGAGATCTAGCTCGTTTGCATTTTTGTGGCAACGAACACGGTGAAGTCATTTCTTCAGTTTCCTGAAGGTAGCACAATACACTTCAGAGTTGATCGTTCCACCATGAGGGAGGACATCAAACGGAATTATCCCATCAGAGTCACAGAAGACCGTCGCCATGACTTTACCAGCTAAGCGTGCAGCTTTGAACTTTCTCTTCGGAGGAGACGCCATTCCATTGGTTGCTGTTTTGTTTACAGTTCGAATTGATAAACTCGTCTTTCGTCACATGTGATGATTTTCGACAAAAAGCTGGCATTATTAGCGTTGTAATGCGCAAGCAATTCCGCACACATGGTTCTTTGTTGATCTTTATGGTCTTCTGTTAGGCGGCCAGCAACCCAGCGTGCACACGTCTGAATGCCCCCAAATGGTGGACGAGTGTGTCAGCACTACCAGCAAAGACGTCCAGTTGAGCAGCGAGGTATCTGATTGTGCTCCATCGATCACCTCGAATGAGAGTGTCCACACGTTCCTACATCGCAGGAGTCACAGCTCTGTGCAGCCAGCCGCCACGCGGAACATCAGACAGGTTTGCGCGAACTTGTTGTGATGATGACAGACGACTCGTCCAACGACTCACCGAGCTTTTGTTCAGTGCCAGTTCTTCATAGACATTCTGCCAACAATGAATACCTGCGACGCTCTAGTTTTCCACCGAAAGAAACAGTCAGCTCTTTCTTTGGAACGCACCTCCATTATAGAAACCATTTTGAAGACTACGTATAGCGCCGCTACCTATCGGAACTCCATGAAACTATAGGGACTAAAGTGGGAATATTCTACGAAGTCCCACAAGATATTTCGCGTTTCTTCAATCGAAAGTGGCTGAGAAAAAATGTGTTGCATTACTTACTGAACGCTCCTTGTATTGTAACATGAAGGTGGATATAAAGACGCGGAGCGATTGACTAGACTAGACAGACTACTCTCGAACAGACTGATGCTTTAGAATGAGTACACGAGATGGTATCAAAACATAAACTATCCAAATGATTCGTCAATGTATCAATCTTAAGTTTTCTCAGTAACACAGCCCAACAACAAGCTGGGGATTCTTCTCTTCAGCAATAGATCCTCGACTGCTTAGAAGTTGCACAGTGGAGTTACCACATGATAACCCAAAAGTAACTTGGCCTGCGTTGATCCATGAGCTTCATGACACGCAGTATTCGGCACCATGGCCAACGAGGGCAGATAACGGTCTCAATTTCTTTGTTCCTTATGACGGTAGGCGATCAGTGGTAGGTAACCACCATATGAATCTGGTTCAGGCATCAACACAAACCAAAGCATATTTGTTTCCATCCCTAGATCTCGACAGAGGACCGACGAAATCAGTATACATGCGTTGATATGCCCTGTCAATGGGTTTCGAAGCCAAGCACCTAATCTCACTATTTGGAGCAGTTTTACTCAGAGCACATACATCTACATCAACATGACTACTCTGCAGTTCACATTTAAGTGCTTGGCGGGGGGTTCATCGAACCGCAATCGTACTATCTCTCTACCATTCCACTCCCGAACAGCGCGCGGGAAAAACGAACACCTAAACCTTCTTGTTCGAGCTCTGATTTCTCTTATTTTATTTTGATGATCATTCCTACCTATGTAGGTTGGGCTCAACAAAATATTTTCGCATTCGGAAGAGAAAGTTGGTGACTGAAATTTCGTAAATAGATCTCGCCGCGACGAAAAACGTCTTTGATTTAATGACTTACATCCCAACTTGCGTATCATATCTGCCACACTATCTCCCCTATTACGTGATAATACAAAACGAGCTGCCCTTTTTTGCACCCTTTCGGTGTCCTCCGTCAATCCCACCTGGCAAGGATCCCACACCGCGCAACAATATTCTAACAGAGGACGAACGAGAGTAGTGTAAGGCGTCTCTTTAGTGGACTTGTTGCATCTTCTAAGTGTCCTGCCAATGAAACGCAACCTTTGGCTCGCCTTCCCCACAATATTATCTATGTGGTCTTTCCAGCTGAAGTTGTTCGTAATTTTAACACCCAGGTACTTAGTTGAATTGACAGCCTTGAGAATTGTACTATTTATCGAGTAATCGAATTCCAACGGATTTCTTTTGGAACTCATGTGGATCACCTCACACTTTTCGTTATTTAGCGTCAACTGCCACCTGCCACACCATACAGCAATCTTTTCTAAATCGCTTTGCAACTGATACTGGTCTTCGGATGACCTTACTAGACGGTAAATTACAGCATCATCTACTAACAACCTAAGAGAACTGCTCAGATTGTCACACAGGTCATTTATATAGATCAGGAACAGCAGAGGTCCCAGGACGCTTCCCTGGGGAACACCTGGTATCACTTCAGTTTTACTCGATGATTTGCCGCCTATTACTACGAACTGCGACCTTCCTGACAGGAAATCACGAATCCAGTCGCACAACTGAGACGATACCCCATAGGCCCGCAGCTTGATTAGAAGTCGCTTGTGAGGAACGGTGTCAAAAGCTTTCCGGAAATCTAGAAATACGGAATCAACTTGAGATCCCTTGTCGATAGCGGCCATTACTTCGTGCGAGTAAAAAGCTAGCTGCGTTGCACAAGAACGATGTTTTCTGAAACCATGCTGATTACGTATCAATAGATGGTTCCCTTCGAGGTGATTCATAATGTTTGAATACAGTATATGTTCCAAAACCCTACTGCAAACCGACGTCAATGATATAGGTCTGTAGTTGGATGGATTACTCCTAATACCCTTCTTAAACACTGGTGCGACCGGCGCAATTTTCCAATCTGTAGGTACAGATCTATCGGTGAGCGAACGGATGTATATGATTGCTAAGTAGGGACATCTACATCTACATTTATACTCCGCAAGCCACCCAACGGTGTGTGGCGGAGGGCACTTTACGTGCCACTGTCATTACCTCCCTTTCCTGTTCCAGTCGCGTATGGTTAGCGGGAAGAACGACTGTCTGAAAGCCTCCGTGCGCGCTCTAATCTCTCTAATTTTACTTTCGTGATCTCCTCGGGAGGTATAAGTAGGGGGAAGCAATATATTCGATACCTCATCCAGAAACGCACCCTCTCGAAACCTGGCGAGCAAGCTACACCGCGATGCAGAGCGCCTCCCTTGCAGAGTCTGCCACTTGAGTTTGTTAAACATCTCCGTAACGCTATCACGGTTACCAAATAACCCTGTGACGAAACGCGCCGCTCTTCTTTGGATCTTCTCTATCTTCTCCGTCAACCCGATCTGGTACGGATCCCACACTGATGAGCAATACTCAAGTATAGGTCGAATGAGTGTTTTGTAAGCCACCTCCTTTGTTGATGGACTACATTTTCTAAGGACTCTCCCAATGAATCTCAACCTGGTACCCGCCTTACCAACAATTAATTTTATATGATCATTCCACTTCAAATAGTTCCGCACGCATACTCCCAGATATTTTACAGAAGTAACTGCTACCAGTGTTTGTTCCGCTATCATATAATCATACAAAAAAGGATCCTTCTTTCTATGTATTCGCAATACATTACATTTGTCTACGTTAAGGGTCAGTTGCCACTCACTGCACCAAGTGCCTATCCGCTGCAGATCTTCCTGCATTTCGCTGCAATTTTCTGATGCTGCAACTTCTCTGTATACTACAGCATCATCCGCGAAAAGCCGCATGGAACTTCCGACACTATCTACTAGGTCATTTATATATATTGTGAAAAGCAATGGTCCCATAACACTCCCCTGTGGCACGCCAGATGTTACTTTAACGTCTGTAGACGTCTCTCCATTGATAACAACATGCTGTGTTCTGTTTGCTAAAAACTCTTCAATCCAGCCACACAGCTGGTCTGATATTCCGTAGGCTCTTACTTTGTTTATCAGGCGACAGTGCGGAACTGTATCGAACGCCTTCCGGAAGTCAAGAAAAATAGCATCTAACTGGGAGCCTGTATCTAATATTTTCTGGGTCTCATGAACAAATAAAGCGAGTTGGGTCTCACACGATCGCTGTTTCCGGAATCCATGTCGATTCCTACAGATGAGAACCTTCTTGCAAATCTTTACGTCCATTTTTGGCCATAATAGAAACTCGCAGATCTTCTACCATATTTTGTATGCTCCACTGAGGATTCATGGAAATACTTAAATAACAGCGGGACCAGTTCCTCAGGTGCTTCAACCTTCAGTTATCCCAGGCCATGCACCTTACAACGCGGCACCTGATCATTTATTAAAGAAGGGTCAACATGCTCACCATCCTAATCCTCTGCTCGACAGCCTTCAGACTTTTATCTTGATCTTAAAATTCTCAGTCTCTGAACAGACTAGGAACCTGAGTCGGGATGGAACTAATCTGACCTGCCTTTTCCTGTTCACTCTCTGGAGGATGATCCGTTGGACTATCATTCTCCTGTTCTTACATGTGGCTTAAAACATCAGCCAACACTTTCTCAGAGCCCTCGATATTATGGACCTCAAATTTAAATGTAAGAATCCTGGTATCCCACCTCGCTATTTGTCCTGTCTTACAGGGCCTAGTGAGTACTCATCTCAGGGCTTGATTGGCCCCAGGATAAATTTCTGGTGTTTCAGGTAGTACTTAAGTTTCTTAATTCCAAATCAGAGAGGGCTTCTACCCCATATGTGGAGTACTTCCTCTCCAACTAATTTAACTCCTAGAGATATAAGCAACTGCCATCTGCTCCCCTTCTTTTTCTTGTAACAGAACTCCACGAAGTCTTTGTCCCGAGGCATCGGTTTGTAAAATAAATTCTTCATTAAAATCCAACGGAGCTAACACTAGCACCGACTGCAATACATGTTTAAGCGCAAAGAATGCAGCCTCATGTTAAGGACCCCGCCTTCTGGCGCAATTCGCTCCGAGGAGCCGCTTTCTCAGCAAACCCCTCAATAAACGTATGGGCGAAATTCGCCAACCTGACAAATCAAGCAACGTATTTATCATTACATGGACAAGGCACCTGATTTATAACCTCTACTCGGTCAGGATCGATGTGGATCCCATCCCCGGATACAATATGTTCCATGAAGGAGAGGCTAAAACCACCACCTCCGGATTTATCTTGAGGTCTGCGTTCCGTAACTGCTGAAACACTTCCTTTAAATCTATCTTACCATGTACCACTAAGTCATCTCAATTATGGTACAAGAACTCCAACTTATCAGAAAATACAATATCCATCAACTATGACAGGACAGAAGCCCCTCACGCCAACCTGAAGGAAACTCTACTAAATTCTAATGTATTCCAATCAGTGGCAAACACAGTGACTATCTTGATTCTCCGTCACAGGTATCTGGTTGTGAGTTTGGTTAAAGCGCGAGTGAATCATCTTCTTATTTAATTTCCGATAATTCACTACCGGCCGATATTGCTGATTCGATTTGGTCACCAGAAAAATTGGCGCTGCATAAGGTGACTTAGAGGAACTAATGGCACCTTGATCCAACATTTTCTTCATTTTTTCTCTTAATATTTTCCTCATGGGTGGAGATAACCGATACGGTGTTGCCCTAATTGGCACCTAGTCCAATAGCTCAATGCCATACTCGAGCATTTGGGTGATCCCTGGTTTCTTTGTTGGCATATCCGGTACTTGGGAACAAAGAGCTTCGATTTTGTTTTAAACAGACTTATTCAAAGGGTTTCATCGATCATTACATGTGCCCAATTCTCCTTCAACCCTCCTCGTTTCCTGGGATTGCTCCTTCCTGACTACCATGGCATTACCCTCATCATGCTGGCAGACCATGAACAGAATTCCCAGTTTAAATTTGAAATGAAAGCTCCTCTCAGCCCAATCCGGAATTAAGCCCACCTACTCAATGAAGACAGCTCCAAGTATGCAAGATGTAACATGATTTTTAACGATCTTTAAACCAAATTTCTACGAAAAATCTCCTAGGGCCACCTTAGCCGGAAAACTCCCTTTAAACGATAAACTTTATTTATTCGCCGTCGTAAACAACCCCTTTTCCGATGCCAATCTTTCCCATTTACATTTACCTCGATGTTGGGTGAAACACTAAATAAATTTCCGATATAGTACTCGCCCGTTATTTACAGTAATACATACAAAAGGCAGTTCATTCGACGTATCCCTAATTGCTCACATTAGTTTATCCTGTTCATGGCAATTGTCATAACTCAGGTTGCGACGTCTTCCCCGTACAATCCTTCATATGACCTGATCTATTAGAATTCCGACATTTCAATTCTGAGTTTTCCGCTTTCACGGGATCTCATTCCTCAGTACCTATTACTTGTATCCCCGCCTGGACGGTATTTCCCTCCGCATTCACTTTCTTGCTCACTAAATTCTTCCTCTCCTGTTTCTCCCTGCGGTAGTCAAGGTATTTCCTTGCTCGAATTTGTCTGATCAGATCTTCTAATTGTAAAAATGAGCTAGGTTCCTGACAGGATACGGCGCTCTGCCTACGTTCAGGATTCAAACCTTCTAATAAGTCTGTTACGACCTATTACCCGTGTGATATAGAGCAAGTTGCATTACGCTTCTCTTAAGTTGGGCAATGTGTTCTACTAATGGTTCATTACAAACCTTGCTCCTTTTCGTACTGCCAATAAACTATTTCCCTCAAACCGCGTGAAGGAATGAGCCTAATTATGCGACGCCTACACTCTTGCCAAGTCTCCTTATGTTGTACGGCTCGTGAAATCTCCTCGAGAAATCTATCTTTCACTATATCGGCAATTAATCACAAGGCATAATTTTCACTTATTTCTGTGGTCGAAGCCTTCCACTGGTTTTTAATGACAAATTCAAAAATTTCACAATTGAATCCATCCACTCAAATGACATGCTAGTGCACAGCTTTATCTTACAACGGATTTTGCAACTTGGTAAAGGCAGTATTCAGCACAGTGTACCCATTGTGCGCCCATAAATTGACAAGGTGCGCATCCTGCACATCTGTACCCTGCCTCTGTCATTCCCGCATAACCATTCCCGAATTTTCTGACTATAATTCTATAGCTTTTTGGCCTGTCCCAGGTCAACACCAATCAAGTCATTCATTCTACAGAGATAATGATCAAATCAGACCTGTAACCTATGAACCTGACTAACCGCACACCCCTCCGAGTCCTGGGTTATTTTTACGATCTCTACCAAGCAATTACAAATATTAGCAGCGGCCAATTTTACCTCATTCGGTGCACTCACTTTAGATATCACCAGCAGATGATTGTGCTGACGTACTTCTTCAGTCAGTTCCTGTACCGAACTCTTGGGTTCGAGCCCCCGTTGCTTCAGTTCGTAAACAAGCTCACTTCGCCACAGAGAAGTCGGATCCCTAACAGTGCCAGACATTCTGGAAAATACAAAATAATGAGTTCTCACTACTCAATCTTAATATGTAACAGGGAGGTGGATGTAAATACGCGGAGCGATTGATTGAGTATGAGTTCGGTTACAATTTTAAAATACATTTATTGAGATTTACCAGGTTGAGACAGTCTTAAAACAGCAATAAAATATCACATTTTGTAAATAAAGACTAAACTCGAACAGGTTGATGCATCAGATTAATACCCAAGCCGGTGTAAAAACACAAATTCTTAACGATTGGTAAGATCCAAATGATCCGACAACGTATCTATCATAAACTTTCTCAATGACGCCTAAAATAATTGAAAAAGCACACATGCAGCAGAAAATTAACCATTAACTGACATTAACAAGAAACTAGACAACAGGCTACAAAATTGCTCACTCCTATCAGCGTTAACCTCATAAGCAGGAGAAATAGATTTAATGAAACTTTGAAATGTAGCAGTGCTCAAAGTGGAAAGCTGATAATTAAAATCAATGCATTCGAGTAACTCTGTTAGGAAAATCATTACGTCAGGCACTCACTCAGAGAATCAGTCGTAGCTAAATAATCGTACGTTACAACCAACACTTTGTCCACCCCCTTTAGCTAAGTGGTCAGCGCGCAGAATGTCAATCCTAAGGGCCCGGATTCGATTCCGGACTGGGTCGGAGATTTTCTCCGTTCAGGGACTGGGTGTTGTGTAGTCCTCATCATCATCATTTCATCCCCATCGATGCCAAAGTCGCCGAAGTGGCGTCAAATCGAAAGACTTGTACCCGGCGAACGGTCTACTCGACGGGAGGCCCTAGTGTCACGACAATTACATTTTTACCAACACTTTGAAATGCACCGCCTTCAAGACGGCAGGCCAGAAACATGGGTGCATTGAAATGATTTCGCCAAATACATCGTCACCTTGAATACTTCATGAATTAGACATTTCAGCAGCACATACTAAAACAGTACCCTGAAGTTTAAAAGACAAAACATATCTTCCCTTATTCTCTGCGTGGTGACAAGAGGCCAAAGTCCTCTCACAATCACAACATGTCTGCACCAGTCGTGTCTCACGGAAGTTACTCAACTTCCAACAGCTCTTACTTTTCCATTATGACGTGCATCTACCACTTTCAAGTCTGAAAGGCGATAGAGTGCCCCACAGGATAGCGATATCAATTCAGCCAGGACTAATGCGCGCCTCAGAGATGTTCCGCCAAATCACCACGACTGATAGACAACTTGGGCTCGTGATTCCAGAAACCAGCAGTAAAAGGAAACGGCACAATCCACAGTCCACCCAAATTAGCTGTCACATCCCAACCGTCGACCTACATGTCAGCTGTCATCCCCCGCTCCAGCCGCCACTGCGCCCTCCAGCTCGCACCGGCGCTACACGACCTCTTCATGCCACCAAGCGACGCAGACCACGAATTCCATCCTCGCAGAAGGAGTAAGACAGAAAATAGGCGGCACCAATGCCGAAACGGCACAGTATGCAGCACGTAACACAATTTATAATTAGCTGCTGCCTGAGGCGCCAAACTAAGAGGGCACCCATGTGCAAGATTTGTAAATGGTGCGTATCACAATAAGCGACGAAACCGGACTCGCACGAGAGTGTGTGTTGCGGAAAGGTGGAGAGAGGGCTTCATTATATCTGTTTATTGTTCCAATGATGTCACTGTCGTGCACATCAATTCGGTGGGCAACCTCCCGGGTCGGCAACCCTTCTTGCCGCAAAGTGGCAATCTGCGCACGATATAAGCTATAAATGACCATTCGAGGCCTTCTGATAGGTGGAAATGAATACAGAAGCTATACGTATTGTCGCGTTCACGATTAGTGGCACAACGCACTCCACTGAGTCGCATTTTGATAATGCAGGTTTCTTCTTACTTCTATTACACAGGTCGCCGCAACAGGGATTCCTTGTGGCCGAAAGAGTACTGAGAAAGAAATTTTGGATGAAAAACAATCAAACTATACAACTCATGAGATTTTTTTTTTCAATTTATTTCTGGAGGTGTGAAATAATTAAATGAGCAGTGTGTGGAAGGCATGCGTTTGCCAACTTCAACCACCCAGAGCGAC
The DNA here is from genome assembly GCF_021461385.2 of Schistocerca piceifrons. Lineage (NCBI taxonomy): Eukaryota > Metazoa > Arthropoda > Insecta > Orthoptera > Acrididae > Schistocerca > Schistocerca piceifrons. The sequence continues at coordinate 660,514,899 of NC_060140.1, forward strand.
GCCAACGTAAAGGAGTGGGTTAGTGATCCAAACTACGGGTACTTACATGCCAGAAAATTAAAAAATGGAGTCTTGTGTTTTGTCTTTACTGTATGTCATGGACAGTAATGGTGAACTATTCCGCTTAGCAGTTCTTTTATTGTGAGCTCCGTAGTCAGCATTCCGAGATAATATCAATAAAGAGGAGATTTAAATTGACGTAAGAGCTGACCTAGAGTGAAGCGCCGATAACTGACCGACACTTCTGCTTGTGCAGCTAAGCATTCGATAACATGGAACTGCGCTGTACCCTAGAAAACAGCAGACACGTTGAAGAGCTGTATTTTAGCCAACAGCTGTGCGAATTATTCATTATTATTTACCAGTTTCGATCTTTCAATTCATCTTTCCTATTTCTGTTCGTGTAAAGGACACATGAATTGCTTATCCATCCTATGTACTGCTTTTTGTTGCTGTGATGATGGTCACTACGACCGAAATTGTTGAACATTACAGAATAATTCGTAAAACTGGTGGCTGAAATGCAGTTACTCAAGCTCATGAGAGCTATAGCAGATCACCTCACTAAAATATTGGGAGAGACACTATTCACGAAATACGTGAAAAAGGTTGGTTCTAGTGTTGTGACAGTCTGCCGTGTTCTCTACCTGTACGAGAGCGAGCTGAAAAATGATCCGAATTTTTTCATTCTGTTCTCAGTATCGGTTGAGATACTGCATGTCATGCATATTACTCGGCCGACTTTTCTGCTTCGCTGCAATTCTCTGTCGCTAGAAGGCTCCGAATCGTAGCTTGTATGGCGGTGTGTAACGTAACTATGTCGGTGCGTGGGAAATAGTGCACTATAATCGACATTTGTGACCGCAGAAAGCTTGCCTTCAATTGATATCTATAGAAGAATGAAAGCTGTGTACTGCGATGAGTGCATTCAAATCAGTAACGTTTGACGTTTGGCTGTTCGTGCTCGCAATGAAGGAAACGGTGGTGCTAATCTCAGCGTGTGTGACAGAGCTTTACCTGTTTCCTAAACTTAAGGAACACCTTCGAGTGATGAAGTGGTGGAACCAGAGTTGAGGTTGTGCCTCCGTCAACAAAATCTTGCACGTTTCGCAGGAGAACGTCTGTGAAGTTGACAGAGGTAGGAGATGGGTAGTGGAGGAATCAGAGATGTGAAGAGCGGCGTGAGTCGTGCTTAGGCAGCTCTGTCGGTGGAACACTTACTCGCGAAAGGCAAAGATCCCGAGATCGAGTCTCGGTCTGGCATACACTTTCAATTTGCCAGGAAGCTGCTAAGATAAACATTCTTCAGTAGTGCTTCCCGATGTTTCTGATACCATTACCCCCGATTGCAATCAGATATTACCTAGCACGCACCCCTCCCCCCCCGCCCCTCCCCCCAAATCCTCCTTCCGCCTATCATAAACGACATTAGCCGTAACTAAACTTTAGAGTGAAAAAAGCTTTGAACACTTTTATTTGTACGATGACGAAAGACAAAGTATTTTTAATTTTTGTAGGTGTTTTATTAAACCACGAACTAATGAGTCAGTGGCGCTTTTGGAACTGCTAACTGCTAACAGCCTTTCTTTTTATAGACAGGTGAAGCAATTCTCGGTGCATCGTGAGTTCTACCTACAACCCTTTCTCAGAAAAGAAAGGTAATTATCCACACTGAGGGTGGATAGTTGTTGCAAAACAAGCTGCCTCTCCACCATTCTTCTTCCTAACGATTCGTGATTGACCTCCGTCCTAAGTTCCCATTTAAAATCAACCACGTTAAAATGCGTCCCCTACACTTGCTGTTTGTAAATCACTTGATTTCTGGATCCCTTACTTCTGAATTGACAGAAATTGGAAGACTTCAGACTACCAATGCTTTGTGCCTGAACACCCCACAATAATAATAACAACAGTAATAATAATATATTGTAACTCTTACAGTAGTACATTACATATTTATCGTTGTGCGGTGCTGTCAATTAGTTCGTCTATTGTTGTGAACTGGATGAAGAGACAATTAGCAGTATACTGCGGGAACTACGAACAACTAGGAGGAAAGTATTTAATGGGCTATATGCTTATATGTGACTTATAAGTTTCAATTTTATTGTCATAAATACATAGTACAAAGTATATGTGTAGTGGGTGGACTATGTGAGAAAGATATTCACACTCTCGTTTTGCAAGCAATAATCTCCACCTCACGATGTCACACGTTAATGAAACAAGATACTGAGAAAATGTAATTATTGGGAACTTATGTAATCGTTATTTTATCCATTTTGGTTGGAGAACACGGCAGCTGTTTTCGTAAATTACGCTGTAGGAAATACTGCAACCAACCACAAATTTTCTTGAATTGATTTTATTATAACATTACTAGTTTCGGGCCTGCGCTAGTCCTCTGATGGTAGCGTTGATTTTTTGCAAGTTTTCATTTGTGTCTTCCTGAAAAGCCCTAGTTTACCTATTATGGGACAGAGGTCTGAGTTTCTTTTACAACCCGTAATTATCAGTTATAAAAGAGAAACAAAACTGTGTCCTGTAACATGTAAAGAAGGGCTTTTCAGGAAGATACGAATGTAAAACTTGCAAAAAGTCATCGCTACCATCTGACGAGTACCACAGGCCCGAAACTAGTAATGTTATAATAAAATCACTTCATGAAAACTTTTGGCCGGTCGCAGTATTTTCTACAACGTAATTTACGTAAGCTGTGTTGAAGTCTTACGAAATAGTAATAATATAAATAATCTTTCAAAAAAATTATTTTCTTGACCGAAACACAATTGAATCACTTTTGCCTTTCCTCTTGAGAAAATTTCATTTTAAATCACTGTTCTACAGGTATCAACAAACTGGTCTTTCGCTGGGAGAAGTGTTTTTGTCGCCAGGGTGACTATGTTGGGAAATAAATATGTACATTTGAATGACAAAGATGTAGAATGTTAATAAACTTTGTTTTATATAAAAACTTTTAGGATGCAGAGTCATTACTCTTCAGCAAGAAGTAGCACTATCCTCGGAAACAACCAAACAGTATTTGGCAACAGCAATATAATAATGAATAATTATAATATCAGCAGTATGGCTTCGTGTATTTGATTACCTGGGTTCTACCGCTCAGTCTACTGCCATGCTATCTCGCACTGTCCGGACAACTGTTACCAGACAAAAGGATGAAGAAATGTTCATACCAATTAACATTTATGTAGTTTCTTGTTAACCATCTGTCACTGTCTTTATTAAACGCTCTCCTATTACTCAAGTAAGCTGCTTCTCGTGCTTGCTCGCAAGTCAGTCCTAATTCTGGAGGACGACGGTTCAGTCCTGTCCGGCCATAGAGATTTAGGATTTTCGTGATTACCCTAAATCTACATCTACATCTACATCTAAAACTTACTCTGCAAACCACTGTGAAGTGCATGGCAGAGGGTACGCCCCACTTATTAGGGTTTATTCCTGTTCCAAACACGCATGGATCGCGGAAAGAATGATAGTTTAAATATTTATTTGCGTGCTTTAATTAATCTCACTTGTTCTCACCATTCCTATGTCAGCGATACGTAGGAGGTTGTAGGACATCCCTAGAGTCATCATTTAAAGCCTGTTCTTGAAACTTTGTAAGTGGGCTTTCTCGAGAGGGTTTACGCCAGTCTTCAAGAGTCTTCCAGTTAAGTTCCTTCAGCATCTCTGTGGCACTCTTACATGGGTCAAACACACCTGTGATATTCGTGCTGCCCCTCTCCGTATAATTCAGTATCTCTTGTCAATCCTATTCGGCACGCGTCCCACGCACTTCAACAATTTCTCGAATGGATCACACGAGTAATTGAAAGCAATCTCCTTTGCAGACCGCATTTCCCAAGTATTCTACCAACAAACCGAAGTCTATCGATTGCTGTGCCCACGACAGAGCCCATGTGATCACTCAGTTTATATCCCTACGAAGTGCTACACTCCCTGATTTTTACGAGTAGCCGATTCCAGTTATGACTCATTGATGTTATAGTTATAGGATACTATGTTTATTCGTTATGTAAACTGTACAGTTTACATTTTTTATCATTTCAAGAAAGTTGCCAATCTTTGCACCACTTCGACATCTTATCAAGACCTGACTGAGCACCTATGCAGCTTCTTTCAGACACCACTGCATCATCTGCAAAATGTCTGATGTTACTGTTAATATTGTTTGCAAAATCATTAGTATACAACATGACACTAACGCTTCCCCTGGGCACACCCGATGTTACTTCTAAGTCCGACGCTGACTCTCCATCCAAGATATTCTACTACGTCCTCCATACCAAAAAGTCCTCAATCCAGTCGCAAATTTCGCTTGATACCACATACGATCGTACTTTTGATAGTAATCGTAGATGTGATACTGCGTCAAATGCTTTTGGGAAACCGAGAAATACTGTACTACGTGACTGCCTTGATCCAAAGCTTTCAGTATGTCATGTGAGGAAAGTGTGAGTCCGGTTTCGTATGATCTATATTTTCAGAATCCGTACTCGTTAGCATGGAGCTGATAATTTAGTTCGAGATATCTCACTACGTTTCAGTTCAGGATGCATTCTAAAATTCTACAAAAAATCAATGTCGAGGAGACTGGACTGTACTTTTGTAGATTATTTCTACACTATGTGATCTAAAGTATCCGTACATCTGGCTGAAAATAACTTACAACTTCGTGCTACCCTCCATCGGTAATGCTGGAATTCAGTATGGCGTTGGCCCACCCTTAGCCTTGATGACAGCTTCCTCTCTCGCAGACAAACGTCAAGTAAGGTGCTGGAAGGTTTCTTGGGGAATGGCAGCCCATTCTTTACGGAGTGCTGCACTGACGAGAGGTATCGATGTCTTTCATTGAGACCTGGCACGAAGTCAGCATTCTAAAACATCCCAGAGGTGTTCTATAGGATTCAGGTCAGGGCTCTGTACAGGCCAGTCCATTACAGGGATGTTATTTTCGTGTAACCACTCCGCCACAGGTAGTGCATTATGAACAGTTCGATCGTGTTGAAAGATGCAATCGCCACCCCTGAATTGCTCTTCAACAGTGGGAAGCAAGAAGGCGCTTGAAACATCAATGTAGACCTGTGCTGTGATAGTGCTTCGCAAAACAACACCGTTCAATCGCCCAATGTTTATGCTCCTTACATCAAGCGAGGCGTCATTTGGCATTTACCGGCGTGATGTGTGGCTTATGACCAGCCGATCGACCATGAAATCCAAGTTTTCTCACCTCCATCCTGTCATACTCGTAGTATTTTCAGTGGATCCTGATGAGGGTTGGAATTCCTGTGCGATGGTCTGGATAGATGTCTGCCTATTACACATTACGACCCTCTTCAACTATCGGCGGTCTATGTCAGTCAACAGACTAGGTCGGCCTGTACGCTTTTGTGCTGTACGTGTCCCGTCACGTTTCCACTTTACTATCATATTGAAAACAGTGGAGCTAGAGATGTTTAGGAGTGTGGGAATCTCGCGTACGGGCGTATGACACAAGTGACACCCAGTCACCTGACGACGTTCGTAGTCCGTGAGTTCCGCGGAGCGCCCCATTCTGCTCTCTTTCTATGTCTAATGACTACTGAGGTCGCTGATATGGATTATCTGGCACTAGGTGGCAGCACAATGTCCCTAATGGCTCTGAGCACTATGGGACTTAACATCTATGGTCATCATTCCCCTAGAACTTATAACTACTTAAACCTAACTAATCTAAGGACAGCACACAACACCCAGCCATCACGAGGCAGAGAAAATCCCTGACCCCGCCGGAAATCGAACCCGAGAACCCGGGTGTGGGAAGCGAGAACGCTACCGCACGACCCAATGTCCCTAATGTGAAAAACGTATGTTTTGGGGGTCCGGATACTTTTGGTCACATAGTGTATTATCCTTCTTGTAAACAGGTATGATCTTTGCTTTCTTCCAGCATGGGCACCGTTTTTTATTCGAGGTATCTACGATAGATTACAGTTAATGGAGGGGCTAACGTAGCCGCAAATTTAGTATACAATCTGATTCCATCGGGCCCTGGAATTCTGTTCAGATTTAATGATTTCGGATGTTTCTCCAAACCACTGAGACTGACGCTAATTTCATTCATATTTTCAATGGAACGAGGATAAAGCTGGGGTAATTCTTCTAGAACTTCCTTTGGCAAGGAACATCTGAAAACGGACTTACGCATTTCACCTTATGCTTAGCTACCGTCAATTTCTGTTCCTTTCTCACTCGCGAGTGACTGGACGCTAACTTTGGTGCCACTAACAGTCTTTACCTACGGCCAGGATTTCTTTGGTTTTTGTGAAAAATCATTTGACAGCATTCTGATACGGTAGTCACTAAAGGCTTCACGCATCGCTCTCTCGACAGTCAAACGCATTTCATTCAGCGTCTATCTATAGCCCTTTGCGTTGTTTGAACCTGTTATGCGGTTGGCTGTTTCTTTAGAAGTTTCTGAACAGTGACTATGTACCGTGGAGGGTCTCTCCCATTATGAACTGTTCTAGTGAGAACATAGTGCATGGTTAACTATTCCTTTAAACTTGAGGCATAGTTCCTCTGCATGTTCCTGTCCTTTGCTTAAAGTTTCAAGTTCCTTATTAAGATATGACTCTGCTGCTTTTCTTATCTAGTTTTCTGAATATCTATATCTTTCTACTTGTTTTAGTTGTCGTTTGATGACAAGATGATTGAAGTCTACACCGACGACTAAAGTATGATTGGGGAAATTACGTACAAGCGAACTGAGGTTTTCTCTAAGTTTTAGGTTACATCAGGACGTGAGTCTGGCGGGCGAAGGAAGAATCCAATTACCATTTTATGCTCACCGCTTATACTGAGTCTTGCCCAAACAATCTGGCACGCAGCTTCAATTTCTATCTCGGAGACCACAATACCTCCGTTTACCATTAGCCTAACCTTTCGGCATGAAGTTAAATACTCCCCAAAACTGTCACTGCTATCAATTTCAGGTTTCAACCACCTTTCGGTACCTAGATTTTTTGAACTTCACTGCGTTCCAGTAGCGCTTCAATCTCTGGCACTTCGTTGCGAATGCTTCGGCAATTATTAGGATTTTAATCCTCTCTCCTACAGCTGTCGTGATCTGGACTGGATAGAGAGTCGTCTGATCTAAAAAATACTCGAGAGCAACCCTCACAGTCAGTTACCTGGATAGCAGCAACTGATGTGTAGCGCAACTTGAGCCATTTTGGGGGATCCTATAGTTCTCAACCGCATCTTGCAAGTCAGGAAGTCGCAGCCTAGCTTGTCACAGAACCTTCGAAGTCTCCGGTTTAGTCGTTACACTCGACTCAGAACCAAAGGTCCATGATGTTCTGGAAACAATCGAGTAAGGCTAATCCAGGGATAGTTCCTCCCCTAATCCGAACTTGCGCTCCGTCTCTAATGACCTCGTTGTCGACGGGATATTAAACTTTCTTCTTTCAGCAGTCTGTCTAATGTCGCCAAAATTTATCTGCTTCCCTAAACATATAAAGCTAACTAAAAACCAGCATGCATTGGCTGAAATTGCTTCTCCTTTCAGATACATAGACTGTATACATAACTAGACACTCGCGTGCATTCGACCATATGACAGCAGACAAATCTGTTACGAAAATTAGCTATTGGCGCAAGTATATCTTAAGTTATAGCGTATCAGTGTGTAGAATTAATATCTGTAGTTAATTTTGACTGTAAGTGGTAAATGATTGTAATAATTGAGGCTGCTTGTTATCAGATGACGACAAGATCTGTTATCGGTTAGTGCACTACGTAAACAGTCTAACATAACAGTGGCGCGACACTCCGTCTCGTTTTTGTTGCCCATAGCGATAGCAGCGCCCCAAGCGGCCAACAAGCGACACTTCTGAATATGATATCGAATGATACTAACGTTTATATTGATTTGCAACATAGCTTTTAAATATGGAGTGTTTGTAGTGGCATAAAAACAGCTAAAAAGTGACACCATATTTGTCAGTATCTAGTTTCCGGAGGACCCTGGGAAGTACGAAACGCCACTTTACAGAGCGGTTTATTTACGATTCTCTTGTACCGTACAGACATTTACTCAGTAATGTTGTTTTCCTTTAATAACCAAGAACTGCTGGTAAATACCAGAAGACCTGCTGGTGTGCAACAGATACCCAACAAAGCGTTTTTTTTCGCCATTCTTTAAGACAAATCAGTGAATGTGGAACGTAGGATACCTATATCGAATGTAACACGTTATTTAACTTACCAAATAAGCCACCACAACAATAGCTTAAGGGAAAACCACACAGACTTGATAATAAATCGTCTGAAGTTTCCGCAACATAGAAGAAACCAATTTCACATTGGTTGCTATATAGGAGCCACAAAAGGCAAGAATCTTCAACGCATTCGCCTTTAAAGTTAAAGTATATACATTAATGAAAATATTCGTGTACTAGAAAGTCGAATGAAGTGTAAAAATTGGCGAATCATTAGACTCCAAGAAAAAATTTTAATTGTCACTGAAAGTGCTTATGATAATAACAGCAGTCAACAACAGAAATATACGCTTCTCATGCATGAAATATGTGTTTATATTCTCTTGCTTTCAATGTTTTTTCTTTATTGTCACTTCATTCCTCTCATCTCATGTGGGCGGATGGTTGAACTGCTTGATTTTAGCGGAATAAACTGAAAAGATACACATATATCAAAGTATTTCTTCATGAATAAGTTGCAGCTTATGTCCTGGAATCAGGGTGATTCGGCTGTTTTTACATGTATTTCACGATGATTCATGTCTCTTGGTAAGTTACAGACGCAGGGATCACATAAACGTAATAGCTTTTTCGTTATTTAAGTAGACAATAATTTAAAACAAACATTATCTTTACGGCGCATGTCACTGCTTTCTCACCGCTTCGAACGCTTGTATCGCTCCAGCTTTCAAAAGGTAAAACCACAGTCATAGTCAATGTACCAGTATGTGACACGTAAGCCAAGTTAAACAATGAAGTTAATTTTTACTTTCTGTCATTGTTATTGTTTGCAATTGTACTATAGGATCAACCTGGCAAAAATACTTAACAGTCAATATGTAATAATTTACGAAAGCCTTAGCTGCGAGAGAGGTTTGTTTTCACTTTATCGGAATAAACACCTCAACTTGATGAAATCTCTATGATTTCTACATCAAAAATCTCTAGCTTTAAGAAACCATTTGATTTCATCAAAATACTTCCTGTTGTTAAGTTCTGTTGATAATTCAACAGTAACATTTACCAGGGCAACTAACTGCGATGGATGTGATTGAATTCACAAAATTTGGCATTTCGTGCACTGCGTTTTGTTAATACGGCTCTTGTATGACCAGCTTCCTATGTTTCTGGCGTCACCGGCCATGGCTGGATGCTGCATAAGCTCTAATCCTTTCTGGTGCTGCAGACCGTCTCTACCGGCTTCAAACGGCTGTCCTCGCTATCCAATATCAACAAATTTCGTCGAAAATTTGCAGCATATTGCTTCGGAAGGTAGTGCATTCACCAACGTGATTTAAAAAGGGTCTTAAACGACTCTGCGGCAAATTTCTGTATAGGAGTTGATTGGGATTCAGGTCAAAGCACAAAACTTCAGTAGTAACGAGTATATGTCGGATCATATCTATTTGTTGGAAGGCGTGCTCATTTATTAAAATTTCACTGCACATAAAATTCGTGATATGCCCTTCCTGTTTTTTAATAGTTTCAATTTTGTTTCTAAGCTCAAACGTTTATTGAAGGTTTTAATCTTTCCATTGACACAGCTCAACCTGGCAGTAATTGTTTCTTAATTCAGTGTGTATCAGCCACTAGATTTCTCATGTTTGAGCGGACGACATCAGCCACTGCTCCCTAAGTATCTTCGACTCTTCTCTTTCCGTTCGTGGATTTTCGCCACTAAGCGCTACTGTCCACTCAATTTTTTCACTTTTCTCCTCTGGATTTTTTGTTACATTCACAGTCCTCGTATACTTTAAGTAAACGATGCTTCACCATAAAGTTAACCAAACAGTTCTAATATCTCTAAAATCTAATTCCACTCTATTCTATACAGTTAACGTACTTCTTTTAACTCTCTTCTCCAAAAGTCACAGACAAAATACAGTCCTTACAATATTTTATAAACCGTCCACATTAGCATACTTTTATTTCATCAACTGACAACTATCATAGGTATAGATTACATACTTTCTTAACTAGGCATAGCACACGAGCGATAATTTTTCATCACACAATTTTACATAGCAAAAAATAGATCCATAAGCAGTTCATACTTGTTTCAAAACAAAACACCCCCAAAATACGCAATTAATTTATGGTGCAACAAAAACAAATACAGAACGGAGAATAGCGTCTAACTAGAACAGATAAGTACTTTAAGCGGCCCTTAGACTGTCAATAATATCGTGTAATATTTCATACTGCGCAGTGTTTTTGACCGTCTGTAGGTAAGATTGAAGGATGTGCATTATATTGTCTTATTTACTGAAATCAGATTTTATTGAGCATATTGTTTGCATGTTATAATAGAGTCTACCTAATATTGTATATTTTTGTCAACTCAGTCTCGTCTGCTAAACTATTGTGAAGTGGAAAATGGGTTCAAGATAAACCTAACGACCGTTCATATGAGAATTTGCCGACCTTTATCGTGTGTTAAATGAAACGCATATAGTAATCGCCAAAAGAAAACGGAGCAGTGCGATCAGTTGTCGAAATGTTGAGACATGTATCCGGAAGAAAATAAGCTTCAGTTAGTAAAGGACTGAAATTCATCGTGGACAAATTATAGGAAAAAAGTGAAAAGAGTTAAGAGTGCATCGAGAAGCGGAGCTGGTGTTGACGAGCTTCTCCGCCAGCGCTATGGTAATTTGATGCCTTTTTCCAAGGGTAGTAAATTTTTAGCACAATTTAAATAAAAATATGTATACTTCTTGTATTTCAAATTGTGTGTGAATAAGCAAATACCACGCAGATAGGCGGAATCATTAGCGTGCACCCATCAGGAAGTTCCGCTTATCATTAGGCTCGCTTATCCACACATCAATTAGTAAAGTTTCATGCGATAATCTGTAGCAGTCGTTCATACATCTACCCACCCTTCCTCTCTTCGTTATATGAGCGCGAAGTCAGCCAAAGAAGCCCAAATAACAGCTGGCGCCCGTATCCACTATCTTTGCACGTTCGGAATAATATTGCGCAATATCGATTCGCTGTCTGCACCCCACCATCAGTACACAGCACAATATTATCGATATATAGGGACCGCTTAACAAAATTCCTTACAGCAGCTCTGCTACCAAGTATCTGATCATGTGAACATTCGCAGCCGAGGGACGTATTTGTAGAGCAAAAATCCTCTTCAGTTGGCAGTAATTTCTTAATTTCCAGAATGAGATTTTCACTCTGCAGCGGAGTGTGCGCTGATATGAAACTTCCTGGCAGATTAAAACTGTGTGCCCGACCGAGACTCGAACTCGGGACCGAGTTCGAGTCTCGGTCGGGCACACAATTTTAATCTGCCAGGAAGTTTCAATTTCTTAATTTATTCCAAGAGGGGTTTCAAAGTATAAAGCTTCATATTTAGGTGCCACCAAATAATTACGGGAACATAAATGTGTGACGATCGGGCCAGTCAGTCATGGGGGGATCACACCCACGTCAAACGCATGGGAGCGTAATAGTTTGGTGGTTCCTGAAGATAACTGCTTACACTTCGAAACCTGTGGTGGAATAAATTAAGAAATTAATAGCAGCTGAAGCGGATTTTTGTTCTACAGAACTTCGGATACCACTGTCGGTCGCTTCACCGTCCCCGTCTTTTTCCTTCCACAAATGATGAATGGGAAGAACGACTGTTACTGAGACTCGATATGAGCTCAAAGGATCTCGCGAAACATGTTGCCTGACTCTTCTTGCTACGTACGATCGTTGTTTGGATCTCCTCTGTCTACTCGACGTACTCTACCTCGTTAGGATTTCAGCATGGCGAGCAATACTCGAGAATCGGTCGATACAGTCTTCTGGTCTACAAAATAATAAAAGAGTCCTGCTCCTGATGAAAACAACGGTAACAAATGTTGGACGCTAGAGGAAATGATACGATTTTGAAACCAAAATAATGTTTTCATCACTACAGTTTTTTGTCATTAGTAATAGGATATAATAGATGACCATGCTACAATTACATTAGTGAAAGTGCCATTTGACTTTCTGAACCTAACCTACCCTTTGACGTGAGAGCAGCGACGTTATAGACAGACATAAATACAGAGGATATCACGACGTCTTGTCAAACATACTTGGAAAGTTTGTGACTAGGAACTATTTGATCAAATGCAGAAACTAAATTCCGAGAAGCAGCAATGTTTTAGTTAGTAGACACTCTTGAGTATCCACCGGCGCGGCAGAAAACAAACACGAGATGCCTATGAAAAACAGACGCGCTGCCTGCAGAGCCGGACTGTATTAACGGGCGGATCTCGTGGGAAAACTGGGTAATACAGCGCTATTTATTCTGGCAGACACTAACGAAAACATTATCTTATGAGGGGAGATGAAGACGGCCAACACTTGGCCTGCGCTATGCTTTTCATTATAAAACGCTGCTGTTAAGTGTGGTATGTGCACCAGAGTATCGTAGTAGCCAATTTAAGGACCACGCCGAGCTCAGCACCGCGGTGTTCAAACCAAACGCCAGGATTGCTGACTGCTTCACTTTACTGCAAGCGTCAGTTTTAAGAAATAGTCGAAACCGAAACAAATTTTGAAATTTAGGCTTGGCGATGCTATAACTGTTTAAGCTGAAATATAAAAGCCAGTTGTAAACGGCAACATAAGTTAAATTTTTTACACGAAATCCTCAGGTACATGAATAGCGACAATCTTTCTGGGAATGCCACAACATTTAAAAGCAATGAACCAAAGCTGGCTTGCAATGACCTCACCGTATTTAAAGACGCTCCTGTGACGCTCTGTGATGTGGAAAGGAGCTTTTCCGGGTAAAAAACTTTCCGCAGTGATAGCTGTAGATCTTTGAAAATGGAAAACCTGGAAATGCACCTTATGATCAGTGCAACTGTGCAGAAACTGAAGTTTGACAAGACGCGTTAACTAATTTGCAATACATTAAACGAGTGGTATGCAATAATAAATACATAGTTTTATTATTTGGTGTTATTTTTTTCACTACACTTCCTATTTTTTCAAACATCTTTAAATTTATTTACATAAAGTCGTATATTATTTTCAAAGTCATGTTTATAATGTTTAGGTCATAAATGCTCGCATATTTCGCTGTTTATCAGGTCATTCAGGTCATTAAAATCCAGGCCCTAGTCATCACACATCCAATGCTTCTAAACGCCTCAACGCATCAGAGTAGGGTGTTTCGATCTGGGGCTGCAGCTCGACGTTCGACGTTTAAAAAAAAATAAAAATTAAAAAAACTGTTTGACAACAAACCCAAAAAAGGAATTGAAACTGCACTGACTGATGTCCCCGATAGAGGTCGCCCAAGGTCAATACCCCCACTCCCCCCTGAGTACTAGTGTTTTAAGAAATCATTGTGCACTGATAACAAGTTCAGATTGGACACGGTTAAGACGTATAGTCGGAATCTTACCGTGCGGCGAATGTAACGTGCCACCTTTTCCCCACAGTATGGGTTTTGTTGTTTTACATTTGCTGGTAAAAAAGTTATCGAAGAAAGGATATTTCACATTGCAGAAAAGAAAGGAAAACATGTATTCATAAAATTGGCAAGAAGGTTTTGGTTTTCTTAGTCTTCCCTTACGGCATAAAATGGTTCTTACTTGTAGGAATTTACTTTCTACATCTACATCTACGTATACATCTACCTCCATACTCCGCAAGCCACCTGACGGTGTGTGGCGGAGGGTACCTTGTGTACCTCTATCGGTTATCCCTTCTATTCCAGTCTCGTATTGTTCGTGGAAAGAAGGATTGTCGGTATGCCTCTGTGTGGGCTCTAATCTCTCTGATTTTATCCTCATGGTCTCTTCGCGAGATATACGTAGGAGGGAGCAATATACTGCTAGACTCCTCGGTGAAGGTATGTTCTCGAAACTTCAACAAAAGCCCGTACCGAGCTACTGAGCGTCTCTCCTGCAGAGTCTTCCACTGGAGTTTATCTATCATCTCCGTAACGCTTTCGCTATTACTAAATGATCCTGTAACGAAGCGCTCTGCTCTCCGTTGGATCTTCTCTCTCTCTTCTATCAACCCTATCTGTTACGGATCCCACACTGCTGAGCAGTATTCAAGCAGTGGGCGAACAAGCGTACTGTAACCTACTTTCTTTGTTTTCGGATTGCATTTCCTTAGGATTCTTCCAATGAATCTCAGTCTGGCATCTGCTTTACCGACGATCAACTTTATATGATCATTCCATTTTAAATCACTCCTAATGCGTACTCCCAGATAATTTATGGAATTAACTGCTTCCAGTTGCTGACCTGCTATATTGTAGCTAAATGATATGGGATCTTTCTTTCTGTGTATTCGCAGCACATTACACTTGTCTACATTGTGATTCAATTGCCGTTCCCTGCACCATGTGTCAATTCGCTGCAGATCCTCCTGCATTTTAGTACAATTTTCCGTTGTTACAACCTCTCGATATACCACAGCATCATCCGCAAAAAGCCTCAGTGAAGATCCGATGTCATCCACAAGGTCATTTATGTAGCTTGTGAATAGCAACGGTCCTACGACACACCCCTGCGGCACACCTGAAATCACTCTTACTTCGTAAGACTTCTCTCCATTGAGAATGACATGCTGCGTTCTGTTATCTAGGAACTCTTCAATCCAATCACACAATTGGTCTGATAGTCCATATGCTCTTACTTTGTTCATTAAACGACTGTGGGGAACTGCATCGAACGCCTTGCGGAATTCAAGAAACACGGCATCTACCTGGGAACCCGTGTCTATGGCCTTTTGAGTCTCGTGGACGAATAGCGCGAGCTGGGTTTCACACGATCGTGTTTTTCGAAACCCATGCTGATTCCTACAGAGTAGATTTCTAGTTTCCAGAAAAGTCATTATACTCGAACATAATACGTGTTCCAAAATTCTACAACTGATCGACGTTAGAGATATAGGTCTTTAGTTCTGCACATCTGTTCGACGTCCTTTTTTGAAAACGGGGGTGACCTGTGCCCTTTTCCAATCCTTTGGAACGTTACGCTCTTCTAGAGACCTACGGTACACCGCTGCAAGAAGGGAGGCAACTTCCTTCGCGTACTCTGTGTAAAATCGAACTGGTAACCCATCAGGTCCAGCGGCCTTCCCTCTTTTGAGCGATTTTAATTGTTTCTCTATCCCTCTGTCGTCTATTTCGATATCTACCATTTTGTCATTTGTGTGACAATCTAGAGAAGGAACTAAAGTGCAGTCTTCCTCTGTGAAACAGCTTTGGAAAAAGACATTTAGTATTTCGGCCTTTAGTCTGTCATCCTCCGTTTCAGTACCATTTTGGTCACAGAGTGTCTGGACATTTTGTTTTGATCCACCTACCGCTTTGACATAAGACCAAAATTTCTTAGGATTTTCTGCCAAGTCAGTACATAGAACTTTACTTTCGAAATCATTGAACGCCTCTCGCATGGCCCTCCTCACATTACATTTCGCTTCGCGTAATTTTTGTTTGTCTGCAAGGCGTTGGCTATGTTTATGTTTGCTGCGAAGTTCCCTTTATTTCCGCAGCAGTTTTCTAACTCGGTTTTTGTACCACGGTGGCTCTTTTCCATCTCTTACGATCTTGCTTGGCACATACTCATCTAACGCATATTGTACGATGGTTCTGAACTTTGTCCACTGATCCTCAACACTATCTGTACTTAAAATAAAACTTTTGTGTTGAGCCGTCAGGTACTCTGAAATCTGCTTTTTGTCACTTTTGCTAAACAGAAAAATCTTCCTACCTTTTTTAATATTTCTGTTTACGGCTGAAATCATCGATGCAGTAACCGCTTTATGATCGCTGATTCCCTGTTCTGCGTTAACTGTTTCAAATAGTTCGGGTCTGTTTGTCACCAGAAGGTCTAATATGTTATCGCCACGAGTCGGTTTTCTGTTTTAACTGCTCAAGGTAGTTTTCAGATAAAGCACTTAAAAAAATTTCACTGGATTCTTTGTCCCTGCCACCCGTTATGAACGTTTGAGTCTCCCAGTCTATATCCGGCAAATTAAAATCTCCACCCAGAACTATAACATGATGGGGAAATCTACTCGAAATATTTTCCTTATTATCCTTCAGGTGCTCAGCCACAACAACTGCTGAGCCAGGGGGCCTATAGAGACATCCAATTACCATGTCTGAGCCTGCTTTAACCGTGACCTTCACCCAAATTATTTCACATTGCGGATCTCCGTCAATTTCCTTTGATACTATTGCACTTCTTATCGCTATAAACACGCCTCCCTCTTCACTGTCAGGCCTGTCTCTGCGGTATACATTCCAATCTGAGTTTAGAATTTCATTACTGTTTACATCTGGTGTCAGCCAACTTTCTGTCCCTAGTACTATGTGGGCATTGTGACCGTGTATTAATGAGAGCAGTTCTGGAACCTTTCTATAGACGCTCCTGCAGTTTACTGTTAGCACATTAATATTGTTATTCCCTGTTGCATTTTGCCTACTCCTACCTTGGCACGTCTCAGGAGGCGTCTTGTCGGGCCTAGGGAGGGAATTCTCTAACCTAAAAAACCCACATGTGCACTCCACACGCACTCCGCTACCCTTGTAGCCGCTTCCTGCGTGTAGTGCACGCCTGACCTATTCAGGGGGACCCTACATTGCTCCACCCGATAGCGGAGGTCGAGAAATTTGCACCCCAGATCTCCGCCTTTCATTCTCATGGAAGGATCATCTTCAGGCTAAGCAGCCGTCGTTGGAAAGCAGAGAGCTTAGTCACGCGAAACCATATTATTGTTAATTGTTGATGGAAAGAGTTAGTCTTGTGTGATAATAATAACCTCGCTGCAGGTTTGACTTACAAATGTTCAAATGGGAAGTCGATAGCACACTTACGGCGAGCGATCCTTGCGTCACCGTACTCACTTCTTCCAACTAATTTACGGGACAAGAATTGTACAAAACCAACTTCATTAGTACGGTAACGCAGGGTTTCGTATTACGAATATGCTTGCAAAATAAAAAAGAAATAATTCAAACTGCTTTATTATCTACCATAAGACAAGTAACGAGAATCATACAACCTGGTATCATCGATGCTCGAAGAAGAAAGAAAGAACGTTAGTTCTATTATTTCAAAAAAAAAAAAAAAAAAAAGGAATCGAAAATGTCTTTCACAGATAGTTGAGATACAAATACGAAGTTGACTTCCTGAGGCATAATCTCATCTCTAATCTCGAAATATCAAGGTCAGTCATGGAGCCTCCTTGAATAATGTTTTGCTACACAGCCCCCATTAAATGGTGGAGACAATGTCTATCATACTACATGGACGCACCATTCTACGTTTCAGCGTCATTTCGTCCACTTGGCTCAGAAATTTGAGCAGAGCAACCGATGTACGAGAATACAATTACGTAGCCACTGTGAAAGGAACATGCAGTCGTTTTGTTAAAATAATTGCAATTTTACAGAATAATAATGGTTTCTTGAAAGCAGTTCACTAAATCAATATGGTAACGAGTGACCTCTCTGTCATAACATTCATGCTGTACAAATGATGAATCTTTTATGGTTTTTTTTGTTCGTTTACTGACATTGGTAGCATAGTATAAGTAACATATGACGCGTAATATAGTACAATAAGAAAATGAATTCAGTTAATGTTTTGATGACAAAGAACATTATAAGTTAGCAGATATTAGATTATGGTGATGGTTGGATGGTTCACTTGACGAAGACGACGTAAGATGGACCAAAGGACATAATGTTGGTGACGGTTGTAGACTGCACAGGGACCCATCGTAAAGGACAGGATTCGACAGTGAGGTTGATGACTGGAACAGCATATAGAACACATAAACGTAGTTCGGTCGCATCTCAAAGAGGCATCAGATAGTCCATCGTAATCTGGTTACATGTAACAGGTGTACAGAGAAATCAAAATACATAATGCACGACTTATGGAACTTGTACTGAAAGGAAGAACTTTATTAACACAAACAGTCCTTAAAATGTAAGAATAACAGAGAATGACTTACATATATGAAATGGATCCGTGTTTAGCTTGGGGGACCTCTCATATTTCAACTTTATTGCATTGCCTAGCATTCTGTACTTTACAAATTATACTTTCATCGCTTTGAGTCAGCAAATGACGAGAATAGCAGTCTTGGAAAATTAACGTCCACAACATGCGCTGACAAAATGTTTATTTTGGGCAAATTTTCATTTATATTTACTGTACAATTACGGACACACAGTACTTCACGTCGGCAATCAAGTTTTGCTGGAAGCTGACAGGATTGCAGGTTACTCCACGCCTGAGCACACTGATCGATACGAGTCCAACACAGTTGCTTACACTTAGTGAGCGACAGTGGAGATAAAACTTTCTCACCACACTAGGAGAGAATTCTCATCTTCCACACAGGATAATGAGCGTGAACTCAGTTCGCTAATCATGACTCCGATAAATGCAAAATTCTTTACAGGATTTTTGTTGGTATATTAGTCTGGTTGTCCATTTCAACACTCGCTAACACCGTATTTTGTTTACCAGTTTCTCGTAGTCTCACAGAACGCTCACAAATAAAAAAAAATCGAGTTCAATGGATCTTAATCTTTCAGTGCTTAATTCTTACAAACACATGCATTTATGTCGCCCCCATGGATCGTAATATTCCGTTGAACTGGAGTACAAGTAAGATATTTACAGGATAGATGTACACATATTTCTCTGACAAAGGTGCATATAATCCATACAGGGAATAGGTTTCCATGAAGTAGCATAGTTTTTACGATTCTAGCCTGATCTAGTGAAACATCGATATTCTTTAGAGTCTCATCATTCATGAAGTCCATGACAACATTATTAATTTACTCATAGCAAAGTTAGTATTTGCGTAATTTTGTTTTAAAAGTAAAACTATGCACAAAATTTGATAGAGAACACAGGAATGGTCAGTGTGTTAGCTCCAATTAGAGTAAAATATTTACTTAGTACGAGGTACATTCAAGTTCTAAGGCCTCCGATTTTTTTTCTCCGGACTGGAAAGAGATAGAAACATGCGCATTGTTTTAAAATGAGGCCGCGTTCATTGTCAATACGTCCCAGAGATGGTAGCACCGTACGGCAGATGGAATTTTACCGCCAGCGGCGAGAATGAGAACTGTTTTAAATACTTAAAATGGCGACGTTTTCCTTACTTGAACAACGTGAAATCATTCGTTTTCTGAATTTGCGTGGTGTGAAACCAATTGAAGTTCATCGACAGATGAAGGAGACATGTGGTGATGGAGTTATGGATGTGTCGAAAGTGCGTTCGTGGGTGCGACAGTTTAATGAAGGCAGAACATCGTGTGACAGCAAATCGAAACAACCTCGGGCTCGCACAAGCCGGTCTGACGACATGATCGAGAAAGTGGAGAGAATTGTTTTGGGGGATCGCCGAATGACTGTTGAACAGATCGCCTCCTGCATGACGACATGAAAATGCGATAAGTGTCATCCAGTTGGGTGCCACGAATGCTGATGGACGACCACACGGCTGCCCGTGTGGCATGTTGTCAAGCAATGTTGACGCGCAACGACAGCATGAATGGGACTTCCTTTTCGTCGGTTGTGACAATGGATGAGACGTGGATGCCATTTTTCAATCCAGAAACAAAGCGCCAGTCAGCTCAATGGAAGTACACAGATTCACCGCCACCAAAAAAATTTCGGGTAACCGCCAGTGCTGAAAAAATGATGGTGTCCATGTTCTGGGACAGCGAGGGCGTAATCCTTACCCATTGCTTTCCAAAGGGCACTACGGTAACAGGTGCATCCTACAAAAATGTTTTGAAGAACAAATTCCTTCCCGCACTGCAACAAAAACGTCCGGGAAAGGCTGCGCGTGTGCTGTTTCACCAAGACAACGCACCCGCACATCGAGCTAACGTTAGGCAACAGTTTCTTCGTGATAACAACTTTGAAGTGATTCCTCATGCTTCCTACTCACCTGACCTGGCTCCTAGTGACTTTTGGCTTTTTCCAACAATGAAAGGCACTCTCCATGGCCGCGCATTCACCAGCCGTGCTGCTATTGCCTCAGCGATTTTCCAGTGGTCAAAACAGACTCCTAAAGAAGCCTTCGCCGCTGCCATGGAATTATGGTGTCAGCGTTGTGAAAAATGTGTACGTCTGCAGGGCGATTACGTCGAGAAGTAACGCCAGTTTCATCGATTTCGGGTGAGTAGTTAATTAGAAAAAAAATCGGAGGCCTTAGCACTTGAATGCACCTCGTATTTGCGAAGTGCCAAGTCGAAATGTAACCATTCAAAGCTCACATACATTTAATAATGCTATTATCCATAAGACTTTGAACGCCATTAATACAAATTCAAAATTTCACCCTAATATTGTAGTAACGAGTTATATGGCATATGTACAAACTGACAAGCTATGAAGGCATTTCTCTCATTCCCCAACGTCTGATTTCATGTAGTTCAGACGTACTAGGATAGACAGACAAATAAATACTTCTTATAGATAAGTACTTGATATTATGAAAAGAGACAGAATAAATCATCTATATAGTGAAAGATCTGACTTTATATTCAAATGTAGTAATTTTAAATCAGATAGCAGCGAAGTAATTACACTAAACTACCGAAGATAGTGGAAATTCGTTATTCAAGTCATAACTCTGTACATCGACCTTGTGGAATACTATAGCAACTAGTCTTTAGTGTCAGAGTGTACAGTCCTTTACAAGACTCACATCAACACTAAGAATGTCTTTTGCTTTCTGTTCCTACTAGGTATTATTTACAAACATATACTTGAATCAGACACTGTGAGATACAGTCAGGGCTGCGCCCAGTAATCAGTTCATCTGATTATTCTAAATACTGTGACAAAGACTACGTTTTCTATGCTCTAGTCATCAATGTTATCAACATGCCATAAATGTTAACACGCTGACAGAATCTCCTCCAAATTAATGTGAATTCTGTGCATAAATATTTTTCCAAGATTTTCCTCTTGTATTAGAACAATCAACTACTGATATACAGCTACCTGGCCATGTATCTACAAACATTATTGAAAGATGGACAAAAATGTTAGTGAAAGATGGAAAAAATTTGTCAATAGTGTAGATGTATCTTAAGAATATTTATAAAGCGATAGTGATGGTTCTATATTTTTCCATTCTAAAATTTATCGTATCTCTTTGGTAACTGCCTCTCGTTTCGTCCATGGTATGGAGTAAGAATTTGGCAGTATATTTTGTGTGGAATTACTTCTATATGATATTCTTATGTATATGATCCCTGGACTAATGCCGGCAAGTGTGGCCGTGCGGTTCTAGGCGCTTCAGTCTGGAACCGCGTGACCGCTACGGTCGCAGGTTCGAATCCTGCCTCGGGCATGGGCGTGTGTGATGTCCTTAGGTTAGTGAGGTTTAAGTAGTTCCAAGTTCTAGGGGACTGATGACCACAGATGTTAAGTCCCATAGTGCTCAGAGCCATTTGAACCAACCTGGACTAATGTTAAAAACGTGTCTATACTTCTGTAATAATTCTTTTGGTTCAGCCTGTTGTCGTGAGTTTTTACCACTTTGTCTTTTATGTGATTTTTATCATTCGTCACAATACTACAATGAGGAGGTCGGCTACTAATTTGTCAAGCTTTCATTTTAATAAATTTGACTCTTATGTCTTAGCGGTATTTACCATGTCTGCCTTTCATCTTTATCAAATCTACACTACTGGCCATTAAAATTGCTACACCACGAAGATGACGTGCTACAGACGCGAAATTTAACCGACAGAAAGAACATGCTGTGATATGCAAAAGATTAGTTTTTCAGAGCATTCACACAAGGTTGATCCCGGTGGCGACACCTACAGTGTGCTGACATGAGGAAAGTTTCCAACCGATTTCTCATACACAAACGGCAGTTGACCGGCGTTGGCTGGTGAAACGTTGTTGTGATGCCTCGTGTAAGGAGGAGAAAAGCGTACCATCACGTTTCCGACTTTGATAAAGATCGGATTGTAGCCTGTCGCGATTGCGCTTTATCGTATCGCGACATTGCTGCTCGCGTTGGCCGAGATCCAATGACTGTTAGCGGAATATGGAATCGGTGGGTTCAGGAGAGTAATACGGAACGCCGTGCTGGATCCCAAGGGCCTCGTATCACTAGCAGTCGAGATGACAGGCCTCTTATCCGCATGGCTGTAACGGATGGTGCAACCACGTCTCGATCCCTGAGTCAGCATATGGGGACGTTTGAAAGACAACAACCATCTGCACGAACAGTTCGACGACGTTTGCAGCAGCATGGACTATCAGCTCGGAGACCATGGCTGCGGTTACCCGTGACGCTGCATCACAGACAGAAGCGCCCGCGATGATGTACTCAACGACGAACATGGATGCACAAATGGCAAAACGTCATTTTTTCGGACGAATTCAGGTTCTGTTTACTGCATTGTGATGGACGCATCCGTGTTTGGCGACATCGCGGTGAACGCACATTGGAAGCGTGTATTCGTCATCGCCATACTGGCGTATCACCCGGCGTGATGGTATGGGGTGCCATTGGTTATACGTCTCGGTCACCTCTTGTTCGCATTTACGGCACTTTGAACAGTAGACGTTACATTTCGGATGTGTTACGGCCCGCGGTTCTACCCTTCATTCGATCCCTGCGAAGCCCTACATTTCAGCAGGATAATGCACGACCGCATGTTGCAGGTCCTGTACGGGCCTTCCTGGGTACAGAAAATGTTCGACTGCTGCCCTGGCCAGCACATTCTCCAGATCTCTCACCAACTGAAAACGTGTGTTCAATGGTGGCCGAGCAACTGGCTCGTCACAATACGCCAGTCACTACTCTTGAGGAACTGCGGTATCGTGTTGAAGCTGCATGGGCAGCTGTACCTGTACACGCCATCCAAGCTCTGTTTGACTCAATGCCCAGGCGTATCAAGGCCGTTATTACGGCCAGAGGTGGTTGTTCTGGGTACTGATTTCTCAGGATCTATGCACCCAAATTGCGTGAACATGTAGTCACATGTCAGTTCTAGTATAATATATTTGTCCAATGAATACCCGTTTATCATCTGCATTTCTTCTTGGTGTAGCAATTTTAAAGACCAGTAGTGTACAACAATATCTTCACCATCGATACTCAGCACTTGCCCGAGAAGAAGTCTATTTTTGCATCCCCTTCCTTCAGAAATTCCATGCCAAAAATGCATTCGACTCTTAATCCACATACAATTCGGAACATGCAAACTGCGCCTCCATTTCCTGTAATTACCTCAACATACGTCTGCACCTTGAGGTGCCACGACCTGGCAGCGACTGCTCCAATAGTTTTATAGTTTTGTAGTGGGTAAGTATCTACCCTCAAAACTTCACTGATCTTATTAAGTAGACTCGCTGATATCACATTTACAGGGGCGCCTTTATGCGTAATAACTTTAATCGGAATTTTTTCCACAATAGCATTAATTGTGATTTGGACCATATTTTTACATTGATCACGGCATTTATAATGGTCAGTACCTCACACAGCTCTAATGTTCGTGTGTTCCCCCCCCCCCCCCCTCCCCTCCCCTCTCACCCCTCTATCCTACGACGTTCACTGGAGGGTGTAACGCAATCGGTTGTAGTTTGCTGAATGAGTTATAGTCGGGCAGGATTCTTTCGTCACCTCAATAACATTGACTTTTGGATTCTGCACTCACCAGCTTGTGTCGACAGCACGGTTTTGTACTGGACCACTATCCTAGTGAGTAACGTTTCGATTTAATTGACTGCGGTTTCCTGTGTTGGAATTGTACTGATTATTATTGTCTTGATGGCACTGAACTACTCCATTACTATAGTATCCAGGGTGATACTTATTGTCTTGGAAGATCTCAATATATTTTCGTAGACTGTCTTGTCCAGTGTGAAATGGTTCTAGGTTAAACTCTCTTTTGTTAAGTCTTTCCTGTATGAAATTTGACCAATACTTTTACAAGAACGCTTTCTCAAATTGCTCATAGTTTCCCAGTTTTCAGCCATTTCAGTTGCCCAAAGTGCTGCCTCCCGTTGGATGAACCAGGTAGTGAAACGTATTTTCTGTTGTTCTGACCAATAATTAGGTAATACTCCCTTAAAAGGTTTTATGAGCGCAACAGGATGAATATTTTTTCTTACCAAGTATGAAACTCTGGAACTGTTGGCGTTTCAACAAACTTTCTCCTCGCAAAGCGGATGTTAAAGAAGAAGTTGCGCCCATCCCCTACAACATATAATTGTCAGAATAGCATGATTTATTTCAAATCCATGCATTCTGTCAGGTGGTGCTGGGCTATTAAAGTAACCACTTTCCCTAGTAACACAGGGTGGTGTATCATGTACCATTTCTTTGACGGTAGACAATTCTTGGTACATTTACTAATCTAGAAAACGACACTGTGACGCCACTCAGGCAGATCCTTATTTAAAGTAGCTTTCATTTGATTTCACTCTGATTTAACTGCTTCCTCTGGAGTACTTCTCTGTAATAACGCTTTACTAATGAACTATTATATAACTATTAGTAATTCTGAAACTAATTTTTCATTGATCTGGATGCCGTTACCTGAAACCTACTTTGAAACATCCTGAGAGAAACTTTCCCTCCGAATGTCAAACACTTTTTTTAACTAAACTTTTTCTTCAGTACTAAAGTTATCTACTTTTGCACTTAGCCGCCAAACTCATTATTTTATCTAAGTTTGTTCATCTGTAAGTTATTGTATGGCTTCAGGAATATCCTGGTATGTGATTCTCAACTCCAAAATTTCGGTGGTTAGGGCACCTCGTTGCGATGACAAGTTTCCTAAATGTGTTGATACTTTTGTCAGTTTAGACAACGTAGTATCTTGTTTATACATTTATCTTGCTGTGATTTGATGAGTGTTCAAAAGTCTCTTTCACTATTATGTCTAAACTTCGATATAAGGCCGTAAATGGGTCTTGAACAGGACTGCTTGGTGGAATAATTTATTCTCTCTCAGCTTGTGAATCCATTTCTCATACCGAAGCATCAATATTTTTCCAGCCATATCCGCAAAATCACTAGCTTTGGAGTATGATTTATGTCATTATGTTGTTGAGATTCCATTTTCATAGGTTTTCCTACCTTTCCCAGAACACAGAGGTGAATGAAATTATCTGAGGAAATTATGGTTTGATAATAGCGCACAAATAATAACAACAAGACAGAATGTCAACTTTCAGTAAGAAGGTATTGATCTGTAGAAACAATGTACTCATAACAGCGCTAAGCTATGCTCACACTCGTTACAGTCATCCATCTTGTGCAACATCTTTGTGAATATTGCAATTAACTACTGTGGTATCACATATTGGTACCATCTGACAGTCATAGTTATGTTGGTAACGGAGCTGCAGATTTCCATTCAACGCCAGTAGCAGTGTCGTGCGATAAGGCAGACCAAATGGCGCCCACTAAGCCACACCTCCCAACAGCTCTATACCAAGATCGCCCTCTACTGCTGCGTTATAGGGCAATCGGCAGCAGCTACTAAGCCCACTTGGGCTCGCACCTATTTCGCCACGTGACGCTACGCAGACGCTGTCTAGTCGCGGCTCTGACGCCATCATTCATGCTTCAGTGCAGAGAGACTCTTCCTTGTTGACATTGTGATAGCTCGACTCTAATTTTTGCTTCATTATTTATAGTGAGTCGTCTTATGCTTGGAGAAATACACGTAAATCTTCTATTTGTTGTGTTGACTTGTTTGCTAATTATTTATGTCCCAGTACAGCTTTACTACGATGACAGTTGCTGCACCACTCTGTAGCCCGCCCCTCTTTACCATCGTATTTGAAGGTGTACAAAAAATTATAAACAAACTAAAATAGACTTTGAACAAAAAGGGGCCATAAAAGATTAATTCAACATCAACAGTTGTGATATACATAGGGAAGGGAAATAGGTGATGTCCTTACCTCATTAGTTGCATCATAAAGAATATAAATGATTTAAAAATTATTTCATTTCTTTTTCCTTTTTGCTTGTTAAATGGTTTGAAATTATTTTAATCTGATGTTGTTTCCTTTTGTTTAGACATATTTTTCTTTGACTTCAGTCCGTTTTCGTCAGTATTTTACAGTTTACATTCAGTGCATGAAATAAGAGAAAAACAGTAAGCGTGCACTACCTAACATTTTCCAAAACGCCACGCATAAAAATTGGATTCTTCTGGGACTCTTACCTCGGCTTCTATTGGTGACATAAAGGTAGGGTGAAGTGTTTCGAATAACCCTTAAGCTAGGGACCGTTTGTATACCCAACAGTAAGACGTTTTTACTTTCACTATCCTACAGTACTTCCTCTTGCTTAGGCAAATGGAGAAAATTGGTCGGTTCTTTCTGCATTCGATGTGGTCTACGGTGGGCCTTAATGAGCTTATAGAGGCACCACAAGTTAGTGGGCGGTTCCTTGAAGAACCGCAGAAAATGGTTTCTTTACCATTACAGAACTGCTATGCACAGCAAATGGCTGAAATTTTTACGATATACTCCTAAGAACCCAGTCTCGAAAAATCTTGAAAATTTTCTTGACTTCTTTATCCGTTTCCGAGCTACAGTGGTTCAAAGTGATCCCAGATGAAAACTTAAAATATGTGTGTAAAATCCGTTGTGATGTAGCTGGGAGAAATATGGTGTAAAGTGTCTCCGTTGTCTGAAGAAGGGTTCTGGGAACCCCATGTTGTAATACTGAGGCAAAAACAAATTTTTTATACATGCAAAATCCGGTCTGAGGTATAAAATTAGTTCTGCGTTATTTCAGTTTCATGTAAGTAAACTATCAAAATTTTACTGACTTACAAAGTTCTTTTCATATGGTTGACATGCCCTGCTGCAGCAGGCAAAGAAGGAAACCAGCAGAATAATGCTCCTATCGGAGCATGAATATGCTCCTCTTTTAAAAACTCTGACTGAGAAGTGGACTATCAACTGCTGCAGTCTACCTTCCTCAGCACCTTCAAAAATTTTCCCAAAAATATTCGCGCTTTCTTGGCTGAGAGACAGGAGACGCTGGCAGTGGGAAAGAGATGGAAAAGTAATAAATGCTGGAAGATAATAGACAGTGCGAAGAAGACAGTGGCAGTGGGAGAGAAATAGAGGAATACAGTGACAAAGGAACATAGTTGACAGTGGCAGAACAGTGCTAGGAAAAGAGTAAAGGAGAGGAATAAAGAGAAGGAGAAAGTTGAAGCGGGTGAGAGCCAGTGATAATGAGAGACAGACCCTAGGATAGTGACAGAGAGAGAGAGAGAGAGAGAGAGAGAGAGAGAGAGAGAGAGAGAGAGAGTTGAATTGAGAAGATGTAGCGGTAGTGGGAATAAATGAGACAATAGTGGCAAGAGAGAGCAAGAGGGAAGCAGTGGTGGTGGTAGGAGACAGTAGTAGTAGGGCAGAACGAAGGAAACTGTGGCTGCGAGACAGGAGACAGTGGAAATTAGAGAAACACAAAGAGATAATGATAATGAGATGTGCTGAATGAATGAGAGAGTGAGAATTGGCAAGTGGGAGTGAAAGAGTATGAGCGACTTACAGTGATGGACTGGTGGGTGTGGGCGAGTTACTGTTAGCGTAACTTGTGGCAGTGAGAGGTGAACTGCATGTTAAAAAGAGTGCGAATATGTTCGCACGCAAAATTATTGGGAAATTTTGTAAAGGTGCTGACGAAGGTAGAATGAGGCAGCTGGTACCCCCACTTTTCTGTCAGTCTTTTAAACAGGAGCGTATTCCCTTTTTAGCGCTCCGATAGAAGCATTTATCCGCTGGTAACGTAATGATACAAAATTGTTGTAATAGGGTCATGGAAAACGGCTGTGAGCGTAATGTATCATCTTTCTTCCCCAACCTGGGGTTTGTTATTTTACATTTGTTCATGAGAGTAAAAAATGTTTTTGAAGAAAGGATACAGCACTCTGCCAATAAGAAAAGAAAACATGTAACCATAAAACTGGCATAAAGATACTGGTTTTCTTAGTCTTTTCTTACGGCATAAATAAGTCTTACTCGTAGGAATGTACTTTCATTGTCATGCAAGAATCAGCTTCAGGCCAAGCTGTCATCGTTGGAAAGCAGCGAGCTTGGAGACGCGAAATCGTTTTATTGTTATTCTTTAATGCAAAAATTTGGTTCTGCTTGGTAATAATAATCACAATCGGACTTCGTTAATAAACATAGGCTGCAGTTAGACTTACAAATGTTGAAATGGGAGACGGTAGCACGTTTACTGAGCGCGATCGCCGTGTCAGCGAACTGACTACTTTATGGGACAAAAAGTATAAAAAACCAACATCATTGGAATGGGAACGCAGGGGCAGGGGCAGATAAAGAGGAAATAATTCAACCAGCAATATTACCACGAGAGACAAGTTACAGGAATGAAACAACATTGTCACAGATGCACGAAGAAGATGGTAGGAATACCAGTTCAGTTAGTTTAACAAAAAAGGATGGCAGATACTTCAAAGACGCAAAGGTGAAGTTGATTTTCTGAGACGTCATATTACCCCTAATATCGAAATATCAAGTTGTGTCAGGAAGGCTGCTTAAAATCACGTGTTTTGCTACACGGTGTTGAATGATTAGTACTGACCATGAGTTCCTGATTAAAGAGAAGAAGAGTAGGCTAGTAGTTAGTGCGTCTGATTAACAATTTACTGGGCCATGTTAGGTTTTCGATCGACCCTTAAGGGTCTTTTTTTAAATTGCGCACTGTAGTCGTGACTGGTCTATGATCGATTATTTTCTTGAAAAGGTCAACTGTGATTTGCCAGCGACCTCCAATAAGAGAACAGTACAGCATGGTATTCAGGTGGAGAAAGGAATCGAGGGAGAAGGTGCATTAAAAACACAAAAATGTATTCACGGAAATTTGGCATGTGGTAGGTCAAGTGTCATCATGATCTCTCCGTTGGCAAAAGATTAAGGACTAGACTCCATTTGGATCCACGGGTGTGAGTTGTAAAGGTGGAACTGATCACGAGAAAAATAATGAAGAATCAACGAGTGGAAACATGAATTATCGAAAATCTGATTTTGAAGGAAAGCTACAATATAAATGTTGATGGAAATGTAAAGGCTGAAACTGGAAGTAACTGGGCCAGTGAAATGAAATGAAATGGAAAAACGATAAGGATTTCTGGTCAGAATATAAGCTTCGTCAAGAAGCAGGAATAGGTGCGATCAGAGCATCTGGCGCTGTGAATGCAATAAAGTCGTACAGAAATGTTTCCATATGTAATGGACTGGGACTGGGCCATGGTCAGAAAACGTCAATCAAGTGAGAAAGGCATAATGGTGATTTTAATATTAACCACTGCTTACACAGTTTGTTCACTATAAGCACCAGACACGTCGACGAGATGCTGCATCCATAAAACGACGTAATCAACAATTGCTCGCAGCAGTTCCGGTGGAATCTGAGCAGTGGGCCTTCGGATCAGGTAGTGACCGAACGTGTCTCCGGTAAATGCGTTTTTTTTGTGTATCCCCAGAGCCAAGAGTCACATGGATTCAGATCGGGTGATCTTGCAGGCCATGCATCTGGAAAACCTCTGGAGATAAAAAGCTAGTGGAAGGTTGCATTAAGCGGATCATTCACTGACCGAGCGACAAACTGTTGCCACACAGTCGTTATGTTCCAAAGCAGGTATCACATGGTGTGCAAGGAGGTCTTGATGAAGAGCAGACGTCACGGTACGGCTGACAGGCCCTCCGCCTAACTGCCATAGCACTTGCAGTGGATGCTGATGCAGTTTGAAATTCCTGTGTGATGGTCTGGACAGGTTTCTACTTTCAACTATCGCCGGTCTCTGTCAGTCAACAGACTAGGTCGGCGTGTCCGCTTTCGTGCTGTACTGTCCCTTCACGTTTCCACTTCACTATCACATGGGAAACAGTGGACCTAGGGATGCTTAGGAGTGTGGATATCTCGCGTACAGACGTATGACACAAGTGGCACCCGATCAACTGACCACGTTCGAAGTCTGTGAGTTCCACGGGTCGCCCCACTCTGCTCTCTCACGATGTCTAATGACTACTGAGGTCGCTGATATGGTGTACCTGGCAATAGCTGGCAGCACAACGCACCTCATAAGAAAAACCTATGTTTCGTGGATGTCCGGATACTTCTGATCACATAGTGTATTTGCTTCATAGAAGAATGGACCGAGAATAAAGGACCTTGTGAATCCACACCACACAGTCACATACAACGAGAGCAATGACTCTTCGTGCACAACAGGCGGTTTAACAGTACCCCAAATCGGGCAGTTCTGTGTATTCATTGCACCCTGTAGTACAAAATGTGACTGTTCGCTCCATAGAATATTGACCGGCCACATGTCATCAACTTCGACAAATGACGGAAACCGAAGAGCAAATTGACAGCGCTGCTGCGGATCATGAGGTTCCATTTGCTGTACCGTCCGGAACTTGTACAGGCACCAGTGTAAATAGACCGAAAAGCTTTCTGCATTGTTGACCACGGGATGGACATTACTCGTGACACTGCACGAGGACTACCCGGGACACGTGCTGCATGGTCCGTTACAGCAACAACCACCTCTACATACACCAGGATTGGACTCCTTCCTCTCCCGGATGCTACTGCAAGCTCACCCCTGTTTTCGAATTTCATTATCGTCTTCTTTAAACCATGTAATGACATCGGGCGTCTCTTCAGACTTTTCTACCAGCGATTCTCTTTCAATGCAGCACTGTAATTACTGCCGTTCAGATCCAACAGCTTCACTGAGCGCGCACGGTCTCTCTTCTCGATATCCAAACTGTTCAAGCGCGTTATGGCTTGTCAAATGAGAGCGTGGGTGTCATACTGTCACACAAACAGTGTACAGCACCAGATTTGCATATTGTCGCCACAATTGGAACTAATTTTGTTTTCCAGGGTATATCGGTTCCACATTAACGCATTAGAGTATCTACCATGTTTCGCTGCCGCACGATAATTACAGCCCACACTGGACCTCTGTGAGTAACTGCACTTTAATTATAACCACCTGGTATATGCCAAGACAGAGATCGGAATAAATATTAGAATGAAATGAAGACATTGGGTGCAAGTGCCGCTCTGAGATCGCATTAAAGAGGAGATGATGGTATTCCACTGGGCGAGTGTCGCCTTGGTGGATACTGGACTAGCATTTCAGAGAAACAAGGTTCAAATATCAGCCCAACCATCATCCGCGCAGATTAATGGTTTTCACTTTAATCCTTAATGCCCCTTACTTTCCGTTCCTGAAGTGTTAGATCTTGACAACAAATCTGTGTCTGCGTAGAAGTCATTCTCTCCACAATTTGCATTCTCCGATAGTGAAAGTGTCACAGCAACACATGAAACGTTATGCAGATTCTTTTGCGTAAACATAGCTTGTTTCTGTATTTTTCTGTTACCGTTAGGTTAAATGTTCAGCCTCCTATTTTTTCTTCCTTTCAATTTTTTTTCTCAAACGTATACCTCTAAAAAAATTTTCCTGTAATTGTCCTTCTCGAAAAATTCAGGGTGTCTTACCTTGGTAATGAATTATACAGTATACTGTTTATTTCAGATATATATCTGCCACAATTTAGCAGGGTGATGTACCTGACACCTTAAGACGGAAATGGAAACGAGAGTATTGGAAAGTTGGTACAACGCTACGTCAAAAGTCGTCGTGGCGACTGTATAAAGAAGTAGCAGGAAGGTGTAACAAACTATTGCTAATACAACACTTTCGATTTTCACTGTAGTTTTCTTTTCGTGACCGATGAGACCTTGCTTTCCGATTAGTCCTCGTATTTACATATTCCGTCGGTAGTAAATCAGAAATTTTTCTCAAATTTTATGTGTGGAAACAACGTGATTGGAAATACTTTTAAAATAAGTGTATTTATGGAATTCCTATGAAAACGAATAGACCTCTTCTCTCCAATTTTCGATAAAGGGAACTTGTCGACTGCTTAGAATTTAACATGAAATGTATTTCTCTGCATGTAAACAAATCGGCGTTATTACTGGACATAAGTAAATATGTTTTCTGTGGAGAAAGGGTGACATTTAGAAACCAGTGGTCATTTGCATGTACAGTATTCTATTTTCAATTGTCCACGCTTGGGTATAAATATAGGAGCTCGAAAGAGGCTACAGGTTGTAGACGTTGATTGTTTGGGTTGAACGACTGTTTGTCTTGCCGCCCAGAACGCTGTCGACGACACAGGAAGCTCTGGCAACAGTTGACGCACTTTGAGGGAGCCGGCGCTGTTGAGAGATGGCCGCCACGCGTACTGGACGTGCCGACAGTACGGCGACACCCAGGTACACCTGCCACCAGTGCAACGTCACGGAAAGGGGAGTTCATCAAAAGAATCCTCTTATGAAGCAGATGTCACTCGCACCGTACATCAAGTATTAAAGTGTCTCCGATTACGTTGATGACGGTCCCTTGTTTCATTTGCTGATAATGTTGTAGATACAGTTCTTATCTTGATATCTGTCCAGATGGATTACAGTGTAACGCTAAGCGTAACGTGAAGCATAACGGTTACAATGTTCACAGCATCCCGTGTGTCATTGCGGTATAATCATCTGAATATTGTTGTTTCGCGAATTGATCGTGATCGTTACTGACTGAAATTAAATCTTACGTATACGACTGAAAGATAATTTTCCTGGCTTCTATTTAAGTATTTTACTATTTAATTATTTGAAGCCGGTTTTGAACAGAGATTCTCTTTTCTTTTACCAGAAAACTGTTGTGAAATACTAGCAATTTTATTTAAATACTGTTATGTGCGTAAATGTTATCAATAAGCATTGAAATGTAATCTTTTCAGTTACAAATGCAATCTAATATTCTTTTCCCTTCTTCCTTTTATTATTTTATAGATTAACTTTCCTTGAACGTCGTGTATGGTAATATGTCACGCTATGATGCAGTGCGTGATAACGTTGCTCGCCTACTAGTTAGCATCTGTTACTGATTTTGAAAAAGCAACAGAAAGTTGAATCAATTCGAAGACGGAGGCTCTCGGCGATTTACCATGAGCCGCAAACAATTCTTTACCAATCGACGTCGTAATTACATGAAACAAAAACAGAGGACATTAGTAATTTCTCTTATCTATAAATAATACAGTAAACTAGATAATTCTCATCGATTAGCATGTATCGAATCTCAATGCCCAGGCGATGTTCCATAAAGCGCATTAATCACAGCCGTTCAGTTACATTCTGTCATTCAAAGTACCATACAGCCATATTAAACAGTGAAAATCAGATACGTCCTTCTAGCTTAACCATATCTCTTTGAGCTTGACATACAATGGCGGAAAAGATATTATGCCTTCATACATTTTTTGCATGGAGGTACCTCCATGCTTTTTCGTAGGAAGTTGCCGAATAAAAGAATGGCCACAGCGATAACAATTCACGCACAAACGCATCTTACAGCAACTGCCTACAAAACAGATTCTCTGATTAGCCCAAATCGTAATATTATTCTGATATATTACATGTGTACAAACACTTCAGCCCTTATTAGTTCTATAGTATAATGTCAATGGATCTATGGGAACTGAATCTTATTCTCTCATTCACGATAAAATTAGTCAGTACTCGATAATAGCTTTATTATGTACGCGTAAGATGGAACAACAAAACTGAAACCGACAACTCTAAATAATGGCAATAACTACGCCAACAGCGTCACATATCTTTTTACAGTCCGCGATGGTTTTGCTCACTTACCACAGTGATGTGTATTGTGATACGCGTCCACCTCCTGCTGCCATGAACCAGATGAAGGAGGCGGCGACTGCTGCGGTGTGAGCAAGTCCAGCTCCGTCGGTAGGACTAGAGGCGGAGGAGGCGAAGGCTCCGTCTCCATGGGGTGGTCCGGCGGTGTCGTGACGACACCCTCTGGCGGCTGCTGTGGCCGCGCTGCCCTCTGGACCCGTGAATCTGGAGGAAGAGAGGATAAAAGATCATTTTGTACGTGACAGAGGCGAAGTTGATTTTGATGGTGGCGCTGCAAACTATCTGGACCTGAAAGAAGATACAAGCAAGCGCCAAGTCGTCGGACGATCTCGCCTCGGGACCACCGTCTGCTGCCGCTAAAAACACTGCGAAAGACAATATCAAGCGGAGCGAAGAGATACTTGCTTCCTTCCTCCGGCGCCGGATGCTGAGGAGGGTGGAGCAGGTGGAGCAGTGTCCGATGGCGGCGGCCGTGAAGCAATTCGCCGGCGATGGTCCATCTCGTGGGTGCTAACGATATGAGGCGAGAAACAGTTGCAATTCTTGATCCCTGATGTGTGCGGGGCGAAGTTTGGCCATCTGCTGCTCGAATGTTCTGACAAAACGTTCCGCTTCGCCGTTTGACGATGAGTGGAACGGTGCACTAGTTAGATGCTGTACGCCATTACATTTACAGAATGTTTCAAATTCATTTGCCGTGAACTAAGGGTCGTTGTCTGATACTATTACTTCATTTAAGCTTTATAGGCAAAAAATCGATGACAACGCCTGAACTGTGCTACGTGACTTTGTCGAGTTCATTGACACAGCTAAAGGAAACTTGTTATGTGGGTCAACTACAATCAACCAACGGGTGTTCCAAAAAGGTCGTACGAAGTCTATGTGCACACGTTGACATGGCGATTGTGAGTAAGGCCAAGCAGAGAATTTTTTTGGCGGAGCGGACTGATTTTCCGCAAATGCGTGACACTGTGACGCCATCTGTTCTATTTGGGCGTCTATACCCTGCCAAGTGCAATGTCGATGCGTTAACTGTTTCGTACGAACAATCCCCCAGTGCCCTTGTTGAAGTCACTGCAACACTTTTTTTTGCAAAGCTTTAGAGATCAACACACGTGACTGTCCACTGTCATTTTGAACACGAATTATACCTTTCCGTACAGCGAGGCTACGTTGACGTGCAAAGTATCGGCACACTACAGAATTCTTTATGCTATTCAATGAGTGAGGCCAAGACGTGCGAATGTATTTTAGTAAAATGTTCAAATTTGTATCAGCTTCCGTGGCCTGTGCAATTTTCTCATAGATTGGCGGAAAAGACTGAAGCAATTCAGAATCCTGAGCATCGATATGACAACAAGATGCAGCAGAACCGTCACAGTCTGAGTCAGGGCCAATCGGAAGACGTGAAAGTGCGTCCGCATTACCATGTTGAGCTGCCAGACGATACACATCTCGTATTGATATTGAGACAACAACAAAGCCCATCTTTGCAATTTTTGGGCAATGCATTCAGGAACCGGTTTCGTCGGATGAAACAAGGACTGCAAAGTATTGTGATCCGTTACAAGTAGAATATTCTGCGATACAAATAGTGGTGGAATTTGGTGAGACCATACACAACGGCCAAAGCCTCTTTTCCAATTTGTGAATGGTTACACTGAGCTTTGGACAACACATCTGATACGAAAGCAATATACCGGTCACCAATTCTGTGCTAAAGCACTGCACCGATTCCGTAAGAGGAAACGTCAACTTGCAATACAACTGGCTTGTCAGGATCAAAGTGAACTAAGCAACGATCACTGAGCAAGGCATCTTTAAGTTTTTGAAAAGCTGCATGGCACTCATCTGTCCAAACAAAAGGGACATTCTTGCGACGCAAGCGATGCAATGGAGCTGCGATTTGTGCAGCATTCGGTATGAACTGAATATAATAGTTCACTTTCTCTAAAATTGAATGGAATTACGTTGTGAAGAACTGGCAAATCTCGTATGGCTAACAAATGCGACTGAAGAGGTTGTACACCTTGACTGTGTATGATATGACCTAGATACTACAACCCAGGTTAAAAAAAATCACACTTGTCCAATCCACACTTTAGTCCTGGTTCAGATAACACATGAAATAAAGCACGTAAATTTGCAATATGTTCTTCAGGTGTACGACCTGCAACTGCAACATCGTCCAAATAGTTTGAACATTTTGGTACTTGCACAGTCAGCTGTTCCAAATACCGTTGAAAAATGGCGGGTACGGAAGCACTGCCAAAATGCAAACGCAAATATTTAAACAACCCCAAATAAGCATTCACTACATACACTTTTCGAGATCCTTCACCGAGCGGTATTTGAAGATACGCGTCGCGCTAATCAATTTTTGAAAAGAAGCGTCCAGCACCTAATTTGTCCATGAGATCCTCTGGGCTTGGCAATGGATAAGTATCAAGGACGTTTGTGGGTTGACTGTAGACTTAAAGTCAACACAGAGGCGAATGCGACCTGAAGGTTTGGGGAGCAAAACCAGTGGACTTGCCCATTGATTAGCTGATATGGTCGCAGTAACTCCGCTATCTGGCAATTCCTTAAGTTCAGCAGCGACTTTGTGCCGTAATGCAATGGGAAAGTTCTGGCCCAGCAAACTTTCGGCTGAGCATTGTCTTTCGGCGTAATATGTGCAACAAAATTGTTTGCTTTGCCTAAACCTTCAGAAAAGAGTTTTGGGAATTCTTTTCGCACTGTCTTTTGCATTGAATGCAGACACTGACAACACATTGTCCTGAATGTTAAAGCCAAACAAATCAAAAGAATCAAGTCCAAATATGTTCCAACACTCGTGTAATTGTAGCACTGTAAAAGTCACTGTTCGCGTATGCGAGCGATATATAGCACGCAAAGTACATGTTGCGAGAATGGGAATGTCTTGTCCATTATATGCCACCAGTTGTGTGCTAGTTTGAGACAGGCGTGGGGTGCCTAACAGTTCATATGTGTGACGGTAAAGCAATGTGACAGAGGCACCCATGTTCATCTGAAATTTCCCACGTTTCCCACAAATAAGTATATGAACAAAAAGTTTGTTTGACTGACGTATCACTGACTAAACTGCATGCTTGCTAGTTGCAGACTTGGAATATACTGCATTAATGACATGGGCCTTGTGACTAGATTTCTGAGAGTGGGCCAAATTCTTATGTTTTTTCCGTTGCAAACATGCGGGTTGTACATGTCCTTTCCTACCACAAGTGTAACACTGAGCTTGTCGGGAGGGGCAGTCTTGCCGGCCGGAGTGGCCGTGCGGTTCTAGGCGCTACAGTCTGGAGCCGCGTGACCGCTACGGTCGCAGGTTCGAATCCTGCCTCGGGCATGGATGTGTGTGATTCCTTAGGTTAGTTGGGTTTAAGTAGTTTAAGTTCTAGGGGACTGATGACCTCAGAAGTTAAGTCCCATAGTGCTCAGAGCCATTTGAACCATTTTTTGAAGGGGCAGTCTTGGCGTTTGTGCCATGAATAACGCTTAGGGTAAGACTTCATTCTGTCCGCCTGCGTAGCTGCCTGTTTAGCGAACTGCTTATGCGGCATGGAACGTTGTTTACTCAGCGTGGCTAGCGCAAGCCGCTGGTGTGGAGAGGGGCGATCACAAGAAAGGGGCTCAACCCGACAAATACCTGGCTGCTCAAATGTATGAACCAACAAGGCACCGGAATCTTACTGATCCAGTATTTGCACTACCTGCTGAAATGATGGATCAGAGTGTTTCAAAATTTGTTCTGAGTTTGACATCAGATACATTGTCCACGA
Source organism: Schistocerca piceifrons (assembly GCF_021461385.2). NCBI lineage: Eukaryota > Metazoa > Arthropoda > Insecta > Orthoptera > Acrididae > Schistocerca > Schistocerca piceifrons. The sequence continues at coordinate 660,552,739 of NC_060140.1, forward strand.
TCGCATCACGCCACATGACATCTGAATATGAAGCACCACAAGCACATTTGAATTTGCATTTTCTTGTCATACCCTACAAATCTGTTTCCCACTCGCGATAAGTTTGTTCTGACCGTTTTTTACAATTAAAAAATTGATACCTAGCTGCTACCACATTCACTTGTAGGTCATAATAGTTTTTTAGCGAGTCCACCAGTGCATCATAAGACAGTTCACTCGGAGTGGCGTTAGGAAGAAGTTTTTCAATTAATTTGAACACTGCATTTCCTACAGTGGATAATAGATAGGGAAGTGTCACAGTGCCTGCAACATTATGGGCTAGTAGGCGTTCCTCAAATTGGTGGAACCACTGGAGCCATCCTTCTTCTTGTTCACAAAACTGTCGAAAAGGTGGTATAGCAGCTGTAGTAGGTGGTGGTTTTTCTGTCGGGAGCGCAGCATTGGCCAGTAGCTGCTGCTCGTTGTTGAGTAGTACAGAAATCTGCTGCATCTGAAACTGAAACATCTGCATTAGCTGTGAGGCATCTAACGCTTGCGTCTGCGGCGCCTGAGCAGGAGGCGGGACAGGAAAGGTGGGCATTTTGAAAGACGCAGATGCAACAAACAGACAAAAATATATACAAAGAAATTTTCTGCTTTTTTTCCAGTGCCCACCTGAAAATACTGATTAGCAAAAACGACGAGAAACTGTTAAAGCAATAAGCGTCCCCGACAAACTCCAAACTAGCAAAGGATATGGATCACTAATAACTGATATCGTAGCGCTCTTTGCTAGGCTGTGTTAACACTCCAGTAATGTCCGGCCGAGGCTGGCAGAACGGCATTTATATTCACTTCTTGCAGAAGTCGCTCCTGTCATGGGGCGGTCCTTCTCAGCGGGATATTGGCTGACGTCGCTTCACCACTTTCTCTGGTCTTGCGTTCTTCATCTTCGTTCCGACGCCTGTGGTTACGCTAGGACAGTCAAAGAGCGTTTGTGGAAACTGGGCTACGAGTAAGTCTACCGCCCGCCAGGCTTCACCACCCAGATCGCGACCGTTCGCGTAACGCTGAACGCATTTGGAGGAATGACTGGCACAAAGCTGAACCATAGTCACGAATACCACAAACAAAACACTAAAACTTAACACTCATTCATAACAGTGACGTACAGTCAACACACACTTTTAAGGAACAGCTCATGCAGAGCAGTATAAAGGAAAATTACGACTTGGTTACTATTAAAATTGGAAGTAACACAGAATGAAAGAAATGAATGATTCCTCCTGTCAAGGAAGTAAGATTTCAAAGAATGGACGAAGCAAGGAAGATATCACAACTAGTCTGGCACAGGCGAAGAAAGCTTTTTTAAAGAAAAGTGCTCTACTGGTATCAAGTTTGACAAAAAAATGAGGAGGAAGTTCCTAACAGGGAATGTCTCGAGCACAGAAATGTATGAAAGTTAACCTGATTCGTCAGAAATACGGAAAGAAGATGGATACATTTTAAATGTGGTGCTAGTGAAGAATGTTAAAAAAAAGTTCAAATGTATGTGAAATCTTATGGGACTTAACTGCTAAGGTCATCAGTCCCTAAGCTTACACACTACTTAACCTAAATTATCCTAAGGACAAACACACACACCTATGCCCGAGGGAGGACTCGAACCTCCGCCGGGATCAGCCGCACAGTCCATGACTGCAGCGCCTTAGACCGCTCAGCTAATCCCGCGCGGCGAATGTTAAAAGTTAACTTCACAGATAAAGTATGAAATGAAGTGCTAAAAGGTCTATGGATGACGTTTATCAGAAGAAGCCACGGGATAGTGGGACATCTGCTACAGTATCGAGAAAACATTAATTTGGCGCTGGAAGCAACACTATGGGGGAAAAACAATACTGGCAGGAAAAGACAGAACTTGTAGGTCTAGCTATAGAGGATATGAGCGTAGCGGTTATGTAGAGATGACAATATTTGCGCAATGTAGGGAAAGATGGAGGACAGCATCAGACCAGTTGATAGACTGATAGCTTGGATAAAAGGCGCTGTTCTCACATTTCACCAACTATAGATGCCATTTTATGCAGGTAAAACTACTATCTGGGATCTTTCAAGTTCAAACTAGATTCTGCCTTAGCATCTTTTAAGGTCTTTTGCAACTAACGTTGAGCGTCAATCATGGAATCGGCAATTACCCGATTGTATGTATCGGGTACCGGCACACAGTAGCAAGTCTAGGCATCGTAGGGAGAGAAGCCATAACCTTAAATGACTGTGCACTTCCGGTATTTCTGGGGGATAAACTACACAGTGAAGAATGTATATAGAAAATCATACGTCAACCATATAGGTTGTCGTTTCTATAAAATCTGGGTGATGTGATCTGAAGAAATTCCAAAAGATAATAAATTAAGAAGATACATTGGTGTCCAAAATTAATGCAACAAACCGAAATTTTGCAAGGTTGCATTTATTTTGCCACAAAACAATATGAACGGGTGATAGCAAAGTAGAAACAATTTAAAGAATACAGAACGCAAACAATCGCAACACAAGTAACAGTAGACGAAAATGTTCTTCGTTTTTTCCAACTTAATAGATTTGCACGCACATTGCAACAACTGGTTAATATGCTCACTATGGGGTGTGACCACCTCTGGCAGCAATATTGGCCTGATAACGACGGAGCGTGCTGTGAATAACGCCATCAATATCATGTTGAGGCAATAATGCCCATTCTTCCTGCGGAGCTGCTCGTAAGTCTTGGACAGTGGTTGGTGGATGTTAACATGATGCAACCTGTTTCTCTAGTGCATCTCAGACATGTTCTATGGGTTTCAAATCGGGAAAGCGAGAAGTCCATGCCATGCGTACAATATTTTCCGTTTCCAAGAAAACATCAGCCACTCGTTCTCTATGAGGTCGAGCACTATCGTCCATCAGTACAAAGTCTGGGAGCACAGCACCTTGCAACAACCGTACATGAGGTCCCAGGACCTCGTTACTACACCTGACAGCAGTTAAACCTTTCTGACTGACTAGTACAATTTCTTGAGAGGTGTTAGAGTGGTCAACATATTCCCTGCCCACACCATTAGCGATCCTCCTCGATATAAGTCTCTTTCCACAATTTTCGGGTCTAGAAATCGTGTTCGGATGTGAATCCGTCGAGAATAACCCTCCAGATCAAATCGGAACTCATCTGCGAAAAGATTATTGGTCCACTATTCGACTGTCCACGTGGCATATTGACGACTCCACTCCAGACGTTCCCTTCTATGAAGACGCGTCACAGGCACACATACAGCAGGTCTCCAACAGTAAAAGCCACTGTGTCGAAGCCTCTCTACACAGTTTGCCTCACTACAACGCGTCCAGTGGATGCTGTGAGGGCAGATAGCAGCTGCTGCGCAGTACTAAGACGGTACTGTCGTGGTCTTACGGCCAGATAACGGTGCCCTCTTTCTGATGTCGCACTTGTTCGGCCCTGCCTTGGTCTTCGGGATACAGCTTCGGTCTCTATAAACTGTCGCCACATCCGAGAAACGACCGAACGATTCACGTTAAGCCATCGGGCCACATGAGTTTGCGACTGCCCTGCTTCCATTTTTCCTATGGCCGTCCACCGCAGAGACACTGGTAGGTCTCTTCTCTGTGCTATACTGCACCGTCTGTGACTCTGTACACAGTGATTGTGGATGTGGGGCTACCCTGTAAACATGGGTGCCCTGACGTAATCGTTGACATGGTTTTCCGTTGACCGAAATGCCATCTTCCATACAGAATACGATCGTACAGAATCTGTTGACAGTTTGAATGATTATATCATGAATTAGATACGACAGGGAAATAGCGGTTTGTTGCTTTAATTTTGGACACCACTCTAGGTTTTGGATAATTTGAACCACCTCTTGTTACGGTGGGAACAGTAGGCAATGATTGAAACAGGCGAAAAAAACAATAGAAGAAAAATGGGAAGCTTTGAGAGACGATTCGTTGAAGACAGCAGGTGGTCAAAGTGGAGACAATGGACAATGAACACACGACTTTCTCTCAGACTTGGGTGAGCCAAACACGGCTACACTATTCCACCTGTTGTGCAAGATATATGAGACAGGCGAAATAACCTCAACCTTGAGGAACAATAGAATATTTCCATTTAGAAAGAAGGCATGTACTGACAGATGTGAACATTACCAAATAATCAATTTAATAAGTCACGGTAGCAAAATACTGAGACGAGTTATTTAATGGAGAATGAAAAAATTGGTAGACGGCGACCCTGGGAAAGATCGGTTCGGGTTCCGGAGAAACGACGAAATACGGAGGCAATACTATCTCTACGACTTATCTTAGAAGATAGGTAGCTTATAGCATTTGTAGGTTTAAAGAAAGCAGTTGACGATATTGACTGGAATACACTCTTTTAAATTTTGAAAGTAGAAAGGGTAAACGCAAGTAACGAAAGGTTGTTTACACCTTTTACAGAAATGAGGCTGCAGTTATTAGTCGAAGGGCACGAAAGGAAATCTGCAGTTTAGAAGGATGTAAGACGGGGATGTAGTGTACCCCCCAATGTTATTCAATATGTACACTGAACAAGCTGTAGAGAAAAGAAAGGAGTAATTTGGAAAGGAAATAAAAGATCAGGGAAAAGGAATAAAAAGTTTGAGATCTGCTTAAGACATGGAATTCTGTTAGAGACAGCAAAAGACTTGGAAGAGCAATGGGATAGTGTCTTGAAATGAGATTATAAGATGAACGTGAACAAAAGTAAAACAAGGGTGATAAAATGTATCTAATTAAATAACGCGATGCCGAGGAAAAAAGGTGAATAGTGAGATAAGGCCGTATGGCATGAATGGCTTGGAGACTCCAAAGGGAGGTTTAGCAACCTAATTGGAAGAGTTTCTCCCTATCTTTCGCTCTAGCAGGCAATTTTCCTTCGCTGCGTATTAGCTGTGTAAGTAAGTGTGTCTCTTACGTGAAGGTGACTGCAATGGGTGTGGGTGGAGTGTAGTGTAATGGACGTCTTGTATGACGATGATGAGAGAAGTGATAGGGTGAAATCCGATGCCAGCACATAGCCTACTCTTCTCGAAAATCATCAAGGGTTTTGTCGAGCTCAGCGTCCCCATCTGACGGACGGATCGCCGTCAACAGTGTCACTTGCCCTCGTTTAATGAGACACTGTGGAGAGTTCTGGAACTGAACCCAGGGCACTGGCGCAATGAGTGGTGATCGGGAACTTGTCGTCACCACCTCTCTTCACCTTGCCGGCCCATACCGGCAGTGAAAATTTCATTCACCGCAAGGCTTACTTCTGAGTCGAGGAACACCTCACAGTCCTGCGGTTTTTTTTTACCATTGTAAGGTCTCCGGCAACTCCAACACCCTCCATGAAAACCCTGACATGATAAGCAAATCCTGTAGTATGTCACATAGCTCCGAATAAATTGTGACATTAAATTAACCAAAGAAATACGAGTAACGAGTGAGCAAATGGAATACCACAGACTAACACAAGAATGCCTAAATGCATGTCATACCTTCCCTTCCCACCGTGAGACAGACGCAGTTCCGAGGGGTGAAACGAGAACAGAAGCCGAGAGCAGAACCGTGTTAAGCTAGAAGGTCCTACGATAAGGGACGGGAACCCACGTCGCCAGCTAACAACCAGGACCACTCCCAGCCCATGTTAAAAGCTAGAGCCCTCCAGAAGAACAGTATAGATCTTACGATAACACTAAAAGGGCCACACCAGCCGCAAGTTTTAGCGTGACACTTTTTCGCGTCTCTGTTACGTTGCAAACGTTAAAAACATTGCCCCACCACGAAAAGTATAACGTTTCTCATTGGATAGACAGAATTTTTGTAGGCGGAGCTTAAGGTTAACATTGAGACCCTGACTGGTCAGATGAAAACACAGCCAGATAAATTGTAGTAAGGAGAAGTTAGGAAGGAGTTGCTTCCGAGACGGCGAGCTGTATGGAGCTGCGCCGGCCGCCGCCCCCTGACGAACACCGACAAGGTAATGAACGCACGCGATGACGCAATTTTGAGCGCATAAGGCTTCGCTCAGAACTGCAGAAGTCTCATCTGTTACACCCTCGTTTTGCGTAATACTAGTGTCGATCGTCAATTGAAGCACATGGTATTCACATTTGCTATGTAAGTTAAAATCTGAAACACGATGATTTTTCTGTTATATAATTATTGAGAAGCCACATCAGCCACTGTAATATACGACAAGTTAGATAAGTAATTAAAGATAATTGAGGGTCACTGTAGACCATTTTGGTAGTTTTCTCTTTTGTGAAACTTAATTTAAACCTAGATTATAGATGTGATATGGCATAGGTCATCCTTCGATCCATTGTAGAACTTGGAAACCCATTCAGGGAATATTCGTTCACATTTTTGTTGAATGCAGTTGGTTTTTATCATCCTGTATTAAAACATTTCCTTTTATCAATAGTGCAATTTATAAACAATGTTTTGTGAGTAGAATAAAATTTCCAATGGTAAACTTAACTGCTTTTTCGACGTTATTTTACCAGCTAACTAAAAATAGGAAAGCCTTGAACCCCTTCCACTAAATTTAGTTAGTATTAAGATTCTTTTACAGGGAGTGCAGTGGAGCTGACGCTGAAATCATTAAGTATTTGGTTACATCATCGCTAGTCTCACTGAACTCTTCTGAACTCTACATGTCATGTGTGGTCTGGCGTCTCCTTACCAACAACAGGTTCCAGGTTCAAACTAGTCAATTCCCTAAAAAACACGCTCAGAGCGTCGTTGCCCGAAAGTGGTAGGGAGACGCGACATAGAACAACAGACACCACGCAGAATGTTAGACCATGGATAACCAAAACAACGTAAATATTTATAATTCATACTTACTGTCCAAAGCAGTACCATAAGCGAGGAGGATGAATATAGGGTAACATATAGGTGATAAATAGGAGACGTACCAATTGATACGCCTCCGTCATGGCAGCCGCACATAGTTGCGGAAAGGTCAGGGGTCAGAAACTGGAGGCCTGGACACAACGTTTCCGGCACCGCCACCACAACCGTCGACGATGAAGGGAGGGAGTAAATAATGTGGTCTTCAAACTCCAACCCGTTATTGAAACAAAACACAGTCCATACGTCAGAATGTCTACAGGAATGAGAAAAGAAAAAAAAAAGTTTGTCTATATGCACTCCATACACATTGGACACACCACAACCTCGCGAAGGTGCGTTAAATACTCCACTAAGATATTTAGCGAACGTTTTTCGATAGTGGGACCATCGTCGTATTTCGCTGTGAGCCTTTTGTTGAAGACTCCAGTAGTCGAGAGGCGATTTTCCATCGTCGCCGTAAAGGTACTATCGTCCATTCTTTGATCCAAGTAACCACCCGTGACTTAACCGTCGGAAAGCAGTCTACCTCCGGGTGAATGGAAGGATCAGGTGTAACGAAATGCGGCGTTACACGGTGATAACAGGTCAACTGCTGCACTTATACAGCAATCTACAAGCATGCTGAAATAGCGTTACGGGAAGGACTACCACGAAAGTTGGCAAAAACAGAAAAAGCAGTCATTAACAAGTGTGCAATACTGCAAGTTTTTCATTTTTAGGTCTATGGGCTACAGAATGAAGGTAGCGAAAACACTTATGGGGAGATGTAGTCTTAAGATTTCCTTACTGACCATACACTGATCAACCATAACATTATGACAACCTTCCTAATAGCCACTACGTCCAAATTTGGCACAGATAAAAGCGGCGACGCGTAGTGGCATGGAAGCAATGATGCCTTGGTAGGTCGTTGGAGGGACTTGGCAGAACATCTGCACACACCAGTCACCTAATTCGCGTAAATTTCGGAGAGGGAGGCAGTGAGCTCTGACGCCGCCTGAGTTCTGCAATAAATTTAAGATGGTAATAGCGAATACACTAGAGGAGGAGGGATACTTGGAAAAGACCAGGAGACATGGGAAGGTTGCAGCAGGATTACGTTATAGTCAGACAGAGATTCCGAAATCAAGTATTGGGTTGCAAGGTGTACCCAGGTGCAGATATGGACTCTGATCACAATTTGGTAATGATGAACAGTAGAATGAATTTTGAGAAAACCGTCCAAAATAATCGATGTGGAAGAAAGTGGGATACTGAAATACTGAGGAATGACGAGATGCGTTTGAAGTCCGCTAAGGATGTGGATACTGCGATAAGGAACACCAGAATAGGCAGCTTAGTTGAAGAGGAGTGGATATCTCTAAAAGGGGCACTCACAGATGTTGGACAAATATAAGGTCAAAGAAGGCAACTGTCAAAAAACCCTGAGTAAAAAATGAAATACTTCAGTTGATCGACGAACATTTTCAGGTAAAGATAGGAATACAGCAATATAAATAACTTAAGAATGAAATAAATAGCAAACGCAAAGCAATCCCACTGCTCAGAGCAGAAGAGAAAGCGGATAGGTGGAAGGAGTACACGAAGGCCTCTATAAGGGGGAGGAGCAGGTGGCTGACAGTATGTTACAAGAGGAAACTGGAGTCGATAGGGATGACATAAGTGATCCAGTAGTAGACTCAGAATTTAAAAGAGCTCTGGAAGACTGAGATCAAATTAAGCAGAAGGGGTAGACGACATTATATCAGAAATTGTAAATCGTCGGGGGAAGTAAGTAGCAACCAACGACTTTTCAAGCTGCTTTGTGGAATCTGAAAGACCGGTGGCATAACAGACTTTCCGAAAAATTTGTTACACACTATTCCGAAGATAGCAAGGACAGATAAAAGCAGATAAAGGCGGAAACTATCCCACAATCAACTAAACAGCTCATACATCAAAGCTGCTGACGAGAATAACGTAATGAAGACTGGAAAAAAAGAGGATCCGTTAGATGGTGACCAGTTTGGCTTTACGACAGATAAACCCATCAGGGAGACAGTTATCACGTTGCGCCGGCCGTTGTGGCCGTGCGGTTCTAGGCGCTTCAGTCTGGAACCGCGTGACCGCTACGGTCGCAGGTTCGAATCCTGCCTCGGGCATGGATGTGTGTGATGTCCTTAGTTAAGTTTAAGTAGTTCTAAGTTCTAGGGGACTGATGACCACAGATGTTAAGTCCCATAGTGCTCAGAGCCATTTTGAGCCATCACGTTGCGCTTGATAATGGGAGCAAGGCTGAAGAAAAGTCAAGACGCGCTCACAGCGTTCGTTGACCTAGAAAAACCTTCGACAAAATAAAACGGTGCAAGCTGTTCCAAATTCTGAGAAAAATAGGATTAAGCTGTAGGGAAAGAAATGGTAATGTACAATATGTACAAGACCCAAGAGGGAACAATAAAGCTGGTAGAAACAGAACGAAGAGCTCGCATTGAAAAGAGTGCAAGACAGGGTGCAGTCTTTTGTCCCTACTGTTCAATCTGTACATAGAATAAGCATTCATGGATATAAAAGAAAGAGTCAAGAGTAGGATTAAATTTCGTTGTGAAATGATATCAGTGATAACCTCGCTGATGACATTACTATCCTGAGTGAATGTGAAGAAGAATTACAGGACCCGTTGGATGAAATGAACAGTCTAATGAGTACAGAATGTGGACTGAGAGTAAATCGGAAAATGATAAAGGTAATGACATGTAACAGGAATGAGAATATCGAGAAATATAACATCAAAATTGGGAGTTACAAAATAGAAGACGCAAGGAATTCTACTGCCCGGGAAGCAAAATTATCCGTCACTGACGAAACAAGGACGACGTAGAAAGCAGACAAACACAGGAAAAGAATGCATTCCTAGCCAAGAAAAGCCTATTCGTAGCAAACACTGGTCTTAATTTGAGCAAGAAATTTCTGAGAATATAAGTTTGGTGTACAGCATTGTACGGTAGTGAAACATGGACTATGTGTGGGCTCGTAATGTAAGGAAATGATGTGACCGAGCGAGGTGGCGCAGTGGTTAGCACATTGGACTCGCATTCGGGAGGACGACGATTCAGTCCCGTCTCCGGCCATCCTGATTTAGGTTTTCTGTGATCTCCCTAAATCACTTCAGGCAAATGCCGGGATGGTTCCTTTGAAAGGGCACGGCCGATTTCCTTCCCCAAACTTCCCTCACCCGAGCTTGCGCTCCGTCTCTAATGACCTCGTTGTCGACAGGACGTTAGACACTAATCTCCTCCTCCTCCTGTAAGGAATGACATGGTTATCCGCAGAATCGGCGAAGGAAGGAACACATGGGAAACACAGACAAGATGGAGGGACAGAATGATAGGATACGTGTTAAGGCATCAGGGAATAAACCCCATTGTATCAGAGGAAACTGAAGAGGATAAAATCTGTAGGGGAAGACAGAGGTTTGAATATATGCAAGAAATGATTGAGGCCTTAGAGTGTAAGCGCTTCTCTGTGATGATGAGGAGTAGTGCAGGAGAAATATTAAATGGGTCGCGTCAAACCAGTCTGTCATTCATTTTATTCACACCAAGGGGACATAAAGTATCGTCTACTCGTAACGATTACAATATAACTGCTGGAGATGCTCTGTCGATAAAAGCAAAAAGCGCCTGACAAATGAGCTTTTGAATTTTCAGACAACATAAGACAGAAAGGAACCAAAGCAGCAAAATAAGGTCACCCTGGCTGAGCACGGAACGGATTTCTATGCAATACCCTTTTCCTTTTATTTCGTGAGCGGTTCCAAATATCGAAACGAGGCTGTCGGAAAATGATATTACGATAAGGGGCACGTACTTCTGTTATGTGATAAAGAGTCTTGTATCGATAGAGATATTGAAGCAAGTATGACTTTTTAAAAAAAGATGATTTACTTTTTTTAATGGTACCCGAAAGCTCTTGAAAAGACGAGTACAGTGATATAACGCTTGTTAATTTTGAGACTGAAACTCTTCGCATAAGAATCCCAGAAATATTCTAAAATTGAAAGGCAAGTCGGCGGGAATCCGCTATTCCGTTGTGAACACCCTCATATCAGGCTACGTGCAGTAGTTGTATCAAGCCTCTGTTGTTTACTTGTCTGCACTACAGAACCAGTAGAAACTGCGTAGACTGTCGGCAGGTCACTACTGCTTCAACATTCCTTGTACATCCGTCGCGCCACGCACTTGCACGAATTACTGTATTAGATCACTAGTGAGACATGTTCAACGTCAAACAGAGGATGAGGATGATGGCTGCAACTGTCAGAGCACATGAAGAAGTTGTTCTGCCTCCGACGCTTATCAGTCCGGCACGAGACGTATTGCAAAAGAATGTCGAATTAGGCAGACGAGTATCTTTCATATATTGCGTTGACATAAATCCACTCTTATCATGTGTCACTACATCAGCCACTCGCAGGAATTGCTTTCTAACGTCGTATAGAATTTTGTCGGTTTGCTCTGCATCGTCTGGGGGACGACACTGCGTTTTTCCCATCGTGTTCTCCTTACCGACTAAGTGAGTTTACGAACCACTACTATGTAAATTTACGTCACGTGCACCACTGGGCAGCCGAAAATGCACGCAGGCTTCGTTAGGTACAACAACGACGACCTTGAGCATAAACCTATAGTGTGACATCGTAAGAAATTCAATAGTGAGATCTTACTTCATCACAAGGATGTTAAAGAGAAATACGTACGCACGCTTCTTTACGAATATTCTATCTGTTCTTCTACAAGAGGTACGACTGTATAAGCGACAGATTCCTGACCGCTGTATAGGATGAAATACTGCAGTACAATGGCTAGCCAGATGGCCTGATTTGGCTGCTCTTTACTTCTTTCTATGGGGAGCACTGAAAAATGCTGTCTATCATGTACCCCTACTACGTCAGACGATATGCGCCGTCGAATCGCCACAGCATGCAACGGCATATCATCCAACTCAATTTCATCTGTTCATCTATCTCTCGAATGGCGAATTCAAATGTGCTTTGCAAACGATGGTAAACAATTTCACTACATGCTTGAGTAAAGTCAAAAATTACTTTTCGTTAAGAAAAGTATTTATTTGTGGCTGACACGTCGTCAGTCATTCTGAATCAAATGTTTTGTTTATTTAAAGTGTATTCTGTGTAACTACAATTTCTAGTACTATCTATAGACAAATTTGTCCGCTAGTAGGTGTTTTACCTTTAAGAATCATTTAGGCGTTTCTTGGCAAAGACAGTTTTTTTTTTTTTTCAAATCTGAGAAAGTTAGTGAAGTAGTTCCTTTTCTTTTTGAAACACCGTTGGTTTATGCCTCCAACCACCATTTTATTCGTTTTTCATTTGAAGAAGCAGTGCCTTTCGAATGAAACCACCGATGCTATTGCGATGCATAGACCTCTAGTTGCTCACTGAAGTACTTATATAACTGTAGTGGATTGTAGCAGTCACAGCGCTCAAAGCAACAGTCGGAACCTAAACTGCGCTACGTGTTTGTAGAATATTGTGACATGTGATTTCTTTGCAATGATCGTACTGAGAAGCTCATCGACTGTGAAAGTAACTAGATGTAACGTTATTATAACGTAAATTTGAGTTTGTACCAGTACTTTTATGAGAGGTTTCGAAATAAAAACACCGAGGCAGATGTAAATCTGAAATTAATTTATTAAATTTCAGGTCAATTTTTGCTTGTTATTTGGAACTATGAGTTGTTTTCGGCATTATGAGTTCACGAGACTTTCGAGATGTGGGACTGTGTGTAGGAAGAGTGCCAAATTGCTTCAAATATATCACATGAAATGATGGGTGGTTGGAAACTGTGTGTGCCATAGGATCCAAAGTGAAACCACCTCTTTACAACAATTGTTTGTTTACTTTTTGCGAATTTCTTCTCATATTCGTTGATAGCTATGAGGTAAAGGTTAACTTTGTGAAAAATTTGAAACTTATTTTCCAAAGTGCAATCATTTTCTTAAAACAAATGTTTGTTTACTTTGTACCAGTTTATTCTTGCATTCGTTGCCTATTATGATAATAAAGATTAATTTTGTGAAAAATTTTAAAGCAATACTTTATGTGAATTTTGTTGGGACTTGAAGAACTAAATGGAAAGCTGAATGATGAAACAGTAGATGTTTCCACGAGAACTGGAAACGTACGCACTTTTGAAATAAGCCTCACATGATGCGCCAGAATATCCCGTAGTTCCATAAGAAAAACTCTTAGCTTACCTTGTTTCTATGCTGTGTAGGGAATGAGGTTTATCTTAGTAGCGTAGCCCTGACCTCCTACATTTAACGACGGAGCAGGGCATGAGAACTCTGCTTTCGGTGTTTACACCGCAATTGTCGACACTGGCCGCATTGCTATCCAATTTTATTAGGTTTCTCGGATTCTTTGGCGAAAGGTTTCACCGTCAGTACTAAGAAGCGCTATATCACTGTAACAGCCTTTCCAAAAGATATTGAACGCAGTGATGAAAAGTATACTGTTGTTGTTATGGTCTTCAGTCCAGAGAATGGTCTGATGCAGCTCTCCATGCTACTCTATCCTGTGCAAACTTTTTCATCTCCCAGTACCTACTGCAACTTACATCCTTCTGAATCTGTTTAGTGTATTCACCTCTTAGTCTCCCTCTACGATTTTTACCCTCCACGCTGCCCTCCAATAATAAATTGGCGATCCCTTGATGCCTCAGAATATGCCCTACCAACTGATCTCTTCTTCTAGTCAAGTTGTGCCACAAATTTCTCTTCTCTCTAATTCAATACCTCCTCATTAGTTATGTGATCAGCATTCTTCTGTAGCACCACATTTCGAAAGCTTCTATTCTCTTCTTCTCTAAACTATTTATCGTCCACGTTTCACTTCCATACATGGCTATACTCCATAAAAATACAGAAACGACTTCCTGACACTTAAACCTATACTCGATGTTAACAAATTTCTCTTCTTCAGAAACACTTCCCTTGCCATTGCCAGTCTACGTTTTATATCCTCTCTACTTCGACCATCATCAGTTATTTTGCTCCCCAAATAGCAAAACTCATTTACTACTTTAAGCGTCTCATTTCCTAATCTAATTCCCGCAGCATCACCCGAAGTATACTGTGCTATAAAAAGAAAGAAAAACCAAACCTGTTTCAATTTCTCAGGTGTTACCAGAGTTGAGAGCATTATCCATAAAAAACATTACGTACCCCTCAGCACGTTGTCAACTGGGCAAAACTATCACTTGTCTTCATGTGGAGACATGATCGGATACCATTTAGTCTGGTGTACACTGCCGGCAATGTTCCCTGACAAATTCACAGCAGGTGCAAATAGCGTGGAATTCTATCTCCACTAGTGTTAGCAAACACCTAAGATTATGATCTGTGTAGTCTGTGATCTGGCGGCAGCATCTTTGGCTATTAATTAAAATATCCTGGGTTCCGGATTCGATCCCAGCCACTGCTTAAATTTAGAATAAAAATCAACAGCAATGGTGGCCCTAGACCTTCAGTATATGGAGTTACCCTCCTTAAGCTAACGTCCTTGTCAAAGAGGGCGGAGGATGGGTTGAAGGTTCAAGGCACCGACTTGTCTTTGGGGGTAGGAAACTATCCCCAGAAAGCGGATGAATCGGCAGGGAATCAACAGTTATCAACGACATCAGGATGCAGACGGCACCGGAAACGACTGCACTACAGACACATAATGTGTATCAAGAGGACGTGAGGCCTATAATTTTAAAAGTGTCATAATGATCTCTCCATTGGCAAAAGATGCTGGATTAGTCCCCATTCGGATCTCTGGGAGAGAACTGCCAAGGGGGAGGTAACATGAGAAAAAGATTAAATAACCAACGAAAGCGTAGGATTGTACGAACCAGGACGTGGAATGTCAGAAATCTGAATGTAGTAAGGAAGCTATAAAATATGAAAAGGGAAATCAAAGGCTTAGTCTTGCTCAACAGAATCGACAGCAAAAAACTTCAACATGCCAACGTGAGAAGCAGAAAAAGAAATATAAAAAAATGTGAAAACATTGAATGCACTGTAAAGCATGCAAAGGAAGATGGAAAACAATAATCTAGGGCGACTGGAATTTTGTGGTAGGAGAGAGAACAGAAGAAAGAACAGAAGAAAACATTACAGGAGAACATCGGTTTCAGTATAAATAAAAGAGAGAGACAGAGAGCGCGCGGCCGGCCGGGGTGACCGAGCGGTTCTAGGCGCTACAGTCTGGAACCGCGCGACCGCTACGGTCGCGCGGTTCTAGGCGCTACAGTCTGGAACCGCGCGACCGCTACGGTCGCAGGTTCGAATCCTGCCTCGGGCATGGATGTGTGTGATGTCCTTAGGTTAGTTAGGTTTAAGTAGTTCTAAGTTCTAGGGGACTGATGACCTGGGAAGTTAAGTCCCATAGTGTTCAGAGCCATTTGAACCATTTGAGAGCGCGCGCGCGCGCGCGAGAGAGAGAGAGAAAGAGAGAGAGAGAGAGAGAGAGAGAGAGAGAGAGAGACTAATTGAGTCCTGCAACAAATTTCAGCTAGTAACAGCGAATACAATTTTTATAAGTTCCATGAGGTGGAGGTATACTTGGAAGGGGCCGGGAGACACAGAAAGTATCCATATGGATTACATCATAGTGAGACAGAGATTCGGGAATCAGATATTGCTATGTAAGTCGTACGCAGGAGCGGATATAGACTCGGATTACAATTTAGAAAAGATGAAGGCTAGGCAGAAATCAAAGATAGTCGTCTGGAAGAATCAGTACAGAATGAAGTGGGATACTAAAGTAATGAGGAGTGATGCAGTGCGTTTGATGTTCTCGAAGGCTGTAGATAATGCGATAATGAGTAACGTACAAGGCGTTTCAACTGAAGGAGAATGGATGTCTCTAAACAGGACAATCACAGAAGCTAGACAGACAAATATAGTGCAAAGAATGCAGCTGCGAAGAAACCATGAGTAACAGAAGAAATACAATAATACTGATCAACGAAAAAAGCAAGCACAAAAATGTTAATGGTAATTAAGGAATGGAGACATATGTGATTAAGAAATGAAATAAACAGGCAATATAGCAAAGCTAAAGCGGAACGTATCGAAAAAGAAACGGTAATAGGAAGGACTGAGTCAGCATAAAAAAAGATAAAACAATCTTCAGTGAAATTAAAAGAAAAGGGGCCAGTATTAAGAGTGCAAGCACAATTCAGTTGCTAAGCGCATAGGGAAGAACGGAAGATGTACAGAAGACTTTTAAGGTAAATTAAAAGGAAGATTAGCGTTGGCCGTAATATTGATGTTTTATTGATAGTGTCTGAGTTTAATTTGTACAGCACTGAAGATGATCACTATGTGATCGAAAATCGATTCTGCTATCAATAAAACATCAATATTACAGCCAACGCTGACCTTCCTTTTAATTTACCATATATGGTTGTTGTGCACACAGCACTCCATGAAGTCGCCAGTTAATAAGACTTTTAAGGTCTCTACGAGGGGAAGGACCTGTCTGGCGACATGGAAGTTCGATATGGTATATACAGGGGATCGAGTGCAGGAAGAGGTGGTATAAAAGGCCCCCACATTTTGTCCTTACATCCACAATTTCTTTTCTATCTCCTTAAAACTACCTGAGCACATACCATGATATGTCTTTTAGTAATTTATCATGTAATTTTTGAGGTACTGTGCATGGCACAAAAACTTTAGTTTTATGAAACCTTACACAATCTGGGAAAAAAATGTGCTTATAATATGAGCTCCATGGAATAAACTCAAAAAGTTAAACAAACATTACAAGATTGACCCTTTTACAATTGAAATACTGTAACAAGGTTGTACAACGTAAAAATCTTCTTGTAGAGCGTCCCCATATTTTAATGCCTTTTTAGGCCCGTTCTCTGTTCATTAGTGCAACTCTAATATTGTCTTGTTCATCCGAAATCTTTCGTTTTGTTTTCCCCTATGTATTAACTCTTTACGAGGCTTCTGCGAGACAAAACTGAACAAACGTTCTGTAGCGATTATGATTTACGATCTTTTACACTGGGAGCCCGTATTACCAGCATCAAAGTGGCTCATAAGGCCAACACCTCCATCTTCGAAAACAAAACATGATCATCGTCTGAAGTTAAGCGCATAATCCTTGGTACATTAGTAATACAAGGAAAATATTGTAATGAGTACTTACATAGGCATAGCTGTAGTAATATGACATAAACCGCTGCCTGCAGAAGTTTTTGTCGACGGTGAAGACAAGGATAACTTCAATGGTCACTGGTAAACCTAGCTACTGCGGCAGAGCACTCTACAGGCCTAACAGCAAACTAGCATTCGTAATTGATGCATTCACCACCAAAAAGCGCGGCTTTTTTTATCAGATACTAGCTGCTATACGCGGCTGCACTCGAGTATCAGTAATTTTGTTGTGATTAGAGATGGTCGACAAGTATGCCTTTGTACGTGCAATAACGTCTGCTGCCGTCACGTACGAGTCTGCCCGTTTCTGTTAGGGCGAGCCCAGCTCATGATATGCGCTGTCCTTCCTCCCCCCCCCCCCCCGCCCCCCGGCCAACCCTTTTGCAACTGCGGAAATGTACGACGCGGGGGAATGCGCAACATCGCCGTCGAACGGTGCGTGCTGACGAACGGTGGCATGATCGCGCATCTGTGTATAGTGCTACTGAAACAGCTATACATACATTACGCAACAAATTTAACATGGTTTATGTTCCTTGATGTATGGAAAGAAAATATGTTCCACGGCATACTTCACCATCTTAGGGTTCGATTGTCTGTTTCTTTTTTTGTTTGTGAAGTAGTCTATGTCCTTATTCAGACTTCAAGCCTACTACATACCATACCAAGAGATACTACACACCAAGAGTTCCTAGATAACAGAACGCAGCATGTCATTCTCAATGGAGAGAAGTCTTCCGATTTAAGAGTGATTTCAGATGTGCGGCAGGGAGTGTCGTAGGACCGTTGCTATACACAGTATATATAAATGACCTTGTGGATAACATCGGAAGTTCACTGAGGCTTTTTGCGGATGATGCTATAGTTTATCGAGAGGTTGTAACAATGGAAAATTGTACTAAAATGCAGCAGGTTCTTCAACTAATTGATGCATGGTGCAGGTAATGGCAATGGAATTTCAATGTAGACAAGTGTAATGTGCTGCGATTACATAGAAAGAAAGATCCTCTTTTATCATTTAGCTACAATATAGCAGGTCAGCAACTGGAAGCAGTTAATTCCATAAATTATCTGGGAGTACGCATTAGGAGTGATTTAAAATGGAATGACCATATAAAATTAATCGTCGGTAAAGCAGATGCCAGACTGAGATTCATTGGAAGAATCTTAAGGAAATGCAATCCGAAAACAAAGGAAGTAGGTTACAGTGCACTTGTTCGCCCACTGCTTGAATACTGCTCACCAGTGTGGAATCCGTACCAGATAGGGTTGATAGAAGAGATAGAGAACATCCAACGGAGAGCAGCGTGCTTCGTTACAGGATCATTTAGTAATCGCGAAAGCGTTACGGACATGATACATAAACTCCAGTGGAAGACTCTGCAAGAGAGACGCTCAGTAACTCGGTTCGGGCTTTTGTTGAAGTTTCGAGAACATACCTTCACCGAGGTATATTGCTCCCTCCTACGTATATCTCGCGAAGAGACCATGAGGATAAACTCAGAAAGATTAGAGCACACACAGAGGCATGCCGACAATCTTTCTTTCCACGAAAAATACGAGACTGGAATAGAAGGGAGAACCGATAGAGGTACTCAAGGTACCCTCCGCCACACACCGTCAGGTGGCTTGCGCAGTATGGATGTAGATGTAGATATTCCATCCGTGATTTCGTGAAACCGTAACATTTGTGGTATTGGTAGGAACTGAGGGGGCCCAAATTACTAACGGAGGCCCACGATACCACCCTGAGTCCTATTAGAATCAGTGAGTAACACAGGTTAGCAATACTCAAAATCAAATAGGGCAGAAGGAATAATATTGCTTCGGAATTTATAAAATCATTGGGGAAGTAACAAACCAGCGTCTGTCTACTCACGTTGGTTTGTAGGCCTATGACATTGGAGACTTTCGGGAATGTATCGTCCACACAATATTGAAGAAAGCAATGTGAAAAATACCGTACAAGCAGCTTAACAGCTCATGCATCAATTTTGCTGGCAAGAATAGAAAAGAAAATCGAGGATCTATTAGACGACGATCAGTTTGGGTTTAGGAAAGGTAAAGGTACCGGAGAGGCAGGTCTAACGTTAACAGAAGCAAATCTTAAGAAAAGTCAAGACATGTTAATAGGATTGGTCAACCTAGAAAACCGTTCGACAATCTAAAATCGTGCAAAATGAACGAAATTCTCAGGAAAAAACACGTAACTTAAGGGAAAGACGGGTAATTTGGAGCATGGAAAAACCGCGAGGGAACAATAAGAATGGAGGACCAAGGACGAACTACCCGG
This sequence comes from Schistocerca piceifrons, assembly GCF_021461385.2. Taxonomy (NCBI): domain Eukaryota; kingdom Metazoa; phylum Arthropoda; class Insecta; order Orthoptera; family Acrididae; genus Schistocerca; species Schistocerca piceifrons. The sequence goes on from NC_060140.1 coordinate 660,572,144, forward strand.
GTTAATAAGGGGTAAGACAGCGATATAGTCATTCGCCAGTACTGTTTCAATCTGTACATCAAAAAACAAAAATAAAAGGGAGTTTCAGGAATATGGATCAAATTCGTGGTAAAAGCATACCAATGATAAGATTCGCTGACAATATTGCTATCCTCTGTGGGACTGAAGAAGAAATAATGACATATTGACGGAAATGAATAATGTAATGAACACAAAATGCCAACTGAAGGTAAACCGAGGATAGAATACAGTAATGAGAAGTAACAGAAAAGAGATTAGCGATAAATTTAACAACAAAATTAGTGACCACGAAGTAGATTAAGTTGAGTGATTATGCTACTTTGGAAATTAAATAACACATGACGAACGGAACAAGGAGGATATAAAAAGCAAACTAGCAAAGGAAAGAAGTCATTTCTGGCCAAAGGGAGTCTGATAGTATCAAATATCGACTGTAATTTGAGGGGCAAATTTCTAGAATTATGTACATAAGGAGCACAGCATGCTATGGTAGTGAATCATGGACAGTGGCAAAACTGGAACAGAGGAGAATCGAAGCGATTGAAATTTGGTGCCATAGACGGATTTTGGGAATTAAATGGACTGATAAGATAAGAAATGAGAAGGTTCTCTGCACAACGATAAGGAAAGGAACATGTGGATAACACTAACAAGAAGTTGGAACGGGAAGATAGAATTTGTGTTAATACACCAGAGAATAATTTCTAAGGTACTAGAGGGAACTGTAGAGGGTAAAAACTGTAGTGTAAGACAGAGCCGGCCGGAGTCGCCGAGCGGTTCTAGGCGCTACAATTTGGAACCGCGCGACCGCTGCGGTCGCACGTTCGAATCCTGCCACGGGCATGGATGTGTGTGATGTCCTTAGGTCAGTTAGGTTTAAGTAGTTCTAAGTTCTAGGGGACTTATGACCTCAGAAGTTAAGTCCCATAGTGCTCAGAGCCATTTGAACCATTTTTTTTTTGTAAGACAGAGAATACATTCAACAAATAATTGAAGGCGTTGGGTGCAAGTCCTACTCTGTGATGAAGAGGTTGACACAGAAGACGAATTCGTTACTGGCCGGATCAGACCAATCAGCTGACTGATGACCAAATTAAAAAAAAGTCTATAATAAATACTGATAATGTTTGTGCCAGACAACAAGCAGGTGAAATATATTATGGTTATGATAAATGAAAGTGAACGGACTACATAACGCGTGAGTTAAATTTTGTGCATGTAGAGCCTTTGTGTTTCCGTGTTCTCTTTTTAATTTCCAAAATAGTGGAAACTTACTGCGCCGGGTGCCAGTATCGCTTTGAAAGTACATTATCTTCTGATAATGCTGTAAAATACATTTACATCTACTTGGCTACTCTGCAATTCACACTTAAGTGCCTGGCGGAGGTTTCATGGAACCACCTTCACAATAATTCTCTATCACTTCACTCCCGAACAGCCCGCGGAAATAACGAACACACATTATCTTCCCGTGCGATCTCTGGTATCCTTCTTTCATTATGAAGATCGTCCCTACGTAGGTTTGCGTCAACAAAATATTTTCGCATTTGGAGGAGAAAGTTGGTGATTGAAATTTCGTGAGTAGATCCCGTCGCAACGAGAAACGGCTTTGCTTTTAATGACGTCCACCCCAAATGCTGTATCATGCCCCTGACACTCTCCCCTCTATTTCTCGATAGTACAAAACGTGCGGCAATTCTTTGTAGTTTCTCGATGTACCCCGCTAATCCTTTATGGTGTTCGGCCCCGGTAGCTGAGTGGTCAGCGGCGACAGAATGTCAATCCTAAGGATCCGGGTTCGATTACCGGCTGGGTCGGAGATTTTCTCCGCTCAAGGACTTGGTGTTGTGTTGTCCTAATCATCATTTCATTCCCATCCACGGACAAGTCGTCGCAGTGACATCAAATCGAAAGACTTGCACCCGGCGAACGGTCTACCCGACAGGAGGCCCTAGTCAAACGACATTTACATTAATATCCTTTATGGTAAGGATCCCACACCGCGCCGCATTACTCCAAAAGAGAACGAACAAGCGTAGAGCAAGCGGTCTTTTGGTACAATTGTAGCATTTTCTAAGTGCGCTGCCAACAAGACGCAGTCTTTGGTCCGCCTTTCCCCCAACTGTTTCTATGTGTAATTATCAATTTAAGTTGCTTTACAAGTCACTGATTTATTGTGTAACAAAAGTTTAACAGATTTCTCTTTGCACTCATATGGAAGACCTCACACTTTTCATTGTTGGAGGTCAAGTGCCAATTTTCGCATCATACAGATATCTTATCTAAATCGTTTCGCAGTTGTTTTTGATGTTCTGATTACTTTACAGACGATAAACGACAGTACCATCTGCAAACGACCTAAGGGAATGCTCAGATTGCCGCCTAATTGATGTATATAGATAAGGAACAACAGAGGGCTGACTTCAGAGGAAAGTAAGGAATATATGAAGGTCAACAAGATGCGGTCAGTTTATTTTCTAAGAAATGCCAACAGCTATGATTGCAATCGAATGGACCGATAACTTAAGCCACAAAAACTATCCGGAAATTCTAAAATGTACATCCCTTTTGTTCTGGCCAATTGTTAACTTTTGGCTCGTTGTAAAATGTTTTTTCTCTTCTGAAGTGGTTGATGTTTATTTTGTTTCTGTTGAAATAGCTATATTTTATAGGAACAAATGCATACAGTGACATCACGTGCCAGGGTAACATCTCAAGTGTGTACATCACTTTCTTTCGGGCGATGACCGGCGAGGAGTGTGGGGCAACTGCAGTAAGCGAGTTTCTGCATCTCTTGTCTCAAGGTAGAAGGAGCAGAACACCAGCGGAAGATATTCTTATAAATTCCTTCTGAACGTTCTGACAGTGACATCTTCAACCCTTGGTGGTATTAGTGGAAGAATATAAGACGTCTTAACCGTGATGAATGAAAATTTCTTCAGCATGACAGGCAAAATTTCGGCGCTGCCGTAAGCCGAATTGACGGTTGTGAACTCATTCTCTTGTAACATAGCCGGCCGAGGTGGCTGAGCAGTTCTAGGCGCTTCAGTCCGGAACCGCGCGACCGCTACGGTCCCAGGTTCGAATCCTGCCTCGGGAATGGATGTGTGTGATGTCCTTAGGTTAGTTAGATTTAAGTAGTTCAAAGTTCTAGGGGACTGATGACGTCAGATGTTAAGTCCCATACTGCTCAGAGCCATTTGAACCATTTTTTGTAACATAAATAAAATCTTCGACGCATGCACAATGGCATCTACAGGACAGACAATGAACCAAGTTGCGGTAAATTTCAAATGGTTCAAATGGCTCTGAGCACTATGGAACTCAACTGCTGAGGTCATAAGTCCCCTAGAACTTAGAACTACTTAAACCTAACTAACCTAAGGACAACACACACATCCATGCCCGAGGCAGGATTCGAACCTGCGACCGTAGCGGTCGCGCGGTTCCAGACTGTAGCGCCAGAACCGCTCGGCCACCAGCGGCCGGCTGCGGTAAATTTATAACGTGTAATACCTAGTGCATAAGACACGAGGGGTACAGAATTTCAGCTCTACACTCCCTACAGGAAAAATAAGAATATGAAATTTAGTGTCTGTGTAGCTCCTTATTCAAGAGCTAGAGATAAAATCTCTATTTCATTCATGGAGTTATTGACGACGATGGCCATGTATAAAATACTCTTGGTGTTGAAGTGTAATTTTAACTCAGTGTTTCGAGAATTGATTATGTTCTTTTAGACATTAGTAAATGTGACTGTTGAAGCTGTAAGCGAGGTAAGTTTTTGGAAACCGAATTAATGGAGATACTAGTGAACGAAGCGCTTCACGCTCCCAGACAGCGCAGACATGCTGGCCCGATGGGGTAAATAGGGTGAATCGAATCGAATGAAGTTTCATTCTTCGAAAAATTTTGACGGGCTTTGGATTTCTCTTTACTGAAAAGCAAACTGAATGCTATTTTATGAGGAATGTCTGAAAAGACGGAAGCGAAACTGCTCTGATTACTAAGCAACTATCTCCGTTGGCGATAAGACCGCGGCTCTTTCTACGACCACCGAGAGAGGTGGTGTAGTGATGAGAGACTGTCTTGTTTCCAGGGAGACGACGGTTCAATCCTCCGTCCGATCATTCATATTTAGGTTTTCCGTGATTTCTATAAATCGCTTAAGATGAATTCCGGGCTGGTTGCATTGAAAGGTCAAGGTTTATCTCCTTCCCCAGTCCGAGCTTGTGTTTCATTTTTAATGAACTTGTCTTCGAGAGGACGCTAAACTCTAATCCTCCAAATCTGCTAGCGTTTTTTACGCTGTATGGAAGGAGTTTGGAATATACCATGTCCCAAAATTACGAATAGCTTAATGAAAACGGTCTATTGGCATAGAACTAGGACGGATTCAGAAAATATCACTCTTGTGAAACACTCATCATTCACACGATGTAATGAATGCTACTGACAGGAGATCTCAAGTAGATTCCATATTTACATATTTCCAGGAAGCTTTTAACACTGTCCCCCACAAGAGAGTTTCAGTCAAATTGCACATCTATAGAGTATCGTCTCATCTGAGGGACTGGATTCGTGATTTCCTGTCAGCAATGTCGCGGTTCGTAGTAAGAGGTGGGGGGGAGTCATCTAGTGTAACTAAAGTGACATATAGGGTTCCTCAAGAACGTATAAAGGCCCTCTCCTGTCTGTCACTTATAAAAATGCTTGGGAAGACAATCCGAGATGCCTTTTTAGATTTTTGAGAATGATACTGTCGTTTATCGTTTAGTAAAGTTATCAGAAGGTCAAAACTGACTGTGAAAGGATTTAGACAAGATATGTACATGATGTGAAAAATATCAATTGACGGTAAAGAATATAATTGTGTGAGGTCCTTCATTATGAGTACTAAAAGAATTCCTTTAAATTTCTGTTACACAAAAAATCATTCAAATGTAAAGACTAACCATTCAGCTAAACACCTAGGTACTACGATTACAGCAACTCATATTGGAACCATCAGACATAAAATGTTGTGGGGAAGTCGAACTAAAGACATAGAAGATGCAACAAATCTACTGAAGGGACTACAGAAACTCCGTCCTCCATCCTTACCAGACAGAATTGACGGAGGATATCGAGAACGTTCAAAGTAGGACAACTCATTTCGCATTATCGCAAAATAGGCAGGGAGTGGCACGGATGTGAAACGTGGGTTGGGATGGCAGTCATTAAAACATAGGGCGTTTTTGGTTGCGGAGAGATATTTTCGATACATTTCAATAATCAATTTTCTCCTCCGAATGACAAAATATTTTGTTCGCTGTAACCTACATAGGTAGAAACGATCACCGGAATAAAATAAGATAAATCTGAGCTCCCACGTAAAGATTTAGGAAGATATTTTCCCCGCGTGCTAGTCGAGAATGGAACCGTCGAGGAACAATGTGAAAACTGCTTCAAGAACACTCTGCCAAACAGTTAAGTGTGAATAGCGGGGTAATCATGTAGATGGAGATGTAGAAGTGTGACTTTACATTGTGACAGTTTTCATCTAAATTGATCTACTCTGGAGCAATGGACAGGCCACCTGCTACATACGTAATTTTGAGATCCCATGGAAAACGTTGTGTATGAGGTCAAAACAAAAGAGATTGGTTCTTTGCATCGGTCAAAGCATCTCTGTACGTCGTTCACCTTGCGACACTCTGGACACCCATAGTTCCCATCTCTTGGGAGGAGCTTAACATCACGTCTGTAGTGCAAAGCTCGTCTGGTGCCTCTTGTGTTGATCGATTTTCATCAGTCACGTCACCATCGAAAATCGACCACGCATTAATACGCCGCGACAAATAGTTTATTGTTCAACCAATAAATTGCTTCCTTCTACGTATATCTCGCGAAAAGAGCATGAAGGTAGACCCAGAGATTTTCGAGCTCACGTGGAGGCTTCACAGCAGTCGTTCTTCCCGGAAACCAGTCACCAGTGGAACAGAAAAGTATGACGTAATAGTGGTTACGCAAGGTACGTTCTGTTACAGAGTGCAAAGAGACTTCCGAAGAATAAATGTAATTGTAGATTAGTAAAGCGTAAGTCTCGTTACTTTCTTGTCGAAGTATGTAAGTCTCCATACCAGTTATTACTAAAACACTGTACTACTCTCTATTGTACATGTAAGAGAGCGGAATTCATTATGGAATTATAAAGTTCTGAATTAAAAACTGCATTACAGCTGAATAAATATTTCTGTTCATTCCGAAAATGTCATATTTAAAGAACACAAATCAGTTGTATTTACAGTCTGACACCTAAGTATGTAACCATCAAAAAATTTTAGTATTTTAGAAAATGCATTTTGACCATCAGCTGTTTTATTTAACCTGTGTACCATTTACCGATTTCGGTCATAGACCATCATCACTGGATTTAGGTAAAACAGATCAGTTAGAAACATATTCCATTTTTCTTTCAAATTGACACAAAACCAAAGTTGTCACAGTGAAACCACCCAAAACAACTATCGTAACCCGTTCTTAAAACACTAACAGTCTCACTTGCTTCAGGTCAAATAGGCAATGTACCATAGCAGAGCGAAACGTTGAAGCATTGTGAGATATGTCGTTAGTATTTCAAGAATGGGCTACGATAGTTGTTTAGGTAGTTTCACTGTTGACACCTTTGATGATGTATCAGCTTAAAAGGAAAATGGGATATGTTTTTAAGTGATCTGTTTTACTTTAAATCCAGTGAAAATGGTCTTTGACCGAAACTGCTAGATGATACAGGTAAATACGTTACATAAAACACCTGATGGTTAAAATGCGTTTACAAAGTACTTAACGGCTGTTGGCTCTCACTTGATGAAAACAATTTTAATAATTTGAAACGCATTGTACAGCGTACAGCGTAGTAGGGAATAATACTGCTGTTAGCTAAGTTACCACTAGTTTTGGTAAAATAAATATGAAGCAGGTGTCTTATTTGTTAAAGTCATCCTGTGTCTACTGCTGCATCATCATAATAAATACTTCAAATACTAAAGCAGACGAAGTTTCCTTGTGTCGGAACGGTGACATGGTAGGAAGATCAGCTGTTTTGATACTGTAAGTCTTAGTGCGCAAGGGTCTTCCGCAGCGATCAGTAATACAATATATATAAATGTATGTATTTATGTGTGTATTATTCTAAATGGAATGACGCAGGCTAAAATAAACGAAGCAGAGAGGAGTGTCCTTTATCACCATCTCTCTCTAATTCATATGTTGACGATGTAATGGGCAAAAGTTATTACCAAACGGTTAAGAAATAAATAATATTACTATAAACACAATTTTCTTTCATACGACCAAATGATTATAGGTGGAATAGAAGAGCGAAGGCTGTACCTGCTTGTGAACGTTGAAAATGAGTATAATTCAAATACCTCCACATCAAATACAAAAGTTGTGATTAGCAGAGATACGAACCATTTAGGGCTAAATTAGTAATTAATAACGAAACAACAGAGTAAGTTAACAATTCTCGTTATCTTGGGTGTGATATTATTTACAGGGTAAAGGTGCAAAATTCCGTTATAACTGTCGCACAGTCAAATGAAGTTTTAAAATACCAGGAGAGATACGCTTACTTAACTTTATAAAATAAACGCAGTTGCGACGTTGTTATGTGGATGTATATGTAGGACACTCACTAAATGGCAGACCGAAATGAAAGACAGTGCAAATATTAGATCTGGCTCCACAACAACTGATGGGAAGTGACATGAAGAGATCAGCAAGAAAAAAAATATATTTGATCTAAATGTAGAAATATTAAAGTACTGGAAGAAATGTAGTAAAAATGCAAGAAACTGGAACACCAAAGTCGCTACTAAACTGCATAGAAACTTAAATTAAGTTCATTAGCCATCTTATAGCCAACTTATAGTCTACGATCAGAGCCCACTAAGTCGCGAACTTTCACAACATTTTCATTCGTTTTTGAGGTGCAAGAACGGCCGGAGCGTGGTTCATCTTCAAATGATTCGTGGCCATTTTTAAATCAGTTGAACCAGACAAAAATATTTGACTGGCTCATATAATTATCTCCAAAAGCTGTTTTTAATAGTTAGTAAGTGTCAGAAGCTGATTTCTCTGTTTTAAAACAAAATTTCACACAAACTCATTGCTCCGTTTTTACGTGCATTTCCACGCAGACAGAATCCGGCAACAAGCCCTAACAGACCCGCACTCAACCAGCTGCCACAACGAACTGGATGAAGGAAACGTAGTTTACTGTCAGAGAGCGTTTAAGGACAAGGCAATGACTCACTCCCCACCCTCCGTGTACCTGCCCGCCAAACCAGTAAGCAGTAGCGGATCCATTCTTAAAACTTTCCAATGACACCTTGTACATGCACCAAGGGACACGATAACAAATATTATGAAATATTCGATGGGTTAAAGAAGACCGCTGCACAAAACAAAAAGTTTAAAAACATTATCGTCATCAGTCTTGATGATTACACTGTAGAGAGGAAAATGGCTCCAACAGCAAGTGGAATACCATACGACACGGGGTAAAGGAAAGAAGCCAAACATTCCATCGAAGCTTTCGTTCCACACAATAGGGCAATCACCATCGTCTCTAACACTCCCTATTTCATATCTGAAAGTTGGTGATCCATAACACAATCCTCGTAACACTTTCTCTCCCGGTCTCCTGCATCTTGGATTAGCTGGCCCCATGTTTGGTGTCTTCTCATTTATCTGGTCTATCCATTGTCTCTGTGGTCTTTCCTGCAATCTTTTCCCTTTGACTTTACCTTGTATGATCATCTTTTCCAAGTTATCCTTCTGTCATCGAATTACGTGAGCAAAAAACTGCACGATTCGTTGGAAGCAAATACTGGACAACCTCTTCTCCACCCTGAGGTTTTGAAGGATTGATTTGTTGGTTCGTTTGTTCATCCATGATGTTTCCAGCAACTTCCATTATGTTCATATCACAAAAGTATCAATTCTTTTGCGGTCCCTTTCAGTTATTGCCCATGTTTCAGCGCCATAAAGGAAAATTGGAAACACCAGAAGTTTCAGTACTCTAAATTTAGTATGTCTGATTAGGGCTCGGTCTTTCCAAAACACTATCAGCTTCGATGCAGCTTCCCTACTCAGAACAGCCGACCGGAGTGGCCGAGCGGTTCTAGGCGCCTCAGTCTGGAACCGCGCGACCATTACGGTCGCAGGTTCGAATCCTGCCTCGGGCATGGATGCGTGTGATGTCCTTAGGTTAGTTATGTTTAAGTAGTTCTAAGTTCTAGGGGACTGATGATCTCAGCTGTTAAGTCCCATAGTGCTCAGAGCCATTTGAACAATTGGAACCAAGCCTACTCAGAACAGTCCTGCATCATATTTGCTGTATGGAGCCATCCTCTTTCTGAACCACTGAGGCCAGACGGACAAAGTGATTCACTTCTTCATGTTCTGATAGTACATCAATAGCTGGTAATGACTCAACCTTCATCAGTTATCGTGGTCTTGATCTTTTTCCTATTAATTGACAATCCAAGTTACCTGCTTTCTCCCATAACTCTATCCAGTAGTTCCTTCATTTCCACCTGCGATTCTACGGATAGTGTGGTGTCAACAACAAATCTTAAATTACTTTATCCTCCAATTCGATTCACACCAGTCCAGCCATGAAGACTTTTTCTCATAACATATTCACCACAGACGTTAAATAAAGCCGGTGATAGAGCACACCTCAGTCTAACTCCTTTATATGGTTCAAAAGGAGCTGATATAATTTTATGAAGTCTGATTACTGCCTTACTGAAAGATTTTTGTTAAGAATAACAAGATGATTAGGTACTCTCATTACTGATAGTATGCTCCACGGTTCTTTCCATCGAACGCAGTTGAAAGCCTTGCTGTAGTCTAAAAACAAAGAACTAATGGGGTACTGAATTCCCTACATTTTTCAATAAGCTGTCTGGCACTGAGAATCTGCTTTCGTGTTTCTTTATTACGCGGAAAACCAGCTTCATCTGGAGGTATTTCTTTATCTAAGTAGGCTCTCAGGCATTGTTGGATAACATTTAGAAGAATTTCGCTGGAATGTGAAATTAATAAAATGGTTTTGTAGCTCTCACAAAGCTGTGCGTTTCCTTCCTTATGAAACGGAATCATTACCGACTTTGTCCAGTCCTCTACCCATGTTCCGTTATTCTATATACTGGTACATATTTCAAGCATGATTTTCAAACCAGAATCTACAGATTATTTGAACATTTCAGCAATAATAAGGTCAGGTACAGGTGCTTTGGTATTTTTCAATTTAGCTATAGCTTTTCGGGCTTCTTATTTTAAAATATTACGTTCCTTCTCTGCTGGAATGTTTGCGCGACCGAGTTTAGCATTTATATCCATGCACAACTTCTTGCAATATGTTCTCCACCGATCACCAGCTAGTTCTATGTTGGTTAGAGGTGTGTCATCTCCGTCTTCTATAATCATGTTCTTGGTTTGAAGGATCTTGTTAGTTTCTTTATTTCACTGAACTTGCTCCTGATCTCATTGCAGTCCCGAAGTTTCTTAATTCTCTCACATGTCTCACTGACGTAATTATTTCTGTCTCTTCGGCAGCTTCTCCTTGTTAAAGCCGAAAACTTGCGGTACTGCTGAGTTCCCTGTAATCCTCTCATACTCAGTGTTTTTGTGTCCTCGGTGATTTGTACGGTTTCGTTAGTAAGTCAGTTATTATTATTCTTCATTATTTTACTATCCTTGACTACTTCTTCAGCTGTTTTAATGTCTCATTCAGCAAATTCAATTTCTGCGCAGATGTCATATTATCTGATTGGTCGCTCTAAAGCATTTCTTGGACTCTATTCCTAAAAATTTCAATTTCAGCCTTTTGCTCTAACCTTTTTGCTTTTGGAGGTATCCCTTTACATCTCGACAGTCTCATTTTCAGTTCAAGACATAGAAGGTGATGGTCAGAACCACAGTTGGCCTTAATGTTTTGAATGACGACCCCCGTCTTAAGTCAATCAAAGAGTAATCAATCTAAATGCGGTATGTTCCACCAGGAGAAGCCCAGGTGTAAAGTCTTCGTGAATGGTGTTGGCAGCATGTGTTGGTAACTACAACTTATTTTCCTGACAGAACTGCATCAATCAATCTCCACGCTCATTTCTTTTGCCTAAGCCGTGACAGCCAAGTACTTCGTTTGATGAGTCCCACTACCGTACTGTAGCATTGAAATCTCCTTGCACTGCGGTAGCTCCCTTATTTGGGCATTTATTCTAGGCAGTTGGAAGAGACTCATGAAATTCTCTTTATCATGTGCTGTTGAGGTTGGTACATACGCCTAATTACACTTAGCTTGCAAGGCCTAAGTAAAAAATTTTAAATTTAATAGTTCGCGTGATATTGAAACATGGATCATTCCCCAGTCGTCTTCACCGAATACAAGTTCGAGTAATCCTTACTGGGAGTGTAGCGGAGTAACAGTAGGAGATGTAAGTCACATTTTATTCATTTAAACTGTATTCAATACAGGAAATAATTTCATTGAACATTTAATCGGATGTCTTCAGCCGTTACCAACTACTATAGCAACACTCCTCCAACAAAATAAAATATTAATTTTAAAACCAATTACGAAATTTTTAAACACAGGTAATATACCTTAACATATCCCTTAAAACCAAAGAAAATTACTGAAACAGTGACAGTGGCAGTTCGGCCTTCAGTTCAAAAGCAAAAATAAACACGCGATTAAAAATAAAAATGCCAAAAGATCGAAGAAGGACAGACTGTCCAAGGACAAGACTGCCAGAGCAAAATACCTGAGAACGGAGAAAACAGATATGATGTAATCCTCGATGTTTATGATTTTAGAAGATGATAACGAAATATTTCATATGATGTCACGGCAACAGCTCTAAGGATTTTTTGTGGAAGATTCTGTGCTGTACTTTCCTCTTTTGGCCCTGGTACTAAAACCGCGGCTAGTAGAAGAGGAGGAACTGGAGGCAGTGACGCTAGGCGAGGCGAGGCGTAGGGCGTGGGCGTTAGCTGCTCCGGCTGACGGCGAGACGGCGGCGGTTTGAAAGGTGGCTGCGCGGCGGCTAACGTTCACAAACACACGCCGCAGCCCGCCCCCTTCCTGGCGCCGACAGGATGTTTTCGCAAGTGGCTCATTGTGTCTTCGTTACGGGCTAATCTCGGGACAAAAGCCCGCCGCCGCTTCACTCCCGACAGTGATAGCCCGGAGGGCAATCCACTCGTGATTTGCGAGCTCCGAAGGTAGCTGGCGCAGTAGCGGGTTGCACTACAGGGAAAATGTCTGTGCCGCACGCTAAACGAGAAGGATACTTTGACTAAAAGAAGGTGGCATTTTCCACTTCATTTGTAATACTTTTATTAATTCACAGCTAGTTTCAGCCTTCTAGGCCATCCTCAAGTGATTCTGAGATTCTGTACAGAACTGAACATGTTATACACTCTCCAGCCACATAAATGTGACCATCTATCAAAAGCCTTAACAACCACCTTCTCCATCGTGGAGTGCTCCAAGAAGTCCAGGAAGAGAGTCGATAAGGTTCTGGAAGGTACCCGACAAGGATGTGGAGCCATGCCAATACCAGCGCAGTGGCTAGCTGTGCGAGGTCTCTCGCTTGAGGATTCATGGTGCGGTCAGCCCGACAGAGGTGGTCCAGCAAATTCTCGATTGAATTTAAGCCCGAGGAGTTTGATGGCTAGGTAAGTACGGTAAATCCATCCTGCTGCTCTTCCAACTATACACGCACACTACGAGCTATCTGACACTTTGCATTGTCCTGTGTGACACTTTGCATTGTCCTGCTGGTAATTGCCATCGTGCCGAGGGGAAACAAGCTGCATGTAGAGGCGGACATGGTCCCCAAGGGTAGATGCATACTTGTATTGAGAGAACGTAACTTCCAAAATGACGAGATCACCCAGAGAATGCCATCAGTAGTATGGAGCGCAAAACGTGGTTCATTTGAAAATACACCCGTCGCCATTCATTGAACGTCTAGCTGCGGTATTGGCGCCAAATTCCAGCCTTCATTTCCGATGAACAGCAGTCAGCAACATTCGCTGAACGGCCGTTGGGGAGACCTGTTGTTAGCCCCTTTGTTTATCTGGGCGGTCACTTACTCAACTGTCGCTCGTCATTTCGCCCGTACACATTTCCGCAGCCGTCGTTCACCACTGTCATCTATGGCCGGTGGTGCAGCACAGTTCCCTCAGCGGCAGTGTTTGATAGCACCAAATGCCGTGCACGGTATACTTTAACCACGGCTGCACGTGAACAGTTTCCAAACTTAGCCGTTTCGAAAATGCTTCCGCCCTCGGCCCGAAAGCCAGTGATCATTCCCTTTTCGACGTCAGATAAATCGCCCCCTTTCCGCGTTACGACAATAACTGCAGTGTTTTCCGCGTTCCCCCCGACACACTTCATATACCCTCCACTTATAGTGCTGCCACCTGCCACCAGTGAGTTCTTATCGGCCGGCCGGAGTGGCCGTGCGGTTCTAGGCGCTACAGTCTGGAGCCGAACGACCACTACGGTCGCAGGTTCGAATCCTGCCTCGGGCATGGATGTGTGTGATGTCCTTAGGTTAGTTAGGTTTAAGTAGTTCTAAGTTCTAGGCGACTGATGACCTCAGAAGTTAAGTCGCATAGTGCTCAGAGCCATTTGAACCATTTTTGAAGTTCTTATCGCATGCTCACATCAAACATTCGCGGTGATCACATCACTAAGACTGCACCGTCTATTACCTCCAAAAATAGAAACGTAACGAAGTGAATGGAAACTTATTTGAAATACATTTACCTGCAATAGAAAACTGACTTACGTAATGAAATGACAGTGTCTTTATTTTATGTATCCTATTCGTGTTGGTTCACAAACGCTGTCTTTCTCGTTTGACAGTTTGACGAAACACATGTATGAAGACGCTGTCATTTCAATACATAAACCATAGTTCTCTATAGCAGGTAAATGCATTTCAAATAAATTTACATTCACATCATTAGATTTCTGTTTGTGGAGGTAATGTGATATCGTATTTTGTACGGAACCAGAAAACCACTTGAGACTTGATGTCAACTAGTAAAATTATTAGAGCACAAGTGGAAAATGCCACTTTCTTTTAATAAATTCATTGCTGTGTATCCGCTATGAAGAAAATTCTTTGACTGGTCATTAGCACTGGAATCTGCTAGAACGCTTGATATAGTATAAGATTGAAGGCTTAACGTCGTGGTCATTGGTCACAGATCACAAGGCCGAGTTCGGGAAGGGTGGGAAAGAATTAGCGCCGTGTTTCTGAATTCGACCCAGTGTAAGGAAGATGTGTATTTGAAACCATGCCCCCTTTCTGTCACATAGACTGATGAGCCAACACATTATGATCAATCCCCACTGTGAGACCGAGTGCCTTCTGATGTCGGCGTTGCGGATACGTCCCGCGGTAGAGAACGTACATAAGCGGAGCAGGGACCGACGCCGAATCATTCTACGACGATACCGCGACCAAATGGGGAAAGCCACTGACATAAGTGACTTGACAAAGGTTTGTAAGCTTTTTGTCTAAAGTGATAAAAGAGGACAGATCATTGAACCGTCGAAGCAAGACGGTGTTTTGCGCGCTAATAGCATCTGTGGAAAGTGTTTGATGGATGGTGTGGCCAGGAGTAGGCGTCAAGATCGGACGTCCACGCCTCATTAAAAAAAAAAAAAAAAAACATATCCGTCAGCGGGCGCTCTGTGAAGCAGCACAGGAGTCAGTCTGTGCCACGTCAGACAACAGAGCACAATGTTGGCGCAGACACGAGTGTTCCCATGCTGACCCAACGACACTGTCAAATACGATTCCAGTGGCACGAATCATCGAGATTGGACTGTGGATCCATTGAACCGTGTCTCCTGGCCGGTTGAATCATGTTTCTTGTCACAGCAGGTCGTTGGTTCGTGTCCAGATTCGTCCCATTGAAGCGAACAGCTGCTGGAGACACACACCGTGCCGCAGACACAGTTTGGTGGAGTCAGTACGCTATGGTGGCCTTCACCTTCCATGGCACGTGTGGTAGCAGTCGAACTCTGTGGACGACGTGGAAATTATTGCGCGTCACATGGATTCCTTCATCTTGATGTCTTCCCCGACAGTCATGGCATTATCCAGCAGGATGTCTGTCATAAGGCCAGCATCGAGCTACAGTGCTTCGAAAAGAGTGATAGTGAACTCATATCGATGTCTTGTCCACCAAATTTGCCTGATATACACCCGATAGTACACGTATGGTACGCTACTGGGCACCACATTCACGCCCACGAACGACTAGCCCGTAATTTACTGACGTGCACGGCCTATTCTTAGACATCTGGTGTCACATACTTCTAGAGATCAATCATCAACTTCACGAATCCATGATGTTCAGAATCGCTGCTATTTTGCGTTCTAGACTTGGACAAGCGTGAGCATGCATGCTAGGAAGACGGTCGTAGTGTTTTGGCTTACCAATGTACATGTTTAATGCTTACAGAATAAATTTTTCACTCTGCAGCGAAATGAACATTGTTTTCAAACTTCTTGAAAGATTCAGAATGCGATTCGAAACGGCACTCTGAGCCGGAACATTGCCTTTAGAGGGCCTATGCTTTCACCAACTGGCCTATCCAGGCACGTCTCGTAACCATATCTAGCATCTTTCAAAGCAGTGCAGGCTCTGTTGCAGTGTGAACGATTCATTTTGGAAACAATCCACAAGACTGTGGCAGAGCCATTTCTCCTTAGTGTCCTTTCTTTCATGAGTCCTCGTCCAGCAACGTATGGAAGAGACAGAGCATCTGTGATGTTTGGAATGAGCAAAGACGCCGTCGCACTATTGAAGCTGTGACTGTTGGACTCGCTTCGTGCCTGGGTAGCGCAGACGGTGAAACGTTGTCAGCCAGAGGAATGGCACCAGGTTCGACTCAAGTCCCAGAACACCATTTTAATCTACCAGCAGGTTCCATGTTCTGTCTGGGTGTTAAATTCCTTTTAAAGTTCCGAAGGACGTATAAAGATCAGCGGAAAGGTAAGGGATGAAATAATAATCTATGATTGGAAATGAAACGTTACTGCGTCACAGGAGCACAGACATTGAGTATAATGTATCCCAATAGCCTGCATCTGTTGCCTGAAAAAAAAACAGTAATTTACTATACTATGTGACTCTTGTAATATCTGAGTGATGCTGTTACGCTGTTCAGGACTAACTTCTAACTTAAACGTGAATCATGCACTAGTCACGCATAGCATTACATACTCAGGGCCTCTTCTTCCATTAATGGCACGTATTCCTTCCATTGCTACAACAGTGGTTAGATTTGGGCATTGCTACCACGTCACATAGTTGTCGTACAACTGTAAAGGGCCTGCTCTCTTGGTCTTCCTTCCAATTTTTTTTTAATTGGAAAAAAGTGTAATTGATCACCTGATTTGTACTGCATCTAACTTATTCAAAGTGTGTTGTTATAAACTACATTTAATATTTTGCTTTCTGGTGCAAGGACGAATAAGTCTTTGTGTTGTCGAGTACCCGAACACGCTACTTATAGCTAGTTGTGCGGTACGTGCAAGAAACACAATTCTTTAAGATCCATCCCGCAACATCGAAGCCTTTGCCCTTATGCTTTATCGACAAGCATAATGTACGATAATCTTACCGGAAATTGGAGCCCTTTAATGCTGAATGTTAAGTTAGTTGAAATGAGTGGCATTCGTGGAATGAATACTGGCTTGACGTTTTTCGCATCTGATTAATATTTCGATTCTAAAATGCTGTTTAGTAAGCTTTCTTCTGCCTTGGTTCATCAATGTATCAATGATGTTAAATATTTCTTCTTCCGCAGGCATCATATTCTATATTCACTGATTTCTGTGTACAACTACGTAGTGTTTTTATTGCTAAAATTGTTCGCCCCCACAACCATTCAATGTTTACGTTGTTTCTCTTCATAAGCGGTGACACCTTTTCGTTGTTGTTCCTTTCATGAGTTTCATAACTCATCGATTAAGGCGATTTTGCTGGTTTTCGGATCACTGAAATGAGTACCGTTTCCAAGTGTATTCTAGAATATTCGAAGACATTCGTCAGCAATCGGCCACGATATCTTCTTCAATTATTACGTTTCTAAAACGGAGTTCTGTACTTTGGATTTGGAGAGTCCTTGGAAAGAGCAATATTATAGTAATTGTGGTTTGCAGCGAAATGAGTAGATAGCGTACTAAGTGCTGGCACAATTTAAGTGACACTTACTCTTATGCATCATTATTGTTAAAACGTGGTTACAAGTGTGGAATAAGGTCGATAAAATGTCTAGTTCTGCGTGATACAACATCTCATGTTTATTTTAAGAACTCCGTCTTTTAATACGCTATCCTCTGTGATTCTTAGCAAGGCAACGATGTACATTTATCATCAGAGATTACTTCTGGTTAATTTCTCGTAGTAGATTGCGGCTACTTGTAATAAGCTTACCCGCCATTTTCTGGAAACATAATGTGATTAACCTACTGCACATAAAAGTAGCGCATATGAGTGCATGTTGGCAATCGACAATCTACAGCCCTTAAAAAAATAAAGGCAAATAAAGTTTTCACTTTATCATTTAAAAGTCACTATAATTCACTCAGATTTGCATGTCCGCAGAATAAGCTGCCGGATAGTGACGCGGCGTGAAGGAAAGCAGATTGTTCTTGTATACCGTAGTTTGAACAGTCACGGTCGTAATAATGTCAAAGGGACTTTGAATTTGCCACGCCATTCAGCTATCAAATTTCAAACGTTAGCTAATCCATAACTGGTCTCTGTGTTACGATGTTTTGATACGAATCTAGAAAAATAAAGGATAATAATAATGATGTTAATGGATTGTTCACATCATGCTGGAAAGTTATTTCATCTTTAATGTTGGGATGCAAATAAATAGCATTTTCTTCCTATAATATATGTTCATTACGAATAGGTTTTCTCCTTATATGGACATGTTCAGGTAACAGGTGACTAGCTTCCAAAATTTGTAAATATGCACTGGTGTACAAGAACAACAACCTAACCGCACTAATCCACTAATTATTGTCAGGTATGTGAGACGTAACACTAGTAATGAGAATTAGATTTAAATTTTTCTGCTTAATCTCATGACCAAAGATTCTATTCTCTGGTAATATCTTTAGTTTTCAAATTGGTTTCTTACACATTAATGTATTGTGTTATGGATGCTTGTCTGTTGTCACCTTATGATGGCCAAACAAGCTGAATACTGATATTTTTAACATTTGTCTCTGCAGAAATGTACTGAAAATGAAATAAAATGCGTTTTATTCCATCAGTATTTGTTTATTACAACAAACATTAATCGAAGAAAAGCATTTTATTTGATTTTCAATTTTTCTTTAAAATAAAAGCCTGAGCTTCCAATCTAAACGAAAATTTTGGCCCACTGCGTTGTATTACCATGATACTACTCGTACGTTGTAGGAAGCAGGAAACTAATCTAACGTTGAAGACGATTCCGTTACGTAGGCCTCGCAGATAGGTAATTTCGAAAGTGACAGTTACTGTATTATTCAAAATAGCCTTTCAGTATCAGTATTGAACCTGTCGGGAATTGCCCAGAAAATGTAGTAGCATTTTCTTCTATGAACTGCTGCCATACTGTTAGACGTAATGGACTCATTGTATTGTTCATTGTTCGATACAAACTGTTGTGTTATCCACTGCGTCAACCAATCAGTACAGGACAATAACGTTAATGACGCTCGTCATAGACGAACAAGGCTTCGAGGTCACCAGCTGTGGCTTTGTATTCGAAAACGTGGTTGATGATGTAATAGTACGCTGTGTCGATGTGCCTGTTGCTGTGTTGAGGCCAATATCAGTGGGATTTTTTGTGTCGCAATGACATTACATTATCGTAGTCGTCGTAGCAATAAACAGAGTGTCTCTTAGTACTGAACTTGTCGAGTAAACGTGTAACAGCACAGGAATTGGAACTGTTAAAATGTAAATTACAGAATAATTGATAACGTGTAAACATTATTGCGAAATATGTGCTTCCATTCCAGCAAGATTAAGCGATGAAGAAAAAAAATGGCTCCATTGTACGAATATCACATCTACAGAAAAATTTGCTTTGGTTGTTTTGGAATCAGCAAAAGGAAAACGCGAGTCATCACAAACTGGTACTGAAAGTGTGTTTCTAGAAAATAATCGCTGTAACACTTAATGCTGCATTCTTGGGGTACGTATGGTTATAACTCTTGAAGAGGTTTTCACGACACTAAAGCCACTACTGTAAGTCACGCATGGTCTCGTAAAGGACAGGTGACAGCTATCAAAGATGTGATACTGGTAAAAAATTGTAGAGTCACACGACGAAAAATTTGAGATTAAAGTCAGAAATTGAAATCGGAACGCGCTGAAACGTTGTCGAACGGCAGTTCTACCTAGCGATCGTTACGTATTATCGATTTTTCTTAGAAACCCTTCAGCACAATGATCTCTTTCCGTGTATCCTTCTTATTCTTGGAAACCCAAAGAAAGATATTCCTAGTTATCATTTTAAGACAGATAAGAATGTGTACAATTCAAAGCAATTTTTAGAGTAGCCACTACTTCACGAGAAGCCAATTGCGTCTCAATCTGCCATGACATAAAGATTTTAATATTTTTTTCTTTGCGGTACAAATATTCATTAACGTTTCCAGAGAGTGAATGGTTTCATGTGAGTACCTCTCAAAGTAACACTGCACGTCTGAAATGGATCTAAGTAAACTGTATCCCCTTGCTACTGGAGTTGAATGAGTAATTTATTTGCAACGCACAGTTAAACCACCAGTTGTTGATGGTACAAGAGAGACCTGTTTCTGTAACAGGGGCCGCTAATAACGTACCCAGGAGTTGCCAGTCCGATTCATGCTCGTGGAGGAAGTTGGAATTACCATTTAAGGTTCAGCAAGGGGAGAAGAATTGTTGGCTTAAATTTGTTGATCACAAGAGCACCAGGGCCTTGGTTTAAATCTCAGACTTCTCCACAGATCCTCACAGAATATGGACCTGTTAGATTTGAAAATTGTTAGTCCATGAAAAGAGAATGTTAAGCTCAGCGATTCTATGGCGCTTTTGTAACGTTAGACTGAATACTGTACTACCTTCCACTCCGTTTCTTCCATTCATTCTCGCAATCGTTTCTGGATCATTACATAACCTTACACTGCACATTAGAGGCACTCACGAGAGGCATCTGTGGGAAACACATGTATTACACCCGAATTTTTCCAATTAAATTTCGGATGTTGATCAGGTAGTCTCCATTGGTTCGTTACAAATAATGTAATTATTAGTTATTCTGTTTGTTACGCCAGTTACATTTATTTCCGTGAAGATACCTTCACAACAGTGAAAAAGCCTGTTATATACAAACATCAAAACGTACAACAGAAAACACAGAGTTAAGCAAGAATCCTCGGATCCAAATCTAAAATTGCTGCCGTCGCTGCGGGAAGAGCTCAGCACGGTGTTGTTGTACGGCGCTACCACTGTGTTCAGTGAAGGCATACAACAGGTGCTCATCGGCCAGCTCTTCATCAGAACTGATGTGTATCGCTGCTACTGTACAGTTAACACTGTCGGCAAAACAAACACGAGACAGAAGCTAGTAATACTGAACGCCAGCTTGAGGACGAAGAGTGAAGTGGGTATTACTGTTGTCAAAAGCAAGTTCCGTTAGTGAATATAGCGTTTGTTTCTAAATAGCACAGCGAATTCTATTGACTTTTGCACCGTTGTGCATATATTTTCAGTGTGATATAGAGACAAGATAAACGGGAATAAGAAAGCAAACGAAAAGCAATTACTCTGTAACGGGCTGCTGGAGACAACCAAAATACTCAGAAAATATCCCAGAACAACCCCCAAAATTTTGTTGGAGGTTCTCGAAGTCATTCTGTGCACAAACAAAGCATCCCAGTAAGTTCTACATCTACATTGATACTCTGCAAATCACATTTAAGTGCCTGGCAGAGGGTTCATCGAATCACCTTCACAATTCGCTATTATTCCAATCTCGTATAGAGCGCGGAAAGAATAAACACCTATATTTTTTCGTACGATCTCTGATTTCCCTTGTTTTATCGTTCCGCCCTATGTAGGTCGGAGTCAACAAAATATTTTCGCGTTCAGAGGAGAAAGTTGGTTATTGGAATTTCGTGAGAAGATTCCGTCGCAACGAAAAACGCCTTTCTTCTAATGATTGCCAGCCCAAATCCCGAATCATTTCCGTGACACTATCTCCCATATTTCGCGATAATACAAAACGTGCTGCCTTTCTTTGAACCTTTTCGATGTACTCCGTCAGTCCTACCTGTAAGGATCCCACACCGCGCAGCAGTATTCTAAAAGAGGACGGACAAGCGTTGTGTAGGCAGTCTCCTTAGTAGGTCTGTTACATTTTCTAAGTGTCCTGCCATTAAACCCAGCCTTTGGTTAGCCTTCCCCACAATATTTTCTATGTGTTCTTTCCAATTTAAGTTGTTCGTAGTTGTAATACCTAGGTATTTAGTTGAATTTACGGCTTTTAGATTAGACTCATTTATCGTGTAACCGAAGTTTAACGAGTTCCTTTTAGTACTCATGTGGATGACCTCACACTTTTCGTTATTTTGGGTCAACTGCCAGTTTTCGCACCATTCAGATATCTTTTCTAAATCGTTTTGCAGTTTGTTTTGGTCTTCTGATGACTTTATTAGTCGATAAACGACAGCGTCGTCTGCAAACAACCGAAGACGGCTGCTCAGATTGTCTCTCAAATCGTTTATATAGATAAGGAACAGCAAAGGGCCTATAACACTACCTTGGGGAACGCCTGAAATCACTTCTGTTTTACTCGATGACTTTCCGTCAGTTACTACGAACTGTGACCTCTGTGACCGGAAATCGCAAATCCACTCACATAACTGAGACGATATTCCATAAGCACGCAATTTTACTACGAGCCGCTTGTGTGGAACAGTGTCAAAAGCCTTCCGGAAATCCGGGAATACGGAATCGATCTGAAATCCCTTGTCAATAGCACTCAGCACTTCATGTGAATAAAGAGCTAGTTGTGTTTCACAGGAACGATGTTTTTTAAACCTATGTTGACTGTGTGTCAATAGACCGTTTCCTTCGAGGTAATTCGTAATGTTCGAACAGAATATATGTTCTAAAATCCTGCTGCATATCGACGTTAACGATATGGACCTGTAATTTAGTGGATTACTCCTACTAACATTCTTGAATATTGGTGTGACCTGCGCAACTTTCCAGTCTTTGAGTACGGATCTTTCGTCGAGCGAACGGTTTTACATGATCGTTAAGTATGGAGCTAATGCATTAGCATACTCCGAAAGGAACCTAATTGGTATACAGTCTGGATCAGAAGACTTGCTTTTATTAAGTGATTTGAGTTGCCTCACTACTTAGAGGATATTTACTTCTACGTTACTCATGTTGGCAGCTGTTCTCGATTCGAATTCTGGAATATTTACTTCATCTTCTTTTGTGAAAACATTTCGGAAGGCTGTGTTTAGTAAATCTGCTTTGGCAGTACTGTCTTCGATAGTATCTCCATTGTATCGCGCAGAGAAGGCATTGATTGTTTGTTGCCGCTAACATACTTCACATACGACCAGAATCTCTTTGATTGTCTGACAGGTTTCGAGACAAAGTTTCGTTGTGGAAACTGTTATAGGCGTCTCGCATTGAACTCCGCGCTAAGTTTCGAGCTTCTGTAAAGGATCGCCAATCTTGGGGATTTTGCATCTGTTTAAATTTGGCATGTTTGTTTCGTTGTTCCTGCAACAGTGTTCTAACCCGTTTTGTGTACCAAGGAGGATCAGCTCCGTCGTTTGTTAGTTTATTTGGTATAAACCTCTCAATTGCTGCCGATACTATTTCTTTGAATTTAAGCCACATCTGGTCTACACTTATATTATTAATTTGAAATGAGTGGAGATTGCCTCTCAGGAAGGCGTCAAGTGAATTTTTATCTGCTTTTTTGAATAGGTATATTTTTCGCTTATTTTTCGAGGATTTGGGGATTACAATAGTCAATCTCACTACGACAATCCTGTGTTCACTAATCCCTATATCGGTTTTAATGCTCGTTATTAACTCAGGATTATTTGTTGCTAAGAGGTCAAGTGCGTTTTCACAACCGTTTCCTATTCGCGTGGGCTCATGAACTAACTGCTCGAAATAATTTTCAGAGAATGCGTTTAGCACAATTTCTGATAATATTTTATGCGTACTCCGGAATTAAACATGTATTTTCGCCAACATATCGAGGGTAAATGAAAGTCACCACAAACTGTTATAGTATGAGTCGGGTATGTGTTTGAAATCAAATTCAAGTTTTCTTTGAACCTTTCAGCAACTGTATCATCTGAACTGGGAGGTCGGTAAAAGGATCCAATTATTATTTTATTCCGGTTGCCAACAATGACCTCTGCCCATACTAACTCACAGGAAGTATCTACTTCAATTTCGCGACAAGTTAAACTACTTCCAACAGCAACAAACACGCCAACGCCAACCGTGTTTAGCCTATCTTTTCGGAAGTTAAACGAAAACTGCGTAAAATGAGTGCCATCATTTAATTTACGAATATTGTCAATGGAGGGTCAAGAAATTTGTCTCAGTGAGCTGTTTTAATCGACGCTGCTTTTTAGGGATTATGTTTCTTTACTAAACTTTGGCTTAGTTCTCTAACCCTTGCGTATCAGTTTACCACTGAATCATTTTAGGAAATCTCATGATCCGTCGTAAGTTTCAGGCAAGCCATGTACGGGTCTCTGCTTAAAGCATACTTCTACCAAATGAACGCACATTCAAATATTCTGTCCCAAAGTAATCTTCATTTGATCAAGTCTTTCCTGTTTGCTGAAAGTATGTAGAGCTGCTTTTCACTTTCTGTTTGTCAGTAGAATTTCTCCGTCAGACTTCTTCTTAGGCACTCTGCTCCTCTTCCCTTTCTGCTGGAGGCGGTGAATGGGTCGGACCTGAATACCGTTCATTTCACTTACATGCTTTTGATAGGCTGGAGAAAACGTGAGGAGAGAGTCTCGACAAGTGAGAATGTGTAGTTGTTACGAATTAGTCGGCTTCTGGAGCAGAACGGACTTCAAGTCCCAGTCTGAACGACTTGGATAATATTTTCATGCTTCAACAAGATCACATACATACCTTTCCCTAGCCTTCTTATTTGTGTGAAAGCAACACGTCGGATTTATCACTGAACAGGTAGCTTACAAGGTTCTGCATATCAAAGGCTGTTTGCATCCCATATTAAGTAGCGCCGACATTACTAAAACAGAGCCATTGCTACAACCTTGTAAACACTACTCATAAAAATTTCAACCGTTCTCCACAGGATAAAAATAAAACAGTAAATGAAATAATTATAGTTGCTGAATATCATAACAACCTTATTCTTAAAATTATGAGATTGCGCAACGGCTGCTGGCTCGAACTGTCATTTTCATGAGTGGTCCTTGTTCACGTATTATATCGACGATTCAGATCAAATAACTAGCAGACGACAATAAATCTATGAAGTTCGCATAAAACTCGCCACTTCAGTGTTGGAAGCCTTGTACAAGCAGGATTAATAGCACTCACCAAGACAAGAGATCGGTAAATTACAATCTGGTGAAATTATGTTCCACGACGTGCAGAGCTCAGAGACGCGGTGCACATTCAGGTACCTGAGACTACACAGGCCAACAGTTGCAATATGTTTCCGTATAGTTCGAGGAAATTTTGATGAAAGCTTTTGAAACAGACAATGTACTCTGAGGTGACAAAAGTCATGGAACAGCGATACGACTGATAAAAGGGCGACTGATAAAAGGGCAGTGCATTGACGCTGCTGTCATTTTTCACTCAAGTGAGTCATGTGAAAAGGTTTCCGACATGATTATGGTCACACAAAGGAAATCAACAGACTCTAAACGCATGTTAGTTGGGGATAGGCGTATGAAATATTCCATTCCAGAAATCGTTAGGGAATTAAATATTTCGAGATCCACAGTGTCAAGAGAGTGCCGAGAATTCCAAATTTCAGGCGTTGCTTCTCACCACTGACAACGCAGTAGACAAGCAACACTACGTGAAATAACGGCAGAAATCGATGTGGGACGTACGAAGAGCAAATCCGTTAGGTCAGTGCGGTAAAATTTAGCGTTAGTGGACTATGGCAACAGACGACCGACACGAGTGCCTTTGCTAACAATACGACATCGCCTGCAGCGCTCCTCCTGTGCTCGTGACCGTATCGGTTGGACCCTAGACGACTGGAAAACCGAGGACCGGTCAGATGACTCCAGATTTCAGTTGGTAAGAGCTTATGGTAGGGTGTGAGTGTGGCACGGTGGACCCAGGTTGTCAATAAGGCGCTGTGCAGGCTGGTGCTGGCTCCATAATGGGGGGCTGTCTTTACGTAGAATGGATTAGGTCCTCTGATCCAGCTGAACCGATCATAGAGTGGAAATGGTTATGCTCAGCTACTTGGAGACTATTTACAGCCTTTCATGGACTTCTAGTTTCAAAACAACGAAGGAATTTTTATGTATGACAATGCCCCATGTCACCGGGCCACAATTGTACGCAGTTGGTGTGAAAAACATTCTGTACCGATCGAGCGAATGATTTACCACCCAGATCACCTGACATAAATCCCATTGAACATTTATGTCCCACAATCGAGACGTCAGTTCGTGCGCAAAATCTTGCACCGGCAACGCTTTCGCAACTATGAACGGCTGTAAAGGCAGCATGCCTGAATATTTCTGAAGGGGACTTCCTAAGACTTGTTAAGTCCATGCCACGGCGAGTTGCTGCACTACGTCGGGCAGAAGGAGGTCCTACACGATACTGGCAGATATCCCATGACATTTTTCACCTCAGCATAACTCTTGGAGAACGAGGTGCAACGAGAAGCAGTAGGAAAATATGAACTTAAAGAAAGTACGAGGGTTTTAACTTTTAGAGTTTTGGAGAGCTTATTACTTTTTTATGGCTAACTCATTTTTCAGGTATCAAAGCAGGAAGAAGATTGACTTGAAATTAGCAGATAAATGGCGGCCACAACCAAGAGAGTACGAGGCAGATACAATAATTAAACAAAAAAGGGTGAAAGCGAAGCCAAAGTTGATAATAGTCGTGGACATCCAGCAGAGTCTTAGAAGAAAACAGATCTACGCCATTAGGAATAGGTAGAATTTAACTGAACAACACTACTGAAGCATTGGGTACATTAAAAAAAATGACCGATGTATTCAAATGAAAATTTTGGGGTTAGAGTGACACTTAGGAAATTGAGGTCTCCGGAATACAGTGTCCGTGACAGTGGAAGTGTGTTCTGATTGGGGGAGGTAACATATGAGCCACGGATAACAGAAGATACCCTCATTATGACGAAAGAGTGGAGAAAGTACGAAATAACCTCATGCGTGCAACATAGAAATGTAATAAATGGGCGGAGGAAAAAGGCATGGGCCAATTATTTCAAAATAAATGTGAAGAGGTAGCTGAAAAAATTACAAAAATATTTGCAGAATGTGTGTGACCAGCAATTCGGAATCAATTCAAAAGAAGAATTAAACTTTTAGCAGGAATGCAAAAAAAAGAAAAAAAAGAAAACAAAAAGTGGAAGAATATTAATAGAAGAGGGAACAACGCAAAATTAATTGTAGCTGTATTTGGAAGGATTGTGAGATGCAAATTATTTAAACGAAAACGGTACGATAAACGTGAATGAGGTTGACTAGAATGATAACTGACAGAAATGCGTTAGACATTGAAAGGGCTGAAAGATATTGATGCTTCAGAAATTGATGGTATTCCTGCTCAGTTACTGAAATCACCCTACGAAAAAGTGAAGACACATTATTCCAGAGGATAAATGGCACATCCATAAAGCGAACGTGTATGTTGTACTACCCTCAGATGAACAATACAAACCACTGCGAGCAACATGTTGTTCTCTACACATTCATCAGAAATATTAAATATTTTGTTTCGAGTTATTTGGATTCCGATATGTAATGTTTCATGGCAGCACTTATGTGTTTCACAAACAATTTACACTGGTTGTAATCATGGCGTATAGATTAAGCACTCACTTTCTTTTCCTATCTCGTATTTATCTGCACACGGAGCTAAATTCACGAGAACTGTCAAGATAACGAAAGTTCCTGGCAGATTAAAACTGTGTGCCGGGCCGAGACTCGAACTCTGGCCCTTTGCCTTTGCGGGAAAGTGCTCTACCAACTGAGCTACCCAAGTACGACTCACGCCCTGTCCTCGCAGCTTTAATTCCGCCAGTACCTCGTCTCATACCTTCCAAACTTCTCAGAAGCTCTCCTGCATACCTTGCAGAACTAGCACTCCTGGAAGAAAGGATATTGCGGAGACATGGCTTAGCCACTGCCTTGGGGATGTTTCCAGAATGAAATTTTCACTCTGCAGCGGAGTATGCGCTGATATGAAACTTCCTGGCAGATTAAAACTGTGTGAGGGGCCGAGACTCGAACTCTGGACCTTTGCCTTTCATTCTGTCAAGATAACGTCTCCCAAATTCTATACCCACATGACATCGTCGCATAAAGTACTGTCGTACCTTTTCAAACAACGCTGGCGTTGTCACGGACAGCGAGTATTCTTGACATAGCAGTCGCTTTAGCTCTCAACAGTTATGTCGTACCTCCGCTTACCACGAAACAGGAACTCACACTTATTAGCAACCATTGAGTACCAAGATGAAGTGGGACTTTCTGCAGGTTAAGACCGCTTGCCACACAAGGATTCGAACCTGGGACTCATGCCTTTCGAGGCCAAGTGCTCTACCAACTGAGCTATCCAAACACGACTCACGACTCGCCCTCAGAACTGTACTTCCGCCAGTACCGCTTCTCCTACATTTCATACTTCATAGGGACTCCTGGGGAAAAGAACATTGCGGAGAAGTGGCTTAACCACAGTCCAGGCTGTAAGGCTGTGACTGCTGGTCTTGAGGCGTGCCTGGATAACTCAGTCGGTAGAACAGTTGCTCGCGAAAGGTAAGGGTCCGCTGCGGAATGAAAATTCGTACTAGAATCAAGTGGAACATCCCCCAACAAAGAAGGAAGTATGCCTTTCAGGAAGACTACGAGTTAAGACGGTAGAGAGCAGATACGGACCTGTGCGGTCTGAACTCAATTGTGAAATTTATTGTTGTAGCTACTGTTCCGGTACTACTTTCTAGACAGTGCTCTGAGTGAACCATTCTCACGAGCAACTGATCAAGTACTGATTCAAGGAAAAATCATCCTCAAAAGTAAGCAATCCTTTTTACAGGTCGGGAATACGTTGTCCAACTGGGTCGTTAAGCTACGATACCACCTGGCCTGTTTACTTAAACTTACTCAGCACCGGATGTCTCTTTTGTGGGTACTTGGGCTCAATACAATTTGGCAGTTTGCCCACCATTTCCATTTACTTGTCTATACATGATGATAACGTGTGCTAATTCCGTATCAGACAAACGACGCCATTTTATTGTAACTGATCTACTGTTCTGTTCAACTTGTATGTATTAACTGCAGTCCTAACCTCTATACCCGGACGCCTCTCCCATGTAAACTTCATCTCATATGTAGTGAGTTGACGGACTTCCCTGTTCCCACCACTCAAATAAGACACGTTTTCGTCGAGTTTTCCTACTGTATAATGTTCCAGCTATGTTCACCATAAATCAGTTAATTACATCCTACAAAAAACTATTCGTAGGTTCTCTCTTTCACTAGCATTTTTGCCATCATAAACGTTTGTCTTCTCATCTTTCGACTAAATCGTTTCCATAGCTCAAACCTTCTGCAAGGTCATTGATACACCCTATGTAATGTACACTAAGAAACCTGGAAATAATCTAACAAAGCCGCGCAGGGTAGCCGCACGGTCTTGGGCGCCTTATCATGGTCCGCGCGGCTCCTCCCTCGAGAATGGGCGTGTGTGTTGTCCTTAGCGTATGTTAAAGTTATATTAAGTAGTGTGTCACCCCAGGGACCCATGACCTCAGCGGTTCGGTCCCATAGGGACTTACCACCACAAAAATTAAAAAGAAAAAATTGTTCTAACGAACATACGTACACACGAAATGACAGCAATAAAAGACAAAGAAGTGAAGGGAAAATTAAAAATCATAATGATACTATCAGATACTAAAAGCACGTTTGTTGGTTTAGCAATCCTACTCCGTCCGTCGCCATCTGAACCATCCGGTTGCGGCTTTTCAGTTCGTTCACCGATGACACTTTGTAATGTCAATAATCTGGGTCTATCTCCCGCTTTTTTTTTTTTTTTTTGCCCAGCATTTTTCCTTCCAAGATACTTTTTATGAAGCTGTTATGTCGAATTAGGCGCCGAATTAATTTCATTTTATTTCTCTAAATCATTTAACGACTGTCTCCTACTCTTTAATTTCTTTTAGTTTTGGTTCATCAGGTTTTCTCTCGGTCTGAGATGCTTTTGTTATCCTTCTGGGTATCAACATGATTTTTTATGTGACCACCACGGTCGGCATTGCACGCTCTGCTGCGTACTCCCACGCTGGCCATGAGGTTAGCAAGGAGTTGTTGTAGGGCGTTCCAGTCCTTCATCAGTGCAGTTGACAACCGCTGGATGGTCTTCAGTGTTTGCGAACGTGCTACAGTACGCTTCCCCAACGCAGGCTGCACGTGCTCAATGGGAATTAAGTCGAGGGAGTGGGCCGACCAGTTCATTCGGCAAACATTCTCTCGTTCTAAGAGCTCCTCCACCTGCGCAGTTCGATGCGGTCGCGCACTGACATGCATAAAATTGAAGTCAGAGAGGAATGCACGCCTGAAAATACGCACGAGGAACGGGTACGGTGTCCCAATAACATTGGCCGGCGAATGTACTGCGATCAAAGATCTGAAGATCAGTACGCACTTGCAACATTATACCTACCCACACCGTAACACTGATCATATTCGTCAACGTTGGACGTACCCTGATATGGCAAGAGACGGGAACACATAATACACCCAAGAACATTGTCGAAAATGATTGTATTGGTGATCAAGATGTTATGGTGTGTGGAGGTGTAATGTTGCATGGGTGTGCTGACCTCCAAATCTTGGAAAACTGTGCACCCAGCGGTCATCGTGTCATTTCTGTTCGTGTCATTGTGCATTTCTTTCAGTTACCTTTTGTACTATACTGCAGCTTAAAGCAGCTAGCAGACATCGGTTTATTGGTAGAATACTTGGTAAATGCGGTCAGTATACAAAGGAAATTGCTTACAAACCACTCGTGAGACCCATCCTACAATACTGCTTAAGAGCAGCACGAATGGTCACAGGTTTGTTTGACGCGTGAGAGGGTGTCACAGAGATACTGAAGAAACTGAGATGTTACCCTTTTGAATATGGATGTAAACTGTCCAGAGAAAGTTTCAAGAACCGGCTTTAAATGATGACTGTGGGATTATGGTATAACTACCTCCGTATCGCTCGCCCCTCCCCCCCTCCCTCCACCGGGATCGTGAGAACAACTTTAGATTAATTACACCGCACACGGAGGCACTCTTTGCGTGAATGGGATGGAAAAAAAAGTCCGTACCCTGTGCCATACACTTCACAGTGTTCTGCAGAGTATTCATGTAGAAGCAGTAGATGTTTATGTGTCAAATAAAATGAGTGATTCAGTAGCTTTGAGTACAAATTAATAATTAACGATTGACCTCTCACACGGTATTTGCTGCATCCTGGATCAGCGATACACCACTTGGTCTCCCTGAGTAGGACCACCTCTGTTTTCTATTCAAAACTGCTTACAGTAAATATTCCTCCTGAGAAGCTGGGGCAGTGCGGTTGCGGAACACAGGAAAACACAACGCTCTTAGTTTGAGCTACAAGGGTGAACACACAGTAGAGGCGAATTTCACCCTCAGAGTGCATTACGTACCCTTATACCGGCTAGGGCAGGTTGTCCCGATCGTTGAGGCACGTTTCTTCGTTCGTGGCCGGGTGCAGGTGGGATTGGGCTAACTGCCATGTTCAAACCATATCCTAGGCATATACGATCTAGTCAGCCAACCCGGCGCTCAGGCGCTCAGGTATGGTCACGTATACTACGACCCAAATCCCTGACTGCCCGCACTTCCACTGGCAGCCATCGGCTTCTCGCGGGCTACCACGCTAGCTGAAACAACCCAAGCTGCACCACTGTCTGTGGTGCCGTCACCTGTCGTGGGTGATCCCGACTGCCTGGGACCGCCCCGCCGCTGGCGTTCCCACATTCTCGAGCGGAGGAGGTGCATGCTGGTGCTGGTGGCGGGCCCGGCGGCTCTCAAATTAGTGGCGGTGCCGGCACGACGCGCTGCCAGGAGCCGCGCTGCCCGGAGTCGCCCTTGGTCGCTTTCAGCGGCTGCGTCACTCCCGGCGGAGGTGGGCGGCGCAGATGGCTATCAGCCGGTCACCGTTCTGGCGCTCTGGCGCACTGGCCCCACACGTGCGCCATTCTCCTCTCTTTGCCCTCTACGTCTTACGTGACAGCAGTTTGTCCCGTTGTGTTATACGGGACATATTCGAATTCTAAGGGTCGTCTGCTAATATTTCAATGCTGGCTGCTCAGAACAAAGTTGAACGACTTCTACAACATCACTGCCTTGCAGTAAAGCAGCTAAAATGTTGTAAAGTCACAAGAGTTGAGATATAACAGCAAAACTCATCAAGGCTGCTGGAGAACAGCTACGTGATGAAGTGTTCCATCTTCTGCAAGTTTGTGCGAAACTGGCGACCTCCAAACAGACTTGAGAGACATATGTTGCGATGCCAATATCAAAGTACGCTTTTGCAAAACGATGGGAACACTACAGGTTCCCCAGCCTGCTAACACGTGCCTCCAAGATCTTCCCTCCAAGATCTTGCCTCTAAGGGAAGATAGATGCAGTGATCAAGAACGACCAATTTGTCTTCAGAACAGGTGTGGGCAAAAATGAAGCAATATTCGGCTTAGGATTAATTCTTGATTAAAGAGAGAATAGTCGTTCTCGTGTTGGGAGTCCGTCGACGTCTTTTCCGCGAATTAAATTTGTTTTTCCTTTAACTTCGCCTTAATAAAAAATATATATTTTGGTTCTATTTAACCAGACACGTTGCGACACCTGATTGTGATCTTCTGTGGGTCTCGATTTATTTCTGTAAAATATCACACAAAGTTCGTGGTTGTATTTCTATTTTAGCCCTAGAAACTACAACATGTGCATGTTTTTAATTTGTTTCGATCGTTCAGCCGAAATTACATAACTTCATAAAACGGCTTGCTTTTTACGTCTTTTTCATCGTTTCGACAGCACGTAACCTGCAAAGCAGTCGTAAAGCAAGTGCTCATTTTTGGAAAACTTCCTACAAAATGCGTTTTCTTTACGACTACTTTGCACATGGAATGCTATCAAAACGATATAAGGGATAATTTTCTCAACTGATATAATTTCAAGTGAGAAACTGAAAGAAAATTTAAATATTCAGATGTTGTAGTTTTTAAGGTTAAAACGGAAAAACGACCATGAACTTCGTACGATATTTTACATAAATAAATCTAGACACACAAAAGTTGACACATGGATGTCGAAACACTTCTTGGAGAAGACAAAAAGTAATAAATTGTCTTTTGCTTAAGATGGAGTTAAAGAAAAAAAGAAATTTAACTTGCAAACGCGAAAAAAGTGTCGACAGGAGCTCCCAACGCGGGTAAGACGAGTCTCTTCTCTCAATTGTTAATCGTTACTCCTCGTGTGCTTTCAACTCTAGGTGGAAAAAGATCTGCAACTGCGTAGTGTATGACGGGTTATGCAAAGTTTTCGGGTCTACAGTGTTGAGCGAAGTGTCAAGATTCCAAAAGCCGCCCCACAAATGTACTTTATGGGAGAGTGTAGTGGCAAACCCACTATCCTAACCGATTAAATTGTTGAATGAATGGATCAAAACTGCGATCTGATCGAAGATTCATTTCTAGAACTCTAGCTTATAAATTTCCTGGTGGACGCACCGCTGTTTAGACAACTGTTACGAGAAAGCTCGAAGATCACAAGTTATGTCCAGAGTGGGTACTCAGCATATTTATCGACGAACACAAAGAGCCGGCCGTTGTGGCCGTGCGGTTCTAGGCGCTTCAGTCTGGAACCGCGTGGCCGCTATGGTCGCAGGTTCGAATCCTGCCTCGGGCATGGATGTGTGTGATGTCCTTAGGTTAGTTGTCTCACCGATCGCCGGTCAGTCAGAATACACCATAAATAAAACCTCGCTGATCCAAAAGCAGAACGGAACAAGGCCAACTGAGTTAATTTAATACCAAGAACACAAATTTTCAGAAACAACTGTGGACGGCTGGCCGAGCATCAACCCCGATGCGCAGTCCGCCCGTTTATTTTTCACTTCACTAAACTTAACCGTTCAGGAGCTCGGCCCTCCCACAGACTCCAGTGCAGTTCTCAGCATGGAAAATCAGATCATAGGCAGCTCAGTGCTTGAAACGAAGACAGACCGTTTCACTCGTAATATTCAGCTTAACTCGTAGTTGCAAAGCAACATAGCACCATCGTTCCTCTACTGTCTCTTCGTAACTTCTTTCACCGATATTAATTTTCCTAACTCGCCGAAGCTCCTAAAATTACAGTATAATTATATACAGAAGTGGAATTAACATTACACAATAAACAACAATAATGGTCGAATTGTAATACATTACATTGCGTCTCTACATCCAAAATTATTACACTGCAAGACAAGCAAGGTTAAAAGAGAAAAGAAGGAAAAACACTAAAGAAAAATACATCCTGACTACACTAATGTTTTACAGAACTCTAAACGATTAGTTGTAGTAGATGTATGATACAATAATATAAGCCAAATAATCCCGTTACAGGTTTCAAATTCGTTTTACCAGCAAGCATTTATTCAAGCGCGTCTATTAGCGGGAGGCCCGCTATCTTGGTGCAGTCGTTCAATATGCTGGGGCTGATATTAGCTCAGCCTACGGGCCAGAGGAACCTAGAGCTTTTAGGAGCCACAAGGCATTGTATCGTATTCGAACGGACAATGAATATTTTAAAATCAGATGTAAGACAGCACGGGAGTTCGTAAACGTGGGCTGGAACACACATCGATACACGAAGTAAAATAGCAAGATAAACAAGTCGCCAGTCCGGTTTGCGAATGTTGATAATGTTAAATTAAGAGTACGAAAGTTTCGGATGGATAGTTTTTCATTTGATAAAGTATTGATATAAACCCTATATTCTTAGGCCGCCTCCATAACAGAGGGTCATTGTGTTTAACTGCCACGTGTGGTACCGGCGTTTGATTCCCAGTACTGCCAAGGATTTATTTATTTTTTTTTATTTTTTTTTTTTTTGTAGGAGGACTGAAACAGGGTGCATTTAGTGTTGTGAGGTCAACGGTGCTGTATGATAAAGAAGAAGAGATCTCTTGGGAAAGCCACAAACGGATGGGAGACCGGTGTGCTGACTGCATGCCCCTCTATACTGCAACCGAACGATGCCACTGTACAGGGTGGCACGGCGGCTGGACACCATCGCTTGGGATTCAGGTCCCTATCGCAAAGTTCTTTTCCTATATCCTTACAAACGGTACTGCACTAAATCCTTCAAGGCTTTGGCCATTCAACGACGGTAAAAATGGCTCTGAGCACTACGGGACTTAACATCTATGGTCATCAGCCCCTAGAACTTAGAACTACTTAAACCTAACTAACTTAAGGACATCACACAACACCCAGTCATCACGAGGCTGAGAAAATCCCTGACCCCGCCGGGAATCGAACCCGGGAACCCGACGACGGTAAATTAGGAGAAAAAATTCTCGTAGTCGGTAATTTTTGTGAGTGGTAGACGTGAGCGCCAAGAACAATATACTAGAAACCATGGCCGGTATGGTGTGAGTGTTGTGCTGGGGGACGTTTGGACTTCTCTTTTTATGTTTTTCTTGCATAAATTGAAAACGGCGTTTTTTAACGAAAAAGTTTCGCAGTACAAAATTAAAATACCTTAAATTTCTCTTCACTTTTTATTCATTTCCTCTCTATGATTAATAGTTCCCCCGTTTCAGGGCTTACAATAATCGCAGATTATTAAAATTGTGTTTTAGTGGTATAAAATTACTGTTTATTATTAAGTGAAATCGGTTAAGTACAAATATTAAATTGAAACTTCCTGGTAGATTAAAACTGTGTGCCGGACCGAGACTCGAACTCGGGACCTTTACCTTTCGCGGGAAAGGGCTCTATCAAATGAGCTACCCAAGCACGACTCACGACCCGTCCTCACAATTTTACTTCAGCCGGTATCTCGTCTCCTACCTTCCAAACTTCATAGAAGTTCTCCTGCGAAACTTGCAGTACTAGCACTACTGGAAGAAAGGATATTGCGGAGATATGGCTTAGCCACAGCCTTGAGGATGTTTCCAGAATGAAATGCTGAACATTGGAACAGCCTGGGGGATATTTACAGAATGAAATTTCGAACATTGAAACATCCCCCAGGCTGTGGCTAAGCCATGTCTCCGCAGTATCCTTTCTTCCAGTAGTGCTAGTCCTGAAAGTTTCGCAGGAAAACTTCTGTGAAGTTTGGAAGGTAGAAGACGAGGTACTGACGGAAGTAAAATTGTGAGGACGGGTCGTGAGTCGTGCTTGGGTAGCTCAGTTGGTAGAGCACCTGCCCGCGAAAGGCAAAGGTCCCGAGTTCGAGTCTCGGTCCGGCACACAGTTTTAATCTGCCAGGAAGTTTCAAAACCATCGCACACTCCGCTGCAGAGTGAAAATTTCATTCTGGAAATATTAAATTTGTGTCCCACGCGCAAGTGCAGTGGAGACGTATTAAGGAATGAATTGTGTTCTGTTAACAGGTTGGAGGGTAGAAGTCGGAGGGAAGGTAGGTCGCTCGATTGTGGTCATACCCTTCTATCCTTGATAGGTCTTCAAACAAGAGAGAGGAGTGATCATCGGTTCTGTCTACTCCACTACGGCACAAGAAGCAATTACAGTGTGTTTCACAGCCCCTTACCGACCATCCGTAGCGCGCTGTATGAATGACTGGTAACACAGTGCTCAGACATGCCGGGGGGTGTTTATTTTTCACAAAATGCGTCAACACTACATGGAGTGCAGATATGAGTTTCTAATAATACTAATGCCAGAAACTGGCAGACTCTACGTAAATATCTACTCACCGTTCTACGCAGCTAGAGAGGAAATTGATTCTTTGTCATCCCTTACAGCAGCTGTAGCATTCTTCCGGGAAAAGTCAACTTCCTCCAACACGAGTGCTGGTCGTTTTTCAGTTTACAGACAATCTATATTTTCCTAGAATTCACTGAGCACGTGTTTAAATATAGCATTTATTTTTAGTTTATTAAATTATTACTTATTTCCAATTGTTAAGTGAGTTTTATGTAAAATACGTTCGTGTAAGCAATGGCTGAGTTGTGTTTGATTTTTAAGTGTTAAGATGTCAGTGACCTATGCAGTGTTGGTGGGAATGAGATTGGTTTGGTACTGTGTTACCTTGCTGCTGTCTATCGTTGACAGCATATTGTAAAGCCACGTCATCGTAATATTGTCACTTGGTGGTGAATTCATGAATGGCCAGAAAATTTCTGCACAATTAATGGTGTTGTTGGTAGACTGAATAAACCTCTTCCATTCAGGATCTGCTGGCACTTGTAGAATGCGCTGCACCGAGCGGACCCACTTACCAGTCACTCCCCTAGAACTTAGACCTACTTAAACCTAACTAACCTAAGGACATCACACACATCCATGCCCGAGGCAGGATTCGAACCTGCGACCGTAGCAGTCGCGCGGTTCCGGACTGAGCGCCTAGAACCGCTAGACCACCGCGGCCGGCCAACTGCAGTGGTAATGCAGTACAGTATGTAACAAGGCACATCTGTACTCTGTCTTCTTCTCCATTTTCTCCATGAAGCTATAAAGACGAGTAAATATTTTCTCTCTTCTTGTAGCTGCTCGAGTATTCTACCATTTTTAATCACATCCCTGAATTTGTTTTAGCCGCTCTCTCTGTCTGCTTCCCGTCCGCAGCTCGTGGTCTCGCGGTTGCGTTCTCGCTTCCCGAGCACGGGGTCCCGGGTTCGATTGCCGGCGGGGTCAGAGATTTTCACCTGCCTCGAGATGACTGGATGTTTGTGTTGTCCTCATCATTTCATCATCATCCAGGAAAGTGGCGATATTGGGCTGAGCAAGGGTTGGGAATTTGTACGGGCGCTGATAACCGCGCAGTTGAGCGCCCCACAATCCAAACATCATCATCATCATCTGTCTGCTTCCCTCCAACATATTCAAAATCAGAGAAGTTAAATAGAATAAATGGCAGAGTAAGTCGCTAATCATTCTGTTTCTGCTATACATGCTTGTTATGCGTAAGCTTCTTGTCTCTTCTTTTATTCTCAAGATTTTTGTGTTTGAGACAGTCTGTTCACTGTATTTTCAACTTTCTTCTCCAGCACCACAAGGCACTGCAGCCTTTTCACCATCCCCAGTCTCTTCGTTACTGACCAATAGAATATGTGATCCAAATATAGCTCTCTATGAACCCAAACACCCCCATTACGCTGGCACCTACATAGCGTCCCATGACCCCTGAGCTATCTTATCAGGAGGATCAATTGCAGTAACAACAGTGCAGTGAAATTTTGCCCTAGTTTGAAAACAATAAATTAGTCCCGGAAAAAGAACTTGGCTTCGAAAAGGAACAGGGACAACTGAAATTCAGTTACGGTCGGTTACCGACAAAAAGCTAAATTTCTTTCGAAATAATTACATGGTAGTTGCGTTCATAGACTAGATTACAGCATACAAAGTCGCCTTGTCAGTCTTAGGGAAAAAACTGAAGGAACTCCAGATTTGAAAGCCACTCATGCACAATGTTGTAAGCTTCCTGAGCAATAGGAAGACAATCATTTTGCAACACGAAACTACACTACTAAATATTACAACATATAGACGACGTATGCATGTATTCCGAAGCCAGTACTATTCAGTCGTGTCATTTGTAAACGCATGCTGCGCTCGTAAGTCTACATGATTGTTTTACGGAAAGAGGCTTCGAAATCCCTGATAGCAAGTCTACTTTTACGTTATTTACTCGCCATAGGTTTCCACTACCCGAAACAATGCAACTGGAACGTTTCAGTTGCGGAGACAATCCAATATCTTGGGACGATTATCAACGATAAGCTAAGACGGGCTTCTCATATCCGACATATCATTACCAGATGTGAAACAGCCTGCAATCTCATCAGAGCTACGACAGGAGTGTGGTGGGACTGTGATCGGTCAGTTCATTTTGGTGACAGACATCTACACTACGGATCATCATCGGAGTCCACGATCCAAAGACACAACACTATGCAGTATAAATCCTTGCATATAGTTAGTGGGGCGTTCATTTAAACACCAACCAACGAATTACTGGTTACAGAGAATGAGCCACCGTTAAAGTTGCGACGAACATTATTCTGCAAGAAATTCCTCCTGCGGCTCTATTTCGACGAATATGAGCCCCTTGACGAATAAATCCGGGAATTAACATCTTACTGCGTAGGCGGGAGATATTGGACAAATAAGCAACTTACGCTCGTCGCGGCTGAACAGATGGAGATGGAAACATTAAGGCACC
The DNA here is from genome assembly GCF_021461385.2 of Schistocerca piceifrons. Lineage (NCBI taxonomy): Eukaryota > Metazoa > Arthropoda > Insecta > Orthoptera > Acrididae > Schistocerca > Schistocerca piceifrons. The sequence continues at coordinate 660,610,971 of NC_060140.1, forward strand.
AGCCCATATGGAATATCGACTCCGCAGATTGATGCCCGGACCAGTTTAACGTGTCAAAACCAGGATCTAACTAACGCACGAGGCATGCGTGGCGTATACAGCTTTACTTCAAGTCTAATGAACGCGCTGTTAGTGCTTATTGGGTGTCCTGAAGCAAACAACACGGCCCATACAAGATGGACCTACACTCCACTCTTACGGCAGCTGAACCGATGCCATTTTGGAAGCCCGACCATTCGCACAGACATTCACAGCAGATACAGTAGTTATCATCTCTGATAGTATGTCAGCCCTAGAAATGATGAGAAGCCATAAAAATAGTTGTACCAAACCCAACAACTGACTGTGTTTCGGGTGTAGAGGAACTGTTGCAACATCGTGATGGTATGGGAGAAAGACGACTGTGGGATACCTGGAAATGAAGAAGTAGATGCCCTATCAAAGTAGGCATCTCTGTTTGAAGCTATTAAAGATGATAAACTCCCTCTCCTAGATATGATACCCACGCTCAGAAAGCGTTTGTCATGGGTCTGGCAAGAGGAATGGTCGCGGACATCTGAAATCAATGGCAGTTACTACGCACTAGTTCATCGCCCGAGTCAAAGAATACATTGAGGAGCTTCACAACACTTAGTCATTGGAAGTTAACCAAACACCTCTATCGGCTCGACCTGCAAGTAATCTCCGGGCTCTTGGTCATTAATCCCCAAGCAGCCTCCAAACTCTGTTAGCATCCAACGATATCGCAACGTATAAGCTATTGTACGAGCTCGTCAACAGTGCCAACATCAAGATTTAGCTCCCTGCGCTGCTAATATGATGCTCCTGGCACTTACAACTCCAGGGGAAGACCAAAGCTCAATTAACTGACTATACCCCCAAGTGCTACTCCGGAGAATATGGAACGCTCAGCCTCTAAGTGTACATGTGAATACTGGTATATCTATACGTGTGGCTGTAATACACAACGCTGGTTTTTGTAAATTGTTCTCCTGTTCTGTCTGGATGATACTTATAGATCTGCACAGATCTTCAATTCTCTATCCGCAGCTTTTGAAACAATTCACAAAAACATACAAAGAACGTGTTGCTGTTAGTTTAGACATATAGTCATTAATGTAGACTGAATTGGGAATATCCGAAATGTGTACCAACGGCGACTCATCATTTCTTGTTGTGTTACCAGTGGGATTTATATAGTATACTACCAATATTTATCCTGCGTTCCATTTTCGTCTTGTTCACTCATTTTTGAATCTGGTTGTAGTCCTTCGTAAATCCTATGTTACATCGTACCAAGGTAGACTTACATAATGTCTACCACGAATTGCCAAAACCGATTGTAATAATCCGATTCCTGTGATTAAATGCCTATAAGGGCACATTCTGAATGAAAATAAATTTAAAAAAATGTTTCGCCCAGATGTGGCAACAGAACTGCAAGTAGACCTCGAAAAAGAAGCACCTTCTACAAGTTATGTAAATAATAAAATTAAACAAATACGTGTATATGTGTATTTATAATACTCAGCAGACCATCGTTACTACAGCGAACCAGACTCCTTAAATGCGTCAGTTTTAAGGAAAATGTATTAAGTCGTTGCCCAAATGTTTAGTGATAATTAAGTGAAAGGTGCATATACATTTCAGTAATTCTTTTTTTTTACGATTCTCAACGTAGAATAACATACAGTCCAAAGTCGCACTGATTGTTATAATAACGCAATACCGTACAAACAAAACAACGAATTCAAAATACATGCCTTACAGTCCATTTGCAGTGGTATGATTGGGATAACAAAAGTGACTTAAAAAAAAAAAAAAAAATTTCTCAGTGAGAGGTAGATCTCATGGAACCGTTTACTCAATTCAGTCCAACCCTAATCTAGTCACGATTTCCTTTTTACATTTCTGCCCATCGCCCTCTGATACATTCCCTTCGTCCCCTCCTCCTCCAGCTCTTCCTTTCGCTCCTCTTCCTCCTCCTCATGCTCCTTCACCCTCCCTTTTCCACTCTAATACCAGTGGAAATTATTGCCTTATGTCTTAACACGTGTTAAGACATTCTACTCTTATACCCAGGCTTTCCATATCTTTCTTTCCTCATCGATTCTACGGAGAACCTCCTGATCTTATAAGTCCATTCAGATCACAGCATCCTTCTGGCACACCACATCTCAAACGCTTCGAATTTCTTCTTTTCCGGTTTCCCCACAGTACAAGATTCACTGGCATATAACGATCGTGTCTTATAACTCAAGAACTTTCGACAATTAAATCTTCGTGAGCGCGGTATCCAAAGGTAATGTAACAAGATTTGTGGAGGAAAATTTTGAAACAGTCATGCTACTCAGGCAACAGAGGCCATAGTATAGACAGCGTCTGTAGCTTAGTGGTCAGCTTGTCTGGATGCCATTTGAAGAACCCAGGTTCGATTCCCGGAACTACCAAAGATTTTTCCATGGTGGGAGGACTCTTAACTTGACGAGAAACAGGAGCTTCTTGAGTCAGAAGTAACGGCTCCAGAGTCGAGGAAACCGACAACGCCCGGACACCCGAGCTTCCGGTACCTTGGCGTCGTCTTTATGTCTACCACCGGCCACACCGCAGCGGTCAACTTCGGCGTGGACCCCAAGTCACCGGCGCGACCGTTCAGCAACATCACCTCCGTTGCCTTGATGCATTGCAACGTGTGGAATATCTGAACGTCCATGTAACTCCCGTCCGCAGCTCGTGGTCGTGCGGTAGAGTTCTCACTTCCCACGCCCGGGTTCCCGGGTTCGATTCCCGCCGAGGTCAGAGATTTTCTCTGCCTCGTGATGACTGGGTGTTGTGTGCTGTCCTTAGGTTAGTTAGGTTTAAGTAGTTCTAAGTTATAGGGGACTGATGACCATAGATGTCAAGTCCCATAGTGCTCAGAGCCATTTGAAACATTTGAACCATGTAACTCCCAAGCTAATGCACATAGCATTTGTCCTTCGCTGGCGATTTGTCGCAGCCTACAGGCCGCATTGGGCTACTTTCTGACGGCTGGTAACATATCTAATGCCTTTTTTGTGGACCTTAGTTATGTACGCTTCCATGTACACGCCCCGCCCCCCTTCTTCCCAAACCCGTCGGATTTCTACGTTCAGTTACTGTGAGGAGTACCTTGCAACAATGTTGAGATCAAGTATCCATTAACGAAGTGGACAGCGGTGTCGCACAACCTTCATCAGCCGTACTTGCTGATATTAGTCTGAGTGTCATGGTTTCACGTCGCCTGTGGAAATACGCCACTAAACAGAATTTGCATGCGATTGGTTTGATGGATATACTTTTATGCTCCACTTGTCACTCGGTGGACAATGACGACCATCGCCTGACCTGCGACGGTGTTCATGAAGTCTGGGCACGGGGGCCGCAAATGATAGCCTGTTGCCTCCGCGCCCCTCCAACCGTAATCGAACAGTATGCTTTCATTCGGCAGGAGGACGTGTGTTTCCTTGCAGCCAAGACTCATGCTGTAGTCTCGTCAAAGAATGAACGTCACTTACCTTTATGGAGACGAGGACAAATCGCAGATCGAATCTTGGACCCTCCTACAGAATGAGCAAGCGGTGATTGAAAGACGTCCATGCTACCGCGTCATTTCGCCAATTACCTCCGTGGGGTTTCGCGCGCTTCCCCATTCAGCCGTGTCTGGCGCGGCTGGCTCGCCTACATGTACTCATATCTCATCATCCGTTCCTTCTAACTGCTAATCAAGGAACGGTCAGTTTTCCTCATTTGCATTTTCTTACTCATCTGTGATTTCGTGAATTGTTTCTTTGGAATAAAATTTATGTTTCCCTCTCATGTTCAACAACAAAAAATAAAAATGAATAAATAATTTAAAAAAACACAGTGCTGGAAAAAAGTGGTAGGAAGAAAAATGCTCTTTGAAGTTTGGTGGTCTGTTGAGATTTGTGAAATCAGGGTTCAATTCACATACAGGGTGGCGCACGAAATGTGTTACCAATTGTTTCCTTAACAATTTACGACACACATTAGATATCGCGCTGGGATCTCTACAGCAGTACCAGCAGAGCTTGGAAAAACAAATGAGTTACGAAATGACGTGTAATTCACGATACTGCCGCTAGGAGACTAGTAAGCAGCAATGGCTGACAATGGAAGACTGACGACACAGCAACGATCGGCAATTGTGCTACTTTTTCATGTAACGAAAAGCCTTGTTGTGACTCAGAGGCGTTTTCGACAACAGTTTAACATACGATGGGTCCCTTGCAGGAAGACCATCCACAGGTTGTACGATAAATTTGTACAGGAAGGAACAGTATTGGACGCGAAGCGACCTCGGCCTAAGCCTGTTTGTTCGCCGGAGAATATTGAAGCGGTACGAGTTGCTGTACAGAGTAGTCCCGGGAAATCGTGTAGAAAGGCAGCAGTGCAACTGGAAATATCCAGACGCTCCGTTCAACGCATTCTTAAAAGTGACCTCCATATGTACCCATACAAGATGACCTGTGCACAGAAGCTCACTGAAGAACACAAGCAGCAGAGACTACTGTTTGCTCAGTGGATGGAGGATAGGGAGAAACTCTCGACAACTTTTGGTTTTCAGACGAGGCGCACTTTCATTTAGACGGTGTGGTTAACAAACAAAATGTACGCTTTTGGGCCACTGAAAACCCACAAGTGCTTCATAAACGACAACATTATGCTCCGCGGATTAGGTTTCCGGGTCGCTTCAATGACGGACAAAATTGGCTCCCCAATAGTACAGACCTCAATCCATGTGACTTTTTTCTTTGGGGGTACCCAAAGGAAAAAAATTTCCCGAAACGTCCAAGTGATTTAATGGAGCTCAGAAGACTTATTCTTCAAGCTTGCAGTGAAATTACGGAAGACATGTGTCGTAATCACTAACTTCAGTGTTCGTTTGAAGGAAGTTAGGAAACGAAATGGTGGACATATTAAGCATGTGCTGAGTTAGAACAAATCTCCATGGAAGGCTCTTCATTGTAGTATATGTTCCTTTCAGATTGTATTGACAATTAAGTTTATATTCAAAACGGTAACACATTTCGTGCGCCACCCTGTATAGGACAACCATTTTTAACAAGCACAAACAAACCCTCTTTATCTCTGGTAACGCAAGTTGAACAATGTTATGGTTCACCATACTTCGAAAAAAAAAAAAGTATGGTGAGCTGTCGACGCGGCCCTTCAACCGCATCCAGTGACGTCATTGGCACAGGATAAAGCGGCGGTCAGTTACGACTGGCCCATCAGAGGCAGAAAGTGGGGCTTTACTTTGCTTGATGGTGTAATATGGAGAGAGACATGATCTCTTTAGGGAAAAATTTAAGTAAAAAATAAATAAAAAGCGGGAGTTATAGTTTCCGAAAAGCTGACTGAATATCCCGCTAATGGTGGACAGAGTTATCATTATACGGTATATCGATGCTATGAATGTCACCAGAAACGATTGCCCATCGAAATCGGCTCGTAAAATAGAGAATATTTAATAAGGCAGTTCGAAAAGTCTTTACGAAAATTTCACTGATTATTAATTGCACAGAGATAAAGGTGTTAATGGCTCAACAACATTTTATAGGGAAGTCGTAAAAATGCGAGACTCGATAAGTAAACTCCGTCCGAACAGGCCTTGGAAGGCGCAACGGTACTGACCGACCGCTGTGTCGTCTTCAGTCGATAGGTGTCCTAGATGCTCTCTAGCATGTGGTCAGCACACTGCTCTCCCGGCCGTTGTCCGTTTTCGTGACGGGAGCCGCGCAACCAAGTAGTTAGTCAATTTACCTCACAAGGGCTAAGTGCAGCCCGCTTGCCAACAGTCGTCGGCAGTCCCGGACTGTCACGCACTGAGTGCTCACCAACCCCGACAGCGTTTTGACGTCGGTGATCTGACGGGAACCGGTGTTACCACTGCAGCAAGGCCGTTGGCGAGTAATTGAGTTAGTGCCAAATATTCAGAGTACTGTCCTCAACTCGTCCTAGAAACTTTTCTGTCACTAATCGCTTCCTGATTCTCTACCAAAAATACGTGTATGTGGGATATTCCAAGTTTCTCAAAGGAAGTCAGGTGGAAGTATACCATTTTCAACAGGGCCATTGTCAGTTAAGAACATTGTGATGTTCGAATCAGTTTTCGGCTTTAAGTCACCTTTAGGCAGAGTATGAATCTAGACACTTGAGCGAGACTGAGAGCTTCGTGCATGTTCACTTTTGTATTTTTGTAGGTTTGTGGGTTTCATGTTATGTATGTAAATACTGTTGACGGGGAGACCATTTCTGATGCAGTGTGTGTATGTTCCAGCAGAAACTAAGAGCGACTGGAGTCTACAGATGGGGGTTCCCGCGGCGCTGCACTTCATCGAGACCCGGTCACGCCTCTTCGGTAAGCGACATCACTCTGCCAGAGCGCTGCAAGCGAGCCGCCAGCGCAGCCCACCCAATGTGTCTGACTCGTCTGCTGTCGACGTGAGCCTGTGGCGTAGCGTACGCACGTTTCCAATGCTCTTGTCGCTCTTTTGTCAACGTTAAACTTTGTTCTGCTTATTTGTTAAAGTTTCTCTGTTGCAGCAGCAGTTAAAGGCAGTAACTTTTTTCTCAAATACCGTTATTCCTTGACCAATTACGCACAATAATGTAACGTTTCATATTTGGAATATAACGTTGGTTAAACTCTGCTATTTTGGAAAAAATTAACAAAGACTTTCTTCATTTATTACTGGACCTAGAGTATCAAACAGTAATCCAAAGAAAATGTGTTAACATTTTAAAAATTTACGTTATCCAAATCAGCTATCTTCAGTGCTGCCAGAAATTCTCATTGCGTACATGTTTCGAGAAAGTCAACCTGCAATTAATCTAAGACATTCTGAAAGTCATGGTTTTATTCCTTAACATAACGTAGTTGTAACGTTTGCACGGTTGCATTTCTTGATATTTTATGCATTGGTTTGCATTCGCTTAGGTTCACACAGTCTGCACATTGTTATTTGTGTACAACTGTTTTGCATGCATTTTACTACACTGTTGCAGAAAAAGGTGAATCTCGGAGTCAGTCACGTTTAATGTCATTCATGTATTACTTCTTTACTTTAAACTGGTGTTTTACAGAGAGAGAAACGGAAACTGATAAGAAGATCTTAAACTAATTGTATCACAGCAATTTTCTAAAACCTAGGTGGAGTGGCAGTCAATTAATTCCATGGCAAACATTAAGTCTCTATCAAAGTTCATGAAGTCCTTCCTACTAATGTCTTGGTCGTGATGATGGTGAGGATGACGAAAGGGAGAAGCTATGTACAGCCTAAGCGCGAGTCGCACTTGTTCACAATGACATGCTTGTCATCAGTTAAAGATGACAAACCCATTGAACATAATGTACAAAGAGATATACAAATGCATCGGCAGCTAGTATTGCTGCTAAGGAAGACAGCGGAAGGTTTCATCTTAGCAATAACTCAAACCTGAGAATGATGCATAGCGAATCAAGAATGAATTTTCACTCTGCAGCGGGCTGTGCACCAACTTGACATTTCCTTTTAGAGTAAACCGGTGTGCCGGGTCGGGACTCGAACTTGTAACCTCTGCCAGGGAGTTTCAGATCACTGCACGCTGTACTGCAAACTCGTTCTGGGAACAGTCCCTCTGGATTTTCTGCGCTGTGTCCTTTCTTTCAGGAGTGAGAGTTCCGAAAGGTACGCAGGAAAACTTGTGTAAGGTATCGGCGGAAGTAAAACTGTAAGGATGCGTCGTGAGTGATGCTTAGAGCCAGATTCGAGCCATGTCCGACACACAGGTGTAGTCTGCTAGGGAATTATACACAGGGAATGTTTAGACTCTGTCGTTACAGGTTCGTTTAGTAAAGTGCGACAGCGTCACTGACATACTGAGCCATCTGCAGTGACAGAAACTACAAGCGTGACATTACGCATCAGGACTTGGCTTACTGCTGATACTGCGATAGTGTACGGTCCAAGAACAGTCAACCAATACATTCATTTCTGCTACATATAACTCGATAAAAGATCATGAAAGTAAAATTACGGAGTTTCGAACTCACACGGAGTCATCCCAACAATATTTATTCCGACGTACTGCCTGTTAGCTTTCGTCTCGGGCTCTTCGGCCGACGTTTGTTTAATGATCTTTCTGATATTTTGCCAGCACGAATGGCTGTCATTGTCAAAGATCCAACTTGCAATCCTGGTGGCGGACTGGAGTCGAAAGCGTGGCCGGAACTTATGAGTGGCGTTCAATGTGTAATGTGTCACATTTTTTTTCTCGGCCAGCGTCAGTTGAAAAAAATGCGGAATTTGTTATGAGACATCGTGGAATATCCCGCTTTATCGCCTATAGTTTCATGCCGTTCCGACTATAATGTCAAAATGACGTCTGCAACGGAGATGCTTTCGAAGCAGAGAGCTGTCATGAGGCTTTTGGTGGAAAACCAGAGCATCGCACATACTCATAAGCGCTTTAAGAGTGTCTACGGCGATCCGGGAGTGAACAAAAGCACGATGAGTCGTTGGGCAAGGCGCCTGTCATCATCGCAACAAGGGCGTGCAAACCTGTCGGATCACCCGTGTGCCGACGGGCTGCATTCAGCTGTGATTTCTGCATTTTTGGAGCTTGTGCACGCTTTCATTCGAGGTGATCGAAATGTTCAGATGTGTGTGAATTCTTAAGGGACAAACTGCTGAGGTAATCGGTCCCTAGACTTACACACTACTTAAGGTAACGTGAACTAACTCACGCTAACTACACTACTGACCATTAAAATTGCAACACTACGCAGATGACGTGCTACAGACGCCAAATTTAACTGACAGGAAGAAGACACCTACGACGTGCTGACATGAGGAATGTTTCCAACAGATTTCTCAAAAAAAAAAAAAAAAAAAAAAGATTCAAATGGCTCTGAGCACTATGGGACTTAACATCTATGGTCATCAGTCCCCTAGAACTCAGAACTACTTAAACCTAACTAACCTAAGGACACCGATTTCTCATACACAAACAGCAGTTGACCGGCGTTGCCTGGTGAAACGTTGTTGTGATGTCTCGTGTAAGGAGAGAAATGCGTACCATCACGTTTCCGACTTTGATAAAGGTCGGGTTGTTGCCTATCGCGATTGCGGTTTATCGTATTGCGACGTTGCTGCTCGCGTTGGTCGAGATCCAATGACTGTTAGCAGAATATGGAATCGGTGGGTTCAGGAGGGTAATACGGAACGCCGTGCTGGATCCCAACGGCCTCGTATCACTAGCAGTCGAGATGACAGGCATCTTATCCGCATGGCTGTAACGTATCGTGCAGCCACGTCTCGAACCCTGAGTCAACAGACGGGGACGTTTGCAAGACAACAACCATCTGCACGAACAGTTCGACGACGTTTGCAGCAGCATGGACTATCAGCTCGGAGATCATGGCTGTGGTTACCCTTGACGCTGCATCACAGACAGGAGCGCCTGCGATGGTGTACTCAACGACAACCCTGGATGCACGAATGGCAAACCGTCATTTTTTCGGATGAATCCAGGTTCTGTTTACAGCATCATGATGGTCGCATCCGTGTTTGGCGACATCGCGGTGAACGCGTATTGGAAGCGTGTATTCGTCATCGCCATACTGGCGTATCACCCGGCGTGATGATATGGGGTGCCATTGGTTACACGTCTCGGTCACCTCTTGTTCGCAATGACGGCACTTTGAACAGTGGACGTTATATTTCAGATGTGTGTACGACCCGTGACTCTACCCTTCATTCGATCCCTGAGAAACCCTACATTTCAGCAGGATAATGCACGACCGCATAATGTAGGTCCTGTACGGGCCTTCCTGGATACAGAAAATGTTCGACTGCTGCCCTGGCCAGCACATTCTCCAGATCTCTCACCAATTGAAAACGTCTGGTCAATGGTGGCCGAGCAACTGGCTCGTCACAATACGCCAGTCACTACTCTTGATGAACTGTGGTATCGCGTTGAAGCTGCATGGGCAGCTGTACCTGTACACGACATCCAAGCTCTGTTTGACTCGATGCCCAGCTGTATCAAGGCCGTTATTAAGGCCAGAGATGGTTGTTCTGGGTACTGATTTCTCAGGATCTATGCACCCAAATTGCGTGAAAATGTAATCACCTGTCAGTTCTAGTATAATATATTCGTCCAATGAATACCCGTTTATCATTTGCATTTCTTCTTGGTGTAGCAATTTTAATGGCCACTAGTGTAACTATGTCCCATTCCCGAGAGAGGACTCGAACCTCCGGCGACATGGCGCCTCAAACCGCGAGGCCACTCCGCGCGGCGAGGTGATCGACGGATCACAATCAGACACCTCGCTGCTCAACTGGACGTGTCTGTTGGTAGTGCTGACAGACTCGTCCAGCACTTGGGATACTCAAAGGTGTATGCCCGCTGGGTTTCTCGCCACCTAACACAAGACAATAAAAAACAGTGAAGGACGATATGTGCACTCCGCGGGAAGCATTGTGTGGGGGTGGTGGGGACGTTATTGGTGCAGCAACATGTTGGCTCCGACGTCGACTATTGGAATGGTACCATGTGGGCATTCAGACCCTCCTAGTAAGGTGGCGTAAGACCATAACACTGAACGGAGATTATGTTGAAAAATAGGGTTTTATTGTCAAAATAGTGGGGAATAATTTGGTATACATTAGTTGCATTAGTTACGGAAGGCCCCTCGTACGTGTAACTGTCGTGCCAGTGTCTTTAGTGTCCTGCCATGGTCATTACCGCTGTGAGTTTTCGCTTGTTAATTGCAACATTCGTTTGCTGTGTTGAGGGAATCCACATGCAGTTCGTAATTGGAACATAAAGCACCCTTCGCCAGGCACCACAAGGTTTCCTGCATCTCGGAGTGGTGAGCTCAGCTCGTCTTGCTGCCGCGGCAGTGTTTACTCAGGCCGGCGGGCACGCCGCCATATTTTGGCGAAGTAGGCCGCGGCCTCAGTCCGTGGCTCTGCCCTGGCTCCGGCGCGCCAGCCGGCCCGTCGCTCTCATGGCCCGCGGTCAAGCTCAACTACACGTGGCTTCCTTGCCACACGTTAGGACACCGCCAAACTGCTCCTGACGTGGTTCTCGTTGAAACCTCTTTTGCCTCGTCTCAATTAAGTCGCGGGTTTCTGGGGGAGAGCTGGCCCCATGATCTACGTGATCTACATCTACATTCTGCAAGCCACCTTACTGTGTATGTCGAAGGGTACATTATCTACCAGTCATGTCCCACCCCCATTCCCTGCTGCAGTTGTGAATGGGCACAGGAAGAACGATATGACATATATTAGTTTGGTGCATATGTTCGTAGCGTTTTTGTTTTGCATGTTGCTATTATGGTGGTATGGGTTTATTTTTTATCGATTGTAATTTTTTTGTAGTTCACTGTAGCCATTTGAGTTTACATATTGTCATTTTGTAATGTGGAGAGGGTGATTGTAGCTGTGGGCCCTAGAAAATGGAGTGCCAAGTTGAGAAGCTGGAACATTTCCGACATATTCTTCTGTTTTAGTTCAATAGAGGGGTGGCAGCAGTGGAGGCAGACAAAAACATTTGCGCCGCCCATGGGGATAACGCCATTGGACAGAGCACCGCAAGAAGATGATTTTCTCACATTAAGGAGGATCGTTTTGACGTTAGTGAGTCTTCAGCGAGAACTTTGGGGTTTGATGAAGATCGTTGGAACGCATTAATCCACAATGATTCACGTCATTGTTCTAGAGAACTGTCAAATGTGATGAACTGTGATCATTTCACCCTCGTTCTTCATTTGCATGTAATGGGGAAGGTTCAACAATCCGGTGAGTGGGTACCACGTGCTCTAAGCCAAAATCACAAAAATCAGCGGATGGCCATATGTGGATCTCTGTTTGCTTGTCATCAATAGGCTCGTGAACAACACCGACCATTCCTATCCTGTATCATTACTGGTGAGCGAAATGGTGTCTTTGTGCAGTTACCTGTCCGCATCCACAAAAGATAATGTTATGCATGTGGTGGAAGAGCGGCGGTATGGTTTACTACGAATTGCTTGCTCGAGATGTAACCATCACTGCTCACATTTATTGTCAACGATCGAAACATTTTGCAGACGCAATACAACAACGACCAGGAAGACAGCGTTAAGTGTGCTACTCCACGATGACGCAAGGGCTGGGTTGGGAAGTCATCCCGCACCCACTTTAAACACCTAATCTTGCACCCTCAGATTTTCACCTTTTCCGTTCTCTGTCGAACAATATTCAAGAAACTTCCATTCCGGATGAAAATGTGCTCCGAACATGGCTCGACGACTTATTCGCCTCAAAACCACGTGATTCTACAGTCGCGGAATCGGAAAGTTTCCCCAGCGTTGGCGCACTTTTGCAAATAGTCGTTGTCTGTTGCCCCTTACAGTGCGTGCCGTGATTGATATCATAGGCTGATAGAGGGTGGATGATCTGACGGAGATTTTTACTACACACCTCCCTAATCCGAGTTCACTGTTTTCAGCACTGTGACTTCTCACTCGGTACACCTAAGGAAATACTGAGTAATTTTACCAGAGCGCTATACTCCGAAAGATTTAACCGTTCTAAAAGTAACACATCGCTGTTTCTTCAGCTGGTAAAATCTTAGCAAAGATGATATTATTCTTCCCTATGACGGTAATACAAGGAGAATAAAAACGGTTAGGGGAAACATCAGGAGGGTGAGCCTGGTACGTGAAGAAACCACAAATAAATAAACTAGTTGTTAGCAACTTTTGCTATTAAATGAATTACGTGTTTAACTGTAAACGAGTATTAAATTGTATCGCCTTGCACACCATTTCAGCATTAAAGCTGTCAGCTGGAATAGATATTTGAAATAAGTAATAAAATGGAACACCTACAGCCGTCCTTACGATGTTATTTATTATATGGCCACCAGTTTCAGCACTTCAGTGCACTATCTTCAGGCCTTATCTGACGCTGAGGAGGTTAACTCCAGTCGTATACAAGATTAATGAATTGTCAACATCTGTCAATTGTTTTTTGCAGACTACCTGTAAAAACGATGTGTCTCCAACCACCAACTATCAAGGAGTTGAGTAAATTCCGTCCGAACAGGCCTCAGAAGGTCCATCGGCCAACCGACCGCCATGTCATCGTCTGCCTACAGACAACACTGGATGCGGATATGGAGGGGCAAGTGCACAGCACACCGCTCTCCCGGCCGTTGTCAATTTTCGTGACCAGAGCCGCTACTTCTCAGTCAAGTAGCTCCTCAGTCGCCTTCACAAGCACTAAATGCATTCCGCTTGCCAACAGCTCTCGGCAGTCATCCATCCAAGTGCTAACCAAATACGACAGCGCCTAACTTCGGATATCTGACGGGAACCGGTGTTACCACTGCGACAGAGCCATTGGCTGATAGCATACACTGAGATATAAAAAATAATGGTAACACCTAAAAGTGACTAATGTAGAGTAACGAAATTTTGGGGTACATTTGTCTAGGTAACATATGTGATCAACATTGCAAGATTACAGGTTATTGTAAGCGTGAGATAGCTATTGTGAATATGAACACTGTAACATTAACAACGGGTGTAACCTCCAGAATGTTGCACGCAAGTATGCAAAGGTGCACGCATTGTGTTATACAGGTTCCAGATTTCAGTTTGTGGGATGGAGTTCCACATTTTGTGGGATGGAGTTGCATTTGGTCGGTCAATACAGGGACTGTTAATGTTGTTGAGAATGACGCTGGAGTTGTCGTCCGGTAACGTCTCAAATGTGTTCGATCGGAGACAGATATGGCAATCTAGCAGGCGAAGGCAACATGTCGACGCTCTGTAGAGTATGTTGGGTTACAACGGCGGTATGTGTGCGAGTGTTATCCTGTTGGAAAACACCCCCTGGTATGCTGTTCATCAATGGCAGAACAACGGGTGGAAACACCCGTATAAATTTACATTCAGTGTGCTTGGGGTAACCGTAAGGGTGCTCCTGCTGTCATAACAAACCGTACCCCAGACTATAATTGCAGGTATACGACCAGTGTATCTAGCACACGGGCAAGTTGGTTGCAGGCCCTCAACTGGTTTTCTTCTAACCAACACACGGCCATCACTGGCACCGAGGCAGAACCAGTTTTATTCAAAAAACGCAACAGTCCTCCTCCCTGCCCTCCAATGAGCTCTCGCTTGACACTATAGAAGTCACAGGTGGCGGTGGTTTGGGGTCAGTGAAAGACACACTACAGGGCGTCGGGCTCGAAGCTGTCATTGAAGAAATCGATTTGTGCCACTGTGGTACCAACTGTTGCTCAGATTGCTGCTGCAGATGCAGTACAATGCGCGAGAGCCATACGCCAAACACGATGATCTTCCCTGTTGGTAGTGCTATGTGGCCGTTCAAATCCCGGTCTTCTTGCTACTGTACATTCTCGTGACCACCGCTGCCAGCAGTTATGTACAGTGACTACATTCCTGTCAAGTCTTTCTGAAATATCGCAGAAGGAACATCCATTTTCTCGCAGCCCTATTACACGATCTTCTTTAAACTCAGTGGGGTTCTGATAATGGCATCTTTGTCTCCTTAAAGGCATTTTTGTTTAACATCAACTCACCACGTAGAATCTCAAAGGTAACTAAAGCTCAATACCGTTACACCGTATATTTAAGCAAACCTGATTTTCATCTTGTGCGACCAGTGCGAAATTTCAGTACACATCATCTTTCGGATGTAGAAATAAGCCTAATAAGTTTCGTTTATGCCCCACACCTCTTTCTTGGTGTTGCTATGTTTTCCGTCAGTGTATTTTTAATTAATTTTTACTCTTCATAAATTTCTAGCATGTCTGGCCAGTAATTACGTTCATCGTTACAAAATTGTAGTTATGGGGTATGTATCGCTTAAGGAATAGTGTACTACAGCATTATTGGGTAGATCAGTATCAGAAAATTAAAAAGAATACACCTAGACCCGGAAGAGAATTATCGAACTCGGGTATTTTAACCTAACACTACCACCGAACAAACTTTTTTTTCACTGAGTGTTAAATCAAGAAACGTAATTAGAAAAATGTACGGGACGAAACTTTCTTAGCGACATTCTTGTCTGTGAGTATGCAAGGAAGTGCGGTGAGGCGTCTGGATGTGCGAAGTTTTGCCATAATGGCGAGCAAAGAAAATTACACTAAATCGCTACTAAACACGTAGCATTCTCATGGAATATAATCACAATAGTCCTTTTATCACGGCTGAAACCATTCAAAGTTCAGAACCATTGCATGTTCACTAAAGTTGTATGAAATTTTGTTGTATCCCATATTCAAGTCCCTGCAACAACTTCGATGGAAACCATCTCGATTTCCTTACCTGCTTGGTCGGCAGTGTTTATATAGTATCGTCACACAGCAATCCTTCTATACAAGGCCCACGAATAACAAAAAAATAGTCTAAAATGCCTAGCAGCTACTCTTTTGCTCATCCGCATCTCAAAATACGCGTCGTATTCTATGTCCTTTTAAAATCAAGCTTGTATCCCAATCCTACTACTAATGTACCGCAGATAAAGTTATATAAATTAATTGTATTTGGTGATGAATACAAACGACAGAAGTAAAAGTTTCTGTCTAATATGAAACTGTAACGTAAAACATTAATTACATGGTATTTCTGATCCTCGTACCATTATGATAGGTATTCAACGTGCCAGTTATTATATTAAATAGACTCTTAATTCTGAAAAGTTTCTTAATCAAACGTTATCTATTGTAATACCACAATTTCAAGATGTCATTTACTTAGTCTTACCCTGTTGCATGCTTATTGCGTGTTTGTTTGTGTTTATATGGTATATAAGTAATTAGTGAGTGTACCTAATTCATAGTCATCTATCTCCAGTTGCTTTAGATCACTATGAATTAGGTGGTCTCACTAATGACAAATGGTTACATAGTCTGGTAACTCTTTACATTTCCTATCAAGTGACACCTTGACGAGTCTTCTATCTATTTTTGTATCGTTGCTATCAAATATTCATAGAATTACGATATTTATTCAGGTTTATTCTATCATAACATATGATGTATTAAATACATTGGGAAGTCCTTATTGCCAGTAGTTCCAGGGTTATATTCTCCCTTTAGCTGCGTATCTAGATTTTATCAATCTCTAGTGGTTTAAGGCTTTAGTAGCTAGTACCCTAGAATATGAGAAGAAATCAAAAAGTTAATAAAAGCTTAGTGAAAAGAAACGTAATAACTGTTCGACGTGTGAGGTAATCAAACAGTTAAATGGATCCAAGGAATGGCTGGTGAGGCCCTGTTTCACAAAAATATAAGGGGTATGCCTGGGTGGAGGGTTTGTACTCAGAAGGAATACACAGACAAGTTGGTGTGGTAAATCCAGTTAACAGTAAATCTAGATAGTATATGGTCAGTTTTGCTTTAAAAATGAATCGCTCACGTTTGAAATTCTTTTTCAAGGGAGTGAGTTGATTAATACATAAGGAGTTCCGAACTCGCAAAATCTATCAGCAGACTAAGAATAGAATACAGAAACTTAGTTTGACGATGTATCCTATAAATTACTGAATTTGTGGGATTTTGTAGTGCTAGGCATACAGTTATCACTACTTCGTCCGAGGAAGTGACAGGTATTTGTGTTATCCTGGACGTCTGATCCAAATGCGTAAATTGTACCAAATGAAAGCAGCTACTAGTACAATTCTAATAAAATATTAGGAAAGGATTATTTTCTAGAGATCGGTAAACCTCGGCAACATGTATCTGACAGAGAATTGCGTAAAACAAACTTAATACTGAAGCATCATCCGCAGGCAAACCCTGCTAAACGCTTAATAAGGGAATCAGGACGTTCTAATGTTACAAGCGACATTCTAAATGAACTAATTATATGTCGGAATTAGAATGAATCTCTAATCATTTACCACATGCCAACCCAGCATTTCATCAAGTCAAATTATCACAGGAGAGGAAATGAATACACATCAAAGGAAGCTAATCTCGGCAGGAGATATAATTACGTTTCGTGAGTACAAAACTACTGCCAACAAATTTAACCAGCGATTTCATTTATATCTCAAGCGAAATATTTCAGTGTGACGCACGAAATATTGCAGTACTTAATACTGCTAAAAGAATTTCTGCCTGTCAGCCGTTTCTCAGTCTCTTTTACTAGTTATCTCGTTCTGGAATTAAAAGCACACCCGATTACATACACATCGGTTAAGAAAGAAGGATCATGAGGTATAATATGTATTGTACTTGCTGGTTTACGGTCAAAATTGACATGTAATAAGGATAATATAAGCCTACCAGACACACCCATTTCTGATAAATGAAGAGCTCCGCACTACGATATTAACAGCGACTTGAACCTGATTCTAAAAAGAGTTTATATTTTGTAAACCACGTTTAATGTGAAAAATTTTGTTTGATTTGTTGAGAAAGTTAAAGACATATTGGTATCAATCCCAGATAACGCCAGGTTAGATTCTTTCGATATATGATTCCTTACACTAATATACCTGTCAATGAATGCCAGGAAATAAAAATAATTTATTGCCCTATAGTAAATCCAGAGCGAAATAATGAGCGAAATAATTGAGCTGCTCTATTTCCTTGATTTTTTATATCTTTTATTTTCTTCGAATTTAATAGTAAGATTTGTAAGTGTAAGACTGGTTTGCGTTGGTTTTGACAGACATACAGAGAGCAAATTTCTGGATCCAAATAATGATTTTGCTGCTCGAATCATTTATTACAAAAGGTATGTAGATGACATTATTTTATTCCAAGGAAATCAAGAAGGCGTTAACAAATTTGCTAGCAAAATAATCCTTATGCTCCCTTAAATACAATTTAAAGAAGAACATCCATGGAATTAACTATAGGACTAATTTTTCGAAAGTCTTCAGCCACAAGTAGCGTCATTAATGCATCTTCCTGTCACTAATATTATCAAATACATACTTCCTACATGTTCATGTGGCGTAGGCTATGTAAATTCCCCTTGAGCCAATACTACTAAAGAAATTACAATATTAAAACAAACTGCTTTCACCAATGACTGTGATAATAACTTAATCAACATATTATACAAAATAAATAAGAAAACAATACTTGTTACGATTACTTATAGAGGTAAGGTCTCAAAAAATAGCCAAAGGTTTTAAAAATAGTGGCATTAAAATAGTTTTCAACTTTGATAATCGACTAAAGAACAAATAAAGACACAACATAAACAAAAAAGATTCTGGTACGTTCACAACTTCAGCCTTCTACAAGATCAGTTGTTCAGATTGCCCCAAAAGATATGTTGGACAAACTAACAGTAGACTGACAATACTATTTAAAGGACGTACGGAAGGCACGAAGGCTATAAAATCTACTTTTGGTAATCACCCCGTAACATCCAAAAATCGTTTATATTCAGTACAAATGGCAATCTACATATCCTCCATTCTCTGGAAAAGTTAGATTAATGCTCCAAAGGTGCTTGAAATTTACAGCAATTCTAGAAAAGAGCCTGAAATTAATTTAAGGAGTAAGATGGGTGTAGCAGGACAGCTTTTTACTCAATTTTCGACGACCCTCTTTGAGACTCTTACCCTACTGTTTCATGTTATTACGTACAAATGACAGTTGTTTAGTTTTCGAAACGCATGACTGTTTTACTTTCATAGTAATAATAATAATAATAATTGTTAGTATTATTATCTGTCGTTTTATCCATTACATTGCACAATTATCGTATAACATCTAACATTTTCCACCACTTTATATATTATCCTCCCGCTCCTCAACAAAGTGCATGCTGTCGTTGCCCAGCGATGCCTTGCAGCCCAATGTAACGGTAGTCGTCTAGCAACCGATGCCGGACTCGTCCACAAGTAGTAGTTGCTGGTCTGCCTAGAATACCATAAGTCATCGGTGGCGCTGCCGTCGCCTAACAATGCAGTATGGCTCAGCAAGTATTGTTACGGCGACAGCTTCGACCAGTCGCTGAATAGATGACAGACTTCTTATGCACCGGAAAAACTTTGAAATTAAGTAAATTGACTATACCCCGCAGACTGTATATGTGTCGACGCTATTTAATCTCGTAATAACTAATTTTTAAAACATTTTTTAATTATTGTTGACAGCTTTTTAATAATGTAAAGCACTTTTATACTCTATTTCACGTTACTCACACATACAACTCACATTGTATTAGCTCATACAGATACATCTACCTATGTAAGCACTTCCACTGGCTAGACCTCCTCAGTCATTTAGTAGGAGACCTGAAGAAATGCGTGCCATACTGCATACTGCCGGCAGCAATCGGATAAGAAATAATCTGTTATCTCTTTAAATTTATTAGTGTAGTTAAGTGTTCATTTAATTTATTAATGTACTGGTGACAAGTGAGTTGTTGTTTATTGTCTCTTGTTTCGTAGAACTATCGAAAACGACATGTGGAAAACGGTTTAGCCAGTAACAGTAAATGTGAGTATTAACTGTAAGCTCTGAAGTCAAAGTTAGAGTGTTTCTGATGTTCCACGACAGGGATGGGCAAGCTATGGTGACCCGCGGGCCTGATTCACATACTTACTTAAGCTTGCAGGCCGCCTTGTGAGGTGACGTAACAGCAGTGCACTCGTACTCTGCCATGCTCTACGCCAATAACATCACAAATATGAGCAAAATATAAGTCGACGTTGAGACGTGACAAAATAGAAGAAAGGACTTGGCCTTGACAACACCGTGAGTGAAGTTCACCGATTTGTTGGCGTATCAGCTCAGACTGCCCAACATGTCTTCAAGGAACAGCACACCACTCGCCGCCACGTAACACGGCAGAATAATGTGCTCAAAGAGACTAACGATAACCACCGAAGACGAATGTTACGCGTTATCAGTGACAGTCGGTCTCATACCCGACTAGAATTGCTGTTCTCATTGACTGTTGATCCGTCTCGACTAACTTTCGACCGAACGTTGTGAAGGAAACTGTAGACAATAAAGATTTGGAGTCGGGCACCTCGCAAACGGCCATTGCCGAAAGCGTCACAAAAACCACACCTCCTCAACGGACCAAACAACACTGATACTGGACCATAGTTAATTGGAGGCACGTAGTGTGGTCCAACGAGTCACGTTTTTACGTCTTTTCAAATGACACAAAGCACCGAGTGTGTAGGTGGCTCCCTGAGGCGCTTGACACGGGCGATCGCCTTGCCCGTCTCGGCCAACCGAGCGCGCTACCGAACAGACCCAAACTTCCACATGTCACCACTTTTGTCTACATTCTGTACTCACACAGATAATGAGTTCTGTACCGGAAGGAACGTATGATTAAAGATGAAGCCCAGTTACTAGGAATGATATTCTAGCTTGTAGGGACTGTGCTGTTCTAATGTACTTTGCAATGTCCTTCAGACATGTATGGGCGAATGAAAGCACTGGGGCAGTATGTAATTTTTACATAAATTTATTAAATTTTTTGCCCAATTATGCTTGTTATTTAGGACTATAATTTTGTTTTAGGTATTGTGAGTTCACGCAAGTTTAAAGACGCAGGCATTGCATCTAGGATAAGTGCGAAATTGCTTTCAAATATATCACATGAAATGATCGGTAGGTGAAAACTGCTTGTCCCTGTCCTTCCAATGTGAAACCATCTGCTTTAAAAACTGATTATCTATTTTTTTCCGAAAAACTTCTGGTATTCATTGCGTACTATGACGATAAAGGTTAATTTTAACGTTATATTCCAGATTTTAACTTCCTGAAAAAAAAACCGATTGTTTACGTTTTGACAATGTCTTCTTAAATTAATTGCTTTGTGAAATATTTTAAAATTAAATTTTTTTATTTTATTGGGACTCAAAGCGTTAACCCACAGTGTGTGGAGTGTGCAGTTCAAGCCGAAGGTGGTTCTATCGAGTTTGGGGGAGCGGGGTGTTTAGTGTACTATCACTTCGACCCACTCTTTCAGATTATCATGGACACGAACCAATTGGTTTATTTCGACATTCTTGAGGACGAAGTGTTGCCCTTTCTTCTGCATCTTTATGATGAGTATGCTGTGGGCACACCCAAGATGACAACGGCCGTGGCCACAGGACTGCTCGCTTACTTTCTGCTTTGAGCAACGCTCAGGCACCCTGTCGCACCTCGACTGGAACCAAGTCAGCCGGTCGTAATCCCACAGAAAATGCCAGAGACTATTTGGAACAGAAGTTGACTTGTATCATGCAACATCCCCACTATTTCGGAGCATTATGGAATGTAGCTACCAGCAAGTGACCTCAGATAGATGTATCATACCTGAAAAAAACCTGTGGACTCTTTCCCTTGTCAAATTGAGGCCCGCCATATATATCTTCCCAGCATTCACATTAAATCTCTCTCTCTCTCTCTCTCTCTCTCTCTCTCTCAAATCCCTGTGTAGTTACTCAGATGTAGGGTTTTTCGTGACTTTCGTAAACCTTTTAATGTGAATGCTGGAAAGATATATCTGGCCGGCCTCAATTTGACAAGAGAAAGAGTCCACATGTTTTTTCAGGTATGATACATCTATCTGAAGTCACTTGCTGGTAGCTACATCCCATAATGCTCCGAAATTGTGGGGAAGTTGCATACATATATATGTGTGTGTGTGTGTAACACCACATATAGGATTCGCAGTCAGGTGCATAGAGATTCAAATCCCTGTCTAGTCATTCAGCTGTAGGGTTTTTCATGACTTTCGTAAATCTTTTAATGTGAATGCTGGGAAGATTTATTTGAGAATAACTATTGCCTGCAGTTGCGCTCGCTTGCCTGTAGCTTTCTTATAATGATTGATGGTGAACTATTGTACGTGCAATAATGTCCACCTATTACGGTAAGCATAGTTATGTGCATTCCCCTCCCCCCCCCCCTTTCCATCGCTCGAATACCGTACCGCACGTGGCGGCACGTGCGGCTCACTGCTCGGTAAAAAGAGAAACCTTATGGGATCGCTTTGATGTCTGCCTGTCTGTCCGATTGCTGAAAACCCTCTTCCTCAGCAACGAGTAGACGTATCAAGTTGAAATTTATATCACATACAAAAGTCTACTGTCCCTTCACCTATGAAAACATTTAAGCGTTAAGTCCAAGCATTCAAAATATACAGACATTTACCTGACATGTTTTGAGACTCGCTAACTCTGTTGCCAAAACCTGTAGGTACTTCCCGTTGACCTGGAATCATGAAATTTGGAAGAAGCAATGTTTTCTAGTACAAATGAACGAAAAAATCTGAAAGTGTTTAACTTGTAATTGTGTTACACACCAAAACATTTTTTGTCGTTTGTTATCAGACTTCAAAATTAAATCGGTCTCGAAAATCTTGGAATTTCTGAGACCGACATCTTCCCAGTATCTTTACCGGTAACAGGCAAAAATCGTCGAGATCTTTGGTTCCCGGCATGGATGAATTGTCTGTATAGGTACTGAGTTTGTAGGGAACCCTGAGCACAAGACCCACTCGCACCTGGACAAATGGTTTGAGTTTACTATGTAAAAAAAAAAAAAAAAATCCGGATAAACGCGAGCAGGGCTCGGTTACCGAAGGGTCCATACAAACTTAGTTATGAGTTCATCCGCCGGCCGGAGTGGCCGTGCGGTTCTGGGCGCTACAGTCTGGAGCCGAGTGACCGCTACGGTCGCAGGTTCGAATCCTGCCTCAGGCATGGATGTGTGTCATGTCCTTAGGTTAGTTAGGTTTAATTAGTTCTAAGTTCTAGGTGACTGATAACCTCATAAGTTAAGTCGCATAGTGCTCAGGGCCATTTTTGAGTTCATCCATCTCGGGAATTGAGAATCTCTCCGATTTTTGCGTTCTCGAAATCCATACTGCCAAGATATTGGTCCCGATAATTCCAAGACTTTTGAGGATGACAAAAAATTTTTGATGTGACATAGTTACAAATTAACAATTTTTATATTTATTCCTGTACTTATAATCTTGTTTCTTGCCAAATTTCTAAGTCAACGGGAAGTACCCTATAGGTTTTGATAATCAAAACATGTGGTAATGAAATAAATGGCTGTATGTTTTGATTCTTTGACTTAGAAGCTTAAATGTTTTACAACTTCAAGGGACCTCTGCATGTGACATAAATTTCACAACTGTATACGCCTACGTGCGGCGGTGAAGGATCTGTGTTTGTCATTTAGTATTAATAATAATACACTGCTCTGCAAAACTTCATAACGAGCTAGATAAAGTAACGTAATATATTAATTAATTGGTGGAAATGAATGAAAATGCGGGAGCATGTTGCCAGAGGTCTCCCAGTCGTGCACGGCAATGGGCATGACGTTAGCGTGACTATAGCGACAAATGGGTCTGGCCCCGCAAAACGAGATAGTTAAAGGACGGGACAAGACACTATGTGTCAACAGCGAACAGTTGTTCATTACGACTTGGCCAGGAGACGGCATTTGGATGACTTCACTAGCGAAAGAATCATCGGAAAAACCGGAAGGAGGACGATGTGTGACGAGTGTAGCCCAGGACGTTGGTACTGCTCACAGCATTGTTTTACATGCATGGGGAGCATCCCGAACCACAGACGCAAAGGAGACGAGATGAACCACCACGATCACCTACAGCAGACGATGGCAGTTACATTGTGCAACAGGCAAGGACGGACCCACGTCAAACAAGGACGCAGTTGGAACCACATTTAACGGGAGTGGAAGGCACGCAATCTTACTTTCCACAGTGACACAGCGGCTGCTTGAAGGTGGTTTGTCGGCCCGACGGCCAGTACGTTGCGTTCCGTTGAGACCCGCAAATTGATTGCACCGTTTTCGACGGTGCCAAGAAGTCAGGGAATGGACCAACGAGGTGAGGGGTTGTTTGATCTTCTGGGAGGAGAGCAGATTCAGTCGAATAGTGATTGTGGACATAACCTCATGTGGTGAGAAATGGGGACAAGTAATGCACCCAGGAACATTGTCGAGGAGATTGTTTTGGTTGTACATGAGTTATGGTATGGAGTGGCATAAATGTTCCATGGGAGTGCTGACCTCTAAATATTTCAACCTGGAAGACTCAACGGTCGTGACATCGTAGTCCTTCATCTTTTCACGGGTGCATTCGGTCGTGCCTTCATTTCTGCGGGCGAAAATGCGCGACTGCATCGAACAGTGCAGACACAGGAGCTCTTGGAAGGAGACTATAGAAGGACACTATATTCTGCGAATGGACTGGCCTATCCGTTCCCCCGACTGAAACCATCAAGTACCCTTGAGATGCATTGAGGAGGATTACTGCAGCGACGTCCACGTGCACCGACGACCATCCAGCAGTTGTCCGAAAGAACAGACAGCATATCCATAAAAGTATATAGTTCTGGTAATACCGGCCATGACCTTCTTATGTGCGGATACACACATATTACCCGAACTCTTACGGGACTTGGTAAGAATGTCTTCCACGCGTAATGATTATGCTGGGTAGGGACACTACGAATTTAATGTGTGGACATATAAGGTGAGAATGTGGGTCTCGCGGGAGACGTGCGCGAGATAGTCCCTGCAGTCGCACTATCCTCTGTGCCCTCGGTGGCTCAGATGGATCATCAGTCACACTTTTTTTCCCCCCAAGAATCTTATTTTCCGGTCCAAAAAACCAATGCAGTGACATGGGTACGGAGAATGGTTGTGGGCTACGTCTATAACGAATCGGAAAAGGACAAAATGGATTTTTAGCATTTTATACTGGATGGACACACAAAGCTGCAACAGCATAAGAAATATAAGCAAGACTTCGCTAGTTACCTGCGACTTATATTTACCTACCCGTCGGCCAGATGGGGCGTGACGGGTGAGAGATGAGATAGACGAAGAAGCCGAGATAGACATCGATCACCCTTACGGACCCTTAGTTAATTTAGAGAAGACGACCCAGCCTTACACCAACGTCTGGAGAACGAGTCGATAGATGGCTCTCTTGCTCTATCGAACGTCGGGTCGTGAACAGGTGTCGCCCCCGACACAAATTTCATTTCATTGGTACAGGAGCATGTTTCTTTAGTATTTGTACTATCCGCGATGTCTTCATGTCTTTCATTTGGACGTTTTCAGTTTTATTCATTTCCTTACTTAATTGATTTTCTAATTAGCCACTATTTGTCAACATTTGGACATTGTAGACACTATTTATGCGGTAGTACAACAAAATGTATGTCAGCAAAGGTTGTAAATTGAAAAAAATAAAAAAATAAAGAAATTTAAAAAAATGAGTAGCGTTAAAGTCTCAGTCTGAGCTTCAAACCACATTTACCCCATTTTTTCTCAAAAAAAAAAAAGATGGGTGGAGCGTCTGCCATGTAAGTTGTCCCCGTTGATATATACCAACACCCGTCAGCAGCTGAAGGTATTAATATATAATTCTAATTCCTTACCAACCCTGTGGGGAGCACGTTGTAGAGCATGCGTTTCCGTTAGTTGTGATCACACACCCTATGAAGAACCGTCCTGTCTTTTGTAATGTCCAGGGGACCGTGATAAACCACGGTTACTTAAGTGTAATTATTGTCTTTGAATGAAGGTATTATTTCTGTTCGTCTCATTCCGTATTTGTTTCAGCTGCCTTAGACATTGCAGCAGTTCGTTCTATGTATGATCCTGGCTTCATGTAGGTATGTTACTTCGCAGTGACCCATCATGCGAAAGCTACTTTCCCCCTTAAGTTTTGCACACCATTGTGTTGCACTATTTTGGGTTATCGTTGTGGCTGTCGTTCAAGATTTTCTGCTGTGGAATGCGATTGTCGATCCAACGCTCAGTATGTCACAGCCTGCTGAAGTTCATGTTGAGTTCTCGCAGTCTTTACAAATGTCCTAAAATCTTGTTCAGAACGGTGAAATTTGGCCGTTTTTCCTATCACGTAATCTTGAAATAGTTTTAAGGCATCCCTCATGTAGTTTAATATGGCGTTTCAACTTGTATCTGACTTATCTGCAGGCTTGGAAGTAGGACGAAGTGTTGTACAAGAAATCAGGATTATTCTTTATGTAATGGTTCCTAAACTTTTTCTCTAGCAAGCCTTCCAGATGATGCTCCATTATGTTGCAGGGTGTGTTGGATATTAACATAAATTTGTCGCAATTCAGAATTGGCTTTGTGAGGATTGCAACCATTCATCGTTATAGACAAGTTGTCGCTTGACTGCTGGGTGCTCGAATGCGTATTCCTGGGCTGGTTAGTATAAAATTTTATAGTCTTTCGAAGGTATAGCTCGCTGACTGACAGAACGGTATAAAAGCAACTGTGCGAAACGAGGATTGGTGGCCCTTTTAGAGAATAGATGGGTGCACGATAATATGTTGTCATTGCACTTACAATTAGGATTACGAAAAACATTAATAAGGCAGTTGAGTTACGTACTAGTGGTCAATAACACTAATTTATACGCTCATGGTTACTCCTAATAAACTGTTCCTCATGATAGCAGCATGATTCACAAATAAAGGACGTACCATATTTCTTCCCCTCAGAATGGTTCCGGTTCACTTAGAATCTATGTTTCGCAATAAGGCGATGAGAATATCAGTCCATCCCGACACCAGTAGAGTACCGGCAGCGGCGGGGTGTGTGCCAGAAGCAGCAGGCGGGCCGCTTCTTGGCTGTATACCAGAGTACCAGGGTACCAGGCAACAGCAGCCGCCGTCCAGGCCGGCAGCCAAGCGTCGGCGACAGCCGTGTGCGTGGCGTCGGCTAGGCTGCACAGGCAGCGCATGCGAGTATGCGAGACCAAAAGTGTAGCTTACGTTTTATTTACGAAACAAGCGAGAGGACCAGTCAGCCCTGGCGTACTTTGTTGTCTTCAGAACGGGCTCGATGGCGTTGCGGTACGTTCTCCCGTCCACCTTACAAGGGGAGGGGGGAAAGTGGTGTAATGGGTGTTAACTGCTGTAAAGTTTGCAAATTGATATACGTAAAATATAAGGTGGAATCAAAAAGTTTCAGTCCGAAGGCCGTACAGTTCAGAATCGGTATGCCAATCAGGTAAAATTGCCGTGAGCAGTATTTTTAAAACATTTGGCTTTATTGTGTTGAGAACAGATTACGTAAGGACAAGTGCCTAATGGGGAACTACAAAAAATAGATAATTAATTTGTATTTTCAATGAAGCAGACGGAAAACGTTTTGTGGTACATTCGATAGCATCGTCCCTTGGAAAGCCGTCGAAACGATGGCACACAGGGGATGCTGAGTGCTGGGCATTCTGATGTTTATGCTCAACATTCTCCGTAGTTACTCTCCCAGCTAAATGAGTGGAAGTAGAGAATGATGCACGTAGCCATCTCAAATGACATGTAACAATGCAGATCAGCGATGAAGAACATTAGACTGATCACAGTATTACGTCTTGTGTGTACATTCCTTTTTAGTTGTTCATTTTCCTATTTTCTGTAGCTTCTGGGACTTCACTTTCATCCATTTTGTGCCACTGGTAAAAATTAAGTTGTTATGCATCCATTGATGAAAGCTATTGTCGTTCAAGCTTCTTACTTCCTTGCATTATGCAGAAGAGTCGCTTCTGCTCACACAGTTTGTTAAATTTTAACTGAGTGTCTAAAAACATCCTTGGTTTCCTTTAGCTCTTAGGCAACATACATCTTCTCATTCAGTGAACATGTATGCGCTGAACATCACAACACAAAACACAACAATTAGTATCCAGCAGACGAAACTGTGGGTTGTAGTCGACCCCCTCCCCTAATGTGTCTGTCGTCCTGACGTCAGCGCACATCAAAACCATTGTGACGGATGAAGAATGTAGCAGATCCTTGTGCTGTGCTGGGTCGAAAAACGCACATAATTCAGCACATACTGAGTAAGGAACAATAATTTATAAGGAGAAAGTTACGTTTGTCTAGCAGTAATCTGTTCCACATGCAAGGCAGGCGTCACATTACCTGTGATTCCATAGTTGCTATGCAACAGTTAAATGTTAAAACCATGGTTCTGCCAGGGCTGTAAACTTTTGTCAAAAACGTGGGAAAATGTAATGCTCCCACGAACGTTATTAAACATGATAGTTTTGGTGATGCAGGTGTTATGGTATGGAGATGCATAATGTTGCTTGGGCGTACTGACTTACAGATCTTTGAATAAAGCAGACTCATTGGTCAACGTTACCGCGACACTCCTTCCCCACGCACGTCATTATAGGGATGCATTCCTGACTTCATTATTACGGATGATAAAAGCGAACCGCTAGCTGTTGTCCCGCTAGGATTTGTCGACCTTGCTGCCAGCGACAGAGTGCGTTTCAGTGCATGCACAGACGTCACATCCTATTAAGAACCATGTTCCGCTTTATGTAATGTCCAAGAGACCATCGTACCGCGGTCACTTCAGTGTAATTATTGTCTTTGAATAAAGGTATAATTCCTATTTGTCTCATTATGTATTTCTTTCTGTTACCTTGTGTACAATGCTGTAGCAGTTTTCCCTTTGTGTGGTCCAAGTTTCATCGAGCAATGTTACTTGGCGATGACACATTATGCGAAAGTTACTTTCGTCTTTAAGATTTGCAACCAGTGTGTAATTGAGCCCCTCACTCACTTTAGTAACTGCTCACTACAATCAGATTTCTTTCTAGAAATCTTAAAATATCAAAGCGATTCCTATTTACAAAGCTTGTGAAGAAGACAAAGTCACGAACTATGCCTCCTATTACAAACACCTCCTTTTTTCTAAAGCACTGGAGAAAATAATGTACATCAAGTTTAGTCGTATAAATTAAAAGATTGCACAAACTCGCAGTGAAATAATTGACACTCTGAGTAGCGGTGTTTGAGTCACTAAAAGAAAATCTCCATGACGAAAGATATTGGAATATTACTTATATTAACAGTTCAGACAGTAGGATTTTTTTTTACGATTTCGTATAATATCAGAATTGGAGCAGTCTAGTTCACTCTTTGACTGCGTTCCTGAAAGCGTAATTCATTCGTTGAAGTGGGATTTCGTAGCGCTTTATTCCATCGCCTTGATTGTTTAACATGAAAATAAATCTGTGCCTGCCGCACAGAGACAAGAGTATCTGTGTTCTGAAACTGCAAAGACTTTCCGCTACGCAAACATCTGTCGGAAGAAATAACTAGCAAAGTGTACGCCAAGAAGCAATAAAAGCGGTTTGTGGGACTTCTAAACAAATGTCGCTGTGGTTTTTAAGTGGCAGGCGCAAAACAACAAGCAAGTGAGAGCGAGTTGTACAGTTGAAAAAAAATCTGAGATTAGATTTTCGGCGGGGAACAAATGAGTTTTGAGTTTTGCAGAGGGAACAATTTAGTATCTACATCATTAGTGTCCCTATGAATTCAGACAAGGAAAGCAGACTACCCTACATTTCACCATTGTCCGCAAACGAAATGTGTTATCTCCTAGGAACAAACAATTATGTTTCGATCTGTACATATGTAAGTGCTTCTGAATGAGAAGGTATTTTAATGCACCGTCGAATGCTAGTTTTTAGTGACAGAGAACATGGATGAGTAGTGAAACCAGCCATGGCTTTTTTGTGTCGGCTCACAACTGCACTTAATTGCACACAAAAAAGATGAAATATATGACAGGATGCAACACAGAGTTCATTCCAAAGAGCAAAGTTAGTCTATAATCTTCGCAAACCAGTTCATAGTCAAGGATTGTCCTCAGTACAGGTGCCAATAAACAAATCAGAGTCCGTGAGAAAAAAAAAAAAAACAGGTATGGTAGCAGCGTTCGTCGTCGTTGAGTCCTTGTGGAAGATGGAAAACAGTATGAAAAAGAAAAAAAAGAAAACTGAAGAGTGCTGATACTACCCCCCATTCCACCGCCCCCATCATCCCAGGTACGATGCTGTTGCCCATGTGCATGTAACACAGTGCGCCCTATAATGGTGTCGCCTCGTTTCTCTGTGACAACGTGGCGTCCCCTAAGAGAGACATGCCCCCCCCCCCCCCCAGCCAGCTGCACAGCAACCTCTGTTATAGACAGCGCTGCCGGTTAGTACAGCTTTGTTGGAATTATTGGATCTTAACTCCATGCCTCCCGAATACGAAGCCAGTGGCTTAACCAATGTGCCACCTCTTTCATCATATAATGAACTACAGACGTTCAGTAAATACGAGTATTTCTGCTTTTTAGTATTTCTGCTTTTTAGTTTTGGTGCAAGCGATGGATCAACATCTACATCTATAGCCATAATCACCCAGCCACATACGGCAGGTGGCGAAAGTTACTGTGTACTGCTTCTACTCATACACTGTTCTACTCGCAAACGGAGATAGGGGAAAGCGACTGTCTCTGTGCTTCCGTATAAGCACTTATTTCTCTTATCTTGTCCTCGTGGTCTTTACGCTAGACGTATCTCGGAGGCTGTAGGTTCGTTCTACAGTCTGTCGCCAATACCAGTTCTCTAAACTTTCTCAACAGTGTTTCGCAAAAGGAACGTCTTCTTTCCTCTGGGTATTCCTGTTTAAGTGTACAATTCATTTCCGTAATACTCTGGTGTTGACCGAACTTACCAGTAAAAATTGTAGCAACACGCCTCGTATTTTCTTCGATGTGTCCATTTAATCCGACATGGTGCCAATCTCAAACAACTGAGCAGTATTCAAGAATGAGTCGCACAAGATTTCTGTACGCCGTCATTTTTGCAGATCGCCTTTCCTACAACCACTCTTACGTGCTGGATCAATTTCATGCCATTCTGTATCGTTACGTCTACACGTATTTACTTGACGTGGAGGTGTTAAGAACGACCTCACTAACACACTATTTCAAAATCAACGCTGAGTGCGCCCCAATTTAGCGTAACAGCAAATTTTCTTATTGTGTTCGAACGATTTATCTGGTAGGTTTAGCAGGACCAGCAGATTGCTCGCTGATGATGCTATTGTTGGACGATCGTAAGAAAATGAAGACCTGAGTACTCTTTCGACGTGATGTCATGAATGTGTGGGTGGATGAATGCGAGATAAGTGTTCGCATATACAGTGATAACACCAAGAAACGAAATGAAACGTAGAGCCACTAGCAGGTAAGGCGAATGAGATGTAAGACACTGTGCAAGAGAATTAGAGAATAACTTTTTCGAAACCCCGTAACTGTCTCCTGTTACGAAGTATAAATTTAAAATTTGGCTCAGAGATACCTTAAACCTTCCTCTGCAATGATGCAACAGCGTGGCACCCTGTGACGTCATCCTCGGGTTCAAGGACGCTTCGAACAACAATGTGTCGACACATGCGGAAAATATGACGTGGCTCAGAAGTTCATGTGACATATAAATTGGATTAATGATGTTAGATTGGCACCAAATTTCACGACAGTTCTGCCCAACACCACTGTGGACATGTCATGTGATAGGTAGATATCATAGTCCCTAGGTCCACAGGCCTAGGAAAACATTTCAGACACACCAGTGCTCAGAATCGATACGAAAACGCCTCAGGGGATGATATAAAGGGCATCAATGAGACCACTCCTTTCCTTGGGACATGATTCCCCAATATTTCGTTGTCGAAAATGACTTTTCGTAGTGCGATGGAAAGGACGACGTTCTTGACAACCTTTGGCTCTGTTGGCACATCCTGAGCGATACAACCCTTCTTGATGGAGATCATGGGGCTACAACTCCAGTGAACATGATCTTACCGCTTTGGTGTACAGCATGGGACCATTGAGGCCGTTCAAAACCATTCGACGAAATCTGAAGGTGGTCCGAAGCAGCAAAGGGTCCTTATGCTTTTTCACTGGCTTCTGTTTCATGCCCTCCTGTGGCTTGATCGTGGAGGGGTGAGACATTGACATATATGTGAATAAAACGGCAAGACGTCCCTCTAGGACCGTGAAGTTCTGCAAAGCCATCGGTGGCACCCATCCACATTTATTATTTTAAAAATGTGCCATTGCAGAAAAACCCTATGAAATACTCCTATGCGCCTGTGGGCAGTCATCTGACCTCAGATGTGTGTCAAGTGGTTGCCTGCCTGTCAGTGCCTTTGGCTACTTTGCATGTTTCCTGTGTAAAGGCACATTTTTAAAATTCTCAATAAATATGGAAGGATGCCAAATGGGAAAGGGGGGTTCTTAGAGGGACCATTTGCATTTTGTTCGAACGTGTGTCAATGCCGCACCCCTCCTTCATTACGCCACAGGAAGGTGTGAAACAGGAGCACTGAAAAAGCATGAGGAGCTTTTGCTGTTTCTGATCATGTTAAAACTTCGTTGATTGGCTTTGAACTGCCCCTACTGGTTCCAACCTGTACACGGTCATACTGTACTCCAAAGGGGTGCGATCACTTTCAATGGGGATTCAACCCCACAACGTCTATAGAGAATGACTGAAACGTCGGAGTGTGTCAGCAGTGAGAAAAGTTAACAAGAGCTACGTCCTGTTGTTCATCACACTGTGAACTATCGACTTCGATTGCGAAACGTGTGGGAATCGACATTCCAAAGGAAGGGATAGTTTCAATTACGCACTTTACGGCACCCTCTGAGTTCTTTTCGTGTCGATTATGAGCGGCGTAGTCTCTGAAACGGTTTCCTCGGCCACTCATAAGGAAAACTCGTAACTACAACCCCGGGCGTCACGGTTCTGACCTACATTGCAGAGGCGTCAAAATAAAAGGTGAAATGTGGGTAAAGGAAGCTGTGAGAACCTTCCAATAGAGTGACATGTACATCGTGGCGTTGGGCAGAATTGTGGTGAAATTTGGTGCCAGTGTGACATCAACAACCCACTTTACACGTCACATGAACTTCTGAGCTCTGGCCCCTTTTTCGCGTGTGTCGACACCTTGCTGTTTGAAGCGTAGTCGAACTAGAGGGTAACTTCGCAGGGCACCACAGTTTTGCACCATTACAGAGGGAGGGTGTCGGAAAAAAACACCCTTTGGATTATAGCATGTTTCGAGAAAACTGATGTCGCTCAACCAACAAATTTTCCAACAGTCTCTGAGCGCAGTTCACCTTCCTTCCCAGATCAATACACACAGCCAGCAGGAGTAGCACAGCTTAGGGTGGTTTTACTTGCACTTTCTCCCCAGAGCGTTTATGAATTGCTCCTTCTGGTTGTTTGGTCGGTAAGTAGTATTGTAGTTGAGTCCCGGATGGTTATTCGTCCGTACAAAGCTATTCTCATTCTGTCTGTTAGAGGTTTGTGGTCGATTACTACCACGAACTTGACCTCGTTATTGGAGTTCCTCTTGAGAATCGTCTAAGTTACTGAGGATTTCCAGCGACTGGTCTATACTGACAATGGGTCCGGTCAGCAGCTACCTCCGTATCCGTTCACAAGTCCTCTCATAAATATTCGTATCAAATCCTCTGGATCTGTTGGTGGGTCCAGGTGCCGTACTGCGGATACTTCGCACAGAAAGCTTCCCTGAGAGTTCCGCCATTCTGATTGTGCGCCGGTCCAATCATTAAGAGCATCTGACACTCTGCTGAGGCACCAGTTCCAGTACTGATCGAGAAACGCATGTCTCAGTTATGCGTAACCTGAACAGTGCCTTCCAGTGATGTGCCACCCAAGATTCGCTTTCGAAGTCAGATGCTGGCCTGACACATTCATCAGCAGTCTGAGATTAATATTGAGACTGCCGTACGAATCTTTGAAATTTTGCAAAAATCCAGCTGCGTGAATTTTGGAAGTCATTGCACTAAATCCCTTCCCTAGTTGTGTGAATTTCTAAGAGACCAAACTGCTGAGGCCATCGGTCGCTAGAATTACACACTATTTAAATTAACTTATGCGAAGAACAACACACGCACCCATGCCCGAGGGAGGACTCGAACCTCCGGCGGGAGGGGCCGCGCAATCCGTGACATGGCGCCTCAAAGGGCGCGGTCATTCAACGCGGCCTTCCCTAGTTGGTGGAGTAATTGAACTGGTGGGTGCCAAGTTGACCCGCGATGATTCCTCGTGGGTCGAGTTTTGTTATAACCCCTTCTATTGAAGTACGTATATGATCCTGCTTGGTTTCCTCTCTCTGTCTCAGGGGCCGTAACATGAAAGGAAACCACGTTCAAAGGAGTCACAAGCCGGATTGGCCCTGTGCACGCTGTTGGGTCCTACAAAGGAACTGTATGTGGCGCTGTTACTTAGAAAGCATCGCTCTGGTCCTGCTTGTTGCCACTGTAAATCGCCTCCTGGGCAGTCGGCCGTTGTGGCCGAGCGGTGCTAGATGCTTCAGTCTGGAACCGCGCGACCGCTGCGGTCGCATGTTCGAATCCTGCCTGGGGCTTGGATGTGTGTGATGTCCTTAGGTTACTTAAGTTTACGTAGTTCTAGGTTCTAGGGCAGAGGTCGGCAACCTGCGGCTCGCGAGCCACAAGCACCTCTTTGGATGTGAAGCGCGGCTCTTTAGTTCCATACGCAGATATTATTTATAAGAAAAAAAATTTTTTTTAATCGTTCTAAATCTATTAACGAGGATTAGGCACCATTTCTATCCCTGACAATCAGCCCTTTGTTCTCGCTTTTCACCGCACCCCTCCCACGTGACACTCGTCACTGTGGCACCGCGATAAGCACGTTCTGAATTCTGACAAGTCCATTCATGCCAGTCGGCGATCACCGCTCACGGGAGGCGACCCCAGAGTGAGACAAACAGTGTTTCGTGTCTGAATTATTCATTTTAATAATTCAGTTATTGGAGAATTATTAATTCTCTCAGGGTAAGTATTTTTAATTGGGAAATATCGATGTAAAATGTTTTTTGATAGATTATATTTTACGGCCCAGCTTTTCGTATGCATTTACGAAGGTATACGTTGACGTAGTAAATAATTGCAAAACTTGTCATCTGCTGTTTTGGATACCTGAATAATGATTTTAAAAATTCTTTATCACACCTTCACCGCAAAAAAAAAAAAAAAAAAAAAAGAGAAGAACTGAAGAAGAGCATCGAGAATTCAATCGGGATTAGAACGAGTCGTTCGCTTTCATATGCAACTCAGATTGCCTTCCGACTTGTCCCATTTGCCACAAAAACTCACACACAATAAGAAATTAAATTTAGATAGAAACTTCACTACAAAACATACACATTTTGCTAGTAAATATCCAGCCGGCGAAGAACGAAAAAAAGCTGTGGACGAGCTCCAGAAACAAGTACAGCAATCAAGTTCCATGTTAAGTAACTGGACGCAATCTACTAGTAATGTTAATCTGGCAAGCTTCATGGTATCACTAGAAATGGCACAAAAAGGCAAAGATAGAATAAGTTAAATGTCTTCAAATGTAACACATTTGCAGGTGGGAGACATTCAACTGGCTTCTGCCTTATGGCTTGCTACCGATGAGTGTTGCGATATAAAAGACACGGCACAAGTTGCCCTTTTTGTGAGGTATATGTCTTCCCAAGGTCCGAAAGAAGAACTTCTAGGATTGCTACCGCTCTTGGAACAAACTAGAGGGGAAGACATAGAGAGTGCCGTGCAGAAATGCCTCGACGATAATAGATAGGTTCAAATAAAATCGTTTCAATAGCAACTGATGGAGCCAGAAGTATGACAGGAAAAAATAAAGAGAGAACAAAGATTCTTCAGAGCAAAATAAACCACGAAATTCTTACGCTTCACTGCATAATACACCAAGAAGCGCTTTGTGCGCAAACATTCCCGGTCGAAATACACTCCTGGAAATGGAAAAAAGAACACATTGACACCGGTGTGTCAGACCCACCATACTTGCTCCGGACACTGCGAGAGGGCTGTACAACCAATGATCACACGCACGGCACAGCGGACACACCAGGAACCGCGGTGTTGGCCGTCGAATGGCGCTAGCTGCGCAGCATTTGTGCACCGCCGCCGTCAGTGTCAGCCAGTTTGCCGCGGCATACGGAGCTCCATCGCAGTCTTTAACACTGGTAGCATGCCGCGACAGCGTGGACGTGAACCGTATGTGCAGTTGACGGACTTTGAGCGAGGGCGTATAGTGGGCATGCGGGAGGCCGGGTGGACGTACCGCCGAATTGCTCAACACGTGGGGCGTGAGGTCTCCACAGTACATCGATGTTGTCGCCAGTGGTCGGCGGAAGGTGAACGTGCCCGTCGACCTGGGACCGGACCGCAGCGACGCACGGATGCACGCCAAGACCGTAGGATCCTACGCAGTGCCGTAGGGGACCGCACCGCCACTTCCCAGCAAATTAGGGACACTGTTGCTCCTGGGGTATCGGCGAGGACCATTCGCAACCGTCTCCATGAAGCTGGGCTACGGTCCCGCACACCGTTAGGCCGTCTTCCGCTCACGCTCCAACATCGTGCAGCCCGCCTCCAGTGGTGTCGCGGCAGGCGTGAATGGAGGGACGAATGGAGACGTGTCGTCTTCAGCGATGAGAGTCGCTTCTGCCTTGGTGCCAATGATGGTCGTATGCGTGTTTGGCGCCGTGCAGGTGAGCGCCACAATCAGGACTGCATACGACCGAGGCACACAGGGCCAACACCCGGCATCATGGTGTGGGGAGCGATCTCCTACACTGGCCGTACACCACTGGTGATCGTCGAGGGGACACTGAATAGTGCACGGTACATCCACACCGTCATCGAACCCATCGTTCCACCATTCCTAGACCGGCAAGGGAACTTGCTGTTCCAACAGGACAATGCACGTCCGCATGTATCCCGTGCCACCCAACGTGCTCTAGAAGGTGTAAGTCAACTACCCTGGCCAGCAAGATCTCCGCATCTGTCCCCCATTGAGCATGTTTGGGACTGGATGAAGCGTCGTCTCACGCGGTCTGCACGTCCAGCACGAACGCTGGTCCAACTGAGGCGCCAGGTGGAAATGGCATGGCAAGCCGTTCCACAGGACTACATCCAGCATCTCTACGATCGTCTCCATGGGAGAATAGCAGCCTGCATTGCTGCGAAAGGTGGATATACACTGTACTAGTGCCGACATTGTGTATGCTCTGTTGCCTGTGTCTATGTGCCTGTGGTTCTGTCAGTGTGATCATGTGATGCATCTGACCCCAGGAATGTGTCAATAAAGTTTACCCTTCCTGGGACAATGAATTCACGGTGTTCTTATTTCAATTTCCAGGAGTGTAGTTGAGGTCATGAATTTGGTAATCAAGATTGTTAACAGAATCTTGTTAAAAGCACTGTACCATCGACGGTTTAAAGAATTCTTTAACGAAATGGAGACTCAGTATTCCGACCTCCTCTTTCACAATAAAGTGCGATGGCTTTCCAAGGGTAAGGTGTTGAAACGTTTTGCATTGTGTTTGAATGAAGTAAATACATTCCTCAATGAAAAAGGCATTAATCACCCTGAACTAGAGAAATGCGAATGGCTGCAAAAATTTTACTTTAGGGAGAATATGACGGCGAAATTAAATGAGCTGAATCTAAAACTGCAAGCCTATGTTTTGGTAGAAGACTTGGTTTTTTTCGAAGAAAAATTAATTATTTTTGCAGAAGATATTCAGAGCGGTAAATTACTTCATTTTCAATTTCTCAAGCAATATAGCGATAAAACCAGTGCAACTGTTGACTCGAGTTACTTCACTAGAGTTATTAAGAAAATGAAAGATGCATTTCTTGACAGATTTCAGCAATTCAAAGCCAACAAATCCACTCTAGCATTCATAGTAAAACCTCTCAACACAAATAGTAACGAAATCCATATTGAGGCTTTAGGAGTCGATAGTGGGTCTCTAGAAATGCAATTAATCGATTTTAAAAGTAAAGCTTTGTGGAGTGAAAAATTCACAGATTTGAAAAGCAAATTGGAAGAGTCGGAAGTCCAGAAATGTATGTACGTAACGTAATAAAAGTGGACAGCTTGGAAAGAAATGCCGCGAGTTGAGGCACTTATATTCGACGCATGGAATAGTCTTCCATATTGCTACAGTCAGGTGAATAAGTTGGCATTTGGAGTGCTGACTATCTTCGAATCGACATATTCGTGCGAGCAAGCGTTCTCTTGCACGAATGTAATTAAAAGTAAAGTAAGGAGCTAACTATCGAATGAAAATTTAGAGTCGTGTTTGAAACTTAAAACAACAAGCTATGAGCCAAATTTATCCAAACTTTCTAAAACCATGCAAAGCCAACGCTCCCATTGAATTTGTTCGCTCGAATGTATGTTATCGTTTTTATTTTCATTTTAAGTACATGTTACATTGTTTAATAAAGTTCAAATTTTCTACTTGAATAACCATGCAAAGACATCGCTCCCATTGAATTTGTTTGCTCAGTTGCTTGTCATTGAAGATCAAGTTAGTGTTGTAAGTGAATGTTTAATTGTTTTAATATTTTGCTTGAATAATAAGTGATTATGTAATAATACTATATATATATATATATATATATATATATATAATCCAATTTGCTGTGAAAAAACACCTTATAGTATATGAATAAATATATTTTTTCTTATGAATGAACAGATTTTTTTTCGTCAAAAAACTTTATTTATGCAAGTACTATTTATTGTTGACAAGAAAAATTTTTGGGCCTCTTTAATAACTTTGTATCTTCTGACTCTTCCGACTCAAAAGGTTGCCGATCCCTGTTCTAAGGGACTGATGACCTCAGATGTTAAGCCCCATAGCGCTCAGAGCCATTTGAACCATTTGAACCTCCTGGGCAGGGGAACCTGCCTAGGGGGCTAGCAAAAGCGAAGTAACCGCAACACGCTGATGCACTCGCCGATCAACCATGTTGTTGTTGTTGTGGTCTTCAGTCCTGAGACTGGTTTGATGCAGCTCTCCATGCTACTCTATCCTGTGCAAGCTTTTTCATCTCCCAGTACCTACTGCAACCTACATCCTTCTGAATCTGCTTAGCGTATTCATCTCGTGGTCTCCCTCTACGATTTTTACCCTCCACGCTGCCCTCCAGTACTAAATTGGTGATCCCTTGATGCCTCAGAACATGTCCTACCAACCGATCCCTTCTTCTGGTCAAGTTGTGCCACAAACTTCTCTTCTCCCCAATCCTATTCACTACTTCCTCATTAGTTATGTGATCTACCCATCTAATCTTCAGCATTCTTCTGTAGCACCACATTTCGAAAGCTTCTATTCTCTTCTTGTCCAAACTATTTATCGTCCATGTTTCACTTCCATACATGGCTACACTCCATACGAATACTTTCAGAAATGACTTCCTGACACTTAAATCAATACTGGATGTTAACAAATTTCTCTTCCTCAGAAACGCTTTCCTTGCCATTGCCAGCCTACATTTTATATCCTCTCTACTTCGACCATCATCAGTTATTTTGCTCCCCAAATAGCAAAACTCCTTTACTACTTTAAGTGCCTCATTTCCTAAT
Organism: Schistocerca piceifrons; assembly: GCF_021461385.2. Classification (NCBI taxonomy): domain Eukaryota; kingdom Metazoa; phylum Arthropoda; class Insecta; order Orthoptera; family Acrididae; genus Schistocerca; species Schistocerca piceifrons. The sequence continues at coordinate 660,650,329 of NC_060140.1, forward strand.
CTAATTCCCTCAGCATCACCCGACTTAATTAGACTACATTCCATTATCCTTGTTTTGCTTTTGTTGATGTTCATCTTATATCCTCCTTTCAAGACACTGTCCATTCCATTCAACTGCTCTTGCAAGTCCTTTGCTGTCTCTGACAGAATTACAATGTCATCGGCGAACCTCAAAGTTTTTATTTCTTCTCCATGAGTTTTAATACCTACTCCGAATTTTTCTTTTGTTTCCTTTACTGCTTGCTCAATGTACAGATTGAACAACATCGGGGAGAGGCTACAACCCTGTCTTACTCCCTTCCCAACCACTGCTTCCCTTTCATGTCCCTCGACTCTTATAACTGCCATCTGGTTTCTGTACAAATTGTAAATAGCCTTTCGCTCCCTGTATTTTACCCCTGCCACCTTTAGAATTTGAAAGAGAGTATTCCACTCAACACTGTCAAAAGCTTTCTCTAAGTCTACAAATGCTAGAAACGTAGGTTTGCCTTTCCTTAATCTTTCTTCTAAGATAAGTCGTAAGGTCAGGATTGCCTCACGTGTTCCAGTGTTTCTACGGAATCCAAACTGATCTTCCCCGAGGTTGGCTTCTACTAGTTTTTCCATTCGTCTGTAAAGAATTCGTGTTAGTATTTTGCAGCTGTGACTTATTAAGCTGATAGTTCGGTAATTTTCACAACTGTCAACACCTGCTTTCCTTGGGATTGGAATTATTATATTCCATTACACATAAAATTTCATTACTGAATTTAGTAGATAATTTTTGTTATAATCCTACGTATAGTGCAGTGATCTTTTCAGCTACCCCAGCTTTGAACTCTTCGAAATGCCCCTCTGTTAAGACAATTCTTATTTCTGTAATGCACAAAAACTCAGTGTGGCCGGAAATAACACTGCCCATTTCTCCCACGTGTTGACTCAACAGCTCTGGCTTTATGCCAAACCATCTGACTAGTGATGGTTACCACTTGCTCGTGTATTTCTACAAACTTTTCATTGACAGCACACAGCTTGGATAAGATATTAGTCCAGGCCTCTTTTTTCGACTGGAGACTTTGTTGCGGTGAGCCCGAAGGACCTCAGGGAAATACTTTCTAACTGCGTCCATTTGTTCCTCTATTTTTGAAGTCAATTCTGAACTTAGTTTAGCACTTTTTGCTTGTAATTTTTCTTATAATTTGACTTAACGTTTTTCTATCTTTTCTGATAAGATTCCCTTTAATGCTGCAACTGAACTGGCAGTCAGAGGTGCTAAAATTTTTGACAACTTGGCACTTTGCACTCCATGCTCAGCACCCGGTCCTTGCCTCATTACCACCAACTGCCCAAACACAGACTGCATATTGCTACTGACAACAGCTAATAGCAAAGCGGCGCTCGCCTTTGGACGATTTTCATCTGCAGCCATGAGCAAGTGCCTTATGTTGGATCCCTCACCATTATATTACTGCAACTCATCTGCGTTGGTATCATCAGTGATGTCGGCACCGAAACGACATCAGTCGGGGATGGCGGTTTCAGCGTGCGCCTCGCAGGCGTACTGTGTGCTGGCGGTGGACAAGACACCGCGTGTTGCGTCCTATGCAGCCGGGATTTTCGGAACAACTAACGTCGCCTCAGCAAGGCTTACTGACCTCTTGCGGGTAGCTTGCCTCGTAAAGGGATCAGTTTTCTATAAGCCGTGTGGTGAGAAGGCACTCTCTCTCTTTCTCTCTCTCTCTCTCTCTCTCTCTCTCTCTCTCTCTCTCTCTCAAACACACACACACACACACACACACACACACATTGTCTGCTGAGACATCTGCCCTGCTTCGCAAACGTTCCCTCATAGCTGTTCTATTGCAGCAAACATTGATCGAAAATTGACCCTCTTTGTTAATGAAAGGATACAAAGAAAAGGTCACGCCTATAGGATGCGGCTAGAGAGAAATGGGTTGCACTCCCTGTATACAATTAGTGGTGAGTTAGTTCCTCTTTTAACCATATTATGCCATAGATCACTCGAACAAAAAAACCATACCATGTAGTCGGAAGAAAGCATATGGCACCTTGTCGACAAGAAGGGTAACAGAAGATATCCATAAAACTTGACATACATCTGTCGTAAAATCTTAGGACGTCTTCTGAGTTCAAGTGTAGTTACGTATATCTAATAGAATTAGCTTTTCCATACCAGCCAGCATGCTTTCCGAAAACATCAATAATGTGAAACACAATATCTTTCTTCTTTCACATGAAAAACTAAAAGCCATCAAGGCAATCGGGTAGATGCTGAGAAGTGTTTGACTCAGTAAATCTTGGATGGAGTATCATAGACAGACGAAGAAGCAGTCAGGCATGTCCCAGAGAAGTGTGTTGTGATCCTTACCGTTCATGATGTACGTTAATGACCTTGCAGACAATATTAATAGTATACTCAGACTTTTACCATGTGATGCAGTTATCTATAACAAAGGGCTATATCAAAATGGCTATGATGTGGGGTCCAAGTGGGGCTCAATTAAACGAGGCGGTGCTTCAGGTATCAGCGCTGGGGCCACTCATGTTCCTTATTTATATAAATGATATGCCTTCTAGCATTACAGTTGATTCTAAAATATTTCTGAAACTTCTTGGCAGATTAAAACTGTGTGCCGGACCGAGACTCGAACTCGGAACCTTTGCCTTTTGCGGGCAAGTGCTCTACCAACTTTCTTTTTTTATCTCATTTTGTTCGTTTGCATCTGCTCGTGGCGGACGTCGCAAGACATCCGTTTCAGTTCGTCGTTGCTCCATTAACTCAGTTTTTTTTTATTACAGAGGGCAGCTAACCCTCTGACCGAACACGCTGAGTTACCGTGCCGGCTACCAACTGAGCTACCGAAGCACGACTCACGCCCCGTCCTCATAGCTTTCCTTCTGCCAGTACCTCGTCTCCTAGCTTCCAAACTTTACAGAAGCTCTCCTGCAAGGTTCGCAGGAGAGCTTTTGTAAAGTTTGGAAGGTAGGAGACGAGGTACTGGCAGAAGTAAAGCTGTGATGAGAGGGCGTGAGTGGTGCTTGGGTAGCTCATTTGGTAGAGCACTTGCCCTTGAAAGGCAAACGTCCCGAGTTCGAGTCTCAGTCCAGCACACAGTTTTAATCTGCCAGGAAGTTTCATGTCAGCGCACATTCCGCTGCAGAGTGAAAATCTCATTCCAAAATACTTCTATTTGCTGATGACACTAGGTTGGTAGTAAAGGATATTGTGTGCAACACTGGCACTGTTTCATGAAGTGCAGATCAAGACATAACTTCATGGCTTGTAGAAAATAAAACTAACGCTAAAGCGTAGTAAGACTCAGTTATTACAGCTTCTAACACACAATTCAGCAAAATCTGACGTTCTGATTACACAGAATGGGTATATGATTAGTGAGACTGAACGGTTCAAATTTATAGGTGTTCAGATAGACAGTAAACTGTTGTTAAAAAGCCCATGTTCAGGATCTTGTTCATAGATTTAATGCTGCCCTGTTTACTATTAAAACAGTGCGTGAAGTAAGTGATAGTTTGACGCGAAAAGTAGTCTACTTTGCTTAAGATCATTCGCTTATGACGTGTGGTATTATACACTGCTGGCCACCGTAAATGCAACACCCTGAAGGAAACATCCGAATCAAGTGAAATTCACACCATGGGTTTGCAGCGATGAGATATGCAACTGATTAGAATTTCAGCGCAGACGCACATCACGCGCGCCTGTGGCGCCACCTCATAGCGCCATTTAAGGCTTGGCGATTTCGACGAGTGTACGTTCGGCACGTGTGTTTACCTTGTGGTTGTTTCACAAGACGATCAGTTATGCCTCGTAGACAACAGCGAACATCGTTTGATCAAGTATCCGAGTTCGACAGAGGAAGGATAGTGGCTTACCGAGATTGTGGATTATCATACAGAGAAATCGCTAGTCGTATTGGACGAAACCAAACAACTGTAATGCGGATATGTGACCGTTGGATGCAGGAGGGTACGACGGACCGACGTGGTCGATCGCATTCACCTCTGTGCACCACTGCACGTGCTGATAGGCAAATTGTGCGCATGGCAGTGACGGATCGCTCAGTGACATCCCGAACCATAGCACAGCACATTGCGTCTGTAACGCATCATCCAGTGTCTGCGCGTACCATTCGACGCCGTTTACAGCAGAGTGGTCTGTCCGCAAGACGTCCATTGCTTCGTCTACCATTGACGCAGAACCACAGACGTCTCCGTCGCCAATGGTGTGATGACAGACGGATGTGGACGGCAGAATGGAATGACGTTGTCTTTATTGACGAGGCACGTTTCTGTCTGCAGCACCACGATGGTCGGATTCGAGTGTGGAGACACCGTGGAGAGAGGATGCTGGACAGCTGCATTATGCACCACCACACTGGTCTTGCACCGGGTATTATGGTATGGGGCGGTATTGGATATTACTCTCGCACGCCTCTAGTACGCATTGCCGGTACTTTAAATAGCCGGCGCTACATATCCGAGGTGCTGGAGCCAGTTGTCCTTCCTTACCTTCAGGGCTCGGCCACAGCCATATTTCAACAGGTTAATGCGCGACCCCACGTGGAACGCATTGTCCAAAGGTTCTTCGTCAATAACCAGATTGAAGTGCTTCCCTGGCCGGCTCGCTCTCCGGATCTTTCGCCGATAGAAAACATGTGGTCCATGGTTGCTCAACGAGTGACCCAGATTACATCCCCAGCTGCCACACCAGATGATCTTTGGCAACGTGTGGAAGCTGCTTGGGCTGCTGTACCCCAGGAACACATCCAACGGCTCTTTGACTCAATGCCGAGACGTGTGGCAGCGGTGATCTCCAACAATGGCGGCTACTCTGGCTACTGATTCTGGCAGGAACCACATGTCACAGGCGTCTGTAAACGTAATCATTTGATACTTGGTGAACATGTTATCTACAAAATAAATTTTGTTGTGCTACCTCTTGTCTTTCTTGGTGTTGCATATACGGTGGCCAGCAGTGTATTTTGGGGTAACTCTTCCCATTCTCAAAGGGTATTTTTGGCTCAGAAATGGGCGATTCGGGCAATAGGGGGTGCAAGTTCGAGAGGCTCTGGTCGGCCCCTGTTCATTAGTCTTGGTATTCTGACATTGGCCTCTCAATATATATATATATATATATATATATATACTGTCGTTTCTTGTTAACAGTATCAGCTTATTCCCTAGACTCAGCAGCTTTCACTCAGTTAATACTGGACAGATATCCAATCTGCATTTGGATCGCACCTTCTTGACTCTTGTGCAGAAAGGCGTGCGGTATTCTGCAGCATCCATTTTCAACAAGCTACCGAAAGAATTCAACGGTCTTAGCAGTAATCCACGCGCTTTCAAATCGAAACTGAATAGTTTCCTCGTTGATCATTCCTTCTACTCTGATGAGGTATACATTGAAAAATTAAGCTAATTCCTGGTCACATTGTTGACTGTATTTACGTGTACTTATACCTTGTCGTCTTTTTGGGATTCATAAACCTTTTATTTTATCTATTATTACTTTTCTGTTGTAATTTCATACACTGACACGTTCCATGACTGTGGAGATTTGTTCCCAAACTTTGTCTTACGGAACTAGATGTGGAAAATAAAAATAAAAATAAAAAGCTGCACAAGTAATGAGTCAGATCCTTATAACCTTCCAAAGTGGTGAAAAGCTTGGCAAATTGCTTTAAATTTCCTGAAATTTAAAACTGTGTTTATGTATGTATGTATGTATGTATGTCATTTGAAGAAGAGTTAGTCATGTGCTTAAGGTAGCGGCAACTGTTAAAAACATTTCTAGATTTAAACGAGCATCTTCTTGCTTGTGGGATGCGTATAGATACAGAAAAATCCTCCGCTGTAGCGGCTAAGAATGCGCTAAGGTAGGGAACTTCTGGAACAAAAAGGAAGCGACAGTTCCCATGTCACAGCGGACAAGCTCTGTCCTATCGCCCTCCCAAGAATTTGGCAATGGTGCTATTTTTTGAGCTCGGAGACTTACCAGTCAGTCAATAAAATGTCTGCCGGCCGCCACGTCCGCTCCATACTGCTAAAGTTCCGGAACCGACCAGCAGCTGCACCAGCAGCTACAGACTCATTACCGTTCGTAACTGTGTCTTGTTGTAGGCATTCATTGCGAGTATATCAAATATGACTGCAGACCAACGGTGCTACCGAAGTCTCCCCGCACCCCTTTATCACCTTCGTCTGTTTCTCTTGGTTCAGCGTTCTCTCTTGAATTTGTTCTTTGTTGCGTGTGTGGTTAACTAATTGTTCTCTGTGTAATTTTGTAGTCGGGTGACATCGCTGAAGGTAGCTCTAGCTCGATAGTATCCTGTTCTATTCTGATTTCAGAATACAGCTCTGTTCTGTCGTTCAAAAAAAATTTTTTTTTATTAAAGCTACGAATTCTGATCACTTTTCTCCAGCATGTAAACACATCAGAGACTCCCTTGATAGTAGGAACTTCCCCGAAGCCTCTCACGGTCAGACGGTAGAAAGGAAACCAACTTAAAATCACGGAGCACTGTTTATACACTACTGGCCATCAAAATTGCTACATCACGAAGATGACGTGCTACAGACGCGAAATTTAACCGACAGGAAGAAGATGCTGTGATATGCAAATGATTAGCTTTTCGGAGCATTCACACAAGGTTGGCGCCGGTTGCGACACCTACAACGTGGTGACATGAGGAAAGTTTCCAACCGATTTCTCATACACAAACAGCAGTTGACCGGCGTTGCCTGGTGAAACGTTGTTGTGATGCCTCGTGTAGGGAGAGAAATGCGTACCATCACGTTTCCGACTTTGATAAAGGTCGGATTGTAGCCTACCGCAACTTATCCACATGGCTGTAACGGAACGTGCAGCCACGTCTCGATCCCTGAGTCAAGAGATGGGGACGTTTGCAAGACAACAACCATCTGCACGAACACATCGATGAAGTTGGGAGCAGTATTGACCAGCAGCTCGGAGACCATGGCTGCAGTTACCCTTGACGCTGCATCACAGACAGGAGCGCTTTCGATGGTGTGCTCAACGACGAACCTGGGTGCACGAATGGCAAAACGTCATTTTTTCGGATGAATCCAGGTTCTGTTCACAGCATCATGATGGTCGCATCCGTGTTTGGCGACATCGCGATGAACACACATTGGATGCGTGTATTTGTCATCGCCATGCTGACGTATCACCCGGCGTGATGGTATGTGGTGCCATTGGTTACACGTCTCGGTCACCTCTTGTTCGCATTGACGGCACTTTGAACAGTGGACGTTACATTTCAGATGTGTTACGACCCGTGGCTCTACCCATCATTCTATCCCTGCGAAAACCTACATTTGAGCAGGATAATGCACGACCGCATGTTGCAGGTCCTGTACGGGCCTTTCTGGATACAGAAAATGTTCGACTGCTGCCCTGGCCAGCACGATCTCTCACCAACTGAAAACGTCTGGTCAATGGTGGCCGAGCAACTGGCTCGTCACAATACGCCAATCACTACTCTTGATGAACTGTGCTATCGTGTTGAAGCTATATGGACAGCTGTACCTGTACACGCCATCCAAGCTCTGTTTGATTCACGTATCAAGGCCGTAATTACGGCCAGAGGTGGTTGTTCTGGGTACTGATTTCTCAGGATCTATGCACCCAAATTGCATGAAAATGTAATCACATATCAGTTTTAGTATAATATATTTGTCCAATGAATACCTGTTTATCATCTGCATTTCTTCTTGGTGTAGCAATTTTAATGGCCAGTAGAGTATTTGTCCCACTCGCAAACTGGGGCAAGTTTTGGTCTCTTATACGGCCTGGGATTACGAAAACTGTGCCAGTCAGCTAAAGTATGATTGTGCAAACTCATACAAATATCTTCATGTAACAATGTGTAGGTATATGAAATGGAATAATTACATAGGCCCAGTCATAGGAAAAGCAGGTGACAAACTTGGGTACGTTGAGATTGCTTATGAAAATACTCGTCACGACACATCATAGAGTATTGAAGAAGTGTGTGGGATTCGTACCAAATAGGAAAAACAGTAGCTACGTGAAGGGCCAACTGATTTGGAAACAGTGTTATGCAAGATGACAGTGAGAAGAAACTATAGTATCCGCAGTGGAATCTTTTGCGAGGTTTTGTTTTTGTTTTTTGTTTGTGTTTATCAAGTGGAAATTTGTTTGTGTTCTTTACTTGTATCTTATTCTGACTGTATCTGATAGAACAAAACCAGTTTTGTTTCCTGATATGTCGAGCACTGACAATAAAGCAATATGCAACATTTATTTTGACCGCGGTATTTGCATGTGATGTAATTGTGTATCTATTTATGTAACTATGTATGCATATATCAATGTAAATGTTTGCATATGTAGAAAACTTTTTCGGAGACTGCTGCACATTTAGTTTAATGTTTAATATCCATTCAGAGAACGCCTAACAATTTACATTGGCACAGGCCTACATACACTTTATAAACGTTACCGAGACTGTAACGACAGTACAAGAAAATAGGAGTCGAGGGTGAAGTAAATAATGATTAATTACTAAAATGAATTTACAGAAGTTTTCGAAAAAAATACAGAAATCAATGATAAGCTACACAACTCGCTATTAGCCCATAAACACAAGCTGCTATGACAAAAAGGAATACATAAATAGCGCACTTTTTGATTGCAGGGGAATAACAGTGACGTTGACCAATACCCTGTACTCGTTAGTCGGAGCACATACGTTTCCTCATGGTGGAGGTGGAAGAAACAAGAATACAAACATGTTGTTTGCACTGCGCTAAATTTATATGTTTTTCGTCTGGAGTTTGGAGTACAGCCTCGAAGTTTCTTCAGATATCACACTGCCCGTAGAGGAGCATATTTGCAATTGCATACACTGCGTCACCTAATTTTCGTCTTGCCCCCTCCACAGCCTCCCAAACACAGCTTCGTTAGAGCCAGACAGTTGGACATTTCGCTCACGGCTTGCGCTACACCCCAGCACGCTTCGGTAAGAAGGAACGCGTCGACGAGTAGGAAGCGATCGCAACGCTACTGTTCTGAGACTCGTCATACTCGTGGAATTACAGTGGGCAGGAAGAAGTCAATAGAAGAGCAGTAGACAACAGGGTCAATCACCCCTAGGGAAATCATTACAAGTATCTCTTAATACCGTGTAATCCCACTGCTGCACTTGATAGGTGCCCGGATTAGGTTAGGAAGTGAGTCCTCAAGGTTATGCAGGTACGTCGCATCCAGGTTAAGCAAGTCGCTCAAGATTTGATCACGCAATTCGACCTGCATGCGTTGTGATTATGTGGTGTTCAAGTTAGGAGATTTTTCAGGCCAATCGAGATATAGTAGGCTGAGCGATTCTTCTAAAAACCAGTCACCTACTCTTGCAGCACGATGAACTTTGCTGTTGTTGGCTTTATGTGCCTGTGTGAAGAACGGCCTCGTGTGAAGCGACTAAACTCAAATGTTCATTGCATGCAATTTCCGTCGTAGTGTTCTTTCGCTAGCAGGTTTAGATGGACCTCCATTCCTGCCTGCAGAAATCCCTGTCGGGTTTGGGAGCGGTTCGGATTTACAAGTGGCGAAACGCGACCCTCGTCCCTTTCAGTCAGGATTTTTCCGAGCACAGTTCTGATGTATTTTGTGGCCACCATTGGTTCAAAATGGTTCAAATGGCTCTGAGCACTATGGGACTGAACATCTGAGGTCATCAGTCCCCTAGAACTTAGAACTACTTAAACCTAACTAACCTAAGGACATCACACACACACACCCATGCCCGAGGCAGGATTCGAACCTGCGACCGTAGCGGTCTCGCGGTTCCAGACTGAAGCGCGTAGAACCGCTCGGCCACCAGCGGCCGGCTTACCATTGCTTGTGGGCACGTTGAAGAGTGTGCTGCGAAACACCAACAAATCAGCACTACTTCACACACAGTATGGTCATGGCCATGGCCAAAGAGGATTGTCTCTTTTTGCCACTCTGTCACGTCTTTACATTTGCGCATGTGTACGTACAATGTCCGCTTCAAATATAAACGTCTCACTGATCGCTACTGCCATATTCTCAGGTAGAGACAGTGCCCGAACGGTCGAGCGTGTGACTCGATCGCTGGGCGATCTGTAAAGGTTTAACGATTCTTCTGTGCGTGCCCACTAGGGTGAGCAACTTTATGTCCGTTGAACTTCGTATTCACGTAAAAGCGGCGCCTTGATTTGTAAGGTATGCAACCCTCAACATTATACTCGTACTCACTCGTTTCTGATCCTTATCCGTTATGGCGCAGCGCTACGTGTTTACTAACTACTGTGTGTCTCCCGTCCCAAATGGTTCAAATGGCTCTGAGCACTATGCGACTTAACTTCTGAGGTCATAAGTTGCCTAGAACTTAGAATTAATTAAACCTAACTAAGCTAAGGACGTCACACACATCCATGCTCGAGGCAGGATTCGAACCTGCGACCGTAGCGGTCGCTCGGTTCCAGACTGCAGCGCCTAGAACCGCACGGCCACTCCCTCCCGTCCCAATTATCGACCTATCGAAGCGTGACAGTCATAATGGCACGTAATTCAAACTATGCCCTCTCGCTGTGACTCTCTACACGTAGAAAGTAAGTTTGGCACGAGCACCTCGAAGGACTGCGGACAGCGGCAGCTGGTGCGGCAGCATTATTGACTGCGCACCGGAAGCGGCAGTGTATACGGCGGCAAACAGCGGCCGGCCGCGGGCTGGCGGCGCCGGCCGAGGCGTGCTCGCACCTGCGCCGGTTGCGCAACGGGGCGCGCTCTCTGGCCCTAATGCGACGCGCCTTCTCAGACATAGCCTCTGTGCTCCACCTCTAAATGTTTTAATGGCACTCTGTTCGGGAACAGGGCGCTAATGTTCGCATCACCCCACACATGAAACGGCTGCAGCTCCAGGCAGTGAAGTGCTGTTAAACGGGCGTTTGTGTCTCCTGACGCGGCCGCTCCACCGTCCTGGCTGACACAGCGCGCGCGAGTAATGTACCCGAGCCGACTTAACATTTGCAGCGTCACTGAAGAACGTGTCAAAAAGCCGTTGTTGTTGTGCACGGTTGCTTTCCCGTTGCCAGTCACTATGCTAGTACCATGTGACTTCAGACGTGTCAGCTTACACTGTGGAGAACACTACTGAACTTCGAGAAGCAGACAGACGAAATATAGAAAATAGTGTCCAAAACAGGACCCTGTTTTGTTTTTGTTTAGAAAAAAAATGATTTTAAAACTGGGGCAGCCACAGCCAAAGTAATTACACGTAACTGATTGACTAGTTCACACAATACAACAGGTGCTTACATACAGGCGTTAAAACGATTAAAATATAAAACTGAATGAAAAGTCCGCTGCGGGTGTCTCTATTTAAGTTGATTACAGACTCACACAACCGGTTTCGCTACTTTTAGATGCATCTTGTGGTATATATAACGCCATGTCATACGGCATGGGGAGCTATTACAGAATGCCGCAGAAAAAAAGTTGGCGTGCTTAGGCAAAGTTCTCAGCCTTCTCCAATTGATAAAAACCATCATCACTGGTGAATGTTCTGTCTGCATTAAAATCACGAACGCTCATTACCAGCCAGCCGGAGTGGCCACGCGGTTCTAGGCGCTACAATCTGGAACGGCGAGACCGCTACGGTCGCAGGTTCGAATCCTGCCTCGGGCATGGATGTGTGTGATGTCCTTAGGTTAGTTAGGTTTAATTAGTTCTATGTTCTAGGCGGCTGATGACCTCAGAAGTTAAGTCGCATAGTGCTCAGAGCCATTTGAGCTCATTACCATAGCGACTAAAATATTTTCATGTGGGCCTTTGTCAAGCAACGGACGATGCCACTTATAAGTTTTATACAGGAAAATACTGGGTCCGGAAGCCAACACGCTTATGTTATTCTACAGCATTCTGTAATAGTTCCCTATACAATAAGACATAGCATTATATACACTAGAAGATGCAATTTAAAAGTTGCGAAGCCGGTTTATGAAACCCTAATCTACTGAAATAAAACTGTGGCGGACTACTGAACTTTACATTCAGCTTTGTGTTTCAATAGTCTTAACAGCTGTATGTACTATATGAATTGGTCAAACAATTATGTATAAAAAAGAAAATAATAAAAAGTTATGTTTTAAAAGCATGTAATATTAACTTTGTAATATTATACACCACGTATATTGAACTATTGGAAAAAATAATTAAAGTATTATGAAAAAAATTATTTTTTTGAAAAATAGTTGCCAAAATCGGACCCCTTGCAAAAATAATGAAACAAAGCTAAACAAAGTTAGAAAACGGTATTAAATCAGAAGATTATAGAATTTCTCTGTATTTTCTTTGCTGATCCAAGAGCCTTGCTATAGGACGTTCCCGTAGGTTTTGCTACTGACAAATTGATTTTGTTGCATTTATGGAAAAGATTAACCCACTTCTACCAGAAATTCAGTCTTTCAAACAGTGCTCAACGTTATTTAACTCTGCCAACTGTACGGCCAATGTTCACAATTCATTACGAGTAAGCCAAAAGATAGAAGCTTCCAGAGCACGACAATACTAAGCCAGTTCTTCTTCAAGATCTGTGCCTGAAATTACACGTCTTCCTCTGTTCATTTTTGCTGCCCCTCAGCTGTACCGTACCACATGTTCGAAAACTTAGTAAGTGTTGTTTTTGGAACATTAGTTATTTATTGGCCTTCTTCCAACCCATCTTCTTTTTCCGAACTTTAGTCATTTTAAACGGACTCTTTCTCAACCTTCCCCATTATTCTCTCGGAATCTGCAAGAGAATTCTAAAGGAATATGAGTGTGTGCTAATACAGGCAGGTTTTAAACATGAAAAAGCAAGGAGTTCCGTTCTGCAAACGAATGGAGTCCAGTTTACTCGGCCTTTTGATAACAGAATAAATTTTTAACCAAAATGTAACTGAAACGATTTAGTCATAGACGTTAACGACAAAATTTACAATTCGAAGACATGCAGGTTGAAAGTCTTACCTGCCAATATGGAGGAGAAATAACGAAAAATGTAACACAGTGTAAATACTTTCTCCGTTGTCAAAATATGTAAGAATGAACTGGTAAGTAACAAGTCAAGCGCGCGACTTCTTCATTCCTCTACAAAGTGGTAGGTGTATAAACGACTCCTCGTATTTTCCCTTGGTTCCAATACAGTTCAGGAAAATGCAGAGTCGAGAGACCAGAGCGTCCGCTACAGGGAGGAATGAAGCTTAAGGCACTTCACTTTTTTCTAGCGAGGATCATTAATCTCATAATTTGATATGGTCCGCCCCGACTTCCTCTCCTGTGGCAGGCTCTTCATCTCAGAGCAGCACTTGCAACCTACGTCTTGAAATACACGGTCCAGTCACTTTACTGTGACCACCGCCTGTGTTCGACGTCAACGTGTCATAACGACGCATAGACGGCAGGTGGCAGCATTAGCAGCGGAGGGTATATAAAGTGTGTGGGAGGCTTGGGGGAAGGGATGCGCAAAACAGTGCAGTCATTGTCGTAATGCGGGAACGGAGCGATTGATTCGACATCCAAAAGGGCATGATTATAGGCTTTGGGGCCAAGGGTAGAAGCATTTTCTAAACGGTTAATTTTTTAAACTGTTGGTGTGCTGTCGTGGTTAAATTGAGAAGTGCGTGCAGAACGGCGCTATCCTAAACCGGCACGGAGGCAGCTGTGGTGCGCCACTGGTCATAGATTACAGGGATGAACGACGGCTGTGGAGATGTGTACGGGCGAATAGACGTGCAAATGTTGACCAGCTGAACTCCCAGATGAAAGAACGGTGTCTCCTCAACGACTGTTCAGCGAACGTTCCTGCATATGGGCCTCCGCAGCAGGCGGCTGGTTCATGCACTCACGCTGACTGCTATCATCGGCGACGAAGGCTGGAATTTGTATTCCACTACCGCAACTTGACGTCTACTCAGTGACAACAGGTGGCCCTCTCAGATAAATCACGTTTTATGCTCCATCGGACAGATGGTCGATGTATAAACAAGGAGGGAGCGTTATGGCCGGGGGACTGTCTTCGTGGCATTCCCTAGATAGTCTCGTTATTTTGGACCATGCCCATTCCTAGATGCAGTTTATTTGTTCTTGGCACGATGTCATTACTAGCAGTACATTGCAACGTGTCACACAGCTCGCAATACGTACGTGGTTAGAAGGGTACCAGGACAAGTTTACCATACTTCCCTTCCAACCAAACTCCCCAGATTTAATCCCAATGAGAATCTGTGGGACCACCTCGATGGGGCTGTACGCGTCATGGATTGTCAAACGAGAAACCTAGCGCACCAGGCGACGGCAGTGGAGTCGGCACGGCTCCACATCCCCGTTGGTATTTTTCAGAGCCTGATTGCCTCTTTCCCTCCACGTCTCGCAGCAGCCCCCGTTGCAAAAAGGTGGTTAGCCAGTCTTTTGACAGGTGAACGCATTAAGTGACAGATAGTGTATTTGTTGTATATTATATTTCAGTCTCAGCCGTTCTCTGCTGCTTTTCCCCTCTACAGCTCGGTGTAGTACCTTGGAAGCTATTTTCTGATGTCCTAACACAAGTACTATCATACTATACTTTCTTCTTATCGGTGTTTTCAACATATTCATTTTCTCATCGATTCTACGAAAAACGTCCTCATTTCATGTCAGTACAACTCATTTTCGATATTCCTTTATGGCATCACGTATCAAACGTTTCTATTTTCTTATTTCATGGTAATCGTGAAGTCCATGTTTCACTTCCATGCAATAATGTACCCTAAACGTACAATCTCAGAAATTTTGTTCTTTGGTACGCATCTGATAATATCGCTTTAATTCCTATCCTAAAGTGAAGCTTGTCAGACTCTGCATAATATGGCTATTCTGAGAACACATACCTGCTGGACATTGCTTCCATTAATCACCTACACAACTGAGGACTTCACGGAGGAATAGTGAAAATACCAATCTCCTGTAGGAGATGAATGCGTTTCGTTGTCTATCTTCAGAGATATCGATTGAAGGATGGGCGGATTAGTTATAAGGAGACCTTAGACATCCTCCGCAAGTGAACTTGTTTCTCTCTGGAATCAGCCTGGATCTAGCTAGTCTACATTACCTATTCGACTCCAAGAGGCGACAGCATATGGGAAAAAAGTAATCTAGAAAATGCAATAAGACGAAATATTTGTAGTAAGAAAATAATTTGAAGAATTTAGCTGATTGTGTACTCTTCTCCTATATGGACCCTATCCAGTTTAAGACATAATGAGCTATTTGACTATCGCCTGTTAATCTTCTGAAGTAAGGTAAACTACACAAACTGAGGAATTAATAAGTAATTTCTACACGTATTGAGAACAAATGTTGTTACTAATTTGTTTTAGGCGGTTGAACATGTCCACCAAAATCAGTCTACTGAGGACTTGTATTTTCATCAATTACAAACTTTACCACCATATTAAATTACAGTTTAGTCTTTTTGAGCCTCAGCAGTACTCCACCCTGCCAATAAAACCCTTACTGTCTTAAGTTAGTAGTAATACTGTACGAACATACTCGTAATCATAAGCCATATCTCCAAATGTATCACGTAGACCCATCCGATGCCACATAACTCTCAGTAGACATCAATTCCACATGAACACCTGTGATAGTTTAATAGTATTTTATAGGTTTTTACAATTTATCAACACAGGGTATTCACGAACTAGGGTAAAATCATTGTTTGCCCGGTTCCAGGAATCATCTTTGACACGCCTACACAGAAACACTTACAAATATCTTTATAATACCATGTATGGGAGCAATTAGAAAGTGCTTGGAAGTGCCACCCGTAGTTTCACGTAACTCAGAGGCTTTTCTGTGACATACGCGAGACGTGAAGAAACCATAAATGTAGCCCTGTCTAGTTTCATGACGAAGACAGAGTTGCAAATTAAATCGTATTTGCATTAACGATCACAGATTCAAATTGCTTGTAAAATTACGAGTCAAATGACATCAATCACGATCTGACACAGTTGTTAATTCGAAAGTCAGTAACAGTAATTAAAGAACAGATTGTATTAAATCCATTTTCCCCAGCAGTTTGAGACCACCATGGTCAGCCTGAATAGGGGACTATTGATTGGTGGGGTCGGACAAATTTTCAGGGCCACAAATTAATCTTAGTAAAATACAAGCAAGATGGCGAATTGGTGTAGAGGTTCCGAGCTGTTAGTTTGTGTTTCAAGCTAGATCTACTTCAGTGGATAAGGATACAAGGCTTTCCCACTTTCATGGATTTACTGCCACTTCAGTCTCCCCAACTTCCAATGTAGAGGCGAAGTCGTTACTGGCCGGTACAGATTATAGCCACCACTTTTGTTAGGTTGGCTGTGGGAACTTCTTCCTGCCGGCGGACACTTACTGTGGAGGGGCAATCGAAGTGACACAACTGCGGAGGGCAGCTCGCAGGACCCCATTTAGCTGCAGTTCTAGATCATAGCAGTAGAGCGCGTGTTGCCGCCTTTATAGCTATCTATGAGCTCGCTCCCGTTACTGGATAGCAGTCATCGATGAGCAGTTAGGTTTAGTGCCGCAGTTTCTGAATAACACGCTGGCGGTAATTACGGTCGCGATTTTACTAACAATGCAACCGTTTGCGTATCGATCAATGGTTGTAGTTAGTTTTTCATATTGCAAGTGTAAACTAGTAATGGTGCTCGTGCCTGGGCTTTTGTTCAAACGAAGATCTCATGGCTATAGATTAGTTCCTTTCCCATGTCAGTGTCTTCGTGGTTTTATGTTTGCACATACTTTAAAAGAGGTTGGAGGAGTTGTTCATGTTTCAATCCTGTGTCTAGTTTCGTCTTAACCTACAGCTCCTTCCATTAAATGTGTGCGAACTGATCTTTTATAGCGTGTACCAGACTACCTCTCTTCTGAAGCGTTTTGTTTGGTGAATATGATTCATTTACGAGATCTCGCTTTCTGTTGAACTGTAGCATTCCCCTGTTAAGATAAATTAATAAGTTTTTATGTAGCGACGAGACCTCTTGCTAGATGTGAAGGAGCCCACCACTACGGCAGTAAAGGGAGCAGCGAATTGGCAGGTAGGTTTAATGTTCCAGCCAATAGGGAATCAACAGGAGGTACATCATTCACTGCTTTTAGAATCACGCTACGTCCACTAAGATTTAACAGCAACATCCGCATCGATTAATGCGGCGCACACTTCGCATAATCTTGACATCGCATCATATTACCATGTGTATACACTGCTTTAACCAAACTGATTTTCCACGAGCTCTTCACTTCCACCCACGTGAAGAAGGTGTTAAAGATACTGTGATCTGCGCCGTGAAACTTAGACTTATTAGATTTCTCTGTTTGTTCAGTGAAAAGTTTCGCTCAGATGCTGTGTCATCTTCCAAAGAGAAAATCAAAAACTAGCTGTATGATTGTGTCGGTTAATAAAACACTCCCGAAGATTATAATTTTTCAGAAACCAGGACCATAAAATGTAGGAGTGTCCATGTTACACAGACCAGCGTGTATCCTGTCTTAAGACCTGCACACTAGTCACAGTGTTTTCAATTATTATTTTGTTGATACACGAAGTTTGTGATTAGTGTCTTGCATTTTAGATGTTTATTTTTTTCGTTTACTTCTTTTGAACGCATAATTTTTGCTGCTCTACGGCTTATAAGTATTTGGTAAAGGTATACATGTGCGTAGGCAATCTGCAATACGACTTCATTTTATTCAACAATTAGCGTCGATACCATCATCGGTAAATCGTCAGAGTGAAGCAGTCATACTAGCAGACTATGATTTACAGCACATGATGACAACGTTTCATCTAAACTACAAAAAGCCGGCCGCTGTGGCCTAGCTGTTCTAGGCGCTTCAGTCCGGAACCGCGCAGCTGCTACGGTCGCAGGTTCGAATCCTGCCTCGGCATGGATGTGTATGATGTTCTTAGGTTAGTTAGGTTTAATTAGTTCTAAGTCTAAGGGACTCATGACCTCCGATGCTAAGTCCCATAGTACTTGGAGCCATTTGAACCATTTGAAATTGAAACTACAAAACGGTCACACGACAGCAGTTCCACTGTCGCTTATCTAACGGCTTGCAGGGGCTACAAAAATATGATTTTCAGTACTTCATGTATTTATTTAAAATGCTGTCGTAACTTAGTGTTTAAGAGGTATAATGTTACGCTGAAGGATTAACATAAGTGAAGTATTAAATTTAGGTAATCGGTGCGAGCACGTGTCTTGAGGAGCATAACTCACGGCACGAAAATTATCCAGACTCTGTTCATCCAGCATTTGAGAAGGAGACCACTTAGCGGCTTCCAACAAACTTTAGAGGTGATTAAAAAATTTTTAGAAACTTTTCTCGCTCATATCCCCTACAAAACAATGAAATGGAAACAGTTTCTCGATTACTAAGCTTTCGCTATTCATACAGTAAAACTTCAGCATCAGACATGGTGCTTTAATTTATTGTTCCTTTACTATTTAATCTATTCGTAACGCATTTTACAGACAGTGTCCACGTATACGACTGAAAGTAGCTGCTAAGTTACATCATTGTATGACACGTGATTCAGGAGCTCTGAGGTCACAACATTGAGATGCGCGGAAAGCTAACTTTTCTTAAAACGGAGCACAAAATTATTCAGATCATACTTGACCAGTGAGTGATCCCAAAGTAATAAAACGAAGATAATTAGTTTTGCGTCCATAACCCTAAATATTTTTCATGCTGTAAATCCTATATTTAACACTTTAACTCATTTGTGAAGTAGTCATTCTTTTGAAGCTGTTCTATAGATGAGAATTCGATTCTTTAAAGAATCGGGGCTGGGTGTTTCTGGCATTATGTTAACCTATCATTAAATGTACTAAGGTCGTATTGTAGTTGCCCGGTGGCCACATCTTACTTTCCAATCTTTTTGAAGTACCTCTTTCGAAACTTAGCTTCTGCATCTGCCAATATTTACTCTACAGTTATTGGTTTCTATAGGTCTCAGTATATTATTTTATCTTTTATATATTCGTGAATGGCTTGCGTTCACTGGTGTAACAGTCTCTGAAGAACGTTGGGACCTTCAGCATTACGTAATTTATCTAACTAATTGTGATTTCCTCGTGTGTGCAATAAAAATACGGTGTTACTCAATTCAAGACACCTCACTAAGTTCTCTGGTACATTACATGCAGTTAATATTTTTGGTATTTCTGAAATTGACATGAGCCCTGCACACTACTCGGTAACTGGTAGGGGAGCTAATGCACCGAAGAATGCTAAAAAACTTGTGTGAAGTTTTGGAAGCAGGAGAAAGTTACTAGCAGAACTGAAAATATAAGTAGATTCGAGAGTCGTGCTGGTTAGCTCAACGAGAAAAATCATTTACTGCAAAATGGAAGATTCTAAATCCGATTTCCAGTCCAATGCCCAGTTTTACGCTAACGGGAAGTACTCGTATGTTTGACTGTTGCCAGCATACCACTGCTGTGCCTGTGAAATCTACTTCATTAGCCTTCCCTAACTGCACTCGGTCGTCGAGCACCACAGATAGAATGCGGTCGGCATAAGCAACTATTGCGTCCTTTGTATTTGCCACAGCTAGTATTTTCCTTCGTTAGCTGTCGGGGACCTGAGGACAACTTTCCGTGCGATTCACCTTACATGACGGGCAAGCTGTTTAACTGTTTCATCTCTGTAAGTGTTAAAACCATAGTTTATCATCTCGAAAAAGATAAAGTTACGTCCATGAAATTTAATGCTGGTATTGATCCTTCCCTGCATGGTCACCCTCCAGTGCGACAGAGTTTTTCCAAAAATGGACTACTTGTCAGAGACCTTAATTGTACGTAACATTTCTCCTCGAAAATCACCTCGTCGTTATTCTGGAATCCTTACCATGAAGGAAAGAGAAGGAAGTCTGCGGTTGTCCTATCAAAAGAAAGAATTGGGGAATGGAGGAGGGGAGGGGACAGGAAAAATTTTATAGCTGAAAGAAGCAGTAAGTTGTGCAGCAAATACACATTTCTTGGAGAGCTTCCCACTATGCTTTGTCTTCAAAGCCTACCACAAATTCGTTAGGTTATTGCTCTAGTATTCTTATTTGAAAATGAACTCCCCAACGAGGAGAATCTGTTGGCGCGACATCGTGGCAGTCCATAAAATCCCGCAGCATCACCTTTCCCGAAGATGGTTTTATCTTCAACTTTTTCGTTGTTGGTGAATTTACACGTTTCCTCCGCTTGCTTTGCCCCTGTTTCTCGACATATAAATGGATAATTGAGAGAAAGATGTTGTTGCTTCAGTTTTGTTCAGTCCAAATCCCGGAGTTCACCTTGCGGTTGACGGTGAAACCTCTCGTCCATGGTGAGCAACCAAAGAAGTCAGTTGGATTGGCCTGACGCAGCTGAAGCCTCAGTTTGGTGAGGGTGTTGAAAGGGTGTGAGTTGCCGAGTTTCCCAGTGGACGCCAACGTTTGTCGGGTTTAAAATGCTGTGCAGGTAGTTGAAACTACTTCCCTTTTTCCACTGTCGCCTCGATTGGAATACGCCACTCCTCAGGCACTGGGGCTTACTCTTCCCTTTACATTCCCGGTTCTTCACAGCTTGATGGTCTGCCACTGCGTTTTGCGCCATTCAGACTTGTTTGACTACACTGGAAGCGTCTGTGCTACCTAAAAAAGTGTCATATGATGGCGTATCAGTGTGTTATTGCCGTACGGGTCCTTATTTACATTTAATGTGATGCGGGGACATCAGGATTACAGACATGCACCAGCAATCGCACAGAAAATTAATTATTTGGATTTACTATTTCGAGATGACAATGAAAACTTTACGAATATTCTTCGTGTCCCACAGACATTCAGTGGCCCGCAGATCATCAGCACATCTCAGGCTGTCGAGTGCGCTTGTGCTGTCCATCCTAACTGCAGTTGCATATCTCTGAGTCATCTGACGTACAACTGACGTACATCTGACGTGGCAACTCCTGAGCCCCCAAGCTCCCCGACCGCCTGCTACGGCTCACACATTCACCGACGTTATCTAGGGCAGTGGTTCTCAACCTGTCGATAATTACCCCCTGAGGGATAAAAATAAATTTTCTGAGCGATGAGAACAAGAGAGTTCAGTTGCGTTTCAGTCACGAAATGGAATTATTTTTAAAAGATCATTAATATTGTCATTTTTTCGTAAATACGTAATATTCATGACAGAGGTTGACAATAATTACTTTTTTCAATTACTCGCATTATAGCGCGGCACAATGTGGTACAGGTTTCAGCTTGTGAAACGAATATATGTACATATTCCTAAAGCAGTCCACTCACTACCTACATACTTTGTATCTTGCATCTATGTCGGGAAAATTGAGGGATATACATCACAAATATTTAAATATCCTTTGAAAAGATCTTCACTGAGTTGTAACATAGTTCTCCCCACAGATCAGAAATTGTTTCATTATTGGCTTCACAACAACAAACGAACAAATTGACAGGATAACACAGCAACAGCTAGTATTCTCTGTTAGACTACTGTGTGGCCTATATTATTATTATTGGTGGCAGTGGTCGTACACAAAGCATTGTCATCCCGAAATCTTTCAATGCTAATAGTTAAGCAGTAGAATCCAGCAGTCAGGTATAGTGCACGTATTTAACCGTCAACTACAGTCAAGGTGTAATTTATTAGCCCATGCGTCACTCTTTTGTTAACAATTACGTCCCTATTTCAACGTCCCCATTCCGCTTCTACAGTTAGTACCGGATGTGCGTTTCCACTGTGCAGGTGCGTGCTAAACAGCGACCTTTTTTTCCGCAGGGACGTACCAGCTGCGGTCGAAGTCTATCATAAGCAGTTATAAACGTTATTTTTCTTACTTGTCACCAAAGGTGGTTTTTAATTGTTTCAGACAGAATGGAACGACGTTTGAACGATGATATAATTTTAAGTTATAGTTGGCTAATAAACACTGCTGACTCATTGGATACACCAGATATACACCAGATTCTTCTGGAGATGCAGCAGAATTTAGTGATCATGAAGCAGAAATAGGTGATTATGAAACTGACAGTGAAACAGAGGACGATTAAGAGGCAGAAGAAGTTTATGTTCGCGAAGAAAACCAAAAAATAGGTAAACGATCTAGTTTTCTGTGAAAGAAACCATGGTAAATGAGAATAGGTAGACAGTGAATCACAATCTTATGAAACAATTCGGCATGGCTTTGATCAAAGCAAATATCAAAGAGAGAAAAATTAATACCAGGCACTTTCAGACTATAATGGACGGAATTCAAATGTGTGTGAATTCCTAAGGGACCGAACTGCTGACGTCGTCGATCCTTAGACTTACTCACTACTTAAACTAACTTAAACACACACACCCACGCCCGAGGGAGGACTCGAACCTCCGGCGGGAGGGGCCGCACAATCCGTGACATGGCGCCTGAAATCGCGCGGCCACCCGCGCGGTTAGACGGAGTTTTTTGCAAAAATTTTGAAAATGAGATCAGGGTCGAGGAATCTGCAGTGCAAGCGGAATAGTGTCAGCCAATAAAGTCAAAGGTGTCACGATGCCACATATGTCCACACCTTAAAGACACAAAAACTACCAAAACATGTTTTAAATCTAAAAAACACATATGAGCAAAATCCAGCCCATTGACAAAAATGTATGTCTTTACTCTGATGGACGAAAATAAGTGCTTGGTTTGCTTGGTTGTTTCGGTCACGTACCAACTGCCTTTTTTATTGAAAATCATTGGTTACTTTTCATTGTTTACTTGATTGATTATTATTCGATCTCATAACACGTTTCGGAACGTTTTGGAAGTAGATTTTCTTTGTTTTTTAATTTAAAAATCTCTATTTAAGAGGCTACTGTTAATGTATGAGCCATAATTGCTGGTAAGATCATATTTTATTTCTTAATAAAGATTGATTTTTTATAAATAGAAGTCTTTCTTTAATTAACAACAGTTCAGACAAACGTTGAAATAAATAAGTTCCAGATGGTTTTTGTTTTGGCGTCGAAAACTACCCCACGATGTCACTAACGTCAGTCTAAATAGCGAGTATAGGTAAGTGTTAATTTGGTAGATTTTACGTGGGATTCAGGGTGTGGGTGACGCATGTATCGCTACGGAGAGGACTGGTGCAGAGGAGGCATGTTTTGTAACTGGTGTCTACCCTCAATGTGGATGGCTAGCTCCCTTTTCTGAGAATAAATTGTAGGCAGCACTCGTGCTTCTCTGAGAATTGGTTCATAATTCTTACAAAAACGTTGTTTGAAAGAATCAATACTAATTGTCTCATTGACTCACTGGCTCGTGGTTTAGTGAAACGCCAACACTAAATAAATATCATTACCTTTCGTCATTTAAAAACTGAAAGTGTTGAAAGAAAACTCTTTTTCGTTGTACAGTTGGGTACCAATGTTGATAATGGTGGAGAGAGGGGGCAGCAGCTAACATCTGATTGCTGTCAAGGATGACGGTCTCAGAAATGTTGGGGAACACTGCTCTAGGAAGAAGAGAGCCGGGCTCCGGCGCCCGCTAGCGCTGCGGCGAGACGGCGCGCCGTGGGCGTGTGTTTGCCGCCGGCCAGCCCGTCTGCCTGTCTTAGTCGGCAGCCATCAGTCCCACGCGCTGTCAGCTTCGCGCCACAGACGTGCCGCCCTCGTATTCTCGACCACTGCGTGACGTCCGCTGTCCGGACCACATGTTAGCAAACGAGACACTGTGCTGCTCTCGGTCTTTGAAGGTGCTGAGAATAATACGATGTTACGTTGTCATCACCAGGAAGGACAGCAAATTACGAAATATCACTTACTGCGTACAAACAAAGAAGGTATGTTCTCCATCGTAGCATACATCGATACTCATTATGCCGCATCGTATACAATTAACATTTACTTGTCAGTTCAACACAAATATCCAAAACACAACTAAATTTTCCTTCTTGATTACTAGAACAAATTCAATACACATGAAGCTTGCCAGGAACTAATGATTGACAAACCACAAAACTATTTAGTCTCTCTCTCTACACGGTGGTCCATTGATCGTGACCGGGTCAAATATCTCAAGAAATAAGCGTCAAACGAAAAAACTACAAAGAACGAAACTTGTCTAGCTTGAAGGGGGAAACCAGATGGCGCTATGGTTGGCCCGCTAGATGGCGCTGCCATAGGTCAAACGGATATCAACTGCGTTTTTTTAAATAGGAACCCCCATTTTTTATTACATATTCGTGTAGTACGTAAAGAAATATGAATCTTTTAGTTGGACCACTTTTTTCGCTTTGTGATATATGGCGCTGTAATAGTCACAAACATATGGCTCACAATTTTAGACGAACAGTTGGTAACAGGTAGGTTTTTTAAATTAAAATACAGAACATTGGTACGTTTGAACATTTTATTTCGGTTGTTCCAATGTGATACATGTTCCTTTGTGAACATATCATTTCTGAGAACGCATGCTGTTACAGCGTGATTACCTGTAAATACCACATTAATGCAATAAATGCTCAAAATGATTTCCGTCAGCGTCAATGATTTTGGCAATACGTGTAACGACATTCTTCTCAACAGGGAGTAGTTCGCCTTCCGTAACGTTCGCACATGCGTTGACAATGCGCTGACGCATATTGTCAGGCGTTGTCGGTGGATCACGATAGCAAATATCCTTCAACTTTCCCCAGAGAAAGAAATCCGGGGACGTCAGATCCGGTGAACGTGCGGGCCATGGTATAGTGCTTCGACGACCAATCCACCTGTCATGAAATATGCTATTCAATACCGCTTCAACCGCACGCGAGCTATGTGCCGGACATCCATCATGTTGGAAGTACATCGCCATTCTGTCACGCTCTGAAACATCTTGTAGTAACATCGGTAGAACATTACGTAGGAAATCAGCATACATTGCACCACTTAGATTGCCATCGATAAAATGGGGGCCAATTATCCTTCCTCCCATAATGCCGCACCACACATTAACCCGCCAAGTCGCTGATGTTCCGCTTGTCCCAGCCATCGTGATTTTTCCGTTCCCCAATAGTGCACATTATGCCGGTTTACGTTACCGCTGTTGGTGAGTGACTCTTCGTCGCTAAATAGAACGCGTGCAAAAAATCTGTCATCGTCCCGTAATTTTTCTTGTGTCCAGAAGCAGAACTGTACACGACGTTCAAAGTCGTCGCCATGCAATTTCTGTTGCATAGAGATATGATACGGGCGCAATCGATGTTGATGTAGCATTCTCAACACCGACGTTTTTTGAGATTCCCGATTCTCGCACAATTTGTCTGCTACTGATATGCGGATTAGCCTCGACAGCAGCTAAAACACGTACTTGGGCATCATCATTTGTTGCAGGTCGTGGTTGACGTTTCACTCGTGGCTGAACACTTACTGTTTCCTTAAACAACCTAACTATCCGGTGAACGGTCCGGACACTTGGATGATGTCGTCCGGGATACCAAGCAGCATACATAGCACACGCCCGTTGGGCATTTTGATCACAATAGCCACACATCAACACTATATCGACCTTTTCCGCAATTGGTAAACGGTCCATTTTAACACGGGTAATGTATCACGAAGCAAATACCGTCCGCACTGGCGGAATGTTACATGATATCACGTATTTATACGTTTGTGACTATTACAGCGCCATCTATCACAAAGCGAGAAAAGTGGTCCAACTAAAACATTCATATTTCTTTACGTACTACACGAATATGTAATAAAAATGGAGGTTCCTATTTTAAAAAACGCAGTTGATGTCCATTTGACTTATGGCAGCGCCATCTAGCGGGCCAACCATTGCGCCATCTGGTTTCACCCTTCAAGCTAGACGAGTTTCGTTCTTTGTAGTTGTTTCGTTTGATGCTTATTTCGTGAGATATTTGGCCCTGTCACTATCAGTGGACCACCCTGTATACAGGGTGACAATTATTGAGCTATATGAGAAAAAAACGTAAATTAGTTACAAACTGCGGCGTGCACACACTTTTTCAACATATAAACGTCAGTACAGATATTCGTATTTAGGTTATGAGATGTTCGATATGCCTGCCGTCATTGGAGATAATGACGAATAGCGAAATTCTGCCTGACCCGATGAAGTGTCGTAACATCGGTGCTGTCGATGACCACCTGAATGGCCGTTTTCTTCTCAGTAGTGGTTTTGAGGTTATTTCTGTACACCTTGTCCTTAATACAGCCCCACAAAAAGTATTCGCATGTGTTCACATCTGGAGAAACGGTGGCCAATCGAGGCCCATGAGATTGGCCTCTGGGTATCCCAGAGCCAGAATGCTGTCCTAAAAGTGCTCCTCCAGGACAAACGCTCTCCTGCTTCGATGGGGTCGAGCTCCGTCTTTCCTGAACCACAGCTTGTCGAAACCAGACTCACATTAGATAATGGCAATGAAATAATCTTCCAAAATTAACTTTTCATAACTGGGATTCACAGTCATGTGAAATTTCTTGAAAGACATCATGTTTACGCCAGTGACTGTTAAACTTTTTATTTCCACTACTGCAATTATTATCAAGTGCAGATGTTTTGAATTTAAGCGATTTCCACTTTATACAAGCTGAAACATGTAGTTGTCATTTGCTTTTATAAACATTCGTAACGCTGCTAAGTAGTGTGAGCACACATGTCCACATATCGTAAAAAATCACAGTCTGTACATACATATGTTCGTTCCACCGTCACTAGTAACATTTGCACTAAACCACAACAGCAAACTACTGTTTACAGGCTACTGGTAAACAGTAGTTCGTTGCTATGGTTTAGTGCAAAAGCTACTAGTGATGGTGAAACGAACATATGTACAGACTGTGCTGTTTTACGATATGTGGACATGTGTGTTCCCACTACTTAGCAGCGTTACGAATGTATATAAAAGCAAATGACAACGACGTATAAATGTGTCAGCTTGTATAAAGTAGACATGGCTTAAAGCCAAACATCTGCACTTGATAATGGCCTAAGGGTGAAATTGCAGTAGTGGAAATAAAGTCACTGGCGTAAACATGATGTCTTTCAAGAAAAACCTTCCAAA
Organism: Schistocerca piceifrons; assembly: GCF_021461385.2. Classification (NCBI taxonomy): domain Eukaryota; kingdom Metazoa; phylum Arthropoda; class Insecta; order Orthoptera; family Acrididae; genus Schistocerca; species Schistocerca piceifrons. Next base: position 660,677,474 of record NC_060140.1, read on the forward strand.
ACCTTCACGTACCGTTCGATAGTCACCGTGCTATCAAGGAACGTCGCACAAATTATTTCGTGCCTGGACATTGCACACCACATAGTCATCCGTTGAGGGTGAAGAGGCTTCTAGATCGCTAAATGCGGATTCTCAGTCCCCCAAATGCGCAAATTTTGCTTATTGATGAACCCATAGAAATGAAAGTGAGCTTCGTCGCTAAGCCAAAGCATGCATGCGCATACTAATTCCCAAAATTCCCCCGGGCCACCCGCGGAGTTTGAACGTCCTAATGCAAACCGTTCAGAAGTTATGACGATTATATTTCATATAATTCAATAATTGTCAGCCTGTACAAACACGTGAAATCTGACACGCTCCACAGAAGGACTGACGAAGCTCACTCAGTGAGCTAGTTACGACTGGGATAAATACTCCTAAGCCCAATTATCACTTGCGTTTAATGATTAAAAGTCGAAGTCCGTTTGGTAATATAATAATGGTGATTACAGACCACAGTTAACAGTTCCACACAGGGGCAGTGGTTGCATGAGAGGCCAAGTCGAAAAAGCAAAGTTCCTCGGCGGATGTCTGCATGCTCGTAGTGGCTGTGGTGTGGTATCCTCGATGTCGGCTGCTCCTGGAACCGTGTGGTATGGATCCTGGAGGTCGCTCTGAGTTTGAACTGCTTGCAGTGCGTCAGCGAAATGAATTGGCTGAGAGAGAGCTGCCAGGTACGGTCTTAAATACGTGCCTAGCGGAGTGTTATCTTCTGGAGAGGTAGCAAATCAGTGTTCCCAGAAATAGTGCGCCACTGTTTTCGAAGTAGCGCCTCTCGTGGCGAAGCAAGTGCTGCATGTTTCCGTGGTGCCGACTGGCATTCTATTTCAAAACTGACTGGCATGTTTTGGAAACGGTCTAGCTCGTTGTGATGCATACGCTGCGCTTTAGGTACTGTTAACAAAGGGGTCTGTAAAAGGAGTGACCCCTGCAGAGTTGGAGCGCAGGCAACCTGTGCATCATATATGAAATGCGGGTAGTCGTAATTGGAGGTGAAGGTGATAGATACGGGGGCAAGGAAGGAGGATCAAACATCCCGTGGACAGCGAGGACTAAGGAAGGAGGATCAAACATCCCGTGGACAGCGAGGACCTACACACGAATCGCAAGCTCAGATTAAAGAAGTATGGGAAATGAAAGCACCAGTACGCTTTCAAAGGAACTATCCCGGCACTTACATTAAGCGATTTAGTGAAATCACAGGAAACCTAAATCAGGATGACGGACGGGGATTTGAGCCGTCATCCTCTCAAAAAATGTGTGTGAAACCTTCAAATGTGTGTGAAATCTTATGGGACTTACCTGCTAAGGTCATCAGTCCCTAAGCTTACACACTACTTAAGCTAAATTATCCTACGGACAGACACACACACCCATGCCCGAGGGAGGACTCGAACCTCCGCCGGGACCTGCCACACAGTTCATGACTGCAGCGCCTTAGACCGCCGTCATCCTCTCAAATTCGAGTCCAGTGTGCTACCTCGCTCGGTGTACACATACTACATACGAGGAAAAACACGTGGTTAAATTTGTAGGTGATTTGGCGCTGTACAGAATACGAAAGTTAGTACACGGAGCTGCCACAATTTGCTGCAACGGGGCTCAACACTGTCCGGCTCCGAGTCTAACTGTGTTGGGATGACAGATGGGATTCGTCATTCCACGCTGCTTCAGCTCATCAGACTATGTCACTGGCGAGAGGTGATGTGCTATACTCTTGGCAACACATGGCCACATGTTTACAATGACTGAAAGATCCAGAGAACACGCTATCCGGGACAACAGTCAAACAGTCTCTGTTAGGAAAGCACAGGCATTTTGTTGAAAGATAGCGGTGTAAAGACTCCAAAGTTGGTCGCAGCCATTGGCATTAACGTATCAGAACGTACATGTGACATGTCCCAGAGGTGATGCATTCCCAAAGGCATTCTGTACTGTCACCCGGGTGCTGAGTTCGTACAGTGGTGGCGACTGCAATCTGGCGACAAGCGTTCTTCTCGGAGCCTCCGTACGCGGGCACCCGGGAAACGTCCGTCGTGATGCTGTACGTTGACCAGGATTCGTGCGAAAAGACGACGTTTTGTGCCTCCTGTATACAGTGTTGTCGGTGAGAGCACCCCTGTCGGCGCTCCTCTCTGCCTCCGCATCTAAAGAAGCCTTTAGGTGCAATAGCTTCTGTCCCCGAATCAGCACGGTTTTAGAAAGCACCGCTCGAGCGAAACTCCGCTTGCCCTTTTTTCAAGTAATATCCTGCAAACTATGGTTGAAGGGCAACAGGCAGATTTAATACTCGTAGATTTCCTAAAAGCGTTTGACGCCCTGCCCCACTGTAGATTCTTAACAAAGTTACAAGCGCACGGAGCAGGTTCTCTGATATGTGAGTGGCTCGGAGACTTCTTAAGTAATAGGATCTAGCACATTGTCCTCAACGGTGAGTGCTCATAAGGGACAAGGATATCGTCAGGATAGCCCCATGATAGAGTTATAGGACTGCGCTTATTCTCTATTTACGTACACTATCTGGTGGGCAGAGTAAGCAGAAATCTGCGTTTGTTTGCTGATGACGTTGTGGTGAATGGGAAGGTGTCATCGTTGAGTGACTGTAGGAGGATACAAGATGACTTTAGACAAAATTTCTATTCTGTATGATGAATTTGGATCTTACTTTTAATGTGGAGAATTGTAAGTTAATGCATATTAGAAGGAAAAATGAACTTGTTATTTTCAAGTACAGAGTTGTGGAGAGCTGCTTGGCACATGGTTTAAATATCTAGTCGTAACGTTGCAAAGCGATGTGACATTGTAATTGTAAACTGTCGAAGCTGCGTTGGTAAAGTACCGGAACTTCAAGAGCTGATAGAAAGCACCGAAGCTGAAATCGTTACAGGTACAGAAAGCTGGCTGAAGCCAGAGATAAATTCTGCCGAAATTTTTACGAAGGTACAGACGGTGCTTAGAAAGGATAGATTGCATGAAACCGGTGGTGGAGTGTTCGTCGCTGTTAGTAGTAGTTTATCCTGTAGTGAAGTAGAAGTGCATAGTTACTGTGAATTATTATGGGTGGAGGTTACACTCAACAACCGAGCTAGGTTAATAATTGGCTCCTTTTACCGACCTCCCGACTCATTAGCATTAGTGGCAGAACAACTGAGAGAAAATTTGGAATACATTTCACGTAAATTTTCTCAGCATGTTATAGTCTTAGGTGGAGATTTCAATTTAGCAGATATAGACTGGGACACTCAGATGTTTAGGACGGGTGGTAGGGACAGAGCATCGAGTGACATTATACTGAGTGCACTATCCGAAAATTACCTCGAGCAATTAAACAGAGAACCGACTCGTGGAGATAACATCTTGGACCTACTGATAACAAACAGACCCGAACTTTTCGACTTGTATGTGCAGAACAGGGAATCAGTGATCATAAGGCCGTTGGAGCATCCCTGAATATGGAAGTTAATAGGAAGATAAAAAAAGGGAGGAAGGTTTATCTGTTTAGCAAGAGTAATAGAAGGCAGATTTCAGACTACCTAACAGATCAAAACGAAAATTTCTATTCCGACACTGACAATGTTGAGTGTTTATGGAAAAAGTTCAAGGTAATCGTAAAATGTGTTTTAGACAGGTACGTGCCGAGTAAAACTGTGAGGGACGGGAAAAACCCACCGTGGTACAACAACAAAGTTAGGAAACTACTGCGAAAGCAAAGAGAGCTCCACTCCAAGTTTAAACGCAGCCAAAACCTCTGAGACAAGCAGAAGCTAAACGATGTCAAAGTTAGCGTAAGGAGGGCTATGCGTGAAGCGTTCAGTGAATTCGAAAGTAAAATTCTATGTACCGACTTGACAGAAAATCCTAGGAAGATCTGGTCTTACGTTAAATCAGTAAGTGGCTCGAAACAGCATATCCAGACACTCCGGGATGATGATGCCATTGAAACAGAGGATGACACGCGTAAAGCTGAAATACTAAACACCTTTTTCCAAAGCTGTTTCACAGAGGAAGACCGCACTGCAGTTCCTTCTCCAAATCCTCGCACAAACGAAAAAATGGCTGACATCGAAATAAGTGTCCAAGGAATAGAAAAGCAACTGGAATCACTAAACAGAGGAAAGTCCACTGGACCTGACGGGATACCAATTCGATTCTACACAGAGTACGCCAAAGAACTTGCCCCCCTTCTAACACCCGTGTACCGCAAGTCTCTAGAGAAACGGAAGGTTCCAAATGATTGGAAAAGAGCACAGGTAGTCCCAGTCTTCAAGAAGGGTCGTCGAGCAGATGCGCAAAAGTATAGACTTATATCTCTGACGTCGATCTGTTGTAGAATTTTAGAACATGTTTTTTGCTCGAATATCATGTCGTTTTTGGAAACCCAGAATCTACTATGTAGGAATCAACATGGATTCCGAAAACAGCGATCGTGTGAGACCCAACTCGCTTTATTTTTTCATGAGACCCAGAAAATATTAGATACAGGCTCCCAGGTAGATGCTATTTTTCTTGACTTCCGGAAGGCGTTCGATACAGTTCCGCACTGTCGCCTGATAAACAAACTAAGAGCCTACGGAATATCAGACCAGCTGTGTGGCTGGATTGAAGAGTTTTTAGCAAACAGAACACAGCATGTTGTTATCAACGGAGAGACGTCTACAGGCGTTAAAGTAACCTCTCTGGCGTGCCACAGGGGAGTGTTATGGGACCATTGCTTTTCACAATATATATAAATGACCTAGTAGATAGTGTCGGAAGTTCCATGCGGCTTTTCGCGGATGATGCTGTAGTATACAGAGAAGTTGCAGCATTAGAAAATTGTAGCGAAATGCAGGAAGATCTGCAGCGGATAGGCACTTGGTGCAGGGAGTGGCAACTGACCCTTAACATAGACAAATGTAATGTATTGCGAATACATAGAAAGAAGGATCCTTTATTCTATGATTATATGATAGCGGAACAAACACTGGTACCAGTTACTTCTGTAAAGTATCTGGGAGTATGCGTGCGGAACGATTTGAAGTGGAATGATCATATAAAATTAATTGTTGGTAAGGCGGGTACCAGGTTGAGATTCATTGGGAGAGTCCTTAGAAAATGTAGTCCATCAACAAAGGAGGTGGCTTACAAAACACTCGTTCGACCTATACTTGAGTATTGCTCATCAGTGTGGGATCCGTACCAGATCGGGTTGACGGAGGAGATAGAGAAGATCCAAAGAAGAGCGGCGCGTTTCGTCACAGGGTTATTTGGTAACCGTGATAGCGTTACGGAGATGTTTAACAAAGTGGCAGACTCTGCAAGAGAGGCGCTCTGCATCGCGGTGTAGCTTGCTCGCCAGGTTTCGAGAGGGTGCGTTTCTGGATGAGGTATCGAATATATTGCTTCCCCCTACTTATACCTCCCGAGGAGATCACGAATATAAAATTAGAGAGATTAGAGCGCGCACGGAGGCTTTCAGACGGTCGTTCTTCCCACGAACCATACGCGACTGGAACAGGAAAGGGAGGTAATGACAGTGGCACGTAAAGTGCCCTCCGCCACACACCGTTGGGTGGCTTGCGGAGTATAAATGTAGATGTAGATGTAGATATGGAACGAGCACATAAGACAGGTACTAGGGAAGGCGGATGATCGATTTAGGATTATTGGGAGAATTTGTAGGTAAGTGTAGCTCATATAGGGTGGAGAGCGCGTATAGGCCGCTATTGCGACACACTCTTGAGTGCTGCTCGAGTTTTCAGGATTTCCCACCAGGTCGGGTTTTAGGAAGACGCCGAAGAAATTCAGAGGTGTGCTGCTAGATTTATTACCGGAAGGTTCGATTAATACACAAGTATTAGGGAAATGCTTCACGAATTCAAATGGGAATCCCTGGAGGGAAGGCGACGTTCATCTCGCAAAACACTATTGAAAAAAGTTAAAGAACCGGCATTTCCGGCTGAATGCAGAACGGTATCACTGTCGATAATCTGCATTTCGTGTATGTACCGCAAAGGAAAGGTAAAACAAATAATTGTAATCATACGGAGGCGTATAGACAGTAGTTTTTCCCACGTTCCGTTTGCGAGTCGAACAGGGAAGGGAACAAGTGAGTAGTAGTGGTACAAGATACCTACCGCCATGCACACTTTGGTGTCTTGTGGAGTATGTATGTAGGTGTAGATTTTATATTTGGACATGTAACCCTTCAAATAGTATTGAAATAAGTACCACACATCCTTCACACGATACTGCTACGTTCGTCATGTTAGAACGGGTCCTTGAATTTCGCAATTGATGCACAGCAGTTGGCGATACGTCGAGTGCGATTAATGATCTCTCGGCTGGAAAGTATGTGCAATCACTGTCTTGACGTAAACTCATTTCATTCGACAGAACCCTTGTCAAAAAAATTACACACTACGTGCATTATTCCCGCGTGACAATATTGGGCCAGAAGTTTTGTCGCAGTCATAAAAGCTCCTTTATAATAGAGTAGTTACTACTTCTGCTGTAGCCAGCTTACAAGATGTGTATCTCATTCGTTGTTTATGATTCGTCGTGTACGGAATTTTATCATTGTGTAGCTACACGAACAATGCTTTCTAACGTTCAGTATCAATGAAATGCGGAAATGGGAAGGAAGTGTGCAATCGTACAATAAGTGATTCTTCTGTTTCGTGTTAAGATTTTCTCCATGTCTTGGAATTATTTCCGATCATGGTTTCACAAAACAGTTGGTAAAGGTGTTGTTTTAGTCACAATCTTTTTTAGTTTTCTAGTGACAAGTATCCGCATCAAATGTAAGATATTTTTAATGTGCATTATGAATGGTGCGATGGATTGTCACAATAGGAGCTTTATTCTTTTTTTGATTAGAATGGTAAGAGTTTGGTAGAAAGACAATGAATTGTCTAATGTTCTCCTTAGTTGTTATACGAAAACGTCTGTCATGCGCTTTTCTCTCGTAACATATTGAATCAGTCGTGGGTCAGGGCAATGAGACTGATGCAGTATTCCTTGTCTTTCAGATAACATTTTAATGCATACCATATCAACGTTTTGTCGAAATTTAAATCATATGGGGTGTCAAACGAAATTTGTGACTATACTGAGAATCTCTTTCTACGGAAGACGCAGAATGTACAATAATATTCATCCATAAAAGTAACTTCAAGCGTGCCCTACGGAAGCGTATTGGGATCCTTGCTATACAAGTTGTGTATTATTGACGTTGCAGTCAACATCAGTACGGTACAAAGATGCCAAACAAGAAGTGCAGATATCATGCCAGAACGGGAGCTAACCACGACAAACAAATCTTGAAACTGGTCTCAGGGTGGGGGTAAAACTACGATAAAATAATAAAACAAAACCGTATACAACTATAGGTGTCATAACGCATAAACAAAAATACAATTTTTGTACAGGCACCATGAACTACACGTAAACTTCTACGAGCTCGTATTGTATTACTGGATTCAATGTTGTATTAATTATTGTTCTTGTATTTTTTAGAACCACAGCATTTTGTTGTATACATCTTATTGCTGACACTCTCAAATAATGGGATAGGTATTACTTTTAATATTCTAATCTGACTTCTACTTATTTGTGGTGTATTTTCCTGTACCACCTGCAGAAGAAGGGCACTAAGTACACGAAACAGGAAAAGAAATTAAATTTATTTTATGCTGCTGGTTGCTGATTAATTCGATGTATAACTACAGTTACTGAGTATGGTTAAAATACTCAACAGCAATAATAGTATAATACACAATAAAGCGTATTAAATCCTGTCTACATAAGTTAATATGTTATCATGCAGAACAATTAAGTATTCTTGAAGCTACTGTTCCACACTGATGTGTTCTGTTTTTTCCATTTCATCTCTGAAGATGGTGGACTGTACGAGAGCACAGCCATTTTCAACCAATAGTTGCAGTTTTTGCTTTTGGGACACCATTTGTTTAGGACAGGTGGGTGCTTATTTAAATTTGTAGGATTTTTGATTGAATATGGATGGACACTTTAGCAGAAGATGTGGTTCATTAAGTTTCCTTCATTCCAAATCTCTGTATTTGTCTTCCGGCTGAGGGAAAAATCTCTCGATCGAAAAACCCCAGCTGGGACTGTCTGCCTGTTGATCGGCTTATATTTATCCATATTATCTGCAAAGACCTTGGAATTTTGTTGATGTAGAAAATTTCCATCTAATTCTTAGATGATGAGAAACCCGAAAATCTAGTCGATGTAGAAAATTTTGTCTTCTTCTAAAGGAGTTGACTGAAGTAATTTTACTCAATAAGTTGTTCTTTCTATATCAGGCTGCTAAACCATCCTAAATCCTTGTAATTCTTGGGCTGTTGATAGTTTCATTAGTTTCTTCTTTTTCCAGAGGATTCTGTTTGGAGTAAATTCGATACTGCTTCGAGAATAATGCCGAGAGGAAATGCTATTTTAATGTCGTAAAATTAAACATTGTAGAATAGTGCTGCAAGAGTGATTTTTAAGTCCATTATTACGTAGTCTATTGATGTCGAAAGGATGAAATGCATATTTGAATTTTGGAAAATTAAAATTTTGTATGATTGTGCTGCTAGAGTGATTCTGTAAGTGCATTGTTATGCAAATCTGGTGATTTAATGTGTAATTCCGTTTAAAATTTTATCGGTTTTAGATTGTTATTCTGTCCGTTAAGTATCAAGTATCTAGAGAGAGAGTAAATGCCTGCAAGTAATCAGTTACAAGGGGCGTTCAATAAGTAATGCAATATATATTTTTTTTCTGAAAGGAGGTTGGATTTATTCAGGATTCCATTACAGCACATTATTCCCCCCCCCCCCTTTTGGCTACAAAACCATATTTTTCAACTTGCGACAGCCTTACACCACTTTACTGGGAGGCGGTATTTGCCCGAATGGTACTACTTTGATAGTCGACGTTGGAGCCAACGTCTGGCAGTATCAGTAGCCTCCCACTCGTCAACGTACTGCTTCCCGCGGAGTGCATCCTTCCTCGGGCCAGATGGAATCCGAAAGGCGAATCGGGGATGTCGGGTACATGAGGAAGAACAGTCCAATGAAGGTTTGTGAGCTCCTCTCGAGTGCGGCGGCTTGTGTGAGGCGTCACTTCGTCATGAAAGATGAGAAGTTAGTTTGCATTTTTTGGCTACGAACACGCTGAAGTAGTTTCTTCAATTTTCTGAGGGTAGCAAAATACGCTTCAGAGTTGATCGTTGCACCACGAGGGAGAACATCAAACAGAATATTTCCTTCAGAATCACAGAAGAGCGTCGCTATGACTTTACAGGCCGAGGGTGCGGCTTTGAATTGTTCTTTGGAGAAGATGTTGTAATGGTTCTTTATTTACGTGACCATTACGGCACTCCAACCCCAATTCTCGATACCAGTAATATCGTACTACTTTTCTGCGAAGTAACAGACATATTTTTGTGACAATATTCACATTTGGTTTTATTAATGTATAGGTACTCCAGTGTGTCGATATATTACAGTGATATGGTTCTTGTGTGTATTCATTTCTGTTAGATGTGTCATAATCTTTGACTTACTTGTAACCGTTTTGGCGCGAATGCGCACAGAGCAGTCTTTGTTTCACTTTGCATAAGTTGTTATTTCGCTTTGTAAAAGAACAGTCAAGTCTTGTGTTTGGTTAAAGTGGAAATTTAATGTATGAAGATTGATACAAAACTGTTTTCTTGATGATGTGACAATTAAGAAGAAGTACGAGGGCTGTCCAGAAAGTAAGTTACGATCGGTCGCGAAATGGAAACGGCTATGAAAATCCGATAAAGCTTTGCAAAGATGTGTTGGGCGGTGTCTCTAGTATGACTCTAGGTAGAATTATGTCGCTCTTTTAATTCCTGTGCTCTTAGTGAGCGCGTAAAGATGTTATAGAAAATAGTGTCTCCCGCCAAGTACGAGGGCCTGGTGAGAATTTTCACCTGAAGCTATGCAACCAACATTACATAACTGTCGTGCGGTTTCTTCTTCAAGACAATTCTCAGCCTCATTCTGCAGGGGCAATGAAGATGTTCCTGCATCGTTTCAATTGGAAATGTTTGGTTACCCACAATACAGCCGGTAATTGTCTCCCACTCAGTTTCATCTCTGCTCAAACGAAGCGCTGGCTATGAAGACAACATTTTGGCACAGACAACGAGCTTTAGGACAGCGTAAAGAATTAGCGGAAAGCACTGGCGGCTGCCTTCTATGATGAGGGTATTGGAAAGTTGGTACAACACTACGACGAATGTCTGAGTCAGAACGGCGACTACGTAGAGAAGTAGCTGAAAGGTGTAGCTAACTGTTACAAATGAAACATTTCTGATTTTCACTGTGATTTTCATTTCGCGATCAATCGTAACTTACTTTCTGGACAGCCCTCGTATATGTGAATTTACAAGAAGTTTAATAAAAATGTGGCTCGTCAACACCAAGTCAAAAATTATTTCTACCATACCATTGTTCTGATCTGGGATTGTTTGATCATTAAGAATTTACTGAAAAACGCATTTGTTAGGTCTTCAAATATTGTTAAAATACAGATCTGGACCTTCTAGCATTGTAAGTGGAATCATCCTAGAACCAGCAAGAGGAGCCATAACAACTTCAACAAAATCTACGTGGGAATCCATTCAAGATAAGTGCCAAAATTAATGACTTTTTTTACAGTGACTTCATTATTTTCATTCTAGCAATACCAACCACAGTCAATAACTTCGTTGTTGCCCGATAAAGCGAACATATGCTGCGTGAGCAACATTATTAATCTGATTTCTAACCTACATTGCAAGTGGTGGTATTGTTAAAAGGTGATGTGGCGCCACTCCATGGATTACCGTTTTGTTTCCGGTTCGAAGTGACGAGTCCATGTTTCATCGCCGGCGACGATGTTCCACAAAAAATTGTCACGCTCAGCGTCGTAACGCGCAAGAAATTCCTCACAGACGGTCCTTTGTGTTCTGTATGGGCTTCTGTTAGGCGGCGAGGAACCCAGCGGGTACACACCTCTGAGTACCCCAACTGACGAACGAGTGTGTCAGCACCACCAACAGAGCCGTTCATTGGCCCAGCGAGGTGTTTCAATGTGATCCGTTGAACTCCTCGACTGACACTGTCCACACGTTCTAACATTGCAGGACTCACAGCTGCGTCTGGCCGGTCGACACGCAGGATATCGGACGGGTTCGTACGACCTTGTTGCGATGATGACAGAAGCCTCACCCAACGACTCACCGTGCTTTTGATCAGTGCCAGGTCTCCGCAGAGCTTCTTCAAACGCCTATAAATATTGCGATGCTATGGTTTTACGCCAAAAGAACTCAATGACAGCTTCTAATAATTTCCGGGTATGCAGCCGGACCCCGTCGACATTCTGCCACGATATTTCGGCCCAGAGACGTCTGGCCATCGTCAGGTGAGTACACAACTACTGAAGAGCCCAGGTGCAGTCGCGGTATTTATGCCGAATCTCGAGCATGCGAAATGTACTGGCATCCTACAGCGCATGCGTCAGGTGTTGACATACGCGGCATAGCCGAGTTGTACGTGCTGCCCTCGGTGGTGAAAGTAAAAGATCATCTAGTCATTGAGTATCGAATGACGCCGTCGACGTCGATTCCGCTGTGATTCTATAATTTTAATAACAGGATTCCAATTTTTATCCAGCTGAAAGCCATTGTCACGATTTATGATTATCGACAAGACGTATTTCCACTGATTCTTTGATTACAGAATCCCAAAATCCGGAAACCGGAGCTAAAATTTTTGTTCCATTGTATTCCATTGAATGTCCCAAAGAAATACAGTGCTCTGCTACTGCCGATTTTGACGGTTGCCGCAGACGGGTGTATCTTTCATGTTCTGTACATCGTTCTTGGACAGTTCTTCTCGTCTGGCCAATATATGCAGAGCCACATTCACAGGGAATTTTGTAGACGCCTGCTTTCTTCAGTTGCAGATAGTCTTTAACGGATCCAACCAGGGCCCGGTTCTTTGCTGGTGGACGGAAGATGACCTTGATTTTATTTTTGTTCAATAATCTGCCTATTTTCGACGACACATTCCCGGCGTATAGAAGGAACGCAGTTGATTTATAGTCGTCATCAGCGTCCTCAGTGCGTTGCTTCTTGTTATGACAGTTGCGCATGGCCTTCCTTATTTGGCGTGAAGTGTAGCCACTCTCTTTAGAAATCTTCTCTAAGTGTTCTAATTCTGCGTGGAGGTTTTCATCATCCGGTATTACATGCGCTCGATGTATTAAGATACTGAGAACCCCGACTGTTTCTGCTGGTGATGGCAGCTTGACGCCTGGAGATACAAATGTGTGTGAGTCGGTTTCCTGTACACAGAATGTTCTAATGACCCATCATTTTTACGGCGTACTAGAACGTCTAGAAATGTTATGGAAACGACGGCGTCATTCGATACTCAATGACTAGATGATCTTTTACTTTCATCACTGAGGGCAGCACGTACAACTCGGCTATGCCAAACTTGTCAGCGCCTGAAGCATGCGCTCTAGGATGCCAGTACATTTCGCATGCGCGAGATTCGACATAAATACCGCGACTGCACCTGGGCTCTTCAGTAGTTGTGTACTCATCTGATGATGGCCGCACGTCTCTCGGCCGAAATATCGTGGCAGAATGTCGACGGGATCCGGATGCATACCCGGAAATTATTAGAAGAGGAAATACGTCGGGAAAATTTCAGAAGTCACATCAATGACAGCTCTCTGTTGGCACGCATTTTCGTTACAGAAGCCATTTTGTATAATGACACCACCTGTGGGAACTTCATGAAACTGTATAGGCTGAAGTGGGAATATTCCACGATGTCCAATAGCAAATTCCGGATTTTTTCAACCGAAATTAGCCGACAAAAACACGTGTTGCATTACTTTTGAACTCCCATCGTACTTTCATTAAAAACCATCTCATTAGAAAATTTCTTCTACGTGTATGTGTTCTCGTTCTGCTGTCGTGAACATTTAAGGAAAGTGGGTGAAGGACAATGAAACCCCAAATTGGCGGCAAGATGTTGGAAGTCCACGCATCATCGCAGACCATGGAGGTCGGGGACATGTCGCAATAGACGGCGGTCTGTAGCAGATATGACGACAGAGGACATTTATGGTGCAGTAACATTCATATAAGGTGTGCATAGAAAGTACCATGGCAACTGTGGACTGCGTAAACATAACTATTGACCACCTGTATCGCATCATGCTTGATGTCTTCCCCGATGGCGATGGCGCCTTCCAGCGGACTAACCGTCCTTGGCACATGGCCATAATCTTGCAACAGCGATTTAAGGAGTAGGATAGGGAACTCACGATCATGTCGTGGCCAGGAAATTCGCCATATCTGAATCCGACGGGGCACATATGGGACGGTGTCGTGCTCCAACTCCGCGTTCACAGACTACCGGCCGGTAATGTACAGGAATTGCGTTATCTGTGCGTGGACATCTGGCGTCATATACCTCCGGAAACCTACCAAGGACTTGTCGAATCCATACCACGCAGAATCGCTGCTGTATTTGGTTCCAAAGGTGAACCAACATGTTATTAAGCAGATGGCCGTAATGTTTCGGCCCATCAGTGTAGACGTCATTCATATTTTCACGAGGCTACTGGGCGAACAGCATCGGAGGTACTATCTATTATCCCTGCAAGATTGTGGGAATTTTCGGTAGCAACTGCCGGCCGGAGTGGTCGAACGGTTCTACGCGCTACAGTCTGGAACCGCGCGACCGCTACGGTCGCAGGTTCGAATCCTGCCTCGGGCATGGATGTGTGTGATGTCCTTAGGTTAGTTAGGTTTAAGTAGTTCTAAGTTCTAGGGGACTGATGACCTTAGAAGTTAAGTCCCATAGTGCTCAGAGCCATTCGGTAGCAACTCTGAGGTATAGAGCCGACAACCGGCTGAGGTTTAGGTCGAAGGAATTGGCTTCAGAAGGTTTCTTGCTTGTCTGTAAAGAATGACATGTTGACGAATGCGACTGAAAATCAAATACAAATGAAAAAAGTTTTTTTCATAGTCTCTTACTTATTAAATGATAGAAACAGGTGAGTGACGTATAAAATATTTCATTTACATTGGGGAGATTTGTTAATGTGGAAATAAGCTACATTTTTTCTCTATATAATAGTGTCTTTGAGTCTTTGTATCTCACTACCGTACTGTCCAAGAAAGTTGCCTACGCGAAGATTGTTCCGCTGATAATCTGCCATTATAGACGATCAAGTGTACCGTGGGCAACGCTGGAAGTTAATGCAGCCGCAGAATCTTTCACCACCAGAATAATAACATCAGCACAGAGTTCCTCCGTAATATCCACATCGTCATTTTAACGTAAGAAGTTGACTTCTAACCCTATTCCATTCCACGAGCGCTCCTTTGGGGCACGATATGGTCGAGTCTAGTTTAAGGAACCAAAAGTGCCAAATTTTGGACTTCAGAATCAATTTGACATGTACAAAGTCTTGTATATATATTGTAGATTTGCTGTGAATTTTTAAACTATACAGTATTGTCCTTGATACGATTATTATTATTATTATTATAACTACTGTTGTACAATATTTCTCTGCTGCAGTTTCGTGAACCAGATATGAGGCAAGAGAAGACATTTACTAAAGCATCTTCTGCAGAGATCGGATCAGGAGACTCTTTGATAGCGAAACATCGCGTATCAGTCAGATAGGCATTGAGATTAACTAACTTTTCCAGCACCAAAGTGGGACTCATGCCACATATCAGAACTATTTCACTAGTATAGTATGATAGGAAGCTGATTCTAACTCATGACGCAATATTTGTTTCGCCAGTCTTGGTATGTTTACGTCGCTTACTTGCATGCTAAGTGAATAACAGAGATGAACAGCGTCTTGTCCAACTTTGCTGAGCTAATATGAGTAAATAGTTACAATAAGTGTAGCTGTCACCGCAGAGCCATTTTGGCAAGTCACTTCAATGGTTAACATTTCATTCTTAAAAATAATACAGATGCTTCGTGAAGTGATAGATGCGTGCTATGATGTGTGCAGACTATTTTGAGCGTGTAACTGTTCTAATGTCTCCTGTAGTCAAACCAAGCCAGGTGGTACAATAATTAAGGTATCGTGTTACTGATCATCGAGGCTGCTAACGCGACCTTGTGCAGTGGCGCTCTCTCGCATGTAGCCAGCTGATCACCTAATTCTACGCCCCCTACTAAATTCGAAACTTCTCCGCAGGTGTTACCAAGTGAAACTGTTAATGACATCTGTCCATTGGATGGGGGCATTAAACTTCTTAGGACCTTCGTCACCATTTAAAAGGAGCATAGTACATATGATACAGGGTTCCACTCTCACGATTGTCTCTTTCACCATCACTAATGCAAACTCTGAAGTTGAGTGCGAAATTTCAGATCCCTCTCATATGTTTCTGCTTTTGTAAACTATTAATTGACTTTTGGCACTTGCTAAATATTTTCGAGTATAACCAACTTCTTCGCATGAAGTGTGCCATTGTCTTTTTAGGATCGCTCATCTATTAAATGATATTGTGGGTGCGCAGTATCTCACTTCCTTTCTAATCCAAATTCAATCTGACAAGAGATGACAAAGATATAGATTAACAAAAGGAACAAGTGAAGATGCTGGCCTTGTGTCTGACTACGTGCGCTTTGACTGAGACATTTGCCTGTAGTAATTAAAAGTCAGTTAAGATTTATTTACGTCGGTAACTTCAGCGTGAACAAAGCG
Source organism: Schistocerca piceifrons (assembly GCF_021461385.2). Lineage (NCBI taxonomy): Eukaryota > Metazoa > Arthropoda > Insecta > Orthoptera > Acrididae > Schistocerca > Schistocerca piceifrons. Next base: position 660,693,272 of record NC_060140.1, read on the forward strand.
GAAACAATTGCAACCACCCCCTTGTAAATATCTGCTGTTAATAGAATTTAGATGGACAATTTTATACTCCTCAACAAGTCAAGAAACAAGCAAGGCAAAACTTATTGAAGTAATAGTTTTTCGTTCGTATGAAGTAATGTTCAGAAGGCCGAGTTTCACAAGCAAGCCGTGTGCCTCTTAAGGCAGCTTCGCATAATGCATTCATAGGAGGCGCTGCTTAGGGCAGTCTCTTTACAAGCCCGGTAGGGTTCGTCAACGTCCACTCAGGTACGCTATTAAGTCAAGATGTGTTGAAAGCTTATGACAATGTAGCACAGGTACCATATACGAAAGATTACTTAAGTTTGCCTATGAAGCTCGAAGATCTTATGAAAATTACCTCGAAGAGCAAAGACAAATGGAAGAGAAGAAGTTGAAAGCTGAGTAAGACAAAAAAGAATCAGCAGACGAAACTCAAGTAAAGTTAGAAAAACTTGCCAGTTTGAAATTTTCAGTGAAGAAACTTAAAGGGCAGATGATGACACTGTCGCAGAAGATCAAAGGAACAGAAGATTCTGCTCATACTTTGCTTAAAGAAGCAAAGCGAAGATTGAAAGATGCAGTTAAGAAGAAAGACCTGGAGGGTTTCAGGGTAGCTCATTGAATGATGGAAGCACATTAAAACAGTGAAGACTCTGAAGATTGTTCATAAGCGACAGTAAAATATGTTTGACTACTTTTTAATAATGTAACCGAAAGTGTAATGTTTAAGTCATTTTCCTGACAGCACATAATTGTATTTTTTTACTACTTTTCACTTTTTTATTAATTTAAAAATCTAATTACGTGATTTTCTTACCACATTTTATGTGTTATAAATATGAATTGTGTGTATATGAATTGGTTGCAATCATACACTATAAATTTTTGAACTACTAAAATTGCTATTATTTTTAACCTCTATGCAACTATTTTTGCAACTATTTTTCCTTTTTTCTGCTGCTAAAGCTACATTTTTTACGTGCACCTCTCCGTTGCACCCTCGGTGGTATGCACCGAAGAGAGCACTTCACTGATCAACGGTGGAGACGCGCCTCTTACAGAGTTGATGACTCTGTCCCAGAAACGGCAGCTCGAAACAGATGACCGTCCACGCCCCCATATGACATATTGGCGCCAATCTAAGATTTACAGCCTGCTGATTAAATAGGAAGTTATTCCCCTGCCAGTCGTACCGATGCAAACGTTGTTTACCAGACCCGTGGGAAGAGTTGAGATATTTTCGAAGAACAAGCGGGATGGTAGAGGGGGAAACAAGCATTTACTCATGCTAAGCCCACAGCTCTCACTGGCCGCTAACAGGTGGCGTGAATCTTTCTGAGACTCACAAGACGAGAGGAGGGGAGTCGTTTGGAAAATTCTCTCTCTTCCGATAGGTGAAACAAATAAGCACGAGCCGTGGTTGGCTGACGTAGGCTTAGGTGGAACTATTTTTGTTGAGAAGCTAGAGTTAGGAAAACGGAAAGCATGGAGAACATTCTGTCCCGGAGAGCAGAACATAGAACATTCTGTTCCAGAGAGCGGTGGAGAGGCATTCAATTAGCGGCGGTCTGGTTCCGAGATCGGTGGAAGGCACTTGGTAATCGTTCGAGGTCCAAGGCATCAGCCAGAATAATGAGTATTCTTGCTACAAAGACAGAATTTAACTGAAGTTAGCATTATGTGACGTTTAGGAACCTTGTGACCAAATTAGTAGTCATGTTTCTTAATTTTTCATTACAAGTCTTGCGCGACTCGGGACTCGACGTTTGTTACCGTGGTTCTTCAGTTACCATGACTTGCTCATAAACTCGCCTGGTGCACGTATTAGTCGTTGATCATGCCTAACCTCTTCTCAACACCATGGGTATCAGATTATTCATGTCACATCGTTTAAAGTCGATTCAGTCGTGATCTCTGGAAGTAGCGCCCCTTTTACATTGTGTTTCCAAGTACCTTGCGGACCCACTATACATGCATTACCTGTGACAGACAGTTTTATGCTTCATACATTTCCTGTTACGTCTGAACGAAGACGTTCGCCATGTTTATCTATTGCCATATGTTTATATCTTTGTGAAATAAATGCATAGTAATCGAATTCTTTTTGATATCGTTTCGATAGTTAACTAATCCCCTGTCAAAGGAACGTAGATTAACCAAGCCCATAAGAAATAGTTACACGTGAGTGATATTGTTTCTTATGAAAATACCGTAGTTCAAATCTTCTTTTATATCAGGTAGGCCACGCGGGGTAGCCTCGCGGTCTGGGACGTCTTGTCACTGTCCGTGCTGCTCCCTCTGTCGGAGGTTCGAGTCCTCCCTCGGGCATGGCTGGGTGAGTTGTCCTTAGCGTAAGTTAGTTTAAGTCACATTAAGTAGTGCGTAAGCTTAGGGGCCGATGACATCAGCAGTTTGGTCCCATAAGACCTTACCACAAATTCCCAATTCCCAAGTCAGGTAGCTTCTGATCAGCCTACAGGCCACAAGATGTATTCCTTTATTTTTATATTATCATTGATGCTCAGGCACTGGCTATTCTTATACTGAATCATTAGTAGAACTAAATAGCAACATTTACTTAGTTCTACCACACATAGTAATAGGCTACTTTCATTTATCATACCCTGCCAGGATACATAGTGTCCAGTCATAGGCTTCATTTATTTAGGACTTTAGGACACCCTCCTCCAGCCTTACCTCTTTCTTTATAGAAATATGCGATACCAAACTACGGATGTAGTTTTAAATCTGGTATAGGTGAACATTCTCGGCTGTTTCACTAAATAATTTCGTTAATTATTCCGTTCAACAGGAATCCAAAAATCAAAATTTCAGCCTCTAGAATGTACCACTAGACGCGAGAATTGCAGCCAACAACAAGAAGAGAAAATGAAGATAAGTAAAAAGTTTTTATTTTGTATATCTTACGCCTCTCGAAGCTTTTGAAACTTCTGAGAGAAAGAGAAATTTGATGATGATGTGTAGGAGGGTAAGATTACAACACCCTGCCGGGATATCGACATATTCGTTGATAGTCGACTTCTTTTAAAGTCTATATACAGTCATACTCTAGACGGATGTGTGTAAGTCAGTCATTTTTCTCAGAGGACAGATGCCATTCTAGTCGAGGATGGAAAACCTTCTTACTTTGTCTGTTGAAAAAACCCCATATGATCTCTCAACAGAAAATTCCATAATACTTAAGTTTCCCTTTTCTTGCCAGACCATCTCCGGGTTGAACAGTTGTACGCACTGGGAATCTGTTTGTTGTTTATAGATTATTCTACTAATGATGATTCTTCGTTATAAATGTAACCTTCAAGATAGAAATTCAATTCCATACAGCTATTACCTTGAGTAATGCAGATTCCGAAACCCACACGGTGATTTTGTGGTTACTGACCACAAAGACAAAGCCTTTCTCAGTGTATTGGGGAAAAACTGGAAATCTCAAATTGTTCTCATGGGCTTCCTTCTCTCGAAAAGTTGCAATTTGACATCTAAGGTTGATGTTCAAAGACGAATCAGGATCACCATCAACAGTGCCAAAATCTACACTTTGGGTCACTTTGGATAGTGCAGGACTTGGGAGTACGGTCTAGTGACCAGCAATTTTATGCCATTCATCTCCTCCCATTGCCCGCTAAAGAATGTTGACGAAAGTTTCTTTCACCGTCAGGTCTCCAATAATCTACCTTTAGAAGGGGATTCACGGAATAAAAATGTGTTAGTGACCTCGACTATGGATGTAGTTTCAGAAATTTTAATGCAGTAATGTACTTTATATGCGTCTCAGGTCTTTGCAAGAGTCATCTGGAAAGAAATTTTAGATACAATATAAGATAGTAAGGGAAAAATAACAACGATCTTTGTTACACATTCTCTTTTTTTCTATATATTTACATCCATTATCAGGCAGGTACCTAAACATGAAACCATACTTTTTCCCTCTCGTTGTCGAAAATTGCCGTCTGTGACAGCTATTAGTTGGGTGCAGGTCTTTTGACTTAGTTATCATCATGGGAGTGAAAAATTTTTCATCGTGAGACATCGGTTGTCTTCTCTCTTACCATCACCCTAACGGCCACGCGGGGTAGCCGTGCGTTCTAAGGCGCCTTGCCACGGTTCGCGCAAATCCCCCCGTCCGAGGTTCGAGTCCTCCCTTGGGCATGGGTGTTTGTGTTGTCCTTAGCGTGAGTTAAGTTTGGTTCAGGAGTGCGTAAGAATAGGGACCGATGACCTCAACAGTTTGGTCCCATAGAACTTAACACAAATTTCCAATTAACAACTACTTTATAGTTATTTTTGATGGTTACACGCACAGTTCTTCATCAACAGTATCTTAAATTTTGTGTGTGTGTGTGTGTGTGTGTGTGTGTGTGTGTGTGTGTGTGTATTTTTCGAGACTGCTGTAAACGTATTTTAACATTTAATATTTGTTCAGAGAATGTCTAACAGTTACTTTGACATACACACTCTACATATACACACTTTCAAAGCGGTAACGAGTGTGTAACGACAGTACCAGAAAACAAGGCGTGATTTTGAAGTACAGTCTCTAAGTGCTGATTAATTATTAAAATAAAGTTAGAAGAGTCTTCGAGAAAGATACAGAAATGAATGAATGAATGAATGAATGAATTATTCCACAAACGCAAGTGACCAAGAGAGTACAGAAATATGGCAATTTTTTATCGCAGACACATAATAGCAACGTTGCTTTGTGCTCAGTAGTCTTTTGATGTAGAACATATGTTTCTCATGGTGGAGATGGAACAAAAAGGAATACAACCATTTTGTGTGTATTGGACGAAATTTGTATATTTGTCGTCTGATGCATGGACTGGTGCATGAAATGTACTCCAGACATCACTCCTCCGCTAGTGGAACAAATTTGCGGTTTTAAACAACGCATGAATTAATTTTCGTTTTGCACCGTACAGTCTCACGAAACACTGCTCCGTTAAAGACCACCGGTCATTTCGACTTGTCAGTGCTACTTCATAGCTGCAAGACCGTGTACTCATCGTCTAGTCACGACTAGCCTTACACTCCTGCATGCTTCAGTGAGAGGGAAGGAGCTGATGAGTACGGTGCGACCGCAGCGCCGCAGTTCTCAGACTCGTCATACTCGCCGAATTACAGTGAGAAAGAAGGGGGTCTGCTTGCACTGATGTAACAGAGGATCCTTGGTTTATAATGTGTGCAACCTGGAAATTAGACGCGTACTCGCTCCTTTAACTTGGGCTCTGGACAGCTACACAGCTTGCCATTTTATACACTGCTGGCCACCGTAAATGCAACACCAAGAAAGACAAGAGGTAGCACAACAAAATTTATTTTGTAGATAACATGTTCACCAAGTATCAAATGATTACGTTTACAGACGTCTGTGACATGTGGTTCCTGCCAGAATCAGTAGCCAGAGTAGCCGCCATTGTTGGAGATCACCGCTGCCACACGTCTCGGCATTGAGTCAAAGAGACGTTGGATGTGTTCCTGGGGTACAGCAGCCCAAGCAGCTTCCACACGTTGCCAAAGATCATCTGGTGTGGCAGCTGGGGATGTAATCTGGGTCACTCGTTGAGCAACCATGGACCACATGTTTTCTATCGGCGAAAGATCCGGAGAGCGAGCCGGCCAGGGAAGCACTTCAATCTGGTTATTGACGAAGAACCTTTGGACAATGCGTTCCACGTGTGGTCGCGCATTAACCTGTTGAAATATGGCTGTGGCCGAGCCCTGAAGGTAAGGAAGGATAACTGGCTCCAGCACCTCGGATATGTAGCGCCGGCTATTTAAAGTACCGGCAATGCGTACTAGAGGCGTGCGAGAGTAATATCCAATACTGCCCCATACCATAATACCCGGTGCAAGACCAGTGTGGTGGTGCATAATGCAGCTGTCCAGCATCCTCTCTCCACGGTGTCTCCACACTCGAATCCGACCATCGTGGTGCTGCAGACAGAAACGTGCCTCGTCAATAAAGACAACGTCATTCCATTCTGCCGTCCACATCCGTCTGTCATCACACCATTGGCGACGGAGACGTCTGTGGTTCTGCGTCAATGGTAGACGAAGCAATGGACGTCTTGCGGACAGACCACTCTGCTGTAAACGGCGTCGAATGGTACGCGCAGACACTGGATGATGCGTTACAGACGCAATGTGCTGTGCTATGGTTCGGGATGTCACTGAGCGATGCGTCACTGCCATGCGCACAATTTGCCTATCAGCACGTGCAGTGGTGCACAGAGGTGAATGCGATCGACCACGTCGGTCCGTCGTACCTTCCTGCATCCAACGGTCACATATCCGCATTACAGTTGTTTGGTTTCGTCCAATACGACTAGCGATTTCTCTGTATGATAATCCACAATCTCGGTAAGCCACTATCCTTCCTCTGTCGAACTCGGATACTTGATCAAACGATGTTCGCTGTTGTCTACGAGGCATAACTGATCGTCTTGTGAAACAACCACAAGGTAAACACACGTGCCGAACGTACACTCGTCGAAATCGCCAAGCCTTAAATGGCGCTATGAGGTGGCGCCACAGGCGCGCGTGATGTGCGCCTGCGCTGAAATTCTAATCAGTTGCATATCTCATCGCTGCAAACCCATGGTGTAAATTTCACTTGATTCGGATGCTTCCTTCAGGGTGTTGCATTTACGGTGGCCAGCAGTGTATGTTTACAGACACTGTCAGAGGCGAAATAAGTGACGGGTGAAAAAAAAAAACTTACTTGGGATCGAATCCCAGGCCTTAAGAATCAGCTTGTAACCACCACACGACTGACACTTAACGTCATTTTACTGTTGGTAATGAATATTAAATCGCTAACTGATTTATATGTACTTGATACTTCTCTTCAACTACGTTGTGCAGCTGTCATAGCTATTTAAGCATATATATGATAACGTGGGTGCACTCAACGAGTGTGATAGGACTTTCATTTGAAATACGTACAATAGTTAAAAATATAATGTGAATAGTGCAATTGTTACTGTTCAGTCAAAGCGAGAATTCCTTTTTTAATCTGCTGTTGTTCACGAAATGCTTTCACATTAATTACGAGACATTTCGGAGGATTCTTATGGGAGCCATCATCTCCACTAATTAGTTAGGTAGCAGATATTCTCCTTAACCCAATATTAGAGATCGAAAAAAATATTCCGAACTACAGCAGTGTAGGAGCACTAACAACGACTTCTCTATTATTTATCTTGCATTTGCACATAACGAAATTCGTTTCTTTGTAGTGTCACTAAGCTGTAACTGACGACTGAGACTGAAACTGAAACTTACTAGTCTCCAACATTTTGTTGGACAAGGTTGATCCTAGGTCATAGTGAAACAATCTGGGATTAGCGATTATAGAACGCAAATTTACGGCCTCATCTTCATCGTTCATTTTTATGCTAATCGAACAGCAACTGCTTAATACAACTGACCATATGAGCCGTTAATATTAGAAGAATCTTCAGCTCATCAGATTTCCGAAGGCAAGATACTGAATTAAAAGTTTCAGAAATGTTTTCAGTAAACATGAACGTCCTCTGTAACGATCAGCTTATTGTTTACATTATTTAATTACGAACAAAATGACTTATTTTAAAGGTTGTACAAAATGTAAGAAATGAATTATCATCACACCCATTTAACGGCTGTGAATCACCCGTTTCTTTTAGTGAATACAGAACATATATTCAGACCGACTAAACGTCACAACAATTCATGACACTGATAAATCTTCACAATTCTCATTTGCCATTTCCATTTCCAGCAAACGTGGATACAGCACAGCCTAAATGTATACATACAAAGCATCCATTCAGACAGTCTTGAAATACCACACAACGGTTTGGACTGCATAGGTGGCTTAATATAACAGAGTTACTTCCTTCGATCACAATGACCAAAGGTTCACCGACGGACTGCGTTGCCACACATCGACCACAGTTGCACAGTTTGGTTCGTGGACCCCACCACTGATGAGTCAGTTGATTCATCTGAAACTACTGACAACAACAGTGTACTACAACCGACGTGTTTACCAAATAACTGCCGCAAGCACATATATTCTCCCTCAACCAACACCTCTGTCGCATGTTAATACTCTTCCAAATAAAGCAAATGTAGCATACGATATCGATAATAAAAGAAGAAAAAACAGTTGCGACAAATAATGAGCTATTAACTATCCGTAACTGATTGAGCATTCATACAGTATAACACAGATTTTTAGATACCAGTGTAAAAACTTTTGAAATATAAAACTCGATGGAAAGTCCAATAATCCGCAATAGCTGTATTTATTGAAGTCGACTAGAGACTCACACAACAGGTTTCCCATGTTTCAAATTGCATCTTCTGTTGACCATCTGTATAGAAATTTTTATAAATTAATACTCTGCTAATTGCGAACTATTGGACTTTTTATTCAGTTTTATACTGTAAAAGTTTTAACACCTGCATGTAAACATCTGTATCATACTGTACGAATGTTCAATCGATTAAGTGTAATTACTTTAGTTTTGGCTGCCCTAGTTTTAAAATAATCTGTGGCTATTAACTAGACACAACGTAGAAATGGCATCTACTTGAATTCATAACGAATAGATGTTTCTCCAGCGGTTTCTCGCAGATACAAGGAAAATTCCTACGCCAGCCGTCAACTTGAAAACATTTTGAGTTGCTTTCATGCTCTCTATTACAATTGCTATGAAATGATGAATCGCCTTGCGTCACGATCAAAATCACAGAATTTAAGTTTAGCTGCAGATCGAAGTAATCGTATACGCCGAAGAAGTAAATCACTTTTCTGTTATTAATGAATAGTCGCCTAAGTACTGCAGGCTACTAGTATGGTTGCAGGGATGTTTCTGGCACAGATAAGGATCTCATCTCAAGATCAATTACGGTATCATGTCACACCTGGGACAATTCGGCTTGTTATTCCCAAGATCAGGATGTAACAGTCACAAAATCGTCCACGCACCTGGGGAACTTGAATGTGGTACAGCCAAAGTCAGGATGCAACCTGTTACACTGCCCATGCATCTTGGGCAACTACGTGACTTAACATCGGCCGGAACCCTTCCCACCCTTCCTTCTCTCTAAACCAGTAACATTCAACCATCCTCTCCCCGTCCTTCTCCTTTTATTCCCAGAGCGACTACGTGGGACTATTTATCCTTGTACTGTGCGCTATAGTGGAAGGATGATCTAGTGCCAGCAGAGACCAGCCACCATCCCCCAATCAGAATAAGAAACAAGACGTGTAAGTACAATTAATCTCTTCTTCTCATAATCAACTGGAATTTACAATTCATAGGTAATTTGTTGCAGTTTTATAGATTTTCGAATTATCCATTTCTTCATCCTAAAATGTATGTAAATACGATGTTAGCCAATTACCACAGAAGACTATTTAACAAATTATGCCAGTATCCCAGGTTAAACAATTTCTACGATGCGTTAATAACAACAAATATGCTCTATCTGAGACTTTAAATCATAGACAAACACCACGACAAAATGTTTTCTACATTCCAAATCTGTGACGCCTACATTACTAGCATGTTACATGTGTACGTGTTAAAACGGACACATTGTTCTATTGGCAGAAACGTCCTGACGTTTTCTGTATGCACAACTACCTCCTAGTGTTCCAAAACACACACTTATATATAACACACTTGACAGATTAACGATTTCCTCATTGCTTTATTCAACAACAAATATACACTTACTAAGTACCAAGTCTACATTCTATTTGCATTATCACTATAAGAGTGTGTATAGTAGCATAATAGTCTTACAAATAACAGGAAAAAAATCCAGACTTATAACATTGCTAAATACACACATCAAAAAAAGTTTTGCATCACCCCGGTTCCCAGAACTCCTGAAGATAGACGTTGACTGTGGATATTGTATCACAGACACACCCTTTGACTGTTCAGAGATATCACTAAAGATATAAACAACCATGCATGAGAAACGCCTATTAGACGGTAGGGGTCCGACAGCCGATCAGTTCCAGTTATTCCACCAGGAAGGAGGTACACGGCTTGTGTTGTCTGTAGTTCAACCATGTCTAGACGGTCAGTACCGCGGTTCGATCGCGTCCGGATTGTTACTTTGTACCAGGAAGGTCTCTCAACAAGGCAAGTGTCCAAGCGTTTTGGAGTGAACCAAAGCTATGTTGTTCGGACATGGAGGAGATACAGAAGAGACAGGAACCGTCGATGACATGCCTCGCTCAGGCGGCGCAAGGGCTACTAATGCAGTGAATGACCGCTACCTATGGCTTATGGCTCGGAGGAACCCTGACAGCAACATCACCATATTGAATAATACTTTTCGTGCAGCCACAGGACGTCGTATTACGACTGAAACTGTGCGCAACAGAATGCATGATACGCAACTTCACTCCCGACGTCCATGGCGAGGTCCATCTTTGCAATCACGGCACCATGCAGCGCGGTACAGATGGGCCCAACAACATGCCGAATGGACTGCTCAGGATTGGTATCACGTTCTCTTCACCGATGAGTGTCGTATATGCCTTCAACCAGACATTCATGGAGATGTGTTTGGAGGCAACCCGGTGAAGCTGAACGCCATAGACACACTGTCCAACGAGTGCAACAAGGTGGAGGTTACCTGCTCCTTTGAGGTAACATTACGTGGGGCCGACATACGCCGTTGGTGGTCATGGAAGGCCCCGTAACGGCTGTACGATACGTGAATGCCGTCCTCCCACCGATAGTGCAACCATATCGGCAGCACATTGGAAAGGCATTAGTCTTCATGGACGACAAATTCGCGCCCCTGTCGTGCACATCTTGTAAATGACTTCCTTCTGTATAACGACATCGCTCGACTAGAGTGGCTAGCATGTTCTCCGGACATGAACCCTATCTAACATGACTGGGACAGATTGACGACGTGATCCACCAACCACTCTCAGGGATCTATGAAAAGGGTTGTTTATGGACGACGTGACCCACCAACCACTTGGAGGGATCTACGCCGAATCGCCGTTGAGGAGTGAGAAATCTGGACCAACAGTGCATTGATGAACTTGTGGGTAGTATGCCATGACGAATACAGGCATGCATCAATGCAAGATGACGTGCACTGGGTATTAGAGGTACCGGTGTATACAGCAATCTGGACCACCACCTCCGAAGGTATCGCTGTATGGTGGTACAAGATGCAATGTGTGGCTTTCATGAGGGATAAAAAAGGTGGAAATGATGTCTATGTTGATCTCTATTCCAATTTTCTGTGCAGATTCCGGAACTATAGAAACCGAGGTAGTGCAAAACTTTTTTGATATGTGTATACATTGTGGAAACAATTACTTCCACGACCAGCATAAAAATGTCATAATAGTGTGCCAAAAACAGTGACATTAATTGGACACAAAAATAATATAGTCTACTTGTAAATAAACCACGGAAAATACGAGTAGTAAAGTATTTCCAAATCACTGTATTACGCAGTAAACAATTGCCGCCCCTCACCCACCTCCTGTGGTTAGAGCTGTAGAGAAACACGCTTCATTTAAACCAAACTAAAAAATGCAGTGTGGTGACGTGTACACGGTCATCTCAGTACGACTGCCCACAGCCGAAGGCCAAAGCCTTGTATCAGGACCCAACCCTTTAAGTTTAGCTACAGATCGAAGTAATCTTACGTGGCAAAAGAGTAAATCACTTAACCTTTGTTTATAAATACCCGACTAAGTACTGCATCACGTAAATAACGAAAGTCACCCGTATAAGAGATGGGTAATGGTCAACATAGCAGGCCCACCTCTGGCCACGTTAAGGCTAACAGGTCTTATCCTCTCGAAGCACTGAGCAGTGTAGAAAGCAATCTGGGCTAAACACTCCGATTTTTTTAAACTACACGCGTCTCTAATTCTCAGGGATATTTCCAGAAATTAATGGTTATTAACATATTATAACAACCAGTAAAGTTCCTCTGTACAGCAGAAGTGTTTGAAGTCGACTGCACCAAAAAAATATTCCTGGCACATTTTTGATCGTAATCGTACAATGAGCTGTTTCATGGAGACAGGTTGACTATTGCAGCTGCCGCTGCTTAGGGATTAAATTTAGAGACGTATAATGAATTAAAATGATTTTTCATCGTAGTCGGTCGGGTATATATGAACTATAAGATGCAAAATGACGTACGTAACAAAAGTGAAAATTCTAAGTAGTCACACAAAACTTCGTAAATATTATGAAGCATACCGTTTGCACATTAAACTTTCTGCATCTTTGAAAGCATGTCTGGTTTACTGTTTGTTGCTGCTGTTGGTGGTGGATTTTTATCTTGATTCCAATATTGAAACGACAACTACTCTGATATGTGACATATCAGGTAGTTTTTGTGAGGCTGGTATTGTGCATTATATGTACTGTACATACAACCTTTTTCGCGAAGCATGACTTTTATAAACACAGGAATTTTAAACATTGTAATTAAATAAACTATAAACTGTCAAAAAAACTTAAATAATATTATTTCACATGTTAGAATTAGGAATGAGCAAAACTAATGAGAATCCTCAGCAAACCAGATGAGTACAATAATGATATATTTTGGGTAATGATTTCGATTTTCAAGCACGTTTTTTCGAAGCCTTAGCGCCGTCTAAAGCCAGAATCCATTATTATGTTATATTAAATTGTAGATGCATTTACACAAGTATTCATTCTGCTTTAAAGTTCAAGTGATATGGGTAAAACAATATATGTGGTTATTCAGGAATGCTGTAGGTTATGAGAATTTATTAGAAAGTTAGCACACTGAAAATGATTGGCAAACAATACCACTGAACTGAAGTTTGTAAGCTTACAAATAAATGCGAACGTCAGATTCATTAAAATTTTTATTATCTATTAACATATTAATGCATACCTGGCCGTTCGGTTCTGGCGCTTCATTCTGGAACCGCGTGACCGCTACGGTCGCAGGTTCGAATCCTGCCTCGGGCTTGGCTGTGTGTGATGTCCTTAGGTTAGTTAGGTTTAAGTAGTTCTAAGTTCTAGGGGACTGATGACCACAGATGTTAAGTCCCATAGTGCTCAGAGGTATTTGAACCATATTAATGCATTATAGTAATGCATGTTGCATTTTGATACAACGGTCATAGTTACCACTGAATACATACACAATACACAGATTTTGTAAATTATTCCATAATGGTGGTAAACTTGTTACTATGAAACAGCTCATTTTATGATTACCATCATCAATGTGCCAAAACATTTTTTTTAGAATGTGAAATTAAAAAACATTTCGCTCTACAGGTGAACTGTGCTGGTAGTTTTAGTATGTTAGTAATGTTTATTTTCTCGAGATATCCTAGAGAATTAGAGAGATGTGTAATTTAAGAAACAGAGTGTTTAATGCAGCTGATGGGTGCTTCAACCGGTGGCGTCCTACATGCCTTACCACGCTTCTGCTTCTGGCAGTTGGCGTCTGGTATGTGATCGCAGGTACTGGCAGCATGTGGATGTTCGTGGTCTTCCCCAGTTGCTATATCGTTTAATGGTCACTAATTAACATTCCTTCACCTCTCTCTATTCTGGACGTTGCAACAGCACAGCTGTGAGTTGCCTGATGGGAATGCTCGTATATAGTCGGAGGCACTTGTCGCTATGTTTCTGAACGCGGTAGTGTCTCCTCAGCCATCCAAGATACATACATATTACATGGATCGTTACATGTGGGACCCTACCTCACAATCTGAATTTAGCTTTATTAATAAAGAGCTTATAACTGTTGGGGAATTGCTTACAGTCTGAACTGAGCGATGTGTTGTGGACATACATACTTGCTTTTTTTCTGTCGTTATTATTTACAAGCATAGCGCAAGTCTACAGTGACAGATGCCTCTAAAGCATCTTTATAATGTCACACACCAATAATGCAGTAGAATGTAGACTGGGAATCTACTTATCACAGTGGACCACATCGCACTTCTCTAGTTTGTTTTAGATGAAGTGCTAGTCTATCCCATTGCCACCCAATGCCAGTGGTGGTGTTGGTTACTGTTTACAATGCAAGTTTAGCTATGTGTTTTGAGTGTGTGAATGTAGTGGTCTAGGGGTGCCGGCACGGTAGCCCAGCGTGTTCGGTCAGAGGGTTAACTGCCCTTTGTAATAAAAAAAAAACTGAGTTAATAGATCACCAACGAACTTAAACGAATGTCTTACGACGTCCGCCCCGAGCAGATTCAACGAACTAAAGCGAACAAAATGAGATTAGAAAAAAAAGGGGTAGCGTGTTTGATTCATAATCAAAACGTCTTCGATCCCGGGTTCGATCCCCGCCACTGACTAAATTTTGATAAATAATCAGCATTGGCGGCCGAAGACTTCCGGCATAAGAAGTCAGCCTCATTCTGCCAACGGCCTTGTCAAAGAGGGCGGAGGAGCGGATAGAGGTTCAGGGCACTCTCTTGTCCTAGGGGTGGGAAATTGCCCCTAAAGGCGGAAGAATCAGGAATGATCAACGACATGAGGATGCAGAAGGCAATGGAAACCACTGCATTAAAGACACGTAACGTGTATCCACAGGACATGTGGCCTGTATTTGAAGAAGTGTCATGATGATCTCTCCATTGGCAAAAGATTCCGGAGTAGTCCCCCATTCGGATCTCCGGGAGGGGACTGCCAGGGGGGGGGGGGGGTTACCGTGAGAAAAAGATTGAATAATCTACGAAAGGATAACGTTCTACGAGTCGGGGCGTGGAATGTCAGAAGCTTGAACGTGGTAGGGAAACTAGAAAATCTGAAAAGGGAAATGCAAAGGCTCAATCTAGATATAGTAGGGGTCAGTGAAGTGAAGTGGAAGGAAGACAAGGATTTCTGGTCAGATAAGAATCGGGTAATATCAACAGCAGCAGAAAATGGTATAACAGGTGTAGGATTCGTTATGAATAGGAAGGTAGGGCAGAGGGTGTGTTACTGTGAACAGTTCAGTGACCGGGTTGTTCTAATCAGAATCGACAGCAGACCAACACAGACAACGATAGTTCAAGTATAAATGCCGACGTCGCAAGCTGAAGATGAACAGATAGAGAAAGTGTATGAGGATATTGAAAGGGTAATGCAGTATGTAAAGAGGGACGAAAATCTAATAGTCATGGGCGACTGTAATGCAGTTGTAGGGGAAGGAGTAGAAGAAAAGGTTACAGGAGAATATGGGCTTGGGACAAGGAATGAAAGAGGAGAAAGACTAATTGAGTTCTGTAACAAGTTTCAGCTAGTAATAGCGAATACCCTGTTCAAGAATCACAAGAGGAGGAGGTATACTTGGAAAAGGCTGGGAGATACGGGAAGATTTCAATTAGATTACATCATGGTCAGACAGAGATTCCGAAATCAGATACTGGATTGGAGGGCGTACCCAGGAGCAGATATAGACTCAGATCACAATATAGTAGTGATGAAGAGTAGGCTGAAGTTCAAGACATTAGTCAGGAAGAATCAATACGCGAAGAAGTGGGATACGGAAGTACTAAGGAATGACGAGATACGTTTGAAGTTCTCTAACGCTATAGATACAGCAATAAGGAATAGCGCAGTAGGCAGTACAGTTGAAGAGGAATGGACATCTCTAAAAAGGGCCATCACAGAAGTTGGGAAGGAAAACATAGGTACAAAGAAGGTAGCTGCGAAGAAACCATGGGTAACAGAAGAAATACTTCAGTTGATTGATGAAAGGAGGAAGTACAAACATGTTCCGGGAAAATCAGGAATACAGAAATACAAGTCGCTGAGGAATGAAATAAATAGGAAGTGCAGGGACGGTAAGACGAAATGGCTGCAGGAAAAATGTGAAGACATCGAAAAAGATATGAGTGTAGGAAGGACAGACTCAGCATACAGGAAAGTCAAAACAACCTTTGGTGACATTAAAAGCAACGGTGGTAACATTAAGAGTGCAACGGGAATTCCACTGTTAAATGCAGAGGAGAGAGCAGATAGGTGGAAAGAATACATTGAAAGCCTCTATGAGGGTGAAGATTTGTCTGATGTGATAGAAGAAGAAACAGGAGTCGATTTAGAAGAGATAGGGGATCCAGTATTAGAATCGGAATTTAAAAGAGCTTTGGAGGACTTACGGTCAAATAAGGCTGAAGGGATAGATAACATTCCATCAGAATTTCTAAAATCATTGGGGGAAGTGGCAACAAAACGACTATTCATGTTGGTGTGTAGAATATAAGGGTCTGGTGATATACCATCTGACTTTCGGAAAAGCATCATCCACACAATTCCGAAGACGGCAAGAGCTAACAAGTGCGAGAATTATCGCACAATCAGCTTAAGGGGCTTCGGAAAGGCTCAAAATCATGAAAAGTTCAATTTTTACTTTTTGGCGTTTTCTGAATCTACAGACTATTATCTTTTAATAGATATATAATTTATTCAATTCCGAAGACTACAACTATTTTTAAATTTTTTTTGAAATGTGTTCTTCATGGGCGTGACCCACTGTGGCGCTGTTAAACTGCTGTCAAATGGTGTTATTATTAACGTCCGTGTTCATCAGGTACATTTTAGTGATGTGAGATAAAGTATGTGTTGTGGCTAACCTGTGATGGTTCAATATATATCGCTGGTGTGATTGTCGATTGTTTCATGTTTATTTACTCTGTCGTTATCTCGAAAATATTCGTAATTAATTCTGTTTCTTGAGTCTCTGTTTTGTTGAAGTATAATAATGAGTAAAAATAAAGTTATTAGAAATCCTCTGAAGGCTTTTAGAAAAGGAGAAATGTTGGAAAGCCAAAGGTATGTGTTATTACTGTAAACAATAAAGACGATAACCAAGTGAGTGAACCTAACCTCTCAAGTACACCTACCCATAGCAGTCAAAGTGGGAAAGAAAATACTTCACAGAAGAAGCTTGGTTCAATGAGTAAAAACTATGAATGTTTTATGGGCGAATCGGATGTGACTGAAATATTTGATATGTCGGTTCTCAAAGGAATTTTTTCAAACTGTGTAAGATGTATTCATTACAGTGAAGTTGGTCTGGAACTCTCCATAATAAAGCACGTAGGACTTGCTAGTGAAATACAACTGAAATGTGATAAGTGTTCATACATGACCACCTTTTGGAACAGTGTTGCAGTAACTGCAACTGAAGAAAATGGTAGCAAAATCTACGAACACAACAACGAGCGATGCTTGCTTTAGACAAGGAACGCCTTCGGGCTGCAGACAGGGCTGTAAAGAGTCTAGAAATACAAGCAAGAGTAAACAGGAGGAGGAACAAGAGGAAGCTGGAGGAGGAGTTTGCAGAGGATGAAGATAATCCATCCTATGGACCTGGAATGCACTAAAAAGTTAATCCAATCTTTGTCGCTCGATTCCAAAAACTTTTATTTTCTCATACTAATTACATGTTTTCTAAGGATCTTCCAAACATATTTGTTTCAAACTTTCAGTAAATGATACACAGTACCTTCTGCATAATTTAACACAGCCTTTTTGCAAAAAACTGTATATTTTTGAATATATAAATAAAAAAATTGCAAAAAAATGTTGTGAATTTTCATTACAATTGAAAAAAATCATCTTTAATAACTGAACTAAAATTTTGTAAAATCCCTGTGTTAAGTTGTAGCCCATATTCCAATAAATAATCTGTAAAAAGTTCAACTTCCTACCTCAAATACTTTGTGAGGAAAGATGTAGGGCATTCCGGAGCCCCTTAACAGCTCATGCATCGAAGCTGCTTACAAGAATAATGTACAGAAGAATGGAAAAGAAAATTGAGAATGCGCTAGGTGACGATCAGTTTGGCTTTAGGAAAAGTAAAGGTACGAGAGAGGGAATTCTGACGTTACGGCTAATAATGGGAGCAAGGCTAAAGAAAAATCAAGACACGTTCATAGGATTTGTCGACCTGGAAAAAGCGTTCGACAATATAAAATGGTGCAAGCTGTTCGAGATTCTGAAAAAAGTAGGGGTAAGCTATAGGGAGAGACGGGTCATATACAATATGTACAACAACTAAGAGGGAATAAGAAGAGTGGACGATCAAGAACGAAGTGCTCGTATTAAGAAGGGTGTAAGACAAGGCTGTAGCCTTTCGCCCCTACTCTTCAATCTGTACATCGAGGAAGCAATGATATAAATAAAAGAAAGGTTCAGGAGTGGAATTAAAATATAAGGTGAAAGGATATCAATGATACGATTCGCTGATGACATTACTATCCTGAGTGAAAGTGAAGAAGAATTAAATGATCTGCTGAACGAAATGAATAGTCTAATGAGTACACAGTATAGTTTGAGAGTAAATCGGAGAAAGACGAAGGTAATGAGAAGTAGTAGAAATGAGAACAGCGAGAAACTTAACATCAGGATTGATGGTCACGAAGTCAATGAAGTTAAGGAATTCTGCTACCTAGGCAGTAAAATAACCAATGACGGACGGAGCAAGGAGGACATCAAAAGCAGACTCGCTATGGCAAAAAAGGCATTTCTGGCCAAGAGAAGTCTACTAATATCAAATACCGGCCTTAATTTGAGGAAGAAATTTCTGAGGATGTACGTCTGGAGTACAGCATTGTATGGTAGTGAAACATGGACTGTGGGAAAACCGGAACGGAAGAGAATCGAAGCATTTGAGATGTGGTGCTATAGACGAATGTTGAAAATTAGGTGGACTGATAAGGTAAGGAATGAGGAGGTTCTACGCAGAATCGGAGAGGAAAGGAATATGTGGAAAACAATAATAAGGAGAAGGGACAGGATGATAGAACATCTGCTAAGACATGAGGGAATGACTTCCATGGTACTAGAGGGAGCTTAGAGGGCAAAAACTGTAGAGGAAGACAGAGATTGGAATACGTCAAGCAAATAATTAAGGACGTAGGTTGCAAGTGCTACTCTGAGATGAAGAAGTTAGCACAGGAAAGGAATTCGTGGCGGGCCGCATCAAACCAGTCAGTAGACTGTTGGAAAAAAAAAAAAATGTAGTTCGGATTTTCAGTCGTTATTTACAAATATGCTGTGGTCAGTCTTACAATGAGGTACTGGTGAAGCTAATTGTTTTTACACTGTGAATTTAGCGATATTATGTTAGTTTTTCGTAATTTTTAATAAAGCTGCTATGCAACTATGGAGATACGTATATTGATGGCACACGCTTATAATGCGGACAGAATGTAGACTTGGTACTTAGCAGGTGCGTATTTGTTGTTAAATACTTCATTTTGGAAACTGCTAAACTTTCAAACGTCTTGTATTTACATATGTGTTTTGGAATACTGTGTAGTGCACTTGCTATGTAGTGCTTATAGAAAACGCCATGATATCATTATATTACGTTATTTCTGCCAATAGAACAACTTGCTCATTTTAACATAAACACTATGACGTCACACACTATTGATGTAAGGGGCACAGATTCAGTATGTGCGAGTAGCAAGAGTTTATTTATTTAAATATCATTTAAACACTCAGCAAGAGCAAGTGTGTTGTTAATAAAGCATTTTTTCGGCAATAAAAAAAAAGTGGTTCAAATGGCTCTGAGCACTATGGGACTCAACTGCTGAGGTCATTAGTCCCCTAGAACTTAGAACTAGTTAAACCTAACTAACCTAAGGACATCACAAACATCCATGCCCGAGGCGGGATTCGAACCTGCGACCGTAGCGGTCTTGCGGTTCCAGACTGCAGCGCCTTTAACCGCACGGCCACTTCGGCCGGCTCGCCAATAAAACTTTGAACTTAGAACAACTCCCAAAAATTAGGTAAAACTGAAAAATTCAGTATAATATTTCTAATAAAATTTTTAGTCTTTTTAAATACAAATAAGGTGCTGGGCATCTTCGGTGAGTTGTGATCGATGAGCAATGTAGCCAGATAAAATGTAAATAAAACAATTTTATGTCAACCTTATATTACGTTTACTTATTTGGTCTGCGTCTGAGTAAATAAATGTGTCGAAATGTATAAGTAAACTGTCAAAACTTTACCGAACTGTGGAATTCGCTTTTACACTGCTATAGCATGGAAGAAAATAGAACTAGTGGAAAAATACTTCTGTCGAAGCACAAAAATGCGGATGTGTTCCTCTTTAAAATACCCACACATAAAGCGGGGAACCAGTTTCCCTCAAGCCTCGTTCGCGCTTTTTGTGTTGAAAGAGAGTAGCAGAGAGACAGTGACGGTGTGGAAGAGAGAGGCGGCAGTGGTGGTGAGAGAGAGAAGAGAGAGAAAGTGGTAGTGATAGGGACAGGGAGTTGGATGAATACAATAGCAGTGAAAGAGAAAGAATATAGTGAGAGACAATGACAGTAGAAGAGATGGCTGGAGACAGAAGCAAAGAGCAATAAGCGAGGAGACACTGGAAATGAAAAATACAGATGAATGGGGTCTATGCATAACTTGACGACTATTACCACGTAGCTGCAGGGGAGGGCGCATTTTGGACAGAAATTCTGAACACGTGTGTATAGGGAAAAAGAAAATAAGTTGGGTCCCAGAATTTTTCAGCTGCTCAGGTATACTTAGGACAGTGGAAGTGGGAAAGAAAGACAAAAGGACACCATGTGATTGAGAGAGGAGGCAGTGACAGTGGTGTACACTTTCAATTAACGGGAGGAAAAGGAGACAATGGGAAAAAGACATACGTAGACATTGTCAGGGAGAGAGGGATGTAGACTATGAAGGATTAATTTCAAAAAAAGACTGGGAAAAGGCTTTAATTTGTTCCGTATTAAAACAGGAAATCAGAATGAGGATTGAGGCAGCTAGTTCCCCACTTCTGTGGCAGGGTATATTAAAAAGGAACATAATAACCTTCTTTGTTCTCCGACAGGAGCATTTTTTCGCTGGTGTGGAAATTCACTTCAGCGACTTTGACGAATTGTCATGGGCCGGTGCCTAGGAACGAGAATCTCGGAAATGACGATCCTGGTCGACACTTAGCGTGCTCATGTCGTGAGCATCCGTGGAAAGTAATTGAATGATGGTGAAGACACGAGAAGGTGACATGGTGTCTGGCATCCATGCCTCAATTAAAAACAAGGAGGTCGGAGGATTGCCCACTCTGTAAAGCAAGATGGGCAGGGATCGGTGGAAGATCAGACGACATAGTACAACGCTGGTGTAGGTAAAGGGTTTCGGAGCCCACATGAGGCTTGTAAATCGAAAACCACCACATTTTCTCCCATTGTCCCAATAACATCGTTAGTTAAGATCGCAGCGGGCTCGGGATCATTGAGATTGGATCCTGGATCAATGGAAACATGTCACCCGATCGAATAAATTTCTTTTCTTACTACACCAGATCTGTAGTCGCTTCCGGATACGCCCTCATCCGGCGAATGGCTGCTCGAAAAAAGTATCGGCAACATTATGGTAAGGGGGACATTCACTTGTTGATCCGTGGTACACGTTAGAAATCGGAAGCACGACGACAAATGTGGAACACATGAACAATATTGCGGACTACATGTACCCTTTCGTAACTGATTTATTCCCCGACGGCGATTCAAATGGTTCAAATGGCTCTGAGCACTATGGGACTTAACTTTTGAGGTCATCAGTCCCCTAGAACATAGAACTACTTAAACCTAACTAACCGAAGGACATCACACACATCCATGCCCGAGGCAGGATTCGAACCTGCGACCGTAGCGGTCGCGCGGTTACAGACTGTAGCGCCTAGAACCGCTCGGACACCCCGGCCGGCACGGCGATTCCATTTTTCAACAGGTCAACTCTGCTTGTCGTTCTACAGTGGCTTGAGTGCATGACAGTGAAATCATTTTGATACCTTTGTCACCGAATTCGTCTGATCTGAATCTGATGGAACTATTCTGGGGTGTTATCGGGCGCAAATTCTGCGCCCACAGTCGACCGGTCCGTAATTTATGGGAATTGGGTGACATACGCATAGACTGCGTCACAGTACTGTTAAGCAGATGGTCGTAACGCTTTACCTCATCTCCTGCGAGATCTGGGCTGTGGGGTGGATGAGGAAGAACTAATGGAGACTGAACTGCTTGCTCTCTATAATCGCTATTACGCTATAGCTTTATTTGGTTCCTATTTTCAAGGAAATGATAATTTCAAGGTTATTAATTACTGTCTTAAAATTATTTACTAACTACGAGGAGCGTTCAATAAGTAATGCAACACGTTTTTTCCTCATAGCGGGCTGTTTTTATTCAGGATCCCAGTACACCATATTATTCCCCACTGTTTTGACTACAAATCCCTATTTTTCAGAATAATGTTCGTTCAGCACGACATCCTTACGCTACCTTACTGGGAAGGCCTGTACGCCCGTAAGGTACCACTCTGCTGGTCGAAGACGGAACCAAAATCTTGCTGCATCAGTAACCTTCCCAGCATCCAAGTACTGCTTACTCCCTAGTGCATCCTTCATTGGGCCAAACAGATGGAAGTCGGAAACTGCGAGCTCTGAACTGTAGGGTGGATGAGGAAGAACAGTCCAATGAAGTGTTGTGGACGAGTGTGTCAACATTACCGACAGAGTCGCCCAGTTGAGCAGCGCTTTGATTATGATGCGTCGATCACTTCGAATTAGAGCGTCCGCAGGTTCCAACATTTCAGGAGTCACAACTGTATTCGACCGGCTGGCACGTGAGAGACTGGACAGGTTTGCGCGACCTTGTTACGATAATGACAACTCACCGTGCTTTTGTTCACAGCCAGGACTCCGTAAACACTGAAAACGCATATGAATATATGCGGTGCTCTGGTTTACCGCCAAAAGTAAGTCGATGAAAGCTCTCTGCTTGGAACGACCTCCGTTCCAGATGCCATTTTGAAGGCTACGTGCATTATCGCTACCTATGGAAGCTTCATGAAATTATGGGGACTGAAGCAGGAATATTCCACGATGTCCACAACAAATACCGCATTTTTCAACTGAAATTGGCCGAGGAAAAAATGTGTTGCTTTATTTATTGAACGCCCTTCGAAAATTTGTTAACATACGACTTAATAAATACTGGAATGCTGAGCATTAAAACAGCAGCACCACAAAAGCGGCATGCAACGAACTTGTTGAAATGTTTTCCAGCACATGCTGGAAGTCGACTGCCTACAGAAGCTACGGTTTACAATTCTGAGATATTACCAAGCGATGTGCCGCAGTGCTTAGCACACTGGACTCGCATTCAGGGGGACGACGGTTCTATTCCCCATCTTCTCATCCAGTTTTAGATTTCCCGTGATTTCCCTAAATTGCTTAAGAAAAATGTCGTGATGGTTCCTTTGAAAGGCCACGGCCGATTTCCTTCCCCAGTCTTCCGTACTCCGATCGTGTGCTCCTCATTGTCGATGGGACGTTAAACTTTATTACTCCTTTTCTGCGATGATACTGCTGCTCGCATTAGTCGAGATACCCACGCCTGTCATGCGAGTATGGAATTGATGGACGTAGACTGCAACACACAATGGTATGCGGGACCTCAGTGGTGCGACGTGCCTATTGCCTGAGAGGGCGTGCAGGTGGTAAAGCAACGGCATGTACCTAGAGCCTGGATATGAGTTTATGTGCAGCAAGACAGATACCCACAAGGACAGATGACGAATTCTGGAGCACCGTAGACTCAACGCGGTGGCGAGAAGTGGCGCTCAGATAGAGGTGCGGTCGGTAACAAAACTGTACTCGAGAGTGTGTAACGATTCTGCACTGAAAATGTTGGTAGTAAAATACTTCAATTCAGTTTGTTGCCATGGATAAACAGCGGCACATAAATCGTCACATCTTGTTGAGTTTTAATAAAGGTTGAATTATCTTTTCAGTAGGCTGGCTGCTGTTATAGTCATCTAGGACGTTCGTGGATTCTTTAAATAACTTACATCGAATCCAATATGTTTTAAATGTTACACTTTTATTGGATTATTCTCGTTATCCACGACGTCCACATAAATACAATTGTATACAGATATGATAAGCGTCGATTTCAAAGCCTTTCTTACACGCAAATTACGTCTGAGGAACAACCTTTAAACATCTTGCCTATAAACTTGGTGTAGAACAACTATGGCACATACGACTCTACGTTTTATAATGCACAGCAGCTGACGCTTCCAGAAGCTTTGAGAACAATACTCTCGACTAAATTGAGTGACCTGTATTTCTGGAATTTAAGCACATGTTCAACTTAATTTATTGGTTAGTTTCATAGATATATTATTTATATAAATCTTTTTGCAGTGAACAGTAGCTGAAAGTAAATTCGATATTTGTAACAAAATTTGTAAGCAACTCCCTGTGTTATTGTGTTATCGATCTTGATATCGCTTGGAAACATATAAAATGTATAATTCATGGTTGTCGTTTGAGTAGTAGTACGCTGTAACTAATAATAGATATTTTAGTTTACGTTTGACAGGTTTTTTCGATGACTTTGAGAAAAATCACTTCTCAGAATATTTCTTTACTTTTAAGAAATTATCGATATTTGACAGAAAATAGAAATTTCAGAAAATTTTGTATTTAGAAATTAAAAATATTCATTTGAGTATACTGTAGATTCTTGTATAATTTAAGAGTCACGCAGAGCTCAAATCTGGCCGGAAATAGGAGGGTATCGTTCAGTAGAGAAGGGAGTTCTGTTAGGGCTTGTTTTACAGAAGGCTCCGCTTAGCCTTTCATATGTGACTCTGTTCTGAATACAACATCACAATGGATGTGTGGATACTCGAAAGAAAATGTAAGTTTCCATATTGCATCTGTCGTCACCACAGGGGTGAAGAAACAAACGTCATGATAGTGGGTGCCACTGGGTACACGAAACGATCTCTGGTTCGCCTGCTGTTTTACACAGGAAGCGTTACATTTCTGACATATTCAGGTTGGAGGCTTTGCCGTATCCTCGTGGACTCGGTGACGTTACCTTTCAACAAGATAGCGCGAGACCACCCATTCTTGTTGACCCACCTCTATGGAGAAGTGTCCGACTGTTTCCCTAGCCAGAAAGTTCTCCAGTTCTTTTACTCCCTGAGAACGTTGACCATGTGTTCAATCGCCAACCACTATCTGTGTCGACCTCCAGCATAGAGCTGAAGCAGCTCGATACGATGCTGTATCGGGTTAGAGACGTTGCTGCCAGAGTCGGCAGTTCTGTGTACTAAATTTTGCAACGTGTATGGGTCTTACCTTTAAATAACATACAAATTGCACCATATAATCTTTCTGCTGCACCATATAGCCAAATAATCAAAATGTGGTTGTTTGCTACCCATCTTCGGACTTTCACGGAAACTAGTATGAGTAGTAAACCTTTAATAGAGAGCGGAAAAAGTAACTGCAATGGTGGAAGCAGATCTCCTAAGTTGGAATGCATATGACCGCGTAGCCTGTATAATTGTGGCGAGGTCCAGACAACGCAAGACATCTACTTCTCCTTGATTGTCCACCCAGTGATGCCTCGAGCCCTCGTGACAGCAACAGTGCAACTGACGTCGCCCACTTTTAGACTAAACTAATCTAATTACTTCCCTTTGTTCTCTAATACATAATTTCTAATAATAACAACAATATTAATTTAATATGTGATGTAAGTGCCTTACGTGCAGAACAAGTCTACTCTCGAACTTGTATGTCTTTCTCCATCTTCTAATTGGTAGTGTAATGTTTCTGACATGAACGAAAAAAGCCCTTGTATTTGACTCACAACCGATCTTTAGACTAGCGAATATCTGAGGCAGTGAACGAAAATCGAGCACGTGGTACACTTAGGGAGCGGTGCTGCTCACGGAGGTGTAGACATCTGTGTTGCAAATTTCTGGCCAAATACTGTTGATGGAACTTTCCCCCGTCACCGGGTCTCGATCGAACGCAAATGAACAGTTGCGACTATGAACGCTATATAATAGCATACATATTTCTTTATAAACTACCGACCAGCAGCTTTTCGTGGTGATACTTCCTCAATTCGTTACTAAAATTTTAGTGCGCCTATCCGGGATAATAAAAAGATATTCTCCTATCATTAAGCCACTTTCCAAACTATTCTCCCCTTCATTCAACACTTGAACTCCAAATTTGTTTACGTAGCCTTATTTTTATACTTTGGTCTTGGTCACTACACTGTATTTCCATCTATTACTGGATTCGCTGAAGATCTCCACTTGTCCAGCTTTGTTGAAATAAAGGTGATATGCGACTTATCATTAAAATACTGGAAGCCTGCGTGTTTCAAATGAAAATGTCCCGAAATGAGTGAATCTTAAATTTTTACTTTAAATAAGCAAATAAGGTGGCTGTGATCTATGAGGCACTTAAATATATTCTGTCACAAGGGGTGTGTGGTACATCTTACGGAAGGAGCGTGTTTTTTTTATTTATTTATTTTTCAAACCTCACTAGCTTTCACTTCTGTTTATCTTCGTCACAGAATGTAGGACGGCGCTTTTAGAGCGGCACTGCCCTTTGATCGTCCCACGTGTTCGTAGTTATGTGTACGGCACACTCACCGTTCCCCACCCGTCTAAATCAGAATTGTAAGTATATTGCTTTACATAAATATGAACTCACTTTGTACCACAAGCTGTCGTCTCGGGACGCATTTTGAATACATTATATACATACACATCCTTACCTCTCATGTCTCGTACTGTTTTCAAACCGCACCCGACATTGAAAGGATTCCAAGTCGGACAAGGGAAACAATTCATTACCGCTGCTGTCGGTTACAGAAGACATATTCGGCTGAGACTTGCACAATGGCTTCCCAGCTCGGAGCACCACCGAGGCCACACGTTTAAAGGCAGACTGTCCGCAGGTGGCCTTCTTAGGAGAATGGCTTCAGCGGTGTCACCGGTGTCACACCCATTAAATTCTGCGTCATTGCTCTCAGTATTTTTCCTTCTTTTTTTTTGTCTCTCACCAGCGGTTCTCTTTCACACAAGTATGAGATTTAGCAGATCTGCGTTTATTGTGTGATTATATCTTCATCATCTATGTATATATTTGCTCCTGTCACTATTCGAAAATGCAGACAGCTCCACACTTAAATATCTATAATTTTCAATGCGATAAGGTCCACAGCTGCGATGAATTTTTTTAATGATTTCTTGAAGCCTTCAGCTACCATTCTCTTTATTTCCTGTACGATTGTACAATTTCGGCCTTAGGCCAAGTATTTTATGGATGTGTTTTTAGTAAAAGATAATTTCATATACGTCGTTGCTACTATGATATGCTCATAAATTAGTTCAAGGTGTTCACGCTATTTTAGGAGCATATTTACTCCTAAAATAGTGTGAACACCTCGAACTAATTTATGAGCGTATCAGGGAGCAACGACGTATATGACATAATCTGTTACTAAAAAACCATCCATAAAATACTTGAAAATTGCCTAAGACCTAAATTGTACAATCGTACAGGAAGTAAAGAGAATGGCAGCTGAAGGATTCAAGGAATCACTCAAACTTAAATATCTGTTCAAGGCTGATGTGTGATGCCTGACCGTAATTGACATATTGTGTCAAGCATGTTGCAGTTTCGGTTCATAGAACTTGTAATGGTGTAAACGAAACAGAGTCATACGAGCACGTTTCTGTTTCCTTGAAACTTGAGGCTGAAGAGGAAACTTTAAGCAGAGAAAATTAGTACAAGTAACAGTAGTAGTAGTAGGAGGAGGAGGACGAGGATAAGAGCAGAACGGAATTATCATGAATCAGTCAGACATTCAGGTAGAGGAAATAGACATGTGATTGTGGTATCGATTGACACTCTGAGAAAGAATGTTGTTGCAGTTACAAACACTAATTCTTCTTCCAGTCAACTGTACAAGTTGCAATTACATAGTCTGTACGTATTGTTAAAGCAACATATTTATGTATATATTTGCATGTCTGTTGTATTTAGCCCTGACGTCTTTCTGTCGCTATTGCCGTCTTTATCAGATTACCACTCGGTGGGCGACACTCTCCGAGAAGGCAGTGCTCATTACCACCGCCCAGCAGGCCAACGACCACGGGTAACCGCGAAGACGTGGAGCGATTGCTGCATGTCGTACTGCACCACCAGCGATATACGCTGGCGAAGCAGAACATTACGGTCACTAACCATCGCGAGACAGAATGGCCGCCGGGTGGAATTAAGGTGTTGGACAGAAATATGGAATAAAGCGAGACATGCATGTCTGAACATAAATGTAGCTGCTATCCAAGCCTGCAGGTTGGACTGTTGTATCTGACTACGAACGGCACGTGTGGAATGTCCTCAATACGTTGCAAGTGTCAGTCGTGGAGAGATCAACGTTCTGTATATTTGCGAGCGCAAGCGTGGGTAAATTGTGGGTGCTTCCGTAAGCAAGATAGCAGAAGTATTTGGTGCTTCAAGAAGCAGTGCATCGAAGATTCATACCACATACAGGGAACTCGGGAAAACACCATCCACTGAGTCATAAAGTGGACGAA
Source organism: Schistocerca piceifrons (assembly GCF_021461385.2). Taxonomy (NCBI): domain Eukaryota; kingdom Metazoa; phylum Arthropoda; class Insecta; order Orthoptera; family Acrididae; genus Schistocerca; species Schistocerca piceifrons. Next base: position 660,721,762 of record NC_060140.1, read on the forward strand.
AGTGTGTGCTGAGTGATAGTGACGGACGGCATTGACGAGGGCTGTGAGGAAAAATAAGAGGGGCGACAGCGGCTCCCTTAGAGCACAAAAAAAAGGCAACTCTATGAGTTGTGAACAGCAGTGCGAGGTGGAATTACAAAACCAGTCATCAGTGACGCATATGCCCGTATCAAAAAAACGTGATGCCGAAGCCATGAAACTTGGACTATGTAGCGATGGAAGAATGTCTGTTGATCTGATGAGTCTTTTTTCACACTGTTTCCGACTTCAAGCAGAGTTTACGTCCCAATAGTGATGCATGGCGGGGGTTCGATGATGATTTGGGCAGCTATCTAGTGGTATCATTCCAGCGGTCCCATGACTGCTCTACAAGGACGCGTAACAGCCAAGGACTATATGACCATTGTGGCTGATAAGTTTCATCCCATGATAAAATATTTGTTCACCTATGGAGAAGCTGTGATCCAAGATGGCACGTTCCCTATTCGCCCATCTCGCACCGTCCAGGACTGATTGTGTGAGCACGAGGATGAATTATCACATCTCGCCTGGCCACCACAGTAACCAGATCTCAATATTATTGAGACTTTGTGGCCTACTTTGGAGATAAGAGTGCTCGATCGCTATGCACTTCCGCCATCGTTATCAGAACTTGCCGCTATGTTGCATGATGAACGGTATAAGTAAGATTCCCTTGAAAACCAACCGGCCGGAGTGGCCGTGCGGTTCTAGGCGCTGCAGTCTGGAGCCGAGCGACCGCTCCGGCCGCAGGTTCGAATCCTGCCTCGGGCATGGATGTGTGTGATGTCCTTAGGTTAGTTAGGTTTAATTAGTTCTAAGCTCTAGGCGCCTGATGACCTCAGAAGTTAAGTCGCATAGTGCTCAGAGCCATTTGAACCATTTTTTTGAAAACCCTGCAGGGCCTGCATTCTGAGACAACTAGAAGCTGTTTTGTAGGTCGACGGGTTTGCCACACCGGGTTAGGCTTGGTACTGTGTTTCGTTTTTTGGTTTCCACATTTGTGTCCCACACACGGTATGAAAGCTTACCAGAGACGAATGGGGAGTCGTTCTAGCGACGATACGGGCCGCAAAATGGAAAACCCACTGGCATAAATGACTTTGACAAAGGCCAGACAGCTATTACCAATTACGATTAGAACGCTCACAGAATCATCGAGATTGGACAATGGATCAATGGAAACATGTGCATAAACATCTTGTGCTGCTAACACCGGAAACTAAGAACTTGTCGATTCCACACCACAATTAATCGGTGCTCTACTGCATTCCAGATGGGACCAAAATTATATTTGGCAGATGGTCATAACGGTTGTGTCATCTTTGTATCTCTACGTAAGCATCCGAGCAGTAAGCATCGACCACCAGTAATTAACGCAGTCCCATGGAAGGGTAGCGAGAGGTTGCTAGTTGGACTTACTCGCTTTCAAACACATGTTCTCTCAGGTTGCCCAAGTCGCACCTGGTACTCCCAAGTTCTGCTAGGTTCATGGCCTGTTGCCCACAGCCTCCTCACGCTCGTAATTCTCCTCTTGTTGGTGGTTAGGATCGTGAGGTATCCTTGCCTTTCCTTGTTGTGCTGGATTGGCTGCCTGGCGATTCCGGAAAAGCTTTTGCAGGCAGGGTACTCCCTGAGAATAAGTTGGTTAGTCCAACGCGAACCGTTGTACTCCATCCCTCACGCCCGTCTGTATTCCTAATCAGAGGAAGACTATCTCCATGCAGACTGACGTGATATGGAGAATGCTACACACTGTATGCCCGGGCGTGGCAACAGTTTCGCAGTTTCAGTGTACATTTTTTCGCCTTTTATGCTGTTTGGTACTGAGAATAGGCCCTTGCACAATCAGAAAATTCACCAGTTCCTTAGAAACTTTAATTCCACACTCACCCCTCGTTGCAGTTTTCCAGACATTCCTTACAGGGTGGACAACTGTAGCACTCGCCTGGAGTACCCCACACAGGGAAAGCAGCTACTCGGGTATCAGAGTACATGTGGAGCACACAGGTTTTTAGTTTTAAGCTAGACGATAAAAAGAAAACACTTCGAACGCAAGGATTTTACTGGTAAATTTCCGAAGCATTCATAACCAAGTCCTTTAACTTACTGACGTCCTGGAAAGTTGTCGCTCTCGAATTATATTCGGAACCGAGTGGGAGGTGAAACCGAAAGTAGAAAGCTCAGAAATATTTAACGAAGCATGACACATTTATCAAAAAGAATTTTAGACGTTACAGATGGGGGAGTGTTAATCACAATCGACAAAAATATTATATCTAACGAGGTCGAAATTGAGTCTGACTGTGAAGTTATTTAGATGTGAATAATCGACCTATGTGAACTTAAACTTACGTTCGGATGTTTTTACAGATCACCGAATTCCGCCGTAATAGTTCCTGTATCACTCAGAAAAAGTCTACGCTCGTTATCACGGAAATAACCTGATCATGCAATATTAGTTGTAGGCGACTTTACCCTACCGAGTGAATTCGTTGCAGGTGATACGGACAGGCAGTCTCGCGAAGAAGTTCTGAACGCTTTCTCCGAAAATGTGTTGTGCAACTATTGCGACAACCCACACGAATGGACACTTCTTAGACCTCGTAGCAACAAACAGTCTTGGCCTAATCGATAGTTTAGAGACAGGGATTACAATCAGGTTGTGATAGCAGACACAGTGGTTACTAAAAATAGATCCATCATACAGGCTAGGAGGATTTTTATATAGAAAGAACAAATAAGCGGTTGTAAGCGTCCTACTTAGACAGTGAATGAAAGACATTTAGTTCCAGCACGATGGACGTAGAGAAATCGTGGGCAAAGTAACTGATCGTAACAGCGCTCTGGTAAAGTACGTGGCGACTAAATGGATTAAGCACAGAAAATCTCCACCGCGGTTTACTGATTCGAAAAATGCTGGAGAACAGAGATTGCTCCACTTTCGGTTCAAAAAAGAACGCAGAACTGTGGATAGGCAAAAGTTAGAAGTACTTCGTGCGCCTGTATAAATACATAAGCATAGAACAACTACCACCGTCAAAGCTTAGCGGGAAGCCTTGCCGACAATCCTAGAAAATTCAGGTCCTACGTAAAATCACTAAGCGGCCCAAAGGGTTGTGTTCAGTCACTCGTAGGCCAGTCTGACGTGGCCATGGAATACGGCAAAAGGAAAACTGAAGTTTTAAACATTGCGTGTCTCATCTTGCGAGAAGTATATTTCCAGAAAGCGTTGACGCAGCTGCACACGGCAGATAAATATTCAAGCATACGGAAAAGGTTATCTGATATGTGAGTGCATCGAAGACTTTTTAAGTAATGGTATCCTGCATGTTGTCCTGGAGAGCAGGTATTCCTTGAAGACAAAGCTATGGTCAGTAGTACAATAGCTAAGTATTATAAAACCGCTCTCACATACACAAACGATCTGAATGTGAGCAGCAATCTAGACATTTTGCTGATGATTGTGAGCTAACGGTCGAGTTGTGGTGCCCTGAAAATATTCTAAGTTCGGAGTTGGCGTGGCAGCACGGGTCGCTCGGCAAGCCAAAGCTCGTCAGCAACCGAGTGGTGCCGAACGTTAGCCAGAGCAAGAGGGATAGCTCCAGCGCGTGGTCCAGAGCGACCGAGTGGCTGGGAATTTCATGTTGACACTGGGTCAAAGACTGTGGTTTGTGTCGATGAAGGATATTTGTATTCCAGGAGTGCCAAAGATGGCGGACTTTGTGGAACCATAATGGCAGACATTTCACAGTTCATGTAGAAATTAATAATAGCCGGAGGAAACATGATACCTTAAAAAGAAACTTATACATTGCCATTATCTACGATTCTGATGGTGTAATCAGATTTTCAATATCTTTATTTGTTTAAAGTTTAGTATCTGACTGTAAATTATACAAGTGATATCAGCAAGGAATTTCCAAAATCTAAACGGTTCATCCAATTTTGTCTACCGACGTGTCTTTAGAAAGCCATTAGCGTAAACCTAAATTGTTATGAATTACAGTCATTTAACTTGAATAGTACATGAGTTATTGGAGGTCAAAGTGGCCGATTACTATTGATCGTGTAAGGTCATAAGTACTCCACAGTTATACGAAAAAACGGTAGCAGCATGCTTATAAATATATTTATTCGTCTATGTCTTTGTTTATATCCGATACACACTACTAATGAAGAAATTGATCAAATATTTAGTGTGTTTTAGAAAGCACAGAGACATTAGGCTCTTGGCCTACTTTTGCTTCTGTTTCTTTGATACATGTTTATTTAATTTGTTTATGTATTTAATCATGTGTGTTAGAGCGTGTTTATGGCCCAGCTGTAGGAATATTTATTTAATTTCAAATTATTTAAATGTAAAGCCAGTATTTCGTATGTGTTTCAATATGTTTGTGAGTCTGCATTGGCTTGGAGACATGGCGGGAGCGCTCTAGCCAATCACAGCGCTCGTTACTACGGTAGGCGACTACCGAAGTCAATGGAGGACTGTATGGATGTGGGGGAGGAGCATCGGGTCGCACAGGACACGGGGGAGTGCTGGACGGGAAGGCGCGACGGACGGTCGTAGGAAATATTTGTAGTGTGTTGAGCAGTTTGCTCGTGGTCGCGGGAGATAGAAGTATTTCGTTGTGCCGACTTGTGCACTTGTGAGATTTCCGTGGCTTCTGCAGTGAAGACGTAGTATGCGTTTAGAAGTGAATATCTCATGAGCTACGTTGTTGTTCATAACTAATTACATGAACTAGCAATCTATTTCTTCCCTGTCACTCAACTTATATTGTATTTAATTGCTGGACCATCGACACCAATAGGTATTTTGCAGAAATAAATGACATTCTTAAAAGTACTTCTGCTATCGTGCTCATCATTTAAAGTCGTTAAAATAGGACCCGCAAATTTTATTTAATTGCAATCTTTTATTTATAAATTTCTGTGTAACGTTCAAAATTCGAAATTGTCGAGTAACAGGAACCTTCGACCATTCGATTCATGTGTGTATTCATATAGTATACTGTAGACTCAGCAGTATTTGGTATGTAACTACGTATCCCTGCCCCTAGACAACGAAACCAGCCAAAACTTTTAATATTTTAACTCTGAGTCTGAGGGTACGTAGTTGTGGGCCACCATCATTTTTTTGAAAGACCGCTTGATGCTGAAAGTGTCGTCTTTAAGTGAGTGTAGGAAGACATACAGTTTGTATTTGATGAATGACGGCTTACTCTAAATGTTAAAAAAATGTAAATTAATGCAGGTAACTGGGAAATACAATCCTTTAAAATTCGAATAAAGCATAGTAGTGTGGTGCGTGATACAGTTACGGCTAATTAAATATCTAGGAGTAACATTGCAAAACGACATAAAATGGAACGAGCACGTAAGGTCAGTTGTTGGGAAAGCGAATGGTCGAATTGTTGGGAGAATTCTAGAAAAGTATAGCTATCTACAATAGGGACTTTGTACAGAACACCTGCTTGCGCGACCAAGTTTTGAACACTGCTCGAGTGCTTTGGATTCATACCATGTAAGATTAAAGCAAGACAACGAAGCAATTCAGAGGCACGCTGCTACATTTGTGAAATATTGAATCCCTGAAAGAAAGCACACGTTCTTTTCGCGAAACTCTGTTGAGAAGGTTTAGAGCTCCGCCATTTGCGACAGATTGCAGATGTTGTTTGTCGGAGCATGAATGTAGATGAATGCCTAAATATAGAGGTTTGAACCCCGTTCCTATCAAATCCGGTCCTTTGCCTGACCTCTGTTCTACTGCGCTCCGTTTCATCAGTGTGCAGTAACTGTATATTCTTCATTTAAAAATTTCATAGTAACCAAGAATCATTGGCTCTGTTAAAGAGTTTCATTTCAGCAATTCACGGAGCATTTGCGTCGTGTTATTCGCGGCACTGTAATCCCCGTGCATTGAGTGCTGCTTTCAGCATTAATTAGGCGGAGCTCGTGCTGTTTGGTTTTCAGCGTTTAAAAGCGTCAGTCAGGGCTAGTTCGACCTGTCCATAAAAAATTTCGTATTTAGAACGTTGAAAGACCTTCCTGGCGTGGATTCAGAGGACACTCTTCAGAAGCTTCGAACAATCTCTGCTTGGCTATACATATGGAGATATCAGCAAGTATTTTATGTGATGTCAGTCCACTTTGGCATTTAATAATTGATTTCTGTATACATAATTTTACATCTAGTCATGTTTTCTAAATCTGATTCATTTGTACACCATATACGTAGGTTATTTGATCTAAAACTGTGTATAAAATATATTGCTTTTAAAGACTTGAGTACACAGTATTAATGTTGCACAATAATATTTATTTAATAATTCGTTATGAAGCGGCTTTCCGCTTCTTAGACCATCGTCAGATAATTTAATACTAAACAGATAAAATGGCTCTAAGAACTATGGGACTTAACATCTGTGGTCATCAGTCCCCTAGAACTTAGAACTACTTAAACCTAACTAAGGACATCACACACATCCATGCCCGAGGTACGATTCGAACCTGCGACCATGGCAGCCACGTGGTTCCGGACTGAAGCGCCTAGAACCGCTCGGCTACAGCGGCCGGCACTAAACAGGATTCATACTTATATTATACAAAGATTGTTGTACAAAGGTGTGTGACATTTTATGAGTACAACAATTCAAAACAGAAGCATAATGTAATACCCAAAGAGGCTCTGAACAAATAAATCTTATAGTACAGCATATTCAGATATTAAAACTGTATAAGTGCGTAAGCCAAATATGTTTTATTAGTCAGTAATTGCACAGGCTACTATGTCATATGGGCAAACTGGTGAACCTGATGAACAGGCCGAAAAAAGGGAGGAATGGGGGAGAAAGAAGTCTATGGAATGTGGGTATGGAACAGGTATAACAAGCTTATTTACTAATGGTGAGAGAAATAACTGGCTGCTACCATTTGAGCAAGGGTAAGTAATGGAACGGTTCAAATGGCTCTTAGAACTATGGTCATCAGTCCCCTAGACTTAGAACTACCTAAGCCGAACAACAAAAGGCCATCACACACATCCATGCCCGAGGTAGGATTCGAACATGCGACCGCAGCAGCAGCGCGGTTCCTGACTGAAGCGCCTAAAACGGCTCGGACACAGCGGCCGGCTAATGGAACTGCATTTGGTCGTTAAGGACCAGATCAGGATTCCTTGTCTGGCGTTTATTACTGGTCAGAATTTCGAGTAACGTTAGTTCCAATATGGAAAACGTCGCATAATTTGCCTCAAAGATTGCAGGAAATCATATAAATTCCACTCTGTTCTAAAGGTGGAATCTTATCTTTTCTGTTCAACGGAAGATGGGCAACAGTATTCCTAGTGTAAAAGGATGGAGTATATTTCCTGGATTTTAGTTTTATGGCAAGAACCTGTGAAGTCCTACTCACATATAGCATGGGGGCCCATAAAGAAGGGATAAAGAAGTGCTACTATAGTCTGTCTCTGCTTCCTGCTGAGTATATTGTCAATTAAGTTTGGACTATAACCATTACTGTACGCTACTTCCTTAATTAATTTCAATTCCTTTCAAAACTCTGGTTTGGTTTGTTGTGTAGATAGTAGGACGTGTACCATGGAGTGGAAGTCTTTATGTTTGTGTTTTATGGGATCCTGGAAACTGGCCGGTACTACTGGGTATGTTGAAGTTACTTTTCTGTGTATCTTAAATGAATGCTGTTGTTTACTTATGTTCATGGTGAGGTCTAAAAAGTTAATAAAGCCTCTCCCCAACTCCCCTATAAACTTAATTTTATCGTCGTGTGAGTTCAATTTTTGATCTATTAAATAAATATTGTGGAACAGTAATATTGAGTATTCATGTTTTTAACATGTCTGTGTTCCCTCAAGACCAAATGTAATATTCCATAAATATTTTAACGCCTTGGTTTTAAGCCCTATTGTTTCAAAAGATAAGCAAATTCCAGTTTATTAAAACACACCCTCGCCATTGTATGATGGAGATACACTTGTTGCTCAGGTTTTTGATGAAAGAGGCTTCGGGCTGGGGATTGTGCAGGAGGGTGTGCTCAGTTGAACAACTAATTTATAAGCATAAAATCTTCCTGCCTGCAGAATAATAACTGTTCATCAGAACATAATTTGAAGCCCAATTTAATTCTTGATGGCAGAGCTCAAAGAAAAGAATAACAACTGTCTTGAGTACAAAGAAACAGAATTAAAATCAACTTTGCCCGAACACACATAATTGGCCAAAAAGAAAAACAATTACAATGTATGGCTCTTTGGCATTGACAGGAAAAATAAATAGAGCTTCTGGAATTAACCAAAGGAAACTCAGACGTCTCTCACAAATTACGATCACCACGTAGCACACACACGCATAGCACATAGCTAAAAGCTGGACACCGGCTGCTCGTAATCCAATTACTTACTATGACAAGCTACTACAGGACTTCTTATGCATACCTCAATACAATCCTCTGTAGCATAAAATGTATAAATGAATCACTCCCAGACTGTTCTGTATGTACTTTAAAGATATTTATTTTTATAGCCAAGATCAAGTTCAAACGTTTTACTGATCGGCTTCGAGAGGTACAATTCTCATCTTCAGATCTTCAAAACTTTTTTGGTTATTCGTCACATTTCATTGTGTGTTAATTACTCATGCCATGTTAACATTTCAGTGGCGATTATGTTTCACAGTCTACACCGGCTTATCAAAAATAAAATTACATACGCGTTTGTCACAAGTAAAAATATACACAGCTGAAATGCATGTCGTGGGACTTGGCATGTCTGTATATTAGAACTCCTTCGATGCTTGTCAGCTGTTAAAATCCGCCATGTGTAGTAAAAGTGCAAGTTTTGCATTACATGTACGCACTGGGAAATATATGCACTTGTGGATTTTAACAGCTGACAAGCATTAAAGGAGTGCTATAAATGTAAAATGCCAAGTTCCACAACCTGCATATCAACTGTGTGTATTTTTACTTGTGACAAACCTGTTTGCCGGCCGGGGTGGCCGAGCGGATCAAGGCGCTACAGTCCGGAACCGCGCGACCGCTACGGTCGCAGGTTCGAATCCTGCCTCGGGCATGGATGTGTGTGATGTCCTTAGGTTAGTTAGGTTTAAGCAGTTCTAAGTTCTAGGGGACTGATGACCTCAGAAGTTAAGTCCCATAGTGCTCAGAGCCATTTCAAATTTTTTTTGAAACAAACCTGTTTGTAATTTTATATTTGGCAAACCTGTGTGGAATGTGGAATATACTCTCCATTAAAATGTTAACATGACATGAGTAATGAACGCACATTGAAACACTACATAGACCCAAAAAATTTTTGAATATCCGAAGATGATACTTGTATCTGTCGAAACCGGTAAATAAAAAAACAGTTTTGGATGTAATCTTGGCTATGAAAAATTTCTTTGGATCACTCTCACACAGAAAAATAACACGGTAACTATTTCTGTACAAATGGCATAAACGAAATCAGTAACGCTCACAGGGTGATAAGAAAAAAATTACCTTCTTTACAATAATACATAGGGATCCATCACGTTCACGTGTGTAATTAACAAAATCAGAATGTCTCTCGCCTTTAGAGAATAAAATCGCACGTCCAGTGTACCATCACACAACAACCGTAACATGCAGTACTATAACGACAAACTTTCCATGTTGTTAACCGATACACTTCAATGCACAGCTAATAATATGAACTGTACACTATATAGGATCACATAACAACCAAGACGCAGCCATCGGCTGCCACAGCGAGTAGACAGTGCTGCTCTTGAAATATAGACGCCCCTTTCTCTGCCTTCACAGGAATCGCGGTCCTCTGGCCCAGTAAAAGACACCGATCGCTCCACTTGGTTGTTTGTATCCCCACAGCGGCCATACTCCGCGCTGGCCACCAGCGATGTCCCGTAGATCGCTCCTTGGCTACCAGTTTGTGAAAGGCTTACCGTTCTTGGCCGAGCACCAGCTGACCTCCATTCCTGCCCGTCACTCATCCCCGCAGCTGATTTGAGACGAGACGGGCCAACGCCCCAATACTGGGCGAACGCCTCTCCATGATTCGTCAGCCGCACGTAGCACGGCTTCTGACTGAGCCTGTGCTGCTGTCGCCCCGTCTTCTACTCCACTGCCCGCATCTCCAAGCGTAGCCCGTCTCAGCAACTTGTACTGGCGTCCCAACTCGCCCACGCCCAAAGACCTTGTAAAAAATAACTACATTCCCTGAGAACCCTGCAGCCACGGAATATTTTCAACTTTCTGCTGGACGCAATTGTGGTGGTAACCTTCGACATGAGTAGTCCAGCTGGGACTACGTGCATATACAAAGACGGAAAAAAATGACTGCGGTGCCAAGGAGTCGTGCGACATAAACGAAGCTTGGTAGGCGTATTTCTATATCTGGAAGATGGTGTCTAGTCACATTTCGCGACAGTAGCGACAGAGTGGTTTTGGTAACATTACTGTGGGGATGGAAATCAGGTTTGTTTCAACTACACGTTGTAACGGTTGTGAGTGTTATTTATCTTTGAGACTGGATGTGGCGAGTTGATGTTAGATACAAATGCCTTTAAGGTGACAAAGACGCCATTCTCAACACCTCACTAAGTTTGAACGAGGTCGTTTAACAGGGGAACGAGAAGCTGGATGTTTCTTCTGCGATACTGCAGAAAGACTTGGCAGGAATGTAGCCACTGCACATGACTGCTCGCAGCGGTGGTCACGAGAATGTACAGTCGCAAGAAGACCGCGATGCGTACGGCCACGAGGCACTACCGAGGCGGAGTTGAAACGTCCCCTTAGAACAATTATACAAGACTGTCCTTAAACTGACACACAATATTTTGTTAGCGCAACGCAATCTGACTTTCAAAATTCCCTACAAAAGAATGGCCCTGACTAACATTAAACTATACCTTTCACAAATCACTTACCTCACAAAAATCTTCGCTGCTCAAGCTACTGCAATACAGCGAGCGCCACTACTGCCAGCTAAATAAAAGATTCAAACTATGGAAGGCACTAACTACTGATAGGGATAGTTAGCAAATGAAAGATATTAATAGAGAACAAACAATGTATCTACCTTGATATCATCATATATAAATATAGCAGTTCATGACAAATTTCAAAACTCCGCCATCTCTCTCTCCACATCCACCACTGCTGGCGGCTCACCTCCAACTGCGCAACGCTACGCGCTGTTCACAGCCAGCTGCCTAACACTACAATGGCAGACAACAATGCAAACTAGCCACAGACCGCACACAGCACAGCCAGTGATTTTCATACAGAGGTGGCGTTACCAATAAAAAAACCTAAACAGCCTACTTACATAGAGAAAACATAAACAGCCTACTTACATAGAGAAAACATGAACAGCCTACTTACATAGAGAAAACATGAACAGCCTACTTATCCTGGCAGGGTCGCCATATGAAACGTCCCCTTAGAACAATTATACAAGACTGTCCTTAAACTGACACACAATATTTTGTTAGCGCAACGCAATCTGACTTTCAAAATTCCCTACAAAAGAATGGCCCTGACTAACATTAAACTATACCTTTCACAAATCACTTACCTCACAAAAATCTTCGCTGCTCAAGCTACTGCAATACAGCGAGCGCCACTACTGCCAGCTAAATAAAAGATTCAAACTATGGAAGGCACTAACTACTGATAGGGATAGTTAGCAAATGAAAGATATTAATAGAGAACAAACAATGTATTTACCTTGATATCATCATATATAAATATAGCAGTTCATGACAAATTTCAAAACTCCGCCATCTCTCTCTCCACATCCACCACTGCTGGCGGCTCACCTCCAACTGCGCAACGCTACGCGCTGTTCACAGCCAGCTGCCTAACACTACAATGGCAGACAACAATGCAAACTAGCCACAGACTGCACACAGCACAGCCAGTGATTTTCATACAGAGGTGGCGTTACCAATAAAAAAACCTAAACAGCCTACTTACATAGAGAAAACATAAACAGCCTACTTACATAGAGAAAACATGAACAGCCTACTTACATAGAGAAAACATGAACAGCCTACTTACAGAGTGTTCGGCGTATGGATGTGACGCATCGTACTGCACCTGCAGCAACAAAAACATGGTTCAAATGGCTCTGAGCACTATGGGACTTAACTTCTGAGGTCATCAGTCCCCTAGAACTTAGAACTACTTAAACCTACCATTACTGTCAAAAATTATAGCTAGAGTTAAAAAAAAGTAAAGTCACTTAAGTACCTCTTCTGAAAATGTAATTGGTATGACTGGAAGTCATTAATATAAAACATCTAAATATATCGAAGTACCTAGGAAGGTAATTTTTGTTCCTTTCACGAATATATTCGTGTAATTAAACGCTGACACTTACCTTCTTCTAATGATAAAAAACGACACCAGGCTGGAAGAAAAATTAATCTGAGAACCTAGCACTACAGCGTGTGAGTGCGTGTGCATCGTGTATCTGTAATTGGCGGCACGTCTTTCTTGCTGGCCTGTCCGCCCGGCCGGGTCAGAGCTGCTGCCGCGCCAGTGACTGGCTAGCGACAGATGGTGGGGGGTGGGGACTGACTTAGTGGCGGGCCCCATAGGCAGCGGTTGGCAAGCCTGCTGCGTCGACGGTGGCCAGCGCGGGGCGCGACCGGGCAGGCCCCAACTCCCCAAAGACCTTGTGGGACGAGCGCAGATAATGGACTACTGCAGCGGTCGTGGTTATTATCTATGATAATGCGGTAAACAAACTGTCCAGTTAATAAGTACTTTAAAATGGTACTAGTAATAAGATAATGTGAAAAGGAAGCCTCTTATTCGTAGTTAGTAACTTAGATTCGTAAAATATAGGTATGTCTACCTACCATAGTTAAAAGTCTCTTTCATTTTAAAATTTTCCACAAATAGTAAGTATTAGCGCAAATCGATGCCAACTAGCTCTGCAGATGACGAAGTAATTGAAGAAATGTATGATGAAATAAAAGAAATTATTCAGGTAGTCAAGGGAGACGAAAATTTAATAGTCATGGGTGACTGGAATTCGGTAGTAGGAAAAGGGAGAGAAGGAAACATAGTAGGTAAATATGGATTGGGGCTAAGAAATGAAAGAGGAAGCCACCTGATAGAATTTTGCACAGAGCACAACTTAATCATAGCTAACACTTGGTTCAAGAATCATAAAAGAAGGTTGTATACATGGAAGAAGCCTGGAGATACTGACAGGTTTCAGATAGATTACATAATGGTAAGACAGAGATTTAAGTACCAGGTTTTAAATTGTAAGACATTTCCAGGGGCAGATGTGGACTCTGATCACAACCTATTGGTTATGAACTGTAGATTAAAACTGAAGAAACTGCAAAAAGGTGGGAATTTAATGAGATGGGACCTGGATAAACTGAAAGAACCACAGATTGTACAGAGTTTCAGGGAGAGCATAAGGAAAAAATTGACAGGAATGGGGGAAAGAAATACAGTAGAAGAAGAATGGGTAGCTTTGAGAGATGAAGTAGTGAAGGCAGCAGAGGATCAAGTAGGTAAAAAGACGAGGGCTAGTAGAAATCCTTGGGTAACAGAAGAAATGCTGAATTTAATTGATGAAAGGAGAAAATATAAAAATGCAGTAAATGAAGCATGCAAAAAGGAACACAAACGTCTCAAAAACAAGATCGACAGGAAGTGCAAAATGGCTAAGCAGGGATGGCTAGAGGACAAATGTAAGGATGTAGAGACCTATCTCACTAGGGGTAAGACAGATACTGCCTACAGGAAAATTAAAGAGACCTTTGGAGAACAGAGAACCACTTGTATGAATATCAAGAGCTCAGATGGAAACCCAGTTCTAAGCAAAGAAGGGAAAGCAGAAAGGTGGAGGGAGTATATAGAGGGCCTATACAAGGGCAAAGTACTTGAGGACACTATTATGGAAATGGAAGAGGATGTAGATGAAGATGAAATGGGAGATACGATACTGCGTGAAGAGATTGATAGAACACT